>NC_056076.1:39381252-40621837 GCF_016772045.2 Ovis aries | reverse complement strand
GATATTAGCATAAAAATGAATGAAATAATGCAATTTGCAGTAACATGGATGGACCTAGAGCTTACCATTACTCAGTGAAGTAGGCCAGACAAAGACAGATATCACGATATCACTTAGATGTGGAATCTAAAAAACAATACAAATAAACTTACTTACAAAACAGAAACAAACTCACAGACATAGAAAACAAACATGGCGATCAAAGGGAAAGGAGGAAAGGATAAATCAGGAGTTGGAGAATGACAGATACACACTATTGTACATAAAATAAACAACAAGGATTTACTATATAGCACAGAGAACTATGTTCAATTTCCAGTAATAACCCATGATGGAAAAGAATCTAAAAAAATTCACTTTGCTTACTCCTGAAACTAACACAATATATAAATCAACTATGGTTTCAGTTCAGTTCAGTCGCTCAGTCGTGTCCGACTCTTTGCGACCCCATGAATCTCAGCACACCAGGCCTCCCTGTCCATCACTCCTGGAGTTCACTCAGACTCACGTCCATTGGGTCGGTGATGCCATCCAGCCATCTCATCCTCTGTCATCCCCTTCTCCTCCTGCCCTCAATCCCTCCCAGCATCAGAGTCTTTTCCAATGAGTCAACTCTTCACATGAGGTGGCCAAAGTACTGGAGCTTCAGCTTTAGCATCATTCCTTCCAAAGAAATCCCAGGACTGATCTTCAGAATGGACTGGTTGGATCTCCTTGCAGTCCAAGGGACTCTCAAGAGTCTTCTCCAACATCACAGTTCAAAAGCATCAATTCTTTGGCGCTCAGCTTTCTTCACAGTCCAACTCTCACATCCATACATGACCACAGGAAAAACCATAGCCTTGACTAGACGGACCTTAGTCGGCAAAGTAACATCTCTGCTTTTCGACATGCTATCTAGGTTGGTCATAACTTTTCCTCCAAAGGAGTAAGCGTCTTTTAATTTCATGGCTGCAATCACCATCTGCAGTGATTTTGGAGCCCCCAAAATAAAGTCTGACACTGTTTCCACTGTTTCCCATCTATTTCCCATGAAGTGATGGGACCAGATGCCACGATCTTCGTTTTCTGAATGTTGAGCTTTAAGCCAACTTTTTCGCTCTCCTCTTTCACTTTCATTAAGAGGCTTTTTAGTTCCTCTTCATTTTCTACATAAAGGTGGTGTCATCTGCATGTCTGAGGTTATTGATATTTCTCCTGGCAATCTTGATTCCAGCTTGTGTTTCTTCCAGTCCAGCGTTTCTCATGATGTACTCTGCATATAAGAAAAATCAGAAATTGTCATTTCAAAGGTGATTAATCCTGTGAATGTTGAACTGTGTTTCTATTCCTTTCCTAAGGCTGTGTCATTTTAGCTGGTAAACAGAAATACTGATCATTCTTTCCTCAAATGAATGGTGAACTATGACAGTTTTGAATTAGGTAAGGAATAGAGGAAAATATCCTCATTTACACTGAGACTTCCTAAGTAACAGAATTATAGGAACTTAGCTTAGAAATTAACTTGTCCAACTCACATAGATGTAGCTTTATATAATGTCATACAGCCAGTAGAATTAGGGACTTCTCTTCCAAATATTACACATATCTTCTCAAATGTATTATTTTAAGTTCTTTCTTCTCTTCCCCTTTGTCTCTCATTTCCCCAAAGCATAGATTTAAAGTAAGTTGTTAGCAAGTGTGTAGACAGTTTTTAAACTGCAGTGGTACGTGGGCTGAACGGCAAGTATCGAATCAGAAATTATTCCTTACATTTCTATTCTCCTGAGGAGGAGGAACAGCAAGATGGAAAAGGGCCTGTCATCATCAAAACATATGTGGAAAATAATTTCCCAGTGAGAAGATAAAATTCTGGGGCTGTCTCTGCGGCTGGAGCTTGGAGTGTGCAATCTGTTCAAGACCTTTGTGTCTGCAAGATGCAGAGCATCATGGGGTTTTTGGACCAATATGTGGGAAAAATAAGTGCATGAGCATGCCAGCAGGACTTTTTCTTGGTTTTTCAAAATTGTTCAGCATTTTGTTTTGTTTTCTTTCAAATAGCCTGTGCTGGGGTGGGGGGGACCAGAAACAATAGATCATAGTCTGCATTGATCCCAGGAGGAGCATCCTTTTCTGTCTATGACTTGTATAAAACCAGATCAGAATGTACGGGGCAGTTTCTCAGCTTCACATGTAAGTGTGTGCGTGCTTAGTCATGTCTGATTCTTTCGCAGTCCCATGGACTGTACCCCACCCATCTCCTCTGTCCATGGGATTTCCTAGGAAAGAACACTGGAGTGGGTTCCTGCTCCAGGGAATCTTCCCGACCCAGAGATCGAACCTGCATCTCCTGGTTTGCAGGTGGGTTCTTTATCACTCAGCCACCTGGAAGCCCAAGCTTAAGTAGGAGGGACACTAGCAATTCAGATCAAGAAAAGCAGCAGAATACACATTGCATCAGAGAGTACCAGAAGAGCCTTCTGGACTTCTTGCCTTCACCATTAGGTGAAGCAGGTGTATACAGTGCTCAGGTGGGAAACTGCTTTTGTCACATCTTGCATTCTAAAATGTTTTTATTAGAGGGAGGTGGGAGGGGTTAAGGATCGGGAACTCATGTACAGCCGTGGTGGATTCATGTCAATGTATGGCAAAACCAAAACAGTATTGTAAAGTAAAATAAAATGTTTTTAAATTAATTAAAAAATAAATAAATAAAATGTTTTTATTAGAATGATACACTGGAGGGAAAATTTTCCTTTCCAAGTTTGGAGAGGAAATCTAGCGCGAGTACTGATTTTGCTCCTCCTCATCCTTGATTTAAACAAACTGAATCATGTTCCTTAAGTTCTGCTGCTAAGTCACTTCAGTCTCGTCTGACTCTTTGTGACCCCCATGGACTGTTGCCCTTGAAGCTCCTCTGTCCATGGGATTCTCCAGGCAAGAATACTGAAGTGGGTTGGCATGCCCTTCTCCATCCTTAAGTTCTAAACAAAGTAAAACACGTGGAGAGGAAAAGGGAGAAGGAAGAGGAACTGAGGCTTTTCCAACTCTGTTTCGGCGAATCTTGAACAAAACCAACATCTATCTTTTCTTGCTGCTGCTGCTGCTGCGGCTGCTAAGTCGCTTCAGTCGTGTCTGACTCTGTGTGACCCCAGAGGTGGCAGCCCACCAGCCTCCCCGTCCCTGGGATTCTCCAGGCAAGAACACTGGAGTGGGTTGCCATTTCCTCCTCCAATGCACGAAAGTGAAAAGTGAAAGTGAAGTCGCTCAGTCATGTCCAACTCTTAGCGACCCCATGGACGGCAGCCTACCAGGCTCATGGGATTTGCCAGGCAAGAGTACTGCAGTGGTTGCCATTGCCTTCTCCGATCTTTCTTGAGAACTGACTAAAATCACCTGGCAGTTAGGGCGGCGGGAGGCTGTAATTTAGCAGAAAGAAGGCAAATGGGCATCAGTGTCCACTCAGAACTGGCCTTGCTATGCTCTGATTTCTATGTGACTAGAGCCTCTCTTCTGTTAACCAACACTTTCAAGGGTTTTCTCCTCTCCTTTCTCATTCTTTTTGGGGTCCCTAAAAACATCCTTAGGCTCAGTGATTTGCTAGAAGGACTTGTAAAATTCAGAAAATCTGTCATATTCATTGTTATGACTTAACACAGGGAAAGGACACAAGTCAAAATCATCAAAGATAAAAGGAGCATATTCAGGCATGGTTTCCCACTGTCATCTCCTGGTGGAGTAATCTGACGGTACTTGATTCTCCCAGCAATGATTTGTGACATGTACACACTATTGCCAACCAGGGAGGCTCAGGTGAGCCTTGGCTCCAGGGTTTGTTTTGGTTCAGAGTTTGTCTTGGAGGCATGGAGCTCCTCTGTGGCTGACCTTAGCACCTGGGTTCCCAGCCTCTCCAGAGGTTATACAGATTGTGTTGCCCAAGACCCTACCATCAATCACAGCGTGAGTGCAGACTATCTGGTATGACCCCTGGCCCCAGGTAAACAAAGATGTCTTTATGAGGCAGGGTATTCCAAAGACTTAGAGATTATTTCCCAGGAAGTTTGTCCAAGGCCAGACCTTTCTTTGAAACGTACAGAGTTTCACCCCAGACCTGCTGAGTCAACTTTTTATTGCACGTCATGTGATTTTGTCAAATTCATCCTTGGCCTTTGCACAACAGATGATGACCACAAAGGACTCGACTTTGGTGGTGAAAAAAAAAGGGGGGAACTTGCTCATCCTGATCAAAAAGGATTACATTGCCTCTTCAGCCACAGAAGTAAGTTAGCTAAAATGATGGTAGAGGATGAATCCCTGAAACCTTGACAAGTTCATTTACAAACTAAGGTCAACTCAGTTTTCTATAACCAACATATTACATGGTCAGATGAACGGTTGAAGTTTTCTACAACAAGCATATTAGATACATTTCTGGGAGAGTAAACAGATTTCTTGATTACCAGCAACAGAAAAGTAATCATGATGATAATGAGAGGTAACAGGTAGGAAGGCCAGAGGTCCCCAAGTGGAAGGAGGAAATAAACTGCAGCTGCAGACAGTTTTTCCTTCTCTGCACAAAATTAGAAGAGGCTTCTTTTAATTCTGTGTTGACGACACCTGGTTCTGCCTTGAGCTAACCGATGTGTTTTTCTTATGGAAATATTTTTCTTCAGCTATGTCAATTAAACTGTGTATTTGCTTTTGAAACTGCTCTTTCAAAATGGTTCTGCCTAAGACTAACTTTTTTTCTTTTCTCAAACCTTGGGCTGATAATGGCTCAACAAACCAGTATATTGTTTAATGGCTGAGGGATGATACACCTTGTGCCATCTTATCTCAAAAATGCATATTGTGGGTGAGGGGCCTGGTGAAACTCCCTCAGCCTTGAGGTGTTTCTTTTGATTAGAAGCTTGCTAACAGACATAAAATGCCTTGCAAAAAGCCAGCTGGCGGGCACTCTTTCTGTCCCCTTCTGATGTCTATGTCAGAAGCTTTCCCTATGTCTATTATACTTTAATAAAACTTTTACTACACAGCTCCAAGTGGTCAAACCTCGTCTCTGGCCCTGGATCAAATTCTGCTCCTCCTGAGGCCACGAATCCGGCGTAGCCCACGGCTCACAGCAGCAACCTTTCAATAATAAGAAGACGTGAGAGAAGTAAAGCATAAAGAAAATGTTCCTTCTTCTTGCTAGATTCTTTGTTTTTACTCCTGTGATTTCCTGGATGAAAATATTCCTGAACTTGTACTCACATACCTCGGTGGAGAAGGATCATACCAGAACTGTAATTTCAATTTTCAAAGTACTTATGTATTTTAAGATTACTCAGGAATTCTTATCCAACACAACTGTAATTTGCCCTCCTAGAATGAAGGGAAATCAAAACCAAATTACAGTCATTAATTTCTAATTTCCACACTGTAGATATTATCCATTTGTGGTTTTGATTAAAACAGTGGAGGCAGGGAAGTAATGTTATTAAGAATCAAAGAAACCAAAGGAAGAGCTGTTTTGCAAATGTCTGTCTACTTGAAGGAGTTGCTTCGGGAAATTTATAGCCGAATTCAAGTTTGACTCACATGTGTATTTGGACTGGGATGTAGAGAAAGCATGACTCATTACAAATGTTCAGGTCAAGCTCTGGAACAGATTATGCTTTCTCTTCTCTAAGACATTTCAGCTCTGTGTACCCAAATGATATTTCATCAAATCCAATTCTTTCTTCAAAAAATGGGAAACAGATAATTAAAAATTCCTTCTCTTCCAGAAACATAAGAGAAGCTTTAAATCTTTCACTCCCTCTGGACCTCCAAGCCAATAAAAGAGAGATGGAGCCCATACAATCTAGAGATCTTCAGACTCCTGGATTCACGCTTCACAAAGCCTTAGCTCTTTTCATACTTTTGAAAGCCAACCAAAAGTAAATTATATTTTTATGGTACTGCAAGGAGATACTGATTTTGATCCATTGAGTCAACGTTTTTGGCTTTTCTTGAGTAATTACAATGACTCTAAGCTCAGGTAACTATGCACTGGGGCATGAGACAGGAGAAGACAAAGCAAAAATATGTATATAATATATATGTGTATATTATATATATGTATGTGTGTGTGTGTGTGTGTATATATATATATATATAGTCTGAATTTCAAAGCTAAGAAAAGCTTAAAGTGAGTTGACTTTAAAGTGAATTCAATCAAGGAAACTGGAACCTCAGTCCTACAACCCTATAGAAATGAATTTTGCTACCAGAATGAGAATGGAAATGAATTCTACCCTAGAGCTGACAGAAGCACAGACCAGCTAAACCTTGATTTTAGAACCATCTGTGTTGACCTTCTAACCTACAGAATTAAAAGATAATAAATAATAAAATAAGTGAATTCAGTTGCCTCACTTTGTAGAAAACTGAATCCTGGACAGGAGACGTCACCTGTACAGACTTGTTCACTTTTTCATTGCTCATTGGATATGTTATGATTGAATCTTATGATTGAATCAATCTTACGATTGAGTCTTCCCTATGCTGGATGTGAAATCCAAGTCAGCCAAGAGGACAAGTCCAGTGGCTTTGCAGTCCGGGGACCAGCAACATCCAGGAGCCTTGCCGCTGAGGCTGGAATACAGATTTGCCCCAGTGGCATGTCCTGGCTCCTCTGGGGAACTCAAGTTACTCAAGGCTGAAGAATATGGGGGGCTCTGTGATGCTCCAAGGGTGACTAGCTCATCATATGGAAGCCAGTCATGCTGTAAATTTCATAATGTATGTTTCCCTCAAAAATATCCAGAAATACTTTGACACTTTCCGGAAAGACTCAAGTTCACTTTCATTTTCTGTCCTGTGCTGAAATAAGAAGAAAGTTTAAGCAGTGGAAGCAAGATCTCTCCTTGCAAATAGATTCCTATGACACTACTAAAAAAATCTGCATAGCAAGCTTGATGCTAATAGCTTCCAGTTATGCTCGCCTAATGATGCCCAAGCTCTTACAAATTCATTATGAACCCTCTCTGCTTCCCTTTTATTACTATGCTGTCCTTTTTTAAAATTAGTAATGCTTTGGATTCAACGTATAACTTAATGGGTACCTTCAAAGAACACTCATAAAAAGTTCTTTTCTCAACAAGGTCAAGATTGTTCCTATTACTATTTATAATAGCTTTGATGTTCCTCTGAATTTTATTTCATTTTCATACAATCTATGAAAAGTTGTATTTTGATGTGCTTGGATTGATTATAATTACCTGATGGTATCAATATTTAGTTGCACATTTAATCTAGGCTGGGAATTTTGTGTTTCTCTGTTTCTCACATGGTGCTGAAAATAAAATTCTTCGGTGGGATAAGAAGATAGAGAACCCACAGATAGCTAAGGAGGTATTGTTTAGGATGGAGTTGTTGCTTAGTCGCTAAATTGTGTCCGACTCTTTGCGAGCCCATGGACTGCAGCCTACCAGGCTCCCCCACTACCTCCTGGAGTTTGCTTAAATTCATGATTGCATTGTCTTCCAGGGACCAAGCCCACAGGGCTTTCATCTTTCACTGTGTGTAACGCTTAGCCATCCACACGCATATTCAGTCTGTGCTTGGAGGCATAGGAAATGGCATTTTAAAATGCAGTAACCATTCCCACAAGAAAAGGGTTTAAAGCATCTGTACAGATAATGACAGCTTTCCCTCTCGATCCCTTTGCAGGAGTGTCTTGCTGTGAAGGACAGGTGTGTCCCGTCTATCTCTGGTTACTACAGAGAGGCAGTACATTGACTCAAGTCTGAGAACAGAGCACATTACTTCTATTAGCCATTTACTCAGCCAACAAGTAACTAATGACGCCACGCTTCTTTCTAATGTGCAGCAGTTTTATGCATTTAGCGGTATTATTTCTCGAACAGATGTGTCTTTTCAAAACCATCTTCCTTTCCTAGGAACAGAGGATTTCTTCTTAATTGTGGGTTTGTAAGCTGCTTCAAAAGGTGTCTTCTTACTGAGAGCCTGGTGACATGCAACCACCCCACTATCAGGATGTGAACAGTCAGCTCCCTACATCAGCCCCCAATTAGCTTGCATTCTTTGGCTAAATGTACTCCACAGCCCTTGCAGTCAGCCTCAGGGCTTTGATTTCAGAAGTCTTAGAAATACCTGGGAGTGATTCGAATGTGGCAGCATCAAAACTACAAAAGATAAGCAAGATGCATTTCACCGCCCGTCAGCAAACTCTAGGGTTTTGACGGCAGATACCGAGCGCTGTATCAAATTCCCTCCACATGGGTGTTTTGAATAACCAAGCACGTAAACCAGGTTTGTGCTCAGCACTTCCCTTTATCAATAAAAAAGGAGCATTCACAAAGAATCAATATCTAAAGCCCATCAGGCAACTGCTATTACTTTCATGCAGTCCTCAATGCTGACTGTTCACAAAGAAAACCTCGCTCTATACCTCTGAAAGGCACCGATGGAAGCTGCCAACCACACTGATACCACCCTTTCCTTGAGAAGTATAATAAGCTCTCGGGTCACCTTCAAAATATGGTTATGTTCTTTCCCTGGAGTAGAGTTACTGTGAGGTATCAAGTGACTGAAAAAGTGAGGAGAGGAAATAAAATGATTGCTCAGCAGGAAAAGGGTGATGGTGGTGCCCCAGCCTGACTCTCGGCCCAGAGCAAGGTCATGGAAATTCAGCATGAGCCCAAGTGGGTCTTCGGCAGCGGACACCAGGGGACACCAGCGGGTGAGATCCTGGCACGCACAGTGTTTGTGCGACAGCTGCCTGTATGGTCTCCAGCTCCAGCCTCTGTCCTGCTCTGCAAAGAAAGCCTCACACTGCCGTTTCCCTCTGAGTCATGAGATCGAGTAAGAATTCCACTGATGTCTTTAAATAGTCTTGGCTCCAGCAAGTGAACTTGGGTGAGGTTACTGAGTGTGCCTGTGTGTGCCCAGCAGATATAAGCAGATCTCCGGTTGCTGCTGGGGGGCGATGGAGGAGGGAATGTGGAGGGGACTTCAGCTGCCTCCCGGTGACACTGCTGAGTGCTGAGATCTGTTTGCAGTGGTTCAGCACATGTACCCAGGGTGTTCACGGAACAACGGTTATCTGATGATAATGGCAGGAATGGGCCTCTTTGACGGATGGGATATTGACTTTGGGGTCTGGTGGGAAATCCATTTGTCCTGTGAATAAGTTACATGGACACACCCCTCCTTGATCGGCGCTTAGAAGAAGAAGATGGCAGCCTATCCCCCGCCACTAAAGCTGCCTAAGTCAGCACCTGAGAATGAGCCCCACAGCCCCTGGGCTGTACTCCCCTCCCAATGCAGGGCGAAGAGGGTGGGGGAATTAGGGTGAGACGGCTGCCAAGAAACGGGGTTTGACTGATTCATCCCAATTGTGACTTTTGGTTCTGAAACTTGGGGCTCAGCCTGCACTACACACCATCCAGTATGCTATCTTTGTTTTAATCTCTCTTTAGCGGGGATCACGACTTGCCACACTGCGGAAACCCACGTACGTCTGTCTCTTTCGGCACACTTGGAGCTCCTTGGTAGAAGCAGCTGAGCCTTATTCCTTTCAAGGTGTCTGCCCAGGAAAGGTGCCAACAAATATGAATTTAACTGAATTAAACTAAGGGTAGTAAGAAATTAGATGATCCTGGCCACATACCCCATTCCTGTCTTGCTATTGTCTGCTGTGCCCTGTAGACAAATGTGCCAAGAAACCTGAGGGCTTGTGGATCCCCAGATCCAGATCTGTGGATCTGAAGGCATTGTACGTTCACTGCCTCGTTCATTCTAATTTTTGAACCCTGAACACACAGTGACATCTCAGGGGCTCAGGGCTGGGACAGTGACAGTGAGGCCCAGTGATTCTCGTGGCAGGAACTCGGTAATGGCTCATCCTGATTCTGCGTTGAACTAACAGACGTGTAACTCTTGGAACTGAAAACAAAGCAAATAATATTCTTACAGAGCTTTTTCTCCAAAAGCTTTGCATGTCACTCAACTCATTTGTAATTTGTAAAATTTTGAAATAAGTGAGATCTCCAAAGTGTTTTATTTCATTAATTTATTTACTTTTGGCCACGCCCCTTGGCATGTGGGACCCTTGTCCCCGGTCAGGGATTGAACCTACACGGTCTGCATGGGAAGAGTGGAGTCTTAATCACTGGACCACCAGAGAAGTGCCTCAGCTAATTTTTAAAGGACCACAAGTGAAAGCCAAGTAGCAAACATCCTCCTCCTCTGAATACGAACAGGTAATGACTTTTGGGGTGGGCTGTCTATGCCTTACCTCCTCTTTCCTGTCTTTTGAGCTTTTCCCCTGGTTGTTAGCTCACCTCCGAGAAGGCGAATCTAGGAAGAGAGGAGTGAAATTACAACAGGGGAATGTAACCATCGGCCAGTATCTCTAGAAAAGCTTGAGGATATGACTGGGCGTAAGAGACGGATTGGAAAGAAGATGGACCCTGAGTGTTGGCTCTGTTTGTGTTTATTCTCTGAAAGCCAGCACACTGCACCCATCACCCACCCCCAGACGTCAGCAGGAGTGGCTGGACTGCTGCCCTACAGTCATTTTGGAGGCAAAGTTCCTGTGGCTTGTCTCCCCTGGGACTCAAGGGGAAGCTCTGTTGGATTTGGTCATTGCCGGGAGGGCTGGGCGCCGGCTTCTCTTTGGTCCCACGGGATGCTGGATGGAGATAGAGGTGTGGGCATGTCTTGCTGGGGCTATGTGGCTGCAGGGTGCCAGCTCAGGGACTGAAACCGGATGCTCTCAGCCCCTCCTATACTATACCTGGCCCACAGTAAGTACTTAGTAAACATTTCACTTTTGGTGAACATTGAATCATACCTGCTATCCTCTTTTCCAAAGGCTGAATCCCACGGCTCCCCAGAAGAATCAGAATTATTTTTCTTTGGGAAAAAACCCAAGTCCTCTATCCACTGATATTCAGAAGGAGATGATATTTGGGAGAGGTTTTGGGAGAGGCCAGCAGGCTAAGTCTCTTCAGTCGTTTCGGACTCTTTGTGACTCCACGGACTGTAGCCCGCCAGGCTGCTCTATCCATGGGATTCTTTAGGCAAGAATACTGGAGTGGTTACCATGCCCTCCTCCATGGGATCTTCCCATTACCCAGGGATCGAAGCCGCATCTCCTGCAGTGCAGGTGGATTATTTACAGCTGAGCCACCTAAGGAGCCCACTCATAGAAGTATACAGAGCTAAAAAGCAAACACCTGGTTAAAAGGGGCGTTCAGCACAACTCAGCACATAGTAACACAAGCCTCGACCCACAGCAACAGGAAGAGGAGAGGATTTAGACTAGGGAAGTTCCCGTCCGAGTCTGTCGGTGCCTCCAACACCCACATCAGGTGTGTTTTCTGTCCTTCAGGTAACTGACGAGCATCTCCAGACCCCCCTCCAGCAGCTCCGGCAGAGGTTTGGATAAAGGGTTGCGGGAAATGTGCAGCCCTTTGTCCATGGGGTTCCAGGCGATCCTGGTCAGCTTGCAGAGCATGTAGAGCTCCGCAGGAAGCGTCTGGATGTCATTGTTGTTCAGGTTCAGCAGCTCCAGGCTTGTGAGCAGGCAGAGCGAGCGTGGGAAGGTGTGGATGTGGTTGCCCTCAGCGATGAAGATCTGCAGGCCGGCCAGGCACTGGATGCTCGGCAATGTTCTCCAGGCGGTTGGAGCCACGTGCAGGAAGTCCAGCTCCTTGAGCGAGAACACGCAGACGGGGATGTGAGCGAAGCGGTTGTGGCTGAGGTTCAGCTTGCGCAGCCGGGACAGGTCGGCGAGGCTGGTGGGCAGCTGGGACAGGCAGTTGTGCGACGCGCTCAGGACCTCCAAGCTCCGGCAGGCGCCCAGCTCCGCTGGCAGCTCCGTCAGGCCGTTCATGTGCACGAACAGGACTTTGAGGCTCTGCAGGAGGCTGACCTCCCGGGTAGCGTCTTCAGGCGGTTCCCGCACAAGTTCAGGACCACCAGCCGCGTCAGCTTCCCCAGCTCGGGAGGGACTGCCCGGAGCTGGTTGTGGGACAGGTTGAGCTTCTGCATCTCGGACAGGCTCCACAGGAAGTCGGGCGCGTCCGTCATGCCCTTGGTGACCAGGCTGAAACTGACATGGCGCAGCCCCGCTTCAGCAGGCAGCGCGGTCCCTCCCAGGAAGCAGAGCATCGTCCCACGAGGAGAACTTCTGCCTCCCCGGCAGGAGCCCCCCGCCCCAAGGGCCCCTTGTCCTTGCGGCGGGCCCCAGACTGCCTGGCCCCCATGTACCTCCTTCCTCCAGCGTCTCTGTCGCCACAGATGGGGATGGAGTCCGGACCCGCTGCTAAACTCCAGCAGGGAGCCGATCGGGTGATGGGAGCCGTGGCCGGTGGTGCCGCAGGTGGAGCAGGACTTGGGGAGGGTGAGGGGGTGGGAATCCCAAATGCCGGGCTCTCGGGGTCCCTGGTGCCTGGTCCTTGGGGTCCCAGATGCCTGACTGTGGCTCCGAGAGCTGCGAGCACCCCCGACTGCGTTGAGGTGGCTTCTCTCAGAGCAGCAGGGCTGTAATGGCACACTTGTCCCCCAGGCTGCGGAACTGAACTGCTTGGTTCCCTCTGAACACCACGGGCAGCTGTTGCTGTCACTCTGCCTGCACTTTATTGGTCTGGTGTGAGCAAGCAGGTCACGGCGAGGCTGCCTCTGACTGTCCCCTCTCAGCTTCTCTGGGGTGTCACAGCTGAGCAGGGCGATTAACCAGCCCATCTCCAGAGAGAAACCAAGGGGAAAATTGAAGCCAGGGTGTCGGCAGGTCTCAGGCTCATCCCGACCCCAGAGCAGAGCTGGGCTGAATGCTGGTCGCAAAGCTATTATTATATGATCTCACAGCCAGGAATCGGTAGAAGTAATACACACACACACCCGATTCAAATTGCTGTGAATCACGGATTGTGAAAACAAGTAGCAGAAGGAGTCTCGATGCCTGGAATCCTCCAGGCCAGGGTTTTACACGGTGCTGGTCAGAGGTGAGTTCTTGAGGAGAGGGTGAAGAAGGGTGCTGACTCCACTCGCATTTTCTCCCAGAGGAGCTCTGGGGTCACCTGTTTCACAAAGAACTCCTGGATCTGTTCAGGTGACTCCAAATGTCAGGACAGCACTTGAGTGATGGCTTAGTAAGGAAAACACGTAAGTAAGGTGCCCATTGTCCTGGAAAGTGGTCTGAAGAGGCTCCTGGTACACACCTCCCACTCTCTCCATCCCTCTCTCTCGTTGAACAAGTTACCTTATTTCCCAAGCCGCTAGAGTCAGCAGTTGGTGTCATGGGCTGAACTGTGCCTGCCCCCCCCCCCCGACCCCGACCAAGATTTCCATTGTTGGAGTCCTACCAGTAACTTAGAATGTGACCGTGTTTGGAGACAGGGCCACCTTGAGGACACGGGGAGCAGATGGCCATCTGCAGGTCAAGGAGTGAGGCCTCAGAAGCAATCTACCTATTCTCACCTTGTCTTAGATTTGCAGCCTCCGGAATTGTGGAAAAATACATTTCCCTGTTTAAGCCCCTCCATCTATGGAGATTTTTATGGCTGTAACGGCAAGCCCATCCAGCTGGGGCACTGGCGGACACACGAAAAATCCTAAAACTAAGTCGTGGTTCAGGGAAGAAGAGATACTGAGGTTGATGACCCAGGTTCTGAGAAAAGGGCTAACGGGCTATGGGAGGCTGGCTTGGCCTGGAGGCCTGTGGCTTTCGCTGGCAGATGTCCTGGCTGGGCAGTTCTCCTGGACGGTGATACTGGTCCTGTGATCGAGGTCTCAGAGCTGTCACCACCAAGCCTGGAGCTCGAGCTGGGCTCTGGCTGGGTGCCACCCCTGGGGAAGCTCAGATCCCTCCACGGAGGAGCAGCTGGACATGCAAGACAATGCCAGGCCATTCCTGCCCCACTTGGCCTTTGAGAGACATCTGGCCCCTTTTGCCTGACGAAGCCCCTGGCACTCCTGGACAAAGGTGGAAACCTTGGATGTTTTTTAATGGGATTCTTGACTGTTGCAGCTGTTAATGGAAGAAAAAAAGCACCACGGCTAAATCTGTACCCCAGGATTTAGAGCAGATCACACCTTATATACGTACATTCCATGTGACGATAGTATTTTGCTGCTTCCATGAGTCTGAGAAAATTATGCTAGGATATCTGAACTGTTGGGACTAGCAGAAGCTGGGGTGGTTTGAGAAAGGGTCACGGCTTTCTTCTTTGTGACAATTATCTCTCTGTCTCTAATACATTCTTACCAATAAATAATTTTTGAGTGCTTATCAATAGCCAATATTATCAAATATTTACTATATGAACCCTAGACACTTTATGGAGAAGATGAATGTTAAAATTACCTCCATTTCACAGATGAGGAAATGAAGACAAGAGAGAGGTTAAGTTATTAATACAATATCAAGTCACTCTCCTAAGTTCAGGGTCTACTCAGTGGCAGAACCAGAATTCAAGCCCAGGGAGTCCGACTCAACAGCCCTGATTAGAACCATAAGAAAGTGCTAGACTTAACCCTGTAGAGAGCTCGAATAACTACAGCTAGGATATGGCTTTCTGTTTTCAAGTTTCTATGGAGTGGGGCTGGAGGGACCATCGGTAAAGAAATGACTATGAAACCACACAATAGAAATAACTACACAATTAGGCATTAACCCTGCTTTCTCTGCCAACACAACCAGGAGAAGCCAGAGGTAAAATATTCCAGAAGACGTAGGCACAACAAATTCAATCCCCTCCCCCAAACAGTTCAGTTCCTTAGCGAGGTTCTCATCTATCAAGTGGATGAGCTGTGTGAATTGCTGACTGTTTCTTCTGAGTTTTTGAAACATGGGTGCTGCCTCTTGTTAACCACAGTGATCCAGTCAGAGCAGGTTCATGGAGGGGATGCTCACTGTCTCTGGGCTGTGTCCCTGTCTATGCCATGGAGACCCCCTTTCTACCCTACGAGTCAGATTCTTACTGTAAGTGAGACCACTGCAAGGAAGTGCAAGTCAGACTTAACCTCTTTCTGGTGAAAACAGGCAAAATCCAACTAAGCTTTTATCTTGCTCGCATTAAGACTGGTCCCGGAGAAATAAACAGTAACTGCTGTGGGCTTTAGAGTTCACTGTGAAGCCCACACATCTGACTTTGCCGAAAGAGACTTTTTGAAGCTGAGTGGATTTCAGTTTGACGTTAAGTCTCAGAGCACAGCCTTGTTGACAAGTTCTCGAAATTCCAGGGCATGGTAAGTAATGGGACTGTCTTTAAAACCTAAAAAAGGTATGTAATTATCAAAGTATATTTATTATGCCCATCATGGTAACTACAGTTTTATATATTCCAAGTGATTCTTGTTCAACATACATAAATCAACATTTCTTACTTTTTTAATTCCCAATAAAATAAAACTGAAATGAGGAGAGTATAAAATAGTGGGTTATGAAAACATCCAGAACTACCCCTGAATTTATACTAATGGAGCATCTATTGAAAATAATTCCCTTTACACATCATGTCTGTTAATTTTTGAAGGAAGAAATTTTCCTATTTCAATAGGTTATTAAAAAAACCATTTTATTGAATTTAAGTTTTAAAGTAGAAAATATAGAAAAATATGGACACAATCTAGTTAATGTTTTACATATGTAAATTTTGATATTTTTCCTATACATATCTACTTCAATGTATTTTCTTGTAACAAAAAAGTTTTTTTTTCATCTCCATTAGCCCATATTTCCTCAATAGCAGAGCTGGAGGTAGGAGCTCCAGGGCTAAGCTGGCCACATCTTTGCCCAAGCTCTGCTTGCTGCTAGGTTTCACAGACATCTGCATAGAAAGCTGGACCGCTGTGTCTCAGAACAGTCCCTGGATAAGTGTCTGTAAAACATAATGTATAGACATGATCGGAAAAGCCATAATGAGAATAAAGAGAATTATTTTCAATAGATGTTCTATTAGTGTAAATTTGAGATCTGTAAAATGTAATAGTGAAAGGTGAAAGCCAATGTAGCAAAATGCCCTAAATCCACGGTTATGAATGGTTTAGTGGTGGTTCATGGTGACCTCAGTAAATGACAGTTGCTCTATGAATGGTAGCTATTCCACACATAGACTCCACACGCCATAGCCCTAGATTCATTTACTGAACACCCCACCTGTTTGATGCTGAGTTTGTCCTTGTTTGTGAACTTCACATACTTGTCAAAGGCAACCAGACACGTGTCTATGAAGAGTTTCTAGATCTTTCACTCACCATCTGTTTACAGAGTATTTATTTAGTGCCAAGAGTTGTTTCAGACACTGTTATACAGTTTGATAGTCAGAAGGCTTATAAGATCAATATTGGTAAAGTGAAAGTGAAGAAGCTCACCAGGCTCCTCTATCTATGGGATTTCCTAGGCAAGAATACTGGAGTGAGCTGCCATTCCCTTCTCCAGGAATCTTCCCTACCCAGGGATCGAACCTAGATCTCCTGCATTGCAGGCAGGTTCTTTACCATCTGAGCCATCAGAGAAGTCCAATATTGTTAACCTTATGTTAAATATAAGGAAACTGAGAGTCAGTGGGATGAACTGATGCAGAACTAGTTAGTATTAGAATTCTAATCCGCACCCAGTCTTCTGATATAAATCCTGTTCTCATACTTGTTCAGTAGCCCAGTCATGTCTGACTCTTTGAGACCTCATGGACTGTAGCACGCCAGGCCTCCCATCGGTCACCATCTCCCAGAGTTTGCCCAAGTTCATGTCCATTGCATTGGTGATGCCTTCCAGCCATCTCATCCTCTGTCGCTCCCTTTTCTTCCTGCCCTTAATCTTTCCCAGTATCAGTGTCTTTTCCCATAAGTCAGCTCTTCACATAAGCTGACCAAAATTTTAGAGCTTCAGCATGAGTCCTTCCAATGAATATTCAGGGTTGATTTCCTCTGAGATTAACTAATTTGATCTTGCTGTTGAAGGGACTCTCAAGAGTCTTTTCTAGCACCACAGTTCGAAGGTATCAATTCTTTGGCCCTCTGAATAACCTGCCTCTGTCTGCACAACTTCTCTTCTTAGTAAAGAGGCTTATTACTATTCTGATTAGGGCATGCCCTCAACTGCCACCTCAGAGCTACTGCATTGAGAGACAGCTAGCCTGGTGGTCAGCATTGTGAGCCTTCCTTGCCAGGCCAGGGACTCCTGGGTTGTCATCCTGAGTTTATTACTTAAAGGCCATGTGGCCCAAGGCAAGCTACGTAGCTTGTCTGTGTTTCCATGTTTTCATATGTAAAATGGAGATAATCATAGAATTGCATAATGGTACTGTGGGCATTAAATGGCTTAATACGCCTAAGACCCATAGAACCCATTTCCAGTAACCTGTGAGTGGATATACAACACAGCATATGAAGGACGGCGAATTGCACAGCTGCCTCGAGGTTCCAGAACCTCACCCATGCAGAGCGAGCCTGGTCTCTTTCCTCTCCTGGACCTTCCTCTTAGTCAAGCTGTGCCAACCGTCAGCTTCCCATGGGGCAAAGCACACTTTCCCCAGAGAGCAGGAAGCCCTCAGGCAGATCCAAACGCAACTGTTTCTCTCTCTAAGTCAAACTTCTCTCCCAAACACGCTTGTCCACAAAGCTCCTTATCACCTCATGTCCCTGAAACAATTCTGAGGACACAGTAAGTGCTCAATAAATGGTCACTGAAACAAACCATCTAGGTCCTGTTGGAAGTCTGATATGAAGAAAAAGAACAACACAGAAGCCTTCTGGCTTTCATTTTTATCTGTGTGTTGTTTTTATCGATTGATTCACTGATGTATGGTTGATATACAATACTATGTAATTTGCAGGTATGCAATATAATGATTCATATTTTTTAAAGGCTATATGCCATTTACGATTAATATAAAATATTGGCTATATTCCCCATGTTGTACAATGCATAGTGTGGCATGCATGCTCAGTCGTGTCCAACTCTTTGCACCCTGTGGAGCCCACCAGGCTCCTCTGTCCACAAATTTCCTGGGTAAGTATACTGGAGTGGGGTGCCATTTCCTACTCCAGAGGATCTTCCTGACCCAGGGATCGAAACTGCATCTCCTCTGCCTCCTGCATTCACAGGCAGATTCTTTACCACTGGCGCCACCTTGGAAACCCTGGACAGTGTATCCTCGTAGCTCATTTTATGCGTAATAGTTTATACTTCTTAATCCTCTACCCCTATATTGTCCCTCCTCCCTCTCTCTCCCCACCAGTAATCTTTCTAGTTTGTTCTCTGCGTTTGTGAGTTATATTCACTAGTTTGTTGTATCTTTTAAATTTCACACAGAAGTGATATCATACAGTATCTGCCTTTCTCTGTCCAACTTGTTCCACTTAGCACGGTGCCCTCTGAGTCCATCCATGTTGCTGCAAACAGCAAAGCTTCATTCCTTGTTTATGGCTCAGTGGTGTTAGCCTGTTTGCTTTTCACTGCCTCTCTGTTCCTATATTTTGATATTTGTCTTCCTAGAGTACCCTCTTTTCACCCACATCCTGCATGCCCGGGCTCATCGCAGAATCCAGAATTGTTTTAATGGGAGTATAATTGACATATGACGTTCTATTGCTTTCAGGCGTACCACATAATGATCCATTATTTGTAAACATTGTGAAATGATCCCAACGAGGAGTCTAGTTAACACTCATTGTCACGCACAGTTACAGAATCTTGTTTTCTTGTGATGGGAACTTTTAAGATCTTCTGTATTAGCAACTTTCAAACAAGCAACATTGTGTTAACTTTAGTCACCATGGTGTACATTTTGTTGTCAGGGCATTTATTCCATAACTTGAGGTTTGTGGGTTTTGCCTGCTTCACCCATGTTGCTTATCTTCACCTCTGCAACCCCTACTCCATTCTCCTTATCTATGAGCTCCTTTTTTGTTTGTTTTCAGAACCCCCAATTTAGCCCCATCGCTGCAGCTCCTTGAACAAAGCTTGGTCCCACAAGCCGAGTCTATTTCATCTCCCAGAAGAGACCTCACCTCAAACAATGATAATTGAGCTTTTAAAAGGGTTGCCTCCAAAGAGAGATACGTTTTGCTATCCCCACTCCTTTCCTTCTCAAGAAATCCTTCCTTGGGAGAATGCTAGTTCTCCTTACTTCCATTTCCCCTGCATCCTCCAGTTCGTCCCTGTGGAGCTGAGTAACCACTAAAGGTGTTATAATCGCTCATTTGGGCCCGATCCTCAGAGCACACTTCATGCTGAACAGCAGTGAAGGAATGAGGAAATAAAAAGTTGTTTTGATTAAAAGCCGAGAGAGTAATTAAACACGGAGTCGACATCATGCATAAGTCCATAATGGAAAGCAAGGTCGTGAGTTTAAGAACAATGAGAGTCCACGTAACACCCTCAGACCGGAGCAGAGCTTCATTAAAGATTGAAGTTTCAAATTATTGTGAAATTTTAGGATGATAAATTTTTCATGGCTCAGAAAATAAACATAGAAGCAAAAAGACAAAAGTTCAGTCAAGGGAAACATACAGCCCCATCTGAGACAGTTGCTTCAAACAGGAAATGTAAAATAGGCATGGTGTGTTACTGAACTTACACGTTTGATTAAATTATAAGCTGGAATCTCATTTTAAAACTCCTCCAATGGCCTATTACTGTTTTAATTTCAGATTTGGCGTGAACCATGTTGGCAGAACAAAGCTCCCCTCCCTGTCAAGGTGAAGCCCTGAGTTGGAGGGATTCTACATCCAGTTTTAAATTCTTGTTCGAGTAGGATTTGCAGGCAGAGAGCTTGGGATCAAGTCCTTGTTCTGTCACTTTCTAGCTGTGTGACCTGGCGCCAACTACTTAACATCTCTAAACCTCAATTCCCTCCTCTGAGAGACAGGGGTAATAATAATTTGGGATTGCTGTGAAGATTAAATGAGATGAAGCAGGTAAACTGTTTAGCTCAGCTCTTGGCAGAAAGTAATCGGTGAATGTTAGTGACGATGAGTACTATTACAATTACCCTTCTACTAGTTTCATGACCTGATAAAGCAAGTTTTCAGTCTGGCTGAGTTTTTCTGAGGATTAGACTATGTACAACAGTGGCCCAGATTTCGGCTCCAATAAGTGATAATATTGGGGCTTCCCTTATAGCTCAGTCGGTAAAGAATCTGCCTGCAAGACTGGAGACCCGGTTTGATTCCTGGGTTGGGAAGATCCCCTGGAGATGGAAATGGCAACCCACTCTAGTATTCTTGCCTGGAGAATTCCATGGACAGAGGGGCCTGCCAGGCTACAGTCCATGGGGTCACGCAGAGTGGGGCACGACTTAGCAACTAAACAACAAATATAATATCAACATCATCATCATCATGATCTGCCTGGGCCATTACTCGATTTTCAAGTGCTTGCATTTTAGCTGAAAGGAAGGGGGTTAAGATGCCTCTATACTTAGAGTGAGAAAGACAAACGCCATATGATATCACTTATATGTGGAATCTAGACTATGACTACAAATGAACTTATCTACAAAACAGAAACAGACTCACAGACATAGAGAACAAACTGTGGTTGCCAAGGGGGAGGGGGTAGGCAAGGGATGGGCCAGGAGTGTGGGGTTAGCAGATGCAAGCTATTATAGAGAGAATGGATAAACAACAAGGTCCCACTGTATAGTACAAGGAACTATATTCAATATCCTGTAATAAACCACAATGGAAAAGAATATGAAAATGAGTATATATATCTGTATATACGTATATGCTGCTGCTAAGTTGCTTCAGTATTAAGTATGGGGTTAAGTATGGGAAATGCTTTAAAATTTTTGCAGTTATGAATTATGCCCAACTAAGTCAATTTTATTTGCACATTAGCACATGTCCTGTGGTTGCACAGTCTCATCTCTTGTGCTTGTCCCTCACAAGCTCTAGGCAGGCACCCAGGCTTTTTCCAGCCCAAGCAGGACCTGTGTTCCACCGCTCAGAGTTCTGGTCTTTGCAAATCCCTGTGCACTGCCTACTGCTCCAGCTAAGTTCCTGAGGGAGGCACTTGTTGGAGTGGCTGTAAATTTATGGGATCTTGACCACCCCCTACCCCACCCCCTGTCTGGAGACTAGACTTAAAGCAGTTGCCCAACTTCCTGTCTGGTTTCCCTACGAGGTTTTGATGTTATAAGTCCAACAGAGAGAGCTCAGAACCAAGGAAAGGATGCTGAAGGAGAGACTTTAAAATTTGGTTGAGTTAAACCAAAAATTACTGCAAAATCTATGATCTAAATTGTCTTTTTAAGGAAGGTTTTGTGTATGTTTTCCATTTCCAGGCAGCTATGAGAGCTTGAGAAAGACTTCAGTTTAGTTCTAAGAAAACAAAAAGTTATTTTTTTGTACACCTCGGTTTGGTTAAAAATCATGCAGTCTCCGTCTCCAGAACTTTTTAGAACTCAAAAACAAAATTAATGAAAACATGATGGGAAAGAAAGCAAAACATGTTTTCTTTTTTTTTGAAAGGAAAGAAAACCTTTGCCGTGGTTTGTGGCTCTATAAAAATTTGTGTATTTGGTTCAATTTGTTCTGCAGTTCAGTAAATTGGAGCAGTTTGTTTGGCTTTTGGTTCCGTTCACATCCCTGTAAATTCGTCCTTTGAGAAGCAAATATGCTCCCAAAGAATAAGTCTAGAATAGTACCTTTGTTTTTGTTGTTCAGTTGCTAAGTCATGTCCGACTCTTTGTGACCCCATGGACTGTAGCATGCCAGGCTTCCCTGTCCTTCGCCATCTCCCAGAGTTTGCTTAAATTCATGTCTGTTGACTGGTACCTTATGCCCCACAAAATCTCCTCTATCAACTTGTCAGCATATGAAATACAAGGTGTGGAATCAAATGCGCTCTCAGAGGCTTCTGTCTCCATGTGTGGACTTGTGGCCTCAGGGAAGCCCAGTCTCATTCTCATCCTGAGATATTCTCTCGTGCTCCCAGGTGAGCTGGATTCACTGAGAAGCTACTGCAGCTTAACCTTAGGGCATCTCACTTGCTCAAGATACTTTCAAGGCACCAAGCGAGTCCCTAGTGATGAACTCACATTGTAGAATTTTTTAAAAAATGAAATGTATAAAGGTAAGGAAGTAATATTCGCTACAATCCACTTGACTTCCCCTCCAATCGCTCTTCCCCCAGTTCAAAAGGCATTGGAGCAGCTAAACATCATGGTGGGGTAGGTAGCATATGGGAAGAATTTGGACAAGGTATGTATCTTGTTTCGAAGATTCTCTCTCACTTCCATGGATAATTAGATCATTGCTAGCCATCCTGGGGTGGCTTCTAGGATGACTCGACACTCATCATATTCCATGATTAGTGCCATGATGTGGAGGTGCAGAACTGGAGGTCAGATTGAGATATAAAAGCATCATAGGACTCCTGGAACCAGAAGCAAATCTTCAGAAAGTTCTTTCAGCTGCTAGATAATGGTGGTACATTGCTTGCACGTTTGGGTATAATAAGTCTTCCCACTCTGCACACTCACTCTTTCACATTGTTTTTGCTGCACTTCCCATGAAGAAATGCTGTCTGTTTCCCAATGTCTTGCATTCAGGCTACACATGAGACTTAGTTTGAGCAACAAAATATAGCGGAAGTGATGGATTCAGTTTCTAAAGGTCAGTGAGTTGTTTAGGCTGAGGGCATTCAGAGTCCACTCTCACCCTATTTCTATCATATGAAGAAGTCCAGGCTAGCTCCCTTGAGGATGAACATCCATAAGGAAAGAGATGTCCAGCTGACAGCCAGTGTCAACCAGTGGAGCCCCCTGACAACTGCAGCTCCAGGAGTGATGGCAGGTGAGACCAGCAGAACCACCCAGCTGAGCCCAGCCCAGCTTGCTGACCCAGAGAATCACGAACAAATATAATATTCATTATTCAAAGTAGTTCTCTTTAAGAGTGACTTGTTATACTACAACAGATAACTAACTCATACAGGTAAAATTGTACACAGTAGATTTGGTTTTCATCCATGCATGGTAAAATCAGAAGTGGTCTTCTGTCCGGGTGTTCTCAACAATGCCATGCATAAAATTATAAGTCACACATTTTCCTTTGTTACTTTCCATCCTTCCTTCTTTCCTCTCTTTTTAATAGTAAAAAATAAAGTTAAAGATCACTGAGTTCAGTTCAGTTCAGTTGCTCAGTCGTGTCCGACTCTTTGCGACCCCATGAATCGCAGCACGCCAGGCCTCCCTGTTCATCACCATCTCCCGGAGTTCACTCAGACTCAACGTCCATCGAGTCAGTGATGCCATCCAGCCATCTCATCCTCTGTCGTCCCATTCTCCTCCTGCCCCCAATCCCTCCCAGCATCAGAGTCTTTTCCAATGAGTCAGCTCTTCGTATGAGGTGGCCAAAGTACTGGAGCTTCAGCTTTAGCATCATTCCTTACAAAGAAATCCCAGGGTTGATCCCTTCAGAATGGAATGATTGGATCTCCTTGCAGTCCAAGGGACTCTCAAGAGTCTTCTCCAACACCACAGTTCAAAAGCATCAATTCTTCAGCCCTCAGCCTTCTTCACAGTCCAACTCTCACATCCATACATGACCACAAGAAAAACCATAGCCTTAACTAGATGGACCTTAGTCGGCAAAGTAATGTCTCTGCTTTTGAATATACTATCTAGGTTGGTCATAACTTTTCTTCCAAGGAGTAAGCGTCCTTAATTTCATGGCTGCAGTCACCATCTGCAGTGATTTAACCTCTTAAAATGCAATTTGAAAGATGCTTCAGAAAGTTTTAGTATAAGAAGTAAGAACTAATAGACTTGTTATTTGAATGTATAAGAAGAGAATCTTCTCTTGTGATCTTTAACTTTATTTTTCACTATTAAAAAACACAAAGAAAAATCAGGTTAAAAAATAAATAGCAAACCCTAATAGAGCACACCCTTGTTTAACTTATATGCAGAGTACATCATAAGAAATGCTGGGCTGGATGAAGCACAAGCAGGAATCACGATTGCCAGGAGAAATATCAATAACCTCAGAAATGCAGATGACACCACCCTTATGGCAGAAAGTGAAGAAGAACTAAAGAGCCTCTTGATGAAAGTGAAAGAGGAGAGTGAAAAGTTTGGCCTAAAGTTCAACATTCAGAAAACTAAGATCATGGCATCTGGTCCCATCACTTCATGGCAAATAGATGGGGAAACAGTGGAAACAGTGTCAGACTTTATTTTGGGGGGGCTCCAAAATCACTGCAGATAGTAACTGCAGTCATAAAATTAAAAGACACTTACTCCATGGAAGGAAAGTTATGACCAAACTAGACAGCATATTAAAAAGCAGAGATATTACTTTGCCAGCAAAGGTCTGTCTAGTCAAAGCTATGGTTTTTCCACCGGTCATGTATGGATGTGAGAGTTGAACCATAAAGAAGGCTGAGTGCTGAAGAATTGATGCTTTTGACCTGTGGTGTTGGAAAAGACTCTTGAGAGTCCCTTGGACTGCAAAGAGATCCAATCAGTCCATCCTAAAGGAAATCAGTCCTGAATATTCATTGGAAGGACTGATGTTGAAGCTGAAACTCCAATACTTTGGCCACCTGATGTGAAGAACTGACTCATTTGAAAAGACCCTGATGCTGGGAAAGATTGAAGGTGGGAGGAGAAGGGGACAACAGAGGATTATGTGGTTGGATGGCATCACCGACTCAATAGACATGAGTTTGAGTAAACTCTGGGAGTTGGTGATGGACAAAGAGGCCTGGTGTGCTGCAGACCATGGGTTCACAAAGAGTTGGACACGACTGAGTGACTGAACTTAACTGAACTGAATAGAGCACAATTCTGCAGTGTAGATGGTTTTTACTTTCAAGCCAATAAAAAGAAGAAAAAAGAACTAAAAAATTGTTCCAGAGAAAAGAAACAAAAGGAAAAATGACAATTAGAGGTAATATATATGATACTTAATTGGATCTTGAACCAGAAAAATTAATTTTCTCATTTTATTATGAGGACATTAGTGGGATGATTCTGAAATTTGAATAAGGTCTGTAGAGTAGATCACAGTGTTGTATCAATGTCAACTTTATGCTTTGAAAGTCATTTCATGGTCATATAAGAGAAAGTCAGCTTTAAAAAGAAATACATACTGAAGTATTTAGGAGCAAAGAAGCATGATGTCTATATCTTACTCTCAAATGTGTATACAAATGTGTAAGAAAATGTGTATACAAATATAGCTTTATATATGTATATATAACCAAATAATAAAGCAAAAGAAGTAAAATATTATTATTGGGAAATTATGGGCTAAGAATATGTAGGAATTCTTTATACCATTTTGAAACTTTTCTCTGGCCAAAATTATTTCAAATTAAAGTGTTGATTTTTTAAAAAGTAATGAGAAGATGAAGCAAAAGTGGTAAAGATGAACAATTAAATAAATTGAAATTATTCTTTCAGTGTGGAGCAAACTGTAAGAACCACATGGTGAGTCAACAAGAAGAAAGGAAATTGAAGTTTTAAACAGGAGCAGACACATTTGAATACCTAAAATTAACAAAAGAACTGAGGGATTTACCCAAGATGTGTTTAGGAGGTAGGCAAGTATAGTTAAAGGCAGCAATTGGAGAAAATAGAAGCATTTCACTTTTGTGCCCCGAGCTTAGATTGTTCAATGCATGAGTCTTGCTCTATGACCTTACCTGGAATCTGGAAGAGAATCCTGAAAGCAGAGGGCTGAAGAAAAAGAGGATATAGAATCTATTTCTTCACAGGTGTTACTAGCAGAGGGTGGTGTAGCCGAGGAGATGCTGCTTTCAGGAGTCAGAATGCCAGGATTTACGTTCAGCCCCGCTTTGCCCTTAGCTCTGGAGATATCACTCAGCTCACTGGATCTCGGCTCGGTTATCTATAGATTCAGAAGCAGTAAACCAGAGACCTGGGAGTCCTCTATGCTTTAGGGGCTAGGTTTTTGTTAACCTTTCTGTATGTTTGTTGTTGATGTTTATCCTTTACAACCGTTTTGAGTCATGAGATTAGCATCAGCAGCGGAAGAACACCGACTTCTGTTTGCTGACCTACTTCAGAGAGCCTTTGGTGTCTCCTGGTTAAAAATAATTTGCTTGGCTCCAAAAAGATGGTTGTGAAACTTTTTGACAGGACCTTATATGGAAGGACTCGACTGTGGTTAGCCGGTTTCAAATGGTGCTTGTTGATGTTGCTGAAGACAAACTCTTTCCAGAATACTCTTGTAGAAAAAGAGGCTGCTGTGCCACCTTGATTCTGAGTTCAGCCCGACTCCTACAATGACTGTCAATGACTTCTCAAATCCCTCCAGCTCTTATCCTCAGGCATCCAACTCCGTGTCCTTTTCGTGTTTACTCCTCACACTTTGTCTTCTTTCCCTCCCTCTCCCTCCCCGCCCCCTGCCTCTCTCCATCTATTTTCTGTTCCATTTATTTTCACTGTCTATTCTACTCTCTGGAAGAATGCCTAGGGCTCACTGTCTTACAGACTTTCGGTAAACAGAAGAGTTTTATTGTGTCATTGGGGCTAATCTAGCTAGTTGATGGAACTGCTGAATCTGTTAAACCTGTAAAATGTCATTCTTGGGATTATGTTAAGCCTTGTGATTAGTTAATAAAAACCATTACCCTGCAAAAAGCCTATTCGGCGGTTGTGTTCTCATCTTCCACGTCCCACCTGCCCCCTCTCCCCCCATCGCCCTCCTCCTCTGGCTGCTGCTCAGGGCAGGGGTCCATATCCTGGTACCTTCGTCCTGTGAAGGGGAAGTGAAGGTCATTCAGTCATCTCCAACTCTTTGCCTCCCATGCACTGTAGCCTGCCAGGCTCCCCTGTCCATAGGATTCTCCAGCCAAGAATACTAGCCCATATGCCTCTGCCCTAGCAGATGCCACAGTGTCCGATACTCAGCAATGATGCTGGATTCAGAAAGAGACAGAGAACTAGAAAGAGTAGGTGTGCCAGATAGTAAATGTACACAGGCAGGCTGGAAAGGGAAGACGGAGAGGAGAAGCAGGAGACCCAATTCGTTTGATGGTGACTGTCTGATTTTCCTAACGTGCTTCCTGATTTCCCTCCCCTCCCCCTGCCCCCCCTTCTTCTTCTTCGTCTGGCCTTTGTTAAATCTCTTTTCACATCTTTTCTCTAGGTTCTCTCATAGTTCCTTTCTCATTGGGTATTCCAGTGACCTTATCCTTTCCAGGCCTGTCTACCCGCAAGACCTCCCCATTCCACCCCCCTCTGCTTAGGTAACACGCGCTAACCTGGTAGCTCTTCCCAGGCACAAGAATATTTGCATTTTCAACTGGGTTTCCCTGACTTTCGGATCTTTTTAGAGACCCAGCAGTCAAGTAAGGGTTATCTGTATTTAAGAAATCACCCATCGTGATCCATTCTGGCTTGGATGAAAAACTGTAGTGTTTTATTCATTTAGCTGACAGCTCTTGGCATTTGGTTTTTATTCAATGTCATCATTTGGTAATGTTATTTTTTAATATTCCTGACTGGCTTTAAAAAAAAACAATTAAGGACTTTGGAAGTATGAAACAGTAATCAAAAGTCAGTATTTTTAAAAATTATGAAATGGAAATGAGGAAGAGCCTAAATAAATAGTGGCAGATGGTGGAGGACTGGAAATCAGAATGATGGAGAAGAGGACAAAGGAGCCTTAACCAAGGAAAAGAAACATCTGTGCACATTTAGTATCTTAATTCAGGTGGATGTCAAGGAGTGTCAGCTGTGAATGAAACAAGGGAAGCGAGATGTCCTCATTCATATATCACCAGCCATCAGGGAAATGCAAATAAAAACTCACATCTCTTAGGATGACTGTTATCAACAAGACAAGAAATAACCTTTGGCCAGGATTTGGAGGAAAGAGAACCCATGTGCACTGTTGATGGGAATGTAACCTGGTGTAGCAAGCATGGAAGGAGATTCCTCAAAAAAAATTAAAAGTAGAAGTACCTAGCAAACCTACTTCTGGGTATTTATCCAAAGAGAATGAATACAGGATGTTAAGGAGGTATGTGCTTTGCTATGTTCACTGTGGCCCAAATATGGAAATAATTTAAATGTCTGTCATTGGATAAATGGATAAAGAAAATGTGGTATGTACTCATTTGATGGAATATTATACAGCCACGAGTAAGGACAACCTACCGTTTGTGGCAACATGCATGGATCCTGCGAACATTATGCTAAGTGGAATAAGTCAGAGAAAGACAAATATTGTGAGACATCACCTATATGAGGGATATATGACATAACCCAGAGCCACATGTTCAGGTCTCAGTCTCAAAAAGGAGTCAGACAAGGTACATAAACACAAGGAACACAAAGATTGAGTCCTAACTGTAGCCAGGTGAAGAGATGGAGAAGAGTTGCTTCCTGGTACCTTGGTCCCTGTGCTTCATAGGGTCTCACTCCCACCAAAGGCTTGTCTCTACTCCTGAACATTTTCCTAAGCTTCGCTTTCGAGGGAGGGCACAGTTGAGCATCATGCCTATCCACACCCGGAAGATACAGCTCTTTCTTTAGCTAAGTTTCCATTAAGGAGAAGTTACTGCATGATTTGATTGGCAGTTCAAAGAATAAGCAGAAGTCTGAAAATCAACTCATAGCAGATCTGGCGTCTGCAGGGACCACCAGTGTCCCTGTAAAAGTTGGTGGTAGCCTCTTATGAAACATTCATTGGGATTGTGGTTTTGAAAACGACAAATCAATTTAAAGTAATGTTTCTTCTGGTAGATGGAGAAACACAGCTAGCCTCACACCCACCCCAGGCTGACATTTCCCTGAACCTCCTAGCTTCATCCTTTCAGTGTGTCGCAAATGTGTGACACAAATGTAGCAGAACTGAACGCTCCCGCAACAGCGCCAGACGCTTTGAAAGGGCCGGCACAGCAGTCCGCATGCCCAGCATAAATAAAGCATCAGCAACCACAGGACAACAGAAGGCGTAAATGAACAGAGATGCGCACAAGAGTCAGGTTTTTAAGATCATCCCTGAGTGGATGAAGCTATTGGCTTCATCATTTTTCCCAGACCAGGGCTGAATGGTTGAGTAGGAAGCTTTGGGAAGTCCCTAGCCATCAGGGAAGGATCCCAGACATGCAGAACTTCCAAGCAGCAAACCCAGGCTGTCTTGCTGGGGAAATAGCTTTCTGGGAGGCTTAGGAAATGAATGGAGGGAGAAGCAGAAGGCGAGAGAGAAATAGGTAAGGGTGTGCTCTTTTTCAAAGGGAAATCCTCAAGTCTCAGAAAACTTTTCCTATTCGAACTGCGGTGCTGGAGAAGACTCTTGAGAGTCTCTTGCATTGCAAGGAGATCAAATCAGTCAATCCTAAAAGAAATTAACCCTGAATATTCATTGGGAGGACTGATACGGAAGCTGAAGCTCTAATACTCTGGCCACCTGATGTGAAGAGACGACTCATTAGAAAAGACCCTGATGCTGGGAAAGATTGAGGACAGGAGGAGAAGCAAGTGGCAGAGGATAAGATGGTTGGATGGCATCACTGACTCAATGGACGTAAGTTTGAGCAAACTCCGGGAGATAGTGAAGGACAGGGAATAGGGTGGCAAAGAATCAGATATGACTTGGCGATTGAACACCAACAACAACTGTATTTGACTCTAAATCCATAGAGGGTCATGGTTCATGCAAAGTCTAATGGCACCAAGCCTGATGTTTCACAGGTAGGAGGAACCTACTGAAGGTATTGAACTATTTTTATCTTTAACTTGATTAATTCTTTCTTCCTGCTTTCCCCAAACCCTGGATTCTCCTTTAACATGACTTTGGTTTCATGAAATCCTAACATCTGATTAGAAGTGGAAAGGCAGGCAGAGAAGACAGAATTATGTAAACTGAAATTAGTATGAATAGTAAATTTGAGGACTTCTCTGGTGGCTCAGATGGTAAAGAATCTGCCTGCAATGTGGGAGACCTGGGTTAGATCCCTGGGTTGGGAAGATTCCCTGGAGGAGGGCATGGCAACCCACTTCAATATTCTTGCCTGGAGAATCCCCATGGACAGAGAAGCTTGGTGGGCTAAAGTCCATGGGGTCACAAAGAGACTTTCACTTCCAGTCAAGATGGATATAGAAAAAGAGGAAAAATCCATGAAATGATGATTTTCAGAAATTGGACATGAGCAGAGGAGAGTGATTCCTGAGAAAGGAGAAACAGACGAGGTTAGCCCAGCATCACCTGGAGGGGAGGGCCATCACGTAGAGCCGGGCAGGCTCTCTGAGTTCACGAGAAGGTACTGGGAGGACGAGGAAGTCAGAAGGGCTGGAGTTCTCTGGGCAGAGAACCAGAGAGGCAAGAGCTCCATAGACAGAACTCAAAATCTGCAGAGGGCCCCCTCCCCTCAGCTTGCAGAATGCTGATCAGCATCTGCACGTAATGAAACTACCCAAGGCCAGGAAAAGAACCACCGGAAAGAATTACGGAGAACAGCTGCTTCAGCTCACATGGGACCAGCCATCATTCGGGCAGAAAAACTGGAACCCTTGTCATTTATACCACATCAGTTGGGGTGGAGGGGGTGGAGGAGGGATGGAGAAGGAGTTTGCATTCGCAGATGCGAACTATTATATATAGGATGGATAAATATGATCCTACTGTATAGCGCAGGGAGCTATATTAATATCCTGTAATAAAACCATAGTGGAAAAGAGTATGAAAAAGAACACATATGTGTGTGTATAACTGAGTCACTCTACTGTAGAGCAGAAATTAACAGAGCATTGTAAATCAACTATAGTTCAATAAGGCAAATTTAGAACTTATATTATCAGTTTAAAGACTCATGTAGTCCTGACATAGTAGTGAAAAAAACTTCAAAAGGGGATCTGCTTGGACCCAGTCGACAAAGTTAAAACAAAAGGAGCCAATCCTTCTGAAGGAAATGAACGGCATTCCAGAACAAAGCTCAGAAATATATATAGTAACATATAATATCCAGATTCTAACAAGGTAAAATTCAAACCACTATTGTTATCCAATCAGAGAGTGCTGGACAGGCAAAGAAACAGAAAAAGATGACTCAGTTGCAGAGTGGAGGTGGGTGGGTGGGAAGGCATTTGCAGCTCTGATACTAAAGGAAGAAATAATATTAATTCTATGCAGACTCATCAATGAAATTCCAGATGAGGGAATGCTCACCTATTCATTCTGAGACCAGCATTCCTTGGATACCAAAACTAGACAAAAATATCACAAGAAAGATGACTAACATCCTTAAGAATATAGATGTAAAAATCCTTAACAAAGTTGTAGCAAACTTAATCAAACAATATATTAAAAGGATAACATATCAAGTCCAAGTGGGGTTTATTCTAGAAATACAAGGTTGATTTAACGTTTGAAAATCAATCATATAATTCATATAGTAACACGCTACATGATCACCTCAATAAATGCAGGAAAACTACTTGGCAAAATTCAACATCTGATAAAAACTGATACTCCTGATTTAAAAAAAAACTGTTTACAGACTAGAAATAGAAGGGAATTTCCTTGACCTGATAAACAGCATCTACAAACCACCTACAGCTAACATCATACTGAGTGGCTAAAGACTGGAGTCTTTCTCTCTGAGATCAGAAACAAGGAAAAGATGTCCACTCTCATCACTTCTGTTCAACATTGTACTAGAGGTCCTAATGCAATTTTAGAGGGAAAAGAAAGAAGAATCTTTTAGATTAGAAAGGAAGAAGGGAAACAGACAGGAGCAAAAATTATCTAAGAATATGAAGAAACTTTGGTGTGTGTGTGTGTGTGTGTGTGTGCGCTAAAACTTTTCAACTTATATTTTAAACATGTACTGTTTCTTTTATATCCACTATACCTAATAAAACTAAATAAGTAAATTAATTTCCTAAATTGTTCAATTACGAAAAATAATATTGTGTGTGTGTGCGTGTGCGTGTGTGTGTGTGTGTGTAACCTTCTAGTTTTCAAAGAAATACTACTTTCATTTCTGATTTTCCCAAGACCCCTTGGGGAGTTAGGAGGTGGAGTAGTGCTGTTTCCATTATTCAGAGGACGTCTGATCTCAGAAAGGCAAAGAATCTTGAAGTTCCCATGGTCAAGCGGTGGTAGACCCACAGTTAGAATCCACTGGAACAATCACAATACCTGCTCTGTTTAGAATACAAGTCTTGGGGGAAACATTGTGGTTGACTTGTTGGAGATTCCATTAGCCAAATTCAACCAATAAATCTCCCACATCATTGATAATAGGTTTAGAATAAGATCAAAGTTGCAAGTGATCGTTTGAGAGGATTTTCAATCACAAAATGCAAAGTACCTTATACTCCAGCCACCCTGATGAGTTATTAGATAGTTTATTGATCAATCATGTTGGGTAATCATTGTAAATCTGGAAGCTGTAGGACAGAGAACCGGTGTAACAGCACCCAAGTCATTCCCAATAAAAGGAGTGCATAAAGGAAGGTTTTCTTTATGACTAACACACTCTCCTTGTGACTCAGATTCCTAGCGATGCTCTTGTTCTTAACTACGGATGCAATTTCTCTCCATGTGTATTTGAGTTTTCCTTTATCTAAAACATCTAATAGCCAGTGAAGGACAGGGATGGCCCCTGCAGTTCAAAGATCTACACTGTATCTGTGAAAAGGTTTGAATACATATGCTGCTGCTGCTGCTAAGTCGCTTTAGTCGTGTCTGACTCTGTGCGACCCCATAGACTGCAGCCCACCAGGCTCCCCTGTCCCTGGGATTCTCCAGGCAAGAACACTGGAGTGGGTTGCCATTGCCTTCTCCAATGCATGAAAGTGAAAAGTCAAAGTGAAGTCGCTCAGCCGTGTCCAGCTCCTCGCAGCCCCATGGACTGCAGCCCACCAGGCTCCTCTGTCCATGGGATTTCCCAGGCAGGAGCACTGGAACATAAACTCCTAAGTCTTGCTTTATTGCTCCCCAGCTAGGCTTCTTAGACAAGACTTGCACCTGAGCTCCAGCTTTCATGTTGCAGCTAAAGGGGGCAGATTGTTACAGAGGAATACCTGAAAGTGACCCTGCTGCCCTTCCAATTAGTCTTTCTAGGAAATGAGGACTAAAGTAGGCAAACAATACAATCATTGTTTTTATTTTCAGTTTTCTACTGGAAACTGGTCTGTTCAACTTGTGAAGTGGACAGACTATTCATCCCTGCCAGGGCCGCCCCTTTCACCAGTCCTGCTCAGTCAGCCTGATGAGCCCCATTTCACTGTCTGCCCTCTCCTCTCCCGTTACTGGCTGTGCAAGATTCCTAGCTGCTTTTCAGTTCCTCCCTTGAACTTTAATCGTTCAAGGACATTTCGGTTTCCTTCAGTGCAGCGTAAGCACCTTGAAAGCAGTATTATATTTCACTCAACTGTCTCCAATACTTCGGCCACCTGACGTGAAGTGCCAACTCATTGGAAATGACCCTGATGCTGGGGAAGATTGAGGGCGGGAGGAGAAGGGGGAGACTGAGCGTGAGATGGTTGGCGGTGTCACCGACTCAATGGACATGAGTTTGAGCAAACTCCGGGAGATAGCGAAGGACAGTGACGCCTGTGTGCTGCAGCCCAGGAGGGCACAAAGAGTCGGACGTGACGTAGTGACTGAACAGCAGCTGGCTCATCATACAGACCTCTCTCCTGGCTAATTCATAACACTGAGCAGATATGAAGATGGGTAAGAGAAAAGAATGCAACAGATAAAATGCACAACTGTGTGTCCATAGCTTAGATCACGAAATGGCACATTACCACGACCTTGAGGATCCCACCTGTGTCTCTCACCAGTCCCATCATTGACATTGTTTAACTTAATCAAATTTAAAGTCACATAATATCTTTAAAACTTTGCTAAATGATCTAAGGAATTTGGAACACCATAACTTTGCATACTTCTCTTTTGTAGTACATTTTTTATCTTGTTTTTTAAATCCTACAGAGTTGACTAATACTATTTTACACAGCCATCATTTGCATAGGTTTATCCCTCCTTGTGCTCCCTCTTACATCTCAGTTCAGTTCAGTTCAGTCACTCAGTCGTGTCCGACCCTTTGCGACCCCATGAATTGCAGCACGCCAGGCCTCCCTGTCCATCACCATCTCCCGGAATTCACTCAGACTCACGTCCATCGAGTCGGTGATGCCATCCAGCCATCTCATCCTCTGTCATCCCTTCTCCTCCTGCCCCAATCCCTCCCAGCATCAGAGTCTTTTCAATGAGTCAACTCTTCGCATGAGGTGGCCAAAGTACTGAATTTTCAATTTAGCATCATTCCTTCCAAAGAACACCCAGGACTCATCTCCTTTAGAATAGACTGGTTGGATCTCCTTGTAGTCCATGGGACTCTCAAGAGTCTTCTCCAACACCACAGTTCAAAAGTATCAATTAAAGTATCAATTCTTTGGCGCTCAGCCTTCTTCACAGTCCAATTCTCACAGCCATACATGACTATTGGAAAAACCGTAGCCTTGACTAGATGGACCTTTGTTGGCAAAGTACTGTCTCTGCTTTTCAATATGCTATCTAGGTTGGTCATAACTTTCCTTCCAAGGAGTAAATGTCTTTTAATTTCATGGCTGCAGTCACCATCTGCAGTGATTTTGGAGCCCATAAAAATAAAGTCTGACACTGTTTCCACTGTTTCCCCATCTATTTGCCATGAAGTGATGGGACCAGATGCCATGATCTTCATTTTCTGAATGTTGAGCTTTAAGCCAACTTTTTCACTGTCCTCTTTCGCTTTCATCAAGAGGCTTTTTAGTTCCTCTTCACTTTCTGCCATAAGCGTGGTGTCATCGGCATATCTGAGGTGATTGATATTTCTCCCGGCAATCTTGATCCCAGCTTGTGCTTCTTCCAGCCCAGCGTGTCTCATGATGTAATCTGCATATAAGTTAAATAAGCAGGGTGACATTATACAGCCTTGACATACTCCGTTTCCTATTTGGAACCAGTCTGTTGTTCCATGTCCAGTTCTAACTGTTGCCTCCTGACCTGCATACAGGTTTCTCAAGAGACAGGTCAGGTGGTCTGGTATCTCTTTCAGAATTTTCCACAGTTTATTGTGATCTATACAGTCAAAGGCTTTGACATAGTCAATAAAGCAGAAAGAGATGTTTTCTGGAACTCTCTTGCTTTTTCCATGATTCAGCAGATGTTGGCAATTTGATCTCTGGTTCCTCTGCCTTTTCGAAAACCAGCTTGAACATCCGGAAGTTCATGGTTCATGTATTGCTGAAGCCTGGCTTGGAGAATTTTGAGCATTACATTACTAGCGTGTGAGATGAGTGCAATTGTGTGGTAGTTTGAGCATTCTTTGGCATTGCCTTTCTTAGGGATTGGAATGAAAACTGACCTTTTCCAGTCCTGTGGCTACTGCTGAGTTTTCCATATTTGCTGGCATATTGAGTGCAGCACTTTCACAGCATCATCTTTCATCTCAGATCTACATTTGAAGTGCCCTTCCTTTTCATGAAACACTGCCTTCAGAATTTCATTAACAAAAGTTACTGCTAGAAGGCACATCGCTGGTGGTCCAATGGTTAAGACTCCCAGCTTCCAAGGCTGGAGGTGTTGGTTCTATCCCTGATCAGGTAACTAAGATCCCACAGGCCTTGGGGCATGGCAAAAAAAAACCAGCTGGAAAAGTTTTTATTGATCTGAAAATTAGCTTATTTTACTTTCATTTCTGATAGATTTTCCTTTTGCTAAAAATACAATTCAAGTTGGAATCTGTTTTCTCTGTGTGTGTGCTAAGTCACTTCAGTCATGTCCGACTGCAACGCTATGGGCTGTAGCCCACCAGGCTCCTGTGTCCATGGGATTCTACTTCTTCTGTGAGTCTATTTCTGCTTTGTAAACAAGTTCGTTTGTATCATTTTTAAAAGATTCTTATTAGGTTATCAATATCCTTTTTTTATTTTGTAGCCCAGCAGGATTTGTTGGTGTAAGTGGAAGAACTGGTCAGGGTATCTTGTATCCAGACTGTTGGAATCACAGACTTTCTACTGTCTTTTCATTGTTATTGCAACAGTGATCATGTGTAAACAGTCTCATTTACAATGATGGAAAAGATGTTACTTTGGGAAAATATGCTTCCTTTTCTTGTCGCCTTAGCAAAGTTCTTCAGAGAGGGGGAAAAACAACAGAATCAAAGAACCAAGGTCACCAGGGAGACACAAAGGATTAAAAGCAGGCAAGTGGGAGGCGGGCTGTCCTAGCTCCCCTCAGCTGGATGGACTTCCGTGGTCAGGACAGGTGCATCTCAAGAGGCTTGGGAGGATAATGCTGGACACTAGCAAGGCTCTAAATTTAGATCTCTTTCCAGAAATGACACTCATTTAGATGGGGTTCTTAGACCCATCGGACACTGTTGATGAAAACTAATTGTTTGGAAACTCATTTTTCTAGGTGTCTGCGTCAGAAACTCTATAACTCAGCATGGATTATTAGACTTGTGTTTCTGCCTGAAAATCCAACCAACTTTGAATGTTTTGCTTCCTGGTTCAAAGCTTGAACTTTGCTCTTTTCATTGAATGCCCCCAAATGGTAGATTAATATTAAATATTAACCACTCTATATTGCTTACATTTAAAAGTGTAATTTGATAAGAGCTTTTCTCTAACCTGTGAATGCACTTCAACTGTGAATGAATTCCATGAATATGTTTTCTATTCAACAATTAGTAGAATCTGAAAGAAGTAATTTCTTCTCTGTCAAGCCGTTTCCACTAAATTGTCAAATCTTATTGATTTGACTTCTGTATGTAATTTGTGGCTCCATGTAATTTGGGCCTTTGGGTCTCTTTTCATTTAATTTTAAAGTCTTCTGGGAATCACTTCTCTCTTGTCATGCACTACTTGAGAGTTATGCAGAATAATTTTCCATTTCGATGAATGAACCAGGTAGGGAAGACAGGAATATTCCAATCTCTACTAAGCACTGTTCACATCTGGAGAAAAGAAAAATAGAATATGTGTTTCTTTCTTGGCATTTTATAATTTCCCCTAAATGTATTAGTGGCAGTTTCTTAGCCATATTTATTAATTTCTCATGAAAATCCAGTCAAAATATTTTGACCTTACCAGTAATCTTTCAATATTTGCTGTCCTTTTAATAAGCCCTTATGACTGTTTTGATAAGTGAAGATGAATGATTGTTCTGAGACAAATTCACTTTTATCTTTTTTTTTTTTTTTTTTCAGATTTAAGACATGAGTTTGAGCAAATTCTGAGAGATAATGAAGGACAGGGAAGCCTAGCCCGGTGCAGTCCATGGGGACACAAAAAGTCAGATATGACTTTGCAACTGAAGAACAACAACAAAACTATGTAAATAAGTATATGAGGGACTTCCGTGATGTTCCAGTGGTTAAGGCTCCACACTCCCAACGCTACGGGGCCCAGATTCAATCCCTGGTCGGAGAACTAGATCCCACATGCTGCAACCAAGAGTTCACGTGCCGTAACAAAGATGGAGCATATAAGATCTGCTGCAGCCAAATATTAAAGTAAAATATTTAAAAATAATAATAAACATAAAAATCAAGCACATTATATGATGGTCTTTCAGTTATAAATATAATAGTTAATATATTGTTTAACTTATTCCTAACTGATAATCAGAATTTTTACTGATAGTTTTTGATTCTACTTTTGAAGATCTGCAGTAGAAAAAGGTTTGATCCTGAATTCGAGCTGATGTAATAGGTCTCTCAAGTTAGCTCATAGAAATGTTTAATGTTAGTCGCTCAGCTGTGTCTGACTCTTTTCGATCCCATGAATTGTAGCCCACTAGGCTCCTCTATCCATGGCACTCTCCAGGCAAGAACACTGGAGTGGGTTGCCATTCCCTACGACAGGAGATCTTCGCAACCCAGGGATCGAACCAGGGTCACCCTCATGGCAGGCAGGTTCTTTACCATCTGAGCCACCCGGGAAGCCACAGAAACGTTTAGTACCCCTGTTATTTCACTAGGGGGAGCTGTTGGTCCTTCGTTACTCAATGAAGCCGCCCAGGAATCCGCCGTCTGTGAGGCTCCTTTCTGATTTAGTGTTTCATCGTGTCATCTCGGCACAATTATGAACAAACTCTCTAACCCTTCAGAGAGGCAGTAAAGAAGCTCCGAGAAAGCAGCTGATAAACTCAATCAGATACCTTGGAAACTTCTAAAGCATGTTCAGCTGGCTTCAGGCCCATCATCAAATACTAACTTCTCTAATACAATAAGTAAAAATTATAAAAATTCCATACAAGAAGCTCATTAAAGTTGAAAGGCATGGTAGGTCTAAAGGGACATAGTAAATGGCCTCAAAATTGCTTATTAAAGAAAGAATGGCCATGAAAATGTTGTCAATTAACCAGGTTTTTCTTTTATTTTCCCTATTCAGTTTAAAGAATATGGATATTCCTAACCCTCACAGCTTAAGGATGTGAAAGAGTTCCTGTGCTTACCTAGATCTGAATTTCCAGTGACTTGCTAGACCATTCTGTCCCTTTGGAATCTTAGTTCTGGCTTCTTCTGGGGTCCCAATGGGTACAGAAGCGGGGAGCAAACATTCCCCCACCCCACCCCACCCCTTACTCCCTGGCACAGCACAAAGCCTTCGCTCCCAGGATGTCACTCCAATACTTTGGCCATGTGATGCAAAGAACTGACTCATTGGAAAAGACCCTGATGCTGGGAAAGACTGCGGGCAGGAGGAGAAGGGGGCGGAAGAGGATGAGATGGTTGGATGGCATCATTGATTCCAGCAGACTCCAGGAGGTAGTGAAGGACAGGAAGCCTGGTGTGATGCAGTCCATGGGGGTCTCAGAGAGTCAGAGATGACTGAGCAACTGAACAACAAAACCGCTGCTTTACAGGGTTGTATTAGTTTCAGGTGTAGAGCAAAGTGAATCAGTTACACATATGCACGTGTCCACTTTTTAGAAGATTCTTTCCCCATACGCTGCTATATATAAAGTATCTAATAAGGACCTAGTGTACAACAGGGAGAACTCTTACTTCTCTTTTCCTCTTTTCTTTCTGTTATCAAATTCCAGCTCCTCAGAAATATCACCCAGATAATCTGCTGATAAGCAGACCAAGTTGTGTTTCTTCTTATTGTGGGGGCAAGCGAGGCAGGGCCTGGGTTGGGAGGGTTGGAGAATCAGAGGGAGGAGGCCAAAGCTGGGATCCTCACTGAGATTCTGACGTCTGGTTAAGGTGGGTTTTCACGTGAAGGAGTCTTGATGAAGGTCGGGTGAGCGCACCAGCCTCGCTATTAGGACTGTTCGACACAGCAGGCAAAGATTCAGAGGCAGGGGTTGAAAGTGACTCGGGGTGTTAATTATCTGCAATGTTCCCTGTTGAAAAGCCGATGGTGTTTCAGGAAGACATGGGAAGACCAAGGAATCTGTAGCTTTCTGAGCAGGCGTTTCCTGGAATAGTAAATACTCTCAGGCGAACAGTGGAGTCACTTCGATGCAGACAGAACAGGGGAGTCCCATCAATGCAATGAGCTGGGTGGGAGGAGACAGATCCTCCTGAGACAGTATGGGTCTCAATCCCAGAAGAGTCTGGCGTGGAAGAGCCTGGTTCCGACAGGTGCGTGGTCCCCAGCGCCCGCTCTGCACTCATTCCACAGGCATCTGGGGCTGTTTACGCAGTCTCTGTGCCCGGGAGATAACTCAGCCTTGCATTTAATGTTATCGGATTGTCTCCTGAGCGCTCAGAGAACCTGAGCATTCCTGGAGTTGGAGGTCACATGGGAGAGGCTGGGGTGAGGAGCAGGGGTTTCTAGAAGCTCCGGGAAACAGCAGACTAGTGGGAAGGTACATGCATGCTAAGTCACTTCAGTCATGTCTCTTTGTGACCCCGTGGACTGTAGCCCTCCAGGCTCCTCTGTCCATGGGATTCTCCAGGCAAGAATACTGGAGGGGGTTGCCATGCCCTCCTCCGGGGGATCTTCCTGACCCAGGAATCAAGCCCACCTCTCTTATGTCTCCTGAAGGTTCAACCTGCAGGGAAACCTGTCTCACAAGCAGGTTCTTTACCACTAAGGCCACTTGGGAAGCCCAGTGTGCAGATATCGAGTCCTGAATACATACCAGCCCTTCTTACGCGAACTCAGGAAGAACTCTGCTTTATCCTTGGGGAGAAAGCCTAGGAGAAACACCCAGAAGGAACCAGAAAGAAGCTTCCTCATTTCCTCTCTCAGGGGACCTCGAGGAGCAAAGAAAGGAACAGCTGCTCTCCACCCACTGCCATCCCTGGGGGTAGAAAGTTCTAGAAAAGGACTGACAGTGGTATCAGTGGTATAGTCTCCAAGTTGGCACGGCTTTGGTGGCAGTTCCAGATGAGAATACGGGGTGGTCTTCCCAGGAGGCCCTGGTGGGGGAGTGCTGAGTGGTGTGCATGGACCCGGGGTGCAGAGCAAGGAGGCCTCCCCCAAGAGGGTCTGGAGGAGCAGTTGCCCAGGAGCCACGCAGGTGAAGAGGGGCCCAGGCTTCATGGTAGGGCGAGGCTGAAGACCCCAGGGTCCTCGGGCAATCCCGACCCCAGGGTCCTCGGGCAGTCCCAACCCCAGGCTCAGGGATGCAAGCTCTGTGGTCCTCAGACAGTCCTGGCAACCCAGTGGCAGCATCCATTAAGAACCAGCCAGAGGCCAGAGATTCCCCCAGCAACACGTCCCCTGAACCCACGTTAGCTTGACTTTGCCTGGATCAAGTCCCCAAAATGCCCATAGCCTCCCCAATCCCACTTGACCTTAAAGAGCATTCTGGAAAGGACAAGTTGGAGTGAAAAGACAGGATGCTCTTGAGCCATTGCAGGTAAATCATCTCAAGTGCGTGAGTCGGATATGTCATTTAGGACTCTGTGACAACAGTGCGGGTCCCTCTCAGGCCTCATGGGGATCACAGTGAGGAACCTGCAGGCTCACTGCATCTCCAGGGGAGTCTCCTCTGTGTGAAGGGACCAAGTGTAAAGGGAAACAGAGGAAAAGATGAATATTTCCTCCCAGTAAAGCTTCTACTCATTAAACTTCAGATCTGGTCTCTGTTTAGAGGAAGTATTAACTTTCTTTGAAAAATAAAATAAATAGTAAGTAGCCACATAGTAATAAGTTAAAGCTTGCTTATAAAGCCCTTACCATCAAAAATCAGATTTGGAGCAGGTTAAAAACATTTATCGTCAAACATTGAAATGATATGTGCAAGATATGTCTCTATACACCTGGACATTTAAATATTGGTCATTGCTTTCTTTTTTATAGTCTTTCTGATCTTTTGTCACTCAGCAGCTTATTGCTGTAGTTTTTGTTCTTGTTTTTTGCTTTATAGTATAGTTAAAAAAATTTTTTTTTCTAAAACTACCCTGGGGTAGCACATACAGAATATCTTATAATGGTTTCAGAGCACAGTCTTGGGCAAAATAAAGTCATCGCAGGTTAATTAAGAAATTAAAAAAAATTTTTCCATGGACATCTCTCTGCCCTGAGAGCAAGGGTTATAATTAAGATAGATTCAGTGTCATTAGGATCATTTGAGATGCCAGCTCTTCAAAAACTGAAGATAATAAAGTCAGTAGGGAGAAAACACTCTGTGTGTCTAACTCGTTTATGGAATTAACTGACCTTGATTGGGACAAGGAAAAGGGAACTTTTTTGCTCTGGCCACTCTGTCTACACACACGCACGGTTGATCCCTATTTCCAAGGTCTGGGTATGCCCCTAAGCTGATCCTATCACTTTCAAGGATTAGAACCATCTCATATTCAGACCTTGAATATGAGAAGGTCAAGGTCAAGACCCTTGTGACTCACAATTAAGTCTGTTATTCAAGTTGAACGAAGCCTCCCACAGCTCAGGCCTGGTGCTTTGGGAACTCAGAGGGCAGGGCCCAGAGGCAGGATGGAGCCGGGAAAGAGGAAAGGGCTGCTCTGCGAACCTCTCCCTCCTGGCCTGCGTGGGAGGAGGGTCCCAGGATGAGGGCTAGCCCCGATGCCTGCTCCCATGGGTCCTTCGGGCTCAGACACACCCAACCTGGGACGACTGAGGCTGTTGCTCCCTGAAGGGACAGATGGACCTTGAGTCCAGCCCGGGAAGCAAGGACAGGAGAATGCGGGAGGGGCGAGGCCAGGGCGAGCCTTCCAGGCCAGGCTCTGGGGGCCAGTAGGTGCAGCGAGGACCTTGTATTCACTTCCTAGGCTGCTGTCACAAAGCACCAGACCCTTGGGGGGGGGCTGGGGGTGCTTAAAACAACAGAAAGGTCCTGCCCCTCAGACCTGGAGGCCCGAAGTCCAAAACCAAGGTGGCCCCAGGGCACGTGTGTGTGCAGGGGACCCTTCCTCATCTCCTGCAACTTCCAGCGTTTTGGGAACAATCTCCGGTGTCCCTCCCTGGGCTCACGGCCTCGGGGCTCCAGGTGCCGCCCCTGTCATCACATTCCTGTGTCTCTCTTCTTCTGAGAATGTTGGACCCCATCTTCCCTTAAGCAATTACATCTGCAGTGTCCTTCCAAACCAGGTCACATTCAAAGGGACCAGGGTCAAGACTTCATATCTTTCTTGGGAGGAGACACAGTTCACCCTGCAAGAGACCTGGAAAGCCCTTGCCGGCTCCTCATAGCTTAGTGTATAGGTGGGAATGTCAGAGGGGCCCTCTTGGTCCGTCCTCCGCTTGGTTTCCGCCTTACAATCGGCCAACTCCCGCTGACTGTGCACTCAAGCTTCCAGAACATCTTGTCGGGCACATGCAATGGCCTCTGTGGGCCTCCCCAAGACTTCCCACAGCTCCATTGAGAGAGTTCTTATGCTTCAAGCTCAGCAACACTTTCTCTGCTGGGCCTTCCTTCAGCCTTCTACCCTCCACATTTTCTTCCAGCACTCACAATGGGATCCTGTTAACTAGCTGTCATCCATGTCAATCATCCCCTTTGGGTTTGGGGCCCCTGATGTGATAGGGTTGTTAGGATTGGAGGCTGAGTTCTCCACTAGATGCTCCTCCACCCAACCCATTAGTCCCTAGTCTGCTCATGCTTGGGCTCAGTCGCTTCAGTCATGTCACGGACTGTAGCCCGCCAGGCTCCTCTGCCCATGGGGATTCTCCAGGCAGGAATGCTGGAGTGGGTAGCCACACTCTCCTCCAGGGGGTCTTCCCAACCCAGGGACTGAACCTGCATCTCTTGTGTCTCCTGCATTGGCAGGGGGGCTCTAGCACTGAGCCACTGGGAAAGGAGTAAAATGCTGCATTTGACAACTGGTCAACGTTTATTGGAAGGAAGACTTGAGATGCCAGGATACCTCCCTCCCATGGGGCAAAGGGAAGTTGAGCCTTGGCTATGAGTCTGTCTGTGGCTTCCAGAGTCAGACCAGGTGTCAGCAGGTGGGCCTGGAAGGTGGCCAATGAAGGGTGTAGGTGCCCAGAACGAGAGTTCAGGGACTGTGCCTATTTCAGGGCAGCAGTGGGGTTCTGAGGAAAAGAGAGGTAGATGGGAGGGAAGGGAGTGAAGGGAGAGAAGGAAATTCTAGGCGTGTCCTGCTGGAGGGGACGACAGCTCTGCAGTCGTCTGGGAATCCTCAGGAACGGACTGAAGGTGGGGATGTGTTTGACAGTGGACTGTGTTCTCAGAGTGCTCCATAGTGTCAGGAGAAAGTGTTGCTTGTTTAGTGACCGTCAGAGTGTTGTTGTTCACTTGCCGAGTTGTGTCCGACTCTTTGTGACTCCACGGACTGCAGCACACCAGGCCTCTCTATCCCTCACCATCTCCCGGAGTTTGCCCAAATTCATGTCCATTGCATCGGTGATGCCATCCAGCTGTCTCATCCTCTGATGCCCTCTTCTTCTTCAAGACAAATGAAATGGCACACTCACGGCGTGGTCTTGTCCAGGAATTCACACATGTTACATTTGAACTGATGCTCGCTTTTGAATTGTGGTGCTGGAAAAGACTCTTGAGAGTCCCTTGGACTGCAAGGAGATGAAACCAGTCAATTTTAAAGGAAATCCACCCTGAATATTCATTGGAAAGAATGATGCTGAAGCTGAAGCTGCAATACTTTGGCCACCTGATGTGAAGAGCTGACTCACCGGAAAAGACCCTGATGCTGGGAAAGATTGAAAGCAGGAGGAGAAGGGGATGACAGAGGATGAGATGGTTGAATGGCATTACTGACTCAATGGACATGAATTTGAGCAAACTTGAGAGTGGAGGACAGAGGAGTCTGCATGCGGTAGCCCATGCAGCTGCTACTGCTGCTAAGTCGCTCCAGTCGAGACACCCACTCTGTGAGACCCCATAGACGGCAGCCCACCAGGCTCTCCCGTCCCTGGGATTCTCCAGGCAAGAATACTGGAGTGGGTTGCCATTTCCTTCTCCAGCTGTAGCCCATGGAGTCCCCCAAATCAGACACAGCTTAGCAAATAGACAACAGCAACAACATGTGAATAACATTTGAAAACCAGCTCTGTGTGTGAGCTTTTTCCTGCTAAATGGATATGCCGCGCCATCTAGTGGCGTCCTGGACAAACTACCCGCGGTGTGGAACAGGTTCTCTTTTCCATCCAAACTCTTGTGCTCTGTGTGTGCATGTGTCCAGCATAATTGATGCCAGATTAGCATAAAACTCTGAGAAAAGACTTTTCAGTGGTCATGATGCCTTTCATTAAAAAAAACTGTTGGGAGGAGAGAAGGGAGGAAACCAGGATCTTTGGCATGAACAACAATTTATCAATGAATAAATACTAAATGTCCACCGTGTACCAGACCCTGGGCTGTGGTGGGGTCGCAGCACAACGTGCCCTCCTGGGAAATGCATAGTCTTGTGTGCACATCTTCACGTTTCCGAGGATCTGTTTCACACGTGTGCATACTCAGAAATTATAGAGAGAGAATCCTGAGTCTATACAATTTTCTAGAACACTAAAAAATCTGCGTTCTTCTCTCTTTCAGTTTTTCAGTTTTGAGGATTAGTGAGTGTTTTCTGAGCCGCCCCGATGGCGGGCTCACTTCAGTCCCAGCCCCTCTCCTCCTCTGCCAGTGCTCCCTTGCAGCTGTCCTCAGCCCATGTCCCTGGAGACTTGTGGCTTTTTAAAATGGATTATTATTTTATCTTTTCATTAATTTTTATTGGATTATAGTTGCTTTACAGTATTGCATTAGTTTTGAGTGTACAGCAAAATGAACCAGCCATACATACATATATATATCCCCTCCCTCCTGGATTTCCTTCCCACTTAGGTCACCAGAGTGCACATGGTAGAGTTTTTATGCTTTATGCTTGCTTTCAAAATGTGAGGAATCCCGTCAGGATTTTCCCATCAATTGAAATAAATAAGCCATACCAGCAGAAGGACATATACATATGAATGAAATAGATAACCTATCGCTGGGCCTATTTTAGAAGTGAAAATAAAACGACTAAACTTATTATTGGAGAAGGCCTTGTGTTTTTGTTTCATCTTGCTCCCTCATTTAATTTAAATATGCACAATATTTAATGGAACATTCCAGATAATAATGTAGGGGGATTGTCAGGAGTCAGCCCCCTTATGTCACTTAACGTTTGGTCCCCTGTAGACATTCCTAGAGAGATGCAGGGTGCTTCATGAATTGGAAGACTTAACTTTATTAGTGTTGATTGTCCTATAGTTGCTCTAGAAAAAAGACTGCTCCATGCCAGTCAGTGTTTGAGAAGCTTTGTGGAGTCAGGAAAAGAGAGGGGCTCACTTTTTCTGTAAATCTTAAAGTGTTCTAAAAATGCAAACCTTTTCATTTAAAAAGTAACTGTTCAGAATGTGAAAAGACAAGCGTATACTGGTAAGAAAATGCTTTTAAAGCATATCTGCTGAAGAACTGACATCCAGAGTACATGAAGCCCTTTTACAACTCAATATTAAGAAGATACCCTGAATTAAAAAAAAAAAAAAAAGACAAATGATTTGAACAGACATGTCACCAAAGAAGATATATAAATGGAAAATGAGCACATGAAAAGCTGCTGGTTACCTCATATCACGTGTCGTCTCTGGCAAACGCAAATTCAACTACTTTGAGTCCGACCGCTGGAATCACTGGTATTAAAGAGTGAGAATACTGAATGAAATCGAGGATGTGGAGCAACTGGAAATGTTGGAAATCAGAACTGTTGATGGGAACGCCGCCTTGGAAGCACTTTTTCAGGTTCTCAAGTCGTTCTCACGTACCTGCCTGTCACTCAGCAATCCCACCCCCTGGTAGTTCCTGGAGAAATGGCGATACATATCCACGTAAAGATTTGTACTTGAATGTTCACAACAGCTTTGCGTGTGGGGGCCAAAAATCTGTCAGCTATCCGAACTGACAAGTGAATCTTTCTATAGGCCGGTGGAGGGATCACTCAGCCACATGAGCCGAAGGCCACGGAGTCACAGAAGGGGCTCAGGGCATTAGGTTAAATGAAAGAAGATACACAGGCCTCAGACTGTACAATCCACACATGTGATGACTTCACAAAAGCCAGTTCAGATTAACATAGAGCCGAGCAGTTGTTTCTGGCAGGTGGGGAATAAGCTGACTGCACAGACAGTAGGGAAGTTTGGGGGGCAGTGAAGGAAATGTACATCGTGAATGTGGTAGTTATAGGGCTGTTTACATTCGTCAGTCTTATCAAATTGCATACTTAAAATTGCTGGATTTTATTTTAGAGGTATAGAGGTATACCTCAGTAATGCTGATTAAGAAAAGAACTGAGTCATGAGCTTTATCTAAGCCAGCCCCTGGAGAACGGAATAGAATTCCCTAATGGATCTAGATTTATCAAGATTCATGCCCAGGATGGAGACGAGCCCACCTTCCCTCAAACACAGACCATCTGAAACCCAGATTAACTGGGAGTTTGTTAGCAAGAACGAAGGTGGAGTTACAGCCAGGTTTGTCTTCTACCTAAGGCCAGATGTACAGGCTTCAGAGAACGCTAACATCCTTATTCAAATTAATCATATATAATCATCTTGTATTTAAAATCCAGCCTTTAGTGAATAGGTCATTACCTGTAGAACCATTCCTAGAGATGCAAAGTGTGTAGCAGTTGAAGTGTTAGTGGCTCATTCATGTCCAACTCTTTGTGATCCCATGGACTGTAGCCCGCCAGGCTCCTCTATCCATTGACTTCTCCAGGCAAGAATAGATGTTACTGAGCAACAGTTTATTCAATGAAAAGACACATTTTGAGGCACATTTTGAGAAAATCTTCCCGCTCCTTGAGCTGGCACTTTGGGAAAGAGTGGCTTAAGCTCGACTTGAATGAGCTGTGACATTGTGACCAGCACATGTGGTGTGGGACCTTCCTGAAACCTCTTTCCTTTCCTTCGTTTGGGTTATTTTGCTTTCAGCTCTTGGCTGTTTGGCCTGTCCTGTTGACTTTGAAGGGAGGACATTTCAGGCTTTGCTCCTGAAAACTGTTTATTTTTCCCTACTACACATGCTTTGTTCCCATTTCTGATGTCTGTGCTGAAATTTAAGAAGCCGGCCTACATCAACGGTTCTCATTAAAACTGACCTGCACTGGTCCTTGCTACTATCTAGATTTGAGGAACAAAGCTCTTTTTGGGTGAGTATGGGACTACGCATAACTGACATTCTCTGTGGGTGATGAGCTCCTGGTCATTGTCAAAGAATCTGGGCATCAATTGACTGAGCTCTAACCCAGGCTCAGCTGAAACATCTGATATGTAAAAAGACAATCTGGTAGAAAAATAATCAGTGCCGCCTTCTACATTCTTCAGGTCCTAAATACCTTTGGAATGTAAGTAATCAAAAACCAAACAAACATTATCTGAAGAGTCCCTTTTCTTCCTAAAAGCCCTCCCCAAGTGACCGACGTAAAGCTGGACACTCAAGCAGGTAATCGGAAGAATCTCTTTGGTTAGCCTGGTCACTTGGGAAAATGTAGTGAAAAATATTGTCTGTTATGCTGGGAATTTACACATAATAAATCCATCCTTGAATGTATTTACACTTAAATGTGTCTCTTTGCAGATAAATATACAGGTTTCATTTTGTGAGAAAATGAAAACCATGTAGCCCGGGGCATTTTTGTCTCAGTTATTAGGAAACCTGAAGTTAATCCTCTGAAGAGTGGTAATGATGAGTCCGGCTTAGGCACCTATTAAGAGCTGATATGTTTGGTTTTTTGAACCATCTTGCACACGCCCAGCCTTGGAGACCCGGGAACAACAAGACTCTGGTCCCTTCTCCTACTTAAGGCCTTTCTGGTCCTGGGTCAAGTCCCCACTGCACACTTGAAATACTCTATCCTGGGGTTGACTTGGAGAATGTCTGGACTGAAAGGGAAAGAACCTTCTCATCCTAATAGGAAATAGAGTTTCCTAGATTTCCAGGGGTATCAGGAGACCCCCACGCTGCTGTGATAAGAGGCTTCTCTGTTCACAGCCTCCTCCATCTACCCCACTACCTTTCAGAGAGTGACGCTGGCTGTGCCTTGATCTTGCTTCCCTCCGCCACACCTGACCTCACCACCCAGCTCTGTCTCTCCTGTTCCCCATTTCATTCTACACACTTGACTGGGGTCCCTATACCATCCGTGCACCACACCAGTGTTCTTGTTATGCGACTCATGTCGTAGGAGAACCCACCAGAATGTGTCTGCGGTTGTCATTAGCAACTTTTCCCTGGTTGTTTCTGATTTCCCTGCACTTACAGGCACAGGCGAAGATTCCACTGAGGCTGATACAACACAGTGACCCAAGCCCTGGCCTGTGACTTAGCTCTTTTGCAGCCTCCATGATCGTGGAAGCAGGTGTTGAAACGAGGCCTCGGTCAGCTTGGACCCTTGAGTTCCGAGAGGGAACAGCCCACTGCCAGCCCACCATCATCAGGCAGGAAAGACACCTTGGTCGTTTTCTCCTCTGAGGTTCAGGAGTTTGTGTATTGCTACTACCATACAACCTGGCTTAGCCTGACGATATGGCTTTCCCTGTGTTTGTCAATTTTTCTCTTTCACAGTATTGCATAAACTTTTCACATCCTGTATTTTCCTGGAGCATTCAGGACATGGTTTGTATTCTTTTTTTCCCCCATTTTTTTTTTGCCTTATTATCCATCATTATTCTTACTGACTACAACAGCCAAGTCCAAGAACTTCAGCATCCTCGACTCCCAGTTTCACCCTCCTTACCTTTAGAACTTTTTTCTTTGTGTTAATCAGCATGCAACTGGCTCATGTTCTGGAATTCACTATTCTAAGAAATATACACTGGGACTGAAATTACACAATGAAACCTATCTTCTACATTCCAAACTCCCGACCCCTCTGCCTGGATCCATCTGGGTTAAGCCGCCCAGGCATTTTGTGCCTGTTTCCTCACTGGAAGATAAGCTAACAGCCGTGCCTGATGGGGTTGTTGTGGGGATTAAATGAGATCATGCACAAAAGCCCTTGGGGTCAGCCGCTGGCCCACTGCGAACTCAGTAATGCCATCGGCTCTAATCATGGTTGTTACTACTATGTGCTGTCGGCAACTGCTCTCTGCCACATGTTAGATTCGCTCTTTTACTTTGGGTATGCTGTTCTCATTCTAATCTTATTTATTCTAAGTGTGTTAATTTCTAAGTCACCGTATCTATTAACATCCTAGGACCGTACTGATCTGCTGTGGGTTAGCTTCATGCATCTCAACCACGGCACCCCCAAACCACTATTTCCTTACCCTGGAGTTGATGGCAGGCTTGAGAACACCCCCAGCAAAGACCAACAGGGAAAGGGCCCCACTGAGCTGACCAAACCACATGATTGCCCGGAGGAAAAATACATGATTATGGCCCTAAGCCATTATGTTGGGGGGTGATTTGTGGCCATAGCAAAAACAAACTGATATACATTTTAAAGACTGAAGGCAGGAGAAGGGGACGACAGAGGATGAGATGGTTGGATGGCATTACGACTCAATGGACATGAGTTTGAGCAAACTCCGGGAGATGGTGAAGGACAGGGAAGCCTGACCTATCACAAAAAGTCGGACACGACTTAAAGACTGAACAACAACATGCATTTTAGCTGTGTGACTTGGAGCAAGTTGGCTAACCTCTCTGAGCCTGTTAGTGTTTTACCCTTGAACTGGACATAATACTGACTTTGCACATGAGGGTTAAGCAGCAGGCACCGTAAAGGTTCAGTAAAGTGGGTGTCACTCATCTTCCCTACAGCTTCCTGGACCACTCACCAAAGCCACTAGTTCATCCTCAGTCTTCACTTCTTCCTCGAATCTCCTTTCTCCCAGCTCTTGCCTCCCATGGATGAATTCTGCACCTTCTCTCCACGGAAGTCTTCGGCCATCTGCCAGGAGCTCTGCTTTGCCTTGTTCTCACCTGAGCTCCTCATGACCTTTCTCTCTGAGCATCCCACTTCCTGAGTTTGCTTCTGTCCATGGTGTCACCATCACACAGAGAGAATGGAACTCTATCTCAAATTTCCAGCTGTGTTTCTAACATCTCCCTCAGACTATCTCGTAACATCACAGTTACAACAAACAACTGGACTTGTGACTTCCTCTCCCAGTGGCTCACCTTCCCATCTAACCAATTTTTTTTTTCGCATTTTCAGAAAGAAAAATTTAAATCTCCAATTTCCTTGATCATCTGTATCCAATTAGTTACTCAGTCATGTTCCTTCTTTTGAAATCTCGTTTCATCCTCTTTCTTCTGCATTCCCACTGCCCTCCTCTCTGCTCTGTCCTCCCCACCTCGCCCCCCTCTTCCCCTCAACCCAGTCACTTGTCTTCCATTTCTCTTGATTCCACTCTTTCTGTTTACTGCCAGAAGATGGATTTTCCTAAGTAGGACTTTACTCTTGTTTCTCTGATTAAGAATCTATAATTCTTTCTCATCACTTCTGCTTCAAGATCAAATTCCTCACCTGGGTTTCTTCCTACACACTGTGGACTCAATGCAGCAACCAAACTGACTTCCCACTTCTCTCCAAGTGTTCTGAGCTAGCATCTCAGGCACAGATGGGGAGGCAAAGATTAAAACGCTGATGCTCTATTTGAGAGGTGAAATCCATGGCAACAGAGAAGAGGAGAATGCAGAGAGAAGGGGGAGATGTGACATAGAAGAGTAAGGCATGAAATGCTGATTCTGCTCTGGATGAACCAGAGGAGCTCATGGGGGTCGGGTGGGGGGCTTGGAAGGCATCTGAATGCCAGGCTTATCCTAGCAGAGAAGAGGATCCCGGGGCCTCCTGCAGGGACTGGTAGAGAGAAGCAGGAGGAATTCTCCATCTCGCTCATTTGTCTTCTGTTTCTCATCATTCAGAACTCCTAAGGAAAAGGTCCATGCCTCTTCCACCATGACCTTGGACACAGGATGTAAGCTCAGTTCATGATTGGTTCCCCAGGTTTTGGAAGATGAGCTGGTGAAAAAGATGGAGCGAGCAGCTGAAGGTCAGACACCTCTAGTGCTGTAGTTGGTGTCAGCTGTTCTGTTCAGGTCGGTGGTCTTGACCTTGGGCCTGTGGCCAAGCATCTGGAGTTCTCTAGGTTCCCACACATCCTCCAAGCCTTGTCCTCCAGGTTCCTATGGATTCTGTGACCCCCACTCTTCCCACCCCACAAATATCTCCCCAATTACCTTGTCCTCTTTAAGGTGGCCAGAGTCAGCTTGCATTGCTTGTAACTGAGCGCTTTTTTAGCCCTAGTTGCTCACATTGCCTTTTGCCACCTGGGGATGTTTAGAAAACTTTGAGATGATTTATATGACATGTCAGAATAATGCAGCAACTGCACCAGTATTATTACATAGTGTTGAATGCATCAACATCATTGTCATTTTCAACAAGTATTTGTTTAATTTCAGACACTATGGAAAGTGTTAAGACAAAATAAAACAAGAGGGGCAAGAATTCGTTGTTTAATGTGAAAAATAAGTTAATAAAATTCACAGATCCATTAAAATGGAGATTGCATTACAAGGTACATTTGTGGCACAAAGGAGCAAGCAGTCTGCGAGAGTTGAAGCAATCACAGAAGGCTACCTGCAGGAGGGGATGTTTGAGTTGGGTCTTGAGGGATGGCTAGGAGTTCAACGAGAGGAAAAAGGAAGGGATGATGGGCATCCTAGCTGGAGGGAAATGCAGCTGAGCCCTGAAAAGATGGGATCAGTCAGTGGGATGCGAACAGTTTCCAGCAGGTCCTGAGATTGCTGGGCAATTCTGAAGGTCAGCTTTAATGACTTCGGGCATGGGCTAAAGAGATCCTGGTCGGTGTAGTTCTCCAGTCTTGTTCAGCGGCCATGATGCAGTCCTAGAACAGAAATTGAAGCAGAACACCTGGGAACACAGATGTAATGTCTCCTTTCAAGGTTCTTTAACACCTGGGAGCTGTTATTACTATTGCTGTCACTATAGGTAGTAATTATGTCTAGTGGTCTATATTGTTTTCCAGATTTTACAGAGAAGAAACACCAAGGCTCAGAGTCAAATAGCTCATGTTGTCCAGAAACACAATTCTAATTTTAGATCTTCTGACTGTCCAGTATACGGCATTGAATTAACTACTACAATGACCAGAATTAACTACTTCCTGAATCCTATAAAGGATCTTTTAATGGAAGGATACTGTCTGTTTCAGCCACAAATCCTATTTCTTAGTATCAGCATCTTCCTAAAATTTGAAGATCGTCTCTGCTGCCAAATCACTGCAAGATGTCTAAGTCATTTGACTATCCCCTGGCTTCCTGATGAAAGGTACATAGGGGTTGTGACAAAATAAGCAAAGATGAGGATCTGGGGGTAAACAAGGAGAAAAGAAAGGCTCTGGGAATGGAAAGTGCAGAATATTGAAGAATATCTGCATCCACGTGGAGTGAACAGGAGGAGAACTTCATAAAAACAGAAGGAAGCAACATAAGAGTGATGGTTAATAAGCATCTTCTCCCAAACTAGGGCAGATGAAAATGACACATGACGAGTATCTTCATAAACACCGCTTCCTGATGAAAATTACTGCATACAGGATGGATAAACAAACTCTTACTGTGCAGGACAGGGAACAATACTCAATATTCTGTGATAAAACATAAGGGAAAAGAATATGAAAAAGAATATTTCTACATGTATAACTGAGTCACTGTGCTGTATAGCAGAAATTAACACAACACTGTAAATCAGCTATACTTCAATACAATAAATTTTAAAAGAAACAGACCTCTATTTCCTAATTTTCAGATAATTTGTGTCCAGCTTTACCAAGTCACGTGTGCTGCTAACCTTGATTTCCAAATCTAACTTTCCTGTTGGAGGTTTTGTTGTTACAAATATCCAGCAGGCAGAGACACCCTGCAGAGTCTGGGGGACAAATGTTGTTTACATGTCCTTGTGAACAGCTGTCTCCCAGACACCCCCCCACACCAATTTGGCTTCCTCTTCCTCTGTGAGAGAAAAAAGATACTTGAAAAGTTCTTTAATGACCAATTCTCTGCCAAATTTTTTGAAAAACAGATTCTCTTTGGGTTTTGCTATACTGGTCACTATTTTCCATTAACCTCTTTCTACTACTTGGTTTTCAGGAAGATATTTTCTTCTAGCTTGCCTTTCCCCTCGGAGTCATCTCTGCGTCTTCCATGTAAATAAGAAGATAAATAATGGTTTATCTCTTCACGTGTGTCCAACAGCCTTTTATAAACCTGTGCTGACAAACTGGCCCATCTTCATGACAACAGCTGTGCAACATTGCTTCCTAATCTTCTGACGATGGTGATGAACACAGTCATTGAAGAAAATAGTTATTGGATACTTACTTGATACTGGGCACTATGCTAAGAATCTTGCTTCTCATCTTTTGACGTAGGTCTTCTATGTGTCCCCACTTTACAGATGAGGAGACAGAGGTCAAGAAACTTAAATAATTTCCCAAAGCTCACTCAGTCAAGTAAATGTGGGAACTGTAATCTGTTCCTGTATTTTTTTTTAACCATGATTTTTTGTGTATGAGATTGCTGTGAAAGTCTTTTTAAATGTATTTTTTAAGTCATGATTTAAAAACTCAGATTTGCAAATTTAAAACACTATAAGTGTTTTAAGAAACCATTAAAGCACTGTCCTTCACCCGAAGTTTGCCCAAACTCGCGTCCATTGAGCCAGTGATGCTATCAAACCACCTCATCCTCTGTCGTCCCCTTCTCATTTTGCCTTCAATCTTTCCCAGCATCAGGGTCTTTTCTAGTGAGTCAGCCCTTCGCATCAGGTGTCCAAAGATTTGGAGCCTCTAGAAAGTATTCCAGCCTCTCGAAGCCTCTCGAATTCCTGGACTCATGGTCCCATTCCCCTGTCTTTCAAAGTCGTCTTTGACAGAGTGGGTTTCTGTCACACTGAATTTCTCTGACTCCCTTGTCCCCGCTATTTCACTCACAAGGACTTCTGGGACTACTCTGGGCTCAGCCAGAAAAATTGACAAAAATTGCCTCATCCCCAGATCCTTATTTATACAGAGAAATGCATGGGTCCTAAATCTGTATAACAGAATGAATTTTGGTAGAGGTTTGTAGCCATAAAACCAACATGCCAATCAGGATACAGAACATTTCTATGACCACAGACTCCTTTTTTTCTTTTTCCAGTCAATCTTCACTCTCTTCATAGGCAACTACTGTTTTCCTTTGATTAGTTCTGTCTGTTGATAAACGTCACAGAAATTGACTCTTTTGTGTCTGGCTTCTTTCACTTAGTATCAGTTCAGTTCAGTCCCTCAGTCCTGTCCGACTCTTTACGACCCCATGAACTGCAGCAGGGCCAGGCCTCCCTGTCCATCACTAACTCCCGGAGTCCACCCAAACCCATGTCCTTTGAGTTGGTGATGTCATCCAACCATCTCATCCTCTGTCGTCCCCTTCTCCTCCTGCCTTCAATCTTTCCCAGCATCAGGGTCTTTGCATCAGGTGACCAAAGTATTGGAGTTTCAGCTTCAACATCAGTCCTACCAATAAACACCCAGAACTGAACTCCTTTAGGATGGACTGGTTGGATCTCCTTGCAGTCCAAGGGACTCTAGAGAGTCTTCTGCAACACCACAGTTTAAAAGCATCAATTCTTCAGCACTCAGCCTTTTTATAGTCCAACACTCACATCCATACATGACCACTGGTAAAACCATTGCTTTGACTAGATACACCTTTGTTGACAAAGTAATATCTCTGCTTTTGAATATGCTATCTAGGTTGGTCATAACTTTCCTTCCAAGGAGTAAGCATCTTTTAATTTCATGGCTGCAATCACCATCTGCAGTGATTTTGGTCACTGATTTCAAAAATAAAGTCAGCCACTGTTTCCACTGTTTCCCCATCTATTTGCCATGAAGTGATGGGACTGGATGCCATGATCCTATGTTTTCTGAATGCTGAGCTTTAAGCCAATTTTTTCACTCTCCTCTTTCACTTTCATCAAGAGGCTCTTTAGTTCTTCACTTTCTGCCATAAGAGTGGTGTCATCTGTATATCTGAGGTGATTGATATTTCTCCCGGCAATCTTGATTCCAGCTTGTGCTTCCTCCAGTCCAGCATTTCTCATGATGTACTCTGCACAGAAGTTAAATAAGCAGGGTGAAAATATACAGCCTTGATGTACTCCTTTTCCCATTTGGAACCAGTCTGTTGTTCCATATCCAGTTCTAACTGTTGCCTCCTGACCTGCATACAGGTTTCTCAAAGGGTAGGTCAGGTGGTCTGGTATTCCCAGGTCTTGAAGAATTTTCCACAGTTTATTGTGATTCACACAGTCAAAGGCTTTGGCATAGTCAATAAAGCAGAAATAAGATGTTTTTTTTGGAACTCTCTTGCTTTTTCGATGATCCAGCAGATGTTGGCAATTTGATCTCTGGTTCCTCTGCCTTTTCTAAAACCAGCTTGAACATTTTTCAAATTCATTCATGCTGTGTGAGTCAGTGGTTCATTCTGTCTTATTGCCAAGTTTATTCCATTGCAAACATTTGCAAACATTCCATCTAACATTTTATTTGAATTTTTAAAAAGTCTTTATTGAATTGTTGAAATATTGCTTCTGTTTTATGTTTTGGTATTTTGGCCAAGAGATGTGTGGGATCTTAACTTCCTGACCAGGGATCGAATTTGTACCCCCTGCATTGGTACAGGCGAAGCCTTCATCACTGGTCTGCCAGGGAAGTCCCAAAATATTCGATATTTTAAAATCCATTCTTCTGGTGATGGACATGTGGCTTGGTTCCAGTTTGGGGCTATGAATGAATAAATAAAGTTATCGTAAAATCCTCACTTTCAACCATCTCATCCTCTGCTGCCCCCTTCTTTTCCTGCCCTCAATCTTTTCCATCATCAGGATCTTTTCCAATGAGTTGGCTCTTTGCATCAGGTGGCAAAGTATTCAGCTTCAGCATCAGTCCTTCCAATGAATATTCAGGGTTGATTTCCTTTAGGATTTACTGGTTTGATCTCTTTGCAGTCCAAGGGACTCTTAAGAGTCTTCTCCAACATCTCTGGGGTGACAATATTCTGCCTCCATCCCTAATCTGCCTACTCCGTCTACTGGACCATCCATCCCTCACTCTTGCTGAAGGCTTAGTCTCCTAATCACCTTATTTCCGCCATGGGGCTTTAAGCAACTTAGTTTATACTCGGCCTCTTTAGCTTTGTCCTGGCCCAGACTCTGACACCCTAACCCTATTTTAGTGACCAACCTCTTACCTCTTTCCTGGCAATCACATCCTCCACTTTATACTCCAGCTTGGTGCCCGGATGCTGGCATGATGTTTCTGTGTCCCAGTCCCTGCCTGGGATCTCAATCCCTTTAGAACTAAAGGACAGTCTTGCTTACCCCAACCTCCAGAAAAATGGTCCTGGCCCATGCTCTGGGCCTCACTGGCTGGGTTCCTGCCACATGGCTGTCTGTCCTCACAGGAAAACATCTGCCAGGCTATGCTTCTTCTGTGATCATACTTTTCTGAGACTGGCTCCTGCACCATGCCCAGCCATTAGACCCAGATCATCTTCTCTAGCCATTCAGTCTAGCCCAGGGTGTCTCAAATGTTGTTGCATGTTGGGCTCACTTGGAGAGCCTTAAAATATCTTAATGTCCAGACTCCTCCCCATACCAACTGAATCTGAATCTCGGGGGATAGAAACCAACAATAGTATCTTTTCAAACTTCTCCATCGATTCCAATGTGCAGGCAAGATCAAGGACAAGCAAGCCAGGAACTTCTGTTCAAGGTGCACTCTGCCTACCAGCAGCATGAGCATCACCTAGGAGCTTGTTAGAGGTACAGAAATTCAGCCTCCAACCACAGCCCTACTGCACTGGAATCAGTATTTTAACATGATCCCTCAAGTGGTTTTGAAAGCTCTGATCTGGCCCATCCCTCTCTGCCTGAACTCTTGTTTCTGAAAATGTTCATAATCAAGCTGGGTTTTCTCTTCTTTTAATTGAAAAATATAGTCATATTATAGAAAAATTGAAATAATAATTCATCTTTCTTGAGCATTTACCATAAGCTAGGCAGAGTGCTGGTGACTGACAGACATTGGCTCATTGAATCCTTATGAATAAGTTTTCTCAGCAAAACCTTCCCAAACTGCCAGACCAGGGCTTGTTCTCGAATTCCTTATCTCAGTGGCCCTTTAATTAAATTTATAATTTTAGCTTACATTTTTTCCTGCCTTAACTGCCAGACAATGTTCCACAGAGATGAAAACCTGTCTTGTTTAAAGGAGAAGCCATAGAACTTGATACCTAACAGGGACTAAAAAAATATTTGTTGAATGCATGAAGTTGGAACTATTATTATTTCTATGTTGCAGATGAGGAAATGTGCCCAAGATATCATTTCTAGAAAATGAGGGGGAAGAATGGGAGCCATCTATGAGGCTGGCCCAAGTTCTCTATCATATGAACAACAGCCCCCACCACCACCCCTTTCACTCTTATCAGCTGAACACAACTATTTTCTTCTGCATCCTGGTTCTAGTATCTTGTTTATACCTGTGTTTATTTTATATAATTACAACCAGGACTCCCATATTAACTGGAATTTTGCTTTTATTACTTTCAGTGTTTTTTGGTAACTTCTAAGTCTCATACTTTAAAAATGGGTACCTAACAGCTCGGTGACTGCAGCCATGAAATTAAAAGACGCTTACTCCTTGGAAGAAAAGTTATGACCAACATAGATAGCATATTCAAAAGCAGAGACATTACTTTGCCAACAAAGGTCTGTCTAGTCGAGGCTATGATTTTTCCAGTGGTCATGTATGGATGTGAGAGTTGGACTGTGAAGAAAGCTGAGCACCAAAGAATTGATGCCTTTGAACTGTGGTGCTGGAGAAAACTCTTGAGAGTCCCTTGGACTGCAAGGAGATCCAACCAGTCCATTCTGAAGGAGATCAGCCCTGGGATTTCTTCGGAGGGAATGACGCTGAAGCTGAAACTCCAGTACTTTGGCCACCTCATGCTAAGAGTTGACTCAGTGGAAAAGACTCTGATGCTGGGAGGGATTGGGGGCAGGAGGAGAAGGGACAACAGAGGATGAGATGGCTGGATGGCATCACTGACTCGATGGACGTGAGTCTGAGTGAACTCTAGGAGTTGGTGATGGACAGGGAGGCCTGGCGTGCTGAGATTCATGGGGTCGCAAAGAGCTGGACATGACTGAGCGACTGAACTGAACTGAACAGCTTTTCATGTCATTTACTATAAATTATTAACCAATTAACTCTTGCTTAGCATTTAGGCATTTTCGTTGCTCATTTTTTACAGGTGACATTGGAGGCAGCATCTTTGTGTGCCTTGTTGAGCTGAATTTCTGCTTTCTCACAAACCATGAACATTCTTACATCATTTTCACCTTGAACAGGCCACCCTTGACCTTCCATGGTGCTGTAGCTAATTTAGATATTTCCAAGCCTGCTGAGCCTCTTGATGAAAGTGGCTAAAGAGGCTAAAGAACCTCTTGATGAAAGTGAAAGAGGAGAGTGAAAAAGTTGGCTTAAAACTCAACATTCAGAAAACGAAGATCATGGCATCTGGTCCCATCACTTCATGGCAAATAGATGGGGAAACAATGGAAACAGTGACAGACTTTGCTTTTTTGGGGCTCCAAGATCACTGCAGATGGTATTGCAGCTATGAAATTAAAAGACACTTGCTCCTTGGAAGAAAAGCTACAACCAAACTAGACAGCATATTAAAAAGCAGACATTACTTTGCCAACAAAGGTCCATCTAGTCAAAGCTATGGTTTTTCCAGTAGTCGTGTATGGATGTGAGAGTTGGACTGTGAAGAAAGCTGAGCGCTGAAGAATTGATGCTTTTGAACTGTGGTGTTGGAGGAGACTCTTGAGAGTCCCTTGGACTGCAAGGAGATCAAACCTGTCCATCCTAAAGGAAATCAGTCCTGAATATTCGTTGGAAGGACTGATGCTAAAGCTGAAACTCCAACACTTTGGCCACTCGATGAGAAGAACTAGGAAAGACGCTGATGCTGGGAAAGATTGAGGGCAGGAGAAGAGGAGGAGGATAGAGGATGAGATGGTTGGATGGCATCACTGACTCGATGGACATGACTTTGAGCAAGCTCTGGGAGTTGGTGATGAACAGGGAAGACTGGAGCGCTGCAGTCCATGGTGTCGCAAAGAGTTGGACTTGACTGAGCAACTGAACTGAACTGAAGCTTGCTGAAGAATGGCAAAACTGGTAGTGAAGGGGAATTGTGACATTTTTTCTATTCAGACTTACCCAAGCTTGTTCATTACAGTGGCTTCTGAAATTCTTCTTTCACTGAAATCTTTCTGCTTAATTTTGAGCAGGGACAAATTGGGCCAACTTGGTGACTTTGAACACTTCCTATTCACTCCTCAATGTGCTGACCCTTTGTTTCTCTAAATCAAGAGCCTGAGTTCCCTGTCTGTAGTTCCCTGTCTGAAGTCCAGACAGAACTTCTAGGTACCCAGGATATGGGGGTACAGATGTGACTCTGCTGTTGCCTTTCAGTTCATCTTCCAGGGTCTCAGGGCAGGAATCAGAGAACTCTGGACCAGAAATCAGCTCTGAGGCTGGCTCCACACCAGACATTTGCTGTCATTGAGACCTTAACCTCCTGAATTCATTTCCTCACCTCTTCACACAGGGTTAACTAACTGCTGCCTTTCAGAATTGGGAAGATCACAACAGCTAATCAGCATGGATGCTCTTAAGACTCAAAAAGATGTGTCCGCCCATGTACAATGTGCATGCAAAGTTATTTTGGTGCAGAAATACTTATAATTCTATCTTTTAATATCAAATGCTTAATACTTGATCAGTTGCTAAACACTGAACTTAATCACTGATTTGTTACTTAAATACTTAATACTTTACTACTTCATTGCTTTAATAGTTAAGAATCTCTGTTTTAAATTTAGTACTGTGATGACTACCTTCTCATACAACTATATTGCATCCTTTATAAAGGGCCAAATTCTACCCTCTTGTTCTGTATTTAAAAGTAATAATAACTGCTAATATTATAATGATATTTTATTCATTAAACGTTGAAGGAAATGTCTTGAGAAAAACTAGAATTGGTAAGATTGTCACATTGATTGGCACAACTGAAATATAACTATCTCCCTATCAGGCAAAAAAAGAAAAAAGACATTTATGAGAGCCTGGACCTTAATAAGTTACTTACTTTATGTCACCTGTTTACATTGTGAGAAAGCAAGATCTACAAAGTGTTATGAATACTTTCAATAGAAAAAAAAATCAGAGGAAATTAAAAATTCTTTAGCAGGGACCAGATGTATTTTTTAAAAAAGAACAAAGCGGTTGAGATATCCTATTAAGACTGACTCCCTTCTCCCCGCTCCCCCATAAGATCTTCTCGAGCTGTAAGGGTATGCGAATGATAATAATGATAATAATGAAATCCAAGCGACCTTTCTTGTCTTAGACAAAGTGGGAAGCGAATTACTACTCCTTTTTAGAAAAGGCTTCCCAAAACCCTCTGCCAACAGCAGAGGGGGTAAGCTGGTAGTTACGAGCTCCAGTCCCTTCCTGGGAGGCCCAGGCCACCCCCTGGGGGCCAGAGATGCGGGTCGGTGAGCCAGGGGTCCCATCCTGGGGGCTAGCCCGACCCCCAGCCCCGCGTGCGGCGGTCTCCGTGGCGGCTGCTCAGGGGTCCCGGCTCCGGGCTCGGCCGCACAGCCCCCGCGGGGCGGTAAGGGTCAGCAGGGTGAATACTTTCTCGGAATCTACCGCCCAGGCCGGCAGATCTGCCCCTACCCCCGCTCCTCCTCCAGTCACTTTCTCCGTCTGCCCCCCCAACTCGGAGCCCGCGGCGGAGGGGCGACCCTCACCCCCGAGTTGGGGATGGCTCAGGCTGTTCCCCCTCGTGCGAGAGAGGGGACCTATGGCGGCGGGGGGAGCCTTTAGGGAGAGAGAATCTATGTGCGGAGGGGTCTCGGGGGGAGGGGTCTCGGATCGGGGGAGGTCTCCGCTGGGAGGGGTCTCCAGGGAGGGGGAGGGTCTCCCGCGCGGGCTGCGGGCGGTGGGCGGGGCCGGGCGCCGCGGAGGTCGGCGGGGGTGTGTCCGAGGGGCCGGCGGGCAGCGCAGTCTCGCCCTCGGCTGAGTCCCCGCGCGCGGTCGCCGCTTTCACCCCGGACCTACCCGAGCGCGGCGGCGAGATGCGTGAAGGCGGCGCGGGGCTGGCGCTCCTGGCCTCGCTGCTCTGGGTCTCCGCGCAGGGCCAGCAGAGAGGTGAGCCCGGGTCGCGTCTGGGTCCCCAGGCGGCGGGGGGCTGCGGGACAAAGCCCCACGCCTGGCCGCGCCGAGGTCGGTGCGCGCATCCGCCTTCAACCCTGGCCGGGGATCCGATACGTGGGTCTCCAGCGCGGCCCCTGGAAAGGTCGCCGGGCAGGCGGGAAAGGGGTGGGGGCGCACTCCAGACAGATGCGGCCCCCTCCTCGGCGCCTCGGGCTCTGAGTCCGCGGGTCTGCCTTGGCGACCCGGGGGCCCCAGTGGAGAGCCACGCGGGCCTGGCTGCCTGTCCGGGCTGCTGTGGGCAGGAGGGCGGGGAATGAATGGGAAAAGCGTCCGCGGAGCACGCTTACCGTCTGGCGACAGAAAGCCAGTGGTCCGAGGCCCGGCAAAGGGGGGTCCCCGGGCCACTCATGGAGGGTGGGCGCGCGGGAAGCGCACGGGGAGGCGCAGGCTTGGAGATTGCTGCAGGCGCCCCCCAGCCACGCTGGGTGCAGGCCCCGAGGTGGCCGAACCGGCCGTTCCGCGCCCAGAGTAGACTGCGGCCACTTAGGGGTGAGGGAGCGCGGGCTTGGATGCCTGGCAACCTCGCTGGGCAGGGTTGGCCAAGAACAGAAATCCGCGGCCAACTTTCAAAGCGTCTGTCACTGCTCGGGAGGACGAGAAGCCCTCCTCCCCTTTTTGCGGACACTCGTGCCCCGCTCTCCCCAGAGACTAAGGCTTCAGGGCGCCGCTTGTTGGCTAGGAGGTCACGAATATTTCTTGAAAACGTCTATGCATGCAACCCGTGACCCCCGGCACACTCCCAAAGATACACGTGTTATTCAAAACGCAGGAAGGAACAGGTCAAAAGTAGGGAGGCGGAGCGCACAGCACCCGCGTGGGAAAGATGCGTGTTTGGCCTCGTGCCCAGCTGTGCGCCCTGCAGCCAAGGGACCGTCCCTTTCCCGGGCGCATTCGCAGGCGACGCGCTGGACCGGAGCGGGCGACCGGGCTTTGAATGGCTGCGCGTCCTGTCCGCGCGCGGCCGGGCAGGGATGCAGGGAATTTGCATAGTTAGCCTGCAAAGAAAGGGGCCGGCCTTGCGGGAGAGCGGGCTGCGACTCTGCAAGCTGAACGCCTTTCTCTCGCATTGCTGACAGTGAAAAGCCTGGTTTCCCACAGGCTGGAGAGAGAGCAGCTGGACTCAGCTTTATTGTTCTAAGAATTGAAAGTCCTGGTCTAGGGAGATGCCCGGAATGTTTTCCGCACCCCTCCGGGCGCAGCACTTGGCCTTGGCGGCTGTGAATGGTGTTTGGAGAAAGTGGGACCCCGTGGGGCTTTCCTGCTTTAAGATGCTACGGAAAACCACCCACAGCGGGAGGGCCTTTGAATCTGTCACACTGCCTTCCAGATTTGCAACCCCCACCCCATCAACCATCACCCTCTTTACAGGCGCCTTTGAGGGAGTTTGACTTTTTAAAATGCAATTTGGGGTCCCATGTATATAGCATGAATGACCAGTGAAATAGTATCATTAGCTCATAATACAATAATAAAATAATTCTGACCAGCATCATCAGTGAGCTAGTTATCTGGTACTCATACATATATATATTTAGAACAATCATCTGTTAGCTTTTAGATTATTAGGAATTCTTATTTTTAATGGGGATGATTTTTAAAGTCTTTTTTGAATTTGTTACAGCATTGCTTCTGTTTCATGTTTTGGTTTTTTGGCCAAGAGGCATGTGGGATCTTAGTTCCCTAACCAGGGTTGGAACCCACAGCCCCTGCATTGGAAGGCAAAGTCTTAACCACTAGACCACCAGGGAGGTCCCTTATTAAGAATCCTTTATCATTTCACAGTCTCTCTGGATTACTGTTACTTCTCTGGTGGCTCAGTGGTAAAGAATCCTCTGACAATGCAGGAGACAGAGGATTCGATCCCTGGGTTGGGAGAATACCCTGGAGGAGGGGATGGCAACCCACTCCAGTATTCTTGCCTGGGAAATTCCATGCACAGAGGTGCTGGCAGGCTACACTCCATGGGGGTCCAAAGAGTTGGACGCGACTGAGCGCTCAGGCGCACACTGAACTACTGTACACCTCATGATTTGTGGCCCAATAACGCAGTTTCTTTGAGATACAACTTGTGTAAAGTGAGCTATTCCTAGAAGTGCAAAATGCTAGGTGGTACCTTTCTAACGATAATGTTGTGTGAAGTCCACAGCTGGCAATTACATGGAATTACAGTTGCTTCACGGTTTAGTTCATCAGATCTTGTTTTGAACTGTTTTTCTTTTCTAAGTAAAAGTAGCCAATTCCAAGGATAAAGGAAAAGCTCTCTTCTATGACTAGAGGAAATTTACTTCATTCTCATAAAGGATGTAGTATTCAAATTGAGCATAAATGTGCTACCCAGCAAAGCACGTGCCCGAATGGCTTTTAAAGATGCATTTTTCTTCCCTGTAACTATTATTCCCCAAGTAAGGGCCAAGAAGAAAAAAAAAACAACAACTAATTTTAGCAGTTGAAAACAAGGTCTGTGTAATGAAAACATCACTGCCTACCTCCTGCGTATCCCAAACTTTGGCCCACTCCTTTTTTCTCTTCCACTTTTCCAGACGTTAAATATAGAGCGGACATCTGTAGTTAATATAGCATGATGGAGAATTCAAATGCAACAAGGATAGGAAATAAACACATGCTGTTCCTTGGTGCTTTGTGCCACTCTTAGAATCACCAGTATCGTAACATGTTTACATGACCACTTATTTCAAGGTAAACATCTTTGAGAGACAATTCTACAGTTTTAGAATAACTCTTTCATAAAGTTCTGTAGTACTCATTATCATCTACAGTAGGTTTTATGGGGGAAATAACAAGATATGCCTTTAAGCTTTAGATGTTTTACTCTTTGGCTTTATGAGCTGTGGGAACTTGGGCAAGTTACTTAACCTCCCTGTGCTTCGGTTTTGCTGTCTGTAAATGGGAGTAGTCATGGTGCCTCCTTGGAAAGACTGTTCATAATGGAATGAAAAGTGCTTAGAACAATGCCTAACCCTGGGGGTAGCCCTCAATTAACACCATCTAAGCATCATTATTACTCTTTTGGGCATGACTACATGCAAATATAGAATATCACTTCCCCGCTATAGTCCCAAATTTAGAGTCTGGTTTTGGAGTCAGCTTGAATTCAAACGCCAGCCCCGTTGCTTTGATGAGCCGTGAGGGTGATTAAGTTTCTCAGCATCTCTGGATGTCAATCTTCCCGGTTTGCGAGCCGGAGAGGACTGATGTGGTGCAGTAACACAGGAGAGTGTTGGCCCAGCGTCGGGTGTGTCAGCGGCCCAGGTGTGTGGTCCATGGCGATGGTCTACCTGTGGCACCCGCACTGCACCCTCCCCAGCCTGGATCCACCTTCACTTGGGCGCTAAGACCTATTGACTTGACTTCCTGAAAACCTGTGCAATCCATCTCCGTTATTTTGTCTCCACTGCTGACGAGGCTCAGGAACTGTTTGTCTCTCCCATGAAACGTTGTGATGGTTCCCTCACTGGGTCTCCCTCCTCCCCTGCTCTCCCTCCTCAGCACCATCACCATCATGATTTTTCTAGAAACACCACCCTATGGGCTAGGACTAACGCCTCCCAAACTCCTCATTAATGCACACACAAAAATGACATTGGAGCATCCGATGGGACCAAAGGAGGAGTCTGGGATCCACTGGCCCAGAGCTCAGGGGCGTTACCTGGGACCTCTGTGCCCCTGTTCATAGTGACATGGGATGTTCAGTGCTGGACAGGCCTCCCATTTGGGGCCTAAGCCCTGCAGAAACCTTCCTGATCCCGTCATCACTGAAGTATTTATGACATGCCCTTCCCTGGACTGCTGGTGCTCTGGCCACTCATTGCTATTGTTGTCCTTATCTTGGTGGCTAAGCCAGTGGCTGGGTGATCGGTCTCACCCCCTGACCTGAACTTCTTGAGGATGGGGGCTGTTTTATTCCCATCTTCGTGTCTGTCCATTGCGAGTGTGCTCAGTTGCTCAGTCATGTCTGACTCTTTGTGACCCCATACACTGGCCCGCCAGGCTCCTCTGTCCATGGAAGTTTCTAGGCAAGAATACTGGAGTGGGTTGCCATTTACATTGCTTTGCTAGTGTTCCTGGTGGTTACTAGCCACCTGTCTTGTTGAGTCACGTTGACATTAATATCTTTATTTATGAATCAAGTAATTTCAAAAAATAATTTAGAATAGGTAATCCATGGTCATGGTACAACATTAAAAACAAAACAAAACAAAACAAAACCCAAAAGATGTATAGAAAAAGGTTAAGTCACCTACTTTTGAGGCAACTACTATTTTTAATTTCTTGAATGTCTTTCCTTAGATGTCTTTTCATGTAACTCTTAAAAGCGAGCTACTTCATAAAACCTACTTCCTCCTGAGCATTTCCTAATAGTGTAAAGAAGGTACGGATTATTTTCTGACAAAACAGGAGACACTCTGCCCATCTCCACCTCCACTGCCCTCCCTCTCTCCTGTTTCTTCAGTATCGCCACTGCTGGATGCTAAATGCATCACTAATACACATATACACCTGTCAGCTTTTCACTTTCCAACTATCCCTTTCAACGTGGCCTTTGACAGAAGGTATTAGAGCCTTGTTGCCTAGATCTTTTGGATTTAAAAACTATAGCTCATTGATAGATTGCTTGACACTGCAGTCCTTCTGAAAGTATTGCTCACCGTAGCCTTCATGCGCTATTCCTGGAGCCATAAATAAGTTTTAAAAATAAATTTAGGTGATTTGTGATGTAGAGAGGTTGTCTGCGAAGAATACTATTAGAAGTTATGGATAGTACATTTATTTTTCTAAAAACTTTGGTTTATTGCTGGAACATCTATGGTAGACACAGGAAAAGTTAATTTTTAAAAATACTTCCTGCACCCTGAAAACGAAGCTAAGTGGAGATAACTAGAGAGAACTCCTGCTCGAAGATCTTAGCTGAAGTTGTTAGTGATATTCCTCAGAAATGTTAGGGTGAACAAGATAAGCCATAGTTTCTCTAGCAGGGTGTATGTAGCCTACTTACATGCTTGCAAATCATTCTTTTACTTTTTTTATTGCTAAAATACTAACGTGTATCCATGCACAGTTGAGTAAATAAATACATTTCAAAATTAATCGGGGGAGGGGGGCAGGAAACTCCCTTATTGAAGTATTTAGGTAAGGTCGTGCACTTGGGTTCTGTTGGGACATGCCTGCCAGGGAGCTGATTCAGTGTAAAATGCCACACTCAGACTAGGTTCACTGCATCTCACGTCCTCCATACTGAGGGTGACAGCCAGTGCCCAGAGTAACCGTTTCGTGGCACAGACCCTTCCCCCGAGTGTCTTTGTTTTCTCAAGGCTGGATGGTGAGAGCTTTCTTTGGAACAGCTTGTTCCCATTTTGTGTCTTGCTTGGAGGCAGAAGATAGACAATAGGAGCAGTGAGATTCCAGACCAGCGTGGTAGATAGCTTTCTGCCTAGGTGAGCATTTACTTCAGAGGTTAATCCGGAAAAGATGCCGTGGAGACACATCAGATCCTATTTTCAGCGAGTGTGTGCATTTCTTTTCCCCCTTTTTTGATTCAACCATCTGAAGCCTGAATCTCTTCATTCCTGAACTTATCTTTGAAGTCTGATCTGGCCCAGCGGGCAGTGTGACTGCAGTTCTTGTGCCAGAGAGCCTCCTGTCTTGCTGGTGGGAATGTCAGAGTTAGCTCCAGAAGTGTTTCTGGGAAGTGCCCATCTTTTCCCATTCCCTGAAAGATTTCCTGCATTTTGTTTCATTGTTCTGTAACTTCCTGCCAGAGCCTCAGGAAACTCTACAATGTTCAAGAAGATGCTTAAGTTGAGCAGATCCTGTTTAGTTAAGAGAGGACGTTTAGAAAGGAGAAGACCTCACCCCAGGACGCTGATTATTGTACATCCTACATTTAAATGTCTTCTAATCTCTTTGTCATGGCAGGATTTTACTCAACAAAAGTGATTATCTTGTTATCTCAGGCCCAGCACATGAATTCTTTCGTGCTCCGAAGACTACTTTTCCTGTTTCTCCCAGTTGATGGCATTCTTTTGGTCGCCTTGGTTTCATCTTCCATTCCTTTCTTTTCTTTTTTCTGTATTCTCCTTATCCACATCGTCTCTCTCCATTTTTGTTTCTTCCTTTAAAAAGGTCCCTGGGGACTTTCCCGGTGGTCCAGTGGTTAAGACTCTGTCTTCCAATTCAGGGGGTGCAGGTTTGATGCCTGATCAGGGAACTGAGGTCCCTAGTGTGTTAGTGTTAGTCACTCAGTCGTGTCTGACTCTTTGCCACCCCGTGGACTGTACCCACCAGAATCCTCTGTCCGTGGGAATCTCCAGGCAAGAATACTGGAGTGGGTTGCCATTCCCTCCTCCAGGGGATCCCCCTGACCCAGGGATTAAACCCAGGCCTTCTGCATTGCAGGCAGATTCTTTACCACTGAGCTACCAGGGAACCCCGTAGTGCCTAAGGTGCAGCCAAAAATTAAATACGTAAGTTTAAAGGTCCCTGATTTTGTGGCCTTTGTTCCTCTTTATGACACTGCAGATGACCACTGGCTGTTAAGATGACTGTCACATGAGGGACGTGGGGCTTCTAATAGGCCGGAAACCTTGTTCCTGTTTGGATGCCAGAGGTGGAAGGAGTTTTACAATCAGCCTTCAAGATGGGCCTTTTGGGATTCTATTTTAAATAGTTGTTTCCAGAACTATTCTCTGCCACTTGACGTACTTCCTGTCCCTGTTGCTCTGTCCAGTGGTGGGCACTCTTTCCCGTCCTCAAAATTCCCATTGTCCATCCTTCAGCCCCTTCCGTCTAAATCTCCAGCTCTGGCATTTCTGTCTTTTTCTCCACAATCTAGTTTTGCCAGCTCTTTACACCTCTGCCCTGACTTCGTGGCTATACTTTTGTTCACTCTAGAAGTTTAGAGGTGGGAGAGTTCGAGATATTCTTGACCTTGGGAAATGTCTTTAGGCACTCCACTGCCCTTGTAAGGGAGCTGGCATAAAGTCCTTGATACCGTCTTGGGCTATGGAGTAATGTTTTCTTGTAGGATTGTTGTCATTTCTAGCCAGTTTTTCTCCTTTTCCCCCTGTGTTTGCCCATTCATTTACCTGCTCAGCTTCATGGACTGAACATGTAATGGATCCTCCACCAGCCAGGCCCCAAGTCAGGAAGTGTCTTGTGGTCCTTGTTCTCAGTGGCTTTCCTCATTTTGATTCCAAGTGGACATTCTTGATGGAGGAAGTCCAAGTGCATATCTAGAAAGAAATGTTCTCTGTGAGAAATTATGGTGGAGGAATGGTTGGGAGATTCAAGTTGCGCCAGTGGAAATAAGTGTCTATATTTTGCTTGCTTCCAGTCACATAAATTCGTGTTGCAGCCCAGTGGTGGGCAAGGAATGGGGAGGCCGAAGAATTGAGCTCCTGGTGGCTTCCTCACCAAACTTCCTATTGGGTGACATCTACTCCTCTAGGCTTCCTTTCTGTCGTGGAAACACACAGCTCGCCTGTTTGGTGACCCCTCTGAGCCCTCACAGAGACGGTACAGTTAATACAGACATTTTCTCTCTGGGCTGCACGTTTGATTTTAATCACATCATTGTGGAGGCCCCAGCCCCAGGGATTACAGCTTCTGTGGTCTCAGGTGAGGATTAGTCATTTGCATTTTTAGGAGATCTTTTCAGTGTTTGGCTTATGACTTCCCTCCTAGCTCCACCAGCAAAATAAGAGCCATTCTTCCTTCTACATCCCCAACACCCACCCCCATCACCCCCCACATACACAACAGACACTACGCACACATACACCACAGAACCTTACATATTCAAAAAGTATTTGTTGAGTTTCTAGAATGTTCCACACTCTGGTGGCCAGTGGTCCTTGAATCCCCAGAGCTGTAGTCAAGCAGGCATGAGAAGTACCTGAGGGATCCTACTACCTGTGTACCTCAGCTCAAATTTGGAGGAGTTTTTGTTTCTGAATGCCCACCACCATTGCCCAAGTTACTGCAGTGAAATAATGTCACTGAGAACAGAAAGAGAATGCTGGTTAAAAACGCTGGTTATTTCTACTGCACTGGATTTTCGTTTAAAGACAGTGACTTCTATTGACTTCAGTCTTGTTGGCATTTGTTGACCATCTCTTGGAGTTATATTTTTATAGAGTTTTTATTCAAAAGAACTCTACCTGCCTGCGTTTGGAGGATGTTGTTTAAGTGGGAGACAGCTGTTCCCCTCCAGGCTCTTGGGGCTAAGCCAGCCTGGTCTTCTCAGGAACAGAACAAAGGCATACAGAATTTATGTCACAGATGGATGTTTGTTTGATAAAAATCACTTATTGCTGAATGAAAGAATGGCCCATTCTCTCCAGAAATATGAGCAGAACATCTAGTAAGCCTTTAGAGCTTCCTACTTTGTTGGTTTGTTTTAACCATTATAATTGACCAAGTTGAGTTGTACCTCTTTTTCTGTGGTCAAACATTCCCTGAAAATTTGTGCACGAGAGGGTTTTCTGTAAGTGACATGATTTCAAATTCAGTGTTCAAATAATTCAGAAATAATATTTGACGGAATTGGCTAGATTTTCGATATATATTTCTGGACTCTGTTGCTTTGTTGATCCGTGTGTCTATTCCTAAGCTAACTGTCTGGATTCCTCTGGCTTCGTAGTAAGTTTTGAACTAGGGGGTGTAAACCATTCCACACTGTTGACTTTCTCGAAATTGCTTTGACAGTTCTAGGTCCTTTGCATTTCCATTACTGTTAGCTTGTCAATTTCTACAACAGAGATGGCTAGGATTTTGGTAGGAATTAGAGTGACTCTGTAGATCCATTTGGGGAGAAGTGCTCTCTGATAATATTGAGTTTTCTTGTCTGTGTTTAAGAAATATCATCATTCATTTTGATGTGATTTAATTTATCTCAGAAATTTTTCATAGTTTTCAGTGTATTGGTATTGAATTTCCTTTGTTAATTTTTCTTAAGTGTTTTATTCTTTTTCAGTAAAAAGTCTAGAATGTATGGAGAGCTAATCTGGCCCTTCTCTGATGCCCAGAAGTATTAATATGTGTATAAATGAATCACTTTGCTATATACCTGAATCATTGTAAGTCAAATATACTCAGTTAAGAAAAAAGAGAAGTTGTACATGTGGCCTATTTGAGAGTTACCTATTTTTGTGGTCCAGCCTGGGTCTTGATTTCCTCATTGCTAATGTGCAGAAATAGACTAAATTTTCCCTGACTGTATTATCGTAATGAATATATAGGGAAGAATTTTTTAAATGAAAGAAAATTAATAAAGAAAATTAATATTATTGTTGTTCAGTCGCTAAATCATGTCTCACTCTTTGCGACCCCATGGATTGTAGCACTCTGGGTTTCTCCGTCCTTCACTGTCTCCCAGAGTGTGCTCAAACTCATGTCCATTGAGTCTGTGATGCCATCCAACCATCCTTGGTTGCCCCCTTCTCCTCCTGCTCTCAATCTTTCCCAGCATCAGGGTCTTTTCCAAAAAATAACTTGAGAAACCTTACATGTAATCAGACAAGGGGTGGGGGGAGGGTGCCCAAGGGCACTGCTGTGTCCTTGACCTTCCCTGCATCTCTCCAGCTGTTTTCCTCACTAGGATGGGAAGACGTCCCCTCCTGAGAATGGCCCTGTTTTGCTAAGATCCTCTCCTCTAGCTTGTCACCTAGACCTGGACTGTCTCCCGGAAGCTCGAGTGCAAGATCCCAGGGTGGTCAGGGAATGTCCTCTGCCATGCTGTCCCCTCTGGCCCGCCCCCTCCTCCTTGCTGTGCAGGGCCTTCCCCAGGCCTTTGTGAAGACAGTGGGTCAGAACACGAGCAGCATCAGGACAGGATGGGCTGAGAGGGCTGGATCTCTGTCAGCATTAGGCAGGGAGGGTACATAAACTTCTTTACATTTTAACATCCCTGAAGCCTTTCACTGTGCCTTCAACAGCATTGTTTTCAGTATGGATGAACTCAGCAGGGGCAGCACCACTCAGACCCTGGTTTGCTTTAATAGCTTGCCTGGTTGACGCAAAGGGGACCTTGTTCCTATGTTACATCTTTCAGTTTAGAGGCCTTGACCTTTTTTCCTTCTTTACAATAAGCCCAAAACCTTGGTTTTAACCAAGGCCCCCCAATTCCCTCTAAAAATAGTTTTCCAAGGTCTCCAAGATGTGAATGTCGGACGGGGAACCTAGAGTTCTGGTTAAATAGTGACAGAACACTCTGGAGGAAGCGTGATCTTACTCATCAGTCTGATGAACTTTGTGCCAAGCCTCAGCCAAATTAACCAATCCCGTTGTGTTAGAGCTGGAAACATCCCAAGAGATCATTTTATCTGTTGAAGTCAGAGCAGCAGCCCCAGGGAGATACTGAACCATGAAGAAGCTTAGCCTCAGCCCAGCCCAGCCCTGCAGAATATTTGCATTTGTAACAAGATCTCCGGGTGATTTGATAAAAGTTTGAGAAGTTCTGCTTGAACTCTCTCTCTCTGCCCAGCTGAGCCCAGAATGAATTTCAAGTATCTCCTGCAGAGCTCAAGGATAAGGATCACAATTGTGGATGCTAAGGGTCATCTATTCATTCCACCTCAGGTCACATTCACTTTTCTCCTAGCGTCATTTTCCTGTTGTGAGTCCTCATCACTGGGAGCTAGAGCATTTTTTCTATCTTGGCCCAGGTTGTGTGGTGCTTGCTGGTGGGGGATGGGGTTGTGGGGTGGGGGACTGGTTTTGGGGAAATGTGGAAGGTCCTGCACCTCCCCCTGGGAGGCTTGTACTTTTTAAAATTTCAGCCACTGTTAAGATTCCGCTCATTCCAGAGCCTAGCGGGTTCACTTCCCACATGTTTGATGCCCTGTTCTGTCCTTTCCCACGTGGGGCTTGGTCATACTCAACAAGGAAGCGCAGGGCACATGGGATGAAGAACCCAAGTCTGTGTCCTCAAGCCTGTATTCTTTGTGTCACTTCTCTTGTGTTTGGAAACAGCTTTCTGGAAAAGTACATGCCTTCCTGCTTCCCGCTGAGGATCCGCCTGTTGCGGGGACCTGCCTCTTCTGCTTTTTCTTGCGACATCGGGTCACAGGAGAGTCTGGATCGCTGGCAGAGACAGCCAGCAAGCCGCTGTAACAGGGGGCACATTAGGAGTCTGCAGCGTGAGAGAGCCAAGGGAGAGGGGCTGAAAGCCAGAGAGAAAAGCCCTTGTTTACAGAAGCTACTGTGGGGCCAAGTGAACGTCATGCTGGGGAATGGAGACTTTGACAAGGGCCTTTTGAGTAATGTAAGGAATAGAATCTGAACTGAAGTTGAGAGAAGAGCCAGTGTGAGGCCAGGAACCGGAGACAGTGACCACCACTACTCTCATATACATCCCTGATTCAGTAACAGCTTTAAAAAAATAAATAAATAAGAAAAGTGATCACATTAAGTGTATGTATTCCAGGTGGAGCTAGTGGTAAAGAACCTGTCTGCCAGTGCAGAAGATGTAAGAACTGTGGGGTCGATCCCTGGGTCGGGAAGATCTGGTGGAGGAGAGCCTAGTTACCCTATTCTTACCCAGAGAACCCCTGTGGACAGAGGAGCCTGGCAGCTACGGTCCATATTGTCGCAGGGAGTTGGACATGACTAAGGGGGCTTAGCACACACCTTCTGGATAAAGAGGCCGCCCAATCGCTACTAGTACTATTGTTATTTTTCAGTTTACCATTGAAAAAATAATGGTGCTAGAACTCAGAAAATGCAGTGTTATCAACCCCAGTGAGGTCAACACCAAGATAACATGACTCAGGACTTTTGATTGGGGTGTTTACCCTGGTTATCAAGTCAATTTGTCTATTGTTGGACTCTGGTGGAAGATATGGCAAATGCTTTTGTTGTTTGTAAGCTGTCCCTCTAGGTATGTTCTGGCTTAAGGGGAACTGTAACCTGGTGGATGCAACCTCCTCGGGGTCATTTTCTGGTGTGAGAGATGGTGACGCATTGGGCGTCTCCACAGCCAAGTGGTTTGACCAGAGGTCCATAGGTGCTCCCGAGGACAGCCCTTGATTGATGCATTCAGGAGGCACATCCAGAACCAGATACGTAATTTTAAGAGAGTTGATGAGAAATGAAAATATGGGGGGGTCCTTGTTTAAATGACGAAAAACTTCCAGACAGTTTTGACAGAGCTTTAAACCAAGGGCGACTGCATACCCATGAAGTAGCCTTTGGAACAGAAAGAGAATGCCGAAACTTAAAGCATAAACAAGTGAAATCTATGTGATAGAGCTCAGAAATGGCAGATGAAGAGGAGGAGGATTACTAAGACTGCTAAGACCTTGAAGGGTTTGTGGAAAAGTTGGTGGTCTTTGGAAGCAATGGCCGGTCAGAAAATGTTAAATTAATTGATGTTTTTAGGTATTTAAGCAAATATATAAACATTGCAGACATGATCAATGATACAAGCAAAATATAACTTTATTTTCATTCTGCAGAGTTGTTCATTTTCCCACTCAAAAGCTGCACTTGTGTTTTGATTTTAAGCTGAATTCACTGACTCAGTGGACACAAATTTGAGCAAACTCCAGGAGATAGTGAAGGACAGGGAAGCCTGGTGTGCTGCAGTCCATGGGGTTGCAAAGAGTCAGATGTGACTTAGCAACTGAACAACAAAATAAGCTAAATTCCCTCCTGTAAGAATTTGGAAGGAGGGGAAAAGGCAGTGCCTTCCCAGGGTAATAAGAATGATTTGAAATTAAAAAAATAACCACTAATGTTGAGGTGCTTTTGTGCTTTGCCTGTGTGCAATCATGATTTTGATCAAAAAAAGCTTTTTAATTGCTGCCCTTCAATTTCACTTTTGTGGCAACAAGAGAAAATCTCTTAATGAATGAATTGTAGCTATGGTCTTTTCTACTAAACTTGGGTGTTGAATAAAAACTCACGGTATCATCAAACAAAAGCATTAAGGAACCTCTGTGGGAGGAGGAGGCAGTCCTGATAAATTGTTATTTTCTACAGACAATATTCGGGCCAAGGTCTGCATGGCTTGTTTATCTTACAGTGAGAAACTCTGCCTTTGTCAAGGACACCTCCAGCCCATCGCCATGGAAATGGACACTGGAAAACGCTTCCAAGGCCTTTTGCCCACCACCCCCTCTGGGTTCTCTGAGATTAGACTTTTTTTTCATCTCCCCATGTGAGAAAAAAAGTTAAGGGTGTTAGATGCCAAACTCCCAGGGGCCGGGATTTGACTTCTTCAAGACCCTGTGAGGTATTTCTCTCTCTCCCACCTATTTTTTTCCCCACTGTGCTGGAAAGGGCCTTAGAGTCTCTAAAATATTTTAATACTTTTTGTAACAGCCATCAGTGATTAAATTGTTTGTTGTTTTTCAGTCACTAAGTCTTGTCCGACTCTTTGCGACCCCGTGGACTGTAGCATGCCAGGCTTCCCTGTCCTTCACTATCTCCCAGAGTTTGCTAAAATTCATGTTCATCAAGTCGGTGATTCTATCTAACCATCTTATTCTCTGCGCCCTCTTCTCCTTTTGCTTTCATCAGTCTTTCCCAGCAAAAGGGTCTTTTCCAGTGGGTCAGCTCTTCCCACGAGGTAGCCAAAGGATTGGAGCTTCAATGTCAGTCCTTCCAATGAATATTCAGGGTTGATTTCCTTTAGGATTAACTGGTTTTATCTCTTTGCTCTCCAAGGGACTGTCAGGAGTCTTCTCCAGCACTACAGTTTGAAAGCATCAATTCTTTGGCCCTCAGCCTTCTTTATGGTCCAACTCTCACATCCGTACTGACTACTGGAAAAATCATAGCTTTGACTATCTGAACCTTTGCTGGTAAAGTGATGTCTCTGCTTTTGAATACACTGTCCAGGTTTGTTGTAGCTTTTCTTCCAAGGAGCTAGCATCTTTTAATTTCCTGGCTGCAGTTACTGTCCGCAGTGATTTTGGAGCCCAGGAAAATAAAATCAGTTACTGCTTCCATTTTTTCCTTTCTGTTTGCCGTGAAGTGATGGAACCAGATGCCGTGATCTTAGTTTTTTCAATGTTGAATTTTAAGCCAGCTTTTTCAAAATTCTCCTCTTTCTCCTTCATCAAGAGACTCTTTAGTTCCTCTTCACTTTCTACCATTAGAGTGTTATCATCTGTGTATATCTGAGGTTATTGATATTTCTTCCAGCAGTCTCGATTCCTGCCTGTGATTCATCCAGCTCTGCATTTCACTTGATGTGCTCCGCATAGAAGTTAAATAAGCAGGGTGACAATATACAGCCTTGTTATACTCCTTTCCTAGTTTTGAACCAGTTAGCTGTCCCACATTCCGTTCTAACTGTTGCTTCTTGACACACATGCAGGTTTCTCAGGAGACAGAGTGTGAAGAAAGAAAGTTAAAAAGCAGAGTCTAGTATCTGTCATACAGAGTGAGGTCAGAGAAAAAATATTGTATGTTAACACATATATGCGGGATCTAGAAGAATGGAACTGATGATTCTATTTGCAGGGCATGAACAGAGACACAGATATAGAGAATGGACAGGAGGGAGGGGCAGGGGGAAGAACTGGGAGAGTGGCATTGACATATACACGCCACCATGTGTCCAATGGCTAGCTAGTGGGAAGCTGCTGTCCGGCACAGGGAGCTCAGCTTGGTGCTCTGTGATGCCCTAGAGGGCTTGAGCGGGGTGGTGGGAGGGAGGCTTTAGAGGGAGGGGATATATGTGTGTATATAGCTGACTCACTTTGTCGTACAGCAGAAACCAACACGACATTGTAAAGCAGCTATATCCAATTTAAAAATAATTAAAAAAAAAAAACAACTGCTGGTGAGTGAGAAAGAATTTATTTCATGCTTGATGGGTTTGGCGTTATGAAGTCTTTAGCCACTGGTTAAACATAGGGTAAAAAAATGAATCCATTGTGTGTCCTGAATGAGGGCAAAAGTACGAATCATGGTAACATTAGCTAAAGTAAATAATGTCTCCCGACAAAAGTGTACAGATGTCTCATGCATTAAGTGCACGGCCAGGTGAGGGGAAACCGGGATCCATGTGCCAGCTACAGTCCTCATTCTGCTGTCGACTTTTATGTGTAAATCAAACTTTTTTTCATGGTGGATTCTTGATCCCAATGCCCTTTCTCACCCTTTAGTTTCCTATTTCTCCTCCTAACTTGAAGCTCATGTTAGTTGTTCTTTATTGAAATACTTCAGTAGTCTTTTGTTAGTGTATTTAGTGCTGGTTTTTTAAAATTAATTTTTATTGGAGCATAGCTGCTTTACAATGTTGGGTTACTTTCTGCTGTACAGCAAAGTGAATCCGCTCTAGGTATGTATGTGGTGTGCTATGCTTAGTCACTCAGTCGTGTCTGACTCTTTGCAACCCCATAGACTGTAGCCTGCCATGCACTTCTGTCCATGGGGATTCTCCAGCAAGAGTACTGGAGTGAATTGCCAAACCCTTCTCCGGGGGATCTTCCCAACCCAGGGATGGAACCCAGGTTTCCCCATTGGAGGCGGATTCTTTACCAGCTGAGCTATCAGGGAAGCCCTGCTGCTGCTAAGTCACTTCAGTCGTGTCCGACTCTGTGCGACCCCATGGACGGCAGCCCACCAGGCTCCCCTGTCCCTGGGATTCTCCAGGCAAGAACACTGGAGTGGATTGCCATTTCCTTCTCCAGTGCAGGAAAGTGAAAAGTGAAAGTGAAGTCGCTCAGTCGTGTCCGACTCAGCGACCTCATGGACTGCAGCCCACCAGGTTCCTCTATCCATGGAATTTTCCAGGCAGGAGTACTGGAGTGGGGTGCCATCGCCTTCTCCGAGGGAAGCCCTGAGGTATATATATATTCCTTCTTTGCTGGATTTCCTTCCCATTTAGGTTACTACAGACCATTGAGTAGAGTTCTCTGAGCTCTGAAATACTGAAGTATTTTGGTAGTCTTTGGAAACATTCAGCAACCTGATGAATTTTTAAAAATTCTTTTTCAAACATGCTTCCTCCAGTGCAAATTTCCAGCTTTCATCCTCTCACAGATGTGCTCATAGACAGTGAGGAATAATAATTATTCTAGAACTATGGAATGAGAGCAAATGTAATAATAATTTTTAGTGACTTTTTCCCCCCAAACATGAGCTTATCTGAGAAGAAAGATTTAGTTTTAGTGAAAGGCAAATGCACCACTGCAGATTTTTGAAATTAGTCAGTTCAAGGCGTTTCTACACGATCATGCTAGCGAAGGGGTCTCTCTTTCCTTTGCTTAGGAGTGTCTGTACAATACCAACCAGAGAAGCACCCATCTGCCAATATAGGAGACACGGGTTCGATCTCTGGGTCAGGAAGATCCCCTGAAGGAGGAAATGGCAACCCTCTCCAGTATTCTTCCCTGGGAAAATCCACAGAGGAGGCTGGCAGGCTTCAGCCCAAGGGGTCACAAAGAGTCAGATATGACTGAGCAATTGAGCCTGCATGCAGGTGCTCTAAAACCTGTGTAGTGCAAGAACAACCTGTTGTTGGTTCTTACAATTAAGATATTATTCACCGAAATTATGTTGATATTCACACAGCTTAAACTTCTTTTTCTCAGTGACTCAGAGTGTAGGCTCCTGAGTGGAGAAGCAGGTGCCCTACTGACCCCCCCACTCCCTCCATAACTCAAGGCTCTTGCAGGTCAGGGTCGGGGGAGACCCAAGCAGGAAGTGGGCAGTTCTCTTGATGTCCCGCAGCTGAGGGGGGAGGAGAAAAAGAGAAAGTGAGAACATTTTTAGAGTTAGCTGGTAAAGGATTTGTTGACAGAGAAATGCATTGTTAACTAAGTTCCTATGACCTTTTTTCTTCTCCTCGCTTGGCTGGTCTGTGGGAAGGGAATGGACAGGGTTGATTGTGCTGCAAATCTAAATGCACAGACATGACCCAGAGCCCAGAAAACTCCGTTGCAGCTCTTCAGATGTGACTCCACAGTCACAAACTTATTGTATTTTAAATTGTCAGTTCATGATATACATTCAAACCAGATTACTAGAATATTGTGGTCATAAGGGAAGGAGAAAATTAGTATTTACCTCAGTACCAAAACCAATAAGTATCAGCTTCTCCCCCCATGTAAGTAGCATTTCCAAGAATTACGTGTCACTTTAAGAATTAGATCATTTTATTGCATAAAATATGTGTCTTAACTACTGGTTGATAAAAAGAATAAATTGAGGAACTGCATAATTAAACATAAAAGTACATCTGTTTTATTCCTTAAGCCTTTTTAATTAACATATCCCAAAAGCATGTGATAAAAATGACCAACTTTAAGTAAAAAATGAAAAATCATGTTTTATACCTAGTATACTGTGTATGTCTGTTATGTTTCAAATTTAAGAGTAATATTCTAGAATACAATATTCCATGACTATTTTCTGTTGAGAAACTTTGATTTGATTAATTTGATTAGGGTCATTCTCCTAGGATATAACTGGTAATTTGTTGTTTTTTAGTAGCTCAGTTGTGTCCAACTCTTTGCAACCCCATGAACTGTAGCCTGCCAGGCTTTTCGGTCCATGGGATTTTCCAGGCAAGAATGCTGGAGAGGGTTGCCATTTCCTCCTCCAGGAAATCTTCCCAGATCAGAGATTGAACCCATGTCTCCTGCGTTGGCAGGTGGATTCTTTACCACTGAGCCACCAGGGTAGCCCAGAGAACTACTAGGGTAGCTCTGTTTTATGTGGAAAGTCTTTGGAAGACTACCTAGTAAGTTATTATTATTATTTTCTTATTAATACATGCATGGTGAGGATTTTTTCTTTTTTTAAATGTACTTGGGCTTCCCAGGTGGCACTAGTGGTAGAGAACCCTTTTCCCTTTGGTGACCATAAATTGGCCATCTTCTGTGGCTCAGATGGTAAAGAATCCACCTGCCAAAATGCAGGAGACCCAGGTTCAATCCCTGGGTTGGTAAGATCCCCTGGAGAAGAGAATGGCAACCCACTCCAGTATTCTTGCCTGAAGAATGCTATGGACAGAGGAGGCTGGTAGGGCTCCTACATAGACTGTAGGCTACGATCCATGGGGTTGCAAAGAGTCAGACATGACTGAGTGACTAACACTTCTGCTTCACCAGCAGAGTGAGATGCAGTGATATGACCTGTGGTTTCAAGTGGCTGAGCTGATCTGGTGACTTTGACTTTCAGGCCTGTTCCCTGCCATCCTCAACCTTGCCAGCAATGCACACATCAGCACCAATGCGACCTGCGGGGAGAAGGGGCCAGAGACGTACTGCAAGCTGGTGGAGCATGTGCCTGGGCGGGCCATGCGCAATGCCCAGTGCCGGGTCTGCGATAGCAGCAGTGCCAACCCCAAAGGCAAGTGGGGCCCCCGTAGGAATGTACCCCTTCCTAAACGGTCACTGGAGACGTCTATTAGGAAGCCACGGGCCTGCGTTCTCCTTACTGCTGTTCATTTCCACTATATTACAGTTTAGGAGTTAGCAACCTTAAACCACAATCTGAGAGCGTAGCGGGTTTTTTGTTTTCCTTCAACAGAACGGCATCCGATATCCAACGCCATTGACGGCACCAATAACTGGTGGCAGAGTCCTAGTATTCAGAACGGGAGAGAGTACCACTGGGTCACGATCACGCTGGACCTGAGGCAGGTGGGTGAGGCTGGAGGCCCTGCAGGACGCGGTGGGTGGCTGCGCTGTAATCTCGCATTGTTGTTGTTTAGTCGCTAAGTCATGTCTGACTGTTTGTGACCCCATGGACCACAGCACACTAGACTTACCTGACCTTCACCATCTCTTGAAGTTTGCTCAGACTCATGTCCATTGAGTCAGTGATGCCATTCAACCATCTCATCCTCTGTCTCCTTCTTCTCCTCCTGCCCTCAGTCTTTTCCAGCATCAGGGTCTTTTGCAATGAATTGGCGCCTTGCATCAGGTGGTCAAAATATTGGAGCTTCAGCTTCAGTATCAGTCCTTCCAATGACTATTCAGGGGTGATTTCCTTTAGGATTGACTGGTTTCATCTCCTTGCTGTCCAAATGACTCTCAAGAGTCTTTTCTAGCACTACAGTTTGAAAGCATCAGTTCTTCAGTGCTCAGCCTTCTTTATGGTCCAAGACTCACATCCATTCATGACTACTGGAAAAATCATAGCTTTGATTATCTGGACCTTTGTCAGCAAAGTGATGTCTCTGCTTTTTAATCCACTGGGTTTGTCATAGCTTTTCTTCCAAGGAGCAAGCGTCTCTTAAATGCTCTTTATACACAAGGAAAGTCCACTTGTTCCTAACATGTCTACATCCTGCTCTCACTGTTTTTCCACTTGGTGGATTTGAGTGAAGCACAGAGTTTGTCGTTGGTACTGGTTCTGGTCACATTTATCATGTCCAGGTATCCTTGGGGTGATGAATGGAATTGTTCCCATGTGGTTTGATGTTCTTAGACACTGTGTCAGGAGGCTGATCATCCATCCACCCGTGATGCCTTGACAAGTGGTACCCAGTGTCCACACACACACAGCTGGTAGGGGCACAAAACACATGCATTTGCTGCCTTTCAAGCTTATTATCTCACTATTTTCACCATGCAGCTCTAGTAAAGGGTGCTGTGTAGAAAATAAGGCTTGGAAACAGAAGGAGATAGCATTAAACCTCTGGACCCTTTGATGCTGTGTATGAGAGGTGTGAGCACCCTAGTGCTCAGTGAGGAAGCCTTCAGCACCAGCTAAGAAAGGTAGGGTTTAATTGGCTTAGATCACATGTGTAGCTCCCTAGCTTTGCTCAAGACCACTCAGGACAATGGGGTGAAATACAATATGAGCGTTGGTTGCCCCAAATATCTCTAGGGAAAGGAAGGAAAAGGGAAGAAATCTGAGTGAAAGGGATGAAAAAAAAAGGTGGCAGCTTTTGTCAAATTTCTATTTCAGTTCTCCGGAAAAGCCATAACATAGCCTTCTTATTTATTTCTATTCTGTTCCTCTTGGTCAGAACTCATCGGTATCATGGGAAATATGCAATGAAAGAGACAACTCATTCAAAAGGTGTACAGTATGAATTTTGGAGATTTCATGATGAAGAATCATAATTTTTTGAATGAAAGTGAAACATGAAAGTGTTAGTCACTCTGTCGTGTCCACCTCTTTGTAACCTCATGGACTGCAGCCCAAAGACTCCTCTGTCCATGGAATTCTCCAGCCAAGAATACTGGAGTGGGTAGCTATTCCCTTCTCCAAGAGATCTTCCCGACTCAGGGATCAAACCTATATCTCCTGTATTGCAGGAGATTCTTTACCATCTGAGCCACCAGGGAAATCACAAAATACGCAGAATTTTAAGTAAAAGCAAGACAATACTGTGTATGTTCACGTATAAGGAACTTTTGAGCTCTAATCATAATGGTAAATGAGGTAGTAAGATGTAAAGCTGAGGAGACATTTTCCAAGTTCAGGTTCGTAGAATCATGTAACTAAAATAATACATCTGGGCGTTTTCAGCCACAAATCCTGAATTAATGTGACATGCCTTTGCCTTTTCAAAGCCACCTAAAGGAAAAGAGCAAAAATCCCCTTTTTGCCTTGGCTTTTTTTTGTCTTTGTTTCAGTGGTAAGGATGCTTCTGCAGGAAATGTTGGTTTTCTCATCATCTTCTCAATGTATTTTCCTTCTTTGAGGGAAAAAAGTACATTTTCATTATTAGGAATGTGATACTATGTGAGTTTGGCCAAATTAACAGCTGGACATTTTACAGAGAAACTTCAAATCCCAAGTTCGACTGCTATTTATCTTGCAATTTGTCGATCTTGGCTTCTCCTAACGAGAGCTTTTGCCATAAGTTGGACTGAATCAGCTTGAGGAATTCAGGGGCCTCAGTTTTAGGTCTTTAAGTCTTATTCACACCGAGTCATGGACAGAGTTATACAGGCTTCTAGGGCTTCCCAGGTGGCATTAGTGGTAAAGAACCTGCCTGCCAGTCGATCCCTGAGTCGGGAATATCCCCTGGAGTAGGAAATGGCAACCCATTCCAGTATTGTTGCCTGGAGAATTCCATGGAGAGAGGAGCCTGGTGGGCTATGGTGCATGGAGTCGTACATGACTGAAGCGACTTAGCACAGCACAGCAGGTAAATTCTAGTGTTTTTAGATAAGCTTCTAAATTAAGATAATTTTAAATAACAAAACACTCAGAATTTTCTTCATCTTTTGCAGAATATAAAATTTCTACTGTGCTTTAAGTTTTTTTAAAAAAAAGTTCAGATGGTTCTATCTGAGCAAACCTTTCTCAGATATATTTATCTATTATTTTTATTGTGAAATATTTTGAATATGTAACAAATGTATTATTGTGACACACATATAACCACCCCCAAGATTCAGGGATTTTTAAACATTTTGCCACATTGGGAACACTTTCCAAGTGAATTGCAGTCATGGTGCCATTGGACCAATGCAAGGTTTTTTGTATCTTCAGAAAATAGGACATTTGTTACAAATAGGCACTGTGCCATTAGCTAACAAAGCTGACAGCAATGTCCTAGTAACTAACTATTTCTTCACTGAGATCCAGTTGTCCCAATTTAATCACTGATGTATTTTATAGGTTTTGTTTTGTTTTTCAAACCAGGATCAAAAAGGAACCCACATTGCATTTGATTACTATGCTTCTTAAACTTCTAACCTGAATTGTTCTCCCTTTCAGGGGCGGGGGGGCTTCCCAGGTGTTACTAGTGGTAAAGAACTTACCTGTCAATGCAGGAGACACAGGGGATGCGGTTTCAGTCCCTGGGTAAGTAAGATCCTCTGAAGGAGGGCATAGCAACCCACTCCAGTATTCTTGCCTAGAGAATCCCATGGACAGAAGAGCCTGACAGACTACCATCCATGGAGTTGCAAAGACTCGGATATGACTGAAGCAACTTAGCATGCACACACTGTTTTTAAAAAGTGATATTCAGTTTTTGAAAACACAAGGCTTTTTGTCTTGTAGAATATCCCACATTCTGGACTTGTCAAGTGGTTTCATTGTGATTTTAATATGTTCCTTTATGTCCTTTATTTCTCATGAACTAAACTCAGCTATAAGGCTTGATTACATTCTGGTGAAGTATTTTTGGCCAGAACCCATGCATGGCAATCCTGGCTGCTCTGCTGCACCCAGGGCTGGTTGTCTCATGAGAAGCAAGGCTATCTTTGGGTCCCACTTAGGTACTGGCATCTGGACCACTCCCTTGTCATGCTGTTTCCTTTTTTTCCCATCTCTTATCCTTGTTTACTGGGTCTCATTGACACGCAACTTTCAGAACGTGAAAGTGGTTACATCTTCTGATGACTTTTCCATTGTCAAAGTCTGTATGTTTCTCTGTCAGGCCAGCTATTCACCAGCTGCTAGTTAATTTCTAGATTATACACCCCATGAAGGCAGGGACCACAGCTGTCTGCTTCCTCTTTTCTTCCTCCTCTTTCTCTCCCTTCCTTGTTAACATTTATAGAGGCTTGTCTTGCATGCCCAGACATCAGCAGAGTTGAGGCAGTGAGTGTGGAATCACTGTGAACCAGTGCTTTATTTTTGCATTCCTTTTTTGGGTTCACAACTGGATTAAAAGATAACCAGCCATCAGCTATAACCTATCAACTGCTTTGTTTCCCTTCGGTAAAAATGTAAGCTCTGAAGTACAGGTTTTAAAGTAAAATTGCTGCTGATGCTGCTAAGTCGCTTCAGTCATGTCCGACTCTGTGTGACCCCAGAGACGGCAGCCCACCAGGTTCCCCCGTCCCTGGGATTCTCCAGGCAAGAACACTGGAGTGGGTTGCCATTTCCTTCTCCAGTGCATGAAAGTGAAAAGTGAAAGTGAAGTCGCTCAGTCGTGTCCGGCTCTTAGCGACCCCATGGACTGCAGCCCATCAGGCTCCTCCGTCCATGGGATTTTCCAGGCAAGAGTACTGGAGTGGGGTGCCATTGCCTTCTTCGAAAGTCAAATTAGGCAGACCTTAATGTTATCAAGAATCATAGCAACTTCATGTTGTAAATGTGTTCATGCAACTTAAATATGTCAGTGCTAAGGTTTTATGACCAAATCAGTCAGCTTCATTCTGTTGGCAAGTGCCAAAGACATTGATCCTGTTTGCGACTTTCTAGTTGATGACAGCTGTAGAAATTATGGCATTTTTAGCTTCGGTATACAATGTTTGGTTACCTGAAAGATAAACTGAATAAAAGATAGAAAGTGGTGTTATCAGAAAGTCCATAAATGTTGTTTGGTTTCCAGTAAGATTTAACTGTGGAGTGTTTGCCTTAGTAACATATTATAGGAGGAATGATTCAATTTATCTTTTTACTTCTTTAAAATAATGCCTGTGATTCATTTCTTTCATCGATTCACTGTATGTTAGAATTTACACTGTTAGATACTTAGCAATGTCTTACTTAAAAAGAAAACAATCTGTAGGAATTGTTTTAAGAAAGAACTGATGAGTCACTTAAGAAATGTAAAAGTAACATATACATGGAAGGTGTCCTGGAGAAGGAAATGGCAACCCACTCCAGTATTCTTGCCTAGACAATCCCACGGACAGAGGGGCCTGGCAGGCTACAGTCCATGGTGTCGGAAGAGTCGGACGTGACTGAATGACTAAACCACCACCACATGGATAGTGTCCAGTCATAAACTATTGCTCACTGTCCAGTGACTTCAGAATATGTTCGATGGTGTTTTACCACTGACGCAAGCCAGGGATTCTTTGTGATAACTTAAAAATTTAAAGATATCATTCTGAGAGAGGGAGTATGCACATTTGATAGATCTTGAATTTTATGACTGTCAGCATTCTTTTAGTTGTTAATCATATGAAACTGTATATATTCTATTAAATATATTTAAATGTATTCCTCTGGTAGTATTTTTCAATTGAATAACTCAAGGATTTCCAGTTTGAGATACTCTATGTTAGGATGCTGGGCCAATGAAAAAGATGCTCAACATCTTTTGACACTGTGGAAATGAAAATCCACAATGAGATACCACTTCATACCCACCAACATGGCTGTTATCAAAAAAAAAAAAAAACAGAAAATAAAGGTTGGTGAGGGTATGGAGAAGTTAGAACTCTTGTGCAGGGCTGGTTGGTGCAGTGCTGTGGAAAACGGTATGGTGGCTTCCTTAAACACAGCATTTCCATATGATCCAGCAATTCCACTTCTAGATATATCCTCAGAGGAATTGAAAATAGGAATTCAAAATGAGATTATATTCGAACACCCAAGTGTTATTGCAGCCTATTCACAACAGCTGGAAGGTAGAAGGAACCAGGGGTCTATCAACAATGAAGGGATGAACAAAGTGCGGTCTCTACGTAGAATGGATCCTTTTGCCTTAAAAAGGGAACAGTTGTGATATATATGCTTCATCATGGGTGAGCCTTGAAAACATGCTAAGTGAAATTAGCACTTTTATTACCTATTCCCCTGGGCCAGGGGTCCTGCAGCCCCCTCATCCTGCACTGGCTCGTGGAACCCTCATAATCACACAATGAGTCTGGTTCCCCATTCGCTCCTTTTGACAAATGATGGAACTGAGGCTTAGTTGAAGTAATTCAAGGGTAGAGCTCATGACTGTCTGCATTCTTGGACAGTATCGACCCTCTGGCTGGCTAAGGTTTGTGACAAATATGTTTGTGTCCTGATGTTTTATTTAACTTTATAGCATGATCATTTCCCAGTATAACTGAAATCATTATGAATCATTTTAAAGCTCCACTAACATCCTGTCCTAGGGCTTACCCATCATTTGCACAACAGTTTACGCCTGACATTTTGGTTGCTTCTCTGTTATGGGTGATAACTTGAGGTTTCAGTGAAAAAGGAGTACATGCCAGTGAAGGAGTGCAGTGTGGCCAGATCATTTCCAAGGCTCAGAATGCACGTTTCTAGTTAGTGTTGAGTATTTCTTTTAAAAGAAGTATTCACTGCCTGTTGTGTAGAGGGATCTATACATGTATATATTTACAGTTATATGTAAGGAATCTATACATAGTGTATAGATTATACAGCACATGTAGTACATAATCTGTATATAAGATTTATAATTTAGTATTTTAGAATTCAGAATAGTATAGGGATTAGTAAAGTGTATATAGAGTATACATAGTATATTATCTATGTACCGTATAGAATCTATTAGTGTTGTTGTTACTCAGTCCCTAAGTCGTGTCTGACTCTTTGTGACCCCGTGGACTGCAGCACGTGAGGCTTCCCTGTCCTTCACTATTTCCTGGAGTTTGCTCAAGTTCATATCCATTGAGCTGGTGATGCCATCCGACCATCTCGGTCCTCTGCCACCCTTTTCTTCTTTTGCCTTCAATCTTTTTGCCTCCCTTTGCCTTCAGTCTATTAATACATATACATGAATGCTCAACTATGTATTGTACACTCAATATACTATGTGTGTATATATATGTGTGTGTATATTGTTGCTGTTGTTCAGTTGCTAAGTCGTGTCTGACTCTTTGTGACCCCGTGGACTGCCGCACGGGAGGCTTCCTTGTCCTTCACTATCTCCCAGAGTTTGCTCAAACTCATGTGCATAGAATACGAGATGCCGTCCAACCATCTCATACACACAGACACACACACGCACATACATCTATCCACACAGGTATAGTTTGTAGACTCTACAGCATTTTTGCTTGTCCTTATTACTTCATCTCTGATAGTCCTGGAGAGGAGACGGCTCTTACTTGGAGATTAGGAGGTAGCAGTGCAGAGTGTGGTCCACAGGCTTGCCCAGAGTCCCATGGCTGTACAGCTGCCCCTGGGGCTGGACACTGTGGCTTCCATCTCCTTCCACACCGTCCAGGTAGTCTCCCCTCCTTTGTTCTGGTCTCCCACGATTGTTCCCTCTCTGTTATGATTTCACGGGGAGACTGGCAGGCACTCTGACAACTTCCTCCTGCCTTGGGAGTGTCTGGATTCTTCCTAAACCCCTCCTGTCTTTGCCACCCAGCAGGGTCCTATCCCCTGGGAAATGGGGCAGAGTATCAACGCTCCTTGCATGGTAAATCTGGGTGTCCCCTAATGTGTTTTTTGGTCAAGAAGCAGGAAAATGCATCAGTGTTTAGTAACCTCCTTTGAAAATGTTTCAACCTGGGCAAAATTTTCCCTGGGAGTGGCCCGATTTGTGAGTAAAAATGTGTAATGTCCCTTTAGAAGACAAAGTGTGTTTCGTAAAAAAGAGGAAACATTTTCTATGGCATTGAAGATAAAGGCTGCTTTTTGAAGCAGTGCTTTATACTCTGTGTAGGTTTAATTAGGAAGTAGCACTTTGTTGTGGGAACATAATCACAGAAGGGCCTTTGTTTTACGCAAACCTTTAGACAAGAGCTGCTTGTGTGCTGGGTTTTATAAAACCTCATTAATTTGGATGTCTGCTGTTGTTTTTTTTCCCCAAAAAATTTCTGAAAAATTGGCCAGAGCTGGATTGAGGTCTATCATTGTATCATCCAAATGTAAAGTGTTTGCTAAGCACATTGACAGGTAAACAAGAAAAGAACAGGCAAATTTCACATTCTTAAGGCAGAAAATCTTGAAAGACTTTTAGAACAAGAGTTGCATGTAAATTAGAGCTTCTCATTACGAATGAGTCTTGGGTGTCTGTTAAAACAGGTCAGGCAGAAATTATTCCTGGAGATCCTGGTCGAAATGACCAATGGCTGTGTATTTGCATCTATTCAAAATGATTTTATTTCAATTTTATTTCAATTTCAGTAACTTCACATGGGTCTCAACTGATTTCAAATACTAAGTTTTTCTTGAGTTTGTTTGGCAAAATGAATAGGTTGGAAGAAACCAAGTCCCTCATTATGAGTTGGAAGTAAGCCACGAGAAATCCTTGCCCTTCAGACGTTTTTATCTCTTTCGTTTCAGAGATATGTCTGTCTTTTGTTTTCACATTTTTATTGTCTCATTTTGTTTTCTCCTTTGCAGTGTCTCTTCCAGTTATCTACTGTTGCATAAGAGACCACTGCAAAACGTTATGGCTTGAAGCAACATTCGTTTTATGTCTTTCTGGGATTGTTTCTGGGGGTCAAGGTTTCAGGAAGACTGAGTGGGTGTGTCTCAGGCTGCAGTGCATTGCCAGGGGAGCAGCTGGGGCAGGTGGTCTGGAGGAGGGGCCCCTGGGCAGTTGGGGGTAGGGTCTGGGCAGCTAAGGGAGGGGTGCTAGGGTAGTTGGATAGGGGTCTGGGCTTCTGGAGTAGGGGCCCTGGGGCAGTTGAGGGGGGTGTCTGGGGAGCTAGGGAGGTGGCACTGGGGTAGCGGGGGGAGGGCTGGCCAAGGCTCTCCCCTCATGTGGTCTCAGGGCTCCTCCTTGTGAACTCTCCTTGTGGGCTAGGGGCTTCCTCACAGCACGGCGGCCCAAGGCAGGCTGCGACCGGGCAGTTCAGGGCTCCAGCACAGGTGTTCCAGAGAAAGCGACAGAGGTTGCATCCCTTTAGGGCCTGGCCTCAGTGCCACTCAGCATCTGCTTCTTTGCTCTGTGGACCTCCCAGTCCCTGAAGTTGGCTGAGATTCAAGTGGAGGAAACACAGGGCAACCCCCGCCTTTCACAGGAAGAGGGTAACCACTCTGAGACATCTCTGAACCCCCACTGCCTCACACTTCTGAAAAGAGCCTTCTCCCTGCTGATCTCCCATAGCTTACCTTTTAGGGGCTGTGCCTTTGTATTTAGGCGACATAAAGAGCTGTAGGACCAAGTGGAAATACAGAAATCACACCTTAAATTGTTCAATGTTAATGATAAGTGAGCTGAATTTGTTGTTGTTCAGTTGCTAAGTTGAGTTTGATTCTTTGTGATTCCATGGACTGCACTACCTCAGGCTCCTCTGTCCTCCAGTGTCAGAGTTTATTCAAACTCATGTCCATTGGGTTGGTGGTGCCATCCAACCATCTCATGCTCTGCTGCCATCTTCTTTTGCCTTCAGTCTTTTTCCAGCATCAGGGTATTTTCCAGTGAGTCAGCTCTTTGCATCAGGTGGCCAAAGCATTGGAGCTTCAGTTTCAGCATCAGTCCTTCCAATGAATATTCAGGGTTGATTTCCTTTATGATTGACTGGTTGGATCTCCTTGCAGTCCAAGGGACTCTCAAGAGTCTTCTCCAACACCACAGTTCAAAAGCATCAATTCTTCGGTGCTCAAAAGCTTTCTTTATAGTCCAACTCTCACATCTGCACATGGCTGCTGGAAAAACCATAGCTTTGGCTATCCGGACCATTGTCGACAAAGTGATGTCTCTGCTTTTTAATACATGAAGATAATTGAGGGCATATGTGGAGTTTCCTTTCCTGACAAGATTTATTTTTAAGCTTTATCCAATGTGTGTCATCCATGGTAGTTTGCCAAATAGTCAAGCGTAACCATTTTTCCAGTTAGCACAACTTAGTTTACCAAAGCTCCCTGCTTTTTCTTTTCCTGATTTAAATGGCAGAGTGTTGGCTGTACTGTTAGTCTTGCTTGCTCTACGGGGCTTCTTAGATCAGCCTTGGGAGGATTTTGGAAAGTGAGTGAAGAGAATTTTGCAGGACTCTGTCAAAATATACTTTCCTATCTCCAACTGTTTTGGCTTCAAAATAAAGCTTTTTGTATATTTATGGAAAGAAAGAGAGGTCTGTTCTGGAATTATTTCTTCCTATTATAGTAAAGCTAAAACAAAAAAGATGTTTTAATTTCTGAAGAAATTTTTCTTTGAAAAATACATTTTGGAATCCATTCTTGTGTTTGTTTTTAACTTTTTTTCCTCCTGCTTTTTACTTAGCAATGTATTCAAATGGTAACATCTAACATCTTCATCTTTAAAAGGAAAGCTGTAGCAACGTTAAAAAAAAAAAAAAAGTAGCTCATGAATACCTCTGCTGTATTTCAAAATATCTCACATGCTTTTAATGCCTTCAATGGACCTCTCTATGCAGAACTTCCTTTATTCTGATATAGAAGCAGAAAATATTTAACGTAGAAAAAACTTAAACAAAAATCACTTGTGATGCTAACAGCCAGGAATTTTCTTCTGATCCATTCCATCATATCTGAGAACACTGTCTATGTTTAATAATTCATGACATCTGCTTCTGAAGGGCTGACATCTCAGAATTCCATGATGAATCCTGGGATTCAATGGCCACATCCTGGGAAAGTAATCAACAAACAATTGGTTCCATATAAATGTAGATATGGTCACTGTATCTTAAATTGTCATTTAAGGTTGATCTTGGCCTTCAGGGGCTTCTGGGCTAGCAGGGGAGAGAGGCAAGAAGGCAGATGAGTGGTGTGGGGGATGTGAGGGTTGAGCAGGCTCAGGACACAGGTAGGAAGAGCAGCTGAGGGCATCAGAAAGTGAAGGTATTAGTTCAGTCAGTCCTTTCTGACTCTTTGCGACCCCACGGACTGTGGCCCACCAGGCTCTTCTGTCCATGTGATTCTCCGGGCAAGAATACTGGACTGGGTTGCCATTTCCTCCTCCAGAGGATCTTCCTGACCCAGGAATCGAACCCTGGGTTCCCACATTGTAGGCAGATTCTTTACCACCTGAGCCACTTGGGAAGCTTGCGGGCATCAGAGAAACAACCCAAATGCAGGACTGGGTGAGGGAAGGGTGCCCAGGAGACAGCGACACAGGAAAGGCCTGTTTATGGCACTAAAATAGTCCATCCAGTGTGATCATAATGGATATCTTTCATTTTTCTTTTTACTGAGATATACAGTTTTACATATGGGCTTCCCTGGTAGCTCAGACGGTAAAGAATCCACCTGCAATGTGGGAGACCCAGGTTCGATCCCTGGGTCAGGGAGATCCCCTGTAGAAGGAAATGTCAATCTAGTCCAGTATTCTTGCCTGGAGAATTCCATGGACACACAGTTCACATACAGTGAGGTGCACATTCAAAAATACTGCTCAGTTTATACACTCACTAACAGTGAATGAAAGGTGTGTCTCATAACCCCTTAGTAGCGTGGATGCTAACATTTTCTTTTTTTGTTCTTTGTTTATTAAATAGCAAGGAATTTTCATTCATTCGGATATAATGTATATTCATTAATTTACATTTTTTTTTTACTTTATTGAACACATATTTGGGAGCACTGAGCTGAATTCAGATGCTTAACAGTTTGTCTGATACTGTTGATCACCTTCACAGGTGTAAATTGTGCCATGTTTATTCATCTCTGCCCAGGCAAATGTTCTGTCAAATGATGGTGACAGTTTTAGATCTTTGAATATGGTTTTAAGAGGCAGGAAAGAATTTTCAAGTCATAACAAAAGAGAACAAAGTTGAATCGACTCTGAATACCGTCCTTTTGAGAGGTGCCACTTGTCAGGAGAATAGCTATGGTACTTAGGGAAGTACCATAAAGTCAAAAGTCTGATAGTGATACCTGATATCCGTACTTTGCATTTTATAAAATGTTTCCTATTTATTATTTCACACCTATGATGTGAGAAATCTAAAGAACATGTAGATTCATAGTTATATTACTCATTGTGAATAATGCATTGTGGTGTAGAGAATACAATTGGATTGATCATTTTAAGCCTGAATCCTGGAAAACATTATATTAAAAAAAATTTTTTTTTGTTTTATATTGGAGTATAGCTGATTAACAATGTTGTAATAATTCCACCTCATGCGAAGAGTTGACTCATTGGAAAAGACTCTGATGCTGGGAGGGATTGGGGGCAGGAGGAGAAGGGGACGACAGAGGATGAGATGGCTGGATGGCATCACTGACTCGATGGACGTGAATCTGAGTGAACTCTGGGAGTTGGTGATGGACAGGGAGGCCTGGCGTGCTGCAATTCATGGGGTCGCAAAGAGTCGGACAGGACTGAGCTACTGAACTGAGCTGAACTGAATAATTTCAGGTGCGCAGCAGAGCAACTCAGCCATATATGTATACACATGCATCCATTCTCCCCCAAACTCCCCTCCGATCCAGATTGCCACATAATATTGAGCAGAGTTCTCTGTGCTCTACAGTAAGTCCTTGTTGGTTATTCATTTTAAATACCGCAATATGTGCATGTCCCTCCAAACTCCCTAACTCTCCCTTCCCTACATCCTTCCCTCTGGCAACGAAAAGCATGGTCTCTAAGTCTGTGACTTTCTTTCTCTGGATTGTAAGAAATTTAAATCTATTAATCACCAATCAGAGTTCCTTGGACAGCAAGGAGATCAAAGCAGTTAATCCTAAAGGAAATCAACCCTGAATATTCATTGGAAGTAATGATGCTGAAGCTGAAGCTCCAAGACTTTGGCCACCTGATGCAAAGAGACAACTCATTGGAAAAGACTCTGATGCTGAGAAAGATTGACGGCAGGAGGAGAAGGGGTCGACGGAGGATGAGATGGTTGGATGGCATCACCAACGTGATGGATATGAGTTTGAGCAAACTCCGGGAGATGAAGGACAAGAAAGTCTGGCATGCTATAGTCCATGGAGTCGCAAGGAGTCGGACACGACATAGCGACCGAACAGCAATAAATCACAAAGCGTTACCTTTTTTAGTGCATGGGTGGGGATTAATTCTGGAAGTCGGACTCTGCAAGCGTTGGTCTTAGTGAGATGATGACGCTGCTGAAGTCGTGACAGAGATGGAAACTCTTAGGGACTGAGGCAGCTGCATGCTTGTGCCAAGGCATTCAGACCTGTTGCTCCTTTGAAATCTGTGCTCAGGTTCGTGGAGTCACTGGCTTGCCCTGGCCTGGTGGCCCCCATGCCCCATAAGGTATGGAAATGAAGCCTGGGAAACCTGGGAGATCAGATTAAAAGCTGCAGATAATTAGCTGGGATGCCCACATACCTGAGAAGCTCAGTGAAGCCTGAAAAGCACTCATCACCTTCTGTGCACCAACTGCAGTGGCTTATGCTTTCTTAGAGTAGCTGATAGCCACTGCAATAGGTGCAAATGGCTGTGTCCTTTGGTTTGTGTGTGTGTGTTTTAATTCGGAGACTTCCTTTTCCAGCAAAGTTTTAGATTTGGAGAAGAATTATGTGGAAACTATGAATTCCCATATACCCTCACATAAGAGTTTTTTTTTTTCTTTAATCAAATTTGGGTTATTCTTCATCATTATTTTTAACATGAAATCATAAAGTGACTGAGCTAATGTAGTTTTAATAATTTCCAAGACCTTTCCTCTGACAAGTAGGTGACCGTTGGGAATTGTCAGTCTTACAATTTAAAATTTTCTCTTTTCTCTACTATTTTATGACATGTAATCAGAAGATATTTATCTTTGTGCTTCATGTGCTAGAAGCACGAGAAAGCCCATGAAATAACCGTTTCTTAGGTTTCCACTGTGGTGGCGACAATTTAGCATCATTTACAACCTCGAACCAGACTCCAGGACCAGGCGAGGAGCGGGACTGCCCAGTGGTCAGCCCAGCACGTAGGAAACATCACCAGGAGGAGAGCCCGCCTCTGAGCTGTGGGTCTCCAGTCACGTCATGCAGAAGCCTCCTTTCACACTCAAACCCTAACGTTTGTCCTCCGATTCTGTATTTTGTGAAGCCATCAGGCCTTGCCAGGGCTTAGTAAGAGCCTGACAGAACCAGGGCTGGGGGAAAGACAGGACTTCATTCTCCCCTCTGAGCTACTGGCCTGCCCTCCAGACTGCTCGGTGGGCTGCTCCAGACTTGGTTCCTGTTATGTTGGTTCAGTCACTCAGTCATATCCGATTCTTTGCCACCCCATGGACTGCAATACACCAGGCTTCCTTGTCCTCCACTGTCTCCCAGAGTTTGCTCAAACTCATGTCTATTAAGTCAGTGATGCCATCCAACCATCTCATCCTCTGTCATCCCCTTCTCCTCCTGCCTTCAGTCTTTTGCAGTATCAGGGTCTTTTCCAATTTCTAAACAAGTGTTGGTTCCTAATCATTCTCTACTTAGAAATCTTCATTTTCCCCAAAACAGTTGAGTCTTTGTATCATTCACTTTTCTCTCCCTAATTTCACATCTTTTTTTCTTTTGTGGTAAAACATACATAACCTAAAATTACCATTTTAACCATTTCTGGGTTCACTGGCATTCACATTGTTACGTAACCGTCACCACCATCTACCTCTGGAACTTTTCATCTCGGCTAACTGAAACTCTGTCCTCATTAAACACTAATCCCCATCCTTCCTCCCCTCCGCAGCCCCAGTTTTCCACAGTTCTAATTTTCATCTCCATGAGTTTGATTATTCTCCACAACTTGTACGAGGGGAATCATATAGTATTTGTCCTTTTGTGTCCAGCTGACTTCATTTAACATAATGTCCTCCAGTTTTATCCATGTTGTAGCGTGTATCAGAATTTCATTCCCTTTTTAGGCTCAATAATATTCCACTGTATCTCAGAGCTTGTTTAGCCGTTTATTTTATTGCTTTTAAAATTTCATGTATTATTTATTTATTTATGGCTCTGCAGGGTCTTCACTGCTATGTGGGCAGCTTTCCAGTTGTGGTCTGCAGGCCCTTCACCATGCTGACCTTCCTTTTTTTGGAGCACAGGCTCTAGGCTGTGCGGGCTTAATAGTTGTCACACCTGGACTCCAGGGCACAGGCTCAGTAGTTGTGGCACACCGGCTTAGTTGCTCTGTGTGGCATGTGCAATCTTCCCAGAGCAGGGATCAAACCCATGTCCCCGGCATTGGCAGGCAGACTCTCCACCACTGAGCCACCAGGGAAGCCCCTGTTTAGCCATTTAGCCATGATTTTTGGAAGGATCGCCATATTGTTTTCCATAATGGCTACATCAATTTACATTCCCACCACATTTTTTAAATAAACAAAAGCCTTCCTGTATAAGACATTTATTTAGCAGTTTTTAAGTGTACTGGTTTGTCAAGTCGATGCCTGAGAAATTCTAGATGTTCCGTGTAGTTAGAGGTTCCTAAAGACAGATGGAAATCTTCAAATAGGATGTGGACCAAGGTTCCACGTACTGAGTGAAATCTTTAAACAAAAGAATGCTTTCTAATCTCTCTAGGGCCGATACTGTAAGCGATTCAGCTGGATTTAGGGACCAAAGGAAAGAAGCACATAATCATTGTATCCAGAGGCTGTAAATGTGTAACTCAAAGGTTAATGTTTAATGCACCCAGTCAGGTGCAGACTCACAGGATTTCTCTAGACGATGTTGCCAGTTGGATTTGTGAGGCTTAATAATTAGGGGCCCCTTTTACTTTTAGGGAGTGATGGACTGTTTTTCCCACGATGAGGGCAGAGCAGAGGGCTGTAGGGCCGTCTGCTTCTAACTTGCTGAATCTCCTGGGCACCATAGGTCAGCGTGAGGACCAGGAGAGGAAGTGAAAGGAAGTTTTCAAGTGTCTTCAGCCAGAAATTCTCCGGGACTGAGGACAGAAGAGGGGAGTGGTGGCTTTGAGGCCACACGAGGGAGGCTTGTCCTGTCTTCCTGAGGTGTCTGGCCAAAGCTGGAAAACCTTGCTGGGCCTCCACGTTTTTCTTTCTCACTCACATTAGATCTTTAGGAAAACTCTTTAAGACTCACTGGCTTTTTCTCTACTCTAGTCTTGATCTTTGCTTTGTTACCACCACCATCTCGCACGACTTCATGGCACTAGCATCCAATTCCATCTTCGTTTCATCCCTGGTGACCTGGTAACTCTCCCTGGTTCAGGGCCCTCAAATGGTCAAGAACTTTGAACGTTCTGCAAAGAGCCCCGTCCTGTCTGCTCCCCTCCCATCTCACCACTCAAGCCAGCTGGGCCTCCCGTTGTGTCCCACCTCCGTATTCTGGCCCTGTAGGGTCCCAGCTTCCTGTCCCCTAGCAGCTTTCTCTCCTCCCCTAGACATCTCCCTCTCTTTCCAGAGATCCTTTAGAGAAACCTTTCCTGACCCTACCGCTTCTCCAGACGAGGGTGCCCCCTAGACATCCTGATTACCTGTCCTTCTTCCGGGGCCCTGGCCCACCTGTCTGCCCATCAGGGCATCCAGGCCATATGATGACCGTGTCCCCCACTTCAGCGCTGTCTTCATGGGCCCTGACACAGTCCTGTTACTAATACAGAACAGACATTCAATCGGTGTCTACAGAATGAGTCTCCAGTGAAAGGGTGTTAGAAGCATCCTTTGCTCTCAGCCTCCTGTGTCCTGGGGAGGGTGTTGGTGGCGAGGGGTGGGGACATCTCTGACAGCAGCAGCTCTGCCTTCCCACCCCTTCCCAGGAGAGGGGCTGTTGTTTTTCTAACAGGGAGCCAAGCTGACCCGTCCTTCTGGGCTCCATCTGGCTCTGTGCTTCTCCTGGGCAGGCTGTTCTCAGGAGGCACAGCTCCTGACCCCAGGACAAGGCCACCAAGCGGGCGGGCATGTGTCTCTTAGCCTGTGACGCCAGAGGCTGAGTGTCGGGCTGGCCTCTGCAGCCACCTTCTAGGCCGCCACCTCCAGCTCTGCTTTTTCCTGGATCATCCCTGACCTCCTCCAGTCTCCAGGACGGATTCCCGAGCCTGCTTCCACGGTCGGGAGGGGAGGAGGGACTGGTATTGACCGCCCACTCTGTTCCAGCGTGAACAAGCGGCACTGCGTCTGGGGGAGAAAGTCCAGGGTAATTTCAAAGGCTGAGATGTTCCTGGGTGAAAACCCGTGTCCCTGGGTGATGGGTGGTCAGGAGTCTGGGGACAGGAAAGGTGCTTTTTAGGTTTCTCAGGTCCTAGAAGGGTTGGTACCTGCATTTCCCACGTGGGTTTATCTCATTCTTGGGCTCAGCTGTCACCCGGCACCTCCAGGTGAGGAAAAGTACTGAAGATCTCCACAAAGAGTATTTGGGGACCTTCCTGGCTGTGCTTTTGAGGTTGTTTGAGTTCATCTCTCACAAAACTTAGCCAGATCTTCCCGAATGCTTGGAGAAATTAAATGCTAGGAGCATTTCTACAGAGAGATCTGTGAGACAAGGGATGGAAACCAGCCTAGTATTTCCAGTTTTGATTCTTCATGGGGATCAACACGTATCCTTGGAAATAATCCCGAGTCATCCTGAGATGGAACCAGGGGCTCGTGAACCCTGGGACTCCTTACCCGTGGGCTTTTAGAAAGAGCTTTCCTAGTTGATGAAAAACAGAACTTCTCCTGGAGGGGTTTAATTACCCCTTTCCCATCCCCAGGTAACTGGTCCCGGTTCCCTTCTGATTCTGCAATGGGCCCCTCTCTCTGCCCTTCCTTCCTTGCTCAATCCCCCATCCACTGTTTCACTATGGCCTGGGAGGCAGGTACGTGCTTGTGGGCAGAATTTCCAGCCGGGGTCCCGTGTGGCATCTGGGCCCCTGCAGTTACACAGCTGAGCTTTCCGGGGAGCAGAGACGCTTGGCCTCCCCAGCACATGTGAAGCTGAGCCCTGATGCTGGAGAATTAGGCTCCGTGTATTGTTCTTATCTCTGTGCCTGAGGTGGATTTAATACATTAAAGATTGAGCCGCATGAAAGTTCCTGTCTGGATTCCTGTGTCGAAAGCGGTGTTGGGTGTGCATGCACTTTATTTATGTGGCACTGTTTATGTGCATTCCAGCGATCATTAACAAAGGCCACTTGGTGGAAAACCCTGATGAAAGTGGATTTGAAAGTGGCTGTATCAGCTACAGGTTTTGGCAAGACCTCAGTGACGCTGAATGTAGTGGAAGCCCTGTGTCATCAATTTGTGTTCAGCCAACCTTATATGGAGAGACAAGGCAGTTCGGTCAACCATGCTAAAGAGCAGCAACAGAAATATCATGGATTTCATTTGGGCAAAGGTTCTATATATTAACAAAGAAGCCCTCACTATTTTTTTTTTTATATTAGGTGCTAAGACCTGTTTGTCAGCACACAACGGGTGAATTAGACAAGCTTGTGTTCATTTGCTTAGGGCTGCTATAGCCCATACGGAAGACCTCGGGGTTTAAACAGCAGAAATGTGTTAGCAGAGTTCTGGGAACTGGAAGTTCAAGATCAAGGTGCTGGCAGGGTCAGTTCCATCTGAGACCTCGGCTCTTGGCTTGCAGATGGCCATCTTTTCACTGTGTCCTCACAGAGTTGACCCTCCATCTGTGTGTATGGGTCCTAATCTTCTCTTCTTAAAAGCACACCAGTCAGACAGGCTTATGACCTCCCTTGACCTTGATTAACTCTTTAAACACCTCTATCCAGATACAGTCCCATTCTGAGGTACTAGGGCTTAGGACTTCAGCATTTGGATTTTGGGGAGACATTTCTGCCTGTAACGTGATTTAACATATTGCATCTAGATGCTTCATAGCCCCCTCTTCCACTTTTGCAGATTTACATCTCATAATCCCTTTTTTTATTTGTTTCCCAGTCTCCAGTTGGGGAACTACTCAGAGATTGTGAGAACAACGCCCAGTGTCATATCTGAAGGCCTTGATCAAGATACTTAAATGATTTGTCCTAAAGTTTTCCCAGTACATTTGTTCTTCCACTGGATATCATTTTGTGACATGTGACTGACCTCTCTGTCTAAAAGCCAGCAAGGGTTTGATGAAAGTACAAGAACATGGTATTGAAACAATTGCTGCTGGTTGAGGTCAGAGATTTGGAAAACTGGGTTGGTGCTCACTTGCTGCTCAGCTCAGGGTTTCATTCTTTTCCCTTGCAACCTGTAGAAGTGTGGTTTACATTTTAGTACCTGTGAGATCCTGGGAAGATTACTTAATCTGTGCCTCAGGTTCCTCATCCGTAAAGTAGTGGGAGTAACAGTGCATATTTCATGAGAAGAATGTAGTTAGAAAGGTTTAAAGTGCTAGTAATTCTAATAAAGCACTTAACTTGTTCTCAGCCACAGCAAGTGCTGTGGCTGAGCAGGTAAAGAATCTGCCTACAATGCAGGAGACACAGGAGACTCAGGTTTGATTCCTGGGTCAGGAAAATCCCCTGGAGAAGAAATGGCAACCCACTCCAGTATTCTTGCCTGGAGAATTTCATGGACAGAGCAGCCTGACAGGCTATAGTCCATGGGTCTCAAAGAGTCGGACACAGCTAAGCAACCGAGCAAACAAAATATAGTAAATAAAAAAGCATATAAATGATAGAATTTATGAATTACAAAATTGGGGAAAGGTTTAAAAAAAAATCTCCCCCAAAGAAAAAACCATGTAGCTATGTTCATAGGAAAATTTTCTTGAGATGTTTATGTTCCAGCAGAATAGCCTTTGCCTTATTTGAATTATTCTAAGTGACTTAAATTGATGAAGATGGTTCTAGATTTTTAAACATGGAATTCAGTTCTGGATGCAAACAGTTCCTGATTTTCCTCATTACTGAAATCCAGTAACATTATTTTGCTTTTAATATGGTTTAGAACAGGGGGTGTGCTTTATTGGGGGGCGTTTCTTGTAGGTGAACAAAATTATTGTAATGAGATAGAATTGGCCTTCCCAGGGAATAGTTCAGTAGATGAAAGTAAAATATTTTGGCTTATGGTGGGTTAATTTTGAGGAATTGTGTTCCTGGAATTGGTGAGGGCTAAGAGGAGAGTGAAAAATTTGGCTTTAAGCGACTGAACTGAACTGAACTGAAGATGGGGAGAGGCTTAAGACAAAAAACAGAAAACCAACAAGCCCAGAGGTCATATATAGTTGGACTCATCCAGTATGTAGCCTTTTCAGACTGGCTTCTTTCACTTAGCAATATGCATTTAAGGTTCCTGTATGTCTGTTTGTCTTTTTGTGGCATTAGAGCTCAATTTTTAAAATTATTATTACTGAATAATATTCTGTTGTATGGACATCACACTTCTTTTATCCATTCCCTGTGGAAGTTTTCAACTCCTTTGGGTAAATACCAAGGAGCATGATTGTTAGATTGTATGGTTCAGTTCAGTCGCTCAGTCATGTCAGACTTTTTGAGATCCCATGAATCACAGCACACCAGGCCTCCCTGTCCATCACCAACTCCCAGAGTTCACTCAAACTCACATCCATTGAGTTGGTGATGCCATCCAGCCATCTCATCCTCTGCCATCCCCTTCTCCTGCCCCCAACCCCTCCCAGCATCAGAGTCTTTTCCAATGAGCCAACTCTTCGCATGAGGTGGCCAAAGTACTGGAGTTTCAGCCTCAGCATCAGCCCTTCCAATGAACACCCAGGACTGGTCTCCTTTAGGATGGATTGGTTAGATCTCCTTGTAGTCCAAGGGACTCTCAAGAGTCTTCTCCAACACCACAGTTCAAAAGCATCAATCCTTCAGCGCTCAGCCTTCTGCACAGTCCAACTCTCACATCCATACATGACCACTGGAAAAACCATAGCCGTGACTAGATGGACGTTTTTTGGCAAAGTAATGTCTCTGCTTTTCAATATGCTGCCTAGGTTGGTAATAACTTTCCTTCCAAGGAGTAAGTGTCTTTTAATTTCATGGCTGCAGTCACCATCTGCAGTGATTTTGGAGCCCCAAAAAATAAAGTCTGACACTGTTTCCACTGTTTCCCCATCTATTTCCCATGAAGTGATGGGGCCAGATGCCATGATCTTAGTTTTCTGAATGTTGAGCTTTAAGCCAACCTTTTCACTCTCCTCTTTCACTTTCATCAAGAGGGTTTTTAGTTCCTCTTCACTTTCTGCCATAAGGGTGGTGTCATCTGCATATCTGAGGTTATTGATATTTCTCCTGGCAATCTTGATTCCAGTTTGTGCTTCTTCCAGCCCAGCGTTTCTCATGATGTACTCTGCATATAAGTTAAATAAGCAGGGTGACAATACACAGCCTTGACGTACTCCTTTTCCTATTTGGAACCAGTCTGTTGTTCCATGTCCAGTTCTAACTATTGCTTCCTGACCTGCATACAGATTTCTCAAGAGGCAGGTCAGGTGGTCTGTATTCCCATCTCTTTCAGAATTTTCCACAGTTTATTGTGATCTACACACTCAAAGGTTTTGGCATAGTCAATAAAGCAGAAAGAGATGTTTTTCTGGAACTCTCTTGCTTTTTCCATGATCCAGCGGATGTTGGCAATTTGATCTCTGGTTCCTCTGCCTTTTCGAAAACCAGCCTGAACATCTGGAAGTTCACGGTTCACGTATTGCTTAAGCCTAGCTTGGAGAATTTTGAGCATTACTTTACTAGCATGTGAGATGAGTGCAATTGTGCGGTAGTTTGAGCATTCTTTGGCATTGCCTTTCTTTGGGATTGGAATGAAAACTGGCCTTTTCCAGTCCTGTGGCCACTGCTGAGTTTTCCAAATTCACTGGCATATTGAGTGCAGCACTTTCACAGCATCATCTTCCAGGATTTGAAATAGCTCAACTGGAATTCCATCACCTGCACTAGCTTTGTTCGTAGTGATGCTTCCTAAGGCCCACTTGACTTCACATTCCAGGATGTCTGGCTCCAGGTGAGTGATCATACCATGGTATGGTTAGATCATATTTAATTTCATAAGAAATCACCAAACTCTCTTCTGAAGTAGCTGCAGCAGTTTGCATTTCCACTAGCTCTGAACGAGAGTTCCTGTCACTCCACAACCTCACCAGCATTTCGTGTTGTTAGTGGTCTGGATTTTAACCGTTGTGATAGGTGTGTAGTAAGTTGACTTTTTTTCTCATGTTCAGATGTGTTATCTCCAAATCAATGTATGAGAAATACGTTTAATGCTACTATTGATGAAATATATTGCAACTATGACCATTAAGAATCCTGCTGGAAAAAGACATTGAAAACAAGGAAACAGGCACTTATTAACATTATTGGGACTTCCCTAGTGGTCCTGTGGTTAAGACTTCATGCTGCCATGTAGGGGGCACAGGTTCCAGTCGTGATGTGGGAACTAGATCCTACATGGTACATAGCACACTCAAAATATATTTTAAAAATTACACTGCTAATAACAATAATAATAATACAGATTCACTTGTAAACAGTTTGAGTATATTTTGAAAGCAAATGCCACCAGCAAAACATTTACAAGATACACCTCTGATGAACACTTATGAGCAGTTGTCTTCAAAAGCAGTAAAAGACACTGGAAGTCATCATATGCAGTGCTCTGAAGAGGCACTTTGGTTTCCGAGCACTTGTTACTGATTATTGATTGAGACTTTTCAATGGCTTTGTTCCAGGTCTTCCAGGTCGCTTATGTCATCATCAAGGCAGCTAATGCCCCTCGGCCTGGAAACTGGATCTTGGAACGTTCTGTGGATGGTGTGGAGTTCAGCCCCTGGCAGTACTATGCGGTCAGTGACACAGAATGTTTGACGCATTACAACATCACTCCGAGACGGGGGCCGCCCACCTACAGGGCGGATGACGAAGTCATCTGCACCTCCTATTACTCCAGACTGGTGCCGCTTGAGCACGGAGAGGTAAGGCGCCCCCTACCGGCTGGGAGGTCTGTTTTTCCCCACCTCCCAATGACAACACAGCTGTCGTAGGAGCCAAAGTGGAGGATTCAAAATAGATCCCTCCTGGTGCAGATTACAGAGATCTTTAACTGTTGAGATGCTGGAGCTGAGGTATCATTGCCTGCTGTACTGATGCTTCATGTTGCCCCGGACACGTGTTACTTTATTGATTTCTTCTGTTCAAGAAGGTCCGTCAACTTCACTCTGCTGTGATTTAATAATTCATTAGATCCTCCCTGGAGGATCCTTCCCATGACACCAGGACAACAACATTTGTTGATAGAGCTCCCGGTTTTCTCCAGGAAGTTCTCACTCTCCCTGGGGGTGTTGTGGGTTGCATATGGTTGATGAAGTGTTCCAGTTCCGTGCTCTACATGCCCAGACTGCACACACATCATTAAATCAGAGTGTGATCAAAAATTAGCCGTGCCTTGGTAGAATGCCTTAACGAGCTAAAACCACAAAAACCCTCCAAAAAAAGTGCTTTTTCACACAGGAATTCTGCAGCAGGCCCTGCATTGTTTCAAGAGCAGAGATGAGTTGAGAGACTGGGAGTTACAAAGCTCCCAGACACCTTTTCCCACTCTCCTCAGTCAATCCTTGACATTTAGACTCTGGTTCACAGATGCCTGCGGATCCATGTTAAAATGCTCTCATCACACCAGGAGAAGTGTTCTTGTTTAAAGGTTTCCTGCAATCCCTGAGACACTAGAATGAATGACTTTAATAAACTGAACTTGGGTTGTGATCATTGCTGTTCACAAGTGTCAATGAATATTAGATTCTTATAAGAACCTAGTTATTTGGTTTTATTTTAGATAATATCTGTAAAGATTATGTCCTGAATTTGAACCATTAGAGTTATATTCTTTTTTGAATACTTAAAATGGATGTTTCTTTATTTTAATGTTTTATCTTTAGATTCACACATCGTTAATCAATGGCAGACCAAGCTCTGATGATCTTTCACCCAAGTTGCTGGATTTCACTTCTGCACGATACATCCGCCTGCGTTTACAGCGCATCCGAACCCTCAATGCCGATCTTATGACCCTCAGCCACCGGGACCCTAAAGACCTGGACCCTATTGTTACCAGACGAGTAAGTCTGGCCGGGCTCCTGACCTATGGAAAAACTTTATGTCATTTAAGGGAAATAGACATTTCTTCCCTGGTTGCCCTTTTTTCTTATTTTTGTTGACAACATTAAATACCACCTTTAAATGAGGTAGACGTTCTGATGTGGTGTCCTCAGGCCCCCTTGTCTCCAACTCATCCGATGACATCGTCTTGCACGGGGTGTAGTGGCCATTTCTTCATTCTGATCTGGCTCTACGACTGACCAAGCAAGTGAGAGTTGTTGGGTTTTGTTTTTTCTCACTTACAAGTTTAAACTTTGAGATATACGTATAGTAAATGTACAAGGTTCATAGGGACAGACGTTTTCAAACCCCTTGGATAAAGTAGGAGTGGGACGACCAAGTTACAGGATAGCTGTATGTTTAATTTTGGGGAATTTGCTGAAACATCAAAAGCAGCTGTGCCATGCTGCAGCAGTGTGTGAGAGCTGCAGGTACACCACACACGTCCACGCTGGGGTGTCAGTCACTGTCACCTCAGCCGTGCCGACGTGCATGGAAGAGCGTCTCCTTGGGGATTAATTTGTATCTCCCTGAGAATTATGTTGAGTGTGTGCTTATTTGTATCTGATCACATTTTTGTCCATCTTTAAATTGGGTTAGCTGTCTTTTTATTCCTGAATTATAAATTATATCTCTTGTGTACAAGTCCTTTGTCCTATGTGTCTCTACTGAAAACCCATTCTCCGTCCTCTGTCTCTTGCTTATCCACTTTCTTCACTATGACTTTCGATGAGTAGAAGTTTTAATTTTGATAAAATGCAATTTATTATTTTTTCCTCAATTCATCTTTCTATTTCTCTCTGAAAAATACTTGTTTACCCCAAGGTTACAAAAATATTTTCTGATGCTTTTTTGTAATAGTTTTATAGTTTTAGTTTTCACACATATTATCCATTCTTGTTCATCTTTTATCTGGTGTAATTCCCCAAAATTAAACATACAGCTATCTTGTAACTTGGTCGTCCCACTCCTACTTTATCCAAGGGGTTTGAAAACGTCTGTCCTATGAACCTTGTACATTTACTATACGTATATCTCAAAGTTTATTCTCCATGTGCACGTGCAGTTGTTCCACATGACTTGTTGAAAATATATACATTGTTTTTTTCTTTAAATTATTTTGTGGCCTGTTGAAAATTACTTGACCTTATTATTGTGGATGCATTTCTGGACACTGAACTGTTCTAATGATCTATTTGTCTATCCTTATGCCGATAAAGGTCTTTCTCCATTACTGTAGAAAGTCTTGAAGTCAGATACTGTAACAGTCCACTTCAGTTCTTTTCCAGGACTGGTTAGGCTGTTCCAAGTTCATTGTATTTCCTTATGAGTTTTAAAATCAGTTTGTAAATTTCTGCCCAAAAAGAAAGAAAGAAAGCCTGCTGAGACCTTCACTGGGAGTCCATTGATTCCATAGATCAAATAGATCAATTTAGGAGGAATTTTGGAAGACATTTTGATAGTATTGGATCATCCAGTTCACAAATGTGCCATACGTCTCCACTTTCGTCTGACTTCCTTCACTCCTCTTGGCATTGATCTGTTGTTTATCGTCCATCTTCTGTTCAGTTTATTGTTAAGTATTTCATGTTTTTGAATGTTAGTGTTAATGGCTTGCTTTCTAAAATTTGTTTTCCTTTTGTTCATTCGACTATATATATATAGAAGTGTAATTCATTTTTGTTCATCCCCATTTACAAATTCTTGTAGCTTTTGATAGATTTTCTATGTGCACAATCATTTTATCTACAAATAATGACAGTTAGTCTTACTGTGCCCTCTATTTGCCTTTGACTCCCGTTTTCTTGCATTATTGAATTGTGTGGGCGACTGAAATGTTGACTAGAAATGGTGAGAGCTGATTTTAGGAGGAACGTGCTTAACCTTCCACAGTTAGATCCAGGTTTTCCATAGACACACCTTTATTAGACTGAAGAAGCTTGCTTCTACTTCTGGTTTGCTGAGTTTTTGGAATGATGGTGTTGCCTTCTTTAAAATGTTTTTTCTGCATCTAATGAAAGGATCTTAGTTTTTCTCCTTTATTCTGTTAATATGGTGATTCACATTTATTGATTTTTACATGTTAAATTAACTCTGCACTCCTGGGATAAGGCCTACTTGGTCATGAGTTATCCTTTTTATATAGTGAAAAAGTGAAAGTCGCTCAGTCATGTATGACTCTTTGCAACTCCGTAGACTTCTCTAGTCCATGGAATTCTTTAGGCCAGAATACTGGAGTGGGTAGTTTATATAGGCTGTATTCAATTTAGGAATATTTTTAGAGTTTTCAGTAGCCTGCTGCTTCTGCTAAGTCGCTTCAGTCGTGTCCAACTCTGTGCGACCCCATAGACGGCAGCCCATGAGGCTCGCCTGTCCCTGGGATTCTCAGGCAAGAACACTGGAGTGGGCTTGCATTTCCCTCTCCAATGCATGAAAGTGAAAGTGAAAGTGAAAAGCCTAGGTTTCGAATATGGCTGCCTCAGTTTATGATGCAGCCAAGTTGGAAAATTCTTTTTCAACTCCTTTGGTTTCAATTGATGAGATAATTTGAACATTATTTACTTCAATTGAACATAAATATTTTATTTATATTTATTTGTGCATGAAATATGATTTAAAAGGTATATGTGTGTTTCTGATTACCGATAGCAACTGAGATATTTGTTTCGATGTCAACATTTTCTTTGCACTGAAATAGAAGAGGTTTTGAATTTTTTTTTAACTTTCTTTTTCCTTAGTATTATTATTCAATAAAAGACATTTCTGTTGGAGGAATGTGTATCTGTTACGGCCATGCTAGTAGCTGCCCATGGGATGAAGCCACAAAGGTGAGCAGTAGTATTTAACATTTTACTAAAACTTCAGAAGTTGTAGCTATAATGTTGGCATTGTACTTTCTATTTAAGGCAAGTGTTGAAAGTTTTAAAATCATGCCACAAAAAAGAACTTTTCAGATAATTTAACTGGTTTAATTTTTTACAGACAGTTTAATTTTGCTTTGGTTGAAGAATACATTTTAATTAAATCTTTCTAGGAATTATTTTTGTTGCAAAACAAGATATGATATTTGCCATTTTAACCTTTAACTGTAAAATAGTGTCCAATCCAGTGGCCTTTTGAATTTTAAAGCTCTTTTCTGTAAGATAGTAAGTGAAAATCATGTGCCGTTAGAAATTATGCTTATGTTTTTAAGAGTCCCTTCCTCTTTCCTTTCTGTGGTGCTAAATCAAGATAAAACAAAGTTTTCCTGTTTTAGCTTCATATTAAGTGAAGAAGAAGACATTCTCTTTTCTTCTTCTCTTAAACAACTTACATGGAATTACTTTTTATTTTTTCTAAATCTTTGTTATAATTTAACTCCTGAATAGGATTATTCTCTTATTAATGCTGAAAAATATAGAAATGAATATCAAGAAAGTTATTCAGGAACTTCTCTGGTGGTCCAGTGGGTAAGATTCTGTGCTCCCCATGTAGGGGGCCCAGGTTTGATCCCCAGTCAGGGAACTAGATACTGAATTCTACAACTAAGAACTGATGCAGCCAAAATAAATATTTTTTTCTTAAAAAAAGAAAGTTGCTCATAGGAGCTTCCAAACCTTTCAAGTCAACATATCTCTTTTGAAAAGTTTTTGTTAGGTAAACCATGTTAGTTTGTTTTATTTCTTCTCATTTCTGCATGTAACCAGGTTCTGTGTTCATTTTTATCTTTAAAAATGAAATACCAATTTGCTTATATCATATATCCTCAACTGCAAACCCTTGCTATGGATTTGACTGTGATGAATTTTTCTTGAAATAAACTTAAGAAAAGCATGCAGGTCAATTTTCAGATGCAGTTTTATGTTCCTTATCGTCTAGAAATTCCAGTGTCAGTGTGAACATAACACGTGTGGGGACAGATGCAATCGATGCTGCCCTGGGTACCACCAGCAGCCTTGGAGACCTGGCACTGTTTCTTCCGGGAACACGTGTGAAGGTGAGGCCGCTCAGAGGTGCAAGGATGTGAAGTCTTTCCCCTTCGTCTCCTTCAGTTTACAGTGACTTCATATTTATAGTGTGTAATGGTTTGGAAAAGACCCCGATGCAGGAGGAGAAGAGGGCGACAGAGGATGAGATAGTTGAATTGTATCACCGACTCAATGGACATGAACAAACCCAGGGAGATGGTGAAGGACAGGGCAGCCTGACATGCTGCAGTCTGGAGGTTTGCAAAGAGTCAGACACGACTTAGCAACCAAACAACAATAAAATGGTTTTCTTAGATACTCAAGTAATTCCCAAAGCTGCAGACTACTGTCATAAGACATGAAGGATTGGGACCTGATATATCATTATGATTTACTGTTTATTTGATTTCCCTTACCATGTATTCATTTATTCTGTATTAAGTTGGATTTAGATTTTAAATAGACAATATATTCAAAAGGTTCCAATATTTACAATATATTAAAGCATATTTATATATTTCTGTCTCTACCCTTCTCACTTTTAATGGCAACCCACTCCAGTGTTTTTGCCTGGAGAATCCCAGGGACGGTGGAGCCTGATGGGCTGCCGTCTATGGGGTCGCGCAGAGTCAAACTCGACTGAAGCGACTTAGCAGCAGCAACAGGAATAATTTAGAAGGCAGTGGCACCCCATTCCAGTACTCTTGCCTGGAAAATCCCATGGACGGAGGAGCCTGGTGGGCTGTAGTCCATGGGGTCGCTAAGAGTCTGACATGACTGAGCGACTTCACTTTCACTTTTCACTTTCATGCATTGGAGAAGGAAATGGCAACCCATTCCAGTGTTTTTGCCTGGAGAATCCCAGGGGCGGGGGAGCCTGGTGGCTGCCGTCTATGGGGTCGCACAGAGTCGGACACGACTGAAGCGACTTAGTGGTAGGTTCTTCCTGAAATGTTTATGCAAGTAAAGCATGTTAACACCTTACACAATTTGTGCATAGAATCTAATGTAATGTGCATGTCGATCTGTGCATTGCTTTTATATTTAACAATATTATCTTAAAGAAAATCTTTCCATATTAACGGTATAAAATGCTGCTTTAAAAATAGTTGTACTGGGGAAATTTCCCTGCTGTTCCAGTAGCAAAGACTCTGCATTCCCAATTCAGGGGACTCAGGTTCGATCCCTGATCAGGGAAATAGATCCCACATGCTGCAACGAAGACCTGGTGCAGCCAAATTAAATAATTAATTTTTAAAAATAGTTGCATTGAACTCCATTATATAGATGTAAACATTATCAAAACATATACCTACCTATAGTATTTTGTTTGTTATCAGAGATGGTTAGATAGCATCACCCACTCAATGGACCATTGGAGCAAACTCCAGGAGATAGTGAAGGACAGAGGAACCTGGCATGCTGCAGTCCATGGGGGTCACAATGAGTCATACACAACTTAGCGACTGAACAACAACAGCAAGTCTTCTGTTAACACAGGCAGTGGTACAGTGATTCACCTTCGTCACGGACAAGTGAGCGGGTGCTTCTGCAGAATGTGATCCCAGGGAAGAGGTTGATGGATCCAGTGGGTGTGCAAACTCAATTCAGATAGCTATTCCCCAGTGCCTCCAAAAGGTGGCCCATGTCCTGCTAAAATGACTTACTCTATAGTTTTAATTTATAGCCAGGCTTCCCTGGTAGCTCAGCTGGTAAAAAATCCGCCTGCAACGCAAGAGACCCTGGTTCGATTCCTAGGTCGGGAAGATTCACTGGAGAAGGGACAGGCTACTCACCGCAGTATTCTTGGGCTTCCCTCGTGGCTCAGCTGGTAAAGAATCCACCTGCAATGCAGGAGACCTGGGTTTGATCCCTGGGTGGGGAAAATCCCCTGGAGAAGGGAGAGGCTGCCCACTCCAGTATTCTGGCCTGGAGAATTCCATGGACTGTATAATCCATAGGGTCACAAAGAGTCAAACACAGCTGAGCAACTTTCACTTTCTTCAAAACTGATTTAGGGAGGGAACGCTTGTGTTTATCTAGACTACGATGTCTGTATTAACTGAGATGTGAAAATATTCTCCTAGAATGCAATTGCCACAATAAAGCCAAAGACTGTTACTATGATGAAGATGTGGCCAATCAGAGGAGAAGCCTGAATATTGCTGGTCAGTTCAGAGGAGGAGGGGTTTGCGTCGGCTGCCTGCAGAACACCATGGGTGTCAACTGTGAAACCTGTGTGGATGGATTTTACAGACCCCATGGGGTAAGAGTGCCTTGGCCGTTGCCCAGCTTTGTGGTGGGAAAGAGCCTCAGACCACCACACACAACCACAGCACTGCAGACATTTCCTTCTGTAACGTTTGTCTGTATTCTTTGACTGAAGATTTATTAGGGAGTGTTTTATAATCCAAGCAATTGAAGGCATGCCAAGGTGAAAAAGAAACCATTTGTTTTCGATGAACTTAAAACTGGATTGGGGAGACAGATGTGCCCAACAGTTAACTATCAAATCAATCACTAATTAAAGGGCTGAAACAGAGTCACAGGCAACCAGCTATGAAGATAACGAAGGTTTTGAGTCCTGACCATTTCCCACTTATTTTGTTTTCTGGTTCAGAATCCCTTTATTGGAATGCTAGTAAGGGGTATGTGCATGTAATTATAAGGATTCCGGTTCTTAGGGCCTTTCTTAGACTTTGACTCATGATTTTTCTTCTGTCCTTCAACTGGCAGTTGCCCTGGGAATACCTGCCACTTAACCTTTGTTTTTTAGCTTGTAGTGTTCTTCAGTATAGATATCCTGCTCTATTGTCCTCTTTTTTGGCTCAGAGTAGGATGTTTGGTCACTGCTACTTAATTTGAATTCAGAGCCCCCGGCTGCATCCTGTCAGAGTTTTGTGATACTCAGTGTTCACGAGGAGGGTCAGCCAAAAACTGAAGCAGCTGTCTCCTGCTCAAAGGAAGTGCTTACTTCTCACTTGACATGTAACTGACATGGGAATCCCGTGGTAGCTGGGTTATAGGAGATGCTTCTAAATAACTCCGGGTCACAGCAGAGCTAGGGGGCCTGAGAGCTGTGATAATGGGAAAGGAGGACACTTTGCTAATGATGCCAGTGGCTGTCACCATCAAAAGGATGTTTGGTATTTTCTGGCTTGACCTGCACACCCTGGGTACACAAAATCATGGTGATAGTCACATCTGGGATGAAAAGTTAACACTTTGTCATTGATGTTCTTGTCAGTGTTAATGCTAAGATTGCTATTATTTCTAGCAAGATAATCTAGGACAACCTCTGCCTTTCAGGTGTCTCCTTATGAGGACAACCCTTGTCGCCCCTGTGACTGTGACCCTCTGGGGTCCCTCAGTTCTGTCTGTGTTAAGGATGACCTTCACTCTGACTTACACAGAGGTACTTGATCATTTCTCTGCTCGTAATCGATGCGTGTGTATGTGTAAGATTTGCACCTAGCAAGACTGTTACCATTGTGTAATAATTTGGTGATGATTCTCTATTGATGTTTTGCTTGTCAAATATTTATGAAGCACCTACTACTATGTGCCAGGCGGTTTTTTAGGACCTGGGAACATATATATATAGTTGAACAGATGACCAAGGTCTCTGCTCACAGGCAGACAATAAATGAACACGTCCATGAATAATACAAAGCCAAGTCTTGGTGCCCTGGGCATAATGCAAAATTACCAATCGTGATGGATTTGAGGAAGGGTGGGGTGGAGATGGTGATGTCAAGGTGACGAAATGACATTTGAGAGGTTAATTGAGCTTTTGATGAAAGAAGAAATGAGGCTCTGTTTCAAGTCATATGTGGAACAGTAAATATCAATCACTGCATTTAGCTCTCAGAAGACAGGCAGAGGCTTAAGCATACATCCTCCTACAATGCAAGCAAATCCTCTAGGTAACCGTGTAAATGTCAATGTTCTTTCCATTTCCAAAACTGGCAAATGGACGTGCAAATGCCAGAGTCCCCTGAATAGGTTGTATCTGCTCAGAGACCCGTGTGACCTCCTCCAGTGCTCAGTCGCTGGCAGTGGAAGTGGATATTGATCACCTGAGAAGGATGTGCTCACTGTGGGCCTGCTGGTTGGGGGGGTGGTGAATTACAGGAACTAGTGATTCATATCTGCAACCAACGATAAGATGATGCTGATGATGACAGTTACCTTTGATTGGGTTCACTAAAAAATATACATGATTTTAATTTTGAATCATAGCAAGTAAAAGTTATTTTGCCCACTCCACAGGCAAGGAAACTGTAGCTCAGAGCACTTGAGAAAGTTGGCCAAGAGTCTGCAACTTTCGAGGCTGGCATTAAAGCAAAAGACAGTGCTCATCACGCTCCACCGCTGGCTTCTGTGCTTTTTTTGAAAAAGAATTTTCTTATATAATTGACTAGCATACAGTATACCCATTTAAAGTACAGTTTCAGGATATTCATGGGTACAGCCATCACCACAATCCAGTGTTGGAATATTTCCATCACCCTGTAAAGAAGCCCCCCTACCTATTGTCAGTTTCACTGCCTGTTTCCCTTCACCCCTCTCCTGCCCCTGCCCCAGCTCTAGGCAACCACTGAGCTACTTTCTTTCTAGAGATTTGCTTATTCTGGCCATTTCATAGAAATAAAAGCTTAGAATATGTGGTCTTTAGTGACTGGCTTCTTTCACCGATCATACTATTTTCAAGTTTCATCCCTGTTGTAGCAGGTGGCAGCATTTCCTTCCTTTTTCTTGCTGTATAATACTCCATTGTATGTGTGTTTAAGTTGTTCATTCATCAGTAGATGAATATTTGAGTTGTTTTGACTTTTTGGCTGTTGTGAACAATGCTGCTACAAGCTTTTGTGTAAAAGTTTTGGGGAAGACATATGTTTCCATTTTTCTTGGCTAGATACTTCAGAGTGGCATCTCTAGATCTTATGGCTACTCTCTGCTCAGCCTTTCAAGGAGGAATGAAATGATTTTCAAAAGCTACTGCATCATTTTACAGTTAACATGTGTCTTCCATCTTTCTTTAAACCAGGGGTGCTTGTTAACTATGTTCTATGGGCCATATCTGGCACCACTGTCTTTTTAAATAAAGTTTTATTGGAACAACGCTGTTTCCATCTGTTTATGTAATCTGTGGCTGCCTTCAAGCCATATGGGCTGAGTTGAATAGTTGCAGCAGAGACTGGCCAAAAAGCCTACAGTTTGTACTCTCTGGCCTTTTACAGAAATAGTTGGCTGACCCCTGCTTTAAACCCCTTTTACTTTCCTGTTGGATCATTTTGCCACTTTTCTTTGCAGGGAAGTGGCCAGGTCAGTGTCCGTGCAAGGAAGGTTATGCGGGAGAAAAATGTGATCGCTGCCAATTTGGCTATAAGGGTTACCCGGAGTGTGTGTCCTGTGACTGCAACCCAGCTGGCAGCGTGAATGAGGAACCCTGCTCTGAGTCTTGTCTCTGTAAGGTACGTATGACAGAAAATAATCTTGAGCATTCATTTACAAGATGAATAAAGTCCTCTTCAGATTTTAAAATGCTTGAAAGTTTGGAAAACGTAGAAGATTTAAGACAAAACTATACGAAAAAGCCATTTCAATATAACAACCAAGCTCTAGATCCTTAGCTTCAGTCTTGAGGACAAAATCAGATGATAATATTCCGGACTATCTGGAAATTGTGACATCATGAGGTTTTGATTTGTCTTTTTGTTTACCTGTGTCTCGATCGCCAGACATGTTTCCTGCTAATGTCATGTTTGTTATTGTTGTCCAGTTGTTCAATTGTGTTCGACTCTTTGTGACCCCATGTGGCACATCAGGCTTCCCTGTCCTCCACTATCTCCCGGAGTTTGCCCGAATCCATGTCTGTTGACTCAGTGATGCTACCTAACCAGCTCATCCTCTGCTACTGTCTTCTCCTTTTGCCTTCAGCCTTACCCAGCATCAGGGTCTCTTCCAATGAGATGGCTCTTCGTATTAGGTGGCCAAAGTATGGGAGCTTCAGCTTTAGCATTAGCCCTTCCAATGAACATTCAGAGTTGATTTCCTTTAGGATTGACTTGTTTGATCTCCTTGCTGTCCAAGGGACTCTCCAGCACCATGTGTCATGTTTGTGTCATTTTATTCTGTCCATTATTGGTTTCAAAAGCTAACTTTTTGCTTCACTTGCAGGAAAATGTTGAGGGGAGTCACTGTGATCGCTGCAAGCCAGGATTCTATAACTTGGAGGAAAGGAACCCCCAGGGCTGCTCCGAGTGCTTCTGCTTTGGTGTCTCTGACGTTTGTGAAAGCCTCTCCTGGCCCGTCAGTCAGGTGGGGGCACCTTCCGAAAGCTGGGAGGTGGGAGTGTGGCGGGTGGCATGGAGATTACAAGGACAGGCAGGGTGTCCTAGCTGTTTGGGAAACAGAGTCTGAGGGGTTGGTTTCTATAGGGACAGCATGCTGGCTCAAGCTTAGGGCTCTTCCCTGACCTCCCTTCTCCTTCCTTGCTAGTGCCTGGGGAGGGGGGATTCTGATCAATACTTGAGAAGGGCGAAGTGTTCCTGAGGGTGGTCTGTCTTCTCTACATAGGTGACAGATTAGGAGGATAGTATCTGGAGGTTTTATACAGGTTGTGGCATTGGCTAAGAAGTGGGGGACAGCAATGAAGAAGTCAGCATTAGCCAGAGATGCTTTATTCAGTGCATTTATTGAGTTCTTTGCTGTTCTTTTAATCTGAGATATATATCCATGGGCTGTACAGTTTTGCTCATCTCTTTGCTTCTAATTGACCTGGGTTTGGGGGACGTGTGACTCATTCTTAGGTTTTCTGGGTCCTTTGATGAGTAGAAGCCATGGTGTGTGAACTCCATCCTGGTTGAGCTCTCTGGGTCTGCCCCTTCGTTGTGAAGATGCTAGCACTGGGCTGAGGGAAACCCTAAGGGATCCACAGATCTGAAATTCTTGGATCTTTTTTGAAGGTGAAAGATATGTCCGGGTGGCTGGTCACCGACTTGGTCAGTTCCAACCAGATCCGGTCCCAGCAGGATGCACTGGGTGGACGTCACCAGATCAGCATCAACAACTCGGCGGTGGAGCAGACGCTGACCTCCCAGTACTACTGGGCGGCCCCGGAAGCCTACTTGGGAAACAAGGTATTTGTGGTGATGGTGTCTGGGGCAGGGATCTCGAGCACATTCGCGCAGAACTTTGGTTGGCCTTTCACACAGTCTCATTGTTCTCTCGGGCATTTGGCAGAATATCACATAGTGTTTTCTCCCATCTGACTCCCACTGTCTTTTTATCCCTGCTTGACTTGACTACATCGTTAAAATACAAACTTGTGTCCTTCCTGGCACCATGGTAAGCCCCGGGTAGGTAGGGGAAGCCTGTCCCCTTCTCCCATACAGACTTTCTGCCTTGCTCTGGGTTCCTGGGTCACCCAGGCCTTTGTGAAGGTCCCTTGCATCCCTGTTCTGTGGAGTCAGCCGTGTACCAGTTTTGTGCTCAGTCCTGTCTGCTTCTTTGCATTGTAGCCTGCTAGGCTCCTCTGTCCATGGGGTTTCCCAGGCAAGAATACCAAAGTGGGTTGCCATTTCCTTCTCCAGAGGATCTTCCCGACCTGCGTCGGGATTGAGCCTGTGTCTCCTGCATCTCCTGCTTTGGCAAGCGGGTTCTTTAGTACTGGGCCATCTGGGAAGCCCATACCTGTCTCACCGGGTATATAGAACACTCCTAGAAAGGGTGTGCAGGGGACCCCCTGCTTCTTTCTCATGATTGTTGCTCACGTGAAGTTCATGTTTAAGAACAGATAGGATCCTTTCCATTGTAAGAAAATGCTCAAAGGAGATTCTACAAAGTGGGAAGTTGGTTGATATGATTTAGCTTCTCCCTTCTGTGACATGGTCCCATCCCTCCTCACCAACCATGCACCTTCTCCAGATTCTGATCTGAAAATATATTCAGTGGAATATTCCTCAATGGCTCTGGCTCCCTGCTTGCCTTAGCCTCGCCTGTGGTTTAAGTCGTAGTGTAGGTCTTATACCATAGTCCATTTCTAGTTAATTTGATGGTTACATTTTAAATTTTATAGCTGTTTTGTGTATAATTGGTGCTTTTTTTTTTAATGATTGCTTTTCCTCACTAAATTACAACCTTAGAAGTCACTTTCTGTTTAGAATGAGGTCTTATCACCAAAATTTAGTCGTTTGTGTGTCTGGGGATCACCTCTCCAATTTTTTAATGGTGCAGAAACTGGCTTCTGAACATTGTGTTGTTGTACCATACCTGGCAGAAAAAAAAATGTCTCTCTTTTACATTAAAGGATATGGGGTCAGGGAGAGAACCTTTAGTCCTTCCTTTGGCTGACCATGCATGTGTCTGTCACCCTCCCACAAGCACAGTGATGAGACCCAATGTTGAGACTATAGTCGGGGCAAACTCCCCACCTGCTGCAGTTCTTCCATGAAATAAAGGTCTGTTGTTGGACTAGCAGAAGTTCATAGTAATTTACCTCGTTAGCTCTAAGAAGGAGTGCATTTTCTGTGCACTTAAACAATATCCTGCATTTGGTGATGTCAGTTAAGCAGAAGATTCGTGTAACAGGCTTCCTGTCCACTGCCTTAAATGTGAAGTCCTTACACTCTGGGGCCTCGGGGACGCCTCACAGCCCAGCAGTTTCCAGATGAGTCCTAGCCACCGTGTCCTCTGACTGCGGGCTATGCTCCCTCCTCTCGGGGCTCACTGTCCCTTCATGGTTCCAGCTGACGGCCTTTGGTGGATTCCTGAAGTACACAGTGTCCTACGAGGTCCCAGTGGAAGCAGTGGATGGTGACCCCCTGTCTCATGCCGACGTCATCATTAAGGTAACTGCTTTCCTGTCACTATGCTAGAGCCGAGGGCTTTGTGGGGTCAATTTTATGACTAAAAGTGTCTTAAGAGCGGGGTGCGATGTAGCGAGGAGCTCAGAGCCAGGAGGGCTTTCAGCAGTGGTCTGCCTCTCAGGTTCCCTGAGACTAGAATTTCCAGAACTGCCCGGGGGCCGCACTGTAGCTCTTCCCTTTATCCTGTAGAGGAGTTGTCTATTCACACTCGAAAGGGAGAAGGCTTTCCTCCATGTGGGGACTTCCTGATCGGCCTTGGAGCCCCTCCGCCGCTCCAGTCGTGTCCTCCCCGCTGAGTGACCAGAGTCTGGCTGGTCACAGAGTCTGGCTGTGTGGGGACAGGAGATGTGTCGTTGTTTAAATCTCACCTCTGTCCCCTCCATCCCTGTCCTCACTCCCATCACACAAAGAAACATAACTAATGAGAACCTACTGCACAGCACAGGGAATTCTCAGTGCTCTGTGGTGACCTGAAGGAAATCCAACAAAAAGAGGGGATATGTGTAAACACAGCTGCTCACTTTGCTGTGCAGCAGAGACTAACGCAACACTGTAAAGCAACTATGTGCTTAGTCATTCAGTCGTGTCCAGTTCTTTGGGACCCCATGGACTGTAGCCCACCAGGCCCCTCTGTCCATGGGGATTCCCCAGGCAAGAAGACGGGAGCGGGTTGCCATGCCCTCCTCCAGGGGGTCTTCCCAACCCAGGGATCAAACCCTGGTCTCCTGCATTGAGGGTAGATTCTTTACCATCTGAGTCACCATGGGGTTTTCTAAAAGAAATGCTAATGGTCATGTCGGTCCTTGAAATTCATTTTACAAGAATTAAATTTTCTAATGAAAATAGGTATTCTCCTAATTGTTATTTGACAGACTAGGTTAACAAACACTCCATGTAAACAAAACCTAAGGTTGTGAAAAAATGAAATATGAACATTACCCTTGGGGGCACACACATAGGTCAGAAAACACATGATGATAAATGGGCTCCTATGTGATTACTTTTATGACTCTTAAGAAGTGAGCATGACAATGAAATCTTTATTTTCAGTTAGAGGAAGTCAGGTTCACAGTTTTAGCTCGTGACATAAAGTGAAGCAGGAGACAAATCTACATCCATCAGATAAAACTAATGGACTGACTTAAAATCCAGGCTATTGAAAGCTTGCAACATACCAGATATTGGTGTGTATTGTCTAGTGACAGAATGCCAGCAAAGGCTGACAACGAGTAGAACTTGTGGGTTTTTAATAGGTATTTTCTTACTTTGCTAGAAATCAGGAGGTTTATTAAATGTTTGTGTCCAGAAATGAGTTAAGATACTATATTCCAATAAAAATTGGAACAAAACCAAACAAAAAACTCAGCAAGGCCATGACCTTTGCTATACCCCTGAAACACTGTAAATCAACTGTGCTTCAATTTAAAAAAAGATGAGGGGTATCAGATTGGTTGCTTTGAGGAAAGCTTGGTCTAGTGCTTGCCTTTGTTTCTTTTCTGAGATTAGCAGAGGCACAGTCTTTAGACTTATTATCCAAATTCCTCTGGGAGGAACATGGTGAAATATCTCTGATCCTTCTGGACCAAGCGCGGCTTTGGATATCATTACACGTTTGGCCAAGACATGAAAAGTCAGGTGGCTGAATACAATATTTGCTTTTCGTGTTTCATCATGAAAATGAATCATGAATATATTTCCTCCTTGTTTTAAAAATGTTAGGGAAACGGAATCACTTTAAGCACCCAGGCTGAGGGCCTGCTGTTGCAGCCGTACGAAGAGTACTTGAACGTGGTTAGACTGCTGCCAGAGAACTTCCGAGATTTCAAGAGCAAGAGGGAGATAGATCGTGACCAGCTGATGACCGTCCTCGCCAATGTGACCCATCTCTTGATCAGAGCCAACTACAACTCTGCTAGGACAGCTCTTTACAGGTGTGTACTGGAAAAGGGGGAAAATTTACAGTGGTCTTGCCTTTTGTATAGTTTATGAATTGTCGATTTTTTTGCATTATGCATTTTAAGTTGAATACACTTGATTATTTTAAGGACACAGCTAATGGAGCTGTCTGTCTTGAAATTATTTTTTGTCACTATAAGTTTATCAAAAGTGTAAGAAGAGTTGTCCATGACCGATGTATCTAGTAGGAAATAGACTTGGTGTCAGGATCAGAAACTTTCAGGGTGGTTTTCTGAGAAATGAGGGGACAGTTGCAAGCAATGTTGCACCTAGTTTTCACCCTCTTGATGTTAATGGTCTTAGATTTTCACAGCTCATGAGTTCAGCATTAGTCGTTTTGTTACTTCAAGAAGGTCTGTTTCCGGCAACGCCAGTCAGAGCGTGTACAAAGAATACGGCTAAAGCAAAGCAGAGGGCACACCCAGTGAGTCTCTCTGCACTAGAGAGAGTTCGGCCGCCCGGGCTTGCTCTTCTGAAGTTCATTCTTCGGAAAGGGCCCCCCGGAGCCTTGCCTCAGCTGTGTTGGGCAGTAGCTCATCTTTTTCCAAATTTCGAAGATATTTCCAGGGACTAATGACAGCTCCCAGAAAATGTTCTGTTGTGAAAATCTCTCGTTACTTACAACACACTCACCTTTTTAATTAAAAAAAAAAATCATTTTGTTTGAATTAAACCCTTTTTAGGAATTCGTCTTCTTTGAGGTTCTAGATGGTGCGTGCAAGCGTGTTAAGTTGTGTAACGGGCCCCATCTGTTTGTGTGTTGGTAGGTTGGATTCTGTCTCTCTGGACGTGGCCAGCCCTAACGTCATAGACCTGTCCCTGGCCACGCAGGTGGAGCACTGCGAGTGTCCTCAGGGCTATGCGGGCATCTCCTGCGAGGTAACTCTCCTCCTCCTTCCTGTCTGCTTCCTTTGCTCTTTCCTAAGGGGGAAAAATGCGTTGAAGTTGATGTCATGATGTATGTTTGAATTTTAATTTTGGAAACCCAGTGTTTCTATGTTTCAGACTTTTGAGGGATCTTGGAATACAGGAAACACATCGCTTAAAGGAATCTAGGGACTTTCTTGGCTGTCCACTGGTTAAGACTTTGTCTGTCAACACAGCAGGTGCAAGTTTGATCCCTGGTCAGGGAGCTAAAAAAAAAAAAAAAAACCCAAACAGAAGCAATATTGTGACAACTTCAATAAAGACTTTAAAAATGGCCCACATCAAAAAATCTTAAAAAAAATAAATCTGATTTCTTTGAAGCCCCTGGGAATACCCTCAGTAGGTGTCACTGTCTGGCTTAGTCATTAGGAAAGTTGCAGCACCCAAGCCATATTTTGCATCATTCCAATCCCAAAGAAAGGCAGTGCCAAAGAATGCTCAAACTACCGCTCAATTGCACTCATCTCACATGCTAGTAAAGTAATGCTCAAAATTCTCCAAGCCAAGCTTCAGCAATATGTGAACCGTGAACTTCCTGATGTTCAAGCTGGTTTTAGAAAAGGCAGAGGAACCAGAGATCAAATTGCCAACATCCACTGGATCATGGAAAAAGCAAGAGAGTTCCAGAAAAACATCTATTTCTGCTTTATTGACTATGCCAACGCCTTTGACTGTGTGGATCACAATCAACTGTGGAAAATTCTTCAAGAGATGGGAATACCAGACCACCTAACCTGCCTCTTGAGAAATCTGTATGCAGGTCAGGAAGCAACAGTTAGAACTGGACGTGGAACAACAGACTGGTTCCAAATAGGAAAAGAAGTACGTCAAGGCTGTATATTGTCACCCTGCTTATTTAACTTATATGCAGAGTACATCATGAGAAACACTGGGCTGGAAGAAGCACAAGCTGGAATCAAGATTTTCTGGAGAAATATCAATAACCTCAGATATGCAGATGACACCACCTTTATGGCAGAAAGTGAAGAGGAACTAAAAAGCCTCTTGATGAAAGTGAAAGAAGACAGTGAAAAAGTTGGCTTAAAGTTCAACGTTCAGAAAACGAAGATCATGGCATCCGGTCCCATCACTTCATGGGAAATAGATGGGGAAACAGTGGAAATAGTGTCAGACTTTATTTTGGGGGGCTCCAAAATCACTGCAGATGGTGATTGCAGCCATGAAATGAAAAGACGCTTACTCCTTGGAAGAAAAGTTATGACCAACCTAGATAGCATATTCAAAAGCAGAGACATTACTTTGCCGACTAAGGTCCGTCTAGTCAAGGCTATGGTTTTTCCAGTAGTCATGTGTGGATGTGAGAGTTGGACTATGAAGAAAGCTGAGCACCGAAGAATTGATGCTTTTGAACTGTGGTGTTGGAGAAGACTCTTGAGAGTCCCTTGGACTGCAAGGAGATCCAACCAGTCCATCCTAAAGGAGATCAGCCCTGGGATTTCTTTGGAAGAAATGATGCTAAAGCTGAAACTCCAATACTTTGGCCCCCTCATGCGAAGAGTTGACTCATTGGAAAAGACTTTGATGCTGGGAGGGATTGGGGGCAGGAGAAGAAGGGGAGGACAGAGGATGAGATGGCTGGATGGCATGACTGACTCGATGGACATGAGTCTGAGTGAACTCCAGGAGTTGGTGATGGACAGCGAGGCCTGGCGTGCTTCTATTCATGGGGTCGCAAAGAGCTGGACACGACTGAGTGACTGAACTGAACTGAAGGAGGATTGAACTTCGATTGTATTTGAGCATTTACCAGTTACCAACACTTGCCCTGGAAAGCTTTAGCCAAGCCAGCCCTGTGTGGAGACCGTTGATGGCCCCCGGCTGTGTTACCTATGTGGGCTCTGCATCACATAGTCAGTGTATGAAAATATTCTTTCCTTCATTGCTAAAAGTAATCTGTTGGTTAAAAATGTTGAGGTATGTTTTGAATTATTTGGACATCCATATTGATAACAGCTCTCTCTTACCAAGAACTTTGTATGTATCTGGCACTGTTCTGAGCCTTTTCCGCATATTACCCCATTTAATCCTTACAACAGTCCTGTCAGGTAGGCCCTTCATATATTTTCTGTTCCACAGATGAGGAAACAGAGACACAGAGAGGTTAAGTAACTTGACCGAGGTCACACAGCCAGCAAGTGGTCATCTTAGGATTTGAACTTCACCCCTGGCTACTGCCATGAGGTCCTCTCACGTGTCCATGACTAACTGTAATTGTGAACATTTGTCATTGGCTGTGATTTCTTGGCTTGCACTTTTAAAAAGTGAGAACGTTCAACTTATAATCTGTTTTTACCTTTACTAACTTTGTAATAAGGTTGGCCTGAAGCCTCCTGGTGCAGATATTTAATTAAATATTTTTATCTCTATTTTAAATATTTAGAAAAGTATCTTTGGTATGGGGTGGGGACCAAAGAGCTTTTTTTTTTACATGTCATTTATTTTTGGGACCAACAAGAGTTCATAGGTCCTAATCCCTGTGGGTCTTGTGCTTAATGGAAAAATGACCCTCAGATCACCTCATAGTATGTGGATGTGGGCTTGGGGAGCCACAGGTAGTGCAAAGATAAGCGTGGAAGTGGGAGCCTTGCCAGCTAGACTGGAAGGGGGAGTTACTGCTGGAGGGCAAGTGGGCGGGGCTTTGGAAAGCAGTGTTGGTGTGGGCAGGGCTTTGGAGGGCAAGTGCTGGTGTGGGTGTGGCTTTGGAGCAAAACTGTGAGTGTGTGTGGGATGATGCTCAGGCAGGAACAGGAAGCTCACGTCTTCTTTGTCAGGGTTTGTGTCAAGCAGAACTCATTCTATAATCCAACTCTTGCTCAGAAGCTGACTTAAAGAATCAGGCAGCTGTTCACTGAGAATGGAATTTGGGGAGCCCTGTAGCTGCCACACAGACCCCCAGGTGGCTGCCTGCTCAATGCCCATCTGTAGAGAAGCCTGCTGTCCCCAGGGGAGCATGGCTGTGGGAGGTGATAGGGCACATTCCCAAGATCAGTGTGAATGAAGGCATCATACATTATCACTGTAATGAAATGCTCTCTAAGAATCCTTAGAACAATAGACAACAAACCCACACCCCCACGTGCCATGGCCCCAAGGGAGTGTGCCAGCCTCAAATTAATCATTCCCCAGTCTGCACTCTGGACGCGTTTCTTGTCTGCTGTCGCCCTGGGCGGCCCATGGACAGGGGTCTTGCAGGTGTGCACACCTGGCGTTGAATCATTGTATGAGTGCCGAGGACCAGCGCTAATGCTTCGTGTTTCAGATTGCATGTCTGTCAAATAGAGTCAATTTCTCAGGGTCACCAGGAGGATGACATGAAGTACAGTGTCTAGGGGACTCCTTGTCCCTGAACCTCCAATTGTCAGACCAGCAGGAGAACCAGGGGAAGCTCACCTGTAACACTTGTTTTATTAAACTGATGTTATTTGACACAGATGTGCATTTAACACTATGATGGCAACATTTCATAAATTTTAAGCAGAAGGAAAAATAGTAAAGGGAAAAATATCCTCTCCATTGAAATACTGGTTAAATGACTATTACATGATTTCTAAGAATGTTGCAGTGGAAAACTCCTATGATGTACACTGGCTTATTGAATAGCTGTTAAGTTGTTGTGTGCATGCTTCTGCCTTTAAAACATATAAGGAACTGGATTATGGTGGTAGTTGCACCACTCAGTAAATTTACTGAAAGAAACAAATCATTGAATCGTATACATCATATGGGTGCATTTTATGGCATGTTTGGGCAAAAAAATAAGTTTTCTGTTCATGGAAGACTGAGCGGCTTATGTTTCTAACATATTTGGAAAACGATGATTTGCCTTTTGCATAAAAAGTTACCTTCACCTGCATGGTCACCTGTCCTTCTTTTGCAGTCCTGTCTTCCTGGCTATTACCGCGTGGACGGAATACTTTTCGGAGGAATCTGTCAGCCCTGTGAATGCCACGGCCATGCAGCCGAGTGTGATGTTCATGGTGTTTGCTTTGTGAGTCTGAGACCTCGTATGCCCCTCCCCCACCCCGAAGCCCCGGCTTTACTCAGAAGTGATTTTTTAAAAAATGCTTCCTCCACAGGGAACATCCCTGCCTTTGTGAACCCCAAAGGAAATCTGGAGGTTTAAGTTCAAGACATAGACTATCTCCTGCTTTTTATTTCTTTTTTTTTTTTGAAGAAAAGTTGCTTTGGTAATAATAGAAAAGGGAGGTATCATTTCACTGCAGGTTTTTTCTTAAGACAATAAGTAATGATTTACTTTACAAGACTAAAAAGCAACATAAAGGTAGAAAATGTCCACTGATTAAGCAAAACAGAACAGATCTTTTAAATGCAAATGCTAGTAGATTTTAACATTATATTACATAGTATATCATAAGAGGAATAATAAGATATCTGATAATCTCACTCATTTCTGCAATATATAATGCTTCATCATTGTTAGCAGATGAACTCTGCAAACAAGTCCCTCTTTCATGTAGTAGAAGTTGAAACAGGGCTTAACAAATGTGTGGTTAATCTTGAGAATGAACTTTGGGGCAGATACAGGGCAAGACTTGTTTTTTAACTTCAATCAGGAATTCTTTTAGGCTCTTGTGCCTGGGAGCCAGGCCACACTCCTGGGCTTTAATGGATTCACCGCTCAGAGACAGAATGAATGTGTATGGTAATCAGCCGAACCCTATTCACCGGCACAGCACAGAGGGTGGTTCATGCTTTTTCCCTAAGAGATTGATTGAGTAGCAGGGCAGGGAAAATTTAATGATCAGACCCATGGGGAAGACCTCGGCGTGGTGCCACCCATTGCTTATGCTCTCTGGAGCCTCTTTTTTCTGTTTCTCTGGAAGGACAGCTTTCATTTAGCTCTTTGTCCGTGTCTTTGTTCTCTGTAAGTGAAGTGTCTGTAGGGTGACGTGGAAGGATGGCTTGTACGCGGACTCAGTCTTTCCACGATAAGTTCCTCAAGCTCAGCTTCCCATTGCTTGATGCAGTTGTTGTTCCTTTAAAAGCTCTCTCCCTCTTCCTTTCGGGTTTGGAGGCCTCTGCCCACACTTGGGTCCGGGGGCAGTGGCGGGGGAGGGGGGGTCCACATTCTGCACCCTCTGCCGTCTAGGATCTGAGAGCAGCTCTTTGATCTACTTTGTTACTGCAGAGGAGACGAAATATAGTGGTTGGAAGTGAAAGGTCTCTTGCTTCCTGTTTTCACAAATTAAAAGATTTTATCAGCCAGTCTGGAAACAGGCAGCCACTCCTCATATAGGAGTGTCTGGTGACTTGTTTTAGTGTTTTGCCTTTTTTTTCTCCTTGGACTGCAAGTTGTTTGTGGGTAACTCTGGGGCTTGCTCATCGGGCCAGAGCCAAGCCTCTCCACACGTGTGTCCTAGGCCTGCCAGCACAACACTGCCGGTGACCACTGTGAGCGCTGTCTGCCCGGCTTCTATGGGCTGCCTTCCCGAGGGACCCCCGGGGACTGCCAGCCCTGTGCTTGCCCGCTCTCCACGGCCTCCAACAAGTAAGCCCGGCCCCTCCACCAGCCAGTCCTGCCCCAAGGGGCCAGGGTCCCCATCCAGACCCTCACTGATGTCTTCAGAGCAAGACGTGTGTGCAATGAGAATGTGAATTTGCCCCCTAGTAATTAATTGGGACTCAAGATGGAGGAAAAGACTCTGTCTTTTAAGAAAAGCTTGACGTATTGAAGTATATAAGGCAAGTTGTGTGGTGGCAAGGACATTTGCCTGCCTTTTTTCCTCTTGGTCTAATGTTGATCATCACTTCCTTCAGTGTTGTGTGCCTACCAGTGGGCTAGGAAGTAGAGGGGGACATGGATATGAATAAAACTTGTTCCTGGGCTTCAGGAGTATTTGAGCTAATGACCAAAATATGTAAATATGAGGCTCATTGGGAATGAACTGAATTCATTAAGTTGATTCAACAAATCTGTATTGAGTGCCTGGTATGTGCTGGGCATCATGGTAGGTGTCCTGAGCATCAGAGTGTTCAGCCGTGGCTGCCGGCGCCATGGCATCCACTGTGTGATCATGAGGACAGGGGAAGTATGTCTGCTCTGCAGGGGGCATCTACCAGGGGTGATGCCCTGAGGAACCTCTCAATCTGAGACTTGAAGGAGGAGAGGAAATTGGAAGTGAACTTGCTCTTGGCCAGTGTGGGCAGCTCTGAGGGAGGCAGCCAGCCCCAGGGACTGGAGGAGAGGAACTTGGCTTGAGCATCAGAGCCGGCCTCCTGGAGGAGACCGCTGAAGAGGGCATTGAGGGTGAGCCGGTGAGCCCAGACAGAGTGGGGAGAAACGCAGCCCAGGCGAAGGGACAAACAGGGAGTGTCTAGTGCCCACTGGGTGGGGCCTTCGTTTCTGGGCTAAGGAGTGAGGATCCAGTGAAGGTGTGTAAGGATAGGAGGGGTGGAAGCCAAGCATTTCAGTATTTAGGAGTTCTGCACCATCCACTGGAGAAGTGCATCCATCTCTGCCGTTTTGTCAGTTTCAGCCCCACCTGCCACCTGGATGATGGGGACGAAGTGGTGTGTGACCAGTGTGCCTCAGGATACACGGGGGATTGGTGCGAGAGGTACTCCTTCACTCAGCCGGTTTCCAAAAATGTTTACAATGTGTTTGTTTTTAAATGTGTAGTTACGTGTGGCTTTAGAGTTTTTGATATGTAATTATATTTTATAGACTCAGAGAGAGAAGCCAGTCAATCAATTAAAAAATTAATGTTGAAAGTCCATGGGAATACTTTGATCTCTCTGAGCTAACCTGAGTTCTCATCAGTAGCAGTGGGAAACAGCCAGGAGTTCATACGTCTGTTCACACATTTGAATGTCCTTTTACTCTGGATAATTCCACAAGTAAGAGCTAGTTTGATGTAAGTGTCTCCTGGCGCCTGGAGGCCAGGGGCTGTCTTTCCCGTGTGAGTCTTGGTGCCAAGTCTGGCTGGTCTCCATGGGAGGTGGCCTTCCTGAATGGTGGGGATGTGGGTTGAGTTGCCCGGGCCCAGAGCCTGTCCCAGGAGATTGTTGGCTTATTTGGACGCACTCCCCATGTTTCACAATGAGTGATGGGATCTGTGAATGCCTGAACTGGGAGCCGCATTCCTCTCCCAGTAAATCTTAGGTGAAGAGTCAGTCTGATTGATTAACCACTCAGAGAGTCCCTGGATGGTGGGGTACAGTCTATAGTAATTGCATTTGTGCGCATCTCTCTCTCCATCTTTTATACAGATGTGCAGACGGTTACTATGGAAACCCAACAGTGCCTGGAGACTCCTGCGTCCCATGTAACTGCAGTGGCAACGTCGACCTCTTGCAGCCTGGAAGCTGTGATTCTGTCACTGGAGAATGCTTGCGATGCCTTGGGAACACTGACGGCCCTCACTGTGAGAGGTGTGCTGACGGTTTCTATGGGGACGCGGTGACCGCGAAGAACTGCCGTGGTGAGTGTGTGGGCTGTTGCAGTTGGGTCCACAGCTTACCACCTTGTGGAGACTCCACTCATCTTGTGCTCAATTGCTAAATCATTTTGGACTCTTTTTTGACCCCATGGACTGTAGCCCACCCGGCTCCTCTGTCCATGGGATTTCTCAGGCAAGAATACTGGAGTGGGTTGCCAGTTCCTCCTTCAGGGAATCTTCTTGACCCAGGGATTGAACTTGAGTCTCCTGCATTGGCAAGTGGATTCTCTACCCCTGAGCCACTGGGGAAACTCCTCCATCCATCTACCTACCATCAAACAGAGCTTGGCCCAGGAGGTCACTTGACCCCATCTGCGCTGGGTTAGCTTGCTCAGTTACTCCAAACGGAGGTCAAGTGACCTAGAAAACACACAGCCTCCCCTTTCAGGAGCAAGTGGTACTCCACAGAGTGCTGGCACTGCTCCCAGGGACTGAGGAGGTGAAGGAAGCCTGTCCTGTTAGGTAGATGCTAAGGGCTTCTTGAGACAGATGGGATTTCAACATGTGAAATAGGAAATGGGGAGACCCTAGCCCCACATCTCAGTGGTCTTTGCCTGAACTGCTGACTCCATGTTGCTCGGCAGGGCTCAGCTCAGACCCTTGAAATGACAGACCATGCAGAATCAGTTACTGAGAAAAGCAAATTTCAAATTCCCAGGATGATAAACATATAGCCTTAAGGCCGATACAGCTCTCAGTTTTATTTTTTGCATGGTTCTTGAAAAAAGAATGAAAGAGTAAAAATTGCAGTGATACGTTGTTTTGATGCACACGTGCTAAGTCCCTCAGTCGTGTCTGACTCTGTGTGACCTGTAGACTGTAGCCCTCCAGGCTCCGTCTGTCCATGGGATTCTCCAGGCAAGAATACTGGAGTGGGTTGCCATGCCCTCCTGCAGGGGATCCTCCCCACACAGGGATTGAACCCGTGTCTCTTATGTCACCTACATTGGCAGGCGGGTTCTTTACCACTATCACTGCCTTTTTGATAGTGAAGTCGCTCAGTCATGTCTGACTCTTTGTGATCCCATGGACTGTCAGGCTCCTCCGTCCATGGGATTTTCCAGGCAAGAATACCGGAGTGGGTTGCCATTTCCTTCTCCAGGGGATCTTCCCGACCCAGGGATTGAACCCGGGTCTCCTGCAGACAGACTGTTTACCATCTTGAGCCACCAGGGAAGCCCCTTTTGATGATTTCACCTTTTTGATGATTTCCTATAAATACTGAAGCCCTACTATGCTATTACAATGTAGAGACACAAGAGGGAGCCAGAGATACAGAAAAGATGCTGCCTAGGAGGACAAGAGATGAACAAGGTGTTAATCGCCCTGGGCTTAGGAGCCTGATGTTCAGCATCTTGATTGATTATCATAGGAGATGATAATTATCATGATTATGATAACCTGTGATTGTGTAAAGCTTCAGAGTTTACCGGATGCCTTCACCGTTCTCCTGGCTTTTCTTTTCGTGCTTATTGCAAACCTTGATGACAGTTCATTTGTCACTTATGGCATGTCTGTGACTTCCCAGGCACTATGCTAAGTATTGTGATGGGAGTTGGAACTTTATCCGACTTGAAAATCCCAAGTCCAGTGGGGAGCTATACAGGATGTTGTATCAGGGAAGCACATGTGTGGGTTCAGGGCTTTAGGGTCTGAATAACACAGGGTAGCATCCAGGGTTACATGGTCACCAAGCAGCCGTGTGATATTAGGCAAATTTATTACTCTCCTAGCTGCTATTTCCTCATGCGTAAAATGGACATAAATATATGTGTATACTAGGCCTTTCTGAAAAATAAATGGGATAATAAATTTAAGTTCTAAACAGTAAATAAATGGTAGCAATTATAATTGTTAGCAATAAGAGCAGTAATTTTTATTATTTTTCTGTATCAATAGTGTCCACTATAAATGCAAGCCATGCATGTAATTCAAAAATTTCTAGTAGCCGCCTTTTAAAAATTATTAAAAAATTAGATGAAATACATGTTAATAACACATTTAACTCAGTATATAGAAAGTGTTATTTTATCCATGTAATCAAATTTTCAAAGTGCTAATGAGATGATTGCTTTCTTTTTTTTAATAATGAGTCTTCAAAATTCAGTGCATCTTTTATAGCCTATCCTAATTAGTAAGGGCTTCCTAAGTGACTCAGTGGTAAAGAATCGGCCTGCAATGCAGGAGGCGCAGGAGACCCGGGTTCAATCCCTTGGTAGGGAAGATCCCCTGGAGAAGGAAATGACAGCCCACTCCAGTATTCTTGCCTGGGAAATCCCATGGACAGAGGAGCCTGGTGGGCTACAGTCCATGGGGTTGCAGAAGAGTCTGACATAACTTAGTGGCTAAACAACAATAATAAGGATGCTAAATTTTCATCAGAAATACTTGATCTACATTTAGGTTACATAAAATTTAGTGTTGAAGACGTGGATTCATACACCCAAGTTTTTCAAACACATTTACAAGTTTTCCTTTATGTACATCCAGCCTGACATAGCTGTGTGATCTATGGTAAATTATATCATCTTTCTAAGTCTTAGATTTCTTACCAAGTAGAAAAACAGATTTTTCACCAAATAGAAAAATGTTAGTGCTCCCCGTCTGTGTTTGTTATGAAGGTTAATTCACTTATTCCATATTTTGACTATAATGTGATAGACACAAGCTGACGGGTGTGTGCCCTGCAAAGCCTGCTACTCACAGTATGCTTGGGCCTGAGATATTTTGTGACGTTTTTCTTACATGATTATGCCATCAGACAGAGAGTGTGCATTATCTAAGCCCAAGCATTCCTGAATAGTACATATCCTGGGATATCTTATCAGTGAACATATTACAAATCTTAAATGAAGTGCATGTTGACAGCTGTGGTATGAATATCAATTAAACCTTTCTTGGACTCATTAAATTGCATCATTTTGAGAATGTGGGGGACTTTGTAGCTTTAAACATCAATATTCTGGCTGGAGAGGAAACTGAAAACTCAGGCCTGACAGCCTGACTCAAAGGACTCAGGTCTTAGAATAAGAAATAATTCATTAAATCATGAACTATAATATTAATTATCTACATGGCTATAATTCAACTTAAAATATTTATATGTGATTGGAATGAGCAAATGGCTAAATCGATTTTGAAATCTTCTTGGCATGTTTTTTATGAAGATTGGTTGATTTACATTGGCAGCTCATTTAAAAAATTTCGGGGGATTCGTGAAATTGGTGAAGCTCATTTGCAGATTATTACCTTAATAGTTTCAGTACATTTTTTTCTCTATGATGGTTCCTTCCACCAACCTTATGTTGGCTCTTTCAGAAAAAGAGTAAATTTTTAAAGTTACTGCAAAGCAATCATTTTGTTCTCATTTTCCAGTTTGAAACATGAATGTGTAAGATTTCTCCTTTGGGGATTAAGGGATTATATAAGAGCCATATCCAGAAATAGGCACAAATATGTCTTCTGTGTGTGTTAGCCTGTGAATGTCATGGCCAAGGCTCCCTTTCTGCCGTCTGCCACCCGGAAACTGGACTCTGTGAGTGCAAACCACACGTGACCGGACAGCGATGTGACCAGTGCTTGGTAAGATGCCTCCAGGTCCTCGCGTACAATTCATGTGTGCATCAGTGTTGACATCTGGAACTGGTTCAGATGAAATGGGATCACGACTGCCAGAAAGAGTGGGTGCCTGAAGCACGGTGGCGGGAGCAGCTGTGTGTCCCGATCTGGAGAGTGTATCAGTTCCCAGGGTGATGGGATGATGTCACGAGTCCTTTGTGAGCTTGGGACACATGCAGGTGCTGATTTGGAAATGTTCTAGGAGGTACTTTTGTTTTTGCCATTCAGTCCCTAAGTCATGTCCGACTCTTTGCCATCCCATGGACAGCAGCATGCCAGGCTCCTCTGTCCTCTGCTATCTCCTGGAGTTTGCTCAAACTCATGTCCATCAAGTCGGTGGTTAGTAGGTTGCTGCTACTGCTAAGTTGCTTCAGTCGTGTCTGACTTTGTGCAACCCCATGGATATCAGCCCACCAGGCTCCTCTGTCCTTGGGATTCTCCAGGCAAGAATACTGGAGTGGGTTGCCATTTCCTTCTCCAATGCATGCATGCATGCTAAGTCACTTCAGTCGTGTCTGACTCTGTGCGACCCCATGGACAGCAGCCCACCAGGCTCCTCTGTCCACAGAATTCTCCAGGCAAGAGTACTGGAGTGGGTTGCCATTTCCTTCTCCATTAGTAGGTACTAGTCATTGACTAAAATCTGTTCTGTCTTCCTCTGCTCTGCCCCCATGAAACAGTACGGCTACTATGGGCTGGACTCGGGGCTCGGGTGCCTGCCGTGTAACTGCAGTGCCGGCTCCCTGTCGGATGACTGCACACCAGAAGGCCAGTGTCTCTGCGTCCCGGGTGTGGCCGGGGAGAAGTGCGACAGGTGTGCCCGTGGCTTCTATGCCTACCAGGACGGCGGCTGTACACGTAAGCGCTGGGATTCAGCATTTAGACTTCCATGTATTGCCTAAACTTTTCTTGGAACTCTCCTTCGACTTCGAACTAATTCTATTAAGTTCCTTTATGTTTTTCCTTCATATGTAGGATGTCATTCCTTTTCTCTGTTTCCAGATCCCTGTTCTGGGAAGTCCATAAGCCTTGGTCAGGCTGTACTAACTGTGTGAGCTTAGGCTAATGACTTGCCTTAGCTTTGGTCTCCTCTTCCATAAAGTGGGGGAGCCGATTAGACTCCATCCAGGAGTTACTGTCAAGGTGGTACTTAGAGTTCTTTGTATAGTGATTGGCACACAGAGACTCAGTAAGCCTTAGCTGTCTGCTCTCCCCACCGGTGGAGGCCTTGCCTGGCCTTCTCTCTGTTTCTCCACTGCCTCCTGATCATCTCTCATGCAACAGCCTCTCTTCAACAAGGAGGAGCCTCCGCCTCTCATGAAACATGGTGGGGTCCTGGGGACCATGAGGTCTCTTCAGGAACTGCAGGAGTGGTTGCGGTTATTAACACAGGCAGACACTGCAGCAGCGGCATCTTGACTCCTTTGGTTGACCCGACGGTCCTGATCCGTAACAAGACCCCGTATCTCTCTCGTAGCCTGCGACTGCGCTCACACCCAGAACACCTGTGACCCGGAGACTGGGGAGTGTGTGTGCCCACCTCACACGCGGGGTGCAGCGTGCGAGGAGTGTGCAGACGGACACTGGGGCCACGACCCAGAGCTCGGATGCCAGGTGCGTGTGGCCACCTGCATGTTTTCCCTGCTGAGAACCGCTTTGCTGTGTCAGGTTTCATCCTGTTTCTTTTATCTGTGTGTTAATTTTAACCTGTTGAGTGGCTTCATGGTTTCTAGTCATAACTCAGCACCCATGGTGGGAATCTAAGTGGAAGAAGTAACAACCTTAAAACACAATATTCCAAATTTTCTTCAAGAGCCTACCTTTGAGAAACGGATAGGTTAGTAGATCAAAATCTTATTTTACTGCCTTTTAAATATATTCTGCAATATATGCTATCTTCCAGGAGAAGGACATGAAGTGCTTTCTGGGGGCGGGGCACATATGTCCCATCTTCCGTGGTTCTATTTTTCTGTGTTTACTTTTGTCTGTTAAACGTAGAGTTTGCATTTTGAAAATAGAGGGAACATTACTCGTCTTCTAACATGATTTTGCTGGACTGCTTTGACCTACTAAGTAAATTGAATTTCAGTCCACAACTGTGACCCAGCATGCAGGGGTTCGACGATGTCCGGCAATATGGGTCCTGTCTCTTGATGGCTTGTGTCGTGAGTCCAAAAAGCAGTAGTGAGAGAGGTCTGTTTGCTTGTATGGTTTCTCCAGGTTTTCTGTCGTCCCTGTATGTACACATTATGAAAATATAAAAGCCACCTTTTGATTTATTTCACTGTTTCCTCTTCCAGGCCTGTAATTGCAGCAGTGTGGGGTCAGCCAGCCAGCAGTGTGATGTAGTCACTGGCCGCTGCCCCTGTAAGCCTGCATTCGGTGGACGGGCCTGCGACCAGTGCTCCCCAGGGTACAAAAGCTTCCCCAACTGCGTGGCCTGTGACTGTGACCCGAGGGGGACCCTGGCCGACGCCTGTGACCAGGAGCAGGGTCTCTGCAGCTGTGCCCAGGAAACTGGAGCCTGCTCTTGCAAGGTACTGGCCTCGACCCCACTTCCTTTCCACCCTCTCACTCATCATCATGACTTCGGGGCTTTCACTATTTAAATAAGCACCTGGCTTCTAGTTGCTTCTCTTAATGAGTTTGCACCGCCTTCTGGGTCTGAGGTTAAATTCTGTATGTGCTCTTCTAGAGTGATGGATGATGCTTTAGATGGAATTTGTACAGTTTATTACAAGTGTCAGATGATGGAACTGATTTGAAAAACACGCCGAGTTTTCTATCATGTGTCCCAGTTGGCTGAGTAGCCAATCTGTCTTGAATATGCAGGTAAAATAGATAACAGGGCTTCAGGAAAATGTGTGGTTGTACAGCTGGTAAGTAACTATTCTCTCGTGCCTGCTGGGCAGACTGGAGGAAATTTGCATTGATTATTCTCCCAGGAGATTAGATTTCAACATCATACCTAACTCTGTATTTTCATTCATTTTCCCACTGTGCTTTGTTACTAGATGGTCCTTGACCACTTTCTCTGGTCCTTTCCTTGGGCCCAGGAAATGGAAGCCTGGTCCTGGGCTGATTGGTGGTGGGGGATGAGGGAGGGGAAACGCGAGTGGGTCGGGGGTGATGGGATCCTCAGTGGATGTGTGCTTGGTTCCCCGCATCTGTGGGCTCAATTCTCACCCCAGACGGCCAGTGCAGGAGAACCGGCTCAAGGCTCTTCACCTGACTGCTCACCAGTCCCCTGGGGACTCACTCCAGGAGGATCTGGGCCCTGTCCTGGAGACTCACTAGGGTGTCTGCATTTTCCTGAAGCTTCTGAGATGATTCAGATGATTAGCTGAGCTTGGGAATCACTGAGTCTGAGAGAACTGATGCTCAGAGAGGTAGAGGAGCCAGCCTAAGAAGCAGCTGGTTCATCCGTGCCTGTTCATCCAGAATGGTTTCTGTGTTTTGATTCCACTTCTGTTTGTTCAGAAACCGTGTCTCCTTTTTTCAAGTAGAAGTGAGTCTATCGCTTTGTCTCCTTTAGGAAAATGTCGCTGGTCCTCAGTGCGGTGAGTGCCGAGCTGGCACCTTTGCTCTGGACGAGGCGGACCCTCGGGGATGCATGCCCTGCTTCTGCTTCGGGCTGTCACAGCTGTGCTCGGAGGCCGAGGGCTACGTGAGGACGCCAGTGAGTCACATGCGCGTTAAGCATTCTGGTTTTGACTCTCTATCCTCGGGAGCTGGGTGCAGGTGGGAGAGACAGTTAAGTACTTGTGTTGCATTTTCCTCTTACTGGGTCAGAAATTCTAGGAAGCTAATTTGAGATCATTAAGAATCAGAATTCTAGGATTTCCCTGGTGGTCCAGTGGCTAAAGACTCCGAGCGCGCAATGCAGGGGGCCAGGTTTGATCCATGGTCAGGGAACTAAATCCCGCATGCCGCAGTAAAGATTCCACGAGCTGCGATTAAGACCTGTGAGGCCTAAAAAATAAAAGACTCAGAGCCCTGCCTCTGCCGTCCAGGAAATAAATGGAGCAGGAACGAAGACATTGGTGTCGCTCTGTGCTAACCTACCCACAGCTTTAGTCGGAAGATGAAGTTGCAGTATGTCAGTGGTCTCCTTCGTGTAGCTGAACATTGCCCAGTATAGCACTTTCAGTTCATTTTAAGTTTAAAAGAAAAGCCTTTCTTATTCCTGTTTGAGTAATGAAGCCATCTCACCTGAAACAGCAAAGCCTCTGACAGTCCGAGGTGCAGAGTTCATTCAGGTTCTGAAGTGGCTTGTCCTCCACTCCCTGACTAGGTGACACTGGGCTCAGATCAGCCTCTCCTGCGTGTGGTTTCTCAGAGCAACCTCAAAGGCACGACCGAGGGGGTGTACTACCAGGCCCCCGATTTCCTGCTGGACGCCGTGACCGTCAGGCAGCAGGTCCACGCGGAGCCGTTTTACTGGCGGCTGCCTGGGCAGTTTCAGGGAGACCAGGTGAGACAAACACCCAGCCTAGAGCCCTGTCCACCTTTCCTGGGGGCAGAGGTGCCCGTGGAAGTCACAAGGGCCTGGGTTGGCCTATTCCTAACTGGAGTGGGTATTAGTCTTCTCTTCTTCGAGGGGATGAAGTGGTAACACTTAGAAAAAGTCCTCCAGATGAATGGTTCTTTGCCTGTGATGCAGGAGACCCTGGTTCAATCCCTGCATCAGGAGGATCCCCTGGAGAAGGGAATGGCTGCCCACTCTAGTATTCTTGCCTGCAGAATCTCCATGGACAGAAGAGTCTAGCAGGCTATAGTCCCTAGGGTCATAAACGACTTAGCACACACACATACCAATGTTTAAAAGTCTTTTCAGGTGAAAGTCATATTCTTTTTCTCCTTTTTAAAGCAATCACTCAACAAACTTTTTTTTCTTTTTTTTCACTAATAGAGGCTCAATACAAGCCTGGGTGCTATGGCCTAGGAGGGTCTTCTCAAGAATTTGTCACCTATTTGGGGGGAAGAAAAGAAACTTGAAGACCTTGTGTGCATTTTTGCTTATATAAATACATGAGTCTGTGTGTGAATTCATCCTGATTTTTGAAACTTGGAAACAGGTTCTCCAATGGTTGTAGTCATGTTTAATTCAAAGGAGCTTGAGAATCGTTAGAATGATTATCATGTTGCTTTGTTACTTTGGAGCTCACCTTTGCTGGCATCATCAAGAGAAGACACTGGGAGGTGATGGGTTTGACTGTGACTTTGATGGTGGTGGTGGTGGTTTCAAAGGTGTACTTATTCCCAGCCCATCAACTTGTATTCAATACATAAATGCAGCTTTTTACAGCCAAACACACCTTTATAAAGTGGCTTGTAAAACTTTTAAAGGATTGCGTACTTAAGAACTACAGCTTATATCAACTTAAGAATCCGGAACTAAGTAGAATTAGAAGGAAGCACATGTCAAATAACATATTACACTCACATGATGTATTTTTTAGAGACAAGATTTCCTTCAAATGGCAGCAGGCTTATGCTGAAGTATCTTTAAACTAAGGCTATGTCAGAGACGTAAACAACACTTCTTTCCGACAGCTCCTGGCCTACGGAGGCACACTGCGCTACCGCGTGGCCTTCTATGCTTCTGATGGGATCGGCACCTCCAACCTGGAACCTCAGGTGCTCATCAGAGGAGGCCGGACCAGGAAGCAGATCATCTACGTGGACGCGCCAGCCCCCGAGAATGGAGTGAGGCAGGAGCAGGAAGTGGGGATGAAGGAGGTGACTGAGCGCTCTTTCCACATCACTCTCTCTGGGCTGGGAACTCTGCATGTGATGAAGTCATGAAGCTGCTGTAAATAAGAGAGAGTGAAGAAGAAGGCTTTGGGTCAAAATTCCAATGGGTTTAGCAAGGTTTCTAAAAGGATTCAAATTTCTATTCTCAAGAAATGCGTATGAGGCTCATGTTAATTTAGTGCGAATGCAGCTTAAATCCTTTATCTGAATAAAGGAGTCTCAGCCATATGAGTATAATGGTTCTGGGTTTTTGGATGCCCTTGAATTTGGGACGTGTGTGTTCCTTCCTCCAGGAGAGGTTTATTGATTGTTCTCTGTGTGGCTGGCCCCGGCGGAGGTGTTATGAGGTTGTTGATAAATGAGGTGGTGGGACTACTGCGTCCAGCAAGTGACAGGAGAGCTTCCATAGTTAAATTTAGGGTCACCCACAGCAAGAGCTGGGCTTACTACGGGAGAAATCTCTGAAGGAATTAAGTTCATGTTTCTCTGTGGATCTGTACCCTAACTTTAGTTGAATGTGCTTCTCATCTGCAGAATTTTTGGAAGTATTTTAACTCTGTTTCTGAAGAACCTGTCACACGCTCAGATTTTATGTCTGTTCTTAGCAACATTGAGTACATCCTCATCAAAGCCTCTTATGGCCAAGGATTACAGCAAAGCAGGTACTTGGAAATTTCTAGAAGTTTTAATATATCTTTCTTATTTGAAAGCATACCTTAAGGACTTGGCTCACTTCATCTCCCATTACCCCATGTTGTTAATATATATATTTCTGTTCCTCACCAAAATCTTATTAAATATTAATATTATTATGAAGTGTGTGAAAATGACATAGATTATCCATCTCCTATAGTAATGTGGAGATAACTTGTAAGTACATGAGGATGATGCCTTCCGTATAAACAGCAAAACAGTTCTACTGTTTTCTGCCCTTCAGCTGCAAGGCCCATTGTTTGTCGCAGTGCGTCAAGAATGCCATCCCTTGCTCATTTAGTGTCATGAACTTATCCCCTAAAGATAGCCACCTAAGTTATGGCCAGGCTAGTACTTCGAGGTCTTGCAGGTGTGTGCTCTCTAACATGGTTCTTAAGTTCTGAAAATCTGGCCGAGGACTTTCCCTGTGGAATGACTAATGTGCTTTTTGTGTGTTTTTACCCATTTCCTTTATGACTGTGAACGGGAACGACCCTCCACCCGGCAGGAAAGTTCTGGTTCTCTAGGTGCGCCAACATGATTGTGTAATGTGCTGTTTCTGAAAACTCTCTTTGTAAATGTTAGTGCCTGCTTTCACGCTTCTTAACCCAACGGTTTCGCAGAATCTCAAATATTTCAATGGAGGTCGGCAGAAAGGCGGAAGAGTCACATGCCGGCAGGGAGGTGGCCCTCCTGTTAGAGAAGTGTGTCTGTCCTCCTGGCACGGCTGGACTCTCGTGTCAGGTAGGAGATGGTGGTTGAAACCTGGTTTCTGGTTCGGGGTTGAAATATGCTTGTTACAGCAGCTCTGAGTGATGAATAGTGCTATGTGTTTCTATTATGCCATTTTTTTTCCCTTTTAAAAATTTCTTGTGGTAGAATAGGTGTTTATCATCTTGCCTCTTTCTAAAGTGTGCAGTTCAGTAGCGGGTGGGTCAGTTCACTCACGCCGCTGTACAACCAACCTTCAGAATTCTTCATCTTATAAAACTGAAACTCTGTACCCATTAAACACTTACCCCTACGCCCACCCCCAGACTCACCCTTCTACTTAGCAGGGTAGTCTTATGAAACTGCTACTCTAGGCCCTTCATATAAGTGGAGTCATGCAGCATTTAGCTTTTGGTGACTGGCCAACTTCACAGGGCATGATGCCCTCAAGATTCATCTGTGTTGTAGGCCGTGTCAGAATCTGCTTCCTCCTTCTTAAGGTTGAATCACATCCCACTGGATGGATGGACCACGTTGTGTTTATCCATCCATCCATTAGTGGACATTTGAGTTGCTTTCACGTTTGGCTATTGTCAATAATGCTGCTACAAACATGAGTGTACAAATCCAAGACCCTGGATTCAGGTCTTTGGGGTTTATACCCAGAAGCAGAATTGCTGGATCACGCGATAACTCTAGCTTTATGATGACCCACCCCACTAACCATCATAGTGCTCTCCTTAGTGACACACTTTTCTCTGTTCCCACCAGCAAAGCAGTAGCGTTCCAGTTTCCCCACCTCCCCGCCAACACTTACTATTTTCTGGGTTTTTTTTTTTTTTCATTTTTTTTTTTTATAGTAACCATGTGAGCTGGCATCTCATGGTGGTTTTGATTTGCACGTCCATGATGATTAGTGACGCTGAGCATCTTCTCACGTGCCAGTCATCTATGCATCTTCTCTGGAGAAATGTGTGTTCAAATCCTCTGCCCATTTCTTAATCGGGTTTTTGTTGTTGTTGTTGTTCACTTCCTTCCCTTTTGCTTCCCTCCAGGACTGCGCACCTGGTTACCACAGAGGGAAGCTTCCGGAAGGTGACGGCAGGAGAGCACGCCCTCTGCTGGCCCCGTGTGTGCCCTGCAATTGCAACAACCACAGTGACGCCTGTGACCCGGAAACCGGGAAGTGTCTGGTATGCTGGTTTGTGTGGGTGCTTGCCTGACACTCAAAATTACAGCGGGCACTGGGTGTCTACTTTTCTGGTTGGAGATCACACCAGTTCCTTGATTTAGAGTATTCAAATTTAGCTAAATGTAAGGTATACAAATATTTCCTTCAGAAAGGTCTAGCTAAGTGGCCTGACATTTTTGGTGGGAATTCTTTTATAAATTCTTTGAATTTATTTATGGGTAGCAATTTGGATATGAGTTAAGTGTCTCTTGTTTTTACCTGCAGTAGAGGTGGTACATGAGAACTTGCTGTCATAGAATTTGAAGGGTCACCTGGACGTTTATAGATGAGTTAAGGCCAAAGTTGAAAATGTATTTCTCTGTGTAAGGTATTGCTCTCTCCTTTCCTTTGTTAAAAAGTACACGTTTTCCTGGAGGTCTTAGTATGCATTTGCTTCCTGGCTCTCTCCTCCTAGACTATCAGTGACATAAGGAGAGCTCTGACCACTGAAAACGACCAAGAGCCTCAGACAGAAGGCTCGTGACCTTGACCGAAGACAAACTCTTGTGTCCAGGGTTTTGCTTTAGCCAATAAGATCTTATTGATAACACAGAATAATCTGATATTTTTTCCTTACTCCTGAAACCTCATTCTTTATGATAACTCACGTGGGAACATTGATTCCCTGTCTAAATTGTGCCAAGACTGACTTGATGCAGGCAAAATAGCTCATTCAAGGAAAATGAGCTGCCCACCAAGACACACCAAAGCCTCCTAGATCCTGGCTGTAGCCTCATCACAGGAACCAGGGCTCCCACAGCAGATCTGTCTTCCTCTTCTTTTATTCGGAAGCGTCTTTCATATGCGGAATTTAAAGGCAGTCTCCCCTGGGAAAACTGTTAAACCATAGCCATGCACAGGTGAATTTAAAAGCTGAAATGCTGCATGGATTTCCTCAGTTAAAAAGATGTGTGTCCACCTTTGCTGACTCCATTAGATATCTGGGATTAAAGAATTGTTCCAGTCATTCAAGGTAAAATGAAGATGTAGATAGCTACAACACTATTAAAAAATTTATTCATTCTAATCAGTTCATGCCCCAGGCAAAAGTAAAGTCCTAATACCAAAAACGAGAAAATCTCATTTAAGTATTTAAGGAGAATTGATTTCAGGCAACTTCGGGCAAGATGTAATTAGCTAGGAAGGTCCCTTGGCCCATCACAGAGACAAAGGTCATGTGGATAGTTGGGGAAATTCATGGTTCTTTCGTGATGCATCTTTCCTTGGGGCAACTAATCATTTAACAAGATTAGGTACTCCTAGGGGCACTGAATCAGAGAAGGCAATGGCAACCCACTCCAGTACTCTTGCCTGGGAAATCCCATGGGCGGAGGAGCCTGGTAGGCTATAGTCTATGGGGTCTCGAAGAGTCGGACACGACTGAGCGACTTCACTTTCACTTTTCACTTTCATGCACTGGAGGAGGAAATGGCACCCCACTCCAGTGTTCTTGCCTGGAGGATCCCAGGGATGGGGAAGCCTGGTGGGCTACAGACCATAAGGTCACAAAGAGTCAGACGTGATTCAGTGACTCAGCATGCACACACATGTTGGGTGAATGCAGTCTTATAATGAATGAAGGCCACAGAGCTGCCAGTGTTCAGGATTTTTAAAACGTGACAAAAAATGCTCACCCTCTGTTGAGAATTAAAAAAAAACTGTCAACTGATAAGAATTGGGGTGTTGCTGGGCTGTCTCCAGGTGAGGTGTTCTAACAGTTTCCTATTGTTTTCTTCTCCTTTTGAAACGTGGGATCCCAGAACTGTGGCCACAACACCACTGGCGACCGCTGTGACACGTGTGCCCCTGGCTACTATGGGAAGGTGACCGGCTCGGCCAGTGACTGCTCTCCGTGCACCTGTCCTCACAGCCTGCCGGCCAGGTGAGCACACAGGTGTGCCGGCGTGCCCCTGCCGCCCACCACCGAAGCTGGATTGCTTCCACGGTCAGCTTCACTTTCCGGGGTTTCCATGTGACCCATCTTAGTGGGTACTCTTCGTGTGTCCAGAAAGGCTAATTTTAAGAAAAAAGTGTTCATTCTCCCAATATTCAAAGAGAATCTTTGCAAAAACAAAGTATCTGTGTGTTAGCACTGAGTGTTAGAATGAAACTAATAAAAGAAAGGAGGTTCAGGTTTGCTTTCTTTGAAGACTAATTTTAGCCTCCAACCTCCATATACAGTGTGCCCAGAGATGAATTATTATTAATTTTATGAAGAATTCAGTTCTTATTTAATGTAAGGTGTTGGGATTAGAATGTATATATGCTGATGACTGATGAAGTTCAGAAATGTTACGTGGTGGTGAAATTTGGGCCAGGTTCCACCTTGTACACATGATGCTTGTACAGAATTATCTGAACACATTAAAAAAAAAAACAGAGATTTTTAGTGGAAATTGGAATATCTGAGGGTCCTTTCTGGTTTCGATGAAAACTGTAATTCATAAATAACATTTCATTCTTGCTTAGAGTATTTGGTAAGGCATTGAACATGTATAGATCAAATACCAACTTTTGGTATACTGAAATGAAGTTTTCCTTTTAATTTGTTTGAATTTTGTCTCTTTTGTTGTCTCCAAGTAAGCGTTGCTTGACGTTGAATGCCTAATGAGAGGCACTGTGTAAACTTCTCTTGCGAACTGTCAGGCATCTTAAGATTTATTGCTTACTATTGTTTACTATTATTTAACTTTTTGTATTAAATCTGTGTATAAATGTTGAATCATTAATTCCACCCCTGTCATCTGAGCTATAGGAATACTTGCAAATGTGCATAAAGATGGGCACTGCTTATGTTGTTGTTTAGTTGCTCAGCCATGTTCGACTCTTTGTGACCCCCTGGACGATAGCCTGCTAGGCTTCTCTGTCCATGGAATTCTCCAGGCAAGAATACTGGAGTGGAGTGGCGTTTCCCTCTCCAGGGTATCTTTCCGACCCAGGAATGGAACCTGTGTCTCCTGCTTCACAGGTGGATTCTTTACTCCTGAGCTATGGGAAGCCTGGCATTGCTTGCACTCACAAGAAATTGGAGGTGTGGAGCTGAAATATACCTACAGGGGTTTGATTAAATGCCTCAAGACACCTAGAGTGCAATATTATACTAACACTGAGAAAAGAATAAGGCATATCTGTGTGTACAGAATTGGAGAAAAGCCGGTCAAATTATGAAATTGAATACATGATGTGATGCCATTTGGGGAAGCATTCAAATCCATATGTGTGTCCACATCCACAGCTCCGTGGCTATACATGCCTGGAATGTCAGGATGGGTATTTCACCTTTCTACTTTGCACAGTTCTGTATCTGTGTATTTTACTTCTTCAGTCACAGAAGGTCCACACCATCGCCACAACCTCCCTCATGCTGGTAAATTAATAGCTACACAATTAGGAAGTGGCTGTGAGATTGTGAACATGCCATGTGTGCTGTGCATCTGAGAGGCCCCCAGAGAGGTGCTTTTTTTCTATTCATACACATTTTGTGTTTCCATTGACGTCTGTCTCTAGTGCTGAAGGAGGAAAAAGGTCGGAAGTGAAGTGGGGCTCATAGCAACCAACTGACTCATGCTGGGAACTTCTCTCACTGGCCAGATACCCTGGCAGTTTTTTTAGTGGCTTGCAGGTACCCAGCTGAGCCTCCAGTTGGTGACTTAAAAAGTGGAGGCTAAAGTGGTTAGAAAAAAGGAATACACCAGAAGCTGAAGTCCCAGAGTGAGGGCTCAGCATCCAAACAGATTGTTCAGTTTTGAGAGGCTCCATCTTATTGCTACTAAAGCTCCTCACCTGACTCCCTACATTAGGTCCAGTCACCCTTGAGCCCACCTTCACTCTCTGCTCTTTCCATACTTCTCTCCCCGGCCTTTCACTGCACTCGGGTGAATCCCCAGCACTCTTCCAGCTCACTTCTCCCTGCTGGCCCCACGTTTGCTCGTGGTCAGCTATAGTTCTCCAGCCACCCTTTGATCTAATCAGTCAGATAATTCACGCAAGTCTCAAGCCCCTTTCCACTTGAGCAGCTTTCTCGTTTGGTGACTAATTGGTTGTCCTCTGTAAATGGGTCTCCATCCCCTCAACACTCATGTGGTTGTCACTGGATAGGCATCAGTGAATGTCTTCTGGACCCACTTGTATTGACTACATGGTTGTTTTGCTTCTGCCCAACAGAGTTTAAGCCCTAAAAAGCTTGCCCAGGTGTCCAGTTTATAATCACTCATTTTTTAGAACAGTATCATGTACTCTTAAGAGTAATGAATAAGTACCCTAAGAAAGATCTGAAGTTGTATGTCTGAAAATTCAAAACAATTCTTCTTTTCCAGCTACAGTCCCACTTGCGTCTTGGAAGGCGATCATGATTTCCGATGCGATGCCTGTTTTGTGGGTTATGAAGGACAGTATTGTGAAAGGTATGTCGTCTGCTCCTTTTGTATGCACAGGACATATTTACAGAAGTGATGGGGAGTCGCTACCAGTTTGATAATGCAAAACCAGGCCTCCTGGGTAATAAGGCAGGTAAAGGCACTTCCTTGTGACCGTCTTGTCCTCCTTTGAGGGGATAGAGTGCAGAGGGAGGTGAGCAGACCCCTGTGCGCTCTGCACTTCACAGGGCAGAAGTGATGACTGTCCTTGGGTGGCTGCTCTGTGTATTCACTCACTCACTGGTGTGAACCCTGCCTTCTGTCCTCCCGTCTTCTTCTGCAGGTGCTCATCCGGTTACTATGGTAACCCTCGGATGCCAGGCGGCACTTGCCAGAGGTGTGACTGCAGCCTGCATGGCTCTGTCCACGGCGACTGTGACCGTGGGTCCGGGCAGTGTGTCTGCCGGCCGGGGGCCACAGGGCTCCGCTGCGGGGAGTGTGAACCGAGGCACATTTTGGTGGAAAGCGACTGTGTGTGTGAGTGTCACCCCTCCGAAGGGCTAAGGAGGGTTTCTTTTCTTGGATGGTTTCCTGGTGCCCAGTGGTGTCTGCAGGCTAAGCTCAAGGGCTTAGTTGCTCTGCGGCATGTGAGATCTTAGTTCCCTGCCCAGGGATTGAACCTGCATCTCCTGCATTGCAAGGTGGATTCCTAACCACTGGAGCCCCAGGGAAGTCCCTAGATGTTATTACAGGATGCTATGGGCACCCATGGGAACCCGGGCAGACTCTTTGCTATAACTTGAACATCCTCTTTCCTGTAGCCTGTGATGATGACTGTGTGGGTGTCCTGCTGAATGACTTGGCCCACGTTGGGGATGCCATCCTGTCTGTGAACCTCACCAGCACCATCCCTCTCCCATATGGGGTTTTGTCAGACCTGGAAAGTAGAACAAAGTCTCTCCGGGTAGGTACTGTGAGTACAGAGATGGATAGAAGCGTGTGTCACAGGAAGCTGAAGAGTTGGTTGGGACCCTAGGGGTCATTCTGTCTGTCCTCCACCAGTGCGGGCATCTCAGTCCCAGTGTCTGGTGCTGGGAGGTGCCCAGCCTTCTCCCCCTGAACCTGACCGAGAACCGCATCGTCCGCACGATCACCGGTTCCACTGTGCAGCAGCGCTGACTGTTCAAGACTTGATCCGCAGATGCCTCCTGTGTATAAACCCTTCCTCTGTGCTCCTCTCGCTGCCCTGTGGAAGAAGCCAAGGTCCACTCGCCCCTGTTGATAACAGGTCTTTGGACAGAAAGCAGCTCTGTTAATACAAACAGAAAATGAATTGAGAAGGCATTGTCTTTAATGTGCTGAATGAAGAGCCACTGTTTTCCATCAATGTATTATTCTTAACTGGAGTTGCAGGGCACAAAGGTTCCTCCTCCCTTGAAGACTATATAAAAATCTCAGGATAAATCATAATTTTATGTTTAGTTAAAATCTGTGTTTTTGATCTGGGTCCAAAAGACGATGGGAAGGTAAGAAACTGACTTGCTAGACAGCATTTTTTATTCTAATTGGGGGGAAAAAATGAATCTAAATTTGGCTCACACCCTATACTTTAGAATGTGAGGTATTTAATTCACCGTGTCATGCCATAATGCCGATGTGTGTTTGTGTGTGCAATCCAGCTGCTTCAATGATCCACTCTTGTTAATATTGGTCCTTTGTAGATTTAATGGAGTTAAGGTTAGGAAACTGTAAGAGGTGTTTCTATGTTATTTTTCCTGAAATGGAACAAAATGTTTTCAAAGATAAGGGGGGAGAAAAAGAAAGAAACAAATGTTGAAATTTCTTTTCCACTCAGCAGAGACACAGTCAATAAATACTACCTTCTGTCAGTTTGGTTTCCAACTGTACGACTCTATTTTTTACCACGTGAGATGAATACTTGATTTCAGCTTTAACTCTTAAGTGATTTGCTCCCAGTTAGAGCACTTTGTCAGCTCCTTTGTATGACTTTTTATGTTTATATAAAGTACTCAGGAGCTTGAGATTGTGAACCCTCAACTATTTCTTGTTTCCACTGTTGACCTACATAGCGACTTGGGCAGGTTAATAACTGTCCTGACCATAGACAGTAATCTCGCCCCTTCACAGGTTGTTATAAGGTCTGAGTAGCGTCACACAAATAAAGAAATGAGAGGAGTGTTGGCATAAATTAAGTACTTAATTGTTGTAATTATAAAGGCTCTTCTTTGCTTAATACTTTTGTATTTTAGCTTAGTAAGCTTTTTTTTTAGGTGTTAGCAATTACAATTAAAATTTATGTGACTCTGCTGTTGAAATTCAGCCAGAGCCACCCAGGAACTGCAGCAGTTCTGCATGGCACACCAGGCTTTACGTTTATATCTGCATAGGAAATATAATGCGAGAGACCGCAGTCTGGAAACGTGTTCTGTAATCCAAACTTCAGTGAATGTGATTCACTTTATTTTTTAATGCAATGTCAGGGAAAAGAGAATTTCTTTCCGTGAACAAAAAAGGTAATGACAGGTGATTCTTAGTTAAGAACCAGAAGATTTATTTTGAAGCATTATAATTTGCTTCCTTCATTCTTTTAGGACTCTTTATTAAAAGAAAATATGCAGAAAGAACTGGTGAAAAGTCAACTTGAAGGCGTCTCAGAACAAACGGAGGACCTGCAAAGAGAAGTAAGTTCTTCATATAAAGGGTCTGCTCCGCCTGCCCCCCAACCCCCAGCCCTTGTGAACACTGGCACGGGGATTTCTTGGAAGGTTATGAACAGATCAGGGCAGCCCCCTCCTCCCAGAAGCTGTGTTCCAGCTACTGTAAAGTCAGATTAAGTAGGTTCTGATGCAGCCAGTCTCCGTGCTGTGGTGGGAAGGGGCCCCTGACTTAATTTCTGCTGTCCCCTCTGCTGAAGGAGGAGTCGGGCTGTCAGTTCACATCACCGCTTACTTTCTCCTGTGAACCAAGGTTGGGCAGAATGAAAAGATGGGGGTCTCTTCCCCATCCTGTATTCACTGCGCATGGTGAGCAGTGAGTTTCCCCCCTCGCCTGCCCCCAACACCAGCACAGGCAGCTCCTCCCGGGGTGTCTGCAGCACTCAGACTTCAGCCCCTACTTCTGATGGTCTCACTTTGAATGGCAGGAGAGTTCACTTTGATGTCAGCAGGGGATTATTCGTTCTCTTCAGCCCAGGCCAGATGAATGGTTTTTAGTGACCATAAAAAGAATCTGCTTATTTGCAGATGGCAAGGGAGTCCTATTGTCAAATTCATGATTTTCACTTTAAAATTGTGTGCCTATGTGTGTGCGCACACATATAGTACATAGATGTGTGTCTTTTGAAAGTGAAAGTGTTAGTCACTTTTGACCCCATGGATTGTAGCCTGCTGGGCTCCTCTGTCCATGGGATTCTCCAGGCAAGAATACTGGGGTGGGTTGCCATTCCCTTCTCCAGGGGATCTTCCCGCCCAGAGATGAAACTCAGGTCTCCCGCTTTGCAGGCAGATTCCTCACCTCCCAAGCCACCAGGAAAGCCCCGTCTGTGTATATGTACGTCTTGCCTCTGTCTCTCAATGTTCACACATGCACACAATCATGCACCCTAAAATGCAGGAGCTTGGCTTCTGTTAATTTAGAATTAGTGACCATTTGGGAAGAGTTTAAGGGTTTCTGTGTGGGCTTTTAAAGTACCTGAGCAAGCAAATGTTTGGTAGGAAGTGATAAGCCAATTAAAATAAATTCTTTCTATCCATTAAAGAGGATTCTCTTTGAATTTTGACTTGAAAACACTTTTAGAACCATTCTGAGTTACTTACTTTGGGCTTCCCTTGTGGATCAGCTGGTAAAGAATCTGCCTGCAATGTGGGAGGCCTGGGTTCAATCACTCGGTTAGGAAGATCCCCTGGAGAAGTGAAAGGCTACTCACTCCAGTATTCTGGCCTAGAGAATTCCATGGACTGTGTAGTCCATGGGGTCGCAAAGAGTCGGACACGACTGAGCTACTTTCAGTTTAGTGAGTTACTTTACATTCCTAGAAATTACAGACAACCCTCCTTCCCACAAATTGTTGTTGTTTAGTCTCGCTAAGTCATGCTGACTCTTTTGCGATCCCATGAACTGTAAGCTCATCAGGCTCCTCTGTCCATGGGATCTCCCAGGCGAGAATACTAGAGTGGGTTGCCATTTCCTCCTCCAGGAGATCTTCCCGGATCAGGGAATGAACTTGGGTTTCCTGCACTGGCAGGTGGATTCTTTACTGCTGAGCCACCAGGGAAGCCTTTCACAAATTAGAATACCCTTAATAAAAACAACAGCTGAGAGTAACTAACAGGCATCATCACATATAATCCTCATGAAGTCCTGTGATTCAAGTGTTCTAATTACTCCAAGTTATGGTTGAGGCTGTCCAGCCTGGCAGATGCAGGTCTGTTTGCCTAACTCTGTGTCTTAACCGCTTGACTAAGTTCTCATGGTCAATACAAATTAGTAAGATTTTACTTTCTAGGTTCTGCAAATTTGGGTCCTAACATGAGCATGAGGTCTCCACAGTGGCAACACCCGGGAGATTCTGCGGTTTGACAGCCGATTAGGCTGCTTTTTAAAATGTACCGTCTTTTTTCACCAAGAGTGAGCAGCCCATCATTTCATGAACCACCTAGTCCGTTTCCCACCCTGCACTGTTGACCTTGGCTTCCACGATGGCGAACCTTTTCTGTGTTCTAGAATATGTTTTGTTGCTTAAAAGAGACAACATCTGGCATACTGAAGCTTGCATTTTATTCAGAGTGAAACTCACCCGAGGCCTTTATTTTCCGTCAGCTTGACAGAGTGTTGACTCATAGTGAGCAGGTGACCAGGGCCACGGAAAGAATCCTGGACAAGAGTGTGGACCTCATTAAGTTGACCGAGAAGCTGCAGACAGACATTGAAGGTAGTGTCCTCAGAACTTTGCTTGACGAGTCTGGCTTATTTGATAGGGAAAGTCTACTCTCTTCACTCAGCACTTGAATAGCCGTGACTTGCACTGGGCTCCTGGGGCCTTCCGCTGTCCACACACAATGTGCTAAGTCAGTTCAGTCATGTCCAACTCTTTGAGACCCCATGAACTGTAGCACATCAGGCTCCTCTGTCCATGGGATTTCCCAGGCAAGAATACTGGGGTGAGTAGCCATTCCCTTCTCCAGGGGATCTTCCCGACACAGGGGTTGAAACCCAGGTCTCCTTCCTTGGTAGGTGGATTCTTTACTGCTGAGCCAATACAAATCAGACTTTATAAGGCAGAAAGTAAAGACATTATTAGGACGAAAGACATTTTTTAAAAAGGAGTAGTATCAAGGGTTGGTGATTGTTCAAAGAGTAAAGATTACTGAGGGCTTCTACACGCAAATATTCCTGGCAGGGGCAGGGAATGCTGCAGTGATCGTGGTGCCTCGGCCCTACCTGGACAGGTTTCATGGGTACCAAGGGAGCAGACAGGAAATAAACCAGGATCCCAGGTTCCTGAGTGGTTTTTTTTTAACACTTTAAAAAATATTTATTTTGGGCTGTGCAGGGTCTTTAGTGCCGTGAGGTTTTTTCTCTGGTTGTGGCGGGCGGGGGCTACTCTCCGGTTGTGGTGTGAGGGCTTCTCACTGTGCTGGCATCTCTTATTGCGGAGCACGGGCTTCAGTAGTCATGATGTGGGCTCAGCAGTTGTCTCTCCTGGGCTCTAGAGCACAGGCTCGGTAGTTGTACCACACGGGCTTAGTTGCTCCTTGGCTTGTGGGATCTTCCCAGACCAGGGATCGAACCCGAGTCTCCTGTATTGGCAGGCAGGTTTTTTACCACTGAGCCACCAGGGAAGCCCCTCCCAAGTGTGTTGACAGGGCATGTCCAGAGCACACTAGATACATGGACTAACCTGGCCTGGTTAGAGGGTCAGCCCAGTGTAGGTGGGCAGAGCAGCCTCACTGGAGAAGGTTCTAAGTTCTCCCATCCTTTGAGAGACTTATTCAGTGATTCATGAACTTTCTCCATAGAAATGATCGAAAAGGCTACGACTCTAAATCAGACGCTGGATAACGATGTCCAGCTGCCCAGCTCTACCCTTCAGGACATGCAGGAGAACATCACGGCTTTGCTGGAAGTCCTACGGAAAAGGCGGTTCCTGCCGCTGCACCAGAATGCCACCCTGGAACTCAAGTAAGTTCCTGAACAGCACTTATGACACGACCAGTTAGAGGGAAGAACGTGACAGTGGACGGGGAGGGAGGCAGGTGGGGGGAGGGGAAGGGAAGTAAGTTCTCAGAGGGACAGAGAGCCACAGGGGAAGAGAGGGGTGCCCCTCCCCCACCAACAGAGCACAGCGTGACCGATGGCAGTGCTTCGGCCTGTGCCATTACGTCATAGGTTTGGTTTTTCTCCGTGACCCTGAAACACTTTTTCTACTTAGTATGCACAAACAAACCTCCTGATACTGTCTTTATTGAAGATCGAGTATAATGCAGGAAACTCTCACGGAAGCAAGCACAGGCAGTGGCCACAGCTAAAGCTGTGAACTCTATGACAGACTGATACCATGCCAGAATAATTTTGCTCAGTTATGCAAACTGTCATTGAAACCTGGGCTTTGAAAAACAGGTCACAAAGAACTGTTAGACGTGGTCACGAGAAACTTTCAGTTTGCTTTCAGACTATATTTTTCATAGTATTTTCACACAAATTATTACTTGATGCAATAATAGCAAAGCTGTCTTTCTGCCAGGTTGTGGTAAATATCTGATTAAGTACTGGCCTCAATGATCACACCACACTCCATCAAAACTCCAGTCTCTGTAATGAGATATTTAAGCTATTTTAATACATTATGCTATTTTAAATAACATTTTATAAAATAACTTAGGTCAAAATCTTTTTCTGAATTTCACATTATTATCTTATCAGGGTGAATGTTAAGAAGTGAAGTCATTAACCAGAGTTTGCATTTTGAGGATTCCCGACTTGCATTGCCACGTTATTGAAAGTTGTCTTTTATTCAGTGGGAATTTTTAGAACTTAAGCCTGGGAGGCAGTATCTCGAGCAACCACAAGAGAACTGCTTCAAGGAGGCAAGGGGTGAGCCTAGTTTATAGAAGTTTTGCAGCAATGGACAGCCAGCCTGAACATCAAAAGATTATTGTTAATTAAAGAAAACAGATATCCCAAGTTTAGGAATTTAAAACAACATCCACTTCTACCAGCAGGACCCTGGAGAGCTGAGTTTTTATATATTTTCATCATTGAGTGGGATTTTTGACATTGTTGTTGATATGGTAGGTGAAAAACTAAAGGTGGAACTTACTGTCACACAGGCTTTGGAGAAAAGGACTAGTAATTTAATTATGAGATGTTTGTTAGGGCCCAGGAAGGGCCCTGAAAGGACTCTGGACTGGACGAGGGGAGCTCAGAGTTGGGCAAGGACTCAGGAGATGGGAAGGGGGCTGTTGTCTAGGGAGCACTCCTCTGCCGGGTGAGTGGGGAGCTGTAGATTTCCCCCCTCACCTCTGCATGTGCTCATCCTCACCTCCTTGTGAGGTAGGAAGGATGCACCTGAAGTAACTGAGGCCCAGAGGGTATTTGCAACTCCATCAACATTGAGCTGCCAGGACAATATGAAACCTGGTGTGTCCTGCATGCTAAGTCACTTCAGTTGTGTCTGACTCTTTGCAACGCTATGGACTGTCGCCCACCAGGCTCCTCTATCCATGGGATTTTCCAGGCAGGAATACTGGTGGGTGTTGCTAGTTCCTTCTCCAGGTAATCTTCCTAACCCAGGGATCAAACCTGTATCTCCTGTATCCTACGTTGGCAGGCAGGTTCTTTACTGCTGAGCCACCAGGGAAACCCATCTTTCCCTTTACGGCACCCTGCAAGTGATCCTTTGTAGCTGTGTTTCCTGACTGTTTTCCAGTTTCTTAAGGAGAGGCCGGGTCTTTACCATAAGTCTTCAGGCTGAGTACTTAATCTTGAATCTCCACAGTGAGCCTGGAGAAGACAGCTGACTTCGTGGCACCATGCAACCCTTTCTCATGAAACTTGCTTACCTGCTCATGGCACTAGTGTGGTGGAGAAATGCCACTCGAGAAACCGTGTTTTACTGTATTAATTGAATTTTACAGGAAGAAGCTGATAAGGAGTGCTGAGGGGTTTTGTGATTTTTCTTGTAGTCTTTCAAGTCATTGTCAACTATGTCATTTCATTTGGTCGTGGTTTAGATGGTAAAGTCATTTCATAGATGAAAATTTGATCTTTATTTTCAATTTCTTAGAGCAATACTTTCTTTAATGATATGAACTGAAGGATTCATGGCTACATATTAGAAATATATTGGACTTTTTTGTGTGTCTCCCATGTACTATTTTTAGTTCTCTTTGTAACTATCATAATACAGCATCTTACTATCTTTTTTATAATTCTTAAAATCACAAGAATGTTCAAATAATTCCTGTTGATGCTCTAATGATGTCAGAGTTCAAATATATACCTTTGGAAAATTTTTTTTGTGGTGTTTTAGCCCAGCAATCTGATCATCTGAAAACTAAGGGGGATTTGCAAGGCATTTTCCATAAAAATATTCAAAGTTCTTCTGATAAACTGAAGGAAGAAGTTAATAGGATATATTCAACCACTGCAAAGTTCTGTAGTATGAAAATTGTATTATTCTATTCTAGCTTTAAGTTCAAATTTGATTTAAATAGCAATTTGATAGCACATTTATGAAAGAATAGAGGGAAATGTCTTGATTTCTTGAAGCTTGCTTTTATCAAAGTGGTAGAAATTATATCTTTCTGGCAATTTGGATTTGAAAGTTTTTATAAAGTTTGTTTCTTTACTAGCTGCAGGAAGAACCTTTGTATTGTATGGATACGTTGGTGACTTTGGAGCAAATCACTGAAGCGTCTCCTTTTTTCGATTTCTGCCCGTATTGTAATGAAGATTTCAGTTGCCATCGTTCACAGGCTGTGGCCCCAGTTTTCTGAATCCACATCCGCTGAGATGGTTTCTTTAATTCCACTAAATGTGTTAGGAAGTTTGTTAAATCAAGAAAGATCGTTAAGGATACAGTGTAAACCTGCCATACATATAGCGGCCTTAGAGAAATTTTTTCCCTTTTTAAGGGATTGCGATGTACCACTTAGGACTTCAGGATGGAACTGAGAAGGGATATGTAAAAGTTCCTTTTGCTATACATCAATGCTGTGTGCTTTGTTGTGCATTTCTTACCATCTTTTATGTTCCCAGGGCTGCCGAAGATTTATTGTCACAAATTCAGGAAAATTACCAGAAGCCACAGGAAGAGTTGGCGGTGTTAAAAGAAGCAGTAAGCAGCCTCCTTTCAACACACAACAGTGATGTGCGGGCCGCAGAAGAGCTCCTGAGAGAAGCAGAGATGAAGACCCAGGAGAGCGGTCGCCTGCTGCTCCTCATCGGGGCCAACCTGCGAGAGTTCAACGTGAGTCCTGCCAGCTCTCGCCCCCTTAGAGCTGGTCCCAGATTCTCCCATGTAAATGACGTCATCCTTTGCTTCTTAAAAAAATGAGCCTCAGGGCTGACTTCAGCACACAGTGTCAGGCACCTGAGGTTCAGAGGCTGACTTGCTTTTATGAAGCATCCTTAGAGGTGATGTTTGCTGCAGGAGAAGAAGCTGCGTGTTCAGGAAGAACAGAACTTGACATCAGCACTGATTTCCGAAGGAAGGGGACTGCTGGATGCAGCTGCTGCTCCTGCAAACGCATCCGGGGAGGCTCTCGCGGTAAGTCCCAACTCAGCACAGCCCAGGGTTTCCAGGGAAGCCTCCCAGGCCCCAGACAGGCTGTTACACAGATGGGCACGTGGTCACAGTGTTAATCTCTGTGTAGCAACTAGAGCAACACCGGGACGAGCTGCTACTGTGGACTGCCCAAATCAGGCGCCACGTGGATGACCTGGTCATGCAGATGTCTGAAAAGAGAGCGCTGGAGCTTGTGTACAGGGCGGAGGATCATGCCGCTGAGCTGCAGAGACTGGCAGGTGCCCTGGACAGGTGAGGCATATCTGGCAGGAACCCCACAAGTTGTGATCCACAGATCAGAGAGAATAATAAGCTTGGCTGTTTCATTCACAGTGTCGAGTCACATTCTTTTGTGTGTGTAAAAACAAAGACCTCTTTTATTTTCGCGGCAAGGAGGGTTTCCTCCCAAGTTTGGTAGTGTGTATTTGACCATCAGCAGGAATGTACGATGGAAAAATGTGAACTGAAGCAGATAGGAATGAAAACAAATATTATGCTACGATATCAAGGCCTTCAGTATCTACCTGGTACTCAGGACTTTATGAGTTTGCCCGTGGACAGAACCAGATACTGATTTCCTTATGTGTCTTGCCTTCTTGGGACTTGTGAGCTAGCCGGCTTTCTGCATGGATGCAGGTTGTGGTTGCCCACCCTGGACTGCTAGAAGTGTTGAGGATCTATTTGCCAACTCCTGAAAGATACCATCTCCATTATTTTCTATTGCCTAAAAGGCTACCATTGTATTCATTACTTTAACATATATTTTTGGATATTTGTCAAGTATATCCTCAGTTTGTTAGATGTGCCTTTAAAAGAGAAGCGAGACTTTAGGCCAGTGGTTCCTGAATTGTTGCAGGAGGAGCCTGGGGAACTTCAGAGTACTGATGGTTCTGTCCCCTGACCCCTCCCGTGTCCCCCAGACTGTGGGATATGGTCTGTACTTTAAATTGTTTTTAAGTCCCCAGGTAATCTGATGGCAGCAAATGAGGGAATTGGGGTTTAAGGCTTTACACAATATTGTGAGTTAGTAAATTTATTTCTTTAGAATCTGCTATTAATTATGAGTGGAAAAAGTCTGGACACCCTGGGCATACGTGTGTTTCTGTGTGTGCTAGGTGTGTTTTATGGAAGGAGAAAAATGAGTATTTTTTCTAATTTGAGGAGTGCTGCCGTAAAAGATGAGTTCACACGATGAAAGCAATTAAAAATGACTATTGTATAAGTCTTGTGCTTCAGTGAGCTCTACGGCCTCCGTATGCTGTTGGAATCAGTAACAGAAAATGGAGTTAGGTACCCAGTTAGTTTTTCTCCTTTCCTTATCTTTCCTCATTTTCCAAAAAGGAAAAGGATGTTCTGACTACATCTATAGCTACAACGAAATCTTTGTTACTTAGTATGAGTCGTAAAAGCAGTTTGGTGTGATGCCTGAAATTAAATAACTTTGTCTTTTGTTTGAAAGTCACTGAATTTTGCCAGTCAAGTAGTAGCAAGTAATAACTGCTGGTCTCTGCTTTGGAAAGCACCCAACTCAATAACCTTGGGGAGAAAATGAAGTGGGCTACTCAGCAGGCAAAGATGTGTCTATTGTCAGGTTTCATTTTGAAGCGAGAGCGAGCTGGATGAAACAGCACCATTATCAGCTGGCAAGTTCCTGAGTGATCAGTCCCCTTACAAGAGTGAAGTTCAGATGACTGAAGTATTATCTCATCCTCCTCCTAAACCCCTGGTGAACTTCGTCAAATTGGTGTATACTGTTTGAGGAATAAGCCTCAGCATCCTCACATATGCTTAGCTAAGAAAGCCTTTTTAAAATGAACACGTGTGTAGCAGGAGAGATTACAACCAGCGCAAACAGGCAGGGGATTTGAACAGAGATGAAAGACTGGATGGTCTAAAAGGTGAGATCATCTCTTCTTTGGGTGTTAATTAAGCAGCAGTTCTTAGTGTTACCGAGACAAGGTGACCACAGCTTCTTATTTATTTATTTATTTTCATTTTACTTTATTTTACTTTACAATACTGGCATTTGGAATTAGAGGGGAATCCACACGTTGACACAGACTCCTGTCTTCCTCGTTGATGATGTTTCTCTAAGTGAGAGGCTTTTAGGAATAGTGGGCAGATTCAGTTCCGTTGATCATAACATCTCTAAATATGCCTATTGCACAGTGGCCTTGGGAATGTCAGACATGTGTCCCTGAATGCCACCAGCGCAGCCCACGTCCACTCCAACATCCGGAGCCTGATTGAGGAATCAGAGAGGTTGGCGACAGATGCACTCGGAACTGTGAAAGAGGCGAGCGTGGTAAGAGAGGCCCCTCAGGTTTCCCTGTGTGCCTGCTTTGTCTGGGCGCTGTGGTCAAGTGAGCCTTCTGTGAGATGCTCAAGCAGAGAGGCAGCGGCTTAAACCTACGCTTGTCAGGATTCTTTTCTGGTGGAATTCTGTCATCGTGTGCACACTGTCTTTTCCTGCATGCTTAGTCACTCAGTTGTATCTGACTCTTTGCGACCTTGTGGGCTATAGCCCACCAGGCTCCTCAGTCCATGAGATTTCTTAGTCAAGAACACTGGAGTGGGTTGCCATTTATTTCTCCGTAGTATATTCTAATGCATTAAAAATATTGTCTTTTCCTATGGGAGTAAATAGTGGGCCTTAAACAAGCTCATTTACCCCTTAGACTACTTCCGTGTCCAACCTTGGATTCAGGGATTGATCCTGCGTCTCCTGCATTGGCAGGCAGATTCTTTACCTGCTGAGCCATCTAAGTCGTAAATAATTCTTAGAACAAAAATGAGAATGTTAATTGATACCTACCTTGGACATCTCTTCTTACCCATGGTGAACATCTTCATTTAAGGGCTGGTTTTTGTGTTTATAGATTTAAAAATGACTGTGTTCCTTCTCTTCAGCTGCAAATTAGCACATGTGTTAATAGGCCTACTTCAGTTGTCCCTGCCTGCTATCTGCTTGACTTCCTTGTTCGGAAGGACCCTGGGGGATATTCTGACCGGACAGAGTTGCTCTCTCCACCTTCAGCAAGAGCCCACTCCGCCCTCCAGGTCCATGTTTCAATTGTTCTGTTTTACAGGCTTCCGAATCTCTTGTTTCTAATGGGAGAGCGGCCCTCCGGCGTAGTTCCGAGTTTCTCAAAGAAGGCAACCGCCTGGGCAGAAAGCATAGAGGTCAGTTCCCAGCTGGGGCTGTGTTGATGCCAGAGTGATTGTGGACACACTTCTGAACATACTTCCAGAACATTCTTCTTTCCTGGAGCAAGTTGAATCTTAACATTTCTTTGTCACAATAATATTCCAATTTCCTATCCTAGACACATCATGTAATTTTTATTGTGCAGCCCCCTCCAATCTTCCATAGACTCAACAAGCCTCCCCTGAGAACGAAACCCTCTGCTCACTGCTCTAGCTCCTGAGCTCAGGCTGGTCCTCATGGCGTTTGTCAGGATACCTGTGATGTCACGTGCTTCTCTGTCCATCTCAGGGTTTCACCATTTCTTGAAGATACGTGTTATGTTTGACTCTTGTCTTCTGCACAGGGCGAAGGCATTGTTAGAACCATGGTAGGTTCTCATAAAGTTATTGAATTAAATCAATATTGATTTATCTATTAAAACTACCTATGCAAAAAAAATACCAATGTGGTTTCATTTTTCCTAAGACTTTCAGTAAGCAGTTTTTGGCACATGTAAGAGTTAGTCAGTAAGCATAATGCAGAATGGCAGACGACTCTATTGTGTAAGAGAAACAGACAAGTTTTATAACATATAGTTATATCTATCTATCTATCTATCTATCTATCTATCTCACCTTAATATACCCTGCCACTGCTCAGTCACTCAGTCATGTCCAACTCTTTGCAACCCCATGGACTGTAGCCTGCCAGGCTCCTCTGTCCCTGGGATTCTCCAGACAAGAATACTAGAGTGGGTTGCCGTGTCCTCCTCCAGGGGATCTTTCTGACCCAGGGATTGAACCCGTATCTTTTATGTCCTCTGCGCTGGCAGGTGGGTTCTTTACCACTAGCGCCAGCTGGGAAGCCCTTTTTGCCCTAGAGCTCTAATTGAATCAAGCATGAATTTAAGAAGTATTAGTGAGAAGGAAAACAAAGTAAAAAAAAATTATCAAGTAAGTCCCCAAGCATACAATTTGAGTGTGGGTTGAATGGTGCTAAGTCTTGTTAGACAAACTTTCAATATGTGGGCTCTCTGTAGAAAGCTGCTGATTTTATAGATGGGTCAGGAATGATAAAACTGTCATCCAGGCAACTTTTTAGGGTCAGCTTAAAAGGAAACACTTTTTCCCCTTTGAATAGGTATCACATTGGAACTGAGTAGATTGAAAGATACTGCGAAGAGATTTCAAGAGGATGCTGATAAAATTACCAGGCAGACCAACGAATCACTCTTGATACTTAGAGCAATTCCTGAAGGTAAGTGGAAAGTGGGGGTTCTTGATTTAGATTAATATCTTCTCATTGCAAAACACTTGCAGATGAGCAGAAGACCTGCCGCAAGGCCGATGGAGACCCACCCAAAACAAAACCAAGATTGATAGAATTTTCACTTGCAGAGGGATATGGTTTGGAAGGAAGAGCACTGTGTTTTTTATAGCTTCAGAACACCTGCATTGAAGTAGTAAAATTAAACTCTGAGAAAACAAAGCTTTAGATTCTTTATGCTATCATATTCATTGCTAACTATTAAAATAGGCCTGAGATGAAAGAAGAGACATTCAAAGAAGCTGAAATATTCCTGCTTTAAGGCAAAATGCTAAATTCATTATAAATGTGATAATTTGGAGAATTCTTGTTTGGAAATTAAGGAAATCTTCCTTTGTGAGACAATACGCATTCTAAAATAGATCACTTTAATATTGATGGCTTGAAAATGCAGCGTTCCTTAAAATTTTAAGTAGGGTAACTTTTTAACACAGGCAAGTTGCACTGTGGTGCATTATTTATCTTACATTCCTTCAGCCTTTTCTTTTTTCTTAAGTCTTGCAAGGTACTGAAAACATCTCCCAAGTTCTGTCTGCTGGTTCGCCTTATTGTTGTTCTGTCGCCCAGTCGTGTCCGACTCTTTTCGACCCCATGGACTGCAGCACACCAGACCTCCCTGTCCCTCAGCACCTCCCAGAGTTTGCCCAAGTTTCACATTCATTGTATTGGTCACTTTATAAGCATGAAAATTACCCTGGGAAACTGGACTTTGGGACACTTTGGACTGATTCCCTACGTTAGGAGAGTGGAGCATTTTCTGATCTGAAATTTTCTTTTTCTTTTATTTATCTGTTTTTAAGGATACATGGTGTATGTTGATCAAACATTCAAAACTAACTTTTTAGTTGGAATCAATTTCACATTTGCAGAAAAGTTACAAGAAGATTTAAAAGAATACCTGTATACCCTGCATCCAGCTTCTTCTAGTGTTAATCTTTGTCCCTTTTGCGTTAAACCCTTTAAAAATGAATAAAAGTGCCTTAAAAAAAAAAAAAACTCACCCAGATTTTCTAGAATAATTGAACTCCAGTTTATCTTTAGTGACCATTTAGTTCTTACTGTGCTGTTATTTCCAGGAGCCAATTGTGGGAAATATACTTCCTGTGGCCTAGGATACTTCTATGGCACCTTCAGGTTTAAATTCCTAAACCTTCTTATCCAGTCATGGAATGATTTGGAGAAGCTGTTAGTGACTATAAGAAAGGAATGATCGGAAAGAGAGCAAATAAGTTTAGATTGTTAACATATAAGATGCTGAGCAAATGGCGACTAGCAGTTACTTCTGTAATCTCATTGTATATTGAAATCATACTTCAATATAGTATTGACACCAAAAACATTTCAGTTCAGTTTAGTTCAGTCACTCAGTCATGTCCGACTCTTTGCAACCCCATGGACTGCAGCACACCAGTCTTCCTTGTCCATCGCCAACTCCTGGAGCTTGCTCAAATTCATGTTCATTGAGTTGATGATGCCATCCAACCATCTCATCCTCTGTCGTCCCCTTCTCCTGCCTTCAATCTTTCCTAGCATCAGAGTCTTTTCTAATGAGTCAGTCCTTCACATCAGATGGCCAAAGTATTGGAGCTTCAGCTTCAGGATCAGTCCTTCCAATGAATATTCAGGATTGATTTCATTTGGAATTGACTGGTTTGCTCTCCTTGCAGTCCAAGGGACTCTCAAGAGCCTTCTCCACTGCAGTTCTAAAGGATCAATTCTTTGGCGCTCATCTGAAAAACGAAGTGGTAGCACATATGTGTGTGTGTGCTCTGTCACTTCAGTCGTGTCTGACTCTCTGCGACCCCATAGACTATAGCCCCCGAGGCTCCTCTGTCCATGGGATTCTCCAGGCAAGACTATTGGAGTGAACCAATACAGTATTGTAAAGTAAAATAAAGTAAAAATTAAAATTAAAAAAAATCTTAAAAAAAAAAAAGAAGACTCTTGGAGTGGGTTGGCATTTCCTACCCCAGGGGATCTTCCCAACCCAGGGATCCCACTTGAATCTCCTGTGTCTTCCATATTGCAGGTGCATTCTTTACCACTGAGCCACCAGGGAAAACCCCAGCACATGTGATAGGCAGCCTTAATACTGTCATTAGAAACAGAAGCCCCCTTTTGTGTTCAAGGACCAGAAAGAAATTCTATAACATGTTTCTGTTACATTGCGTTCGTTGTGGTCTTATGGTTTTCTGCATGTTATAACCATGTGTATAACCACCAGAATATGTACTTGAGTATAAATTTATTTCAGGTGTCAGAGACAGAGGAGCCAAAGTCAAAGGCCTGGCCATGTCTGCAAACCAGAGCGCCACCAGCACACTCAAGAATGTCATGGGGCTCAGTCAGAAGCTGTTGAACACGTCCACTGACCTGTCCAGGGTTAACGCCACATTACAGGAAACAGACGAACTCCTACGAGACTCCTCGATGACCAGTAAGTAGGTTGTGGTCTCCCATCCTGTTAGGAAAGTTTGTGTCATGCCACGTGAGCGGCCCAGGGCACATGGGTGTTCACAGATAGCAATCCTAAATAATAAAAATGTGGCCACATCTGGATTTGCATTTATAAAGGAGGAGAAGGACCTTGGGTACTGCCTTAGGCTGGTGCATTTTTTATATATTTACCAAAATAGCAGGCATTTGATGATTTGGATATTCTAATATATCCAGCACATATTCTAGTAATGACCAGCTAATTTCTCTTGTTTCCTCCCTGCCTCCCCCCGCCCCGCCCCTGCCACCTTTTTGTCACCTTCATATATTAGCTTTGTTAGCTGGAAGAAAAGTCAAAGATGTGGAAACACAAGCCAACCTCTTGTTGGATCGGCTGAAGCCTCTGAAAATGTTAGAAGAGAACCTGAGCAGAAACCTGTCAGAAATCAAACTGCTGATCAGCCAGGCCCGGAAACAAGCCGCGTCTGTGAGTGTGGGGCCCACGGGTCTCGGGAGCCCGGCACCACCCCGCCAGCTGAAGCTCCTGGAACCACACATCCCAGGGGTCTCCTGTGCAGAGGGCTTTGGCCACACTTTCTACTGACAAGTTCTCAGAAATGCCCGATTTCTTACAGCCTTGTCTCCAAGTGTATTTAAAGCCTTGTCTTACATATCTTACTTTGTTGTTCAGTCGCTAAGTCATGTCCAACATTTTGTGACCCCCATGGACTGCAGCGTGCCAGGCTCCCCTGTCCTTCCCTATCTCCCTGAGTCTGCTCAGACTCATGTCCATGGAGTCAGTGATGCCATCCAACCATCTCATCCTCTGTCGCCACCCTTGTCCTCCTGCCCTCAGTCTTTCCCAGCATCAGGGTCTTTTCCAGTGAGTCAGCGCTTGGCATCAGGTGGCCAAAGGAAGGGAGCTTCCAGTGAAGCTTCAGTCCTTCCAATGAATATTCAGAGATGATATTTGCATTAAGTATATTTAATGAGTCCCATTTTCCTTGATTCCTGCTTTTGTTCTGTGTGTTTCAGAATGTTGTTAGCAAAAAGATCTCCATGTCCTTATGGAGATTTATAATCATGGCCTAGATTCTAGGTCCCCACCGATTTGCTGGATGGTACAAACACGTTGGTCTAAGTGTTAGCATTGCTGGAAGTTACACTGGTTACAATGTTCTTTCCATCATTTTCCCAACTCCGTGTTATCATAATCCAAGTGTTCTCCAGAATGCTTGTGCAGTGTGGGCCGCATCTCTAGAATTCTGACAAAACAGCTAGCATCCCATGAATGTTGCTCAAATCCAGGTCACTACCTGCATGAAACACACAGCTTGAGAGACTGTTTCCTGGCCATCCTTTGCCATGGCCTTGGCCGTGTGCTAAAGGAGAGGCGTTTCAGGGAAATGAGATAGAGAGAACATCGTTTGTCGTGCTCCTGGGGACCTATAGACAATAATAAAGGTGACCTCTGGTCTAATGTTTACCTTCCTGAAGCTTCTAGCCAAGAAAAAGGAGCTCTGGATTCTTTGATCCTTGAGTGATTTCACTTTGGGAAAAGAGCTAGAGGTTTATAAGAGCTCTGGTTTCCATCTGCCTTAGTTCCAGTTGCCAAATAAAAAACCTGACGGATGGTTCCAAGTGCTCTGGTTAATATAAACTTGTAGTCTTGAGGGTTAATATAAAGATTATGTGCAAGTAATTATTTACCAGAGTGATATGTGAGTGAAATAACTGGTATATAAATATTTGCTGAGTGATCAACCCTCCATTTACTACATATTATGCATGCTCAGTTGTATCCACCTTTCTTGTAACCCTGCAGACTGTAGCCTGCCAGGCTTCTCTGTCCATGGGATTTCCCAGGTAAATGATCGTCAAATAGCCTTTCTATGTCAGGTATAAGATTCCAAAGTGATTTAGAAAAACTCCTTATCTTTAAGGAATCAAGTCTCACAAAATAGAGTTCCTTGTGTAAAATTCTTTTTTAAAACCTCACAACTGGCTTTTCCATAGTAAAATATTTTACCAAATGGAATGAGTTTCAGCCCGATCCAATTTTCACCTTTTGAGACACATAGCACTATTATCCGGAGAGGAATCCTGCCTAGCAGTGAAGAGTCGGAACAGCACAGCACTTCTGAACCCCAGGCATGCTGCCAGCGTGTGCCCTGGATGACTCTAAGGCACTTGGGGACAAATCTCTTCTCCTTCTCCAGATCAAAGTTGCTGTGTCTGCAGACCGAGACTGCATCCGGGCCTACCAGCCCCAGATTTCTTCTACCAACTACAACAGCCTAACGCTCAACGTGAAGACAAGTGAACCCGACAACCTTCTCTTCTACCTGGGCAGCAGCACTAGCGTGAGTATGACCCGTGGAAGCTATGCTGAATCTCTTATGCCAGAGGATATTTTCTCAATTGGTACATTTTTGGCTAAAAAAAAAAAATAAGGCCTTCATGAGATCACTAGTGCTTCTAAGGTAACTAACCTTTTGCTAAGCTGGTAATGTTAGATTGAAAACAAACTGTGAAACTGCAGCTCTGTAAAGAGGAGAGCGGAGTTGATGAGTGGTGCCTCCCTCTGCCCCTTTAACTGTGAGCTGTGGGGACAGAGCTTTTCGTAATGTCTCCTGTGACCTCTGAAGCCATGGAGCTTCACTTCAAGTCTGTGAAGTCGACCTTCACGGTTGTCGCCAGGAGTGGAGGCGTGCACCCCGAGGGACATGTCAGAATTGTCAAGCTTCCCCCAGACTCTTCCACCCACTAAGATTCTCGCGGTTCCCAGAGGGCAAGTCCCCTGGGGGAGACCGCTGCTTCTTTAGGCTGTGTCGGTGGGAACGGGTCAGACCCTTGGGCAGAAGATATTAGCAAACACAAATGCCATCTGAAATGTATTCTTAAGACACAAGGTGCAAAGCACAGGTCAGTCCATGCTGTAGGGTTTCATGGCTTCTGTCTCGTTGCACGATTCGCGTTCATGTGTTGCCTTTTCTGGGTGGGCAGACAGACAAGTGCAGTGCCTTCCTTATGACCCTGTAGAGGCTGCTGACCCCCAGCGAGTTTTCTTGGAGAACTTCACGGGAGGCTCCATGGAGGGCCATGCCGGGGAAGGGTGGTGGGTACAGATGGCCAGTGATGGCCATGCCTCCAATACAATCCTTCGGGTCATGCTCCAGCTCCAGGGGAGGGGAGCATTTAAAGACAATGGAAGGTCTTTTTTTGGTGTTCATTTTTTTACTTTTTAAGAATAGAGAAAATGCGGTAAGAACTCCTCCTTTAAAGTGTGTCAGTGGTCATGCCCACAGTCTGGCCTGTGGACTAACCCCAGCTCATGCCTTGCACCCCAGGCTGATTTCCTGGCAGTGGAGATGCGGCGAGGAAAAGTGGCCTTCCTCTGGGATTTGGGCTCTGGATCAACACGCTTGGAATTTCCAGACTTCCCAATCGATGACAACAAGTGGCACAGCATCTATGTGACCAGGTAGCAGACAAAGTTCTGTCTGAGCATCTCTCATTTCTCTGCTGCATGTTTTAAGTAACTACGTGTTTGCCCTCATGCTGGGAAAGCTTGAAGGCAGGAGGAGAAGGGGGCAACAGAGGATGAGACGGTTGGATGGCATCACTGACACAATGGACATGAGTTTAAGCAAACTCCGGGAGATGGTGAAGGACAGGGAGGCCTGGTGTCTGCAGTCCATGGGGTCACAAAAAGTCGGACACGACTTAGTGACTGAACAACAACATGTTTGTAATATCATATAACAGTCCTTGAAATTTCTGGGGAGTGGGATTATAGTGAAAGAATAATTGGTTTAGATTTACTGTAGGAATTTTTTTCATTATTACAAGAGAAATAAACTTTGTTGCCAAAATCAACCATCAAATGAAGAAAAAAGTTAGAAGTTTGTATTACCTTCAGAATGTCAGGTCTAGGTCTGGGCAGCCACCCCAGAAGAGGGCAGTAACGTGCAGCATAGTGGAGATGCCACGTGGCTGGCAGCGGGACAAGCCCAGGGCAGGCCAGGAGGGAACCAGTGGGAGGTGTGTTTTCTTAGAATTCAGGCAGGACGTGAAATTCTTCCTTTTACAGCTCCTCTCCAGGGACTTCCCTGCAGGGACTTCCCTGGCGGTCCAGTGGTTAGGACTCTGTGCTTCCAACTCTAGGGGGCAAGGGTTTGATCCCTGGTCACGGAACCAAGATCCTGCCTGTCATGTGGTTCTGCCAAAAAATAATAAAAGTCATAAAAAATAAAGCCCCTCCCCAGAGGCAACTACTGTTAAGCAGCTTTATGTGTGTCTTTCTCTTCACTCTTCTGTAATATCACATTTTGTTGTGGTGGTGGTGGTGTTGGCAATTTGTGATTTTTACTTTGTTATTTGAGAAAACAGTGATATGATAAAGGCAGTGGGCTGCTGAAACATATTTAGTCCATTTCTGTAACTATTGCAAGCAAGGAGATAACAGGATGGAATTGATGCTTTAGAAGAAATACTCCACAAGATTCTAGAGTGCACACAAGGGCTGGGCTGGGCAAACCTAGAGGCAGAGAGGCCAGTGGATACATGGGCAGAAGCCGGTGGAGGCTGTGTGTAGAACAGATGTGTGTGTGTGTGTGTGCGTGCATGCGCGTGTATGCACACGTGTGGACCGATTTGTCATTCTGAAAGTGCTCTTTTTGCATCTGTCTGTGACCCCCAGGTTTGGAAACATTGGTTCATTGAGCGTAAAGGAAATGAGTGCAGCTCAAAAGCCTCCACCAAGAACAAGTAAATCCCCTGGAACAGCCAAAGTTCTGGATGTAAACAACTCAACCATGATGTTTGTTGGAGGGCTTGGTGGACAGATCAAGGTAACATTCTAAAGGCTCATCTGAACAGGCTGATTTTACCAATAGATGAAATGAATATGCTTACAGTTTTGAAAATATTCTAGGCAGAGAACGATTTTCCTGCTTCTATTATTTTGTTTAATGACAGTTCATCTGCAGAGTTGGGTTGGTTTTGTAAAGGATCATGCTTTATAAATGGTATAAAGGGGAAAGCAGCCAACGGTTCATTTTACTATTTTTCTCCCCCTCAATAATGAAAGAAGAAATTCAGTATTCCACATTAATTTTTGTGAACTCCCTTATCTCTATTCTGACTCTAGAGGTGTATTAGTCATTTAGCCATGTCCAGCTCTTAGTGACCCCAGGGACTGTATAGCCTGCTAGGCTTCTCTGTCCATGGAATTCTCCAGGCAAGATTACCAGAGTGGGGTGCCATGCCCTTCTCCAGGGGATCTTCCCAACCCAGGGATTAAACCTGGGTCTCCTGCACTGCAGGCAGATTCTTTATCATCTGAGCCACCAGGAAAGCCCCGACTTTATCCTAACCCTAGTGTTTAGCAAAAGAGTTCATGGTATATTTTATGACATTAGTTATCCTCCCACCCAGTAAAGCTGGGGCTGCCTGGACCTGGTTAAGTGCTCTGAAATGAGAGTGAGAGCCTCTGTTCCCGGCAGGCGTCATCACTGACTGCATCCTCTGGGTCTTTGCTCATCTGGTAAAGGGCCTTCTCTCCACTGACCCTAGTAATTGATGTGACCTCTGAGTTCTCGTCCTGCTGTCTGTCACTCATTCTAGGATCCCAATTCATGATTGGAAGGAAGTCCAGTGATTACAAACTGGCCATTTTCCTGGATGTTGTTTTCTCAAAATTTGGATCTGTAAAATTTGAGCTCCCAAGGAAGAGCTCTGGACACTTAAAGAATGTATTTCTTTTCCCTCATTGTTTGTGTGTGTGTTTACACCAGAAGTCTTCTGCCGTGAAGGTTACTCATTTTAAAGGCTGCATGGGAGAAGCCTTCCTGAATGGACAATCCATCGGCCTGTGGAACTATATTGAGAGGGAGGGGGAGTGCCACGGCTGCTTTGGAAGGTAACTCGCCCCACAGGTGACACCTCAGATGCTAATATATACAGTGACCTGGTCCAGGGAAAAGGTTCGAGTTGTAGCATTTCTCAAATGCATTTGACCTTGCATGCGTGCTTAGTCGCTCAGTCATGTCCTTTGAGACCCCATGAACTGTAGCCTACCAGGCTCCTCTGTCCATGGGATTCTCCGGGCAAGAATACTACGGATTGCCATTTCCTCCTCCAGGGGATCTTCCCAACCTGGGGATCAAACTTGAGTCTCCTGTGTCTCCTGCATTGACAGGCAGATTCTGTACCACTGAGCCACCCTGAGCTCTTGCTAAAAATGAGTTTTTTTTAATGTTCCATAGAACACACTTTGTAAATGCTGATACAGACACAAACTGGTGCTTCATGTCTGCATTTGTCACAGGATTAAACTGTCTTCATTTCAGATAAGTGTCCCTACCTAGACAAAAACTTGCGCTCAGTGAGTTAATAAACTACTTCTAGTAACTGAATCCATTTGAGCAGGCCAGTAATTAGAATTCATTGTGCTTTTCACCTTTGTGTGTAATTTCTCATTATTAAATCATTAATATGGTCCAGTGATGCCCTTTAGATTTAAAAAAAGTTTTTTTCTCAATGTGATCATGTACCTTTAACTTTGGCTTATATTACCAAGGAAGCTAACTGGTTGTTTCTTTTTTTTTAATTCCTCTTTGAATATATTTGTACTCCTTTGTGGTGTCAGCATACATTTATAATTATGTAAAACCTCTTAGATCCTTAAAGGATAATATAAAATCATTGATTTTAACAGTTCACATCTAAATATGGGGGTAGGGGGGAATCTTTAATCGGCAGGCCTTTATTCCTGTATAAGTTCTGAGTGGCTGGTACAGTAGCACATGGGCTGCTTAGCTCACCTTTGATAGGGCAGTCTTCTTTTCTTTACACATATTAAATCATGTATCACCCTTCCAGAGAGGTTCTCTCAGGATCCCTGTTTTACCGATAGAGGGAATGAGACACAGAGGGGTTCGGTGACTTTTCTGAGGTCACACAGCTAGTAAGTTGGGGAGCTGAAATTTGAACCCCAGCAATCTACTTCTAGAATCTGTGTCCTTCACTGCATGAATCCAATCGTCCGAAGGTAAAGCAATGGGACTTGCTTCTAGGAGGTGATTGAGAATTAGACCATAGTTGATTTATGCACAGTGCATTTCTTATACTTCTTTATGGGAGATCTCAAGACAGAAATTTTCAGAAAGAATAGGACTATAGAAAGCTATCAATTTGAAACCTGGGGTTTTGCAGAGTACCACTACGTTTTACTTTGTTAATGGAAACTGTCATTGTTGGGTCTTCTGTCTCTGCTTGGAGTTGTGACACAAAGTTTGGTTATTACACCTTTACCGGGAGAAAGTGCAAATTCATACCCTCCGCCCAGACAGTCTAATCTAAATTGCACTCTCAAGCCCTATGACATTCCAGAAGAGTACCTTTTCAACATAATAATGACATATTCCAAGTCCTTTATATTTGAAGAGTAAATCAAGTCAGCTTTTTGAAGCATGGGGAAAACTGGAAAACACTTATCTAAGATATGCTGGAGTCCACAGTGTGTGACTGTGAGTTGTAAGCTCATCTTGCAGATTTTTGAGACTCTGTTCGGTCAATGATATTCTTGTAAGCTGATCCTTCTGGCACATTGGTACGGATTTGCTTCCCATTATTAGTCCAGTTTAGTTGATGCATTTAGTTAAAACCAGCACCAGGTAATAAATGCCAATATTAAATATATTTCAAAAGTGCTGAAATTAAGACAGGACATTAAAGGAAATGAGATATTAAAGGACATCAAAGTCGCATTAAAGGAAATTAGAGTAAACGAAAATCTGGTCGCTAAGTAGAACTATTTATAGCAGCAATCCATCCTTTGAGGGAATTTCTTTTTACCACAGTGAATGCTGCCTACGTTAACTCTCTTTTCTTTATAAAGCAACTGGGCGCTTGTCTCACATAATCTCATGGGGGACATATCTTAAGATATTATGACTTAACACTTGCAATCAAATTATGGAAATAAATGCTCTATGACAGTTTTGTGAGGAGGAACTCATGAGTGTCATGTGTCCTTGTGAACTACTTTCCTAAGAACAGGTTATATTTCACCCTCTCTCTATGCAGCCCCCAGGATGAAGATGCCTCTTTCCATTTTGCTGGGAGTGGATATTCTGTCGTGGAGAAGACTCTCCGGGCCACTGTGACTCAGATAATTATGCTTTTTAGTACCTATTCACCTAACGGGCTGCTTCTGTACCTGGCTTCAGATGGCACTGTAAGAGTCTTTAAGGGTACTACACCCTGCTGTGTGTATACAGTTGGATTGCTATGAGGATATTTATTAAATGATTGTTTTATGAGCACGTACAAGGATAATACATACACATGTATGCCTTACTAGTTTCCTATTTTAAATTATTTATCAGTACAAACTCACTGACAAACATTTGAAAAGCATGTCAAATACAAAATAGCTTCCCATCATTATGTGCATTTAGCCATGTCCAACTTTTGCAACCCTACAGACTGTAGCCCACCAGGCTGTTGTGTCTATGGGATTCTCCAGGCAAGAGTACTGGAGTGGGTTGCCATGCCCTCCTCCAGGGGAATCTTCCCAACCCGTGGATCCAACCTGAATCTGCTGTACTGCAGGTGGACTCTACCCACTGAGCCACCTGGGAAGCCCTCCCTTCATTATAAATGTCACTTAAACATTTATTATTAGATTTTGAACCTAAATAAGAGGTCTTGTTTTATTCACTGTGACTTCCTAACTTAATTTGAATTCCATCAGAGGAGTTCATGTTCTTATTTTTATCTTGAGTGCTGGTGATCTTTCTGGTTTGTGGTTGTATTTTTAGGGCTGGCTCATTTGTCAGTCTAAGTGAACAAGATGCAGAGAGTCCACTTGTCTTACTGTGTTGTGGACTTTGACGTTCGTGAGTTTATCTCACATATGTCTGTATATTAATCTAGAAAGCCTTGTGGACACTTTAAACGTCCAACTATTGGGCCGGATCCTGTTCTGTCAGTTTGACTGTAGGAGGTTTCCACCCTCCCTGACTTGGAGAGGAAAGAAATCTTGTGATAACAACATAACCATGGGTAAGTGTTTTCTCTTGTTTTTTGCAGAAAGACTTTTTATCCATTGACCTGGTCGACGGCAGAGTCAGGGTGACAGTTGACCTGGGTTCTGGGCCCCTTGCTCTGATTACCGACCGACGCTATAATAATGGAACGTGGTACAAAATTGCCTTCCAGCGAAATAAAAAGCAAGGTAAGTGTGAGGACAGACAGACAAAATGCCCTGGTAGGAATGGAAATCTTTCCAAAGTTAGCAGTCTTTGTTTTTTCTTTAGCTTTCTGAGTCTTCTTGAATGATGTTCTATTCAAAAGCCCTTGTTTTCTTTGGAATTCTGAGCACCAGGATTCACAGCTTGGTGAAGGAATATTCTCTTTGTCTGTGGTTTCCAAATGCATTGGGCTTCCCTGGTATCTCAGTTGGTAAAGAATTCCCCTGCAATGCAGGAGACCCCGGTTTGATTCCTGGGTCGGGAAGATCCACTGGAGAAGGGATACGCTACTCACTCCAATATTCTTGGGCTTCCCTGGTGGCTCAGCTGAAAAAGAATCCCCCTGCAATTCGGGAGACCTGGATTTGATCCCTGGGCTGGGAAGATCGCCTGGAGATGGGAAAGGCTATCCAATCCAGTATTCTGGCCTGGAGAATTCCATGGACTGTATAGTCCATGACATTGCAAAGAGTCGGACAGGAATGAGTGACTTTCACTTTTATAAATGCATTATTTAACATTAAAGGCTAAATTAGAATCAAGGGTCAAGTTGATTCCATTTTCTTTCACACATTCTGGTGCCATTTAGCTGCGCATTCTGGACTTACTGACTTTTGTAAAGATGGTTTTCATTTGCCATTTAACAGTCAAGAAGATTCCTTGATCAAATTTGCAGGATGGAAAAGAATATGTCTTTGTTAATGAACTTTGTGAGACGTCTGTGTTTTGTTTTAACTGTAGAAAATGATTTTCTTATCCCCTTGATCTCCTCTAGGGCTCCTAGCAGTTATTGATGCTTATAACACCACCTACAAAGAAACCAAGCAAGGGGAGACTCCAGGGGCATCTTCTGACCTCAATCGTCTGGATAAGGATCCAATTTATGTGGGTGGATTACCGAGGTCGAGGGTGGTGAGGTATGATACCACGCTGCAGAACTGTCGTGTCCCTAATTACTCTTTTAGTTTCCATAACAAAATCCCACAAACCGGGCAGCTTAAACAACAGAAGTGATTAACAAATGTATAAGAAATGTCTCTTACAGTATCTGGAGCCTGCAACTCTGAAATCAGGTGTCCACAGAGCTGCTTCCTTCTGAGGATCATGAGAAAGATATCTGTTCCATGCTGTCTCTGGGCTTCTGGTAGCTTCAGGCATTCCTCAGCTTGTAGGTGGCATTCTTCGTCTGTGTGGACACATTGTCTTCCCTCTGTGTCTCTCTGTGACCAAATTTCCCCTTTTTATAAGGGCACCACTTATACTAGATTAGAACCTATCCTAATGACCTCATCCTAACTTGATTACGACCACAAAGACCTATTTCCAAGTATGGTTACATTTAGTACCTTATGAATACTACCTCAAAGTAGAACGTTAGAAAGTCAAAATCTTTTTTGATAGGAGGTAGAGAACATAACTGAGCCCATAGCACTCTGTTTTGACTAGTATGCCATATTTGTTGTTGTCGTTTGGTCTCCAAGTTGTGTCCAACTCTTTGCAACCCTGTGGACTGCAGCATGCCAGGCCTCTCTGTCCTTCACTATCTCCTGGATTTTGCTCAGATTCATGTCCATTGAATCGGTGATGCTATTTGACCATCTCATCTTCTGCCGCCCTCTTCCCCTGTTGCCCTCAATCTTTCTCAGCATCCGGGTCTTTTCCAGAGAGTCAGCTCTTCACATCAGGTGCCCCACGTATTGGAGCTTCAGCTTCAGCATCAGTCCTTACAGTGAATATTCAGGATTTATTTCCAAGTATGCCATATACTTGAGAAGTAAAGAAAGCCTTTTGCAGTAAAATTTATGATGTTCCACTTACTGCCTATAGAACATCTAAAAATGGTAACTGTGCAATATTTGGAGACCTCACTTTCCATCACGCATCATTTTCCTGTCCAGACTTTCTATTAGAAAAATCTCTTTGGAGACCAAAAAAAAAAAAAAAAAAGATTGTGCTTTTTGCAAACTTATCTGGATTCCCTTTTGTGTGATTAGAGTGAATAATGTATGTGAAAGCTGAAAGACCAGCATCAGCAAGTTGGATTAGAGATAGCAGAGAAGAGGTGCACTGATTCTTATTCTTGTTTAGCTTTGCGACTTTAATAATTCACATAAACTTCCTGTAGTTTGCTGTTCTCAGTTTTGTAATTTTGAATTGAGGACAAATTAAGCGAGACGTTTCTTTCACACCATTAAAAAAAAGAATGCATAGACAGCTGGCAGTCAAGGCAGCCGAGCTCCCAGAGATTGAACTGAAAGCTATGAGCCATAATTTCCTTATGACAGTGCACTGTCTTTCTTATAACTGGCCCCTGTTTTGGTGAGTACGTCCAAATGGTAATGACTGTAATAGTTCCCCTTAAAAACATTAAGCAGGCTTTTGTCTAGGTAGCCACCTAGGTGGTTGTTGTTCAGTTGCTCAGTTTTGACTGACTCTTTATGACCCCATGAGCTGCAGCCCTCCAGGCTTCCCTGTCCTTCATTATCTCCTGGTGTTTGCTCAAACTCATGTCCATTGAGGCAGTGATGCCATCCAACCATCGCATCCTCTGCCGCCCCCTTCTCCTCCCACCTTCAGTCTTTCCCAGCATCAGGGTCTTTTCCAGTGAGTCAGCTCTTGGCATCAGCTGGCCACAGAAAGGGAGCTTCAGCTTCAGCATCAGTCCAATGAATATTCAGGGTTGATTTCCTTTACGATTGACTGGTTTGGTCTTCTTGTGTCCAGTGGGCTCTCAAGAGTCTTCTCCAGCATCACAGTTTGAAAGCATCAATTCTCCGGTGCTCAGCCTTCTTTGTGGCCATCTGGGTAGTTCTGCTCACTAAATTTGACCCTTTTCTTTAGTCATAAGGCGAGCACATGTTTGACCTGAACTCTCACCATCTCATGGTCAGCCTTTTTATAGGAAGACCTAGACATTTCTGAGAATGACACCTGGAAGGAGATCTTCCTTGTTTTTATTTCTTCTTTCAAACCTGGAGTTATAAGATCCAAACTTTGTTGCTGCTGCTCTCCTGTCCTTCCCTACAGGAAAGGTGTCTCCAGCAAGAGCTACGTGGGCTGCATCAAAAACCTGGAAATATCCAGATCGACCTTTGATTTACTCAGAAATTCCTATGGCGTGAGGAAAGGCTGTACACTGGAGGTGGGGAGCGTTGTATGAATATTGAGACAAGTGTAATAATATTAGGACGAGTAAATCAAATGCCCGTAGATTTACCAACGTCATAAGGCAACAGGATCTAAACCAGCGGACTGAGTAGAAAAGAGGGGGTGGGGTAAACAGCAGCAGCCTCTGGGTGATGGTTGGGTGGGAGGTTCCACACACGGCGGACCTGATGGGCTTTCTTCTCTCCTCTCTGACCAGCCCGTCCGAAGCGTCAGCTTCTTGAGAGGTGGCTACGTTGAATTGCCACCCAAGTCTCTGTCACCAGACACGGAGTTGTTGGCAACATTTGCCACCAGGAACAGCAGTGGCATCATCCTGGCTGCCCTGAGCCAGGGCGGTGAGAAGCCAGGTGATCGGCAGGCCCATGGGGTGAGTGACCCAGAGGCTCTCAAGCCAGGAGCTCAGGGAGGAAATGACTTCAGGAAACGTTGGATGGAAGATGACTTAGTCCTAACGTGTATTCTAGCTGTGTGCCTGGTGGTTTAGGGGGGTGCATTTTTACTAAGGAGACGTGTTCATTGCTGAATGTGTTTTCCTTCATGAGTCAGTGGTGTCTTTGTGTTGCAAAGTCCATCTTCCTTGTCCAGCCACTGAGAAGAAAGACACTTAGTGTCTACCTCGGACCGTAATAAATTAGGTGATGTTTACCCTTTCCTCTCCTCAAACTTTATATATTACATAATTTAAAGAGACTCAGAGAATGCTAATGTATTGTATTAATGAAATAGAAGTCACAGAGCTACAATTTAGAGTATGGCTCTCTACTGTGCAAGATATTTTATGGACACTGTGTGTGTGTGTGTGTGTGTGTGTCTGTGTGTTTATTCAGTGAAATTTTATTCAGCCATAAAATAGGAGGAAATCCTATGAATGAACACGTATGAACCTCGAGGACATTACGTTAAGTGAAATAAGTTAAATGGAGAAAGACAAGTACTGTATGACCTCATTTATATGGGGAAACTTAAAAAGAAGACAACTCAGAAACAGAGCAGATTGGTGGTCAGCAGAGTTTGTAAGGGCAGGAGGGAATTGGGTGGCGAGGGCCAAAAGGCGCAAACGTCCAGCTGTAAGACAAGATCGGGGGTGATGTACAGCACGGTGACTATAGTCACAACCCCATATTGCATTTGAAAGTTGCTAAGAGAGTGGGTCTTAAAAGCTCTCCCCATAAGAAAAAGATGTTGCAACTATATGAGGTGATCGATGCTAACTGAGCTCATTGTGGTGATCATTTTGTGATATATTCAAATATCCAATGCCTGTGTTGTATACCTAAGGCTAATACAGTGGTAAACGTCAATTATGTCTCAGTAAACCTGGGGAAAGAGAGAAATAGATCAGTGACTTATGACATGACTATTTGCTAGTATGTAACGTAGCAATAAGTAAGTGTGAAGACTGTGTAGAAATGGAAATCTTTGATGTGGTTAGTGATAACAGCCTAATGCAGAAAGTAAATTATGTGAGCAGAGATTAGAAAGTAGCATACGAAGTAGAAAACAGTAGTGTCACATGGTGATATTTTTAAGGAGCTGCTTCCTTGGCACTAATACAGCCACATTGCCTTCATCAGATGATAATTCTTTAAATCTATAGTAATGTCTTTTCAATGGGAATTCTCTGTGTCTCCTTCCTAGCCCTTCTGGTCCATCATGCTAATTGAAGGCCACGTTGAAGTGCATGTTAACCCTGGGGACGGAACCAGCCTGAGAAGAGCTCTCCTGCACGCTCCCATGGGCACCTACAGTGATGGTCAAGAGCATTCCATCTCCATGATAAGGAGCGGAAGGTATTTGCCTGACCTTATGAAGGTTCCCCAGTAGGACGCTTGTATGGGGCTCTTTGCAGTGAAATGATTGGGATAATTAGTATGATGTCATTAGCATTCAGTTTTTAGAGTTCCAATATAATTCTAGAAGCTTGCTGGAAGACCTCCTTGGAAATCAGTTTCATTTGCTTTGTAATAAGACATTTGCAGATTTTTCATAATTGAACAACCTTAACCCTGCCCTTTCGTGGGACCCAGCATAAATTGTCTTCAGTTGGAAAAATTCTGTGTCAAATACCATTACAGTGTTAGTAAATTCTAATAGTGAGTGGGAAAATAGTAAATAAGTGTAGTGTGCTCAGCCGTGTCTGAGTCTTTGCGATTGAACCCAGTCTGTAGCCTGCGAGGCTCCTCCGTCCCTGGGATTTTCCAAGCAAGAACATTGGAGTGGGTTGCCATTTCCTCCTTCAGGGGATCTTCCTAACCCAGGGCTTGAACCTGCCTCTCCTGTATGGCAGGTGGATTTTTTACCACTGAGCCACCCAGGAAGCAAATGTTAATAGTGAGTGGTATAATAGTAAATAGCAACAATGCAAATAGTAAAATATAAATAGTAGTAAATAGTGTTAGAGTAACATTTCTATATTAATCTCCCTCAAAAAAAAAAACTATGGACCAAATGTTTTAAAAACACACTGGACGTTTTGTCACAGATAAAGAAATAAAGGACTTCCCCAGTGGCTCAGATGGTAAAGCATCTGCCTATAATGCGGAAGACCTGGGTTCGATCCCTGGGTCGGGAAGATCCCCTGGGGAAGGAAATGGCAACCCAGTCCAGTACTCTTGCCTGGAGAAATCCATGGATGGAGGAGCCTGATAGGCTACAGTCCATGGGGCTGCAAAGAGTTGGACATGACTAAGCGACTTCACTTTCACTTTCACTTTCTCCAAAAAGCACTCGAACTGAATAATGTTTAATCACATTACATTCATTTTGGGAAAATGTTCAGCTGTCTCTTTTCATGTTCAAGAGTTGCCTTTTTTTATTCATGCATGTTAAATTTCGTGTTAAAAAATTTCTTTCAGGGAAAATTTTATTAGTAAGAACTTGCTGGAATAAAATGGACAGTGATGTTTCATTGTATTTAAAAACCTTTATTTTCTCCTTTGACTCTTTAGAGTTGTCACTGTTCAAGTGGATGAGACAATTCCTGTGGAAATGAAGTTGGGCCCGTCAGCAGAAAGCAAGACCATAAATGTGTCCAGCCTGTATGTTGGGGGCATTCCAAAGGGTGAGGGGACACCCATGCTCAAGATGAGAAGCTCGTTCCACGGCTGTATCCGAAACCTGGTCTTTAACATGGAGTAAGTATGACTGTACTCTCAGCCTGACTGTGTCTACCCCGATCTTTCAATGCCCAGTACCGACCCTAATCTACAGTCTAATTTTGCCATTGGAGCTGACCTCAAATTCTGCAAGTTCCCAAATAATAAGTGGATCCCATGTTTTATTATGAAAGTCCCCCCAGATGGACTTTACTGAACTAGAATGATGGACAGTCTGGTCATCATGCATGAGAAAGAAAAGAAGCCCTAGGCAATAGTTCCACGGGTGGTGCAAGTGGTAAAGAACCTTCCTGCCAATGCAGGAGACTTAAGACATGTGGGTTCTATCCCTGGGTCAGGAAGATTGCCTAGAGGAGGGCATAGCCACCCACTCCAGTATCCTTGCCTGGAGAATTCTATGGACAGAGGAGCCTGGTGGGCTACAGTCCACGGGGTCGCAGAGTTGGGCACAACTGAGGAGAGTGAGCATGCACACGGGCTTCTAGCCATTGTGGGAGACGGTCGATTCGGTTACCCTTAAGAGTATTGTATTAGTATTTTTTAATGGGTTTTAAGTGTTCAGTAATCCTGTGACCTCAGTGCATGTGTTCTATTAGCATCATTGATTCTGAAACGCTTTGTGTCTAGACTTCTGGATTTCACGAGTGCCACCGACTATGAACACGCAGACCTGGACTCCTGCTCACTCTCAGAGAGGCCAAAACTAGCTGTCTACCGAGAGGACGGAGAGCTCCCGCCAGAGCCCCAGCCTTTACCAAGTCCAGTAAGAAGGCCCTTCTTTCATTATGCAGTTTAGTGTTAGTCGCTCAGTCGTGTCTGACTCTTTGTGACCCCATGGGCTGTAGCCCGCCAGGCTCCTCTGTCTATGGGATTCTCCAGGTAAGAATACTGGAGTGGGTGGGTTGCAATTCCTTTCTCCAAGGGATCTTCCCTACCCAGGGATCGAACTCGTGTCTCCTGAATTGCAGGCAGATTCTTTACCATCTGAGCCACCAGGGAAGCCCTTGTTAGCTTTCACTTTCCTTTCCGTTTGATGATTTCTCTGCTTCCTTGGTTGAAAACTCACGCTCTGATGAAGCAAATGGCTCAGTCGTACAGAGCAAGGCCTGTCTCTGAGTTCAGGGCGGTGATATTGGTAGCCTCCATCTACCGACCTGGGAAACTGAGTCTACGGCCTTACTCGGCCTGGACCCAAGGCACCTGCCCTCCAGCCCGGCTCCTCCTGGCTACACCTCACTCCTGTCGAGGAGGAACCACCTTGGCCTGTCCCCTGTGGGCACGTACAGTCCCCTCTGCCTGTGGGCCAGCTGTTCCTGCAGCCGCTGACCCCTCAGGCCCCCGTAGAGCAGTTGTTTTTTTTTTTTTTTTTGAGGGAGTGGGCATTTGGGGCACAAGCAAGGTCTTTGCCCTTTGGACCTGATGAAAATTCATGGGAATTTGGTGAACTTGAGTGAGGTTGAGGTAAAAAATAGAAACTCTAATTGCCTTCTCAGAGAGACAAAGGGGTGTGACTTAACAGCCAAGAAGGTAAAGGCAGTGCTGGTGTGTCTGTGTTGCTGGTGTGTCTGTGTTGCTGGTACTCTGACACCCTTGCTTCTGAGATGTTTCCTTCGTGGAAAGACATGTTCGTGTTGCAGGGTGTGGGGAAGGGCGGGGGTGGAGGGCCTGGCCTTGCATGGCTGTGAGCCGTGTGTATCTCTTACAGGAACTGTGCGCTACAGAAAGGCCCCCAGAATATGTGCCCAACGCCCACCAGTTCGGCCTCGCAGAAGGCAGCCACTTGGTGCTACCTTTTAACCAGCTGGCTGTCCGAAAGAGGTAGGCGATGCTCTAATGTCCTCACGAGATGTCTCATTGCTAGAAGAATCCAGGGCATATTCTTCAGCAGTGAGTCTTTTCTGGAAGAAGCTTCTCGTGTTTCACGAGAAGTGAACACTTTGGAGTGTTCAGCTTGCTACCACGTGGCGGCAGTGAGAGGCAAAGAGGAACACAGCTTCTATGCAGCTCAGATGTGCCAGCGTGGCTCGGCCGGGTTTCATGGTTTGTCTGGACCCCGTCTTGATGATGGTGGGTGGTTGCCTCTCTAGGGGTGTGGAGGAGAGCCCTGGCTACCTAAACCCTTCTTCCTTCTGGAATCCCAAGTCCGCTGAAGCTGTTACATGGACGCTGAACCCCATTCTACAGGAAACATTCACTAATCTGTAGAAATGGCCCCCCAGCTCTATCATCGTGACCCCAAATTCCTGGAGCCACATGCATGCCAGCCTGCACGTTCCCCCTGCTCTTCACACCTGGCTGTCCCAGGCAGCCTTCTTCAGCCAGGGAAGCTGGCTCACATCCCAGAGGGCTCGTGGCTGAGGTTCCTCTGGACCCGCAGGCCTCCCTGTCCTCCTGTGGGTCTCAGCCCCGCAGTCCACGCACTCGGCTCTGCAGTGCTCTATGCCTCTGTTGCCACCATCTCGGGTCACTGCCCCTTGGCTCCTGGCTTCAGTCCCCATGAGCTTGGCAGCTGCCCAGCCCCTGATCTATGAGGTCCTCTGGCTCCAATCTCTCAGAGGTCTTTCCCTCGTTCCTCCCTCGCTGCCTTCTCCCTGTGGTCACATCACTGAGCACTTCCTAAGTACCCACCTGCACAATCTCTGCTTTAAGCATCATGCTAACCACCTCTCTCTCTTCCTTACCTCTCTCTCTAGCAGCTGCTCACCCCCATCAAGACCTCTGAGCCCTCCGGCTTTCTCGCCATCATCACCATTTTTTGCCACAGCTCATTAGCCCCCTTCCCCACTGGCCTCCACATGACCCAGTTTTAACTCTGTGGTATATTTCTGATGTTAGTTTTGGGGAGAAAGGGACCCTCCTCTGCTCACTGCTTGATCCTCTGCTCCTAGGAAGGTTCCTGGCAGATGGAGGTAGGCAGTTACCACGAGTGAATGAACGGATAGGTCAGTGAAGGGACGGATGACCTGAGATGTTCAAAACAGATGTTGAAACACTTACTGGGGTCTTTGAATTTAAAGAGAGACAGTGAGAGCATGTTCCTTCCTGAGAGCCCTCGCCTCCCTCCAGGCTCTCAGTTCAGCTGAGCATCCGCACGTTCGCCTCCAGCGGCCTGGTGTACTACATGGCTCACCAGAACCAGGTGGACTACGCCGCACTCCAGCTGCACTCGGGCCGCCTCCACTTCACCTTCGACCTTGGGAAGGGCAGGACCAAGGTCTCACACCCAGCACTGCTCAGCGATGGCCAGTGGCACACGGTAGGCTCTTGGGAAGGTGGCGTCACTTGTGCTGAGCTCTGATCCACCGGCCCCTCGTGTCCACTCCATTTCACAGTAGTGGGATCAACCTCCAGCTTGCTCTGTGTCTGATATCTGCCCCATAGAATGTAGGCTTCTGAGGGGCACAACCTTTTCTGCTTCCTGAAATACCCTCAAGGGCTCACTCAGTGCATGACACTTAGTAGGCACGCAGCAAACATTGGTAGAATGAACGAAATGTTCATTTACCAGATATGTTCTTGGTTTGACGAGAAGTAAACCAAGCCCATGGGTGGCGTGAATGGGCCCAACCTGATGTCCTGGCCTCCGTGTTGCTGTGACGGGGACTCTCCAGCAGGTCCTTTGCTAACCTGCTCCAGGCTCAGCCTCCTCTCAACCTTGGAGGTGCAAACACCTGAGCCATTCTTGAGGGTTCCATTCGGGTTATTATTCCTGCAGTGAACAGATGCTGCAAACAGCTGTTGTTTTCTCAGATTCCTTAGAAATGACTCATGTCTTCCGATCGCTCTAGGTCAAGACAGAGTACTTTAAAAGGAGGGGCTTCATGATGGTCGACGGCCAGGAATCGCCCATGGTGACCACAGTGGGAGATGCCACCACGCTGGACGTGGAAGGGAAGCTGTACCTCGGAGGCCTCCCCTCCAAGTACAGGGCCAGAAACATTGGAAACGTAAGCAGCGTTTTCTCCATAGGCCCATTTTTACCTTTATTGTGGTGGTTGTTTGTCTTGTGGAGGAATGTGTGTATGTTTAAATTACCGTGTTTGGGCCTGGAGCTTGGTCGCAAAATGGAAACATTTGGAACCACATCCCTCGACTGTGTGTTGGGGCTTCTCCTTGAAGCCCAGCCTGCCTTCCTGTCGGTTAGCGAACGAACAGTTCCCTTCCCACAGGCCTTTAGCCCCAGTGCAACTCAGGAAAAGTCCAGCAAATTTGTATTTGCAGGTTAGAACACTCCACAGTCTTTTCTTTTTTCCTGATTTTTCATTTATCATTTTTGGCTGTGCTGGGTCTTTGTTGCTGCGCCTGGGCTTTTCTCTAGTTGCAGCAAGAGGGGGCCGCTCTCTGGTTGTGGGGCACTGGCCTCACTGCAGTGGCTTCTCCTGTTGCGGAGCACAGGCACATGGGCGCCGGCAGTTGCAGCTCCCCGGTTCTAAAGCACTGGCTCAACAGTTGTGTGACACACAGGCCTAGCTGCTCTGTGGCGTGTGGGGTCTTCCCAACTGGGGATCGAACCTGTGTCTCCTTTCCTGGCACATGGATTCTCTACCCCAGAGCCCCCAGGGAAGCCCCACTCCACAGTCTTGATTTCCACAATATTTACTCAACAGAAAACCCTTTTAACTATATTATAGTAGCCTTTCTTTTTAATTGAATTTCATACTTTATTGATAAACACTTTTATTTATTCCCGCCCCATAGGCAAATTCTATTCATTTTTTTTTTCTTTTATGGTTTCGGGTTTTTTTTTTAATATAAATTTATTTAAAGTTAGACCTTCATGTGAAGTATGGTGGCCACTGGATTTTTAAAACCCAAAGACAGTGTTTTACTGTGTGGTGTTGAAGGGTGGGAACAGTGTGTGCTGTCCTTCTCACGTCCTCACCGTCACCTACTCCTGCATCGTTTCACTTAGATCACTCACAGCATCCCTGCCTGCCTCGGGGAGGTGACGGTGAACAGCCAGAAGCTGGACACGGACAGCCCCGTGTCTGCATTTGCAGTGACCAGGTGCTATGCCGTGGCCCAGGAAGGAACGTTCTTTGAAGGCAGTGGATACGCAGCCCTCGGTATGTACGATCAACCATCTCACAGGCAGTCTCTGGGATGCCTTGCAGTCTAAGATGATAAGGATCCAGGAATCATCTGATAGGACAGGACCCGCTGCACAAGCTGCAGTGAGACCACGAATTCTGGATTCTCAGCATCTTGTGTAAAAACCGGCTCACCTGTCATGGTACCCAGATGGCCTCCTCTCACCAGGAGAGGTGGCCCTCCAGACGGCAACACATGGTGGTCCTGGTGTCATCTGTACTGGCCCCAGATTTACATAAGGCAAAAGCTGTCACTGTTCAGGTTAATAAAGACCTTTGAATTCGAAACCAGCACCGTAAAATGTCTGGACCAGCCAGCCAAATGCAATTCAGTTTTGATGAAAAAATTAACTCTGTTTAGACTGTTGAAATATTCATGAGTTGTAAGTAGAGGAATTTAAATCTCGAAAATGCTTTAGGATGGAAATTCCTCAAGGCTTAGAAGTAGCCCTTGTTATATATCTTATGTGCTCTCCCACTTCAGATGCTTGATTGGCTGGCTAAACCTGGTGGTTCAGTGGTAAAGAATCCGCCTGCCAAGCAGGGGATGTGGGTTTGATCTCTGGATCGGGAAGATCCCCTGGGGGAGGGCGTGAACCCATTCCAGTATTCTTGCCTAGAGAATCCCGTGGACAGAGGAGCCTGGCAGGCTACGGTCCGTGAAATCGCAAGGAATCTGACACGACTTAGGGACTAAACAATGGCAGCTTGCCGGCTGACTCCTGTTTGCACTCAAACGGCGCTCCCCTGGTCCCTGTTCCATTTCCTATCACAGAGAATTCTGGCTCCTTTGCCGGGGGCTTCCACCGAGGCTCTGGTGGAAGATGGAGGTTGGGAGGGAGGAGAGGAAAAGCCAGCAGGCTTGTCTCTCGCGCTCTGTGCTTCTGGTAACACCACCTCCCACTTTTCCTTCAGCCCTGGGCCCCATAGATAACAACTGCCTGCTATTGCTAATATCCCTAACTTAGCCCAGCTTTTTTATCACCTGAATGAAAAATGCATTCAATTAAAACCCCACTTAAAAAAAAATGCATAGTGTGGAGTCTAACACACTTAACACACTCAGCAAATGATGACACACCAGTTAGTGGATGCTGGGAAAGTCAAGTGCTCTATTTTTTGGATGGATGATGACCCAATTACATGGATCAAATCCCTTCTGACTTTTGCCTGTGTGGCTCTGGATAAAAGCATGTGCCCACCTCATCTCCAGTCAGGTTTAGCCCAGCTGGTTGTGTATTTTCTTTAAAAGCATCACTTCATCCTACGGAGGTGCAAGCTGAGGCTCGGGGGTGGAAGAGACTTGCTGGTGAGGCTGGAGCTGGATCCTGAGAAGGAGCTGGAGCTAAGTCTCCTGACTCTCATCAGGAGCCCAAAAGCACAGCCAGCCAGCCAGCCCAGCCCCTGGCCTCTCTGAGCTGTGCCTTCGTGCATCAGGCAGGCCCCATCACTAACTGAGTGTCTTCCTTGCGTGTTTCAGTCAGAGAAGGCTACAAAGTGCGATCTGACGTGAACATCACGTTGGAGTTCCGTACCTCGTCGGAGAACGGTGTCCTCCTGGGGATCAGCAGCGCCAAAGTGGATGCCATTGGACTGGAGATTGTAGATGGAAAGGTGGACGCTTAATCTGGATGCCCCCCCACCCCCCGCCCACATCTCATCCCAGTGTCAGAGAGAGCAGTTGAGAAACAGTAGAAATATCTAAATCCAAATTTCTAATTATTCACTTTCATGGAATGGAGAAAAGATTCAGTTAATATTTTAAATTAGATAATCCTAAAAAAGGACTTCCCCAGTGACTCAGTGGTCTAGAATCTGCCTGCAATGCAGGAGACACAGGTTCAATCCCTGAGTCAGGAAGATCCTCTGGAGTAGGAAATAGCAACCCACTCCACTGTTCTTGCCTGGGAAATCCCATGGACAGAGGAGCCTGGTGGGCTACAGTCCAGGGGATCACTAAGAGTCAGACATGACTGAAGCCACTAAAGAACAACAGCAAAGCTTCACGTACAGCATAAGAAGTTGAAAATAGGATACTTAGTGTTTCCCTCCCACCTTCTGCAGGTCTCAGATTTTTTGTGCTACCACCTGGGGTAGTAGAGCATCCATTGTTTTTCAGGAGGGAGTTAGTAAATGTTCCTTCACAGGTGCTATCGCAACAGCTGTGAACCAGCTTTCTTAGTAGACCCATGGGCTCCTGTCATGATGAAAATACGACACTGATTTGAGGATGCATCACTAAGGTTGTGGCTCAGGCTTGCTCCCATGGCGGTGGCTGTGTTCCCTTCCAAAGCCTTGGGAATAGGCTAGCATCAGAATCCTTAGGACACTGTCTTACAAAACCACTGTTTGTTTTTCATAGGTTCAGTTCAGTTGCTCAGTCATATCTGACTCTTTGCGACCCCATGGACTGCAGCACGCCAGGCCTCCATGTCCATCACCAACTCCTAGAGTTTACTCAGACTCATGTCCATTGAGCCCGTGATGCCATCCAACCATCTCATCGTCTGTCGATCCCTTCTCCTCCCACCTTCAGTCTTTCCCAGCATCAAGGTCTTTTCAAATGAGTCAGTTCTTCACATCAGGTGGCCAGAGTATTGGAATTTCAGCTTCAACATCAGTCCTTCCAATGAATATTCAGGACTGATTTCCTTTAGGATGGACTGGTTGGATCTCCTTGCAGTCCAAGGGACTCTCAAGAGTCTTCTCCAACACCACAGTTCAAAAGCATCAATTCTTCAGTGGTCAGCTTTCTTCACAGTCCAACTCTCACATCCATACATGACCACTGGAAAAACCATAGCCTTGACTAGACAGACCTTTGTTGGCGAAGTAATGTCTCTGCTTTTTAATATGCTGTCTAGGTTGGTCATAACTTTCCTTCCAAGGAGTAAGCATCTTTTAATTTCATGACTGGCTGCAGTTACCATCTGTAGTGATTTTGGAGCCTGATAAAGTCTTCCACTGTTTCCCCACCTATTTCCCATGAAGTGATGGGACTGGATGCCATGATCTTTGTTTTCTGAATGTTGAGCTTTAAGCCAACATTTTCATAGGTAGCCCTCCCTGTTAGCAGAATGCTCTGATTTTATCCACTCTAAGAACATCGTGTGAATGGACTGTGTTCCTTGAATAGGGAAAAATTCACCGAGGTATTGGCTTGTGTCTCATTTGTTTAGCTCTTGTTTCACGTTAACAATGGTGCTGGGAGGATAACAGCCACGTACGAGCCCAAAGCTCCCAGTAGGCTCTGCGATGGGAGATGGCACACCCTTCAGGCAAACAAGAGCAAGCATCGAGTGGTTCTGATTGTCGACGGGAACGCGGTTCGAGCAGAAAGTCCACACACCCAGTCCACCTCCGCTGACACCAACGATCCCATTTATGTTGGCGGCTATCCTGGTGCGTGTGATGTGTACTCTGCTCACTTTTTGGGGGGCATTGCCTCTGGGGGAAGTCTTATTCAGGGGGATAAAGAATAAGGGTGAAGAAAGATACATGGTATGGGTGACAAATCCTTTGCCATTTTAGGTCTATTCCAATACCTAGGAATTTTTGGAAAAACCAAAATTATCTTCATATTTAAGTTGATCGGGGCTTCCCAGGTGGCACTAGTGGTTAAAAAACAAAACAAAAAACCTACCTGCTAACGTAAGAGATGCTGGTTCAATGCCTGGGTAGGGAAGATCCTCTGAAGGAGGGCATAGCAACCCACTCCAGTATTCTGGCCTGGAGAATCCCATGAACAGAGGAGCCTGGCGGACTACAGTCCACGGGGTCTGACAGAGTCAGACACGACTGAAGCCACTTAGCATGCATGCACGCGGAAGCTGATCATTGGGTAGCACTCTGAGAACATCGGGTATGGTGTATAGTAAGCTGGGTGACTTTACTGACAGAAATCTCAAATGATGCCCGGAAGTGGGAATCATTTTACGGGTCGGTAATCATTTTAGAGGACAAACGTGTCTTACGCTCTCACATTGCTTTTCAGATTCTCCAAGTAATTAACACAAATGTTAATAAGATAAAAATCCCTTTTATGACAAGTCACAACTATGCCTTAAAATTATTGTTAATAGTTTTCTATAAATGACGCTATCACTGAAGCCACTTATATGGAAAAATATTCTTCTGATCTTGATGTGGAAACCACAGACGGTTAGTTTTGTTTCTACTGCTCTTCTTATGTCGTTTAACACAACAAGATTTATTTTCTCTTCTTTCTAAACAGCTGATGTGAAGCAGAACTGCCTGAGCAGCCGGGCCTCCTTCCGGGGCTGTGTGCGGAGGCTCACTCTGACTAAGGGCCCACACGTGCAGTCCTTCGACTTGAGCACAGCTTTCGACCTGCAAGGAGTTTTCCCTCATTCCTGTCCTGGGACTGAGTCCTGAACTTTGGGGAATGCCTCGGTTGGGAACCATCGTTTATATTTTGAGAATTATTTTGTGAACTAAAATCTTTACAGTTCAGATTTCATTTCCAACTCAGGTCAGTGTTTCCAGAGAGAACGTTTTTGTTTATATTTAACTAAAACCATGTGTACAACAAATACCTCTATTAAATAGTTTAAAATGTAAATTGAAATCACTGGCTCTTTTAAGTTTTTTAAATGAAACTTTTGAAATGTTCTGTTGATCACCTGATAATACTTCATGTTTTGCATTTTAAACTTTTAAAAACTATCGTTATAGACTATCATAGATTAGAGTGGCTTATGAATACTTTCATGGGCTTTCCCTGTGGCTCAGTGGTAAAGAACCCACCTGCCAATGCAGGGAAAGAGAGTTCGATCCCTGGGTCGGGAAGATCCCCTGGAAAAGGGAATGGCAACGTACTCCAGTATTCTTGCTTGGGCAATCCCAGGGACAGAGGAGCCTGGCCGGCTACAGTCGATGGGGTTGAGAAAAGAGTCGGACATAACTTAGCAACTAAACAACAACATGAATACTTTCATTTCTTTATCAAGAATTTAAGCTCCAATTTCTACAATGAACAAGTAATACTGTTGGTTCTATTCCAGCAGAGGGCACCAACTGTTTGCCACATAAGCACGTTAAATAGACTCCAGCAAGTCAAAAAGCAAAGGGAACACGGGAAGACAGAGCCTGGTCTAGACAAAGCTTTGTTCTGAGAGGACCTAACCGAACAGAGCATTTTGCAAGATTAAAAACAGAAGTGGCATCATAACTAGATAGCTAGTTAGCCCTTACTGTTTTAACTGTTTTTAAGTGTACAGTTCTCTGCATGAGGTACATTCACGCTGTTGTACAACCGTCACCACCATCCAGTTCCAAGACTCACTCCATCTTGCAAAACAAGCTCTGTACCTATTAAATACTAATTCCCAGCTGCCCTCTCTCCCCAGCTCCTGGCATCCACCATTTTTCTTCCTGTGTGCATGGGTCTGACGACTTGAGTCACTGGAATCATTCAGCATTGGTCGGTCTGTGACTGGCTTATTTTTCATGGCATAAGGTCCTGTAGGATCATCCACGATGGAGTATGTGTTAGTGTCCTTCCTTTCTTAAGGCTGAGTAATTTCCATATTTTAAATTTATTTTTTATTGAAGGATAATTGCTTTACAGAACTTTATTGTTTTCTGTCAGACCTCAACATGAATCAGCCATAGGTATACATAAATCCCCTCCCTTTTGAATCTCCCTCCCAGCTCCCTCCCCACACCACCCCTCTCGGTTGATACAGAACCCCTGTTTGAGTTCCCTGAGCCATACAGCAAATTCCCATTGGCAATCTATTTTACATATGGTAATGTAAGTTTCCGTGTTGCTCTCTCCATACATCTCACTCTCTCCTCCCCTCTCCCCATGTCCATAAGTCTATTCTCTATGTCTGTTTCTCCATTGCTGCCCTGAAAATAAATTCTTCAGAACCGTTTTTCTAGATTCCATGTATGTGCGTTGGAATATGATATTTACCTTTCTCTTTCTGACTCACTTCACTCTGTATAATAGATTCTAGGTTCATCCACCTCATTAGAATTGACTCAAATGCATTCCTTTTTATGGCTGAGTAATATTCCATTGTGTATATGGACCACAACTTCTTTATCCATTCATCTGTCAGTGGGCGTCTAGGTTGCTTCCATGTTCTAGCTATTATAAATAGTGCTGCAATGAACAATGGGATAGATGTGTATTTTTCAACCCTGTTTTCTTCAGGGTATATGCCTAAATGAAAGAAAGAAAGTAAAGTTACTCAGTCACATCTGACTGTTTGCAACCCCATGGACTGTAGCCTACCAGGCTCCTCCATCCATGAGATTTTCCAGGCAATCGTACTGGAATGGGTTACCATTTCCTTCTCCAGGTAATCTTCCCAACCCAGGGATCAAACCCAGGCCTCCTGCATTGTAGATAGATGCTTTACCGTCTGAGCCACCAGGGTATATGCCTAGGAGTGGGATTGATTGCTGAGTTGTATGGTGGTTTTATTCTTAGTTTTTTAAGGACTCTCCGTACCAACTTGCATAGTGACTGTATCAATTTACATTCCCACTAACAATGCAAGAGCATTCCCTTTTCTCCACACCCTCTCCAGCATTTATTGTTTGTCGACTCATATACCATATTTTTGTTTATTCATTCATCCATCAATGAACATGGGGTTCCTTCTACCTTTTGGCTATTGTGGATAATGCTCCTGCGAATATGAGCATACAAATAGTTCTCGGAGTCCCTAATTTCACCATTTTAGGGTAGAGACCCAGAAGTGGAGTTACTGGATCACACAGTAAGTCTATTTTTAATTTTTTGAGGAACCTCCATATGTTTTTCCCCATAGTATCCAGTGCAATTTTTAAGCTTCAGTTTTCCACCTGTAAAATGTGGTTATGCCAACAACCGCAAAAAGATCTATATTTGGAAATATTATTAAAATTGATGTAGAGAACATCTGAATAAACCAATAACATCGACCTTAGTGAAATTTAATCTTCAGTCACATTTGCCAGCAGAATGTACAAAAATCAGTTGGTTTAAAGACATGCTTTATTAAACATCAGGAACAAGAATAAAAAAACTAACCAATGCATTTAACACAGCTGGTATAACCTTTCTGAGAGGCCTGATTTATATAACACCTTATTCATTTTCCTGTATTGTCTGTCTGTGCCACCACCTCTAAGAGGATGCATCGTAATTAGGAATGATACACTCGTGGCTGGATATGGAACAACCACATCCAACACAGGCTTGGGAATTAAGGGCCAATTTAGTGTCCAAATCAGAAATTGCAATGAAAATGATTAAATGCTCTGTTAGAAATGCTGGACCAGAAGGCACATGTATTCTCACCTTAGAACACTATAAATCAAGGGCTAAATTGTGGTACCAAGTGAAAGACAGATCTGGGAAGGTTGACAGAGGCAGCTGGAACTGGGCTTTGCAGAATACACAGTAGTAGCAGCCAGCGTACTAAGTGCTTTCCTAAGCACAGGCTTCCCTGCTGGCTCGGACAGTAAAGAATCTGCCTGCAATGCGAGAGATTGCAAGGTTTGATCCCTGCATCTGGAAGATCCCCTGGAGAAGGGAATGGCTACTCGCTCCAGTATTCTTGCCTGGAGAATCCCCGTGGACAGAGGAGCCTGGTGGGCTATAGTCTATTGGGTTGCAAAGAATCAGACATGACAGCAATGAACACTTCTTATGCAAGGTGGTGTTCAAAGCTAGAGGGGCAGTATGGAGGCATGACACATGGGTCCAAGCCGCCCCGCTGAAGGAAAGCGGACTGATGGGAATATTAGGAGGTGGGCAGGGGGACGAGCAGGTGGAGAGAGAACAGAGGGGATTGGGTCTAACCTTGGAGAGTGCAACACTTAAGCTGGTAGGAAGGAGACTGGATGCCATGCCTTATGAAGCATCTGAGCTTTCCATTAGGAGCGTGTTGTGATGAAATGGTGCATTTGAAATCATAAGCTAGCTGGAAAGGGCAGCCTGAGTCTGCCAGTTGAGCAGCACTGATTGAGTGGCAACCGATTCCACGGCAGGGATAAAGACAAGAGAATTGTATAGGAATGTTGGAGGCTCCAGCAACGCGTTAGCTTTAGGCAGTAAAAGATTATGAGACTCAAGCAGGGAGCTTGGACAATGAGAATGGCAGTTCCACAGATAGGCGGTAAACACAAGCTCTGAATGTATTGAATTTGAGAGACTGGTGAGACAGTCTGAAGGTAGGTGTTTCAACTGGCTGGCTGGATTATGGACTGGCCTGGGACTCTTCTCACAATGCAAGCTGTGTTGTTTATCTATCAAACAGTATTTGTCTTTCTCTGTCTGACTTATTTCACTAAGCATAATACCCTCTAATTCCACTCATGCTGTGCAAAGGGCAGGTTTTCCTTCTTTTTCAACGGCTGAATAGTTTTGCGTTGGGGTTTCCCTGGTGGCTCAGATGGTAAAGAATCTGCCTGTAATGCGGGAGACCTGGGTTTGATCCCTGGGATGGGAAGATCCCCTGGAGGAGGCATGGCAACCCACTCTAGTATTCTTGCTTGGAGAATCCCATAGACAGAGGAGCCTGGCGAGCTATGGTCCATAGGGTGACAAAGAATTGGCTATGATGGCGACTAAGCACAGCACAGTATTGCGCTGTATATATATCAGTTCAGTTCAGTTCAGTTCAGTTGCTCAGTCGTGTCCGACTCTGTGATCCCATGGACTGCAGCACGCCAGGCCTCCCTGTCCATCACCAACTCCCAGAGCCTACTCAAACTCATGCCCATTTACTCGGTGATGCCATCCAACCATCTCATCCTCTGTTTTCCCCTTCTCCTCCTCCCTCAATCTTTCCCAGCATCAGGATCTTTTCCAGTGAGTCAGATCTTTGCATCAGGTGGCCAAAGTATTGGAGTTTCAGCTTCAACATCAGTCCTTCCAATGAACACCCAGGACTGATCTCCTTTAGGATGGACTGGTTGGATCTCCTTGCAGTCCAAGGGACTCTCAAGAGTCTTCTCCAACACCACAGTTCAAAAGCATCAATTCTTCAGCACTCAGCTTTCTTTATAGTCTAACTCTCACATCCATACATGATTACTGGAAAAACCATAGCCTTGACTAGACGGACCTTTGTTGGCAAAGTAATGTCTCTGCTTTTGAATATGCTGTCTAGGTTGGTCATAACTTTCCTTCCAAGGAGTAAGTGTCTTTTAATTTCATGGCTGCAATCACCATCTGCAATGATTTTGGAGCCCCCAAAAATAAAGTCAGCCTCTATTTTCACTGTTTCCCCATCTATTTGCCATGAAGTGATGGGACCTGATGCCTTGATCTTTGTTTTCTGAATGTTGAGCTTTAAGCCAACTTTTTCATTCTCCTCTTTCACTTTCATCAAGAGGCTCTTTAGTTCTTCTTCACTTTCTGCCATAAGGGTGGTGTCATCTGCATATCTGAGGTTATTGATATTTCTCCTGGCAATCTTGATTCCAGCTTGTGTTTTTCCCAGTCCAGCGTTTCTCATGATGTACTCTGCATATAAGTTAAATAAGCAGAGTGACAATATACAGCCGTGACGTACTCCTTTTCCTATTTGGAACCAGTCTGTTGTTCCATGTCCCGTTATAACTGTTGCTTCCTGACTTGCATACAGATTTCTCAAAAAGCAGGTCAAGTGGTCTGGTATTCTCATCTCTTTCAGAATTTTCCACAGTTTATTGTGATCTGGTATTCTCATCTCTTTCAGAATTTTCCACAGTTTATTGTGATCCACACAGTCGAAGGCTTTGGCATAGTCAATAAAGCAGAAATAGATGTTTTTCTGGAACTCTCTTTTTCAATGATCCAGCGGATGTTGGTGACTTGATCTCTGGTTCCTCTGCCTTTTAAAATCCAGCTTGAACATCTGGAAGTTCATGGTTCACGTATTGCTTAAGCCTGGCTTGGAGAATTTTGAGCATTACTTTAATAGTGTGTGAGATGAGTGCAGTTGTGTGGTAGTTTGAGCATTCTTTGGCATTGCCTTTCTTAGGGATTGGAGTGAAAACTGATCTGTTCCCATCCTGTGGCCACTGCTGAGTTTCCGAAATTTGTTGGCATGTTGAGTGCAGCACTTTCACAGAATCCTCTTTTAGGATTTGAAATAGCTCAGCTGGGATTCTATCACCTCCACTAGCTTTGTTCGTAGTGATGCTTTCTAAGGGCCACTTGACTTCACATTCCAGGATGTCTGGCTCTAGGTGAGTGATCACACCATCATGATTATCTGGGTCGTGAAGATCTTTTTTGTATAGTTCTTCTGTGTATTCTTGCCACCTCTTCTTAACATCTTCTGCTTCTATTAGGTCCATACCATTTCTGTCCTTTATTGAGCCCGTCTTTGCATGAAATATTCCCTTGGTGTCTCTAATTTTCTTGAAGAGATCTCTAGTCTTTCCCATTCTATTGTTTGCCTCTATTTCTTTGCATTGATCTCTGAGGAAGGCTTTCTTATCTGTCCTTGCTATTCTTTGGAAATCTGCACTCAAGTGGATGTATCTTTCATTTTCTCCTTTGCTTTTTGCTTCTCTTGTTTTCACAGCTATTTGTAAGGCCTCCTCAGACAGCTATTTTGCTTTTTTGCATTTCTTTTTCTTGGAGATGGTCTTGATCCCTGTCTCCTATACAATGTCATGAATCTTCATCCATAGTTCATCAGGCACTCTGTCTATCAGATCTAGTCCCTTAAATCTATTTCTCACTTCCACTGTACAATCGTTAGGGATTTGATTTAGGTCATATTTGAATGGTCTAGTGGTTTTCCCTACTTTCTTCAATTTAAGTCTGAATTTGGCAATAAGGAGCTCATGATCTGAGCCACAGTCAGCTCCCAGTCTTGTTTTTGCTGACTGTATAGCGCTTCTCCATCTTTGGCTGCAAAGAATATAAGCAATCTGATTTTGGTGTTGACCATCTGGTGATGTCCATGTGTAGAGTCTTTTCTTTTGTTGGTGGAAGAGAGTGTTTGCTATGACCAGTGCATTCTCTTGGCAAAACTCTATTAGCCTTTGCCCTGCTTCATTCTGTACTCCAAGGCCTAATTTGCCTGTTACTCCAAGTGTTTCTTGACTTCCTACTTTTTACTTTTTTTACTTTCCCATTTTTAACTTTTTCTGTATCTTGGATATTATAAATGATCGTTATATTGCAATGCTGTAGAGGAGTGCGTATATCTTTTCAAATTAGTGGTTTTGGTTTTAGTGGTTCTTATTTATGCTCATTTCCCCCCTCAGACAGCATGTGTGTCTCAACAATCTAATTGGCCCACAACTCCTGTAAGGGCTACATTGTGTCAGATATTTCTTGGGCATTTCTCTCAAAGCTAACATAATTAGGGCCTATGGGAGATTATTAGTAGATAATTGTTGAGCTGAATATTAGTTTGTCATTTTTTCTAAAAATACCTCAGCAGTGTAGCTCTTCATATAAATTTCAAAAGTTCTTTGCAAACGTAATTCCTCTGAGCCATCTAATAAGCATAAAACAAATGGCGGAGTAAGCCTCTTTTGCAAGATATTCCCAAAAGAAGTTCTATAGGCTTAACAGTTTTCATAATATGTAGTGAAATGTTAAGCATAATATACTCTGATATGCCAAAAATATCAGGATTTTTTTTTCAAACGGTGACAAAGGCATAGCTCATGTTCCTTTCAAACTCTTTCAGTGTCCAGCAAAGGGACCCATTGCTGCTGTCTGAAGCAAGGACTTGAGTAAAAACATAATGGAGAGAATTTTTTTCTGAGTAACAAAATTTAGAAATGATACTTTCTTCTCAGATTATATGGAGTGTGTAATAATTATAAAGTATTACAACACAAACTCCATCTTCAATATTGAAAAGCTGTGGTTTCTGTTTACATAATTAGAAGAATTTCATAAACATGAAAGAGTAAAGTTTATGGCAGTTTGTTTTAGCCCGAACCGTTATAAGCATCCAGCATTTCATCAATAATTTAATTTTTAGCATGTGTCCAAAATCCAAATGTGATTGTCTGTTATGAATAAAAAGACAGTAAAAGCTTTGATAAAAATGGAAGAGCATTGCGCTGTGTCCCCATTAGGTGGTCAGAAGAGGAGATTTAGGGAAAGAACGTCAGTCAGTCGAGCAGATGGGAGCTTGTGAAGTACAGACACAGCAGAGGTTACAATGGGGCCTTTGCAACCAGCCTAGAAAGGTAAACAGGATTTAGGTGTGGTGAGGAAGTCAGTGGGGCTTCCCGAGTGGCTCAGTGGGTAAAGATTCTGTGCAATGCAGGCAATGTAGGAGACTTGGGTTCGATCCCTGGGTTGGGAAAATTCCCCTGGAGGAGGAAATGGCAACCCATTCCAGTATTCTTGCCTGGAGAATCCCATGGACAGAGAAGCCTGTGTGTGATTTAAATGTAATTGTGTGTTCTTGAAGTTTGATTAAATTGATCATGGAGTTTAAGAAGAAATATGAGTGAGAAGGGCAAGAAGTAGAAAATCATCTGGCACGTTAACACTCACTAAGTCCGGCTGGAAAAAAATGTTCAAACTTGGAAAACTGCGAAAGTCTCTCAGTCTTCTAGGTGAGATCAGAAGTAAACTGAAGAAAGCACTTCTTAACAGGCTAACCTAAGAGAGAATACTTTTTCCTCCTTTCACTGTTATATTAGAATTGAGTAATGTTGGGAGTGGGGAGAAAGGAGAGGAATCCTGAACTGACAAAGTGAGAAGGCAAATCAATGAATTATTGCTGACTCTTATAGCAGTTCCCAAAGTCAACTGAAAGGTATGCATCCATGTGTGTGTTTTAATTGCTATAACCAACAGAAAATGGGAGAGAACTTATGGTCTGAACACAACCTAGTCAATTTCTTACCAAAATCCAAAACATCAACAATTCCTCAGTGACTTATAATAGGACCCAGAATCTATAGCACATTCACAATATCCAGGATACGATTCAAAATCTTTCTACACACATCCAACCAGGAAAATAGGACCAATTCTCAAGGGGAAAAGATGCCAACCTCAAAATGAAATTATTAGACAAAGACCTCAAAGCAGTGATTATATCTATGCTACATAAGGTCAGAGTAAACACATTTGAAATGAATGTAATGACAAAAAAAAAATTCTCAGCAGATAAATGGAAAATAGAAAAAGGAAGCAACTGAAAATTACTGAACTGAAAAATATAATATCAGAAGTGAAAAAAAAATCACTGGATGGACTCAAGATCAGAATGCAGATAATAAAGGAAAGGTTGAGTAAACCTGAAAACAAAATAATGAAAATTATTCAGCAAATTAAATAGAGATGAAAGGCTGAAAAATAAACACAAAAACAACACACCAGTGTCAGGTAGATAACTTCTAAACTCTAACATAGAATAACAGGAGTCCCATATGGAGAAGAGAGAGAGGCTGGAACAAAAAAAATTTTTTTGCATTAAGACATGGCTGCAGATGCCCCTGGTATGCTGGGCCATCTCCCAAGAGGGAGGCCAGGACTATGTCTAGCAGTGCTACCCAAGGTGACATGCAGGAGAACACAAAATGGGAAAACTCCCTTGCCTGCCCCACCCCGCCCCACCTACTTTTCAGTTCAGTTCAGTTCAGTTCATTTGCTCAGTCGTGTCCGACTCTTTGCGACCCCATGAATCGCAGCACGCCAGGCCTCCCTGTCCATCACCAACTCCCGGAGTTCACTCAGACTCATGTCCATCAAATCAGTGATGCCAGCCATCTCATCCTCTGTCGTCCCCTTCTCCTCCTGCCCCCAATCCCTCCCAGCGTCAGGGTCTTTTCCAATGAGTCAACTCTTCGCATGAGGGGGCCAAAGTACTGGAGTTTCAGCTTCAGCATCATTCCCTCCAAAGAAATCCCAGGGCTGATCTCCTTCAGAATGGACTGGTTGGATCTCCTTGCAGTCCAAGGGACTCTCAAGAGTCTTCTCCAACACCACAGTTCAAAAGCATCAATTCTTTGGCGCTCAGCTTTCTTCACAGTCCAACTCTCACATCCATACATGACCACTGGAAAAACCATTTTTAAAAGTATGAAAGCTGATTTTTGTCTGAGAAACATTGTTGAGAGATTAGCCTTCTTGGGGCCTGAAGTTTGTTAAGGTGGCTCAAGCTCTCCAGCAAGCCATCCTGGCAGTTGGGGGCCATTATCTCCAAAGAGCACGTTGAACCCTGAGTCACTTTGCAAGGAGACTGTGCTTTTGTTGTTATTTCCTGAAGGTTGCAAGGCACCTGTCCAGTGACCTTACCCAACTGGGTGATTTCTCAAGAATTGTGGCAATAATCAGAAGCCCTCTCTAGGCATCAAATGTAGCAGAAATTTCCTCTCCTTTGACGCTTCCATCACTGCAGGCAGATCAGACGAGGGTTCCTTCTCTCTGGCATTTCATCCCCACTTTATATTACTGAAGCTGCTTTGATAATTCTTCTTACAGAACCTGGGGCTTGTGACTTCAGATCATTAGTGCTCCAGAGAGGAACCCTGGCCCAGTGGTTCCATTCATCTGGGACCCCAGGGAAGGCTTAAGTAAAACTTCTTTTCCCCTATCATGTCCCAACAGGCTATGGGTCCAAGGACTCCAGAAACCTCTGTGAACCATTTCTGTTACTGCTACTGTCCAGTGTTGGCTATGATGCGACCCCTGGAATCCCAGCCACGACCCACTCAAGAGATGAGGTGGCATGCGCTCCTTCACACCGACCTTGGAGTCATTGACTGGGGAACCGTGGGGGCTCTGGCCTCCTGGGAAGTTTCACAGGAAGACTCAGTCTCCTTCTGGGAATATCTCCAGTGAAAATCATCATTTTTGCACAGGAGATATTGACTGTCCTTCTGGGCGGCCTCACAATTTAAATGTCATCCCCACATTTCCTGCTGGGTACCACTTTCCAGGCATGGGCAGCAGGGGTGAGGCCTAGCTGTTTCCTAGGGTCCAGTCCCGGGGAAACTGGGGCACACGTGTGGGAACCCAAGCTCAGAGCCTAGGCCTGAGTGTATGTCGCTGTTGTTTTTTTTTTTTTTTTTACAGGTTCATTGAGGTGTCACTGACATATGATAAACTTGATAGCACATATTAATATTTAAAGCGTACAGCATGATGACCTTGATTGTATGTATCCATCCTCATAATCATCACCTCATTCAGGATAAAGAACACACCCACTACCCCTGAAGTTTCCCCCTGCCCCTTTGCAGCCCCTCCCGCCTACTCCTCCCTGAAACACCTCACACACTGCTACAAAGTTGAAGACAAAAACAGGAAACAGGAAAGCGACTCTACCCATTGGGCAAGTCGGCGGTAACTCCGACTCCAAAACAAGGTAAGGAAATTATAAGACAATTACAGGCCAATTTTTCTTTTGGACCTAGATGTGAAAATCTTCAATAAAATGCTGGTTAGTTGAATTCCTCAATTAGGGGGAAAAAATATGACCAATTACAATTGCACCCCAGACTCCCCTCCTTTTTAAAAAATTCTCCTGTGTGTTATATATTTTTCACCGAATCTTTGTTCATTTTCGTTTTCCTTCCAATTTCCCTGCAGTAGTCAATTTGGCTGATACTCTCATTTTATCCTGACATTGCCCAAGCAGCTTGACTGTTTTCTCCTAAGCTCCTGGAGGGGAAATGTGTCCTGGAGGAAGAAAGGATGCTGGTGGGTGGCAATCACCCAGATTTCAAAATGAAAGGAGCAGAGGAGGAGGGAGGTTGTGTTCAATTCCAGTTTTCTTAAGTCCTTTTATTGCTTGTCAATATTGTGAATGGGTCTCAAGAAATACCACTAAAGGACCTGGTATAACTGGTATAACGTTGTGTCAAAGCTCCAGAATACAAAGGCTGCTTCTTTGATCCTGAGGTTAGGGCCCAACAATTCGGGTTTCTAGGGTAAGGCATTCATTTTCTATTCCCTCAGTGTGTGCAGCTATTCCCTCAGTCTGGGCAGCTGTCTTTAACACGACTCACGGTATTGAGGACATGACACATGGTGAAAAGTCGAACATCCATTTATCAACAAATATTTATCAGTTAAGTGTGAACTCTATTAAGTGTGAACAGTTTGTGAAGATGAAAATGAAGACAACGCTCTATTAAAATTGTTTGCATCAAGAAGCACACGTGTACCTTGTTTGCTATGTGTATGCTCAGTCGTGTGCAAGTCTTTGCAACCCCATGGACTGTAGCCCACCAGGCTCCTCTGTCCATGGGATTTCCCAGGCAGGAGTACTGGAGTGGGTTGCCATTTCCTACTCTAGTTAAAACACTATAAAAGCAAGGGCTGTGTTGGGGTGCAGTGGGGTAGAAAGGGATGAGAAGGCTTTAAGATCTTTGCAGGATCTGTCATGGCAGCACTTGAGGAATGACAGCCCAGCTTGCAAAGTGCTTTCACTGTGGTAAGGGGAAGGGTGGAGATGGGGTGGGTGGGGCGTGGGCACAGCTGTCCTAAGTTGCCTATGGAAACAAAGGGGCCCCAGTGTGGAGTACCAGGAAAGCCTGCCAAGTGGGCTGGGCCTTCTCATGGAGAATCCAGAAAGCTACCTCATGCCCGTCTCTAGCCAATCCCACAAGAGGCCACCACTGTGGTGTCTGTGGCCACGTAAGGTAGGTGTGTGATTGATTATCCTTGTACTATTCTACCAGTTTTGCAAAGTGGTTCTCCCATTTCACACGCCCACCAGCAATGAAAATGCCAGTTACTAACAGGGATATTCTTGTGTTTACATAGTGCTATTACACTGTAGTTTAATTATCATTTTCCTGAGGGCTGATAGTGTTGAGTACCTTGCCAGGTATGGCGACCATTTCTATACTTTGGCAGAATGTTAGTTCAAGTCTTTCGGCCATTTAAAAACATGAGTTGTCTTTTATTTTTAAGTATTTGCTGCGTCAGGTCTCAGTTGCAGCACGTGGGGTCTTCATTGGGTCACGCAGGGTCTTTTCTTGCAGTGCATGGACTCTCCAGTTGTGGCGCTCTAGCTTAGTTGCTCTGCAGCATTTGGGATCTTAGTTCCCGAACCAGGGATCGAACCTGCGTCCCTCGCAATGTGGCTTCCTAACCACTGGGGAAGTACCCGCCTCCTCCCACTTTTTTCTTTTTTACTCTTGAGCTTTGGCAGTGTATGTTAAGAGTTCTTTACATAGCCTGGGTGTCACATGTGCATTTGACACACACACACACACACAATTTTCTCTCAATATGTGGCTTGCCTTTTCATTAACGGTTGTTGTTCCGTTGCTCAGTCGTGTCCAACTCTTTGCAACCCCATGGCTTGCAGCACGCCAGGCTTCCCTTTTGTTCACTGTCTCCCAGAGTTTGCTCAAACTCATGTTCATTGAGTCGACGATGCCATCCAACCATCTTCATTCTCTGTCTCCCCCTTCTCTTCCTGCCCTCAATCTTTCCCCGCACCAGGGTCTTTCCTAATGAGTCGGCTCTTCGCATCAGGTGGCCAAAATAATGATATATTTGCTTAAAACCTTGTGGATCCAGATGATCAATTATCTCCTTCTATGGCTAAGTGTTTGCTGTCCCATTGTACTGTGATGTGGTGAGGGTTACGTGGTAGAAAAGCCTGTTCCCAGTTTGTCATCTGAGTACATGGAGCCAAGAACCACAGCAAAGCCCACTGCTGTGCCGTAATAAACACGTTGTACAAATGCAGAGCAACTGCTGAGAATGAACTGTTACGGCATTAAAGTTCATGAATAAGATGACAATGTGTAGAGTCCACATGTGATTATTAGTTGATAAAACTCAGATGAACCTTTGCCGATGGCCCCCCCTCCCCCAAGATCTGTCTGGCCTGTCAGGAAAGGTGTCATTTCTTGCTGGGAAGATGAGACAAGCAGATCTGGGGGCCCCCCAGCACCCCAGGAACTCCAGATTCTTTTCCATCTGCTCGTGTGCTCTGCTGTCAAAGCCTATTTGGCAGAGATCTTTGGAACTGAGCTAATGTACTTCGTCACTTGTTAACAGCCAGCCAGATTCCACATTGATCTAGTCGAAGAGATGGCAGCTGGGCTCAGGCAGGGTGAGAACCTTCCAGGACGGCCAGCAGAGAGAGCACACACTCCCCAGTCGAGAGCCATGGGAAGGGAGAGTCCTCGGAGCAACTAACCGGGGGCCTGGGATGACAGCTTCATCAACCATGGAGCATGAAACGTGGATTTAATCTGCATCCCCCCAGTGGCACACGATGCTGAGCATTTTAAACACGTGGTTACTGGCGATTTATTTCCTTTCGTGAAGCATCTATTCAAGTCTTCCCCCATTTAAAGAAATTAGGTTGCCCGCCTTTTTTTTTTTTTTTAATGAGTTCTTAATATAGCCTGAATATCAGTCCTTTGTTAAATATATGCTTTACAATTATATTTTTCCCAACCTGATTTTTATATAATAATCTTGTACGCCATGACCTTGCTAAATCATCTTATTAGTCCTAATAGTTGAAGATACCTTAGGCTTTTGTATATAAATGACCATATTATTTGCAGATGGAGACTATTTTATCTCTTCTAATCTTTATGCCTTTTTATTGCTATTTTTCTTGCCTTTGGTATATGGTAAAATATTAAGTATAAAAAAATCATGAATGAGTCAAATATTCTTTTCTGTATCTATTGAAACTATATATATATTATAAAAAGCACATATTAAAAGGCAGTAACTCAAACAAGTTTAGTAAATAGCTTTGCACAAACATCCACCATTACCCCAGTGCCTATAACATCACTATTTATGATAGATGGCAGAGACTGGGCTCAAAACACAAACCTTCTGACTTTAAGGCTCTTTTTCTTTCACCAGCACCATGGTGTTTTCGGACTAGTTGAACATAAGAAATCTTATGATAATGCTTTTGGTTTTTTCCTCTTTATTTTTATGAATAAAATGCAACATACATATTATACTTGGCAATGAAGCTGACAGGATAAAAGAACATTAACTCTTGAGATGGGAGACAACATAAAAAACTGGCATCCTAGGGACAACATGACTTTTCAATCAAATCACATCATTTCCAAGAACAGCTGGAAAATACCTGAAAGAAAAGATGTCATTTTAAAATTAAGGTAGTGTGTGTATGCGTACAACTGTTGAAAAGTGTCTGAAACATTTTAATCCATGTCATATTATTTTTTATTAAGTGACATGTTTATGAAAAAAAAAAAAACCAAACAAACAAACAGCTAAAAGTGCCAGACAGAAAATAGAAACTACAGAGCCCCAGAATATATATTCCTTTCACATGTGTAATACATTTCTGTAAAACAGTTGAAATATGTTTGATAGAAAGAAGGGGCACTTTAATCTCACGTGACTTTCAGTCAAGTGCAATGTGGGGAAAACAGTTGAAAATGCATGAAATTTGATGAAGTAAATTCCTACATTTGAAAACCTGTGACTCCACTTGGTTAAACACACGAGACGACGACTAAAGGACAGATTCTCTCAGCCTCTACAACACACATCACAATTACAGAGTATTTTTGGTTTTAAAGCTTTTGCTAAAAATATTTTACATCATTAAATGCATATTATTAAATGTACATTGAAAGCTAACTGAAGTGACTTAAATAATAAGATCAGGGACCATTTGTAACAAAAATTGTTAACGTCTGTCATTTTTCCCCCTCCAGGAAAGACAAGTGAGGTAGTTTATACTGTATATACATTGTAAAGAGATTAATATTCCAGTTTGTTCAAAGATCTCCCCTTGAACTCACTGAATTCACTGTTCAGTCTCCTGAAGAATCATATCCTCAAGGGAGTTGTTTAGCAAAGGAATCTTCTTTTATAGACTGGAGGCAAGAAGGAGCCCGTTCTAGGGTTTTTTTCTGAATAAGCATTCCTAAAACGTTAACTTTTTCTAACGCTCTCCTAGATGTCATTTTCCTAACTGCACACCAAGAGCACATGGGACAAGGTGAGGTGGAAGCTTCCAAGAACGGAATTTAGAAGCCCAGGGTGTGACTCTTGGTTGCAGACACACTATTCATGTCTGCCTTAACACTATTCGTTTTTACAGATGACTGTAACTATTGCAAAAACAACTCTTCATAAGGCAAAGATCGTTTTCTCAACACTTAGGTGACTAGCATTTTTGAGTTTTAGTTGTACGGGTTTGTTTATTCATTAAGAATAAACTTAAGTTTAAAAAAAGTAATAAAATCAGTAAAAAGAACTTTTTTAACCTCAGAAAAATTAGTTTGTGTCTGTCTACCAGAAATTCTTCTCTGATCAGTTAGTTAATTCTATGACTAAGAAGTCAAGTTACATCCAATATATTGGTACTGACATGGGCTTCCATATTTTATAGTTATTTTAAAGTTGTCACACACCCTTGAAGGCAGTGAAGTGATTAAGATTATTGACTGGGCTGAGCCTTTGATATCTAAATGGTGTCACATCTTACCCACATCAAAGGATAAGAAATTCAGAAACTTGTTAGCCGTTTATTTAAAACTAATGACTAATGGGGTAAATCTTAAAACTTTTAGAAGTCTTCCACCAGTACTAATGTGTTTTCAGTCAAAAGAAATAAAAATTCTGAAATGAAAAATTAAAAATAAAAATTGGCTAGGTCGGTGAATTTTCTAAACACAACAGAATTTATTCTAAAGGAAATTCAGTTCGAAAAACCAGTTATTGTTTTAATATATACACAGAAGTCTAAGGCACCTAATTTGAAGAACTTCCTTGTATGTGTGCATCAGTTACAGCCATCTTTTGTCTTGGAACTTAGCAACTAATACACGGAGTAAAATGCTTACTCCTGTTGTTTGAATTGCAAGAATGATAACTGCATTTTCTTAGACCCTCAAAGTTCATTATGCAAACTCACATGCTGTCAGTTAGCCATACGTTGAAAACTGATGAAATATAGGAATAAATATAAACCAAGAGAATGCATGTTTTTCTTCCACTGGGTGTTCAAGCAAAGGAAATAAAAACTCTCAAATAAACAAAATGAATGGATATTAGCTCTCCACAAAAATGTAACAAAGCTCCAATGGCCGGGAACGTTGAATATAAATCAAGGTTTTATAGATATCAAGGCATAATGAGCATGGAAAAGATTTCTTCTATAATATAGGCTTAAATTATCATCACATTATGTTCTGAGACTTGGTAAGAAGATAAAGGGCTTCCCAGGTGGCACTAGTGGTAAAGAACCCACCTACCAATGCAAGTAGATAAAATGTTTTCTGCATTTGTGAGCAACTTTGTCTATTGTTTGAACTGCAAGGGAGAGTCATTTGGATGTTAAATTTCATTAAAACTCACATAAGCTCGTCAAAATCTCAAGCTGTAGATTCTAATCCAAAGCACACATGTGGGATAAGTGAGACCTTTATCCCCGTTTCTCCATGCTGCAGTCCCCAGAGGAAAGGCAGGGCTCCCTGATCCCTCAGCACATGTCAGATCTGCTCTCAGAATCGTGGAGAACTGTGCTTTCTCACCAACTGCAGGCCTGGAAAAATGGCTCTGTGGGCTTCTGGAAGCGAGGCAGTTTTCAGGTCACCCAACATGCATCTGATTCTAAAGCCTGATCCTAATCCACGGGGCCTGGCCAAGTCTATGATGGATGAACACAAACAAAATCTGTTTTTATAGCATAGGAAGTCTGGATGGAATGGTATTTTTCAGCACTCTTGGATAAAGAGCATTGGGATAAAGGCAGTTCTGCATTTGAACACTGGGGCTGCAGAAGTGATTATCTACAGTCATGAAACTTAAAAAATGATCTGTTTGGGGAGGAAAGACAATCTGGGCCTGGCACATGGAGAGCTATTCACTGAGCACCATCATCATGATGAGAAACAGAAGCTCCAGGACTGCTGACTACACTGAACGTTACGGAAGCACAAGAAAATCCTTTGTAAATCTGACCTTAACTATGTGTTCATAACAGAGTAAGCTTTACAAGTATCCGTTTTCAATAGTCCATGATGAGAAATGTTCACTTGCACCAGAAAGCAGACAGTCACAGCATGCTACAGCATACGTAACAATACAGTGGTCTGCAGACAGAAGTTCCTCCTCCTCCAATTCAGGAGCAAGCCAGAGCATCAATACTGTATGTGTGACTTTGGAAACAGATTCTCTTTGGAAAGGAGATCTAAATTACTGTTCAGAGAAGAAATTTTTTTTCCTGGCATTCTTGTCCAAAAAGGTCAAAATATATATATATATATATAAAACATAGGTATAAAAAAGTCTCTTCCACCTCTTGTGTTTGGCAGCATTTGCTATATCGAGAAGTGCCTCTTATCCTCAGGTGTAAAGACCAAGCTCATTTCTGTTGTGAGTCAAAGTATCAGAAATGATGAGAGCTCCATATTCTATGCTGGCCTTTCTTCTGGAAGGATCACACCCTCTTTCCTTCACTCTTAACCAAGGAACCACCATGAGACGGCTTCAGCTCAGATGGTCAACCAGCTCCTCTTCCACGATTCATGCTGGCAATTCCAGGAGACACCAGTTGGGCTGAGAAACACCGAGAGGGCCTAGGGACAGACATGTCAGAAGCTTGTTTTTTCCCTACTGAATGTAGGACTCCTTGGTGTGTAATACATGATAGCTGCCATCTTGGGGGGTGATTTCAAACACTCTGTTGGGGTTTAATCACCCATTCTGCCTGGGGATTCACATGATAAACATCCAATATATAAGCATCCGGATCCAAGCAGTGCTGTCCTAAAAGAAATGAAAATCGGAGAATGTTTTCAAAAGGCCACTCTTCTGTGCATGGGCCTATTTGTGTGTATGGGTGTTGCAAGTCTCAAATAAGGCCAATATCATTCTCTCAGCCAAAAGCAGATTCAGTTTAAAGTTTCCAGCACAGCCAACCTACCTTCCTTCCCTCTTTATTTCTTTCTGACTGTGAAGTACTCCAAATAAACCCCATGTGACACTGTGGAAAAAAACAGACTAAGCCCAGGAAAACTGCTCCCCAGATTCCACACCAATTAGAACAACATGGCAAGAACCTGTTTCAGGCATCTACTCATTTATCTGATGATGATCACTGATGATCATTTATGAGATAATACATGTCCTCTAGATTTTTTTTTTAACAGATAGTACCTTGACCAGGACTAAGGATGAACATGAAATTTTATTTTAGGAGTGGTCATTTCATTTCTCTCCTGTGGGCAGAAGATCTGGAATAACAACAGAGAGGGGCAAATGCATTTGAAAATTCTTATGTACAGTGTGTTTGAAATGTGCACTAAAGTCTCAAAAAAATACCAAGATTACATTGCTTGCTTGACTCATTCATTCAGTTTCAAGTATTTCTTGAGCCATTATGGTGTTGAGCATTATTCTAAGGGCGAGGCCACAGCAATGCATCAGACACGTAAAAATATCTGCCCTCTTGCTTATGTTCTGAAAGTGGTAAAAGGCAACTAGCAAATAAGAAAGTATGATGGGAAGTGAGCCCGATGATGATAAGGATGTGAGAGAACAAGAAAGCCAGGAAGGCAGAAAGAGGGTCCCATCCAGGAAGCTCTCAGTGAGAAGCTGATACAGCAGCAAACACCTGCCAGGTGAGGGAGTGAGGAGAGGGCCATCTGAGGGAGGGTGCTCTGCGCCCAAGTCAGAGCAGAGGCGAAGGCCCAGGACAAGATGCGCTGGTGACCAGGCGTGAAGGTGGGTGTCGAGGTGAGTCTGGACGTTAACCTGAGAGACGGCGGCACCCAGATACCTCCAGAGCAGGGAGACAGACGAGCTCACCACGGAGACAAGTGCAGAGAGAACCATCCCCCGCACTCAGAGGGTGAGAGGATGAGGAGTAACAGGCAGAGGACACGCAGAAGGAGCAGCCTGTGAAGCGGGGCTGGAGGGCGGGGGAGCCAGGCGCCCAGGGGCCCTGGACACCGAAGGAAGAGGGCACTGTTTTCAAAGGAGGGAAGGATCAACTCGGGTGATTATGAAGACAGAAGGAAGCCCTGCATTTCACACCTGAGAGTCCTCTGGTGACCTGGACGAAAGAGCAATTCTGGTGAAGTGTCGAGGGGTAAAGCCTGAGTGGAGCGGCTTCAGGAGAGAAGGAGGGGGAGAGACTGGAGCACAGACGACCAGTTCAAGGAGCCGCCGTTGCAGAGAAATGGGAGTTGACTGGAAGGTGTCGAGAGAGTTGTGTGGAGATGGGCGGAGTTACAGAAATGTTTATGCAGAGAGAAATGGTGGGCTTGGGAGGGGAATGCTGACCACAGAGGGGACGATGACCACAGCCCTCATCAGCAGGAGGGACGCGCCGGCCACGAACAGGAGCATGAGGATTTCATCCCAACCATGAGGGGCAAGAGGGAGCTAAGGGCACACGCGCGGGGACGGAATTTTCTTTTTATTCCTTCCCGTCCCCTCAGGGGAAGAGGATGAACCTGGACTGAGAGCTGAACAGCGAACTTCAACCAAAAGGATGGCAAGACTCTGGAAGCGCCACAGCTTTTCCTTTCATTTGCCCGAATCTCCAGAGACACTCTAACTTTCAGAGTCATCTTTAAAGACTCAGAAACCTACTCCACGTCAACTACAATATTTACATGTAAAATTTGAAAATATTTTAGGAACACTTTTTTAGGAAAGTTACACTATTCTTATGTGAAATTTAAAAAAAAAAACAGACACTTTGATTTTGATTTTATATCTAAGAAACTTGTAAAATATGCTTTTATTAACACAGTTGTTCAGTGGCTCAGTCGTGTCTGACTCTTTGCGACCCCATTGGACTGCAGCACACCAGGCTTCCCTGTCCTTCACTATCTCCCAGAATTTGCTCAAACTCATGTCCACTGAGTCAGTGATGCCATCCTACCATCTCTTATTAACACGATAATAGCATCCTGTTTCCTTTAGAGCATTACTCAGAGTAATCAGTAGATTACTCAGTTTCTCCGCTCCAGGAGATGGTGAAGGACAGGGAAGCCTGGCGTGCTGCAGTCTATGGGCTCACAAAGAGTGGGACACGACTTAGTGACGGAACAACAACAGAGTAATCAGAGCCTGTAGGAGTAAAAATCACCAACAAATGCTTACCTATATTACCTCCGATTTCATATAGCCTTTGGTTCTGGATCTTAATGCATTCTGATGAACCATGACTGAGAAAAGAAGAAAGCGATATAATTTCAACCCTCTTCAGAGATTCTGAGGTAAACCTGTGGATTAAGTACCATAGCAGCAAACAATTCATTCTGCCTTGAGTGGAATACACCCCCCAAATTATGCTGATGACTGAAGGGAGGATAAAAGCTTTTTTTGGTCTGTTTGACACAGCGAAGTGTCTGAGGCAGAGAGGAAGAAGGATGCAGCTGGGCTCCACAGCTGCCCCGGCCTTTCCATCCACGACTGTCACACTGTCAGCTCCACTCGAGAGGGGACACTGTTGCTGGCATGTCAAGGCTGGCCAAGGAGCAGCTGGGGGCTTCACACTGCCTTGTCGTGGGCCGCCATTACTCTCAGTTCAAAGGCAGTCCAGCCTCATTTCCGCAGTTGTCAAAAATCGGATGGGGCTCTCTCCTTAGCCCATGCCACATTTCTAAGCCTGCCCAGGGCTTTGCAAACTAAGGCTGACTTTGTTGTATGTCTCTGCCTGATAACGAAAGCAAGTTGGAGCAAATAATTGGCCAATTTTAATTTTCCACCCTGGACAAGGCTGCCAGGATAGAAGAGTCTGAAAAGGCCACTGCTGAGCTCCGGTTCCTTGAACTGTCAGCCTGGTTACTTACAGACATGGTTACAGACTATCCTCTCTCTCCCCTGTGAGGGAGAAGGATATGCACCCTCTTTGTTTAATTAAACATTTTATTTGAGATAGTTGTAGATCTGTATGTATGTGGATATAAGAAAATATACAGACACATCCTGTGTACTTCTTCCCATCTTGCAATGTCTGAGTGCAATGTCACAAGAGAAGGGCCCCATGGATTCAATCAAGCTACAGTGTTTCCTTCCCCACGTGGTCCCCCTAGTTCCCACTGATAGCCCCACACCCGCCCTTGTCCTTATCCTCCAACATTTACCATGACTTAATGTTCTTTAGGGTGACTTAAGGCAGACATGGCTCAGACAGTAAAGAATCTGCCTGCAATGCAGGAGACCTGGGTTTGACCCCTGGGTCAGGAAGATCCCCTGGAGAAGGGAATGGCAATCCACTCCATTATTCTTACCTGGAGAATTCTACGGACAGAGGAGCCTGGCGGGCTACAATCCATGGGGTCACAAAGAGTCGGACATGACTGAGCAACTAACATCTTCACACTTTCAAGGTGGTCATGCAAAAATATTTTGTCAACATCACTCTGATCCTAAGGTTCATTGATAGTAGGTTTTATGACGTTCACTCCACTACATAAACTGTACTTGTTACAATCATGTTAAAGCCCAGTGGAGCCTGGAATAACAATATTCCTGGAAATCTATCAAGATATATAAAAAGTAACTTGCTAAAATTTTTATCCAAATAAAAAGTAAAGCTCAATGAGTAAATGAAGCCACCAACACAGAAAATCTACCTATTTAAGAATCTCAATTGTAGAAGTTCCTTGGGAAAAAAAAAGCTTTTGTTATTGACAATTCTACGGTATATTTCTTTCTCTACTTTTGATTCTTCAGTTACTGGTGAAGTCCTTAAAGTAACAGGCTCTAATTTTTCGAAAAGGTCACATTTTCAAATAAAAGATTTGCTCATCAGATAAAAGCCCATCTGCCTTACAGAGACTCTCACATCTACTTACCTGTTCTCACACTGAAATTTCGCCAGTATGTCTTTGACTTTGGTTTGACTGTTGAGTTGAATGGCCATGGACACCTTGGAGAGAAGGGGCGCGTGGACCCTTATGACGCCCTCTGGCACGTCGGACTGCCAGGGAGGAAAAAGGCAGCACGTTCTGTCAAACTCAGCGATTGCACTTAAGAGACGCGGAAATCAGTGGCGTTCCAAAAGAGGGAAACGTGGGAACATGACGGGGCATGAGCCAGAACAGAACACTGCTTCCTTTCTTACAGGAGATTCGCTAATGACCAAACTTAACCTGGGGTTTTACTTTTGTTACAGGCTTAGGTCTCACTATAACGCCTTAAAGTCACAAGAGAGGGGGCTTCCCTGGTGGTCTGGTGGCCAAGACTCTGCGCTCCCAATGCTGAGGGCCCACATTCGATCCTTGGTCAGGGAACTGGATCCCACCTGCTGCAACTGAAGATCCCGTGTGCTCCAATGAAGACTAAGAGCCTGCATGCCACCGCTAAGACCCAGTGCAGCCAGATAAACAGATGGATATTTTTTATAAGTCACGAGGGAAGTGAGACTGGATTGTGACAGAGATCTAATGTTTCTATCCGTGCATTTTCTTGCACAATGTCCTGAATAGGCCTACTTGAAGCAGGATTCTGTATTTCAATTTTTTTAAGAAAGTCAACCTTCTGAAAATTTAAGGATCTATTTGAAAATGTGCCTTTCAAATATACCTGTTTCTTTAGTCAGCAGCAATGAATGGTCATCCCAAATTACATTCCAGATGGGCACCGAACTCGACCCCTCAAAGTGTGCTAGGAACACTGTGAAGGACGGGGTGTGGATGGCTGGGAAGGGTGTGTGGCTCTCATGGGCCCTGGGACCTCAGAGCTCCCGTCTGCATGAAATATTCAAAGAATGGTGCTATCTACTGGACAGTAAAGTCTGTTCTGTTCTAACTGGATGGAAAATTCCCATTGTCTCAAAATTTTGAGTGTTTTAAATATTAATTATCTATTTAGAGATGGACAGAAATAAATAAATTTCTATCTGAGGATCTGGCTATACCTCAGGTAATTGTTTTAAATAATCTGTGCATTATCAAAGGATGGTATTGTTGATGTAGAAGGTTCATGTGAATTGACTCACTCTATCCCCTAGAGGAAATATGGGTTGAATTGTGTCCTCCTAACCCCATCAAATACATAGAAGTTCTAAGCCCCAGGACCTCAAAATGTGACCTTGTGGGAAACAGGAGTACAATGTGCCCTTAATCCAAGGACCGGTATACTCCAGTGACTGGCCACTGTACTGCAGTGACCGCTGTCCTTATAAGAGGAGAACACACACACACGTGCACACACTCACACGCACGCAGGGTGAATGCCAAGTGAGGACAGAAGCAGAGGTTGGATGATGCCTCATCCACAGCTAAAGAAGGCCCAGGACTCCCGGCATCGCTGAAAGCTAAGAATGACGTCAGAATCACATCCTCCTTTCACAGCCTTCAGAAGGAACCAACCAAACAACACCTTGGTTTCGGAGTTTCAGCCTCCAGAACTGTGGGAAAGTAAACTCTATCACTTCAATCCACCCTGTTTGTGGCACTGTTACTGCAGCAACTAGGAAACTATTTTTAAAGGGTCAATTCTTACAGTATATTTCTACTGTTGCCAGCGAGAACCAGGAGAGCGTGCGGGAATGGCCAGTGCCAGGGTTCGGGAGCTGGGAGGGGGCAGGGAGCTAAGAGCACCCTCCTAAAACACTCTTTGGGGCATTTGATGTCCCTCCCCTACCAGCGCCCCCCAGAAGCCTCTGAAGATGAATTCCACACTCCTGACATTATTGAGACTGTTATAATGATCACAGGCTCCCTCTAACTTTCCAGAGTATTCACTCTTGTGAACAGAACCCCTAGCCACAAACTCCAAGTCATCAGTTAGTTGAGTCCCTATACCATTCCTTCACATGCTACACTGAAAACGTCAAGTGTGAAGGGATAGCATGACCAAAATTAGATACAGATAAGGTAGATACAGCCAAAGAATACTATGTAAGGAGTTAATAATTAGGGAGGAGAGGGAATAATTTATTTTCTTACCATTCTTCTTGTAGAGGCTGATTTTTGCAGTACCTTTGATGTCTTGGGGCTTGTAACCTAAAAAAAAAAAACAAACAACACATTTAATCTTTAGAATTGATGTTGAGAAAACAAGCACACACTGGTGCTAGAAGTGTAAACTGGTACAATCTTTATGGAAAACATTTTGGCAATATTTACCAATTATGAAATATATTCACTCTGACCCAACAATTCCACATCTATAACTTCATCCTACAAACAGTCTTCATTTGTAAGAAATGACAAATTGCAAGTTTATTCACTGAGGCATAAACTTTAATAGCAAAAGGTTGGACACAATCTAACTATTCAACCGTCTGGGAATATTTAAGTAAGTCAGTGTGCCTTTGGAATATCATGCAAAAGGAGCAAAGAGGAAGGCTTTGTGGACTGATGTGGAATAACCACTATGATTCCATAAGTCATTAAAGATGATGCAGGAGAGCTTCACCTACATTACCATTCGTGTGTAAAAGGTGAAGACCACATCCTCATATTTGCTTGTATGTCACAGCACCTCTCTACAAGTAAATATACCTGTGTGTTCCCGTGCACACATGCTGTCATTGGTTACATTACTTGTTCTCAGGAGGGGAAGTCAGAGCTGACCAACTTTTTTCTGTAGTTTCTCCCCTTCCAATCTTTTGAATTCTGTAAACTGTCAATGAACTATCAGTCTTAGTCAAGAAGTAAAATTACGATATAGTATAAGAGAACCAAAGAAAGACTATTTCTTCATCTTTAAGTGCTTGCTTCCATGATATGTATAACCTTTTAAAATTCTACTTAGTTCTACTTATAATTAAAACACTAACGCAACTGACATGCATAAAGCATCAACAGTTCTTTACACCCACACTGTATGTGAGTTGATGCTGATGACAACTCGGTGAAATAGGTAGGTATCATTACTTTTCCCCCCAAAGTGAAAATGTAAGAAATTTGAGGCTCAGAGATAGACTTAAATTTGCGTGGGCTCACAGAGCCTGACCTGACCTCAGATTCAGCTCCACACACATCATACTAACACCATTAAAATTTTCCAGAATGAAAATAGCAAAGAGTAAGAAGTCTGTCCCTCCATAAAAGCAATGAACAAACTGGAAAAACCTGTCACTGTCAACTTCTTCAGAACTCCAGAAAGTGGCAACCAGGGGAGGTGCTTAAGTAAGGAAAACAACTGAGTCTTGATCAGAATGGTGAACTCAGTGGCATCTTAGTTTACACTTTCCTATCTCTGCTCCACAGCTCAGTGACAGCCTTGAAAATAACCGCCTGCATTCCTGGTGCAGGTACCAAAGGGCGTGGAAGGGACCTCATTCACAAGGAATTCTAGTTATTTGTTCCCTGGAAGACTGGCTAGCCTTTATCTTGTCTGACTTGGAACCTGACCAGTGCTAAAGTGGTGTGATGTTGAAAACATTTATAGGCAAATGTTTTACTCACTGCTGCCTGACGCAGTGCCTAAGAGCAGGGGAAAATATAAACTAACTAAAAATCTTGGGAGGCAAGCCTAGGGAACTAGAGGCTTTGGGGAGTAAGGCCTTTGAAAAGCTCCAACATATTCCTGAGAACCTGGAAGGTCATGTGCATGCTCAGGGCTGTGCACATACTCAGCAAAGACCTGAAAAGAACCTAAGTGCTCACCTCTGGCTGACCTTTACTGTCCAAACAGGAACTAAAGTTCAGGCCAAATTGTAAGCTGCCTGGCTGAATGCTGAAGGTGTGTCAAGCACACAAACACACAGAGCTCATCTACAAAGACTGGGAGATATTTTTGGCTCCAGGTATCTAAGAAAATCTCTGTGCAGACACCAGCAAACCACTAGGCTAACGGAACAGAGATTTGAGCAGCCACAGAAAACATAAAGACACGAGAAAATTAGTTCAGCAGCAAAGTCATTAAAAAATATATAACAGCTATAACAGACAGCAACCCTGGGGAGGGGGAAGAACCTGAAGCTGATCTAGGAGACATCTGTAGGACAGTGACAGGAGAATCCATTCTTAAGCACATATAAAACACTGTCCAGGATAGACAGTATGTTAGACCACAAAACAGGTCTCAGTCAAGTTTAAAATATCAAAATAATACAACACATGCTACATAGCCACCATGGAATAAAATTAGAAATCAATAACAAAAGGAAATATAGAAAATTTATGCCTAAATAACCAATGGGTCCAAGGGAAATTAGAAAATACCTTGAAATGAACCATAATGAAACGCAGTACACCAAAACTTACTGGATGGAGCCAAAAGTACCCAGAGGAAAATTTACAGAAGTACATGCTGACTTTAAAATAAAACCTCAAACTAGTTGCCTAACTTTCCATCTTATGAAAGTGAAAAAAGCCAGCCAAACTCAAAACAAGCATAAAGAAGGAAAAAATAAAGATCTGAGTTTTAATAAGGGCTAGAGAAAAACAAAAAATAGAGAAAATCAATGAAACAAAAGTTGGCTCTTCAAAAAGACCAAAGAAATGGACAAACCTCTGGCTAGATTCACCAAGAAAAAAAGAAAAGATTCAAATTATTAACCAAGAGTATGAGAGGGAACATTAATACAAACCTTACAGAAATAAAAAAGATTATAATATAATACTATTTATATGAACAATTAGTATTTCAACAAATTAGATAACCTAGATGATATAAAGTCCTAGAAACACACTGACTATCAATACTGACTCAAAAAGAAACAGAAAATCTTGAATGGAGCTATAATAAGAACTTGAGTTAGTAATAAAAAAAATTCTTACAGGGAAAAGTCCAGGACCAGGTGACTTCACTGGTGAATTTTACCACATGTTTAAAGAAATAACACTAATCTTTCTCAAACTCTTCCAAAAAATAGAAGGAGGAACCACTTTCTAACTCATTCTGTAAGGCTATTATTTCCCTAATACCAAATCCAGACAAAGGCATAACAAGAACAAAAAACTAAAGGCCAATATCCCTTATCAAAGTTGGTGCAAAAATCCTCAACAAATAGAGTTGCCATATGACGCAACAGATGTCCAAGAGAAATGCAAAACAGACAAAAAAGTGAAGTAGTGATACATGCTACCACAGGATGAGCCTCGCAGTCATGACGCCAAGTGACAGAAGTCACGCACACAACAGGCCACATATTGTATGAGTCCAGTTACATGAAAGGTCCAGGTAGATAAATTCATAGAGATAGAAAGTAGAGGACCTGCGCGCGTGCGTCCGCCCGCCGCTGCCGGGCCCGTCCCGCCCATGCCCCGCCCATGCACCCGTCTCCTGAATCCCAGGTGGGCTCGGGAACCGGTCGGGGAAGCTGCCTCTCCGGGAACGTAGGGAACGCTGGGAGCCGGGGAGTGACGGCCCCGAGCGTGCGAAAGCCGCCGGTCCCCGAGAACTCCCCCTCCTCCAGGATGTTCTTGGGCGCGTGGCTTAAAGTTCAGGAGGGGTGGGAGGGTGCGGTGACGTCGAGAAGGGCCGGCTGCCCGCCCGCGAGCACTTCGGGGCAGGCCCTCCCAGGCTAGGGGTAACGACGGCCGGGGTTTTCGTTGGGTGGTTCCCCCTCTTCCCTCTGTCGCACATGCCAATCTCCGCCCCCAGACAGGCGGGCGGCGCAGCGCGGGCGTCCCGGAGCGCCCTCGAGGGGAAGTGCGGAAGCTGCCGCGGCCTCGGTGAGCCTGTAACTCAGGTATTTGCATACGGGGACCCCCGCAGTCTGATATCCCTTTGCAACATCTCCTTTGTGAGGGCTCTGTTAACATACTTGACAAACTAAAAAACTTTTCAAGCTAAAAAAAAAAAAAAAAAGAAAGTAGAGGAGAGTTTGTCAGGGATCGTGGGGAGGGGCGTAGTGAGGAGTGAATGCTTAACTGGTATGGGGTTTCTTTTGAGGATGGTAAAGATATTCTGAAATTAGATAGTGGTGATGTTATACAATACTGTGAATTATACTAGAAATAGATACTAAAAATTACACATTTTGAAATAGTTAAAATGGCAAATTTTATATTATGTGAATTTTTTCTCAATTAAAACAAAAAATTTCCCCCAAATTTAGCATGTCTACTTGATCTGAAATCCCTTTACCTGTATATAGTGAGGGAACGCAGCCATCCATCCCGACTGTGATAGATCAGTTAGCATTACCTCTACCTTACTGCCTCAGGATTCACTATTTCTTTCCTTGAATGAACTCTCCTCTCCTTGTTCCCTTTAAAGTGCTGTCCATCCTTCAAGGTGCAGTTCAAATGCCACTTTCTCCGGGAAGCCTCCACATGCTCCACATTGGACACACTTCCTTCTCCTCTGTGTGAGCCCCAGGCCGCTATCTGCACAACACGCCTGACACGGAATGCATATCCATGGCTCTTGTGTACACTGCTCTATCAGATTCTCTCTCTGCTGGATACACATTCCTTTAAGGACAAAGTGAGTTTCCTGTACTCTCCATCCTCCTCAAGGCCAAATGCTATGCAATCGTCCTCAGAGATCTTTAAAGCAGTAAAGATAATTCTTCTAAAGCCTGTTCCCATTATGCGTCTCCACACAAACAACTGTGCTAAGGCAAAAATTCTTTGAAGTGCAACAAATTTACACTAAATGACTTGAGGATTAGATATCCTTTCAGCATCCACTCACCATGGAAATCTCAGTCTCTAGCTATTAGATACACTGACAGCTGGACCACCCTTAAATCCAGTTCACAGGGATTAAAATGTTGACTCTCAGCATCTGTAAGAACCATTTGCCCTTAAGTACTTGAGAGAATATTAACGGAATTATCTTTATTAACATTAATGAATTGTCTCTCATGATGACAGACAGAATTCAAAAACTTCAAGCACAAAGCACCTAATTCAACAAAATGGAAATGCAATTTCCACAGTGTTCACAGTCACAAGAGTGACACTTTGTGAGAACATAACAATTCTGCTTCATGATTACAAGCTACTTTGTGCATCACTTTGAGACAGAAGAGCCTGGGTGGTCATGACATTCGTGCATTTATTTATTGTCTCATTACCCCTCGCTCTATGGTCTTCCTCCTTAGCAGCTTTTTGACACTTGGGAGCGGCTTCTTTAACAACATGGTGGCTTCATTCATTCTTCTGACTTGAGCAATTAAGAAAGATGGAACCTGGAGAAGAAACAGAGCCTGAATAGAAGGGAAACATGTGGGTTGACCCTCCCTGGTAGAGTCTGTCTTCAGTTATGTTTACTCCTTCTGGCCACTCAGTATCCAGGAACCAGGAACTGTGGTTCTGTCCTCATAAAGATTAGGAAAATCTATTAGAATTCCTGTTTAAAGGAAAATAAGTTTGGGAGCGAGTAGCTCTGTGGAATGCGAAAGATGCCGCCAGGAACTCGGGATCATGTCTCCTATCTCCCCTTGTGACTGAGGGCACTGCTTGCTAACCAGCCTCTGTGTTTCCTGGGTGGGTGCCGGTGGACGCAAGAGGAACATCCAGGTCGTCACATTGGTACTCACCGTCCATAACATCTCCTGGTACTTGAGCATCAGACGGATGATGTGGGCAGCAGTGTTTGCTAAGAGTAATTCTTCACAGTCAGAATGTTTGCTTCTACTGAAGAAAAGATTCGGTGCCATGATGGTAGAAATGTTCCATATACTCATGCGGTTTTTTGATTCATTGGCAATGACTTTATTGAAGAATGTCATGAGGGCCTAATAAGAAGCAGCACGGTGTCACACTAGTTGTAAATCATAAAAAGGCATCGCTGATTACTGTCATTCATTTCTATACCCATTCACCAGGCCTCTAGAAAATGGTCAGAACTACAGAATGGCTAAACATGTCACGTTTCTTCTTTAACTGCTTAAAAGTGTGAATGAGAAATGTGAAGAATTTATTTATTTCTTTGCTTCATAACAGCTCCATTTTTTATGGAATTTGTCATATTGGGATCGCTATAAATAATAGTTTGCGTTTTCTTATTTTCTTTTATCTTAAGCAAGTTTGACAGATATTAAAATTAAACAACAAACAAGGGAGAAAAAACACTACAGCTCAAATAAACATGAAATGCAATTTTGTTGTGAAGGAGGAAAAGTAACTCACTCTTAATTTAATTATTTAATTATTGTTTAAAATATTTTCTGTTTCCTTGGGAAAGAAAAACACATTTTAAAAAACTGAGCTTTAAAATAAATAAGTTATGAAGTAAATAAGTTATGGGGATATAGCACATAGCATGATAACTATAGTCAAGAATATTGTATTGCATATTTGAAAATTACTAAGAGTAAATCTTAATAGTTCTCTCAAGAAAAAAAGATTTTCTGTAATGGTGATGGAGGGTAACAAGACTTAGCATGGTGACTGCTCTGCAGTACATACTAATATCAAAACATCATGCTGTATATTTGAAATCAATGTTATGTCAAAAGTGAAAGTCACTCAGTCATGTCCAACTCTATGCAAACCCCTGGACTATATAGGGGTCCAGACTGTATAGATTCTCTAGCCATTCCCTTCTCCAAAGGATCTTCCCAACCCAGGGATGGAACCCATGTCTCCCACATGGCAGGCGGATCCTTTACCATCTGAGCCACCAGGGAAGCCCCAGAATACTGGAATGGGGAGCCAGCCCCTTCTCCGGAGGATTGTGTGTCAATAACTCAACAAAAAATTTAAAAACAAAGAGATTAAAACAGTTTAAAGAACAGCAACAACAAAATGAGTATCTAATTTCTCAGTTCACAAATATGTCAGTCGAAAAGCAGAAAACTTTTATTTCGGGGGTGTCATTTTTCTGCTGCTTTTCAATTTTGGAGTGTTCAGCAGACCAAAGGGAAATGCTTATATGCAGTTGCTCTCACTATCGAAAAAAAAAGAGCTTGATAAAAGTTTGGCGGGGCCACCAACATATAATAGCCCATCAGAACTTTCTGAAATTCACCAAGAGGGTTGAAATCCTAAAAGGAGATGCTCTTCGGTTTTCCAAGTTTGATTTCTGTACAGTATCTGTAACATATGCACATACTAGTGACTACAGCTACCCTTTATTTGTGGGTAACTGAGAGCCAGGTATTATTTTTAGTACTTTACATACATCCACTCATTTCATCATCACCTCAAAGCCTGGGAGGTAGGTACTATTATTTAATATTAATATTATTTTACAGTTACAGAAAGTAGGGCAGGGAGGGACTGAGTAGCTTTGTCCAGTGTTATGTAAGTAAATGGCAGAGCCAGGACTTGCCCAAAGAAGCCTAACTCCTCAGCCAGAGCTCCTGATTTGCACAACGCACTAGCTTCATCTTCATTCCAGTCATAATTCACAGTGGAAGAGAGTGAGTGAAGAGGGTGTTCTATTAGAAATGGGCTGAATTCTTCAGTCATTGCTCCATCCTTGGTGATATGAAAGGGGAGATGACATTTTGACCCAGATATCTGATACCAAATTAATTTTTTTGGAAAGATAAAAATTGTTCAGATAAAGGAAAGAAAACAAAGCTACTAAATTTCTAGCTTTTGAAAAATTACCAAATTGTACTAGAAACAGACATTTGTATGCCTCTGCCTATTCCTTGTCTTGGGTGGAGGATATAATACAATTGGCAGATGGTTTCACCAGAGGAGAAAAGGTCCTCATCAAGCTGAAATGTCTGACAGGAGGCAGCACGAAGGATCAGCTCTGTTTTCAGCATCATGTTTACTGGCCCCCAAATGATGGGCTCTTTCCAATTCATCCTCATCTCACCTCAATTCACTTAAAAGAGCCAGAGCAGCTGCTGTACTTATAACTGATTTCCTAATGTATGCAGAATCAGGATCAAAACAGCAACAGAAACCCTGATCTTTGCAAACATAAATAAATGAATCTGAAAGCAAAGGAGGAATATTTTGGATGGAGATCTGTGGAATATAACTCTATGAAATGTTCTAATGTTTTAATAAAGGAGAAATAACTTTTCTCAGCTTAATTTTCTTAATCTGGAAAAGGTCAAGGTCCAATCAGGAGATCTCTAAAAACCTGATTCTATCATTCTTTAAATTGAATTATGGTAAGACATGAACATTCTAGAAACTTCATTTAAATCAGGGTTTCATTTACTTCTGATGTTATTCCATTTAAGCCTTCCATCTTGGCTTCTTCCTACTCCTAACCCTAGCCCAGTGCCTGGCACATCATAGACACTCAGTTTCTCTTAATAGATTGAATGAATGAATGAAACGGAAATGTTCAAAGAAGATTCTGGGACTCACATTCTTTCCTGGCTTCCTCTGGAGAACAGGAGTGGGTGTCAGGAAAGGCAAAAGGCTTGCGGCAGGCTCGACTGGTTGATAAAAGTTTGGCTGGGCCACCAACGTATAAATGCCTATTAGAACTTTCTGAAATTCACCGAGAAGGTTGAACTCCTAAAAGGAGATGCTCTTTGGTTTTCCAAGTTTGAACTCTGTACAGTATGTGTGACATGCACACAGTTTTCATTTTTCCACCTGGGCCATTTCTTCTGACCAGTAAGAGCTGACGGCAGATCGTGAGGTTGATACAACCTACCTGGGCTGTGTCCCTGTTGGCATCAGGCAGTGCCATGACCATGAGGTGTAAGGCTTGAAACTGTACTCGGATGTGAGGCCCTCCTGACAAGAAAACAGAAATAACCACGTGTTGAGTAACGCTAATGCATCCCGACAGCGTCTCTTGCTAACTAACGCCTAGTGGCACAGGAGGGCCCTGACAGCTTTCAGTGGTAAAGACTTGGGTTTTGTGACCAAGTACGTGAGTCTGTTCACTTGGAGAGGAGACAGGCTCTATCAACTCCCTTTTAGCATCCCAGAATGCCAGTGCTGGGGGCAGGTGGCCAATGAGACCCTCAAAATAGTTCTGGATCAGTGTGACACTTCCCTTTTCAAAGCACTTGCACAGACCTTGCTTTTACTTTGATGCTATAAACAGTTGGCCTAAAGCTCGATTCAAGACAACATAAATCTTATTTCCATATAATGAGACAGCCAGGCACAATTATTAGGAACACAGATTCTAGAATCAGATTCAAACTCTGCATCGACTACTAAGTCCCTGAGTGACCTTAGGCAAGCTATTCAACCCCTATGCTTCTATCTTATCACCTGTAAAATGGGGATTGTCATCATCTTTACCTCGCTGGGCCCTTACCAAGGTTAAACGAGTTAACGCATAGAGTGTTCACATCAGTGCCTGCACAGTTACCTCTGTAGGTGTCATTCTGATCAGTGACACTGACTTCAGATCTTAAAGGGATGTGGATGGAAAGTGAAGTGAAAGTCACTCAGTCATGTCCGACTCTTTGCGACCCCGTTATGGACTATACAGGCCAGAATATTGGAGTGGGTAGCCTTTCCCTCCTTCAGAGTATCTTCCCAACCCAGGGATTGAACCCAGGTCTCCCACACTGCAGGCAAGTTCTTTACCAGCTGAGCCACAAGGGAAGGTGACCACAGCTGGATCGCTGGAGATTCTTGACTATTTTATTCCTCGGCAGTGACAGAAGGTGTCGCCAGAGGGTTGGCATCCTACTTCTGTGTGCTCTCAATACTGGCTCTTTCCCCGTTTTGGGGAAAGGATTTTAGAAAAATCCATCCAACAACGGGATAATCCACAACCCGCTGTGCTGAAAACGGAGGGTAAGCTGGAGCATCCGGCTTTGCCCGGTTCTCTCTATTTTCTCCCTGAAGTGGTCTCTTGGTGGGGAGGCCCTGGAGGGAGGTGTGCCATTCTGTAATCCCTGGGGAGCTCTCAACTTGCAGGAAAATCTATCAATTTACGGCTCAGTGGATAAAGGCAGTCAGCTGCCTACAGTTACTTGGCTTTACAGTAGTGGAAACACTCTTGCGACAAGTTCCTAGGTCACAGGAGGTTATGGGCACCCGAGTCAGGAGTGGATGACTGATGTGAGTAACCACAAAATGAAGGAACAGTTGGCAGGAGTATTTAGAGGCTCATGTCATATTGCCCAGCAAATCCTCATGTGGATTTTTAAAAATTGATGTCAGATTGGTAAACAAAAACGACACAGGTTGTTTTAAAAATGGCTAATGCATGCTGACGTGACTTTGTCTGAATCACAGGCACCATCAGGAGCATGTCTCAGTATAAATGTTTGGGGACAGAGAAGACATGATTTTAATGCAGATCTTGCAGGCTATAGGCTGTCTATAATTTTCTAATGCAACCCAGAAAACCTCTGGAGGAAAACAATAGATGCAGATGCAGGCTCTGTATTTCCATCAATTCCAGATAAATTACAAAATCCCCTTTAAGATTAAAAATCTAAACTGGCAAATAATCCATTTTCATTTCCCTTAGGAAACCTGGCCCTGCACTGTTTTGTGGTTAATCGTTTTGCAGTTAATTCATTTATGGCATCCTAGTTGAGTCTTTTTCCCCCCTGCCCTGAGGTCATTATTTTCCCAGAAAGTTATTAAAGTTTTCATGAAAGTATCTAAGGTTTGATTGATCCTTAGTCTTCTAATTTTATGGAAAATTTTTGGACCAGGTTTGAAAAGAGAAAATACAAAGTGGAAAAGACTATATTTTAGAGTAAAACTAGGGGTGGCTTAAACACACAGATGTCCACTGTTCTTCCCTTCAGAAATCTCATTAAAACTAGAGCATACCCCAGGTGGGAAAAAGGCCATTTTCCCTGCTGGTCACAGCCCAGAACTCTGGGTTCCCTGCAGGGTTGGCTGGTATCAAATTAATCACTGCAATCTAGTATTTTCCACTTTCAAAGTCACATAGAAAAAACTGGACCCTCCTATGAACCTTCTCAGGATCTTTTCCAGATTCTCTCCCTTCCCTGAAGCACACTGGCTTCAACATCTGAATAGAAGTATGAAGAAGGACTAAATATGATCTCCTTCTTAAACACAATTCTCTGAACAGATCTTACATGGGAGACTGATTCTTCCTTGCATAATTTCCTGAGACCAAAAGAAAAAAAAAAACTAGAACAAAAAATCCCTCTGTGGCACCATTTGTTTTGATGAACTGTTCAGTATATAAGCTGTAGATCAAGGTGAAGCTAAGACTTCTGTAGGCCATTTTCCAGGACAGCAAACTTTACAGAAACTCCTGTGTTTCTGACTTACAAATAAAGAGGTTCTGCTTCTGCCATGGCTGAGTAAGCTCCTTGCCAATCAACTCTCCCTAAGATAACTATAAACTCTGGGCAAAGTACAAAAAGCAGCCACACAAGGCAGTGGAGAATGAACAAAAGCAGGCAGATTTAGGACAGGACTGGACACTTAGAATTAGGGAATAGCGGAGGGGGAGTGTCCAATTGCCTGGCTTTTAGTCTGAAGTCAGGCCAAAGAGAGCAAGGCATGAGGTGGCTAAAATTCCAAAAGAAAGCCCCAGTCTTTCTGGCCTGAACAATGAGAGGGCGGGGTTCAGGATGACCACACTGGGGAGTTATGGGGAATCCCAGAAAGGTCAAGAGGTAGAATGCCCCAATTCTGGTTTAAAATCCACCCAAATCTTGGCTCACCCCATAAATCGTGCATATGAGGAGTAGCACAGGTAAAGATTGAATAACAAACTGTCTGCCTAAATACAGACAAAAAGCAAAACCGACCAAAAAACCCCATTCTCTGGAGAAATATTACAGAGTTCAGGGTCTCCAAAAAAAAAGCCACCATGTTGCAGATACAGTTTAAAGTTACTTGACAGAAACAATAGCCCATTTTCAAGAGAAGAGACAACAGAGACCAACCCTCAGATGACCCAGATGTTAAAACTAGTTATGAAGTAGCTATTATACTGACAGAACTAGTAAAGTAGTTATCATATTGATAACTATGCTCAAGGATGTGAAAGAAAGCTATGCTCAAGGAAAATATACTTACAATGAATGAAAAGACAGGTAAGGTCAGTAAATAGAAAATAGGTATAAAGTAGCCACTGGAAATTCTAGAACTGGGAATATATTGGGTTGGCCAAAAACTTTGTTCAGATTTTCTATAAGGTGTTATGGAAAAAACCTGAAGTAACTTTTTGGCCAACTCAATACAATATCTGAAATTAAAAAAAAGGAAGAATAAGAGAAATAGTTCTCTCTGTCATAAAACAAAAACGCTACATCTTACAAAGAACAGAGACACTGGTCACAGCATGTCAATTAAAGCTTAGAAAAGTCTCTAATCATAGTCTCTTCTCTGAAGACATAAAGCATTATTTTATGAATCTGGTTTAGTTAAACATTTTAAAGATTGAGAACCAACTAATTTTCAGGACAAGTTTTGTCAAAAAACTTCAGATGTTGTTATTATTTTCTTTCATTGTGGTTTTAAGGATTTGATGGTTCTGGCCAACCTGCAGAAGGCTGTAAACTGGAAGATACTATTAATACTTGTTATGCTCATGTAGTGTTTTAAAATGTCAATTTTTGGCTCATGTTCTCAAATTACTAATAAGACTTTCATCATTAAGGCCTGCATTTTGGCTCTCACTCCGGCGTGGTAACCTCTTCGATAACTGAGCAGTGGCCAACCCCTTTATATGGATATATCTTTTCAATCTGGTCACAGCCTCTTTCTGTCCAAACAGAATCACCATTTACTTAGCAAGCTTATACATATGTAGGCTGTGAACCCTAAATTCCTCAGGTTAGTGGTCAAAGCCCACACTATGTACCCCTTTCTACTTTTCTAAATTTCTCTCATCACACCTTGAATATTTAACACTTAGGATGAAATTACTTTCTTACTGCCAAATACAACACATGCTGTCCAGTTTCTATACTTTTTTTATCCAAATACCTCAGCTAAGAGCTTCCCAGGTGGTGCTAATGGTAAAGAACCCACTTGCCAATGCAGGAGACCTAAGAGACACAGGTTCAGATCCCTGGGTCAGGAAGATCCTCTAGCGGAGGGCATGGCAACCCACTCTAGTGTTTTTGCCTGGGAAATTCCATGGACAGAGGAGCCTGTTGGGCTAGTCCATGGGGTTGCAATGGGGTCGCAAAGAGTTGGACATAACTGAAGCAACTTAGCATGCATGCACGCATGCATCTCAGCTAAGGCCTCATCTATGTGACTTCATAAGTTTCAGAAACAATATGCTATATAGTAATTTTCAGAGACAAACACTTTCCTGTTTCATGCTACATCATTGGATCTAGCACACTGGATTTAAAGAAGGGAGAGATCTTATATTTCTTGAAGGACTGTTATATACCAGTCACTATCTTAGATGTCTTCATTCAATATTCACAACAACTTTGACAAGTAGTTACTATCTGTAATCTATAGGGGCAGCCATAAAGCTCAGAAAGGCTGACTGCATGGTTAACAGATGTTTGAGCAGGAATTCATATCTCAAGACCTTGGTCCTTCTACATCCCTCTCTGCCTTTTAATGATTATGAAAAGTCACTCAGTCATGTCCAACTCTTTGCAATCCCATGGACTGTAGCCCACCAGTCTCCTCTGTCCATGAAATTCTCCAGGCAAGAACACAGGAGAGGGTGGCCATTCCCTTCTTCAGGGGATCTTCCTGACCCAGGGATAGAACCAGGGTTTCCTGCATTGCAGGCAGATTCTTTATCATCTGAGCCACCATTATAAAACTCTCTAAATCCTAATGACCAGACTTTAAATATAAACATGCAAAGAGATGACAGTTTACCATCAAACTCAATACTTCGCCAAGCATTACCAGGAAGCAGCAAATGTATACACTTATGATCGCATCTGATTATGCATCTTTATTCTGCTCTGTGCCACTTCATTGACCTTGTATCTTATCCATTCACATGTAACTTTTTCCACCTACTTTCCATTAGAGTGATGAAGGCAGGTATATATTCCACGGGAAAGAGAGAGGTGGGCAGTTCTCTGAAAAAGGCTTTCAGCATTACTGCAGCTTCTCTGTGGCACATTTTCTCCCACTTAAACTTGTCAGCATTAAACTTGGCATCCAGTTCTTCACGGTATTGCTGAAAATCAAGGAAAACAGTGAGTTTACAACCTGATCCCCCTCTCTTCCCCTTTAAAAACTGTCATTACACAAACTATTTTTGTAATTAGATTGAAATGCCAGTATCTACTAAGCTCCTCTTTTTCAACACGATTGAAGAACTGAAATAGCTCTTTCTGAATGTATTAAAAAAAATTCTCTAAAATCCTTTTAGAATAATGCTAATCTTAAAGTAATTTGCCATCTGTACAAATACAAAAGTTCTTTACTCAGATCATAGCTTCATTTATGTCGTTTTGGCAGAATACTGTCTATCCCCATATGATAAATGCACTGCTAGATTTTGACAAAGCCTCTATTTCCTTTTTTCCCCCCCAATGATTCCTTCCTTCTGCCACCTCATCTTGTACTAATATTTCTAAATACAATGAAGGATGTATGCCTCTTGGCTGGTTTACATACAGAATGAAAACTAACCCAACAAAGGAACTCTGACCTCACTCCAACATGCATACCTATGACATCTTCCTGGAGCAAATACAGATGTTTCATGCCAAGATGGACACATGTCTTCCACATGCCTGCATGCTTGCCTGGTCCTTTGTAAGGCTTGGAACACTGTGTTAATACTTTTTTAAAAAAAAACCTAAATGTCCTTAAGTTGATTTGGGTTATCCATTTTAGATTATTAACTCATTTGATGGCCAGTACCCTCTGGGCATTCTACTGCTCCCTGAACTACAGAGTTTACCATTAACACTAGGCAGTTATAGTCAGTTCCCCAACTGACAATAACTGCTTAAAAAAGGATACTTTAAAAAAGAAAACTGAAAAATCCTTAAGGCCTTTGCTTTTATTCTCACGAGAAGCCTAAGTCTTCCAGCCTTGAACGTGCAAGAGAAGCTAGAGGACGACAAGGTGAGATTTATCTTCTCTGGTGGCTGGGCGGAAAAAGTGATCTGGGTCGGGCGGGGGGCGGGGGGGCGGCGGCGGGTGAGGGGCTCGGCGCTGGTGGGGATCAGGCTGGGGAAATGGAAAGCAGCCATTGGCATTTCTGGTGACGGATAATCCGCGACTAATCTGGGTGAGCAGCTGCAGGACAGAATGAAGAGGCGGCATTTAAGAAACGCCCAGGAGGGAAAATTCCCAAGGAGCGGCAATGGGTTGAATACAAGACTCAGAGGGAGAAAGAGAAGTCCAGGATGGCCCTCAGATTGCAGGCTGGGGTAATGGGCAGAAGGAGGTGCTGTTGGCAAGAAGTGGAGGGGGAGGAGCCAACGTTTCCCTGTCCCACTGCCCGGAAGCCAAAGGGAAACTGGTTTTCAGGAAGCACTGGCAAGAGCAGGATAATTCAGATCCGTTTCCACAGACCTATGCCGCAAGAGGCTGGCTGAAACTCTAGGTTACTGTCGTTGAAACCTGCCAGTGCTTCCCTGTCACCTATGGGGAAACACGGCCCCAGGGTCAAGGGCAGGCTCTAGAACGACACTCATTAAAAGCTTTTTTTTTTTTCCTGTGGTAAAAGTCATGTAATATAAAGCACACTATTTTAACCATGTCTAACTGTGCAGTCCTGTGGCACCAACCACATTCACATCATTGTGCAGCTCTCACCATCACCCACCTCCCGAATGTTTTATCTTCCTAAACTGAAACTCTGTCCCCAGTAAACACTAAGTCCCCTGCTCCCTGCCCCATCTTCCAACCGCCCCTCCCCCAAACCCTGGCAACTACCAAGGTATTTTCTGACTCTAGGAATCTGACTCTTAGGTACCTCGTATAAGTGGAATCAAGCGGCATTTGTTTGCACCTACTGTATACTGGAATGAATTTTTAAGGTATAACCACATTCTTTAGGTGTTTATCCCAGTTCCACAACGGTCTAGTTGAAGGCCTGTGAAGTTTCCCACTGCATAACAGGGATAGTCAAACAATCTCGCAGAGATTAAACTGGATGACACAGAGCTCAGGGGGCAGGACGTGCACACAGAGAGTGCTCAGTAAGTGCTGGCTGCATTTACCCCCCTCGTCTCTGCTACACCCTCTACTGTTATTACTACGGGAAACCTACGTGTATGTGGAGTGCTATTCGGGGCATAATCGCACCTCGTTCTGTCTAGAGGGCCAACAGAAAGGAGAGCAAGGACGCCCTCCCTGAGTTTGGAGCAGAGCACAGAGGAAGCTGGTGCAGAGCTCCACGGTGTCCTAAACAAGGGACCGGTGTCCTAAACAAGGGACCGGATGAACCAAGGGCTGACTCTTCCTCACAAGAGACAGGTGGATGTTTAAACTGTTAATGAGGATGCTAGGCAAGGATCAGGAGCCAGGTCCTTAAAACTTCATCTGAGCAAATATCCAACCCGCTTCTCCTCCTGAGGTAATTTTACAAAAATGCAAATAACCCACCTTCAGCCTCAAAAAACCAGTTCAGGGTGGGAAACCAGCAGACCAGGTAACATCCTCACAAAACATTTAGAGCAGCCTCTGAATAATTGAAAGGAGTCAAAAAAAGAAAGCTGTGCACGTCAAAGCAGTCTGCTTTCTTCCATAAAATATATTCCCCAGTGTTTGGCTCAAATTTCTGTCATTTGTGGAAAAGAAAATTACTGGAAACACTGAGCCATTAAATTGGTTCCAAATGACCCGAGGCCTCACATCCAGGATGGGCTCGGTGGTTGGTGCCCTGTGAGGCTAAACCCGAAGCGTCCCCCAAGGTTGCTTCCCTGTGAGTCCAACCAGGCTCTGAAAGTGCAACCCACAGTGATACCTGAGGATTAGAGTCAGCTACTTGGCACAACTTGACGATAATTATGAGGGAGAGTTTTTTTAAAAAAACTTTCTTACCCCAAGCACATTTCTGGAAAAAAATAGTCTAACCGATGAAAACATTTTTTTAAGTTTCAAGTTTGAACAAAGGGAAGAAATAAAGACCCCTGGGCTGTATCAAGTTGCAATGCCTTTCTAACTGCAGTATTCCCTTGTTTCTGTTCACTGACCCAGCGTTCTTCCACACTGGGTTTCCTGGAGCTCGAACCACGAAAACATCTGGAATACATTTTTCGGACGGACAAGAAATGGAATAAATAGGCTGAAACTACATAAAACCGATTAAGGGCCAAAAGGGGCTTTTACCTAGTGTGGTTCAGGAATGCATGCGTCTATTAGAACACGTTAAACGAATTACTGGCCTTTGATAAGTGCTGTTCAAAGATTAGCTAGAGAACGCAATGTGTGCTATGATGTTAAACTTCATGCACACAAGAAACATTGTGTAATGTTTTCTCCTTTGAATTATTTTCAAAAATAGAAAATTTAAATCATATCCATTATGCTCCCACTCTTCCCTACTAATGCGTGCACACACACATGCACACACACACACACACACACACACACACACAGAATAAGTCAGTAAGAACATGTACAAATACAGCTTCCCTACTGTGGAGGGAAGTTTAGAGGGATGGAGTCTGATTTGGTTTAGGAAACTTATTCTCCTGACTTCATTTTGGTTTTCTGACTCTACAGATATAACCACAAAGACTTAACCAAAAAGTGACAGCTTTTGTTCTTGGATTTAGGACACATTTATTTAGAAGTATATGTAAAAACTGTTCCTGTGAGAACCTGAAACAAAAACCAGATCCCACTAAGCAAGTATTAACCTTAAGGAGCCATTAGGCATCTTCCTGCCTTTCAAGTGAACCTGTACCAGGATTTAGTAATCTCTACTCCCAAGGAAGTCACAGGTCCCGGAGACATGCAGTGACAAAGTGTGGACCACCACTCAGGTCTCCCTTCAAAACAGAACTGGCTGTTCATCTGCAAAAACTCCAGGCGGACGACTACCCAGCTGCTGGCACCTTCTGCTCAGCCTCAGGCCCTTCCCCAGGGTGGGGGCTGACGGGGCACAGGGTGATGGTCCCGCCTGCACCACGTCTGAGGCTTGACACCCCCAAGTCTGCCTCCCCCGACCCTTGATCCTTGAGAAGCTAGGTCCCCCTGTAATCCTCTTCTCCTCCTAACTTGGTCCCAGCACCTGCCTTCTGGAGCTTCCAATAGATATAGCCTACTGATTCTCAGTTTCCACCTTGAAAAATCTCTCGTCATGCTTCTATATAAGACTGAAATTTCTGATACAAATAGAATCTCCCAAAGCATGTGCCAAAATGAATTAGGGAAGAGATGCTTTCCCGCCCCTACACAATTCCTTTTAATAGTTCTGAACACAGTCAAGTTCCCTTTTCCCTCTCCCTGAGGTTTTTTTCCTCAAGGATTCATTATTGACAACTGCTCATGTCTCCAGGTCCACCCACCAGGGAGTGATCCAGGGCAGAGAGGGACTCTTCATCTGTGCACCAGGAGAGCAAGTGGGATGTCTTGCTGGCAACTGATGAGCAAAGCTTTCCTTTAATTCTTTTCTTTGCTGAACTGAAGACTTAGCCTCCATACAGAGGGAAGAAAGTAAAAGAATTCCCACTGCACGGTGGTTTTAGATGTAGACGCTAACATTACCTTAAATGGAACTGGGTTTCAGAACTGCTGAGGGAGTATTTTAGTGGTTACAGCCATTCCTACAAATTCCTATAAGGATGTCCATTAAAAGGAAAGCCAGAGAATGTCTCTAAGTTTAAAACAACTGACAATAGATACCAGGGGTCATCTAATACTGGCTCAGTGAATTCTATGACGTAGAGTAACATAAAAAAACTGAAGCATTTAACCCCCAAAATAAGGGTGGGACAAGACAAGTGGCAGTTTCTGAGAGTGAATCGATGTGTTCTTTCACTGTTGTTTGCTTTTTATTGTTGTTGTTTTAATTTAAAAGAATGCACAACTCAGGATCATGGAATAACATTTAGTCATAGATGTTGAGGAATGCTCTACAGTGCCAAGTAATAGAATCAGCAGTGATGACACCACCACACACGATGCCTGCAGGAACTGACCTAGCTAGCTGAGATCTCTAACGAGGAAGAGAGACAATGTTTGGTACCTTGACTTTGGCAGTACATCCTGAAAGTCGAAAGATCCCTTCAGATTCCAGACCCGATTCCTCAACTTTGTCAAAGAACTAGAAAGCAATGATACAAGACAGAAGTAAATACCTCCATATGATTATGAGCATTTAAAATAACAACGATGATGAAAACGATACATTACCAAGCATACAGACCATGCCAGGTACTTGAATACCTAGTTAAACATTCACATGCTCCCAGGAGGTCAACACTAGCCTCCGACTGGCAAATGAGGAAATAGAGACTTAGGGTTGTTTTTCACTTTCCCAGGGTCATCCTCAAAAGTGACGGCACCAACTCTGTTCTTAACCACGAAAGCACACTGCCCCTTAAATATTTCAATATCTGATTACTGTATCTTTCTGCAGGTCAACCAGTAAGCCAGTTCAGTGGCTCAGTATGACTCTTTGTGACCCCCATGGACTGCACCACACCAGGCTTCCCTGTCCATCACCGACTCCCAGAGCTTGCTCAAACTCATGTCCTTCGAGTCAGCATCACCAACCAGTAAGAAAAGACCCTAAATTACTATCATTAGTTACTCTATTCTAGCTAAGACACTGTGCATGCATGCAGGCTCAGTTGTGTCCAACTCTTTGCGAGCCCTGTCTATGAAATTTTCCCAGGCAGTAACACTGGAATGGGCTATCATTTCCTTCTCCAGGGGATCTTCCTGACCCAGGAATCGAGCCTGTGTCTCTTGCATCTAACCTGCACTGGCAGGGGAGTTCTTCACCACTGCACCACCAGGGAAGCCCAAGACACTGTAGGGCTTCTCAAAATCTGACCAAGGAATTAGAAATTGTAAAGGCTTATCTGTCTCATGGTAATGGTGATGCTTTACTATTAAATAATAATCAACACTAACACTGATTGTGCACTTAGGGTGTGTCAGACAACATTCTCAGCGCTTTACATATATTAATGCATGTGACCCTCACGATAATTCTGTGGTGTCCCCATTCTACAGCTGAAGAGACTGAGGCATGGGAGGGGTAAAGATTTGCCCATGTTCACACAGCAAGAGCAGGATTCCGAGTCTCTGCTATTTTCCTTTTGAAAAATGATGATGCCTGGAACTAAGGCAGCTCCTGCAGGTATGAAGAGAAGTAAGTATTTAGGGAGAAGAGACTTCTTCCTGAGAAAAGCCTCTACCCGCAGTGGAAGAACAACACCTCCAGCTGTCTTTCAAGAGCACCGCTAACCTCAGCAGTACCCAGAGTGAGGCTCTATTGAGGAGTTACTATGAGATGAACCAGGCAGTCTACTGTGCACCGTCTGTGTGCTAGGCGTCTGTACCTACACAATAATACAAACGTGTGTTGAATCTTCTCAGTCAGATTTTTATGCATTTTCTTCAGACCGTGTCCTTTTCCAAGAGGAAAAAGGACATAATAATGGCTCAACGCAAGGACGGAAAGGAAACCTTAGAGTCACCATGGGCTTGCTTCCTTTTGCATCTGTCTCTTGCTGGCTGTGTTTCTGGGCATGTTATCTCACCCTCTGATGCCTCAGTTGCCTCACCAGTAGAAAGGAGATGACCATAGCGACCTCCTGGGGCTCAGAGATGGTCAGATGTGACAGGACACGGAGATCACGCGTGGCCCAGTGAAGGGAGGCGCCCTGCGGATGCACACACTGGGCAGGCGTGGGCATCCTCTGGACCCCGGCTGCTATCCTCCCTGCTCCGATGGGCGGCCAGTTAGTCACCTGACTAGAGTAGCTCAGTTTGAGGTACTGGTACCCAAACTGAGGAAGACAGGAAAGAGAATTGCTGTTGTGAATAAAGTATGTGTCTTCTGTCAGTATTTTCACATATCATTTAAAAACTGAATTTAAGGGACTTCCCTGAAGGTCCAGTGGTTAAGACTCTGTGCTTCCAATGAAGAAGGTGCAGGTTTGATCCCTGGTCAGGGAACTAAGATCCCACATGCCACAGGGCAGTCAAAAAAACCCTCAAAAAAACTGAATTTAAAATTCAACAAGATTTGTATTTAGAGCCTGGAATTTTACTTGTACCACTGGATATCCCTGTTGAATAAACCAGTGTTAAATTGTTGGCTATAAAAAGCAGGGCTTAAAAACAAATGAGCCACAATGGAGTATTACTCAGCCATAAAAAAGAATTCATTTGAATCAGTTCTGATGAGATGGATGAAACTGGAGCCGATTATACAGAGTGAAGTAAGCCAGAAAGAAAAACACCAATACAGTATACTAACACATATATATGGAATTTAGGAAGATGGCAATGACAACCCGGTATGCAAGACAGGAAAAAAGACACAGATGTGTATAACGGACTTTTGGACTCAGAGGGAGAGGGAGAGGGTGGGATGATTTGGGAGAATGGCATTCTAACATGTATACTATCATGTAAGAATTGAATCGCCAGTCTATGTCTGATGCAGGATACAGCATGCTTGGGGCTGGTGCATGGGGATGACCCAGAGAGATGTTATGGGGAGGGAGGTGGGAGGGGGGTTCATGTTTGGGAACGCATGTAAGAATTAAAGATTTTAAAATTAAAAAAATAAAAATAAAAAAAAATAAAATTAAAAAAAAATTAAAAAAAAAAAAAACAAATGAGCCATCCGCCAGTAAGGGTATTGTTCAGATATCATTTTTGTAACTTCCTAAACCAGAAGTCTTCTTTGTCTCAACGTATACCTTCCCAAGCACTCTGAAAACACCACCAGAATAAGCTGATTTCTAGACTTTATTCAGCTTTGTCTGGAAAATTCATTTAAACAGTAATACACAAACATCGTAAAACCCCCAACCTGTGATATATCTCAGCAAATACTTGTATGACTAATAAATGGACTATTAGTAATTAGCAGTCATCTTTTATCCAAAAGAGAATAATCATATATACACACACAAACACATACATACACACAAATAACATTTTAAAAATATCGGAACAAATGTAACAGAAGGAAGCCATGTGACAGCATCTGTGTCTATAACCTGATGCTTTCTGGCTGGACAATGCAACAGAGGTCCTTAGCAAGGCAAATACACCCAGGTGCCTTAGATGTCACGTGGATGCAAGGAGGGAAGCCGGAAGTCACAGACACCCGAGTCCTAAAGGGGCCTTTGTGTCTTTAGATCTAAGAATATTCATCAGTGGGTTTCCAAATAGCATGCTACAAGCACAGAGCTCTATGAACTCCCCAGTTATGTACACTGAACTCACCTTTTGTAACACAAAGGGAACTTTGACCCCAGAGTCTTTCCTTCTGTCATTTTCTAGCAAGACTGTGAGGGGAACTCCAAAAATCCCAGTGTCTTCATTATATAACACCAGGGAGAGGAAAAAAAGAGTCAGAAAAGCACGGTCTTATTCCCATGTGTCACAATGTTAGAATCACAGTAAGTCTTAATACCTCGTCCTTTTACTTTCTCTGTTTTGTTTCTTTTTAGCTGAATTCGAAAGGCGTCAAAAAAGGCCGTCAATTCGATTAGAGAGAGATGGCGGATTTTCTTCATGTCTTCAGCAGACAGATCTTCTGCTTTGGTTAGGCCAAATCTGGTTTTCTGAACAACAAATTTCTAAAATACATATTGAGGATATTTATTTTTTTATGGCAAAGGAAAATTATTATACCTTCATTCAAAGGAGACCAGGACCTTCCAAATCTGCACAGCTTGACATGCTTGCTATTCACAAAAAAAGATATGTGAGGCGCATGCTGCGCCACAGAAAGGCCATGAATATGACTGTTAGAACCTCTGATGATCACAACTACACTAAACTAAACACAAAACAGTCATCCGAAGTATATTATAATATCATCATCACAACTGTGATGTAAAGAGTGCGGGTAATTCCCCCATTGAAACTGACTGCACATGCTTGCTGAGACAATGGCCATTCTATCTTAAATATCAAATTTAGATAATTAAAAATATCCTTAAAAAAGCAAAATGCACAGGAAGTGCCAAATAATCCTACTCTCATTTTGAAGACAATGCCATTGCTATATTCTCCATTTCCACATTTTACTTACAGGTAAAACATAGTCTTCTTTCTTAAAATCTAACTTCTTACATCTGTTCCTTTTTGGAGCCTGTGTTAGCTTTTCTGAGTATGATACTTCAAAGGACAGCTCTTCAGCTTCTACCAGAATGTTTTTTTCCAGATATTCATCATCTAAAGAACAAAGGATGTGGAATATTTAATATGCCATTTAATTGATCAATACAGTTGACTGTAAAATAAGCATAAAATATTGATGAGTTAATCCACAAGCACATTAAAATGTTTACATCCCTGGAAAAGCATCAGGCTCACCCAGAATGATCTTGGTTAAACAATTAATAGTGTCATCAGACTTCCATACGAACAAGCTTCTACAATCGTTACGCAAACTTCCTATTTAATCTGATGTTTTTAATTTTAGATGTTTATGTCTCATGAAAAGCACTGAAGATTATCAGATGATTAGAAAGTCCATAATGAAAAGTTTCTATGTACTCTCATACAATGACGTCTATCCATATACAACACTGCTGCTACTCGGGAAGCAAAAGCCTAAAGCAGAAGGAGGAAGGGCGGAGGCCCCACAGAAAAGTTCTGCCTGCTTTCACTCCTCTTGAGTTTTTATCCCAAACTGTGGAACTACGCCACTCCAGATTTGTTCCAATCCAGTTCGCCCTTTACTGTGAGATTTGTTCAGGTGAATTAATCCTGATTCCTGTGACTCTGTCCTGGTTTTCTGGTCTTGGATGGTGCACATTCCAAAGATGAATGGGTGACAAGTCCTGTCTCCTATACCTGTTTCTCTCAAGTTTGAAATTAAGACAATAGATTTCTTACCAAAAGCAAGGGAAATTACTTGAGTGATCCTAAATCTGATTTTTGACTGAGAGTCTGATTTGCCATCTTGTTTTATTGCCTGGCAAACCTGTTCCTATGTCATGAAAAGAATTATTTGACAACAAAAAAAGAACTCATCAGCTTTACCCTCTTCTATATTAAATCGTTGTCCAACTCTTTGCAATCTCATGGACTGCAGCCATTAGGCTCCTCTGTCCATGGGATTTTCCAGCCAGAATACTGGAGTGGGTTGCCATTTCCTTCTCCAGAGGATCTTCCTGACCTGGGGATCGAACCTGCATCTCCTGCATTGGCAGGTAGATTCTTTACCACTGACCTGGGAAGCCCACCCTCTTCTATAAACAGTGACTAAAAGAAAGCCAAACAGAACAAAAGGAGCAACAGACAGACATGACAGAAGACCTAGTTTATCTCAGTTAAAAGTTCAGTGGAGAAATCTGTCAATCAAGAGATCTAAAATTCTAAAAAATAATTTTGATTTAAAACACAGTAAATGGATAAGAACAAGGCACAGTTATGATTTTCATACATTATACAGAGGCTTGCATTCAAATCAGAGTAATAGCTAACTGTTAGATAAGACTCTAACTACTTGTTCTTCTTTTTTAAATATTTACTTGGCTGTGTCGACTCAACTTTCAGCATGCAGGATCTTTCATTGCGGAGTGTGAGTTCAGTAGCTGCGGCACGTGGCATGTGGGATCTTAGTTTCTAGACCAGGGTCAAGCCTGTGTCCACTGCATTGCAAGGTGGATTCTTAACCATTGGACCACCAGAGAAGTCCCAAGACTATAAATTCTTAAGGCTCTATGGGTAGATTCTTTGGACAGTGGTGATTCTACAGGCTGATGCGCCGAATCACTGGACTACTCCAAGTGGACTTTTACCTCTCAGTGGTACGATTCAAACTGAATAACAACACGGCAGCAAACAGAATGATGTGGAATAATTTATGGTAAATCCATTATCTTTAATTTTTTTAATAATGGTTTTATTAAAATGTAATCCACATGCCTAACAATTACTTATTTGAAGTGTACAATGATTTTTATCATATTTGCAGCACTGTGTAACCATCGGTCAGTGTTAGAACATTTCATCACCTCAACTTATTTGAATTTTGAAGCAAACGCTCCAAGTATGGAGCTCTGTTATGCCTGAGAGGAGCGTGTATCTTTAGGGGGAACTTTGGGGAACCACAAAACTGTGGCCTAAAGGGGACCTACTTCTTACAAGGAAGATTTGAGATTCCACTCTGAACCCACGAAGAGTACCCAGCTTTCAAGTGGAGGAGTCCCCATTAAACATTCACCCTGTTATTTTGTAAGGAAACATCACAAGTGTCTCTGGTGCTGCATATACTTGAGCATAACTAGAGACTTTTAGAAGGCGTCTACTTTCCGGCCTGCTTGATGCTGTTTAGCAGATCCAGGTTACCTATAAAAGAGACCCCAAACCAAAGGCACTGCCTGAGTGAGTAGTTTCTAAATGACACAGTGGTCGTCAAGGTGGAAACGATTCTGCTTGCAATGTGCCTACTGGGTACGACAGGACGGGGTGTTCGGAAGGAGAGGGAGCAGAGGTCCAGGGTGACAGAAATCAGAAAGGGGAGAAAAACACACATACACTTTGCTTCAGAAATCCACTGCTCACCGAACTGAGCGTCAGCACAGAAGCAAAAAGACACCCAGGCTGAGGAGGCTGTGTCACTCACCACTTGCCGCGTTCCGCACTGACCGTCCAGGGTCTGCCGCGCCGTTGGAATGAACTGGCACGTCTGGAACGGCCTCCAGGATGGACTGTGGACCAAGAGAAGACGAACATGGGATCTCAGTTCCCTGATTGGGGATCAAACCTGCACTCCCTGCATTGGAAGGCAAAGTCTCAACTACTGGACCGCCAGGGAGTCCCTGTACTTGTTATTCTTGATGCAGCTGGTCATACATTTTGGTCATAAACCTAGAGCCATGACATATCTAGATGGTTAAAAGAAGGGATGCAGGAGCCAGGCTGCCTGGATTCTAATCCTGGCTCTTCCACTTCACATGACTTCAAGTTACAGAACTCTCTATTAGTTTCCCTGGTCTGTAAAATGAAAATGATAAAAGAAATATTTCAAAAAGTTTTTATGAATTTTAAACGACTATAAATCACATGGGACAACATCTGATGCACAGAGATTACTGTATGAGGGTTAGCTTCTATTAATATACTAATACATCAACTTCTTCACGACGAAATACAGAGGGATAATAACTACCAAAGGGCTCAGCATGTTTTCCAGTTGTGTCCTCTCCTAATTAATCTGCTATTTTCTTCACTGTGACCCTGCCACACTGCTGCACTCCCCTGCAACGTTATCAGAAGCTGGGTATGTATCTTCATAGAGTTTGGTGTTACTACTCAGATTGTATGCTGGTGGTGGTTTACTTGCTAAGTCGTATCCAACTCTTGCAACCCCAAAGAATATAGCCCGTCAGGCTCCTTGAGGTGGGTACTAGTAAAAACTTTACACAAATTCCACTATTTCTATGAATATGAATTTTAAGGTGGAAGTTATCAGCCATGAGTACGCTGAGGGTGAAAATTGGCTACTCCATCAAGAATCCTTTATAAGCTCTTTATACATAAGTCAGTTCTGTTTTCCCCAGAACCTGGTGTTGTTTCTTTTATTCTCATATTTATTCAGCAATATGAAGTGAACTGGAGAAGGAAATGGCAACCCACTCCAGCGTTCTTGCCTGGGAAATCCCATGGACAGAGGAGCCTGGTGGGCTACAGTCCATGGAGTCGCAAGAGTCAGAAAGGACTTAGTGGCTAAACCACCACCACTACAAACTGCACAAAGGAATCTTGAATGCTGAACTTTGTTTTCTCTTTTCCCTACTTTATGCCAAAGAGATGACATATTTTATTATGTAAACAGAATGCAAAGCCATACCCAATTATTTTAACACACATGCCCAAGTATATACTTGGTGGCTCTAAAAACTAATACCACAGAATAAAGATTACCCCACAACAAATTCTTCAAAAACGATGTGGAACACTTTTCAGTGGTTTCCTTAAATTTTCCTACAGAGCAATACTTCATTAAACTTTGAAATAACTCATCTATAGTAGAGAATGCTCCTTAAAAATTGACATTCATGCTGGGCTTGAAGCTGATGGTTTGGGAAGTTGAAACGACTAAATGTCAATTCCATGATCTGTAAAGTGGAGGTGTCATCTGCTCCTTAGGTTTACACGGCCTCCAGCCAGCCTACAGTATTGAACAAGGGCCCGCTCTTTGCAATGTAAATGATTCTGGGACTTTCCTGGGGGAAGAAGAAATTTAAATTGTGACCCTTGCTCTTCAGCTATTTATAATGAGAAGAGAGTAACATTTATGGAACATTATTAAAACACAGTCCACTGCTAAGAGTGAATTTCTACACTAAAATACAAGTGTTTACTGGAGAGTAACGGAAAGCAAGGAGGTGCTGCCCAAAAGGTCTCACTGAAGAGGTTGTTGATCGTGTGCTGGAACTCGAGGAATGATGAAAAGGACGTACAAAGGCAGGGAGGTGGGCAAAGCATTCAGGCCAGGCATGGAATTATAAATTCCAGGTATGGAAATCTGAAGCATTTCGTCTTCATGAGAGGATCAGTGGAGAGCCTGATTTGCCCGGAGTTAAAGCCTGGTAAAGGTGCTCAGACTCAGACTCATAAGGGTTAAAACACAGCAGAACAAAACAAACAGAAGAGCATTCTTTTCTTCTGTGTTAAAGCAGGAGAATGACTTGGTGAAAATGAAAAGGAAGATCTCACTGCCAATAAAGGGAGCAGGAGTTTTGAAACACATTGAATGAAAAGGCTCAGTGCTTGGTATTCATGTTTGTTTGTTTTTTTAAATTCAGGTTTAAAACATCCCTTTACTCATTAAACATATTAGTATTAGAATCTTAAAATATTTTTTTAGTGATTTTAAAGTATTTCAAACATATATGCCACTCCCACTTCTCTGGCTTGTCCATAATGGATCCTGCCACCTCCCTACAATTCCAACCATGGCCCTTTTCCACTGGAGCCTCAGCTGGTTTAAGAGAGGCAAAGACACGCAGCCATCAGGGCTCACCCTGTTGCCCAAGTCCTATTACATTGGGACTGCACAGTCAAGGCTGAGGGATTAGTATTTTAAATTTCAAGATGTAGAAGGTTAGCTCTATCTGCTTGGTGGTTTGGTTGCTAAGTCATGTCCGACTCTTGTGATCCCATGAACTGTGGCCTGCCGGGCTCCTCTGTCCATGGGATTCTCCAGGCAAGACTACTGGAGTGGGGTGCCATTTCCTTCTCTAGGAGGATCTTCCCGACCCAGGAATTGAAACCGGGTTTGCATTGCAGGCAAATTCTTTACCAGCTGAGCTCTGTGAGTTCCCTTAAAACTAGACTTTGACTATGGCATATTTCCTTCACAGTGAAGAATCACCATACCAAATATTTTTCATGTTAATTACTTAAAGGAGAAATTTATCAACTAATAGATGTTCCTCACTGTCCTGACTGGTTGTTGGTTTTTTTTTCATGGTGTGAATCTACGGTTTGTAATTCCTGATACTAAAGCTGCCTGTGCTGGAGTCATTACAGAAAACATGGCTACCATATTCCTCTTTTGCACCTGAGATCAGAATGGAGAAATCCACCTCTTGTAACCACTTTATGCCAAATTCCCCAGAGATGAACTTAAATAATTCACATTCATGGAGGAATATGCAATCAATTTTGAAATTAAAAAAACAACAATTACAACATCTATCCAAATGTGAAGTTAAAGGCAACCTGATGACATCGCAGATTAAATACTGAATCACATCTGAAATTATAAAGTAAATATTAAAGACAGTGAGAGTAATAAATTCCAAAAACCATGAGAATAGCCAAAGTATTTAGATTACTTCTTAACCTTAAATGCAAGTAAGAAAGTTTAAAAATAAATGAAATAGGTTTATAGTCTAAGCGACTAGAAAAACTTGTCCAAGTAGACCTGAGAAGGAATGAAAAAAATAATTAAGATTAAATAAATTAATATGATTTATATTAATTTAATAGAAAAAGTAGGCTTAATTAATTAAAGATAGTGACTTTACATTCTGATGGACATAAAAGACATAAATCTTGGGAAGAAAAAAGAAGTAATAGCCACTACACAGAAAATGTTAAAACTATACACCTAAATAAATGAATATATTATATACAACTATATGTTTATGCACACACACACACACACCCCAACATATACTGAACTAGACATTTTGCTAGAACAAATATACATTATTAAATTCATACAAGTTGGAGTCAAAAGGAATATAACCCCCAGACCCTACCCACTGAAAAATTAATCAAAGCATTATGGCTACAATAATGCCAGGCCTTGGCATAAAACTATACCTAACAGTTTTTACAGATTATATATTTACATCAAAGAATAACAAATTCCTCCACGTTTGGTCCTCATAAAGAATATCGCATTGGCATTAATTCATGGAGTCCTCTTTCAAAATGAGATCTAGTCACTCCCCAGTATTCTGATGTGCCTTCTTCCTAATCATTCCCTGTTGGGGGGTCCACTGGCAGCTGTGGTTTCCTTACAATACTAACTGAAGTTCATTTCATCTGTTTGAAGAAATTGCTTCTTCCTGCCTTGAACCTGCGATTCTTCCCTGACGCACAGCTGTCTGGGCAGGTGATGACTTACCATGGAGCCACTCCTGGGAACGGTAAAACTCCACTCTTCGTCCTGGGACCCATCTGACAGGGCACTACTGTTGAGAGAAGCACCATCTGGCTAAATGGAGAGATGAGAGCACAGTTATTTAGGCAAATGCTTTCTATCATGTTTGTGTGTATTCCACCATGTGTACGTATATAGATACATGTGGCAATACACAAAGCTGTGACTGCGGGGCTGGGCGGGGGCGGGGGGGGGGGGGACCTGCAGCAGCCCCTCAGGGATCGTCACCGTGAGCCACCCGAAGGCCAGGCCTTCTGGCAGACCCTGGCCCCTACAGCAGACCCTGCTATCATCTGCCACAAACTCCGTCTTCCTGAACAATATCTTGGTTTTATTCCAGGGAGCTAGATGTTAAACCAAAGAATTTGATTTCTGGGCTTCTTTGCAGCTAAAAGTGACCGTGTGACAAATGTGGTCAGTGAGGTGTAATTTAAGTGTAATTTTACCAAGAGTGTTTTCAGAAAAGGTAAGTGTTTCCTGACTGGAAAGAGGAGGGCCAGCTGCTACATGTTTCACGGGGTCTGCAGTATCTGGCTCCAGAGAGGATGCTGGAGGCCAGATATGGGTGGGTCTGTGCTGAGAGGATCACGTGGCTGCCCTGTCAGTCCTGGACCATCCCTCATAACCATCTCCACGTGAAACAAAGCAACTCCTACTTTCCTATTACATGCAGCCAAACACAAACTTATCTAATCTTATTATTTTTTTACTATATTCTAAGACTTTTTTTTTTGCAATAATTAGAATTCAGTAGCAATAGTATCAATATGCTTTTTCATTTATAAACTTCGAAGAAGGAGATTTTTGCTTTAATGTACAGTGGTGTTACTGAAATTTAAGGCATGAATATTCTTTTCTTTCATTGCAAAAATACTTGATACTTATGAAAATGCATGATATTTTGTCTTTTAAAAAACTGTCATTCATCTGGATTGACCATATTTTCTGAATTTTCTATAGATGGCATGTGTTATTTTAAAAAATGAACAAAGGGCTCTTTTTTCCTTCAAAGGAACAAATAAAACACAAGAACTAGCACAAGAAATTTAAGTCATGATGGCAAACTCACCATCATCCAGCTCCCTTCTCACCCCAAACTACTAAAAAGTGATGGAAAAAAACACAAATTTTTAAAGGAACAGGTTTTTAACAGCACTGGAAACCAGCAACGAATTCCAGAGCTGATAGACATTTCTAGATGAAAAGCAAATAGAACTGGTTGGTAAAACAAAACCTCTAACTGAAAGCAGCATAAAAGAAAATTTTTCAGACAGGAAAGATAAAAACAACATGATGTACAAAGAATAGGAAAGAGCTGCCGGCAGAGAGTCAAGAGTTGTTTACAAACCAGGGACGAAGCAGTCAATCATTCCTTAAAATATAGACAGCCCCTAAATATAATCTGAGGAAAAAAAACAAATTCAGTCTAAATAAAATGAACTAACTGCTTTGGGGTGGGTGGGCTCCTGGTTTGAGTACACTTGACTCTCTGTCTCCACAGGTTTTCCAATGGCAGATTCATCCAATCCAGATGGATAGATAACGTTTGACGTATTTGAAAAAAATAAAAACCCCAGAAAGCTCCCAAAAGCTAAAGCTTGAGTTTTGCACATGCCAGTAACCATTTATATAGCATGTACATTGTAATAAGGATTACGAGTGATCTAGAGATGGTTTAGGGAAGGTGTGTGTAGGTCATCTGCTGGTACCACATCATTTTATATAAGGGATTTGAGCACCGTTGGATTCTGGTATTTTAAGGGGTCCTGGAACCCATCCCCCATGGATACTGAGGGAGGAGGGGTCTAAGAGAGAGGCAACTCGGAAGACCACACAAGACGTTGGAGAGGAGATGGAGAAATGACATCAGCTTTGCCCTTCATTAGTTTTGCATCTGGGGAGTGTTTACTAACCTACCTGAACCCTATACGCACTTTTACCCCTTTAAAGTTAAGTACACCCAATCACTCTCAAAAACACACAATCACCAATTTTGGCCTTTTAAAAAAATCAATCTACACGGCTGCAGAGGAAACATATAGCAATTTCCTACAGTAATCAGTTAAAAATCAATAAAGACTTGCACAATGACTGCAAAGAACTTTACAGACCCAGGGGCTGTGATCCCCTGCGAGTGTGCTGGCATCTTCTACTTTGTTGAATACTTTCTGCTCTGTTTCCCTTTGGTGGGTCCTCCTACCCTCCTGCTGTGACAGGATTGGATAGACAGGGACAGTATGAGGGAGGGGCTAGGGGTATGGACAGGAAGAAACACCCAGGATGCATAGTCTCGGGGAGAAGCTCTCCCTGCCCTGTAAACCGGGGGATACTTGCTGTCCCTTCCTCCCCACTGCAGGGCCCCCTGGAGGTGTGCACTTCCCTCATCAGATGGTCCTCCCACTTGCGCACGACTCCGCCGCTTATGTCACTTACTGCTACACGTGCCAGAAACTAGCCTGTTCTCCACACAAGATGTTTACATTTGGGAAATAATTGGGAAAAACTAAACATCTGTTTCTTAGTTGATACTGAAGATACTGAAAAGAAATTTACATAGTAGTCTTAATTTTCTGTACAAGCTCACTCACAAGGACCAAGCTTTAGTTGGTAAAGCGTCTGCCTACAATGCGGGAGACCTGGGTTCAATCCCTGGGTCGGGAAGATCTCCTGGAGAAGGAAATGGCAACCCACTCCTGTATTCTTGCCTGGAAAATCCCATGGATGGAAGAGCCTGGTAGGCTACAATCCACGGGGTCGCAAAGAGTCCCGACACGACTGGGCGACTATCACTTATCACTTGCCTTAAAATACACATTTATTTAGTTTTTTAGTAAAAAAAAAAAGCTATTTATTCCAATTTATTTTCTCAGGATAACTTGCTTAAAATACACCTTTAGATATCAGTTTCTTGTAAAGCAACTATACTCCAATAAAAAATTAAGAAATGAGTTTATGTTGCTGGTGTTTCTGCCCATAGAAGCTTTCTCCAAAAGACAGAATTCAGTTATTTTTGATTTATTGAATTATTCCTTGCTGAATTTAAGAGTTAAGGGTGATGGGGCTGGGGGTGGCTTGTTTACCAAAAACCTGAATTATATTGTGTGTTTAGCCAAGAGAAATGAGAGTACACATCCTTTCTACTGTTACAAATGAATGTTCACGGTGGCATTATTCATAACGGCTCAAAAGTGTAACTGATCCAAATGCCCATCATCAGGTGAAAAGATACACCAACAGTAGTATATCTACACAATGGATTATTGTTGGTAATAAAGGAACTAAATTGCTAACGCATGCAACAAGTAGATGAATCTTAAAATTACTTTGTGTGCAAGAAGCCACACACAAGAGTGCATACTAATCCCAACAGGGTCGGCCTCTGCCAGAGAAAGAGGACAGTGGGTGGGAAAAAGGCCTGAGAGAAACGTCTAGGGTGACTGGAATGTTCTTTGTTTTGACGGGCTGTGATTACACAGGTAAAAACACTTCTCAAAATGAACTGAATTATATACCGAAAATGCAAGCACTTGTTTTAAAAATATGTAACAGTAAAAAAAGAGGCAGAAATAATCCCATTCCTTACAAATAATATAATTATCTTCAAGGGTCTATAGCTGCTATTAATCAAGAACTTACAGCTACCATGATGGGTAAATCACAGAGGAAAAAGTTGTTCTTGGGAAATAAGAATATGTTTGCTGAAATTTACAAGGAGTAAGAGAAGCTAAACAAGATAACAGGATCATGACTAAGAAAGAAATTGCTAACCTGGAGCATAAAGATGAAGCAATCTGAGCAAAAGAGAGTAACTTGAGAGAAAATTTAGGACACTGAAATTCAATGCAAGCAAAGCGAGAGCCATCTAATACGTGTTTGCTAATCATCTTGTGAATTTAAGGATTAGATCCACATGCTATGGTGGCGGCATGGAAGGAAAAAGCCAGAAGTTCACTCTAAGGCTGGCACTGCACTGTACTGAAGTTGTACCAGCTTGATTTACCCACCATTAGTCGCTTCTTTGTGATTAAAACAAACTCCTACTTGTTTAAATCAAGGTTTCTTAGATTTTCTTTTCTATAAAGCAAACACAGATGTAAATGATCATTTTTAACAGATGGTATGATTGTATTTTGCAGTGAATTATAAATCAATAGCAAATGTAGCTATTTGAATTTTACTTAAGGCATTGGAAATAAACCAGACCGACTACTTTGCCTTCTGTATTAACTAACACCTCAAATGACTAATTCATTTATGTCAACTACACATAAGGAAAATGTTTTCTCTTATCCATATGAATGATCTGTAGTTTGTGAGGATTGTAGACTGGGTTGTAAGCCTTTTTGTAAATAAATCTTTTGAAAAGGCCTAGATTTAGTGGCATTTATGATTTAGAGTCAAGACTCAGCCTCATATAATATATAGACAATAGGCAATTATATATCATAGACAATTCCTTTATTGTAGGTAGTTTATTGCAAAACCAACACATTGGACATTAACAAAAGCATAAAATATTATATGAACTCTTCAGATGACCAAACCTTTCCTAAAACCTAGTAGCATCAACAAACATAACTGAAAAAAAAAAAAGTTACACCACCAATACTGTCTCAGCAGGGAGGAGGGAACCTTCTGGGATTCAGCATTCTCTCCCCTGACTTCCTTAGGAGAGGGAATATGAGGATGGAAAAAGTAAAGAAAAAATGAAGTATACACATTTCATCAAGGGAGAGAAAAGATAACTCAGGATAGAACGGCACATAAAAACAGATGTGAGAGAAGGCTCTGTCTGGCTAAACCATGAAAAAAGCAACCTTCCTTGTCTATAAACTGACAGATGCTGGATCCTTCTCCCGGGGCTTGCCTGAAGTCTGCTCTGGGTAAGTGCGGGGAGGAGTGTCGGGGGTGGGGAGTGGCTCTGGGGAAATGCAGGTGGCGGGGACAGAAGGGAGCCCTGGACACCTGGGGTAAAGAGTGCACTCAGAGGCAAGGTGCCTGGTGTTCGCCTTGCACTGGGGAAACACGTGCTGCTGTCCCATGACTTGACATCCGTATCCAGTGGACCTGGGACCCAATGGGACTAACACTCATAGGAGAATATTTTAAAATAAGAGAAAAATGTAAAGGGACTAAATCCATCATAAAGAAATGCCTACCCTCATTGGTCTTCTGGTTTTGTGTCTGTTTTAATAGAGCACGTAGTTATTTGTGGCTGTCACTATTAACCTCGGTTCACTTCCTGCTGAATGGCTTCCTCCGAATAAAGGCAGACCGGCGTGCTGACAGCTGTGCTTGTCCAGCTACCTTAACTATGCTGCCCTGTGGTGAGGTTTCGCACGGCTGTCTTGAAAGACTGGCTGCCCGTCTCATCCCTCCCCCGTCCTCCTCTATCACTTACCAAGGGGCCGCTGGCTTTGATGATTCCTGGCAGCGCTTTTCCCTCCTGGGCGCCATCCAGCTCGCGAGCATGGCTGTCACAGGTCTCACCTGGCTAAGGAGAGAAGTGAAGTCACTTTTATCCAGGCACGTCTTTCCCAATAAGGGCTTCCCAGGTGGCGCAAGTGATAAAGAAGCTGCCTGCCAATGGAGGAAACTTAACAGAGTAGGTTCGATCCCTGGGTTGAGAAGATCCTCTGGAGGAAGGCATGGCAACCCACTCCAGTATTCTCGCCCAGAGAATCCCCATGGACAGAGGAGCCTGGAGGGCTACAGTCCATAGGGTCTCAAAGAGGTGGACATGACTGAAGTGACTTAGCATGCACCCACATCTTCCCCCGTGTGATGGTTTACTCAATTACACATTACACTAGAATCGGTTTAAAGGCACAGCCCTGTGGAGATACAGTTAAGGACTGAAATAATGGTAAGAGCATTCACCAGTTCCTCCGAAAGGATGCTGATCCTTATAAGTGTTGCGCACTGGAAGAGAAATGAGTCTCAAAAGCAGACACCACTATCTGCTTGCCAAAACTTGCTTTTCTTTTCTCCTCTAACATACAAATATCACGACCTTGCTGTAGGATGCTGTGTGTCTGTCTACGAGGACCAAGTGTGATCCTGTGATGGTTCGGTCCAGTGCGATTTTGGTTAAAATGCTACTAGGGAAAACAGCTGGGAAGGCTAGTGTTCTCTTGCTGACGTGGACAGAATCAAGCTGACTGATGTTTCTTCCAGGACGTGGACAAGACACGTGTGATGCCCAGACATCCCTCAGCATTAAACATTAGCCTGCATGCTACATGGAGCACAATGGAAAGATTAAAAAATTGCTAGGTCCATGAGAGAGGTATTAGTCATACCAGCCTCAGAGTCCTTATTTTGTAAGGAAAACAAACCTCTAATTGTCTAAGTCAGGAAGCTTACTGATAAAACTACGCTACTTAAAAGTCAGACTTTATGAGTATATTTTGGAATGATTTACAAATCAAAAGCAAGAGCATTCAGTGCTCTTTTGATTATGAAACTGGAAAAACATTAGACCGATTATCTCACAAACACACATGACTGAGCCAAATATTTCATTCCCATTCTCTGAGATTTGGAAAGGCTCTGATTTTTCACTATGCAACTATGCAGCAAATGTATTTGAGACTATTCCGACTGTAATGCACTGCTCTGTAGGCCTTGTGTATATGCTCTAAGATTTTTTTAGCAGCATTTGTGATATAACGGCAAATCTCCCAAAATAAGATGCAAATATCCTATCCATGATTAAAACAATGCTTTGCAAAATTAAACACGCTGGGTATTAATGAAATAAACTTTCACATGAGACCTTAGAAACTTCTTTTTCTGTATTTTCTAACTTTCCCCCAGTGCGTATGTATGCTATTCACGTGAAGAATACACATCTCTTTGGAAGTGGAAACAATGCTAAAACGCAGTACAAGAAAACTTAGGTCAGGATGGAGAACAGAGTGAACCACTCCCAACAGAGAAAGGGCATATTTTTATAGGTACAGCTCCAAAGGGCACTGAAAACCAACAAAGTATTCTCCTAACAGATGAACAATTGTTGGAAATTTCTGGAAAGTAAAAAATAATTTGCTTCCTAATCATAGAGAAATTCTCAGCCTAAGAAGAGCATAAGACAACACTGCTGGCAAGCAAAGGGCAAATCCACAAAAAACAGACAAATGAACAACCAAACTTAGACTGATAATTACACGGGACAAGAGGCTCCAGGGTGACAGCTAGGAAAATTCAGTGTGAGGGGTTTCCTCAGTGAAGGGGCCAAAGACCTCCCGACAGCCCCCTTTATACTGAGCAGCAGGCAGAAGCCAGGCATAAACCCAAGGAAAGCCTTCTGGAGGAAGTGAACCACCTGCCTAAGAAAGAGGCTGAGCATTGGGACCATGACAGATCTCAGTATCAGGTCACTCCAGACCTTCATGAAAGGTATGGGTGGGAAAGTAAAATGGAAACATGAATTTTAGCTGGGAATGATGTCATCTGTTACTTTCCCTTTGGCATTGAAGGTGTGTGCACTCAATTATCTGTGTATGTGTACATGTCTACACATACCCACATGCACAGACTCATCCATGTATGCTGTTAAAATAACGTCCCTTCACAGACTGTTCACACACCTTACTGACTTACAAAGGACCCAAAGTCAGCCCTCTTAGTCAATAAAGAGCTCTGTGGGAAAACATCTATATAATGGCAGAGAAAGCTATACAGCAAAGACATGTCCTAAAAGTCACTAACTAGGCAATCCAGCCAATCGCCAAGTATCATCAGTCACTGGAGAAAAATCAACACTGTAAAAAAGTTAGCCATGGAGAAAAATCAACATTTTTGGAAAAAAAGAAGTATACAGATAATGATAAACATTCTGGGAGAAAGAAATAATTGAGGGAAGAGGAAAAGGCTTATGATGATGTAACAGTTTCAGAGAGATTTGAGAGACTATTGCAATCATCAACCAGGACTACCTATAACAAGGAAGGGTAAATCAGTGCAAAAAGCAGGAGTTCTTATGAATTAACAGGATGAATTTAAAAATCAACAGGGACCAAATTATAACCACTCGACAAAAATTAGAAATAGGTTTCCACAGGATGATGTGGACAAAATCAGCTAGCATATAGAACAAATGGGCAAAAAGACACGGGAAATGTAAGAGACAATTTAAAAGCTTTGTGAATTTAACGCAAGAAATGAAAAGAAGAAAAGGGAAAATGGAGATAATCTGCAAGGGACAAGGGGCTGGTCTGTAAAGTGTGGACAGAGTGCCCCTCATGAGACACACGTAAGGGCAAAGGAAACTGCAGAGAAGCTGAACATCATTGTCACCATCGTCTTCATCAGATCAAGAATGGCACACGGGGCACTCCTCGACCAACACAGAACCCCTCTCCCTCTGCTGGGAAGGAAAATAACGGGCCAAGGAGAAGGAAACACAGAAGCATGAGAGAAGCAAGTCTCTCCCTGCAGATTTTTGCTGCCAGGAGGCCATGCGGAGACAGATGTCAATAACCCATGTCCTTCTTAGGGTGAAGGGCGTGCTCAGTAAGAGGATCCAGCCTCACACCAGGAGGTACAAACCACAGCTTGAGAGTCTTCTCTTTTGCTAAAATAGCCTCAGTGGCAGTTCTGAACGCCAATCAGTACTCTGAAACTCTACTAACCTGGGCGAGGTGGGCTCTAGTGAAGCCCATTTACCTCCTGCGCAAGATTCTGTGTTTTCCCCACTTACTGTGACACATTCCAGAGGCTGCAGTGCCGTGTCCCCATGACAGATTTACATTTAGAAAATAACTGAAATGTCAAAATATTTCTTATGGTGAGAATTAAATTAATTCTGAAGGATTCAAAGAAGGTAGCCTAAAATTTTCCACTGTGCACTCAGCAGAGAGAACAATGGCTCAGCTGACGGCCTCCCCCAGTCCTGACTGCTGGCAGCCGCAGCTGTGGTTGTTTTTGTCACTGTAGGTACAAGGAGGCTCCGTCGTTTTTTGAGGGTTTAACTATTTAATTATTCATTCCTGAGTCTGAGACGCTTTTTTCTTCCTTGTTACAAGATAAGTGTTTTTTTTTTCCCCTTAAAATTTTCCAGGTTGCCTTGAAGTAACCACTTCTCCTGACCTCCGGGCGCTCGCATCCCTCTTTGTCTTACCAGCTGACCATTTCTGCAGGGGACCACTGGCATCCTTCCTTCATCCGGGCTCACATCCAGAAGAGAAGCTGGGACACAACAAAACTCATCTGGCTATTGAGAAAAACAGAGTGCATTTTTATTCAGGCATGCTCTCCCAGGGGTCACCGTGCATTCAATCACGTATTATGCATACAGTGTGCACGTGCATCCAGACCTGGCGAGACACCCACAGATACGACTGCCTGTGCACCCAGCACTGCATGTGGCCACTTGGCAGCCGGTCCTGGGGCCTCACCACACACCAGGTGCAGTGACAGACACTGGTCTCTGTGCAAGACACTGTAAATTAACCGCCTGCCCCAAACCTAGTTGCCTGTCTTCCTTAATAGGGTCTTTTATTATTTTTTTCAGGAATGTTTGTGTACAATTAGAAAGTATTAATTTCCCAGGCTCTCTTGTAGCTAAGAGTGATCATATAATGTTTCCAGGCCATGAGAGGTAACTGGAATTCTACCAAGTTAAGATTTCTGGAAAATTGAAGTCAGACAGAGACAGGAGGTACAAGTACCTGGAGCTGCCAGGAACATGGATGTGGTTGTCAGGAGTGGCCCAGCCCCCTTGGTGAGCAGAAGGATGAAGGCCATGCATGAAAGACACAATACAAAGACGGGAGGAAGCTGGATCTATGCTAAAGCAAAGGAACACCTTCTTTCAGTTTCCGCATTTGTACTTGTAGAACTCTTGGGTTTTCTGTACCATGCAGTCAAGCGTATATGTGTGATATAATCATGTTTTTTTTTTTTAAAAAGGACTGTATGCCTATATTTATACAGTTAATTGTGAGTTAGTCCCACCGTTAATTGTTTATCAGTTATGAAATTGAAAATAGATTCGGTTGACTATTTTGCTCAATAAAATGTATTACTGGAGGTAATATCTGATTCACAGCTTCTGAATATTAGAAAAATTCTGTTTGGGCTCATGATGAAATGGATTTGAGATCTTGCACTATGTACCCAAAGGCTGACTTAGTATCTGTGATTTAGTGTATAAGAGTTCTACTAAAACAAGGCTTAAATAGTCTTTTAGAATAGAATTTCACTGAAAATTATATTTATTGACTAGTCAATTAAATCACAAAATTTTATTTGGGCCCATAGAAATACTCATGTTTTTCCTTGCTTGTCCATATTTTCTAAATTTCCATTATACACTGTGTATTACTTTTATAATAAGGAAAAAGACCACATTTTTTGGAAGAAACACATACTACTGAGAAATTGACAGAAGAAACTTGGATCAAGATGACCTATGCTCCTGCTCCTGTAAATTACTTAACATGTCAGAGATACTTTTCTCAAAGAGTAGATCTAGAAACCATGAAACACTTCCATTAGCAGAACAGAAATTGCTGGATGTCCCTGGAAGATAAAAAGCAAGCAAGAATGGTTTGATAAGGGTAGAGAAAAACTTGGGCCTGAAAAAAGAGTACAAGAGAAAAACGTGTGGAAGGTCAATGCTGATCAAGAAAAAGCACATCTCCAGGATGCAAATGTCATGAGCAGGAAGGCATGGCCTAATTCAGAAGACAACAGCTGTTTAGGAGAAGAGCAGGCAGCAGCTAAATGTATTCAGGTTTCAACTTAACTGTCCCCGTGGTGACAGACTGACTATCTTCTTCTACCTGCGACCACTTGGCCTGCCTCACTCCCCACTGTCTCTAGAGCTGGACCTCCAGCAGTAAGACTGGGTGGAGAGAAGAGGGAGGTGCACAGAAGGAAGGCCCCGGGCCACTCCCCTGGCCTACCAGGAATGTGGTCATCTCTCTGCCTTTGCTGGAGTTAAATATTGAACAGTTTACTGTACTTACATGCTATGGAAAAATAAGAAAAATAAGACTGTTCATAAGACTTAAGCCTCAGTGGGAAAGTGCCCACACTGTACTTCCCTTCAGGGTCTAAGTGAAAGGAGAAGCACTGTTTCTATGTGGCTACAGTGCAAAGTTTTAGGAAACCTAGAGAGGCTAGTTATGCATTTTTCTTGAGTACCTGGGGGACTCAAGAGAAGCTACAGACACTTCTATATTTTGCAGTTTGCCAGGGAAGAGGAATTGGTGCTTTTGAACTCTGGTGCTGCAGAAGACTCTTGAGAGTTCCATGGACTGCAAGGAGATCAAACCAGTCAATCCTCAAGGAAATCAACCTTGAATATTCACTGGAAGGACTGATGCTGAAGCTCCAATACTTTGGCCACCTGATGCAAACAGCCAACTCACTGGAAAAGACCCTGATGCTGGGAAAGGCTGAAGGCAAAAGGAGAAGGGGGCAGCAGAGGATGAGATGGTCAGATACCACAACCAACTCAAGGGATGTGAATTGGAGCAAACTCCGGGAGATGGTGAAGGACAGGGGAGCCTGGAGTGCTGCAGTCCATGGGGTCACAAACAGTCAGACACAACTGAACAACAACAGCAAGGGGAAATGAAAAATCTTAGTCTGAAGTAGCCAGAAACAGAAATGGGGAAAGAATGCGTGTAGGCCAAGTTCTTAGTACTCGCTCAAGATGATCTGGGCGATAACTGGAAAATGACACTGGGAATTTAAACCCGAAGGGCAAACCTTTCCTTTGATAGGCATCTAGTCCAGGACTTGTGTGTATGGAGCCTGGTCTCAAGTTATAGGCATTGCCTGTACCCAGTTCCAGCTGAGGACAATCTCACCTTCCAGGAAGACACAGGTTTCAACCAGGTTAAAAGTTCAAACAGCACAGAACTCAGAATGCCTTCCCTCATTCTGCTCTAACATGGCAGAAGATTCTAGATCTGTGATCAATATACTGGCTACAAGCCATATGTGACAATTTAGGTTTAAATCAATTATGATTAAACAGTTAAAATTTTCATTCCTTACTTATACTAGCTACGTTTCAAGTGCTGATGCCACATGTGGCTGGGGCTATCACACTGGAGAGCATAGAAATGGGTCATTTCCACTACTTTAGACCATTCTAAAAGTTGGATAAAGAAGGCTGAGTGCCAAAGAACTGATGCTTTCGAACTGTGGTGCTGGAGAAGATTCTTGAGGTTCCCTTGGACAGCAAGGAGATCAAACCATTCAGTCCTAAAGGAAATCAACCCTGAATATTCATTGGAAGGACTGATGCTGAAGCTCCAATACTTTGGCCGCCTGATGCAAAGAGCTAACTCATTGGAAAAGACCCTGATGCTGGAAAAGATTGGCAGCCGGAGCAAAAGGGGATGACAGAAGATGAGATGGTTGGATGGCCTCACCAACTCAATGGACATAAGTTTGAACAAACTCTAGGAGATAGTGAAGGACAGGGAAGCCTGGCATGCTGCAGTCCATAGGGTTGCAAAGAGTTGGACGTGACTGAGAGACTCAACAACAACAAAGACAGGTGTAAAGGCCAGGATTCTTCTGGGATGTTGTAAACACACAGGCAAAGCTTAACTCTGTAGACGTGAGCTACTCTGGCAACACCCCACTCTGGTTAATGTATCTAAGAGAAGACCTGACTGACACACAACCTAAAGTAACTAAAATTAGAATTGTTTTCATTTACATCAGTTACCCAATAAGCACGCAAAAGCATGATGACTGTAACGGACCACGCAGAAGCATGGCCAAGAGGAGCTACCCCTCGCCCAAGGCCAGGGACGGTGGCCGAGAGGAGGTACCCCACGTCCGAGGTCAGGGCCGGCAGCCAAGAGTGCCTGGCTGCGACAGCGCAGGAGCGGCCAAGAGGAGCTACCACACACCCGAGGCCAGGGGCAGTGGCCGAGAGGAGCAACCCCATGCCCGAGGAGTGGTGGCTGCACAGAGGGCTGAGAGGAGCTACTCCACATTCAAGGTCAAGAGGGATGACCTCGTCTAAGGTAAGGAGCAGCGGCTGAGCTTTGCTGTAGCAGCCATGAAGAGATGCCCCACGTCCAAGGTAAGAGAAACCCAAGTAAGATGGTAGGTGTTGCGAGAGGTCATCAGAGGGCAGATACACTGAAATCATAATCAGAGAAAACTAGTCAATCTACACACACGGAACTCAATGAAACTAAGCCATGCAGTGTGGGGCCACCCAAGATGGGCGGGTCATGGTGGAGAGGTCTGACAGAATGTGGTCCTTTGGAGAAGGGAATGGCAAACCACTTCAGTATTCTTGCTTTGAGAACCCCATGAACAGTATGAAAAGGCAAAATGATAGGATACCAAAGAGGAACTCCCCAGGTCAGTAGGTGCCCAATATGCTACTGGAGATCAGTGGAGAGATAACTCCAGATAGAATGAAGGTATGGAACCAAAGCAAAAACAATATCCAGTTGTGGATGTGACTGGTGATAGAAGCAAGGTCCGATGCTGTAAAGAGCAATACTGCATAGGAACCTGGAATGTCAGGTCCATGAATCAAGACAAATTGGAAGTGGTCAAACGAGATGGCAAGAGTTGAACGTGGACATTCTAGGAATCAGCGAACTAAAATAGACTGGAATGGGTGAATCTAACTCAGCTGACCATTATATCTACTACTGCAGGCAGGAATCCCTTAGAAGAAATGGAGTAGCCATCATGGTCAACAAAAGAGTCCGAAATGCAGTACTTGGATGCAGTCTCAAAAACGACAGAATGATCTCTGTTCGTTTTCAAGGCAAACCATTCCATATCACAGTAATCCAAGTCTATGCCCCAATCGGTAACGCTGAAGAAGCTGAAGTTGAATGGTTCTATGAAGACCTACAAGACCTTTTAGAACTAACACCCATAAAAGATGTCCTTTTCATTATAGGGGACTGGAATGCAAAAGTAGAAAGTCAAAAAACACCTGGAGTAACAGGCAAATTTGGCCTTGGAATATGGAATGAAGCAGGGCAAAGGCTAATAGAGTTTTGCCAAGAGAATGTACTGGTCATAGCAACACCCTCTTCCAACAACACAAGAGAAGACTCTACACGTGGACATCACCAGATGGTCAACACCGAAATCAGACTGATTATATTCTTTGCAGCCAAAGATGGAGAAGCTCTATACAGTTAGCAAAAACAAAAATGGGAGCTGACTGTGGCTCAGATCATGAACTCCTTAATGCCAAATGCAGATTTAAATTGAAGGAAGTATGGAAAACCATTGGACCATTCAGGTATGACCTAAATCAAATCCCTTATGATTATACAGTGGAAGTGAGAAATAGATTTAAGGGACTAGATCTGATAGATAGAGTGCCTGATGAACTATGGATGGAGGTTCATGACATCGTACAGGATACAGGGATCAAGTCCATCCCCATGGAAAAGAAATGCAAAAAAGCAAAATGGCTGTCTGGGGAGGCCTTACAAATAGCTGTGAAAAGAAGAGAGGCGAAAAGCAAAGGAGAAAAGGAAAGGTATAAGCATCTGAATGCAGAGTTCCAAAGAATAGCAAGGAGAGATAAGAAAGTCTTGCTCAGAGATCAATGCAAAGAAATAAAGGAAAATAACAAAACTGGAAAGACTAGAGATCTCTTCAAGAAAATTAGAGATACCAAGGGAACATTTCATGCAAAGATGGGCTTGATAAAGGACAGTAATGGTATGGACCTAAGAGAAACAGAAGATATTAAGAAGAGGTGGCAAGAATACGCGGAAGAACTGTAGAAAAAAGATCTGCATGACCCAGATAATCATGATGGTGTGATCACTCATCTAGAGCCAGACATCTTGAAAAGTGAAGTCAAGTGGGCCTTAGAAAACATTACCATGAACAAAGCTAGTGGAGGTGATGGAATTCCAGTGGAGCTATTTCAAATCCTGAAAGAGGATGCTGTGAAAGTGCTGCACTCAATATGCCAGCAAATTTGGAAAACTCAGCAGTGACCACAGGACTGGAGTTTTCATTACAATCCCAAAGAAAGGCAATGCCAAAGAATGCTCAAACTACCACACAACTGCACTCATCTCACACGCTAGTAAAGTAATGCTCAAAATTCTCCAAGCCAGGCTTTAGCAATACGTGAACCGTGAACTTCCTGATGTTCAAGCTGGTTTTAGAAAAGGCAGAGGAACCAGAGATCACATTGATAACATCCACTGGATCATGGAAAAAGCAAGAGAGTTCCAGAAAAACATCTCTTTCTGCTTTATTGACTATGCCAAAGCCTTTGACTGTGTGGATCACAATAAACTGTGGAAAATTCTGAGAGAGATGAGAATACCAGACCACCTGACCTGCCTCTTGAGAAACCTATATGCAGGTCAGGAAGCAACAGTTAGAACTGGACATGCAACAACAGACTGCTTCCAAATAGGAAAAGGAGTATGTTAAGGCTGCACATTGTCACCCTGCTTATTTAACTTCTATGCAGAGTACATCATGAGAAATGCTGGGCTGGAAGAAGCACAAGCTGGAATCAAGGTTGCCGGGAGAAATATCAATCACCTCAGATATGCAGATGACACCACCCTTATGGCAGAAAGTGAAGAGGAACTAAAAAGCCTCTTGATGAAAGTGAAAGACGAGAGTGAAAAAGTTGGCTTAAAGCTCAACATTCAGAAAACGAAGATCATGGCATCTGGTCCTATCACTTCATGGCAAATAGATGGGGAAACAGTGAAAATAGAGGCTGACTTTATTTTGGGGGGCTCCAAAATCACTGCAGATGGTGATTGCAGCCAGGAAATTAAAAGACGCTTACTCCTTGGAAGGAAAGTTATGACCAACCTAGACAGCATATTAAAAAGCAGAAACATTACTTTGCCAACAAAGGTCCATCTAGTCAAGGCTATGGTTTTTCCTGTGGTCATGTATGCATGTGAGAGTTGGACTGTGAAGAAAGCTGAGCACCGAAAAATTGATGCTTTTGAACTGTGGTGTTGGAGAAGACTCTTGAGAGTCCCTTGGATGCAAGGAGATCCAACCAGTCCATTCTAAAGGAAATCAGTCCTGGGTGTTCTTTGGAAGGACTGATGCTAAAGCTGAAACTCCAATACTTTGGCCACCTCATGTGAAGAGTTGATTCACTGGAAAAGACTCTGATGCTGGGAGGGATTGGGGGCAGGAGGAGAAGGGGACGACAGAGGATGAGATGGCTGGATGGCATCGTCAACTCGATGCACATGAGTTTGAGTGAACTCCGGGGAGTTGGTGATGGACAGGGAGGCCTTGCATGCTGTGATTCATGGGGTCACAAAGATCGGACATGACTAAGCAACTGAACTGAACTGCACTGAACTGCCCCAATATCCTTGAAGTTTTAATTTATGTCATTATTGATATCACAATTAAGCAGAAAAGAAACCTAAATCAAAGTGATTAACTAAAAGAAGTAAGAGCCACTGGATGGATTCTCAAGCTCTTGCTCGGCCGCAGAAACTCAGCGCCGCACGGATAGAATCTGGCTCCCAGGGCCCCTGGGTGGGGTGTGCAGCAGTCACACCCAGAGTGTGACTCCATTCGCGCCAAGAAAGTTCCTGACAGACGTAGGTTCCCTTAGCCAACTTTTTCTTTGCCTGCACTAGAGTATCAAGTTCCCCTTTTCCTATATATGAATTAGGTACATGAATCCTATCTGCATAGAAAGTGAAGTCACTCAGTCGTTTCCGACTCTGCGACACCATGGACTCTAGCCTACCAGGCTCCTTCGTCTATGGGATTCTCCAGGCAAGAATACTGGAGTGGGTTGCCATTTCCTTCTCCAGGGGATCTTCCCAACCCAGAGATTGAACCCGGGTCTCCCACACTGGAGGCAGATGCTTTAAACCTCTGAGCCACCAGGGAAGCCCACAGAGGGTGAAGAATCCACCTTCCAAAGCAGGGAAGGTGGGTTCGACCCCTGGGTGGGAAACTAAAATCGCACATACTGTGGGGCAACTAAGCCCATGAGCTGCAGCTACTGAGTCCTGTGCACCTCAGCTACAGAAAAAGGCCATGCTCTGCAACTCAGAGTTACATGCTGCGACTCAGACCCAACACAGCCAAAATTAATAAGAAAGAAATATTTTTTAAAAAAAGAATTGCACAGAGGACGTATCCAATAATTATCTGTATGAATGAAGTAGATCAGAGCTAGCACTGAAACTACCACAGAAATAGGAGGACATGACTCACAGCCTTGCAAGTAAAACTGTGGCCCAGGAACTGCCGAGGGTGACGTGGAATTTCAACCAGCCATGGCTCAGAAAACATGTGAGGCTGCCCTGATTTTTTTTGAATCATTCTCTAGCTCACTTGATTAATGCTGTATCTCACTTTTTAGCATCTTAATTTCTTTGAACATAAAGGGTACCCTAACCACTCTCTCATCCTCATCCCCAGTTAAAGCAAACCACCCAGATGTGCTCATGAGACTTGGGTCCACCTTTTCAGGAGTGCATTGCCTGTCCACAGAGCTTCCACTTAGCACTCAGATTTAAGTAAAGGCTCCCTGGAACCCATCCACAAAGACGTGCTCCATTACCAAAGAAGTTATCCTCCAACTTCAAAAGAAGGGAATAAATTTTGTGTGCAGGGAGCGTGCTGCATGGGGAATAAGAAATAGTCACTTAAGTTTATAAAATCTTGCATGGTGCTGTCTGCTTCAGTTTTCTCTTTTAAAGCTAGAGGATGACTATGAACTTTCCTGATATTTTTCCCATATTCTCCTCTGCTCCCCTAATCATACCTTTTGAGCCCTGTCCATTACTTACAGGAGATTCGCTGGCTCCGAAGATGTCTCTGACATCCCTGACAGATTGCTTGTTCTTTTTTCTCAAGGTTTGTGTGTAAGTATTGTATCTCTTCTTCACTGCAGCTGCCTGGGTTCGAGTCAAAGTAGAGAGCAAGGCTTTGCCATCTTCCTCCTCATCACCCGAGATCAGGGTTGATAAACCCACATCTTGCAACCACTCTGCTTCAAGTTCTCCTTCTGTAAAATGAAGTTGCCAAAAGGTGAGAATATTCTATGACTGGATGACGAATATATCTGTAAGTCTATAGACATCAGTGAGTAAGAAATATCAGTAAACAATATTAATAAGACCATCCTGGACCCTGAGGACATTACGCCAAGTGAAGTAAGTGAGACTGAGAAAGACAAACACCAAACACCATATGATCTCATTACACGTGGAGTTTAAGAACAAAATGAAGCCAAAAGCCCAAGCGCATAAATACGGAGAATAGACTGGTGTGCTTAGCAGAGGCAAGGGGTTGGGGTGGGCAAGAAGGGTAAAGGTGGTCAAAAGGTACACACTTCCAGTTATAAAATAAGCAAGTCATGAGGATGTAATGCACAGCATGGTGACTATATTTAATAACATTCTATTGCGTATTTGAAAATTGTTAGGAGAGTAGGACCTTGAAAGTTCTTACCACAAGAAAAACAATTTTGTAACGATGTGTGATAATAGATATTAACTACATTTACTTTCGTGACTGTTTCATAACCGTATATGTATTCAAATATCTAATCATTATGTTGTATACCTGAAACTAATATAATGGGAATAGAAGGCCATTGATAAAGAACATCTATAAAAACTTAACAGTTACAACCATTTTTTGTGGTGAATATCAAACCCTTCCCCTGCAAAACTGGGATCACAGCAAGGATATAAACCTGTCATTACTTACTTTCATTCAACTTATATGGAGGCCTTACTGGTATGATAAGGCAAGATTATAAAAAACAACAACATAGAAGTCAGAAAGGAAAGAGTAAAACTGTCTCTATTCCTCAAAAATCTCTCTGTTTATTTAGAAAATCCTAAGACATTTAGTAATAGACAACTACTGGTAAGTGAATTTAGAAAGATACTGAAATATAAGGTCAGGTTACAAAAACCAATTGTACTTTTGCACAAGGAGCAAACAATGGAAAAATGAGAGAGGAGCGAGAATAAAAGAGAGACACCGATTTACAAGATCCCACAAGGACTTTCCTGGTGATCCAGTGGTTAAGAATCCACCTGCCAATGCAGGGGACACAGGTTTGATCCCTAATCTGGGACGATACCACAAGCTGTGGAGCAACTAAGCCCACGCACCACAGCTACTGAGCCTGCGCTCTAGGGCCCAGGGGCCAGAACCACTGAGCCCACGCACCCCAGAGCCTGTGCTCTGTCGCAAGAGAAGCTGCTGCAACAAGAAAAGAGCCCCCAGTTACGGAAACTAGAGAAAGCCTATGCGCAGCAGTGATGATCCAGGGCAGCCAAAAGGCAATCAGCCAACACTTGCACTTTCAAAAAACGAGAGGTGAAAGATTTATATGATATTAAGAGAAACCAAAGTATAAGCACAAATAAAACTGCTTCTACCAATAAAAAAGAAATAAACAAAAATTAAAAACAACCCACTAAGAATATGAATAGGCAAGCCACATATGGTGAGAAAGTATTTGCAATACATATATTCGACAAAAGTTGAATCCAGAATATACGATGAATTCATAGAAGGCAGTAATAGAAAGATAATTTTAAAAAACAGTCAAAAGATTTTACAAAAGCCGGATATAGGAATGGAGGAGAATAAGCACTAGAAAAAGTGTTTGACATCATTAGTCATCAGTGAAATGTAATTACAACCACAGTGAGATACCTCCACATGTCGCTAGAACCATTCATGTTCACAAGTCTTAAAGCATCAAAATGTTCAAGGACTGAAGCAACTAAACTTGTTGTCAGACACGGCAGGGAGGAATGTGAAATGGTACAGCTACATTGGGAAAAGAGTGGCAATTTCTTATGTATGTAATTACACATATTCCATGAAAAAGGCATATATCCAAGAGAAACACAAATACATCTCCACCAAAAGACTTTCACAAAACTGTTTACAGCAGCCTTATTCATAATGGCCAAAGCTGTTAACAACCCACAAGTTCACTAACAGTTAAATGAACAGACAAATCATGGCATATCCATACAACAGAATATTGCCATTTTGCATTGAACTGGGTCCCTGGAAGATACATGGAAGTTCCAACCACCAATTCAGGTGAATGTAAACTTCTTTGGAAATAAGAGTCTTTGCAGGTATAATGAGGATCTAAGCTGAAACGAGGTCATACTGGAGTAGAGTGGGTCCTTTATCTGATATCTCTCTCTAGTCGCTCAGTCAACTCTTTGCGACCGCATGGGCTGTAGCCTGGCAGGCTCCTCTGTCCATGGGATTCTCCAAGCAAGAATACTGGAATGGGGAGCAAGTCCCTTCTCCAGGGGATCTTCTCGACCCAGGGATCAAACCTGCATCTCCTGCATTGCAGGCAAATTCTTTACCATCTAAGCCCCAGGGAAGCCCTTATCCTATGTAGCTAGTGTCTTTATAAGAAAAAGAGAAGGAACATGGACAACAACGCAGAGAATAGGCTATGTGACCACAGAGGCAGAATGGCATGTACTGTCGACAAGCCAAGGAACAGCAAGGATTGTTGGGAACACCAGAAACTAGGAGAAAGACATGGGACAGGCTCTTCCCTACAGTCTTCAGAGAGTGGAGGGCCCTGCTGACCCCTTGATGTTCGACTTCTAGTCTCCAGACCCCAGGAGAACAATTTCTTTTGTTTTTAATCACCTAGCTTTATAGTACTTTGTTACAGCAGGCCTTGGAGACTGATGCAAACTATCCCATGATAATAAGCAGTGAAACACAGAAGGAATCTGAAAAATACAATATTTGGCAAAAGAAGCCAAACCCCAAACTGATCTATGCTGTAGAAACATCAGAACTGTGGTTGTCTCTGGCCAAGGACAGCAAGTCACGAGAACGATGAGACTGGGGAAAACTACAAGGAAATTTTCTGAGTTGACTGGAGTGTTATTTCGATTAGTGTCTGGTTACAAGGTAGCATTCATCAAACCTCATTGAACTGCACACTTAAGATCTGGGCAGATGCTTCAAGAGACAAAATATCAGTAAAATAAAATTTACACTCGAGTTAGCTTTTTGTAGACGTTTCTGTTGGTTAACCTTGAAGATGTTTTTTTGCATGCTCTAGGCTAGAGCAAACGAAAAAATATATATATTGAAGAAAGAAAGAACCAGGTTTCTCACTCTTGGAGAAGGGAGTTATAAATACAGAGAAAGGGGAGACAACAAACTTTGTTGGCTTGGAATCGGAACTTATCAGTAAGAACTCACGATTTTTAATACGGATAGTGAGCTAGCTAGTGAGATGGAAGAAGTGGGGAACAAGAGGCACTTTTCTTTATTTGTCTTTCTGGATCCGAAAAGGCAAAATGTAAGGACATAAGCAAATGGCATAAAAATAGCCTTCTCTGAAGGAGGATGGTTCCCTTAACTAGATTCTTATTAAATGTGTGGTGGGCTTTTTTATTTGTAATTCTAAGTGAAATATCCTAATTGTGGTAAACCCAAACTATTTTTCTTCAGATCTAAGAAGGACAGACTTGGAGAAAAGAACAAAACTTTTTTTTTTTTTAACATTTTAGTTTATCTTGATAGTTGTTTTGAGGTTGCTGCTGCTGTGCTGCTAAGTGGCTTCAGTCGTGTCCGACCCTGTGCGACCCCAGAGATGGCAGCCCACCAGGCTCCACCATCCCTGGGATTCTCCAGGCAAGAACACTGGAGTGGGTTGCCATTTCCTTCTCCAGTGCAAGAAAGTGAAAAGTGAAAGAAGTCGCTCAGTCGTGTCCGACTCTTTGCAACCCCATGGACTGCAGCCCACCAGGCTCCTCCATCCATGGGATTTTCCAGGCAAGAGTACTGAAGTGGGGTGCCAGTCACTGGCTAATGGAAACATTCTTAGATAGCTACTTACTCAACCACCTTCAATTTTCCTTTGCTTTTTTTTTTTTTCTGTTTCTTTGGGCCACGCTGCAGGGCATTCAGGATCTTAGTTTCCCAACTAGGGGTCAAACCCAAGACCCCTAAAGTGGAGTCTTGACCAGTGGACTACAAGGGAAGTGCCAAACTACCTTCAGTTTTTCTTACACATTTAGTTGTGGATAGGCAGTACCTGAAGAAGATAACCTATGCTTTTTTTTAACTTTTTATTTTGTACTGTGAAAGTCACTTAGTCGTGTCTGACTCTTTGTGACCCCATGGACTATATAGCCTGCCAGGCTCCTCTGTCTATGGAATTCTCCAGGCAAGAATATTGGAGTGGGTAGCCTATCCCTTCTCTAGGGGATCTTCCCAACACAGGGATCAAACCCAGGTCTCCCGCATTGCAGGAGGATTCTTTACCATCCGAGTCACCAGGGAAGCCAATTTTGTACTGGACTATACCCAATTAACAATGTTGTTACAGTTTCAGGTGGATAGCAAAGGGACTCAGTCATGCACATCCATGTATTCATTCTTCCCCAAACCCCCCTCCCATCCAGGCTGCCACATAACATTGAGCAGAGTTCCCTGTGCTGTAAAATAGGTCCTCCTTGTCCCATGCTTTTAAATCTCAGGTGAGTAATTTTGTTCTTTTAGAAAATTATGGGCAATAAAGATTGAGGGCAGGAGGAGAAGAGGGTAACAGAGGACAAGATGGTTGTATGGCATCATGGATTCAATGGACATGAGTTTGAGCAAATTCCAGGAGATAGGGAAGGACAGGGAAGCCTGGCATGCTGCAGTCCCTGGGTCGCAAAGAGTCGGACACGACTAAGAGACTAAACAACAACAAATACTTTTTTGGTTCCTCAAACTTCTTGTTTAATTTCATTGGAAACTAGTGAAACCAACCTATCTGACATGACATTTATCTTGTGAAGTACAGATTATCCATTCTCTAAATATATTAATATTAGTAAGTGCTTCAAAGTCAAACATTTTTTTTCTCCAGAATTATGCTGGCAATTTTTCTTTCTGTATCTTTCTTTGGTAATTAATAGACAAGTATGCACATGTAAAAACCTCAAAATTAGAATACTCAATCTGCTAGACGATCATGATTCTAATCCACAGCCAGGTACAGCCTCCCTAAATGGTGATATGTCAGGGATCAATGTGGATGGTTGATAGCCCCCCTTCAGGTTGTGTCACCTGCCGAGAAGCCACCCTGAGCCAGACCAGCAGATACAAACCAGCGGGAGCAGGAAGCTGGTACGCCACAGTCTATCAATTCACTGGTTAGGCTACTCGTGGAATGACGTCCACCTGCCAACAGAACAAGAGAGCACGTACAAGGCTGCACAGTGGGGACCAATCTGGCATCTCACCGTCCAGGGGCTTGGCCTCGGCAGGCGTCTGCTCCTCCTGAGCCCCCAGGCTGGTCTCCCTGATGCTTTCTATTTCCCGCCAGAAATCCTCCATGGAGGCGCTGTCTACGGAGGCTTGAGAGTTGGAGCGGCTGAATGCCGGGGACTGAAGGGACTCATTGGAGAGCATCCTGTTGATTCTTCGGCAGCGAGGGATGGACTTTCTGAGGAAAGAAAAGCATTAAGTATCGGTCAATGGAAATCAGTGTCTCATGTTATGAATCACACAAAAGTTTGGAACTAACGGAGAGAAGGAGTTAGTGTGACGGAGAGAGGTTTGAGGGAGTAACCTCCAGTCAGGGGGCCCCATCCTTTCATCCTCTCTAATCCACAATGACTTTGTGGCCATGTGGGAATTACTACAAAAATACTTTCTATGACTTTTACACACTCATAAGTAAGTTGCTTATATTAATCAAAACACATATAGTAAAAGTTAGCTTCTATAAATGTCCGAAGAGTGAAAAAACAAAAAGCTGGCTGTGCTTGGAATCCTAGATTTCTCGATCACCTTTAGTAGAAATTTCCAGAATTTGATCACTGATCCTGAGACTGTACCTGAATAGAAGCAGTTCTAGGTTTACACTGAGTTAGCCAACTTATTTTCAAAACTCAGAGCATTTCAGAAAAATGTAAGATAGCCACTTTAATTTTTTTATTCTGTGCTGTGTAATAATTTGAGGTAGTTTTGTTTGATAACTAGGTCATAAGAATTCTTTATTGAGTTCTTTATAGCTTGACAAGACAGACACATTCTAGTGATTGAAATGCATATGAAATCAACACAGGTTACCCAGACAGCTATTGCTTCCTGTATTACTTTTAGGCTGTTAAGTCTTTCCCTTTTCCATCAAGACCAATACCGAAAACCACTAGCAAATTCATAGAATTATAAGACATCTACTTCTCGAAACTGTAATCGATTACCACTGCTCACAAAGCCTACTGCCCTCTGTAAACTGTTCAGAAAAAATATATAGATGCCTAAAACTTTCTCTAGTTATAGAATTTTTGGAGGGAGAAGGAAATGGCAACCCACTCCAGTATTCTTGCCTGGAAAACCCCATAGGCAGAGGACCCTGACAGGCTACCAAAACTCCGAGTTTTTTTAGGTTTATTGTTTAAAAATGAGTATGACTGACATAAAAAACTTACAGTATTAACAGAAGACACAGACTAAGTTTTTAAAATTTATAAGATGGTGTATTATAAGGATAAAAGTCTAAGTAATACCCAATTTATAAAGCAAAAACTGAAGGTCTTTCCCATCTGTATCACATCATATTGTTCTACGAGATGCTTTGTTTTCACCACTCAAAACCATGTCATAGATATCTTTTCCATGCCAGCACAGACATACCATCTCAGTGGCTGCATGGAATAGAATAATTTATCTTAGAAATTAAGCAAACATGCAGATATACCTCAGCACTGCAAATATGTGAAGAAGTGAGAAATCTGGGAACTATTAAGTGAATCTTAGAAGATAAGGAACATATGTACTTAGGATTAACAAGGACTGTTTTCATTTACTACAGTTTCTTACTCATGCAAAGCGAATACTGGTGGAATCTCAGAGAAGAGATCATTATAAACTGCTGAGAGCAAGGCGATTAGATGTGCAATGCAGGTCATGAATATCTGCATAACACACTAGTCTCATCTGAGACAACCCACCCCAAAAATCCTTTAATTGCAACGGTCAACTGTTTTTTTTTTTGGCAAAGAAGTCAGACAGCATTTTTGGGATAAGCACATTTGGAAGGGTTCTCGCTTTTTTGGTGAGGGATCCGAATACTTCCCCTTCACCCCAGGGTAGAGTAGGGACCGTGACCTTCCAATCCTGAAGTATTACATAACTGCAACGTTCCGGCTCATCCAACACTTTGAGGAGACTTACAGCTTCATACCTCACCATATTAGGATAAACAGAGCTTCAGCTTCATCAGCTGTTTGTAATTTTTTACTCCAAAACAATACCAGGAAGACATTATATGGAAAACAGAATGAGACCATTACACAGCGCCATATAGCAACTTTTGTTGGGAAACACCATAAGGTTTAAAATTAGATTTTCAGCGGATGGTTAATTACCATAAAGTCAAAGTGCCATTAATAAAAAAAAAATTATTTCATTTCTCCTCCATTATCTTTTAAGAAATACCTTATATAACTATCTGCCTTGAGTTAGTATTTTACAACGTCAGAACAACGTAACTAACATGTGAGTGTAATTCTCCCTTCATTCCTTATCATACCACTATTGTCATATATGTTACTTCTTCACGTTTGTATCCCACAATAGTTATTATAAAATCCTTATAGTATTTGTCAATCATTTACAAAAACAGTAGGTGAAAATAACTTTTTGTCATCTTTTAAAAACACTGACTTAAAAAATGCCGAACTTTATCAAGCTCACATAAATGAAATAAAGTCACCAATTGTTTTAAAGTTAAACAAGTAGACTTTTATGTTTATCCTTTATGGTGTGCTTTATCCTCCCTACAAGACAATGTAGCTATAACAGATCACTCTAATCGGTTTTGCAAACCTCCTTTGATATTTCTTCAGCATTTCTTGTACTAGGGATCTGCTGGCAACAAATTCCCTCATATTTCTTTCTGAGTGTGTCTTTCATTCACTTTCATTTTGGATGAATATGTTTACTGGGCTCAGGACTCTAAGCTGGCAGTTTTTATTGTCTTTATAATCCTTTTAAAGCTGTCATTTCATTGTTATCTGTATTCACGATTCTGATGAAAAATCATTTATAATCCTTATTGATATTCTTCTAAGTATAATGTTTTTCCTCTCTAACTGCTTTTAATACATTTTTTTCCTTTATCTTTTGTTTTTAGAAGCTTAATTATGAAATGCCTAGATTGTGATTTTATTTCTATTTATTCTGTATTGTGGCTCAGTTGGTAAAGAATCCACCTGCAATGCGGGAGACCTGGGTTCAATCCCTGGGTTGGGAGGATCCCTTGGAGAAGGGAAAGGCTACCCACTCCAGTATTCTGACCTGGAGAATTCCATGGACTATATAGAGGCGGACATGACTAAGTGACTTTTACTATTTTGCTTAAGGTTTGCTGAGCTTCTTGAATCTATGGGTAGATGTATTTCAACAGTTTTGGAGTAGTCTTATCCTTTTTTTCTTCAAATATGTTTTCTGTCCAAATTCCTCTCTCTTCTTCTGGAACTCCAATGACACAACCATTGGACATTGTCCCAAGTGTACTTCACCCCAACCCTCCCCAACCCTCACCCTTTGCTTCTCCCCAACCCTCACCCTTTGTGCTTCAGTTTAGAGAATTTCTACTACCCTCTCTTCAGGTTCACTTTTCTTCTACGTGTCCAGTCCTTATTACGTCCACCCGGTGAACGCTTCAATTCTGATACAGTGTTTTTTCATATCAAGAATGTCCAATTGGTTCTTTTTAAAGATTCTGTTTCTTTGTTGACATTATTCACCCTTTACCCATTTTGTCTCTCTTCTTTAACATATTTATTGTTGTCATTTAAAAGTTTGTGTCTCTTAGCACCAACACTGCTGCTGTCAGTGCATCTGCTAATATTGATCAAAAAATAGTCAATTGCTTACGGGTTATATCCTCCTGTTTGTTTACAAATCTCACAATTTTTTGTCATATGGCAGGCATTATGTTTGAAAGAACTCTAGGAAACAGGAATAAATAGTAAGATCCCCAAGAAGAGCAAGTCTTCCGTCTGGTGGCTGAAATGAGGTACAGATCACTTCAATCCATTAAGGAGCTGAAGTGGGTCTGAGCTGAGTTGCAATTTTAATCAGTTTTAGGTTACCACCAGTTTCAAATGCTTTAAGGAGGAGATTTGCCCTGTGTGTATTACAGGTCCCTCTCTCAAGAGGGCTTTAGGATAAACACTACGGGATTACAGGAATTGCTGTCTACTTTAGAGCCTTTATGAGCAAAATCCCAAGGGAGAGAGTTGTCAGACGTGGAGAATCAGCTCTGCAATTAAGCTTCGACAGATCCCGACCTCCAGGGTGTCTCCTCTCCCCATAAAGCCCCTCTGCTTGGGCAGGTATCATCGTCTGCCCAACAGTGCAGAGACTCAGGGAGAGACACACACAAAGGAAGGAAGTGACTTCTGGGCTTTGCTCACTAGGAAGATCTCTTCCCTCCTGGAACTGAGTTCCCTTAGACTTCATTGTGTCCACAGCTCTCCACTATAGCTCTTAAAACATGATTTTACACGCATCCTCTCTTCTGTCCTTGCAGAGAAAGATAATCAGCCATAACCTAGTGTTTGTTCTAATGGAAGTGGCACTCCCACAGAACACTGTAAAACACATTAGGTATTTCTTAAACGTTGCATTTGCTAATGAACCGCTTGTTCTGTCCAGTCACAAGTTCAGTTGTTTTTAGTGTAGTCCACAAAGCATTTATAAGACATACTTCTTGCTAAGAAATACTTACTCTGTGGCCTTTACTATTTCTAATTTTATAAAGAATTTCACACAGAACAATTTACTGTCACACACATTCCATCATTTGATCCTCACCTGAACTCTATAAAGTAGTCAAAGCAAGTATTACATGTCTCATCATACAACAGGGAGAGGTTATGGAGAGTAAAGTGAAGACACAGTAACTTCCCACCACGAATACTACAAAATGCAAATTCTTGCCTCTGACTTTGAGGCCGGCATTTCTGTCCCCAACCATCTGATCCATCTCACCTTCTATCACTCTCCCCTGGCATTAGCACCAGGCCTGCTAATCTCTTCTCAGTTCCTCTAAAACAGCCAAGGTCTTCCTTCCCTTAGGGAATTTTCTCTTACTGTTTTTTTCTGCCAGGAATATTCTGTGTCTTTCCACAGCAAGATGCTTCTTGTCACTCAGCTCCTAATGTAAATGTCACCTCCTCAGGAAGATTTAGAGAACAACTCTAAAGCCTAGTGGGCTCAGGTTTGAATGTGGACTCTGCCACTTCCTAGAGCAAGCTCTCAACCTTGAGCAAGCTACTGAGCCTCTGGGCCTGCATTTCCTAATCTGTAAAATGGACTATGATTCACATACATGCTCTGCATTATTATGAGGATTAGCTGAGTAAATATATGTAAATGCATGGCATATAGTGATCCCATGTGTTATTGCTATAATTTAACTAACTTCTTAGCATTCCTATGGCTAGGTATACAGTCAAGCTATAAAAGGCACTAAAATGTTACTAGGAATACAATGAAATAAATAAAACTGCACTTATCAGAACTCATCTCTGATCCAACCCCATTCCCAAGCCTGGTTTCTCCAACTCCCTTAGGTCAGAGTGACCACCTGACACAATTCTGCCCAAGTCACATAAGAACAATCTTTTCCCATGGTTTCAGTGTAATCTTTTGTTTTCCTGATCTCACTGCTATCTTTTTCTCTTCCTTCTTCTTCTTTACTGTAATGTAGACAAGATGACTAGTGCCTCAGCAGCCATCTTGCAACCATGAGAGAAAGGCTATAAAATTGCACTAATCAGCCTTGATATTATTGAATCTCAGAAATAACCCCAGAGGCTGCCTATTCTCTGGACTTCTAACAATGTGAGAAAAACTATTTTCAAAAACTGCTCTATGTTGTTGTCATTACTATTTGCAGTCCAAATGATTCCTAACTGATGTAAATAGAAGGAATACTTTAATGAGTAATTTGGGGTGGGGTGAGATGAGACACCACCTCCACCCCACTCAGGGGAATATTCAAGTAAGATTAGTCAGTCAGTAATGTGCCTCCTAAAGGAAAGTGCGATCTAATATAATGATTTTCCACTTTTTCAGTTCAATTCAGTCGTTCAGTTGTGCCTGACTCTTTGCGACCCCATGAACTGCAGCATGCCAGGCCTCCCTGTCCATCATCAACTCCTGGAGCCTACCCAAACTCATGTCCATTGAGTTGGTAATGCTATCCAACCATCTCATCCTCTGTCGTCCCCTTCTTCTCCTGCCCTCAATCTTTCCTGGTGTCAGGGTCTTTTCAAATGAGTCAGCTCTTCACATCAGGTGGCCAAAATATTGGATTTTCAGCTTCAACATCAGTCCTTACAATGAACACCCAGAACTGATGTCCTTTAGGATGGACTGGTTGGATCTCCTTGCAGAGAAGACTCTCAAGAGTCTTCTCCAACACCACAGTTCAAAAGCATCAATTCTTCAGCACTCAGATTTCTTTATAGTCCAACTCTCACATCCATACATGACTACTGGAAAAACCATAGCCTTGACTAGATGGACTTTTGTTGGCAAAGTAATGTCTGCTTTTTTATATGCTGTGTAGGTTTGTCATAACTTTCCTTCCAAGGAGTAAGCATCTTCTAATTTCATGGCTGAAATCACCATCTGCAGTGATTTCACTGCAGATTTATTTTGGGAGCCCCCAAAAATAAAGTCTGACACTGTTTCCACTGTTTCCCATCTATTTCCCATGAAGTGATGGGACCGGATGCCATGATCTTCATTTTCTGAATGTTGAGCTTTAAGCCAACTTTTTCACTGTCCTCTTTCACTTTCATCAAGAGGCTTTTAGTTCCTCTTCACTTTCTGCCATAAGGGTGGTGTCATCTGCATATCTGAGGTGATTGATATTTCTCCCGGCAATCTTGATTCCAGCTTGTGCTTCTTCTAGCCCAGCGTTTCCTATGATGTCCTCTGCATAGAAGTTAAATAAGCAGGGTGACAATATACAACCTTGACGTACTCCTTTTCCTATTTGGAACCAGTCTGTTTTCCACTTTAAGGGTGGCCAAATTATCAGCCTAACCACATGTCTTGGTCTGGCCTTGATCAGCACACTGCGGTGCACTGTGTGTGCACTCAGTCATGGACGGCTCTCTGTGACCCTGTAGACTGTAGCCCGCCAGCTTCCTCCATCCATGGGATTCTCCAGGCAAGAATACTGGAGTGGGTAGCCATTCCCTTCTCCAAGGGATCTGCCCAACCCAGGGGTCAAACCCATGTCTCTTGTGTCTCCTGCATTGGCAGGTGGATTCTTTACCACTAGCAACACCTGGAAAGCCCCAGTACACAGTGGAGTTAAACTTCAATCTGGCTGAAGATATCCCTGCCTAGATATACAGGGAATATATCTATGTTGCTCTCAATTCAAACATAATCCAAGAGATTTTAGGAAGAATGTATCAAAATCAGATTTCCCCTTTTCTTTCTGAAAGAAAGGCCTGAATTCCCCTTCATCACAGTCACTGAATGATGCTGGTGGTGGCACAGCCTGGCCATCTTGAGAAATCATCTTGGATGCTGACCACGCCAGGGCCTGTGCAGCAGGGTTCCTGCAAGAGAAACCTCTCACCCTCTGGGACAGATGCTGGGCACAGCCAGGGTCATGCAGCTGTCTGCCCTCTCAGCTTCCTGGGGAGGCCACCCAGGATGAGAAAGATAGAGGATAAATACCTTGTTTTCAGGCTCTGGTTTCTCAATATCCTTGGATTTTAACATGCTTATAAACAAGCTCAACTTGGATGCCTTGGAGAAAGCACTTGAAAGGCGATGGTGATAAAAAGAAGCTATGGTTTCAGATTAACAGAAGCGAGAGCACAGAGGAGATGCCCGCTCTTTCTCTGGCCCCCGACTCGGTCTCTCGCTATCATTCTGGCAGCCTCTCCTTCGCCGCCTGCCAGCCCCGTTTTCTGTTCTGTTCCCACCTTCCTCTGCTCTCTGAGAGGAGTGAGGAGAAAGCTGATGAAGCCTTTCCCTCAGAAGGTAAACAGGTCTGCCTGAACCTCCCTGTTGGCAGAACGAGATACAGAAAAATGTGTTTGTAGATTAGGGGAGGCTTAAAACAGCAAACAAATCTCAGTCACTCAGCATGGAATATTTGAAATGGTTTTGCAAGCTAGAATTCTTTTTTAACCAACTGAGGTGCAGAGCAGCAATTAAATTCTTATGCAGCTATATATCACTTTTGAGCACAGGCACTGGGCTAGAAATGGGAAAAGTGACAATGAAGAAATAATTTCCAGTGATTACACGCTGCACCCCAGTGTTTATGAAGCAAGGGACTCAATGGGGCCACAGTGGGTAATGGGGGGCAGGAAAGGAGGAATGAACACATGGAATACAGAGGGTCTGTGGGCAAGGAAACCGTTCCATATGACACTGTGTTGTTGTAGTTGTTCAGTAGGTAAATCGTGTCCGACTCTTTGCGACCCCATGGGCTGTAGCCCGCCAGGCTCTTCTGTCCATGGAATTCTCCAGGCAAGGATACTAAGGTGGGCTGCCATTTCCTTTTCCAGGGGATCTTCCCAACCTAGGGATCAAACCCATGTCTCCAGCATTGGCAGGTGGATTCTTTACCACTGACCCACCAGGAAAGCCCATACACTTGTCCAGACCCAGAGAATGTAAACTGTGGACTTCGGGTGATTATGATGGGTCAATATCGGTTTATCAGTTGTAACAGATGAGCCACTCTGGTGCCGATGCTGTTAATAGGGGAGGCTGGGCATGTGAGGGGGGCAAGAAGTGTATGGGAAATCTCTGATACTTCCCCATAATTTTGCTGTGAAACTAAAACTGCTCTAAAAAGATAACATCCTTTTTTAAAGTACTTGGGAATTTGAAAGTAAAGGCAAACTTCAGAAAAAGCAAAAAAGAATCAAATTTTCAAAAAGGTCCATAGGTTTAGAAAGAAGGAAAACCACTTCTATGAAAAGTTACTGGTTTTTCTGAGCAAAGGATAACAATCACAGATGGGAACTATCATATCTGCTCAAACAATAATCATCTAAACAAGAGACAGTCTGAAATGTCTGCTGTGCAGGCAGAGGAAACCACTCCTGGTCAATGTTGTATTTTCTGTTTTAAAACTAATATGTGGTTTATGAGTTTGAGGTATATATTGATGTCGAGGTATACACTGATTTTGGTGAAGCTCACTCAACCACACAAGTGACTCCTACCATATTATCTATGAGGATAAGCTAAAATTATGAGTGAACAACTAGTTTGGTGATACCTAATCATCGCTCAGAGGCTCATTTTTTTAAAAATTAAATTAGGAGATGTTCAAGAAGGACTCTGTAAAACAGAATGCAAGCAAAAAGCAGCTCTCCCACATTCTCTAATAGAAATCTATCCTTTATCCATTCAGTGATATGTGTCGCCACAAGTCTGCTTTGTGCTTCTCAGATTACTATTCTCCATGTCACCTGGGTAAATAATTTTTAAAGGCTGTATTTTTACATCAAAAGTAAGCTACATACATGCAGATGGTACCACTCTAATGGCAGAAAGTGAAGAGGAATCCTTTTGATGAGGGTGAAAGGGAAGAGTGAAAAAGCTATCTTGAAACGCAACATGAAAAAATACTAAGATCATGGCGTCTGGTCCCATCACTTCATGGCAAATAGATGGGGAAAAAAGTGGAAGCAATGACAGATTTTATTTTCTTGGGCTCCAAAATCACTGCAGACAGTGACGGCAGCCCTGAAATTAAAAAACAGTTGCTTCTTGGAAGGAAAGCTATGACAAATATAGACAGTGTATTAAAAAACAGAGACATCACTTTGCTGACAAAGGTCTGGCTGAAGCTGAAGCTCCAATACTCTGGCCACCTGATACGAAGAGCCAACTCATTGGAAAAGACCCCGAGGCTGGGAAAATATGTCCTAGTCAAAGTTTTCATTAAAGAACAAGAGGAGAAGAGGGCAACAGAGAATAAGATGGTTGGGGGGCCATCACAGACTCAATGGACATGAATTTGAGCAAATTTTGGAGACAGAAAAAGACAGAGCAGCCTGGCATGCTGCAGTCCATGGGGTCACAAAGAGTCGGACATGACTTAGCAACTGAACAACAACAATACCAACAAAGCTACAGAGACCCCGTATCTTTAAGAACCAAACTGCAGAACTGCAGTGTACACGTTATCACACACTTCTGAGGAGCCTGCTCTGGCTGTATTTGCTATGTCTGACTTTCAAAGTGATTAAACAGATGAGCCCCCCATTCTGGTGTCCTCTGAGGGTCTGCCTTGTTTTCCAGCTCCCTGTGTGCCTCTGTGTGCTGTGATGATTTGCTGGAACACAACTGGCAACCTCTGTTTCCCCCACATCTCTGGTCTCTGTTTACTGTCATCATTACCCAGCCACTGACACTCAGCCGTGAGAGGAGAAAATGTTACTCTACAGCCTCCTTGTGCTGTTTTTCAATTTCTTTTGTCTGTTGCCTCTCTCCAGCTCCAAAAATTCAATAATAGCAGGACAGAGGCACACACAGGATCTCTGGGATTATCAGGCAGTCTCTCTGGGCCATTCTCCACGCGGATGGGCCTTAAAGAGCTCTATGGTTCCTCTTGACAAGGCTTTCCCTGAAGTGGAACTGGCCTTCTTCCTCGTGGGGCCCTGGAACCAGCTCAGCTTTAACCTGTTTGGTATAGAATGAAAAGCAGAACATAAATCCAATGTATTACATTCTGATGCGAGTGACTGGCCTCTAGATGTATAATTATTAACATTCTTAGATTTCTCTCCTTTCACAGTATACTTTTCTACACTCAGACTCACATCATGATGGCTTTCATTACACAGGGTCCATTTGAACAATTACTGTTTGTGTTCCATTTGTTTTCACTGTCTAACTTTAAGATGACTGTTTCCTAACATCCCTACAGACAGCTTTGAGAGCCGTAAGTAGGGTTTCCAGTGAAACAGAGGATCCAAGAATTTGAGAGCTAAGAGGGAATCTGAGAAATGCCAATAAAACACCACATTTTATAGATAAGAAAAATGAAGCTCAGTGAGGTTAAGTAACTTCTCCAAAATAACACAGCTAATTCCTGAGAACTACAAGGACAGGGAAGCATGGTGTGCTGCAGTCCATGGGGTTGCAAAGAGCCAGACACGACTTTGCAACCAAACAACAAGAACTACAAACCTGGCCTCCTGATGCCTTGTTCCATGCTCTTTCCTCCATGACCACCAGTCTACTAATTCATTTACACTGTATTCTTTACTCACTCACCAAACAAACTAAAACAAAACAAAGCTTCACACTTTCACACTGAAGATTATCCTGTGTCCCCTTAATGTATTCCTGAAACAGCACATGATAAAATAGGTGGATTATATTTTTATCATAAAAATGTTGGAAATTATGGCCCTAGTCAAAGTTTTCATTAAAGAACAAATAGATCTACATGCAAAAGTGTCCTACAAAATAAAGATTAAAAAAAAGAAACCAAAGGCAAGGTTCTCTAAAAGTTCACTAATAATATTGACAAGTATAGCAGACCAAATACACTAAGATATATATAAAATATAGACAGTTAACACACATTAAAAACATCTGCTATATAGCCAATAGAAAAGGGATATATTAGCAGTATTAAACATAAGTCACATTTTAAACTATCTATTGGTTGGTATATTAGAATACATTAGACTTTATTGAATAGAGTCAATAATTCATTCTATTTTAAAATTATCCAAGGAAGTAGAAGCTAAGACTCCCATTTAACTCAGATTTCCTCATGGCATGTAGAGACAATTTCCAAGTACCCTAGCCAGGTTGAGCTACAATAAATTCTATAGTCACACTTTTATTATGATCGCCATTAGCAATCATCACCACAGGCATCCAGCTAAAGGCATTTTGGATTAGCTCTCTACCTCATCTTGTCCAATTTACTCAAGACACTGTTCATCATCAGATAAATTCCTTGAGCAGATCCAAGAGCCAGCAGTCAAAGCACTTCACACTCTCTAAACGCTGTAAAAACAACTGTCAGGACAAGGGTCCTCAAAGCCCTCTCACAGGATGACAGGCACAGACGTGTAACCTGAATACCCATGTTAAACATGAGCTTTGGAAAGACAAGAGCTGTTATTGTCTCACTTTCATACTGGCTGGCTTGTGGTGAGCTTCATGTGGTGGGGCTCTTGTAGCCAATACCTCGGAAGCTCCCCCTGCACTGGTGATGAAGGCCCTCAGCAGTTCAGTATCTAATCCCTGACGGCAGACAGTTCAGTTCAGTTGAGTCGCTCAGTCGTGTCCAACTCTTTGTGACCCCATGAATCACAGCACGCCAGGCCTCCCTGTCCATCACCATCTCCCGGAGTTCACTCAGACTCACGTCCATCGAGTCAGTGATGCCATCCAGCCATCTCATACTCGGTCGTCAACTACGTGTCTGCAATCAATACTTCAGACCACTGGGGTTGGACAGGGATTTCAACATCCGTCATCTTAGCCAGGTGAAGCTTTTCCTTCCCAAGAGGAGTATACCAGCCAGCCAGGTAGCTTTCCCTCCTCGAAGGCTTACTATTCACTCACTTTCTAAGAACATTGCCTTCTTTCTTTACCGCTGACTGGGATTAATTATGATAGTCAATAATTTCCTGAACAGACTCTGTTATGAACAAATTCATCAAGCTTTCATCCCCTTAAAAAAAATTACAAATGACACAAAGGAATTAGGTCTTGCATTTCACCGGATCTACTTTCATTTCTTTAAAAAATAAGCTGCCATTTAATATTTTGGTTTTTATTTTCTTTGTTGAATGGGCAAGAGAGTTTTCATTTCTGCTTCCAATTTCCATGCAAAAGCTCTTGTGTGTGTGTGTGTGTGTGTGTGTGTGTGGTCTCTCAGTTGTGTCCAACTCTTCACGACCCCATGGACTGTACTTGTAGCCCACCAGGCTCCTCCATCCATGAGATTCTCCAGGCAAGAATACTGGAGTGGGCAGTCAGTCATTCTCTTCTCCAGAGGATCTTCCTGACTCGGGGATGGAACCTGGGTCTCCTGCATTGCAGGTGGATTCTTCACTGTCTGAGCCACCAGGGAAGCCCAGCAAAAGCTCTTACAGTAAAGCAAAAATTACCCAGTTTTTGCTTAATAGGTATTTATATTTCAGTAGAGCTATAAAATCAGTCTACCAGGGCACCTGCTGGCCCATAAAGCATCTTTGTATGGACTCAAAAAAGGCTATCTTCTCAGAGGAAAGTGGTTTGCCTAACGGAGGAAGGTTGAACCTCCACCTCACTTGATCCCTAGACTTCCTTATTCGATAAACAACTGATACAACTCTATTTATTGTCTGAAGTTTATTTAATCTCTGAAGTCTATTAAATGACTCACATTTTCCCATTTGTTTCCAGTCTAGAATTCTTCGAGGAAAATGCCAGTGTCCAGTCAAACTTGTAAAATCATAAATTCAACAAAAATATTAGTTTCCTAAAGTGTTTGTAAATGTGGACTTACATTAATTCATTGAGGAAAAATGAATTAATTACAGGTACGGTTGGGAGTATTAGTTATAGTTAATAGGACTTGGACATGGATTTGAAGCTTCAATACTTTAAGATGTCAATTCTCCTCAAATTGATCTTTAGACTTACTGCAATCTCAATCAAAATTAAAGTCAGATTTCTCTGCAGAAATTGACAGGCTTTCTAAAGTTCACATGGAAATACAGAAAACCTAAAATAGCCAAAAGAACTATGGGAAAAGGGAAATCAGAACACTTGTTACCTAAATTCAAGATTTGTAGAACTACAGTGAAAGCAACATAGCATTATCATCAAATAGGCACACAGATCAATGAAACAGAATAGAGCCCAAAAATAAACCCACAACGTAATGTCAATCCATTTTCAACAAAGGTGCAGAGGGATTCAACAGGGAGAGAATAATTTTTTCAACAAATAGTGATGGAACAAACAAGAACCATAATCAAAACAAAATATAAACAAACACAAAAACAGAAACAACTTCTACGTTATATACAAAAAACAAAAACAAGCAACTTCTACGCTATATACAAAAAATTAACTTAGAATGAGTCATAGAGCTAAATGGAAAACCCAAAAGTTTTTAAAACCTTTAGAAACCATTATGCTTCTAGAAGAAAACGTAAGAGAAAACCTTTGTGACTTGGGTTAGGTGAAGATTTCAAAGTGGTCATAAAAAGCATGATTCATAAAATAAAACTGGAGTTAAAGTTTGCTCTTCAACAATACCACCAAAAATAAATAAATAAAGAACAAAAAGATATACGACAAGAAAATATTTGCAAATCACATGTCTGAAAAGGTACTTGTATCAAGAATATTTACAGATTTTCAAAATTCATTAATAATATTATAGAACTTTTTTATTTTTTAACTTTTTGAATTTTTTAACTGAGGTAAAGATTTGAACACTTTACCAAAAAAAGGAAATTTTATACAATGTTAAGAGAAAAATGAGATTTTCTTTTCTCCCCCAAATCCCCCCTCCCATCCAGGCTGCCACATCACAATGGGCATAGTTCCATATGCTATACAATAGGTCCTTGTTGGTGATCCACTGAAAATATAGTAGTGTGTACATGACCCATCCCAAACTCCCTAACTATCCTCTCCCCCTGGCAACCCATAAGTCCGTTCTCTAAGTCTGTGAGTCTCTTTCTGTTTTGTAAGTTCATTTGTATCATTTCTTTGTCCACATATAAGGGATGTCATATGATGTTTCTCCTTCTCTGTTGGACTTACTTCACCCAGTATGACACTCTCTAGGTCCATCCCTGTTGCTGCAAATGGAAAATGAAATGTTTTACAGACTGACTGACATATTACTATCTCTGATAGTGTCTGATATTGTCCCTGATCTTACCAGATGAAAATTATCTGCCAACATATGCCACTTACTTTCTTGTGTTACACTGACTTGAAGATAGGACTCACTTCAACTATTAGATTTTAAACTTGAAATAAAAAATTATATCAGATTTATCTTGACATCCCTCAGTCTTTCACCTAGCACAGGTCCTGGCTTGATACCTGCTTCACTGATGTAAATAGTAAGATGAATGGTGGGTATGCATGGAAATCCTTTTGTAAGTGAATGTTTTATTGAACAAACACGTTACAGAAAATTATTTCATAAGTATAATTTATTTTCTACAAAATTTTGAATTTCATTAAAGAAAATAAGTACCTGTCTTCTTCTTCCTTTCAAATTTAAAGCTTTTCCTTTGGACTCAAGGTTGCATTAAAAAAAAAGTTTTTAAAAACCATTATCTGAAGTTAATCACTATTTTCTAATTTCCTTTCTCTCACAGACCTCCAAGTTGTAGAAATCGGTTCCAGGCAGTGCCAGCTCCCGAGAGATAACAAAGCTATGCTATTATGGAAGCAAAGAGGAAACAGAAGGCTTGGAGAGGGAGGGGAGGAAAGACCACATGAACCTGATGGAAACCCAGAGTCCCTGCATGGCATGTATCGTCCCAGAGACCAGTGCCAGGAGGGTTCCGGCCTCAGCTGACATACTGAAGAAAGGCAGACGCCTGGGCAACAAGAACGTCTGGAAAGCAGGCATCTGCGTCAACGGCCATCTTTTCTCTCCCAGTCTCAAAGCAACAGAGAACAAACTCCAAAAGCGTCACAGTGATCTGGGTTTTCCTACGTCTGAAGTGTTGCTTCAGGTGGGCCACAGTGATGCCAAAGGGAAAATAAAGGCTGTCTTCCACAAAGCAAGATGGATTTTGAAAGTGGATATAGGTGACCTCAGAATGTCAGGCTTACTTGACGACAGAACAGTAACAAGCAGGCAGGGACTAACTGACCCCTACAGTCTGTTCATCTCCAGTGAATATTAACTGGACACAGACGTATAGATGCTACCCCACTCTGGTAAACTCTGAGGTCTGCCTCAATAAACCGTATTTTATTATCATTATCAGTTTCCAGAGCTCAGCACCAAACAGACACCCTGGCTAATGCTGTTCTCAGTTCTCATTTTCCATTTGTTTTTTGTTAAACTTATAATTTTGAATGAAGAATAAAATCACAGAAGTTTGTGTGTATATTTGCATATGTGAAAAGGAGAAGCACAAACTGGCAGTTTTAGACTAACTTTGCTAGGGCTTTGCTTCCTTAAATCACTAAAAGTCTGATAGGACTTCAGTAGGTTAACTTGCCCATCTCATTTGTTAAGACCTACAGGATATTGTGATGAGGTGTTTTGGAAAGTGACAACAAAGTTGAAATAAACAGAATTCAGAGGGGAAAAAGAGAAAAGTCAATTATCTAAAAAGTGCAGTGAACTGACTGCTACTGAAATTCTTAGCCTGTGTGGCCACCTAACTTTTCTGAAGCAAATGACTAACATGTTGTTATGAGGAAATGTTGTACTCAAATAAGTGGCTATTGATTTAGAATGAGGATAATGTGAGCATCTTTGAAGGAAAGAGCAGGAAGCTTTTAGAAAAGGAGGGATTCGCCCGTAAAAAAGAAAAAGATAATGCCATTTGCACCAACATGGATGGACCCAGAGATTATCATACTAAGTAAAGAAAGCCAGAGAAGTGACAACTATCATGCGACATCACTTAGAAGTGGAATCTAAAATATGACACAGAAACAGACTCACAGACATAGAAACCAATGGTTACTACAGTGGAAAGGGGGGCAGGGATAAACTGGGAGACTACATTTAGCAGATATACACTACTATATATAAAACAGATAAATAATAAGGTCCTACTGTATAGCACAGGGAATTATATTCAATATTCTGTGATAGACTATAATGAAAGAATATGAAAATGAATATATGCATGCATAATTGAATCATTTTGCTATAACAAAAAACTAACACATTGTAATCAACTATACTTCAATAAAAGAAAAGAAAAAAGTAAAGGAGAGACTGATCTCTAAGGGAGGGGCTAAAGAGACTGAGCAAAACTGCCAGTGAGGCAGGAAGGTGGGATTCAGTTCAGTTCAGTCGCTCAGTAGTGCCTGACTCTTTGTGACCCCACGGACTGTAGCATACCAGGCCTCCCTGTCCATCACCAACTCCTGGAGTTTACCCAAACTCATGTCCATTGAGTCGGTGATACCATCCAACCATCTCATCCTCTGTCATCATCTTCTGCTCCTGACTTCAATCTTTCCCAGCATCAAGGTCTTTTCCAATGAATCAGTTCTTCACATCAGTGGCCAAAGTACTGGAGTTTCAGCTTCAGCCTCAGTCCTTCCAATGAATATTCAGAACTGATTTCCTTTATGATTGACTGATTGGATCTGCTTGCAGTCCAAGGGACTCTCAAGAGTCTTCTTCAACACCACAGTTCAAAAGCATCAATTCTTCAGGATTCAGCTTTCTTTATAGTCCAACTCTCACATCCATACATGACTACTAGAAAAACCATAGCTTTGACTAGATGGACCTTTGTTGGCAAGGTAATGTTTCTGCTTTTTAATATACTGTCTAGGTTGGTCATAACTTCTCTTCCAAGGAGCAAGCATCTTTTAATTTCATGGCTGCAATCACCATCTGCAGTGATTCTGGAGCCCCCAAAAATAAAGTCTGACACTGTTTCCACTGTTTCGCCATCTATTTCCCATGAAGTGATGGGACCAGATGCCATGATCTTCGTTTTCTGAATGTTGAGCTTTCAGCCAACTTTTTCACTCTCCTCTTTCACTTTTCATCAAGAGGCTCTTTAGTTCTTCACTTTCTGCCATAAGGGTGGTGTTATTTGCATATCTGAGGTCATTGATATTTCTTCCAGCAATCTTGAGCTTAAGGTGGGGTTCAAGCTCAGCAGAATTCTGTTTTTCTCCATCAGGAACAGAGGGAGGGAAGGTGAAGAGCTGTAATGGAGAAAGGCAATCCCATACAGTCCCGAACAAATGCCTGTGTGCGTGTGCATCTCTAAATGTACGTAGATACATGCGTGCGTGTGTGCACGTGCACACATTCACACCGCTTCCATTTAATGAGAACTTCTTTCCAGTGAGTTCCAGCTATAGCTCTTGGCTGGCTACCACCAGGGCATGCTGCTTTTGGTATACATGCTTCAGATTCAATAAATACTGGGCATCTCACCCTTGCATGTTCCATACATTTTGTTAAGCACTTCTATCCATCCGTTTACCTGACTGTCCCCAAACACAGGACAAGTCCGCAGTCCTTAACTGTGATAGTCCACCTTGTGCCACGAGCTATAGTGTGAATCTAGTCTTCCAATGTCACACGTGAAACGTAAGGGTGTAACTTACTTGGCTATGGTTTAAGACTTTCGCTGGAAAGCCCCAAGCTGTGGCCTGTACACCACAAGTGCTTTGGGAGGCCCAGTCTCTTAAGTGTTGGGTCACCCTTCATGTAGATGGGAACCAGGCCCCCAGATGCTCCTTCTCGCCTTAAGGCTCAGGCTACACCCAGGTCACACAGTAAGAAGGAGGCTCATTAAACCACACGTGGACAAAGGACAGCTCTACTGACACCCAGCCTCTCCCACTGTCAAGTACAGCCCACAGTTGCATCTGTGTGGCAATGACAGTGAATACTTGGCACAGAGGTGCTGCTATTGACCACAAAGCTGAAAGCATTTACATCGCACTTCTTACAGGAAATGTGCTGCTGACCCCTGGCCCACAGCAAAAGAACACGTGCTGGGTGCAGGCTGCAGCTGTGTGCCACCTTAGACAGTCAAGAGATAACTCTCCCTCCCCCAGCTGAAGAGAGCAGCCCGCTCCTGGGGAACCGAGGCTGTGGACACACCCCCATCCCCCGACTTCTCCCCAGGGGCATGGGCTGTGTCCTTCTGACACACTGAGATTCTCTAATGCCTGACTCTCCTCGCTGGACCCCAGGAAGAATGGGAGGCCCCACTAAAACTCGCCTGTGCTTTTTTCATACTGTGAGTTGGAATTTTTGTATAAAGGTCCACTCATCTAGAGAGAAAAGTGCTCTAAGTTCCAGTCTTGGATTTAGAAAATTAGTTTTTAATAACCCAAATGTGCAGGAAAATACTCCAATGGCAATCTGGGAAAATAAAATATCAATGCTTCAGTTGATTTCTCCAGAAAGCCTGTTTAAACCTGTTTAATCTTCCTTGATATATCCAGGAAAGGCCATAATTGAAAAATTCAGTCATGTGACATTAGAATTCAGAGGCTTGAATTCTTCTGTTGAATGAGCAAAAAGCAAGGTCTGGAAAGAAAGACTTTAGCCCTTAAAGTGAACCTAAAGCATGTACAAGAAAACTGAAAGCCGTGAATTTTCCATATCACAAGTTAAGGAAGACTGACTCTAAAACAAAAGCGCAGGATCAAGCTCTTCCTGGCAGGGCTGGTTAGCCCCAAGACCTCTCCGCAATTCACAGGACTGCTGCCTCATTTTCCTATTACAGCTGAAGGCCGATGAGTCAGTTTTTAAGAGTGACATTTTTTTCTCGTGTTTGAAGACGGGCAAAAACATCAAGCAAATAACCCCGCAATTTACTTACCACATTACAAAGCAAAAAAGATGGATTCTAACAAAACTTGCTGGTCTATTACGATACTTACTTTGTGGGGAGGATCCAAGGGGTTGGGAGAGAAGTAGTGATGATGTGCAGTGAGATAAACTATAGAAAATATAGAGCCAACCCGGCAGTTATCTGAACACAGTTCCTCTTCTGTGCATCTGTTCTGCAACATTTTAAGCTTTAGGACTGCACACCATTGCACATTCTCTCAAAGAGAAACATTGTTGAAGTGGAAAAACAGCTTAACAGTGTTTGCTATTCAATATTTTTATTTTTCTTAACTGTAAATGAATAAAGAATTCATATAATTTATTTCACCATTGAAATCTACAATGGATAATCCCGCTCTCCCCTTCATAGCCACTGCAGGAATGATTTAATCAAAACTTGAATCCAGGATAAACTCATAGTTGATGGGTGACTTCAGGCGTCAAATTTTCTTTTTTTAATTGGAGGATAATTGCTTTACAATGTGTTGGTTCCTGTTGTACAACAATGTGAATCAGCTATACATATACATATACCCCCTCCCTCTTGAGTCTGCCTCCCATGCTGGGCACCCATCCCATCCCTCTAGGTCATCACAGACCATCCCGCTGAGCTCCCTGTGCTAAGTAGCAGCTTCCCACTAGCTTCTGCTTTACACATGGTCGTGTCTATATGCCCCTGCTACTCTCCCAGTTCACCCCACCCTCTCCTGTCCCCGCTGCGTCCACAAATCTGTTCTCAATGTCTGTCTCTCTACTACTGCTCTACAAATAGGTTCATTGGTAACATTTTTCCAGATTCCATATCAAAACTATAGTGAGGTATCATCCCACACAGTCAGAATAGCCATCAACCAAAAATCTACAAACAATAAATGCTGGAGAGGGTTGTGGAGAAAAGGGAATCCTCCTACACTGTTGGTGGGAATGCAAATTGATACAGCCACTACAGAGAACAGTATGGAGGTTCCTTAAAAAAATGAAACATGTAACTACACCATATGACCCAGCAATCCCACTACTGGGCATATATCCTGAGAAAATCGTAACTCAAACAGACACATGTACCCTAAAGTTCATCCATTTATATTGTGAATTATATTTTCTGAGCCATTCTGGATGACTCTTAACCTTCCTGGATCTCCCTGAACAAACTGGAAGCCAATTTACAACCTTTACTGATGAAAGCAAACAGAGGATAACTTACTGTCTTTTCAGTATCACTGCCTAGAAACACAGGCAGTGTTTTACAGTTCACAGCGCGGCTTCATGTGCAGTTGAGATGAGTGAAAAAACGAGAAGACGAAAAGACATTGAAACGGTTCCCTAAAAACTGGCTGCAATTCTTTATTCTCCTGCCACTCAGAACATAACCACCAGGGCCCTATGTCTAATTCTTTTCTTCTACAATGCTTCCATCCATCCTAAACTTACCTGTTCCCCTTGGGCATGAAAAGACAGAAGAGGAAAAACTAAACATGAAATTGAGTTAAATGTAAGAGGACCTGTGGTCTGAATAGTTAAAATAACACTTTAAAGAAATACTAGAGGAGTAAGTTTCTTTAAGTGCCCTTACTTTGAGCATAAGAAAACCTTATTATTCCCAAATTCTAAAGTCTTCTATAGTCAGCCATAGTCCCATACCAACTATTGACCTTACACTTTACAGTATTTTAGAGTTTCACATTTATTATGTTTCATATGTATTCTAATCATGAAGAAATGGAACCTGCCAATGTTAAGTGACTTGCCCAAGGTCGCAAAGGAGAATAGTCTCCTGGGAAGAAACAAGGAAAGCTTCGGCACCCAAATGATCACTATAAAGGCCACACAGATCACCCAGAATAACTGAGGTGTTTCTTTCAGGATCCTCATTATGTTCTTCTTAATAAGTGATTATAAGCATTGGTCTGGAAACAGCTTTAAGGAATAGACTTAGTTTGTATGTGGGCTAGATACTGCTCTATCAGTCTTTGCTAAGGGGAACTGCAATACCTGTACGTCTAATGAATTAACCCAAGAACTTACACTTCAGTGAGGAAAGAATGAATTGGGGAAATTTATGTAGAAAGGGCAGGGGAAAACTCTATAATCATTTAAGGAGGGAAGAACCAAGAATTCTATGGAGGTCACGCATCACGTTAATTCCCCTCCATCTCTTGCTTAGCCCAAACTCTTAAAGCTAAAGAATTCTAAAGACAAAGGAGGGACGACACCGGGAACCCATGCTGCTCGCTTGGACTCTGTCACTCCGCAGGGAGTGCCCTGGAATGCTGTGGGAGAGCTTTTTATTGTCAGAACAACTAGGGGCCTTCTGGTATTTAATCAGCAGGGCCAGGAATGCTAGGAGTCTTACGATCCAGTGGACAGTCCTTCACCAAGAAAGAACTGTCCTGCATCACATGTGACTTTCAAATGCCCTGCTGGACAGTGATCACAGGTGAGACACCCATTTGTAATCACTGCAACCTGATTCAGTGATTCAGAGCCTGATTCAGTTTCAGACTTAATACAAAGTATTTTGCATACACAGAATTTTCCAGGAACACAACTATAATGTAAGTGGAGGGAAAACTATACTTTGTTTTGTTCGAATATTTACTGTTCTGGCAATTCAAGTCCTATGCGGCAAGGCAGCAGGAAGCCCAGGTAGCCTGATTTCCACGTGCAAGGGCCCCATCCACGCTGACTCTGCCCATCAGAGCAGCCATCCAACTCCTTCATAGTCCCATCTGCTTGAGTCGTGTCCCAACGTTTATGCATTGAAATACTTGTTATATAGAATATACTTTATTATTTTATCTCACAGTTGGAGCACTATGTTGATGTTTAACATTATGTGCACAAGTTCCCTGGTGGCTCAGATGGGAAAGAATCTGCCTGCAACACAAGAGACCAGGGTTCAATCCCTGGGTCGGGAAGATTCCCCTGTAGAAGGGAATGGCTACCCACTCCAGCATTCTTGCCTGGAGAAGTCCATGGACTGAGGAGCCTGGTGGGCGACAGAGTCCATGGAGTCGCAAACAGACACAACTGAGTGACTAACACTTGGTGCTGCTTGCACAAGCAGCGCGTGTTATCGGTAAATTTCATCATGGGATGATAAACGGAACAAATCTGTCCGATAAAGTTGAAAGCCAGGGTTGTAGCCATTGTTCCTTCTCTGGAAAATCTCTCATTTCTGGCTTCTTGGACAAGCTATCTCCTGGCCCTTCTGAGCCCCTTTCTTACTCTTTTTTACTGATTCCTTTATACCCAACTCTAAGCTGCAGTGCTCCGAGTTTCATCTGCACCCCCCACCTTTTTACCTGATTTATGTCCCCTGCTTACTTTGACAGCTTTGACTAACACTTATTTGCCAAATGGCTCTATGTCTAAAATTTAGAGCACACGTTTTTGCACTTTTTCTAAAACACAGGAAGCAGCATTAAAGACAGCGTTAAGTGTTGCTTAACTCATTGATTTTACTTAAGTTATATAGCCTATAAAAATGGTTAATTTATACAACTTTATGCACAGAGTTGCTAAATAGAAGGTTATTTACGAAAATTTGGAAGTAACCAGTTAAGGGAATGGTTTGGTATTTTTATTGTGCAACCATCCAAAAGTGATTTTGCAGCCATTAAAGTTATGCTAATGGATGTCTTTATTATAATAAGACCGGTTCTCATAGCGTTAAATGAAAAATCAGGCTCTAAAATTATCTTAACCATATAAATTATGCAGGGAAAAATGACTGGAATGAATCCACTAATGGTGGTTATCTCTCGGCAAAGGAGTATAGATGATTTGTATTTTCTCCTTCATGGTTTTGTTTTTCCATTATCTTCATGATTTTCCACCACGCTCAGGTTTTTCCTATAAGGAATTACTTTAAATCCTTTTCAAGCCTTGTCAACAGCGTCTGGACCATCGTCCCGTTATTTGTGACAGCCTTCCTTCCTGGGTATTTTCCCCTCTGTCCATCTTCCATGCTGCATTGAGATGAAGGTTTTCAAAGCATAGATTTGTCCCTTCCCACTAGCTCCCTGGCAGGGCAAAGGTCGAGGAGCAAATGCATAGGCATGTCATGAAAAGATCAGAGAACTGCTCTCCCAAGTCTGTTTTTTCAGCCTTGTCCTCTGCAATTCCGCACCAACAAACAGAAACCTGCCACTTTTGCTTGAACACGCCATGGACTGTGGCATTTTCTGCAAGGCTGTTTTTCTCTGACAAGAATGTCCTTTTTCTCTTTTGCTGCCAGGTCAAATAGCACATTTATCCTTTAAGACTCTATTGAAATGCCATTACAGCCTGGAGCTTTTGCCCACAGAGTTAGCAGCCACTCAAACTCTTCCCAAATATCATTGTGGATGCTCTGTGGTAGCACTTATCTCTTGGTATAAGAGAGAAATGACTGCCAAGAGTTCCTCTTCCTGGGAAAACACTGTGTTTTAATCATCTTTGTGTTCTAAGCCCTGATGCTGAGTTTGCCTGCAAGAAGTACTTGACGAGTGACCAAATTAGTGTAAGTTGCCCAAAGCTGCAGGAAGAAAATCTTCAAGCACCTCACAGACCCAGCTGGCTTGCAGGAGCTGAAGCCGGGTTTCTGACAAGACAAAAGGTAGAAGGAACCAGAATGTGCCAAAAGAAGAACACTAAGTCAGGTTAGTTAGGAGGAAATGGCAGCTGATCAATCAATGATTGATATAACTGGTACAGAGTGTTAGAAAAGATGAACTAAGCTTTTACATTAAAATAATACTTTGTGCCTATGTATTTACAATAGATGAGTCTTTGAGAGTTGTGCTTAACACTTTGGTTAAATCTGTGTCTCTGAGTAGTAAAGTAAAGCACTTACGGGAAGCACTAGGGTATCACTTTGCACATACAGCTTTTACAGTCTTAAAGCCTGGACCACATTCCAGATCAAAAGGGGTGCAGCCCAGATGTCAGTATCAATCTTTTTTAAAAGTTCCCACTGTTGAGAATCATTTGCGTACGTGAAAACATCTTTCCTCAGCTGCAGATCAGACTCACAGAAGGAAATGAATACCTTCATAATTATTTTCACTGTTAACTCATTCCTAAAAAGTGCCATGCGTGCATGCTAAGTTGCTTCAGTTATGTCCACTTTTTGTGCGACACTATGGACTGTAGCCTGCCAGGCTCCTCTTTCTATGGACTGTAGCCTGCCAGGCTCCTCTATCCATGAGATTCTCCAGGCAAGAAATCGAGTGGGTTGCCATTTCCTTCTCCAGGGGATCTCCCCAACCCAGGCTCAAACCCGGGTCTCTTATAGCTCCTGCATTGGCAGGCAGGTTCTTTACCACGAGGGCCACCTGGGAAGCCTGCAGGTGGTAATTCTGTTTTCAGTTTTTTTAAGGAACCTCCATACTGTTCTCCACAGTGGCTGTATCAGTTTACACTCCCACCAACTGTGTAGGAGGGTTTCCGTTCCTCCACACCCTCTCTAGCATTTACTGTTTGTAGGTTTTTGGATGATGGCCACTCTGGTGTGAGGTAATATACTTCACTGTGGTTTTGATTTGCATTTCTCTAACAGTTAGTGATGCTGAGCATCTTTTCATGTGTTTCTTGGCCATCTGTGTGACTTCTTTGAAGAAATGTCCAGTTTCTGATTGGATTTTTTTTTTTTTTTTGATATTGAGCTTCATGAGCTGTTTGTATATTTTGGAGATTAATCCTTTGTCAGGTGCTTCATCTGCAAATATTTTCTCCCATTTTGAGGACTGTCTTTTCTTCTTGTTTACGGTTTCCTTTGCTATGCAAAAGCTTTTAAGTTTAGGTCCCATCTGTTTATGTTTGTTTTCATTTTCATCACTTTAAGAAATGGGTCAAAAAAGATCTTGCTGAAGTTTATACCATATGACCCAGCAATTGCATTCCTGGGCATGTACCTGGAGACAACCATACTACAAAAACACACATGCACCCCAATGTTCACTACAGCACTATTTACAAAGCCAGGACATGGAAGCACCTACATGTCCATCGAAAAGAAGAATGATAAGAGAGATGTGGTACTTACATACAACGAAATATTACTGAGCCATGAAAGGGAACAAAATTATGCCATCTGCAGAGACACAGATGGAAACAGAGACTGTCATATGGAGTGAAGTAAGCCAGAAACAGAAAATAAATACCATTTAATATTGCTTATATATGTGGAATCTAGAAAAATGAGAAAGAAGAAGTTATTAACAAGTAATGTGTCGAGTGACACACCTGGTCCTCTTAAAAGAAAGGATGAATAAATGAATGGTTAAATCAATATTCATAGTCCAAAGTTGGTATTTCTTATTTTGAAAAATCATGGTATAAAAATCGCCCCCTCCCCATTCTGCTTGGAAAATTTGGCATCTGTGTGATTCTATTTACATAGATTATGCAGTCTTGCGTGGGAGAGCTGCTTACAGGTGACAGAGGATGAGGGCCTCATTAGGAACTCCAGTGAGAACCTTATGAAAGGGAGATTTAGATTCTTTAACAAGCACTGAAATTAATTCCAAAGACAGCTTAGGAGGTAATCAGTTGGTTTTTCCTTCATGAATTTCCTTTCAGAAAAAAAGCGTCTCCTTCATGTCCTTAGGGATCTGGCTGGCCGTGGGCATTTGCTGCTCAGCAGACACCTCAGTACAAACAAGACTGACTCGGCAGACTGCTGGCTGGTCCTGGGAGAGACGCTGCTATTTGTCAAAAGTGACATTAGGATGAAGTCCGAGGACAGGGGATTACAACCAGATATCTGTCCTCGAGACTTTCAAATGTGACTAAAATTGGAAAACACAAGGCTTTTCATAGCATTTTATAGACAGACTTCCTCACATTCAGCAGTTTTGATACTTTGGCCTTTTTACCACCACATTTTGTTCCCGTCTCTGTTACAAGCCTGTACCTTTTACTGTCTTCACACTGACTGTGAACAAGTCTTCATTCCATCACTAAATCCAGCTCAGAGCAAGGAGATGCCATCTTATTCTTTTATTCTTAACACCTAGACAGTACCTAAGGTTGACAATGTGTCCAATGGCGGTGGTGGTTTCGTTGCTAAGTCGTGTCTGACTTTGCGACCCCATGGGCTGCAGTCCACCAGGCTCCTCTATCCATGGAATTTCCCACTGACGTTCCATGGGCTGAGAGTGAACCAAAGAATACTGGGTGGGTAGCCATTTCCTTCTCTAGGCGATCTTCCTGACACAGGGATTGAACCCGCCTCTCCTGCATTGCAAGCAGATTCTTTACCAACTGAGCATTAGGGAAGCCCTATGTGTGTAATACCCATAAACAAGTATAAAGAGGCCAAGAGGGATGTGAGCTCTGCTCAGGATGAGGAGGTTGGAAGCAGGACAAGAGGAGCCAGGAGAGTTGTAGACTGTCCCTATAATGAAATGAAGGAGACTACATTCAGAGTAACAAGCCTCAACCCAACGGGAGTCCTGGCCACTTACTTCCTGAGAAGGAACTTAACCTTTAGAGCAAGGCTTCCCAGTTTCTAAGGTACACATAAATCACTTGCGAATCTTGCTAGAACAAAGCTTCTGATTCAGGAAGTCTGAGTCAGAATCCTAGAGCCTGGTCTTCTAACAAGCTCCCAGGAGGTTACAGATGTGCTGGTCCACAGTTCAGACACACCTCAAGCAGCAAGGCTGCCTCAGGACCTGTGCTCTGAATGTCTGTAACTCATGAATTCAACTGGGATCGTAGAAAGAAGTAGAAGAAGCAAACTCAAACAGGTTAACTCAGCAGTCCTAATGTGAGTAGCATTCAGAGACGCCAACAAGAGATTAAGGACCTTAGGACTTGGAACCAAGAGGATGCGCCAACACAAGCCCCAGACCAAAATGAGCAAAGGGAGGGAGAGGCAGTTTACTAGGACTGAAGAACTTCAAGGCTGGAATAGGAACAATAGCCGTTCCTGAGTATCTTAAAAGGAGGAGCAAAGGCATCTCCCAGGGACAAGGACAGAGAACGGAGGTCCCAGCCACACTCCCTTCCCATCGTCCGATCCCCTCCCTTGCCTCCCACTGGTTGGATGCAACTGGAGGACCAGGGGGCCAGGGGATGAGCCTCTAGAGCCACCCAGAACAAAGAACAGAGGACGAAGTGACCAGCACAGGGAGCCAGCGGACACAGGAACTCCAATTTAGCAAGTCACTATTTCCTGTGGTTCAAAGTAAACACTCTTAAAACAGGAGTCCGGACTTGTCTAAGGGGGCTACACGAGAAAAGACTGTGAGAGTCTGTGCTGATTCTGTAGGCAATCTTGAAGAGGAGAAGATTCTCAAGGGGCTTGAGAAACAAGGGCAACTTTGAAGATAAAAGAAAAACAAGCTGACTGCCTGAGGCAAGGGCAGAAATGAAGTCCTGGGAAGCCATTAGAAGACCAGCCCAGGGACTTAAGAACAGAGGGGCCTCAGGATCTCTCAGAGAAACAGGACCAGTAGGTTGGGGCTGGGGGCAGCCAAGCGGACTAGCCTTCACTCTAGTCTTAAGAGACACTTTGTCTAAAACCCTCCAACTCCTTTTTAAAAGTTAGACGAAATATCACTGGCGGAACTTCAAGATCTGGGGAAGAAAGCAGACCTGAGGAAAATCAGAAACAATAAGCACAGTAAATGCTAGCTCCTAAAAAATCCAACCAGAAGTTTGTTAGAGAAATATGATAAAAATTATATATGTGTGTGTGTGTATACATCTATACTTACACACGAAGAATATACACATGGTTCCTCATGAGAGCTCTAATCAAGGCTCTCAGGCAAACACTAAAAAATGGGAAAACTACATCCGCATTAATTGGATTTTCAGCATGCTAAAAACCAGCATCTTTCACAGTAAAAGACAGTGTCACCCCACAACCCTGGGGGATGTGACGCATCTTCTCGAGTGTGGAGGGCAATCAGAGACGGCTGGGCTCCCAAGGAAGTGAGTACCCAGTCTGGACCTCGACTGATGAGTCAGAGCTGGTTGCCCTTTGCCAGGATGTTATGATATACTGTTGATGAATGAGTCCCCTCTTTGCCACCTCCACCTCCTTCCCTAAGTCCATATTCGGAGAGATGCGGGGTGGCTAGTTCACCACTTGCCCAAGGGGGAACTGTCAGAAGGAAAAAAAAAAAAAAAAAAGAAAGAAAACCAGTAAATAAAGATTCCAAATTCTTGGCTTTAGTTCAAATGAGGGACAGAAATAGTTTTGAAAAGAAATATGAACTGGCAGAACGAGTTTTGTTGGTTTGTTTTACCACCCCACTCCAAATTGGGGAAAAGGGAAGACTTAAGAGAGGGAAAAAAAGCTCAGTTAGAGGCTGCGCACTGCGTCCCATCCCCAAAATAAAGCCCCACGTACCAGATGAGAGCTGGGATCACAGGCTTCCCCTCAAATCTGGGAGGCTCTAGGAAGATGCTGTTCCCTACTTCCCGTCTTTAATCATTAAGGAAGGCAGATGCAGAGACTGAGAGAGGGCAAGAATAATCTGGATAGCGGAGCCTGGGGGGCTAAGGTGGATGGGCTCAGGGGTTCCCTGCCTTGCTGAAAGGTGCCAATTTTAGCTGAGAGACGGAAAGAGGAGACTGACTGATTCTACGTCTAACAAGACACTGCTGGCTTGAGGTACAGGTCCTGATGGCAGGCGATGCCCAGCAGGTAGTTTAGACCAGGAAGCCAGGTGGGAGCTGCCACAGATCCACGCCTGCATTCCAGGAGCACTGCCTCTGAGTCCACTGGGGTCAGGGCTCAGCTCCTGGTCCCAAGAAGTCAGGGGAGGGGAAGCGGAGTCCAGAACCGAGGTCCCTGACGCCCCTACAGAGGCGGTGCTACAGGGAGGGGAAGGAAGGTCGTGGAGGGGAAGGATCCCAAATATTCCTCTTAACCAGAAGCAACTTGGCCTGAAATCAGAGGAGGCGGATGGGCTGTGTCCGTGACTCAATTCATTTATTCTGCTCTCTGTCAGAAATGGGGGCTTGGAGTTAGAATACAAAATGTGTTGCCAGAAATAATGAACAGCTATGTCCTGTGACTGTGAAGTTCATATGCATTACAAGTGGTTGATTGTTCTTAGCCTCTACCGCTTAGATGTTCTATGTGAATATTCAGTGAAGGTCAAATCCTATCCAGAAAGAGCAGCCCCGTGGTCCGACCTGTGCCAGCAATGGACAAGCAGATCCTGGCTGGCCCTCTGGCCTTCATCTCAGTCCCACCTGAGCTCTGACTCAGAGCTGGGAGGGTCTCGCAGGTCCAGCCCACGTGCTGTGAGCACCAACACTGCTTGGAACCACCTGCCTTTCCAGCTGCCAGGTCCTGCCTGAGAGGTGACACACACGGTCATGTCCCATGACACACGCTGCACGGCTGGAAGCTCCTGGCTTCCTGGCCAGACCGGACCCTTTTGCTAGCCTTTTCTTCGTGATGTCTTTCAGTGCAGCTTTGTGTTCCCGATGCAGCTTCCTGAACTGTCCCAGTTCTTAAGGATCTCTTCTACATAAGCTGGAGAAGGAAACAGCAACCCACTCCAGTACCCTTGCCTGGAAAATCCTATGGATGGAGGAGCCTGGCAGACTACAGTCCATGAGGTCGCAAAGAGTCGGACACGACTGAGCGACTTCACTCACTTTTGAGTTCCCTGAGAGTGACACCCTGGCTTTTCTCTTGTAGACGGATGGTTGCACTTCTGCCAGAGAGTTGTTAGAAAAACACACACTGGCCACAGTAATTATGAAGCAATAAATAGTTATCACAGGCACTACTGATGGATTTTCATCACTAACTAAACATCTTTCCTGATAAGGACTTGTTCAGTTGCTAAATTGCATCCTGCATCGGACTCTTTGTGACCTCGTGGACTACAGCATGCCAGGCTTCCCTGTCCTTCACTATCTTCCAGGTTTGTTCAAACTCTTGTCCACTGAGTCAGTGATGCAGTCCAACCATCCCATCCTGATAAGGAGGATAATGGTCAAAATGCTTCACGAGAGCAAGAAAACATTTCTGTGACTGAATGTGACCTTTGCTCTAGCACCATAGCAGACCTCACTCATAAATCAGCTGTCTGGGGATCCTGGCATAACTGTACCCTGGGAGCCACATGCTGAAGCTTTGTGGAATTCTAATAAGAACAGTCTGGAGAGCTCTGAACATAAACACAGTATTGATACTCGGTTGGCAAAAACCAACTTGTGCAATGGTGCAGATTCTCGCAATCTTGCTCTATCCAAGAAAATGTGATAAATGGTTTCCATTCCTGAAAATGCCCAGTTTGCCAGCACTATTATTCATTTTCTATCATGGAAATTCCACAGCACTGATCAGCAACCCGAGGAGGACACTTCTGCTTGCTCTGTAGAGCTTTCATGTCTATCTGAATACTGCAATTTGTGGGAATTTCCCAGATAACGTGATATATGATTGGCTCATGGCACCCCACTCCAGTACTCTTGCCTGGAAAATCCCATGGGTGGAGGAGCCTGGTAGGCTGTAGTCCATGGGGTCACTAAGAGTCAGACATGACTGAGCGACTTCACTTTCTCTTTTCACCTTCATGCACTGGAGAAGGAAATGGCAACCCACTCCAGTATTCTTGCCTGGAGAATCCCAGGGACGGGGCGGGGGCTGGTGGGCTGCCGTCTATGGGGTCGCACAGAGTCGGACACGACTGAAGCGACTTAGCAGCAGCAGCAACAGCTGGTAAAGAATCTGCCTGCAATGAGGAAGACCTGGGTTTGATCCCTGGGTTGGGAAGAGCCCCTAGAGAAGGGAAAGGTTGCCCACTCCAGTATTCTGGCCTGGAAAATTCCATGGACTGTATAGTCCATGGGGTTACAGAGTCAGACGTGACTGAGCAACTTTCACTCACTCACCTATATGAACACACAGTGCATCCTTCAATAATACCTGCATCCAAACTACATTTGATTTTTTAACAGCCTACTAACAGGATAAAGAAATTCAAGAGGCAAAATGGATGCCCCTCCTAAGGAAAAGAAATTTAAAAAGGCAAAATGGTTGTCTGAGGAGGCCTTACAAATAGCTGAGAAAAGAAAAGAAGCGAAAGGCAAAGGAGAAAAGGAAAGATATACACATCTGAATGCAGAGTTCCAAATAACAGTAAGGAGAGATAAGAAAGCCTTCCTCAGTGATCAGTTCAAAGAAATAGGGGAACACAATAGAAAGGGAAAGACTAGAGAGCTCCTCAAGAAATTAAGAGATACCAAGGGAACATTTCATGTAAAGATCGGCACAGTAAAGGACAGAAACGGTATTGACCTAACAGAAGCAGAAGATATTGAGAAGAGATGGCAAGAATACACAGAAGAACTATACAAAAAATATCTTTATGACCCAGATAACCACGATGGTGTGATCACTCACCTAGAGCCAGACATCCTGGAATGTGAAGTCAAGTGGGCCTTAGGAAGCAACACTACGAACAAAGCTAGTGGCGGTGATGGAATTCCAGTTGAGCTATTTCAAATCCTAAAAGCTGATGCTATTAAAGTGCTACACTCCATATGCCAGCCAATTTGGAAAACTCAGCAGTGGTCATAGGACTGGAAAAGGTCAGTTTTCATTCCAATCCCAAAGAAAGGCAATGCCAAAGAATGCTCAAACTACTGCACAATTGCACTCATCTCACACACTAGCAAAGTAATGTTCAAAATTCTCCAAGCCAGGCTTCAACAGTACATGAACCGTGAACTTCCAGACGTTAAAGCTGGATTTAGAAATGGCAGAGGAACTAAAAATCAAATTACCAACATCTGTTGGATCATCGAAAAAGCAAGCGAGTTCTAGAAAAACATCTATTTCTGCTTTATTGACTTTGCCAAAGCCTCTAACTGTGTGGATCCCAACAAACGGTGGAAAATTCTTCAAGAGATGGGAATACCAGACCACCTGACCTGCCTCCTGAGAAATCTGTATGCAGGTCAGGGAGCAACAGTTAGAACTGGACATGGGACAACAGACTGGTTTCAAATTGGGAAAGAAGTAGGACAAGGCTGTATATTGTCACCGTGCTTATTTAACTTATATGCAGAGCATATCATGTGAAATGCTGGGCTGGATGAAACACAAGCTGGAATCAAGACTGCCTGGAGAAACATCAATAATCTTAGCTATGCAGATGATACTACCTTTACGGAAGAAAGCAATGAAGAACCAAAGAGCCTCTTGATGAAAGTGAAAGAGGAGAGTGAAAACGTTGGCTTAAAGCTCAACATTCAAAAAACTAAGATCATGGCATCTGGTCCCATCACCTCATGGCAAATAGATGGGGAAACAGTGACAGACTTTATTTTGGGGGGTTCCAAAATCACTGCAGATGATGACTGCAGCCGTGAGATTAAAAGACGCTTGACCCTTGAAAGAAAAGCTATGACCAACCTAGACAGCATTTAATAAAAAGCAGAGACATTACTTTGCTAACAAAGTTCCATCTGGTCAAAGATATGGTTTTTCCAGTAGCCATGTGTGGAACTATAAAGAAAGCTGAGTGCTGAAGAACTGATGCTTTTGAACTGTGGTGTTGAAGAAGACTCTTGAGTCGAGTTCAAGGGACTCCTTGAACTGCAAGGAGATCAAACCGGTCAATCCTAAAGGAAATCAGTACTGAATATTCATTGGAAGGACTGATGCTGAAGCTGAAACTCCAATACTTTGGCCACTGATGCAAAGAACTGATTCATTGGAAAAGACCCTGATGCTGGGAAAGATTGAGGGCAGCAGGAAAAGGGAACAACAGAGGATGAGATGGTTGGAGGACATCACTGACTCAATGGACTTGAGTTTGAGTAGGCTCCAGGAGCTGGTGATAGATAGGGAAGCCTGGAGTGCTGCAGTCTATAGGGTGGCAAAGCATTGGACATGACTGAGCGACTGAACTGAACTGAAGTGAACGGAACTAACAGGATGGACCCTTTACGTCTGCATGATTCTAAGTCATGGACTAAAGGAAACACTTCTACTGGAACATCTGGGCAAGCATGCTTTGGACCTGCACTGGAAAAGAAAGGACCGTAACAGAATTTCAGTCCAGCACCTCATAGCTTCTGACCCCTGCTTAAGCTGCAGAGTTAGGCCAGCACTCTGCTTACAGATGTGAAGTGGTAATTCTATAAGAGGAAGGGAGGGATGCCCTGAAAAAGTATAGTCTTCCAAACCTGTCAGAATGAACTGCTGTGACAGTCTAATGTCCCCTAACACCAGAGAATCTATTACTTACAGGACATCCACGTAGGAGCTGTATTACACTCAGGAAACTTAGAGCATTCCCAGATAGTACAAGACTCGCAAACATACAAAAACAGAATAAAAGAGAGAAACTAACTCTAGTCAGCGTGCACTTACACCCAGTAATTATAAACAATACTCTCTTGCCAAGTGGGTAAAATATCTGTTGAACATCCTCAATAAGCCCATGAAAAATATGACAGGAACTGTCGTAATTCCTTTACAAAGGTTTAAGGAGAGTTCATCGCTGGCCTGAGGATTCTGAGCTGGTAAGGGGAAGGTCTGAGATTTCAAACGTGGGGAGTAGGACCTCGCAGACAGAAGGCTTTGCCCTGTCCCATGGGTATTTCCCCACAGGCTACCTGCAGCACTGATGCTTCTCATGCAGTGGTCATTGCTAAGCAGTGGTCTATGAAGGGACGATATGACCAAGTTTTAGGTCAGTTACCGCTCATTACTGGAAGGGCACGCCACACTGCAGTCAAGGATTTTTAGGACCTGGAAGCTGTCAGTGAAGTTTCCAGGAAATTTGGGAAGGAACGTGGAACTCATTAAGGAATCGTCCATCATTTCATATGGATTCCATTACTGCGTTAACTTATTTTAAAACTAGATCACGCAAACTTTATTTTCTAATGTCCTACAGAAAAGCTGGGACATCTACCAACCAACTTGTGAGTGAGTTACACATATCTCCAGATGATCCCAACCCTTAGTCAATTTACAGAGAGCAAACTGTTTCCCAAGTTCAGAGTCAATTCCCTGAGAGTGAAACGAGTACAGATCAATGGCCGAAGGCTTAGCACTGTCTAAGGAAGCTCCCCTGAAGGATGCTTACAATACTTGTAATCACGATGACTGAGGTTTGGAAAACACCTACATCTAATCTGAGTCCTCGGTGTAGCCACCAGATTGGCACACTGCTGAGGAGAGTCTTACCTTCAACAGTGGTGTCTTTCCTGGGTTGTATCCTTTATCCTCTTTCAGCATCTCTCCATTCATAGCATCCCCAGCTCCTCCCGATGACCTTATCCACTGTCATGGCAACATTCACAGGCTGAGGACCACTAATCTCTGGCCTGGTTGCTCTTGAGCTCTGGCCTTTCAGGATCCCAAGTTTTTCTTTGGTATGTTCTCCTTTGGTATGCTTCCCTGGTGGCTCAAGGTGGTTAAAGAATCCACCTGCAACGCAGGAGACTCTGGTTCGATTCCTGAGTTGGGAAGATCCCCTGGAGGAGGGCATGGCAACCCAACTCCAGTATTCGGACCACCAGGGAATTCTCATATTTTCCTCTTAGTTTAGTATCCTTTACATACACTTGCAACAGTTAAGTTGCTAAAACAAAAGTTACATAACACTATTTGCTTGTTAAGCATCAGTTGATGAGGCGTTCTCTACTGTTGGCAGGATTTTTATAAAAGTTTCTTTACAACCTGCCTTAGCTCAAGTTTCAGACTTACCTTGTGCCCCCAACTCCAATCACATGCACTAAGGTTTGGCCATAACCATCTGCTCTTAGGTTCCCTTGAATAGGAATCAATAGAGACAGGAGAATACAGTGGTTAAGAAAGAGGGCTTTTCATTTGGACTGATGTATACTGAATCACATCATCATGATTATCTGGGTGGTGAAGATCTTTTTTGTACAGTTCTTCCGTGTATTCTTGCCACCTCTTCTTAATATCTTCTGCTTCTGTTAGGTCCATACCATTTCTGTCCTTTATCAAGCCCATCATTGCATGAAATGTTCCCTTGGTATCTCTAATTTTCTTGAAGAGATCTCTAGTCTTTCCCATTGTGTTGTTTGCCTCGAATTCTTTGCATTGATCGCTGAAGAAGGCTTTCTTATCTCTTCTTGCTATTCTTTGGAACTCTGCATTCAGATGCTTATATCTTTCCTTTTCTCCTTTGCTTTCTGCCTCTCTCCTTTTCACAGCTATTTGTAAGGCCTCCCCAGACAGCCATTTTGCTTTTTTGCATTTCTTTTCCACGGGGATGGTCTTGATCCCTGTCTCCTGTACAATGTCACGAACCTCATTCCATAGTTCATCAGGCACTCTATCTATCAGATCTAGTCCCTTAAATCTATTTCTCACTTCCACTGTATAATCATAAGGGATTTGATTTAGGTCATACCTGAATGGTCTAGCGGTTTTCCTACTTTCTTCAATTTCAGTCTGAATTTGGTAATAAGGAGTTCATGATCTGAGCCACAGTCAGCTCCTGGTCTTGTTTTTGTTGACTGTATAGAGCTTCTCCATCTTTGGCTGCAAAGAATATAATCAATCTGATTTCGGTGCTGACCATCTGGTGATGTCCATGTGTAGAGTCTTCTCTTGTGTTGTTGGAAGAGGGTGTTTGCTATGACCAGTGCGTTTTCTTGGTAACAAGTGGGCCTTAGGAAGCATCACTACGAACAAAGCTAGTGGAGGTGATGGAATTCCAGTTGAGCTATTTCAAATCCTGAAAGATGATGCTGTGAAAGTGCTGCACTCAATATGCCAGCAAATTTGGAAAACGCAGCAGTGGCCACAGGACTGGAAAAGGCCAGTTTTCATTCCAATCCCAAAGAAAGGCAATGCCAAAGAATGCTCAAACTAACGCACAATTGCACTCATCTCACACGCTAGTAAAGTAATGCTCAAAATTCTCCAAGCCAGGCTTCAGCAATATGTGAACCGTGAACTCCCTGATGTTCAAGGTGGTTTTAGAAAAGGTAGAGGAACCAGAGATCAAACTGCCAACATCCGCTGGATCATGGAAAAGCAAGAGAGTTCCAGAAAAACATCTATTTCTGCTTTATTGACTATGCCAAAGCCTTTGACTGTGTGGGTCACAATAAACTGGAAAATTCTGAAAGAGATGGGAACACCCGACCACCTGACCTGCCTCTTGAGAAACCTGTATGCAGGTCAGGAAGCAACAGTTAGAACTGGACATGGAACAACAGACTGGTTCCAAATAGGAAAAGGTGTACGTCAAGGCTGTATATTGTCACCCTGCTTATTTAACTTATATGCAGAGTACATCATGAGAAACGCTGGACTGGAAGAAACACAAGTTGGAATCAAGATTGCTGGGAGAAATATCAATCACCTCAGATATGCAGATGACACCACCCTTACGGCAGAAAGTGAAGAGGAACTAAAAAGCCTCTTGATGAAAGTGAAAGACGAGAGTGAAAAAGTTGGCTTAAAGCTCAACATTCAGAAAACGAAGATCATGGCATCCGGTCCCATCACTTCATGGGAAATAGATGGGGAAACAGTGGAAACAGTGTCAGACTTTATTTTTTTGGGCTCCAAAATCACCGCAGATGGTGACTGCAGCCATGAAATTAAAAGACGCTTACTCCTTGGAAGGAAAGTTATGACCAACCTAGATAGCATATTCAAAAGCAGAGACATTACTTTGCTGACTAAGGTCCGTCTAGTCAAGGCTATGGTTTTTCCTCTGGTCATATATGGATGTGAGAGTTGGACTGTGAAGAAGGCTGAGCGCCGAAGAATCGATGCTTTTGAACTGTGGTGTTGGAGAAGACTCTTGAGAGTCCCTTGGACTGCAAGGAGATCCAACCAGCCCATTGTGAAGGAGATCAACCCTGGGATTTCTTTGGAGGGAACGATGCTGAAGCTGAAACTCCAGTACTTTGGCCACCTCATGGGAAGAGTTGACTCATTGGAAAAGACTCTGATGCTGGGAGGGATTGGGGGCAGTAGGAGAAAGGGACAACCGAGGATGAGATGGCTAAATGGCATCACGGACTCGATAGACATGAATCTGAGTGAACTCCAGGAGATGGTGATGAACAGGGAGGCCTGGCATGCTGCGATTCATGGGGTCGCAAAGAGACGGACATGACTGAGCGACTGAACTGAACTGATACTGAATCACAGATTTACCTCTTACTCATATAATATACTATGCATCCACTCTGAGACACAATTTTTCGTCCTCTCAAAAAAATGGAACAATAATGCAAGGTTACCATCAAAATTAAGAAAATGTGTTAGCTATTATAATCCTCCTCATCGTCAGATATATCCATATCTATTATTTAACGTACAGCAAATTTTCAAAGAAGAAACTCATTGTATAAATATATTAGTGTTAGTTGGTTGATGATGTCCTCAAGGCTTGTATTCTTTAGTCTAATAGAATATCTTGATAGTTTGAGGAAAAAACTGAAACAGATTTGTAGCAATTAATAATTACCTTGTTGAAGCTCTTAGAATGTCCACTTGTCTATACCACTGACTTAATAATTCACTGAGTACAGAACTTTCATATAATATGCTGTACATTATTATTTTACTTACTATGTGCTATATCTCCAAATAAATCTGAATATAGAGCATTCATCTTATAATTCTTAACATCTCCACACTACCTAACCCAACACAAGATTCTTGGGAGTCCTTCAATAAATACCGAGGTCACAGTGAGTTATCCTCCTAAAGACTGCTGCTCCCCATGACACCAAAAGTTAAATGCATGAGTTTCTGATATTGTTTGACCATGATGTTTTTTTCCCCAAGGGAAGAAAGGAAAACGTTTGCAATTTCTTTTATCACACTATATAAAGCAAAATGCAAACTGGCATGATCCTACAGGCACACAGATTAAAATTAGGCTTTGAGTAATGAAGTATTTTAATTACAAAGTTGATAAGCCGTTCATAACATTGAGGCTATGTTTCTCCAGACTACCTACACTCCCTGATACCCGTAAGCATGCACAGTGCTTATAAAAATGGTGGCTGATATCTGACTGCAAGCAGGAAAAAAATCTGTGTGCTGGCTCGAGTTGGAGACCATCGCACAATGGCTCTGTGGGAAAAATGCTATTCCTCGCCAATATTCTGTCTCCACAGATTCACACCTATTTCCTCTGATATTCATGGTTTGGTTTGAAATTTTTTTTTAAATCATGTTCATGAGTTATTCTGAGCTTCTTCAGTAAAATTCGCTGTCATGAAATTAAAAGATGCTTGCTCCTTGGAAAGAAAGCTGGGACAAACCTAGATGAAGTGAAAGTGACAGCGTGAGTTGTTCAGTCCTGTCTGACTCTTTGCAACCCCATGGACTGTAGCCTGGCCTGCCAGGCTCCTCTGTCCATAGGATTCTCCAGGCAAGAAAACTGGAGTGGGTAGCCGTTCCTTTCTCCAGGGGATCTTCTCAACCCAGGGACTGAACCCAGGTCTTCCTCCTTGCAGGCAGATTCTTTACCGTCTGAGCCACAAAGGAGAAGCATCCCTTTGCTGACAGAGGTCTGTATAATCAAAGCTATGGTTTTTCCAGTAGTCACGTATGGATGTGAAAGCTGGACCATAAAGAAGGCTGAGCACCGAAAAAAACTGATGCTTTCAAATTGTGGTGCTGGAGAAGACTCTTGAGAGTCCCTTGGACAGCAAGGAGATCCAACCAGTCAATCCTAAAAGAAAATAACCCTGCATATACTTGGAAGGCCTGATGCTGAAGCTGAAGCTCCAATACTTTGGCCACCTGATGGGAAGAGCCGACTTCTTGGAAAAGACCCTGATGCTGGGAAAGACTGAAGGTAGGAGGAGAAGAGGGCGACAGAGGGTAAGATGGTTGGATGGCATCACAGACTCAGTGGACATGAGTTTGAGCAAAGTCTGGGAGACAGTGGAGGACAGAGGAACCCGGCATGCTGCAGTCCATGAGGCCACAAAGAGTCAGACATGACTTAGCGACTGAAGAAACAAACAACAACAGAGATAGCTAACAATTATTGGCAGTTACTGTGCAGCAGGCACCACTGAAAGTGCTTTAAAAGGTACTAACTGTTTCAATTCTCCTGACAACCTTATAAGGTAGGTACTACAGTCTGCATTCTACAGATGCGACAGCCAGAGATTAGGGAGAAACGCCCCTGTGCCCATGACTATAACACTGCTGAGGGATTCAGTCTGGACAGCACTCAGACAGTCCATTCTCAGGGCCTCTGCTCTCCACCACCATGCCACTCTGCTCTCATAAAGTAGAATTCAGTAAGTGCTACGAGTTTTAGACAACATTTGAGGAACTCAAAGGAAGGAGAAATGACTCCCTATTAAACTTCAGGGAAGCCCTCAAGGAGAACATACGCAGGATTCAGACAGGCAGATAGAGGCATGTGTGAATTCCAGGCTCCAGGTGAACAAAGCCAAGGAGCCAGGGAGGTGCAGAATCAGGACGGGATGGACAAGGCTCCACTGTGGCGAGTGGTGCACCAGAAGGCTCAGTGGGACGGCCCTTCAGGTACCCCAGAAAGATGCTCTGGGCCTTTAACCACTAGGCCGTGGAAAGCCTCTAAAGTTTCCCTCAGCAAGGTGACATGAGCAGAGACAGTCTTTGGGAAGAGTTATTAGAATTTTTTAAAAGATTAAACCTTCCCCCCCCCCCCAGAAGATCATTTTCCTTACTTCTATAAAAGGTTATTTGGGGATAATAATCCCAAAGTCAAGACATTCTCCATTGGGAAGACTGAAGCTCCAGTGGAACTGAAGCTAACAGGATGAAACTTAACAGGGATGAGAACAAAGTTCTACAACTTCAGCTGCACACGTTTAGGATGACTGCTTTCTGGCATGCGTAGACGTCATATGAAAAAGACAAAGAGATGCTGGCCAAATGGAAGGTGAGTACAAGCCAAGACCATTACATGGACACCAAGAAAACTACATAATTGAGTCTTAAGTCCCATAGATGTACAGAAAGAAAGGGGAGATGGTTGTCCTGAATGCAGCAGAACTGGAATTCTGCTCTGGGCACCACATAGGAGAAGGATGCTGATGTCCAGGACTAAATTCAGAGCAGAGTGGATGAACAGAGATCATCAAGAAGCCACATCACATGTGGAAATGCTGTGGAAGCACTGGAGACATGGAGAAGGCTCCAAGGACGCATGTGGCTTTGAATTATGGTGTTGGAGAAGACTCTGGAGAGTCTGTGGAGAATCCAGTTAATCAAACTCCAGGAGATCAAACCAGTCAATCCTAAAAGAGATCAACCCTGAATATTCATCGGAAGGACTGATGCTGAAATTGAAGCTCCCATTCAGACCCTTCTGATACTCTGGAAATTATACTACTTCCTGAAAAAGTTTAGGATGGGATTGTCTAATATTGATGTCTGGGTTCTGTTTCATAGATTAGAATGCACTTCAAAGGGACTACAACCTCTTACTGGTAAGGGGTCTCCACAGACTTGCCTAATTTCAAAAGAAGGCTGTGCTTTAGGCCTTTTGTTTTGTCAGAAGGACAAAGAGGAGGAGAGCACAAGCAACAGCAGCAGCAAACAGAGATGGATCAAGTGATAAATCCTGGAATATTTGAACTAAAATACACTTAAATATTCACGCGTGTGTGCGGGGTTAATCACTTCAGTCGTGTCTGACTCCTTGTGACCCTATAGACCATAGCCGGCCAGGCTCCTCTATCCATGGGATTCTCTAGGCAAAAATACTGGAGTGGGTTGCCATTCCTCCTCCAGGGAATCTTCCCATCCCAGAGATCAAACCCAAGTCTCTAAGGCCTCCCGGATTGGCAGGTGGGTTCTTTACCACTAGCGCCACCTGGGAAGCACAAAATATTCATACCTACTGAATCATTTGAGGTTGTCAAAGAATGAGAGAAACTAATGTATACCATACTATTACACAAGAAGAATCTTCTGAAGTGCGCACACGCTCTGCTGGCCTCATGACAATTACAGTTATATTGCTACAAAGCCCCTGGCTGACTATTCCTGTCACTCCTGTGGCTGCCTGACACCAGGCTCTCTAACTACCTTCAGCAGGCAGGACTGGCACGTGGTTCCTGTCTCCATAACTCCAAGACTCCTTTCCAAGTTCACGGAAGCACTATTTGGGATTAGCATTGCAACTCATGGAACAAGAAGGAAAACAAGGTAAAAACAACTCTACTATCACCTACTTATTCCGGAAGTTTCCGACAGTTAAATACCATTTCAGTACACAAATAACTGAACCTTCCATCCTTTAAAGCGAAATAATGGACTTTTCTTGTCCCAACTAGTGATTGCTAGACTCCTGGAAAGTCTAAAACAGAGAACTGCATTTAAGCAGGAGATTTTTTTACATATCTGACCCCAATTTTACTGCCTATTTTCATAAGAGAAGGAAAAACAGCTGAAGTCTTTGTGTTAATTTACTTGTCTGTATCTAACAAACGGACAGTGCGTAACAGGGAGCTTCATAGCTCACAGAAACAAGACCTGTTCACCCTGCTCACGTACAAGACCTGAGTCTGTCTGGGACCTGAGCCTTGTAGGCTTGTTATTAATTCATCACCCAAGTTGCCTAGCAATGGAAGTCCACCTCATTAGCACTCACTTGGTCTCGATAGTTTTTCCCCCTTCAATGATCTACAGGCTTCTCTAGCACTAAGAAACGAGACCCTTTCTCTCGATCCTCTGTCCTTCTGTTTAGACAAGTACTTGGAGGCCATGGTTAGTGCTATTTTCTCTGTGAGTGGACTCACCTCCAGAGTGTAGACACCTTCAGAGTGAGCTGAAAGGCTTTTGCGCTCTGTCTCCCAAGACGGCAGTACTCTGCTTCCCGTGTCTTTACCGTAACAATAGCGCACATCTCAACTGAGCTGCCTTCACTCCCTGCTTCTGGAAGATTTCCAGGCAGGGTCTGTGTTTACGTCAGCAAGGCTGACTCAGAACACTACCTCTGGGGGTTTAACTAGGCTTTGAAACACATTCCTGCACTCAGCTCAGCTGGGGTCAGTAGGAGGCCTTCCAGTAAATCTGGTACTTCACTTTTTCATTCTGCTTATTGCAGAGGGACACTGATATCCTTTTAGCTCATCCTCTAAGCTATTTTATTACCTTTCAGATGATTTTTGCTGGGACCTTCTCTATTGGAGCCTTGCATTATTATGCCCACTGCCTTTAGAATTCCTTATCTGCAAAAACTGTGCTTTCTTGGGTAACCTAAGCATTGTTGTTGTTCTGCTTTCCATCTGATTTTTTTTAAACTTTAGGATCATAAAAATTAAGTCCTTTGTTTATATATTTTCAAATCTAAACAGAAGTCCTATCTTGTTAAATTTGCCTTTGATTAGCACAGCTGCTCTTCAATTCATCCCTGGGCTTAGAGTTTAACCAGGGCCTTACCAAATTTGTCAAGATAGAACACGTATGGAGAGGGCAGGGTTGTGATTAGATACAGAACTACAGGGGCTATCACAGTGAAACCATAGGATGTGAAACTGAAAATTATTTATAAATATAAAGCAAATTCCTTATTACTTCCAAGATTCAAAATTACATACTCTTTATTTAGTAATAATCATCAAAGCACAAAAATGGAACTTTATTTTCACAAATAAATGAGTGCATCAAGCTATTTCCACAATCCTAGATATCACACTGAAAACTTATCTCCTGTCATGAACCTTGGTTATGCTTACTACCCCCTGAAATCTATGATAAAACTAAAAAGAAATAAACAAAAAAAAAACAGTATTTCAGTTAAGCAGGCTTTCTTACCACATTCTAATCTAAAAAGAAGTCTCAATGAGGCCAAAGTAGACTTTACCTTTGATGACAAAATACACTAGTAAAACAATTTAAAAACAACAAAAAAACAGACTTGCAAAATATAAAGATGATGCTACTCAAATAAAAAGAATCCAGAACACAGTGAAGCAAATGATTCTAATCCGATTCAAAGGAAATGAATTTCAAATAAACAACAAAACCATTGTCCCTGATTCTTCACTTCCCCCCAAAAGACAACACAGAGGACAAGAAAAGGCAGAAAAAGAAAACAGAAGTGCGGTAAGTAGCCTTGACAAGTGGCTGTACGGACAGCAGTGTTCTAAGAGTTAAACAGGAAACGAGGCAAGCAGACCAAGGAAGTCTTCCGGGGACAGCATGCACTTGTGTTTCTTGAAGTAGACCCTCCGCTTGCATTTAATCAGAACTTTTGGTGTTGTGTGTACTCTAACTCAGGCACCAGTGTCTCAAAGAAGATGCCTAAGAGAAGAGCAGACGGAGGGCAGGAAAAGATCAGAGGAAATGGACAGAGGCAGTCACACAAACCCCAGGCCAGATCAGGGCAGGCACAAAAACAAGAACCCCTTTCTCACCGACATGTCTTCTCTATGAACCAGGCCAAGAGACTCAGCCATTTCCCCTTAGCGCCATTTGCCCCAGCACTGAAATCAGAGGAAAGACTGGTAGCCCCACCAAAGAAATATTTTAATTCCATTAAAGGGTAGAAGAGCTTGCTTGGTTAATGGAGTCTCCCTCAGCAGATGTTTCTGAGATTAGATAATCATCTGGAAAGATTAGATCAGTTTAAATGCTCCCGTGCAAAAACAGGAACTGGAAGCAAAACACCTCCAAGTCATTCATTTTTAAGCATCTATTAAGATCCCATTTTAACCAGTCTTCTCAAATTAGTAACAGGGCGTACCTACTTCCCTTCTATATTTGGGCTTTAGAAACTTACATTCAATAACAAAAATTGTGAAAGGTTCAAAAGTTAACAGTTTACTGTCACTTAATACTATGCACCAATAATCTAATAAAAAAAAACAAAACAAAACAAAACTATGAGCCCCACCCATGCATTCACCGAAAAATGGATTTAAAACAAACAAAAAAGTTACAGCAACTGTCTGCTTTCTCCTTGCCTAAGTGAAAGGAAACAAACAAACAAACAAACAAACAGTTAGCAGAAGGAAGCCTACAGCCCAGAACATTGATTGAGGAAATGCTCTGAAACTTACCTCTTAGCAGGTTAAGAGCATCACGAATGCCATCAAGGGAGACGGACACTCAAAACATCTCTGTGGCCCGGTGTCCTCATGGCCCAGGCGTGGGGAGGCCATCCTCCAGCCCACTGCACCCCCCCACCTGCAGAGTTCTGCCTCCTACTTCACGTGGGAGCCAGGACCTGTCCCGCAGCTGCCTCCAGCTCTGCGGGCCAGAGAAACAAAGGGCTGTGAGGGAGCTTCTCCTCAGAGTGGAGAACAATTCCCAGCGCACGGGAGCTATTTAAAGAGATGGTGCCTGTGAGACCAATGCTGCCTCAGAGCCTTCCTGTTTGTGTCCCGGCTCAAATTTTCATCCATTTCCGAATGAAGACTGTGGAGTGTAATCAGCTCCGAGAAGGCTGAGATTTATGCAAACCCATGAGGTGTGCAAGGGTGATTTTTAGAAAGGGTTTTTCCCTTTCCTTCTCTTCTCCACTAAGTAGATAGGAGGCTTTATTAAAAGCACTTTGAAAGTCAAAAGCAAAACCTGTACCTGTTGTGATCTGGTAAAAGTTGTTCCAACTCCTGAAAGCTTCTTAACCTGAAGTGTAGAAAGGAAAGACTGTGTGGATGATTGATCCAATGTCTATCAAGTAAGAACGCGGAGAAAAACCATGAGATTCACGGTCAGAAAGCAAGGGTTTGATTCAAAAAACCTTCACCGATTACTAGCTAGCCTTTAGTAAAGAAATGCACCCAATCTCTCTGGGCTTCAGTTTCTTTGTCTGAATAAATAGGACCGATAACACATGCACTGTATGTCTGCTTTTGAGAACTGCATAAGATGACTGGAAAAGACCCCACACTGGGCTTCGATAAAGTAAGAGCACGCAGTCATTACATCATGGCGCCCAGATGCCCAGTGGCTGTTACAGACATTATTAGTAGCTGGGTAAAAACAGATAAGCCTGGCGGGCTACAGTCCATGGGGTCGCAAAAGAGTCAGACACAACTCGGTGACTAAACAACAACAACAAAAACAGTGAATACCTCTCACTTTTCTCCAAAATTATACAAAATATAAACTATACAAAATTATACAAAATATTGTTTGCCTGTGGGCTGGCTGCCTCCCCACTGGCACCCAGGCTGCCAGAGAGTCAAAGGCTTCACTAGGAATGCTAGTTTTTAACAATAGTCCCAGTACCCAGAACACTTTCCCACATATAGTAACATGCAATAAATAATTGCTAAATAAATGAATAGATAAATGCAACATTTCGGGCAAAATCAAGCACAAAGCTCTGCACATGGTAAACCTGTAGCAAGTATGTATCACATTAGTGAATGTACAACCATTCTTTTTTTTAATAGAAAAACATCCCAGGAAAAATGTAATGGGATAGAATTTTAAGACAAGTTGGAACTCTGAAAAACATTTTAGATAAATATGACTGTATGTTTTATTAGATCACCCAGTTCTAAATACATTATTAAGATGGTTCTTGAAGTGAAGTGAAGTTTAAGTGTTAGTCGCTCAGTCATGTTCCACTCTACAACTCCATGGACTGTAGCCTGCCAGGTTTCTCTGTCCATGGAACTCTCCAGGCAAGAATACTGGAGTGGGTTGCCATGCCCTTCTCCAGGGGATCTTCTCCACCCAGGGATCGAACCTGGGTCTCCTGCATTACAGGCAGATTCTTTACCATCTGAGACACCAGGGAAACCCACAAACTTCTTACTCATGGATTAAGGATTTCAAGAAAAAACTCAGCTAAACATTTTCAGCAAATTAATTCATATTGGATACTGTACCTAATATCCACAAACTTTTTATCTCGTGGATACTAGGTACAATATCCAACGTGAATTAATTCGCTGAAAAAGTTTAGCTTAATTTGTTCCTAAAATCCTTCCTCGGGCCTGTTTTTGTTCAAAGTGGAAACTCTCTTTCTTTTGTTGCCCTTTAAGTCAGAGCTTGGTGGTGATGGGATTTGATGAGAACTCATTGATTTTTTTAAGAGCATTACCCAGACAAGAAGGCTAGAGATGCGCGGTCCTTTGTGGCTCTTATGATCTGAGTGCTGATGTTTAATATAACAACGTGCCTGGATACAGGACAGTCATGGGGACCTGGAACAATAGATTTCGTTTTGAGCCTTCACATTATTGCCTGAATCCAGGTCAGGCTAGTTCAGGTCACTAGAAACTAAAAATCAATTCTTTGATGGCTGCTCATTAATCTATTATGTGTAAGGAAGAAAGCAACTTGAGTGGATATTTGTTCATTCTATAAAATTGCCAGGAGAGGCAAGATCCTGAATCTTAAAAGATCCTGTGAAACGTAATCTCCTCTTCGAAGGGTTTCTCTTGCTTTGCTTAAGAAATAGGACCCCACTTCCAAGTTTCTCTTTCCTTCTCTGCACTCTTTCTGGCTCCTGCTTTACAGACAGAATAAGAGCTGACCTACTACAGGTCTTTCCACAAATGTTAAAAGTGGAATATCAAGATTTAAAGTTGCTCACTTTGAATGAAGTCATTTTAGTTCCAAAATATGAGGAAGCATCTCGTGATCACTGAACCTGAAAGTTCTACAGGTTTTGGCCAGCGAAGAAGAATCTCTGAAGAACAGAGTCACGACCAAATAAAAACAGAGTTTATTACCTTTAATAACTGTCTGTTCGGTTTTTCTAAGTTAGAATTTTAGACACTGATGATAAGGCTTTCTATATCCCTCTTCCTCCTCTCATGGCGTCCCCCATACTAGAGGCATTTTTAATTGAGTAATTAAAGATTTAAAGAAGTTTCTAAATTGACTTCTGACAGCTTCCAGCAACAAGGATTTCTCACCTTACCTGTAGCTTCCAGTCTAATAAATATCAGTCTACATGGAGTTTGTGAGTTCAGCCCTGAGGGTTTTCAAGGGAGGCTTAAATGCCTCCAAAAACATGCATGATTGTGGGGAGCAGGGGGTGAACTGTGGAAACTACCATCCAGTTGTCAAGTTTCTTCTTCATCTAATGAAGAAAGAACCTCTTTACGCAGTTCTTTGAGAAGTTCTAATAACCTCCCCCTTCCCTGGGGGAGCAGATGCACCCTGCTAGCTGTTTTCTATAAAAGTTTTATTGCCCCAGTTATTAATACTAACAGACTTAGCCAAGGTATCATTGCGTATGGTTAATGAATAAAAAGAAAACTTCAAGTTACTGATTACAGGGTCTCCTTATGCTTATTTCTATCATTATTTGAGACTATATATCTCATTTGAATTAATATTTATCTAATGCTACAGAAAGCACAAAAATCAATCTGGTAAGGGACAAGAATTTACAGGCATGGCTAACAGGAGCAAATATCACAGAACACATTATCCCAAAGACTATCATTACTAGGTATAATAAACTGGACAACAGAACAATAATGAATATTTCCTTTCTGCCATCTGTTGTTTTATAGGACAGCACATTTCCTGTCAGCTGACTCTAATGAGTAAAACAAAGTCACATTGAAAGATTAATCTTATTGATAAGGATGCATTTTGATGGCAATTAATTCTAAGAGGTTAGGACTATTTCTTTTCCAAAATGAGGAACGAAGAAGATACTATTTCTCCCTCTTTTCCTCCCTCTCAACTGGCTGTTGGGTAAGAGCTCCATTAAACGCTTTGAAGACATAATGTTCTTATCCTCCATCAATTCACGAACTGGCGAGACAGGTACAGAAACATCAAGTACAAGGTCCAGTTCAGTTCAGTTCAGTCACGTCCGACTCTTTGTGACCCCATGAATAGCAGCAGGCCAGGCCTCCCTGTCCATCACCAACTCTCGGAGTTCACTCAGACTAGTATGTAGTAAAAGAGAAAAGGATCACCAAAGGTCAAGAGTGCAAGGGAGGAGACGGGAAGGACACAGGGTCAAGGGCTTTGTCACTTCCAAGCTGCTTGATCTTCCAGAAACTTCATCCCTCTAAGCCTCACTTTCCTCGTGGGTAAAACAGAGATCATACTAGTATCTGCTTCCCAGGGCTCTGATGAAAATTAAATGAATGTATGAATTCATTTCACAGCCTGTGTGGCAGCTGAGCCTGTGGACTGAGTGTACGACTTTGGGGGAAGGATGTCTGAACAGCACAGCTCTATGACTTCCACATTTTAGGACAAAGGGCATACCCAAGGACAGACAGAGAGATTTTTTTGAAGATAAAAAGCTAAATAAATTCATAAGAAGACCCTGACAATCCTAAATGTGCATTCAGTGAAACAAAAGGCTTCAAAATATTTGAAGTAAAAACTCTTGGAACGGAAATCCCAGTAACAGTTGAAGAGTTCAATACTCCACACTCAGCAACAACACACAGAATGAGACAGAAAATCAAGAAAAAGAGAAAACTTAAATAGCATCAACCCAACCAACTTCATGGATATTTTTAGAATACTCTTATCCAAAAGAGCAGAATATATATTCTCTTTAAGTTCACAAGGAGTATCACCGAGATAAATCATATGCCAAATCACAAAACAAAGCTTTATAAATTCTGAAGGACTGAACTCATACAAAGTGTGTTTTCTGATGACAAAGAAAGTCATTTAGAAATCAGAAAATAAAAATATCTACAAAATTCCTCAATATTGAAAGTTAAAGGACACACTTTTAAAAAACCCATATAGCAAAGAAGAAATCCCAAGGGAAATCAGAAAATATTTTTAACTGAATAATAAGAAAACTACAACATATCAATATTAGTAGGATACTGCTAAAGCAATCCTTAGAGGGTATTTTATAGCATTAGGTTATTAAAATGGAAGACAGGTCTATAATGAATGACCTAAGCTTCTATCTTAGTAAGCTAGTAAAAGAAGAACAAATTAAGCCCAAAATAAATCAAAGAAATAATTGAGATAAGAATGAACAAAAATTAATGCAAGAAAGATTAAACAGAGGAAAGATAGAGAAAAATTATTTAAAAGCTGGGTTTGGGAAAAGATGAACAGAAATGGTAAATTTGTAGCTATTTTATCAAGAAGAGAGAAGACAAAAATTAGCAGTATTAGGAAAAGAAAAAGAGGATGGCCCTAAAAATCCTCAAGATAGAAAATGGATATTAATGGCATACTACAAACAACTATGGGTTTCCACAGTGGCTCAGTGCTAAAGAATCCTCCTGCAATGCAGGAGACACAAGTTTGATCCCTGAGTTGGAAAGAGCCCCTGGAGGAGGGCATGGCAACCTACTCCAGTATTCTTGCCTGGAAAAATCCCATGGACAGAGGAGCCTGGTGGGGTCACAAAAGAGTCAGACACAACTGAGAGACTAAACAACAACAACAATAAGCAACTATAACCCAAGAAAGTCAACAACCTACATGCAATGGACAGATTCCTTGAAAGACACAAACTACGAAAATTGACAGCAGAAGAAATGGAACCTACCTATATTCCTGTTGAACACTGACTGATGATTTCACTCTACTTTTCACACAGCAGTAATTTATTCAGAGATAAATGAAAACTAGCCTCACCAGTGTCATAACCTCAGCTTCAAAAGTTCTTATGCCAATGAAAATTAAAAACCTGAAAGATACCGCATGGTTACAGATACAGCAGGAAGGGAAAATGAAGAGTGAATGAATACAGCCAAAGTCATAGCACTTGCATAATTAGAGCAAAATTATTATTATTTAATACTCTTAATTACAAGTAGGTTTTAAAAGAAGTTTTAGTATGTGTCTAGATCTCAACCCATCTCTTTTTCGGAATTAAAAAGTTTGGAAGTGAAAGCGTATCTTCCATCACAACACAAATGGTCCTGAGCAGATTCCTAGGAAGGAAAGAAGCAAGGTGATTGACAGGAGGAAGTGTGTTTTGAGTCCAGGAGAGCAAATAGTTCTTGTTTGCTGCAAACCGTGAACAGCCAGCTTTGACTATTAGCAGCTATGTGCCAATGATTACTAACTCAACTGCATAGTGAGGGCAGGAAGTCACAGGATGACTGTTGCTTTTATGCTGTACTTCTACTAAAACTTGATTTTATTGCCCATTTCCAATAGCTCTTGGGCTTGGGTGGTAAACAACAGCCTTTTAGTAATTCTGCAAAGGATACAGCTGGTGAGAAAAATGTAATCACATATGTATCCAACAAGGAAGAACAAATGAAAACAAAACAGGATTCTCCACTCACAAGTCAAACAAGTTATGTGCCTTACCTAAGAGGCTTGTCTTTAAATTCTAATCATTACTGATCATTAATAAGTGAAACATTTTATATTTCTCAAGTGTTTATATTTCTTATATTGGGAAGTCAAACAATAGGCTAGAGTTTTCATAGGGAGATATGTACAATCAAGACGTCATGCAGGCTTAAAATAATGACAATAATAATAAAACTCTTTAGGTGTTTGCTAGGTTCTGATTAGGTATTTTAAGTGCTTTACATGTACTAACTAATCTCATACTCTGTACCACCCAATGAGATTGAACTGCTACTTCCATCATTTTACAGATCAAGAAATAGAAGCACAGAGAGGTTATGTAACTTGCCCAGGATTGCACAGCTAGGCTCTCATGCTGTAAAAACTGAAGAATAATTTCCCAATGTGCCAGTTACTACCTCTGCTTTTACATTACAAGAATTAACATTTTTACACTTTTTTTTTCTTTTTTACTTCTGCGAATGACAATTTTTGCCTGTATGGTTTTACACTGAATCAGGAAAAATACAGTATGAGGAAACAGTACTACAATACAGGTCTGCGAGCTTCTCAGTAGCAGGCCATTTGCTGGGATGAAGAGCATTTTCAATAATACAGGAGCACACTCCCAAGGCAACAAGCCCATCTGTGAGCAGTGTAGTGAGAAGGTGTTAACATTAAAAGGCAAGCAAGGTGGAGCTGAGACCAGCGCAGCTCCCTGTCTTCCCCGACCCAGAGGAGAAAGAAATCAATTCAGTCTCAAAAACAAAACTTAATGAACCCCCACATCTTGGAATGAGCAAAGGATGTGACATCTGTCTACAGAAACTTGTCCTGGAAACTCGATCTGTAAGACGAGAAAAATCGTACTTGCTCAAGTATTCTCTTTGAGTAGAAGACCTACAAGGAAGATGCAATCACTAGCTGATGTTTACATGACTTCTGGAAGGGAAGGGAAAACACTAAACATTTATCGAGCCCCCAGGTTGAGCCAAACACTGTTATGTCGTTCCCATTTCACCTGATTAAATCTTGACAGTGTATCCAGAAGGCATTATTCTCCCCATTCCTAAGGTATAGCAAAACTGAGGACAAAAGAGGTTATATGAAGTGCAAGCAATAGACGTTAGAGAAAATTCTGTACCTCAAACCAGATAACAGAGTCTAGTTCAGCAGGTAAAGAATCTGTCTGCAATATAGGAGACACAGGTTCCATCCCTTGGTTGGAAAAATCCCCTGGAGTAGGAAATGGCAACCCACTCTAGTATTCCTGCCTGGAGAATTCCATGGACAGAGGAGCTTGGCAGGCTATGGTCCATTGGGTTGCAAAGAGTCAGACACGACTGAAGCAATTTAGCACATGATTTAGCAAGATTAAGATTAAGAAATTAACTCATATATAAATCTTACTGTGTGGCAGTAATTGTTCTAAGGTCTTTGCTTATAGTGATGTCTTTAATCCTCATAAGTCTGTGAGATTAATTCTGCTATTAAAATTATCCCCAGTGAGGAAACTGAGCAACTGAAGAGCTAAATAACTTGCCAAAGTCAGTAGCAAAGCCAGAAAAATGTTCTTCAACACTGATTTGGTTCTTTTAAAGCTAACAGAGGGGAATTCCCTGGAAGTTCAGTGCTTACGACTCCATGCTCTCTCTTCCGGGGCTATGGGTTTGCATGCCGGTCAGGGACCTAAGATCTAGCAATTTGGGATAAATAAAAACCTGGATCTCTCCAGGTTCAGGACACCTCAGCCCTCTTCAGGATGAGAGTCACTTCATCACTGAGACTGAGTTTAAAGATTAACCTTTTGGTATCTTTCTGCATTCTTGCCTACAAAAATAACGTCTGCTCAGCAGATTAATTGAATAAATAAAATGAAAGAAGTCCACTTTAAAAAAAAAAAAAAACGCTAACAGACTTGATCATTTCAATACTGGAGAGGCTGAAAGTGAAACTGGTATAGGACCGAAATGGCCCGATTCCTTTGTAACCAATATATGAACCCCGATAATTGAGACATATACTAATTTAACTGATTTTTGTGTTTCTTGATAATACAGGAAAACTACTGAAACGTCGTCCCAGAATGATACTCATTTTAGAAAACATAGGATGCATTTCAGAGCATCTGGGCTCAGGCATAGTATGACCATATGTGCTGGCTTGTTTAGAAAAATCCCAGTTTATACCTGCTGTAAACAGTGAAAGACTATTTTTCTTGGGCTCCAAAATCACGATGGACAGTGAGTGCAGCCATGAAATTAAAAGACACTTGCTCATTGGAAGAAAAGCTATGACAAACCTAGACAGCGTATTAAAAAGCAGAGATATCACTTTGCTGACAAAGGTCGGTATAGTTGAAGCTAGTACTGGTGTTTCCAGTAGTCGTGTATAGATGTGAGAGTTGGACCATAAAGAAGGTTAAGCACAAAAGAATTGATGCTTTCAAACTGTGGTGCTGGAGAAGACTCTGAGAATCCCTTGGACTGCAATGAGATCAAACCAGTCAATCCTAAAGGAAATCAACCCTGATTATTCATTAGAAGGACTTATGACCAACCTAGATAGCATATTAAAAAGAAGAGACATTACTTTGCCAACAAAGGTCTGTCTAGTCAAGGCTATGGTTTTTCCAGTGATCATTTATGGATGGTGAGAGTTGGACTATAAAGTAAGCTGAGCACCAAAGAATTGATGCTTTTGAACTGTGGTGCCGGAGAAGACTCTTGAGAGTCCCTTGGACTGCAAGGAGATCCAACCAGTCCATTCTAAAGGAGATCAGTCCTGGGTGTTCATTGGAAGGACTGATGTTGAAGCTGAAACTCCAATACTTTGGCCACCTGATGCGAAGAGCTGACTCATTCGAAAAGACCCTGATGCTGGGAAAGATTGAGGGCAGGAGGAGAAGGGGACGACAGAGGATGAGATGGTTGGATGGCATCACTGACTCGATGGACATGGGTTTGGGTGAACTCTGGGAGTTGGTGATGGACAGGGAGGCCTGGTGTGCTGCGGTTCATGGGGTCACAAAGAGTCGGACATGACTGAGCGACTGAACTGAATTGATGCTGAAGATGAAGCTCCAATACTTTGGCCACCTGATGCGAAGAGCCAGCTCATTGGAAAAGACCCTGATACTGGCAAAGATAGAAGGCAGGAGGAGAAGGAGACGACAAAGGATGAGATGGCTGGATGGCATTATGGACTCAACGGACAGGAGTTTGAGCAAGCTCAGGGAGATGGTGAAGGACAGGGAAGCCTGGCGTGCCATAGTCCATGGGGTCGCAAAGGGTCAGACACAACTCAGCAACTGAACAACAATACCTGCTGTTCAGACATGATCAGATAGCACTTGCTTTCACTTTCAAAAGTGTCCCATTTTGGACAATAAAGTATATAGTCATCTCACTTCGGCACAACCAGTGGAACTGGCACAAGTCAAACTGCACAAGATTCAGAGCCAATCTTCTGTTCATATGATTTTCAAATCATTTTTTTTCAGCAACTCCAGAAGCTATTGGTCTATGCCAACAACAACCCGCCCTTGGTTCACTGTTCACTGTTAGTACTGACTCTTTTATCTTTATGTACATTTTTGTTTGTTTGTTTCATGGTCCCATCTCCATGCTTTCTATTTAACAATAATTTTCCACTTAGTTTTTCCTACCAATAAAATTAATTAGGATTACTGATAAACTCGAAAACTTCTACAAGGCAAAACCAATACAAAACAAACACCCTCCATCCCCAATTCAAAACATACCTAATTTTAAAACTTTCTGGGCACCTAAAGCCACGTAGCGTTGTCTCTATAAACGCTAGTTTAACATCGTATCTGCTTGCAAAAGAGAGAGTTCTACTGACCTTTCCGTCTCAAACATTTTACAGATTTGGTACATCACCACAGGAATTTCAAATGATCTCACATTCACCTTCTGAGAATCAGAATCTGTATGAAAACTGTTCTGTGTTGCACTTGGTTTAAATAATTCTGATTCTTTCATCTCCTCATCCGAAAATCTGTCATTTTTACCATCATGAGCTCAGGAGTCCTCTTCTCCGTTTCTCTTTTTTTCTGCCTCTTCCTACCTTCAAACACTTCATTTCCCTCTGGCTCTTTGGCCAAGTTACTGTCTTTCCTCCTCCAATACTTCCCAGTCTATGACGACCACTCAAATGACATTTCTGTCCTTAAAGATTCCATTGTTACTTTCAAGAAACAAGTAGCTATTCAGTTTCACTCTCTGACACTGTGCTTCCAGTAACACCCCCAACTTGGCAACTGCCTTAGTAGGCCTATGCTGTCTCCTTATCACTTTATAATTCTTCTGAAAAATTACTTACCTTTGGACTCCTGGCCTCTCCACACTTGGATCAAAATTATCCACTCAGATAGAGTCTCCTTGGGAAACAACTGACAATAAAGTTTCCCAGCTCCTGGCCTTCCCTCACCTTATTGTTTATGAAGATCCTTGGGCAACTGGGATCTACAGAAGGAAGGGAGGAGATCCCTGCCCTCCATTCATAGAAGATTGGTTTACGTGTCCTGAAGCACTGGACTGCACGGCTTTACTCTGACCTTGGTCCACACAGTCACTGATGCTGGAAGGTACAGTCACAACTAGTCATCATGGAGCCAATGGAAAGTTGCACTATGCCAGTGTGAGTCAGGATGATGGAGACAACAGCCTACCATGCCCTGCTTAGGGACTTACACGTCTTAACAGCGTTCTCTCTTTCCGAGCCAGCACGGGTTCTTTAGATCTTAGTATTTAAATTCACCCTGATTATGATACCCAAAATTGAACCATATTCATCTTTAATTTCCACTAAATGGCCTCAACTATCCAAGGAAGTTTAATCTCAGCGTGATAATGATGTATCATTTAGAGGTTTCCCTATAAAAGTTGGATGTGTGGTACCTTCTTGGGAGAAATTGCTGTAAGGTTTGAAGATTACATTTAATAGAAGTGAATTTCATTAAAGATGTAAGGAAAGTAATTACAGCTTCAGAGTCACATGGTCAAAGACAAATTGTACATTCCATTCTATAATAATGTTTTAAACAGACATTTCTTCCTAACTATCTGTTACCTTGCTCCTTCACGACAATGGTCTTATTTGTGATAAGTAGATATCCAGAACAGAGCTGGAGTCCTTGCAAACAGAGAATCAATTGTATCACGTATTTTAGAGCTACTGAGGTGATACTTAAGATAAGCACATGTTCACTAACACGTAGACCAGAATTTGACCAAATCTCAATCATGAAAAATGAGTACGTCTCTGTGTGTCAGCTTTACTATTAACACTCCTACAGGAACTGCAGCAAACTCTTTGTCTTTTATGGACAGAGACAGTATTTACCGAGACAAAATCGGTATGCTTGGGGTGAACTGTTTCTTACTAGAGTCAGAAACATGCAGAAGACAGAGCTCTGGGAAGACCATCAGATTTCAAGCTTTAAAACAACAAAAAGAAGACACCTCAAATCATTCCACTTCATTTCTCCAAATGTTATCCTTTCAACTGTCTTAAAAACATTCATTTTACTAAAAGTAATTTTTAAAGATCACTCTCTAACTAAGCCACATACTATGTGAGGTTTCACGTATCGTATTCTTCCAACTATGGGCTGCATTTACTGAATAAGCTGAAAATTCACAGTGTGATATAGAATGAATCGTAGGACTGCACTATCCCTAAGAATCACAAACAAACACAAGGGACAGAGAAGAAAAAAAGGAACTCGATTTCAATTTGGTTTCACTGAAAACACGATACTTGCTCTTACTGTCACTTTACATTAGATAGAATAGAAATGTCTACACAAAATTTTTGAAAGGCTAATCTGAAGATTTATTTCTAATTAGACACAAGCAGTGACTCTCACATCAAATTAATTTTTTACTTTGACCTTTTACAACTGCAATACTGTATTGAAAGTATGTAGAAACATTTAACAGTTTCTTTCAAGAACACTTTCCTTTAAAAAAAAAAAAAAAAAAACTAGGAAATCAGCCCTCAGGTACCATTTCACACGGGGCACCTGGGTATCCACAAGGCTCTTATTTCTCTGTGCCCTCCCAAATCACAGCCTCGACGCAGCATCGCTTGACTAAGTGGCACTTCTGTAAGATACAAAAGCTACTGATTTATTAAGAGAGGCCTGAAGGAGATCAGCCCTGGGATTTCTTTGGAAGGAATGATGCTAAAGCTGAAACTCCAGTACTTTGGCCACCTCATGCGAAGAGTTGACTCACTGGAAAAGACTCTGATGCCGGGAGGGATTGAGGGCAGGAGGAGAAGGGGACGACAGAGGATGAGATGGCTGGATGGCATCACAGACTCGATGGATGTGAGTCTGAGTGAACTCCGGGAGTTGGTGATGGACAGGGAGGCCTGGCGTGCTGCGATTCATGGGGTCGCAAAGAGTCGGACAGGACTGAGCGACTGAACTGAACTGAAGTGAGGCTCTATTTTCACTTCACCCAACACTCCTATGCATAGTGCTTATCACAACAATAGAAAAAATCATCCTCCATCAGTGAGTCAAAGACAAAGCAGACAGAATGATTATGCGCATATAAAGAGGGAAAAATAAATGCTCGTCCTGGTGGGATGCTACTGAGGCACCTCCCAGGTGTCTGCCCTCTGCGTTCCTGAATTGTGGCCAAGATGATCAAGACGTGCTGGGAGGAAGGAGCCACAGCGTGGTCACCTGTCGGTGCTCCTCCACTGAGGCGGCAGAGCCTGGGAGTCACCATGCTGCGATTCCAGCTAAGAACCGGCCTGGCACCGGGTGAGGGGTTTCCAGAGCCCACCACACAGAGTCCCTTCTGTTTAGACAACATCCTCACGGTGCAGGGGCTGGAGGGGGCTCAGCAACCGGCCCTACTGAGCCGGGAACCTGTGTTACACTGCACGAAGTCTGTATTCACTGAAGACACGAATGGTCTCGGACGCAGAGAAAAAAGACTGTGAGAGACACAGGATCAGCGGGCATGCGTACTAAGTCGATCAGTCTCATCTGACTCTTTGCGACCCCATAGACTGTAGCCCGCCAGGCTCCTCTGTCCATGGGATTCTCCAGGCAAGAATACTGGAGTGGGTTGCCATGCCCTCCTCTAGGGGATCTTCCTGACCCAGGGATTGAACCCGAGTCTCTTAAGTCTCCCGCGTTGGCAGGCAGAGTCTTTACCACTACTGCTCTCTAGGAAGCTCAGAGACAGGATTAGAAGCAAGCTCAAATTTGAAAGTCAAGCTCTAAGCCTTGGTCTACCTGTGATACCAGTGATGCAATCTGAACAAATAAGGTCTGTTTCACTTCACTGTCTGATTTTGGGTCTGGGCCGTGCTGTGCTTAGTCGCTCAGTCCTGTCCTACTCTGTGACTCCACACACTGTAGCCGCCAGGCTCCTCTGTCCATGATGATACCCCAGGCAAGAATACTGGAGTGAGTGTCATGCCCTGCTCCAGGGGACCTTTCCAACCCAGGGATCGAACCCGTGTCTCCTGCACTGCAGGTGGATTTTTCACTGTCTGAGCCACCAGGGAAGCTTGAATTTGGGTCTGAGGACCCAATAATTTATAACACTCACAGTCTTTTGAAACAGTTTCAGAAACTGTGGTTATTCAATTCAGTACGGGAAAGAATTCCATTTGGCCCCATTCACGTTTTCCTCTCAGAACAGAAATGAGGATTAGTAAAAGGCACAGCTGAGTAGAAATCTCATCAGTCTACCAAGGGAGAATGGGCACTGGCCAGTTTGTAAAGGGAGTTAAAATTAAGTTCTTAATACAATTTAGCATCAATTAAATGCGTGTAATGAGAATGACCACCCTGAAAATTAATCTATTTAATAAAGTATAATCAAATTAGTCTGTTCTAGGAATGTAGTGCTCCTTCCTTTCTAACTGACCACTATTTTATGAAGTTGGACTTCCCAGATGCCTGGAATTCTTTAAAAGATTTGTAGGCATGTCTTCAAAACGGGGTGGGGGCAGGGCTGGAACTTCCATGATGGTCCATAGTTAAGACTTTGCCTTCCAGTGCAGGGGGTGCAGGTTCAATCCCTGGTAGGGGTTGCTGAAATCACCCATGCTTTGTGGCCAAAAATCTAAAACTTAAAAAACAGAAGCAATATTGCAACAAATTCAATAAAGACTTTAAAAATGGTCCACATTAAAAAAAAAAACCCTCTAAAAATAAATGAGACTTTGCTATTTCTTACAGTAGAAAAATTGGTTTCTTGTCTTAGCAACCTCAATTAACTTCATAACTCTAGATAATGCCAAGGAAAGGAAAGCCATCTAAAATCAGAAAGGAAAATGACATGCCAAGTATCACGGTTTATACCATCGCAGAGACAGCACTATCGTTTTCTCTGTATGGAGCCGCTATGACGGAGCCACCACTGCCCCCGTAGGGTCTGGTAGGGCATCTCCAGGTGGGGCACACCAGGAGAGAACCAGGAGATCCTTCAGACACCTCAGTATAGTATGTGTGAACCCATCGGTTTAAAGTTTCTTGTTGACTCAGCTGGCAGGGCTCATTTTGCCTTTCAACATCCCAGGACCGACAATCTCACTTTTTGTGTACGTTCCTCATGGCCATCATTTCCCAGTCTTTAAAATTATATCCTCTAATATCCTGTGAATCATCCCTGGTTATGAAGTCCTAAATTAGACGCTGCATTTTAACTAAAGGAGACACATTATGTCCAAGAATGACTGCCTCAAATGAGGTCATAGACACTCTAGTTTTACAGCATGAAAAACAAAAGGCATTTCCTTTTTTCTTTCATGTCCCAGGGAATTTTTTTTTTTCCTTTACAAGAGAGAAAATCTAACAAAGTGAAAGCATAAGCAACTGATCATGTGGAACCTGACCCTGATTAGCATTCTTTTGTGCTTCTTCGGAGTTTCATTTTCTCTTTCTCATTGTGAGAAACTGCCTTCTATGATAAATTTAAAACTAGAGTTGATTATCTTGCTTTCTAGTTTGGGGGAAAAAATATCATATATGGCCCCCTCCGCTCCACTTCATAGGCGTCTATGGGGCATGCTGCTGGACAGTGAGAAGACAGGGAGGCGTAGCAGCTCCAGCGCTCAGGGGGCTGCACACACTGCGGGGGCAGCTACAGAGCAGTCACGGCATCTTTATCATCGGGAATAATGACTGGAGGGCAGCACGGGTCCCGGCTTCACCAGGAGCACGACAGAGAGAAACTGGATACAGACTGGAGGGGAAGGAAGAGGAAAAGGCACTAGGGCGGATTTTCCTAGACAACATAAGCTGTGGCCCAACCCCTGGGGATGACAGGACTGAAGCAGCTGAGACGGGGAGGAGGCTCTTCAGGTAAGGGAACGAGGGTGTGTAGAAAGCAGGCAGAGAATGCAGGTCAAGAAGCACAGGCTCTGCTATATTTTGTGTGTGTGTGCGTGCGTGCATGTGTGTGCGTGCGCATGCTCAGTCACTCAGCTGTGTCCAACTCTGTGACCCATGGACTGTAGCCCGCCAGGCTCCTCTGTCCATGGGGTCTCCAGGCAAGAAGACTGGAGTGGGCATACTCCAGGGGATCTTCCTCAGCCACGGACTGAACCCATGTCTCTTGTGTCTCCTGCACTGACAGGTGGGTTTTTTGCCGCTGCGCCATCCAGGAAGTCCAGGATATGTGTATTTTACCACAATTTTAAAAAAAAAAGCAGCAGCAGCAGCATGGGTTTTGGAGTGAAGCTGCTCTACTTTACTGGGGCAAATTACTTACCTTCTGCATCTGTTTCTAAACTTACAAAATGAGAGGCAAAACAGTACCTACTTCTTGGGAGTGAAAGCCCCAGGGTTTTAATCCACAGAAAGCACTGGCAGCTGAGCTGGCTTTATAGGAAGTGCCCAGAGATGGGTGAGAGCACAGTACCTTCACAGGCTGCAGAGTTTAAGCTGTCTCTTCCTACAGAGAAGTCCAGGAGACAGAAGAAGAAAGCCAGGAAAGAGAATTGAGCCGATGGCCATTGTTTTGAAAAGACATTTTTCTTTTTCTTATTGTGTATCTACATGAGGCCGTGGATATTAACTAATTATAATCATTTCACAATGTATGTAATCATTTCACAATGTCAGATAACTGTGCTGACACCCTAAACTTATACAGAGCTATATGTTGATAATATCGCAAAAGTGGGAAAAAAGTTATTTTAAATTTTTTAAAGAAACCACATTTTGAAGGTAGCACTTTATCCTTTCTGAGGTCCTCACTGAACTTTAAATGAGCACCAAGGGTATATCTGTGAAGCTACCTACACTTGGCAATATGAGAAAATCTGTCAGTGCAAAAGAATTACGTCTTCCAGTGTTAAAACACTTCTTTTCAAAGGACAGAATAACCACACTATACTGAATGTGCCTTCTGTCCCATGACCTGAGAAGGGCTGCAGTCCTAAATCAACGGATGCCACACATCCCACGAACACCCGTGTCTGGTTACACACACGTCATCTGACAGTCTGTGGACAGAGGAGTGTCCTGTTGGAATAGCACACGTTCTATGGAAAGGAACAAGACAATATGAGAAAACAACGAGTCCTTCCCATAAAAAATAGCAGAGAAATGTTAGAATATGGGAGGCTTGAGCTGCTTAATATCTGTTTCCTCATTGGAAAAATAAGGTTAGATGTTTTCTAAGGACTCTTGGGACCTCAAATATGCTATGAACTGCCTGATGGACAGGCTGTGTGTAATCAAGGCACAATATAAAACCCTGTATAAGGAGAAACAGCTGTCCGGTCCAGAACTCTGTCCGACAACACCACCAGGGAATCATTGTAGGCAGTGAGAGCAGCATCTGTTTGGCTCCTTCATTTCTAACTTCCCTATAAAGACATGCTATTAATTTGCAACTCCTGACTTCAGTTCACCTTTCCTGAATCTATTTTCACTGTGGTACAGCTACTGAATAGATAATGTGCAAACAGACCAGGTCAGTTGTTTGGTCTAATTAGCTTTCAGCTCAAACTTTTTTTTTTTTTTTTCCCCTTGTGGTTACAGTTATATTGGTCAGAGATGGACCAGAAGCTTTAACTCCAATCTCAGAAACGCTTCATCGGCATAAGCAAACATCTTCCTGTCTGTCTGGGCACACAAGACTAGGGACCAGGAGTCTCAAGTGCAGGGTACACACCTGCACAGGGATTCCAAGAAAAGCACTAGACACACCGAGCAAATTCCCATTCAGGACACCGGGCTTGGACTATGGGAATGAGGGTCCAAAAAAAGCCAGAACAGAACAATTTCCCTCATCTTGCTATTAGAAAACAGTTACGCAATCCCCGCTCCTCACATGTGAAATACTGAAAGATTTCTGCTCCCTCTAAACTTTCCTTGAGAAGTGGCTAAAACTCAGTAATTTCGTTAGATGCTGACTGCCAAAGTTTTCAGCCCTGAGAACAGAAACACCCCTTTCGTACAGGGATTATCCCATAAGCTCAAGACACTCCCAGCATCTGCCCCACCGAGTTTCTCACATCAGCCAGAAATGCCCAAGTCCAGACACTGGCCATCACGACCAGGCCACCCGGAAGTGTCCTGCCCTTGTGGACACACACAGGACAGCAGGCATTCTAGCTATTTTTATACTCAGCTTGTCCGCACTTGTTCAGAGTTCATCTCTAGGTCCTGGGAAATACACCTGATACCATGAGAGCTCTCTCCAGGTACATGAAATTGTCGTGCTCGCTACTCGTGTAAAGAAACCCTGGATGGAAGCAGAGAGGAAATTTTGAATAATCTGACCAACATCTTCTTAACCTGTGGTCCATGTACCATCTGAAAAATGCATGCAAACTTGCACAGCATACATATGTGTACTTTTCATAGAGGTCACTCGTTTTTATTAGCATCTCAAAGAGCTCTAGGACTTGAAAAAGCTGAGAACTACATGATAAAAAATAACCCTTCTTGTTTCGATATGTGAAAATATCACTCTGGTCTCCACGCTAGAGATATCAAGAAAACATAAAGTATATCACCTTTGGTTCTCATTTGTGTATCTTTGAGCAATTAATTCTAAATTAAAAGATAGCATTTGCCATGCATGCTGTTTGTGAAGTTATCTTGCTTCAGTAGTTCATCAAATAATTTTGACAATACAATTTATAATTTGGCTTTAAATAAATGCATCCTCTCACACACACACAAAGATATTCTGTACATAAAATAGTTCCCCAAAATAGGTATCGATGCAGTAAATGGTTCATTTAATTGGATACTTGCTAAAATTGAGGTCTAATCCCACTTGGGTATGTGGAGAATTCTATTCTAGGGGTAGCATAATTCCAGGAAGATGGAAAACCTGTAACTGGATCTCTTGCACTACCTTCCGAAAACAAATAGGGGTGCATTCCATTGCCCCAGCAGTCGAGGGCTTAACTGCAGCTGACCAAGTTTGAGACAACCTACAAAATCTGCTCTGTTATTAGCAACATTCTTGCCTTCATGGAATTACCAGAATGCATGTGACAGTCAGGGTTTCATTAGTGTTGAGCTAGTCTTCTCCCCACCTGCCTGTATCCCTCTGGTGCACAATGCTAGGAAAATTCTGTCATCCACAACACCCAGCTGTGTCATCCAACCACAAGCCAAGCTAATGGGGGTAAGAGCTACGCTAAATGTGAAGCCTGAGGGTGGGACTCTGGCTGAAGCACTTGGATTCTAGCATATGCTTATGATTACCATTAAGCCAGCAACTCCCACGGGATCAGCTATTTTATATGGGTTATTTTGGTTGCGAGGGGGTGGGGTTCAGTAGGGGGTGGGTAATAAACTCTCCTACAGTTCTAAAACAGTTAAGTTTATGCTCTGATCTGATTTTCAAAAAACTAGCTTTCATTCATTTTGAAAGAAATCTATACAGAGTTGAAGACACCGTCCCATGGTGAGGTACTCTCATTAATTTACTTCCATTGGTTTGGCCTTAACAACTGACACATCTTTGACCACTCGTTGAGCCAATCCCACCCTGCAAATAAAATCTTGCAAATATTTTTATAGACATTTCCACTACTTCCCTCACCAGTTCCTCAGGACATCCGAGCTAGTTTATGAGACCCCTTATACATCCTCTCTGCCCCACATCCTACCCATACACCAATACACCTACATTACCCAGTATACCCACGCGCCCAACTTAAACACCATTCCCCAAGGAATTAAAGCTTGTGTCCTCTCCAGAAGGCATGAAGCTGAATAAGACATGGTTCCCAAAGCCCTCAGGCTCCCTTAAAAGCCCCTCAAGCACAGAAACTCCATCCTGTTTAGTTGTGATCCTTCACAGTGCCCTCAGGAGAAGACACTCAGAAGACAAGTGCTACAAAAGAAATTCAAAGAAACAATAAATGGATGAATGAACTGAAGGACAGAGACTCTAGAGATCTATTTTCATAGTTAATTTTCTTATTTATTTTTCTCACACACATTGTTAAAACAATTATTTGAACAAAAGTGTTTATTATACTCACTGTTTAAAATCAATTAATATGTTTGCTAAATGTAAAACTCTCATTCTTTCCTAGCCAGGTTTGATTTTTAGAAGTCAAAGCAAATTGAGCAGGAACCAAAAACAAATGTGCTTACTTCCCAATTTTGCCTGGGTCTACAACAGAGTTGGACTGTGAAGAAGGCTGAGCGCCGAAGAATTGATACGTTTGAACTGTGGTGTCGGAGAAGGCTCTTGAGAGTCCCTTGGACTGCAAGGAGATCCAACCAGTCCATTCTGAAGGAGATCAGCCCTGGGATTTCTTTGGAAGGAATGATGCTAAAGCTGAAACTCCAGTACTTTGGCCACCTCATGCAGAGTTGACTCATTGGAAAAGACTCTGATGCTGGGAGGGGTTGGGGGCAGGAGGAGAAGGGGATGACCGAGGATGAGATGGCTGGATGGCATCACTGACTCGATGGACGTAAGTCTGAGTGAACTCTGGGAGTTGGTGATGGACAGGGAGGCCTGGCGTGCTGCAATTCATGGGGCCGCAAACAGTCAAATACGACTGAGCAACTGAACTGAACTGAACTGAACAATAGAGCTGAGACTCCAGATTCTAATCCTGTGGCAAGTTTTCATCTAAACCTGCTCCCTCACTTGAGCCTCTCCTTTATGCAACAGGCAATGCCTGCGGACAGCTGGATGACAAACACTTAAACAATAAAATGAAATCACCAAAAGGCCTACATACACTTTTTACCACTTTCAAGCTCTAATGAAATGATGTTTGAATCTCAAAAACTATTATTCTGAGTAAAGGAAGACAGACACAAAACAGTATCTACTGTAATGTTCTGTTTATACGACTTCCAAGAATAGGCAACACTAATGTATGGTGGTAGAAGCCAGAAACTGGCAGGATATAAATGGGGTGTGAAGGACATTTTTAGAGTGATGGAAATGTTCTGTATCTTACTTTGGATGGTAGTTACATGGGTTAAAAGTCAACTAGCTGAATCAACTGTGAATTTAACTGTATATTGAGCATATCTCAACTTTTAAATGTATTAAGTACATTTAATACATTAATACCTTTAACACGTAAGTACATTTAATACTGGAGTGGCTACCCACTCCAGGATTTTTGCCTAGAGAATTCTATGGACAGACAGCCTGGTGAGCTACAGTCCATGAAGTTGCAAAGAGTCAGACACGATTGAGTGACTAACACTTTCACTTCTTTCAAGTGACTATTAGCACTAAATAAAAGCTTTTTTGAGGATGTGTCTTCAGAAATCTTGAAGATCTTTAGGATCACTGCCATTATATTAATTTCTTGCCATAGGAGAGGTTGAGGTGACGAGAGAAAGAAGAAGGCAGGGATGGGTGGTTCTTGGCCTCCATGCCCATCTCTCTCACAGGCATGTGCTAGCAATAAGTCCTCAGATATCTCAACTGGGGGACCTGGTCTTTCACAAAAGCTCAAAAGCAGAAAATGAGGAAAAGAGTTGAAACGTATTTTCCTCCTTCAATTGCGTGTTTGTGTTGCTGAACTATTGAAAAACACGGAGAAAACACAGAACATGCTCACATATTTCTTGGAAATCTCTGCTTTATTTAAATTATATTAAATTTATTCTAATTTTGTGCCAATATAACTAGAAGTATGATATTAAGAAAATTTATCTTTCAAAAATTAAGTTATGAATCAATGCTGTTTTAAATGTGAACAAAAAACCATAAAAGGCCATGGCACTCTTCAACAGTACCTAACACCCCTATTAACTGGGCAGTGTGTGTCTTAGTCACTTAGTTGCGGTCGACTCTTTGTGACCCCATGGACTGTAGCCAGGCTCCTCTATCCATGGGGTTTTCCAGGCAAGAATACTGGAGTGGGTTTCCATTTCTTTCTCCAGGGGATCGTCCCAACCCAGGGACTGAACCCAGGTCTCCTGCATTTCAGGCAGATTCTTTACTGTCTGAGTCACCAGGGAAGCTATTAACTGGGCTACCAACTTATATCATATGAAAAATAAAAATCAGCTCTGCTTATTGGACCAGCTGTATTTTTCAAAGAAAATATGAAAGACAAAGACCTTACTGACAAGTCATTCTAACTTTGGTAGCTTCTTTGAAATGAATCAAATTCTGGTTAAGAGTAATCAAAGGTATACATGAGACAACAATACCTGCTTCCTGCACAGACCACAGAAGTACCCAAGAGATCATCTACATAAGCAGAGTTAATGGAGAAGGGGAAAGATGTTATTACAAAACGAGGACAGGTCGGAATCCATGTTTTGTTAAAAATCCAGGATTATCTGATTGCCTTCTTTTCCAAATTAACTATAGAGAAGAAGAGAATTTCTGTGTTAGGAGGGATCCTAGAGGTCGGCCTGTAGAAGTCCTTCATTACGCTAATGAGAAAACTGGACATGTAACCAAGTTCAGTCTGCGTCCATCATTTTCCCCAGACTGCAGTGAGTGGTCCCTCCCAACCCTGGCTGGTCCCTAGCACACCAGCAACCACCGCTATGTGTGCCGCTCCTTTTCCGCAGAACTGGTTCTCCTGACAAAACACTCTTCCCAGCCTCCTTCCTCCTGCTAATCCAGGCTCATTCTTTAAGACTTAATCTAGCTATGACCCCTCCCAGATGCCTTCCTTAATCCCTTCTTATCCTCCACAATGTAGCCCCAAGTGTTAGTTACACCTTCTCTGCTTTCCCAGAGCATCTCATGCGATTTTCCTCTATCATTCTTCCCACCATTCAAATACTGAATGTCCACTCTGGGGGGCCTGGAGGCTAATGCTGGGACACACACAGAGAGACAGACATCACTTCTACCCTCAACGAGCTGTACTTCGGATGCCACTGAAATGCCAGATGACAGTCCATCTATTCTCACAGAAAGACTAGTAACCATTTTTGCAGCCCCAGAACCTGATAGGGTATACGGCACACAGAGGCTCAGTAGAAGGTTGCTCAATTTCGCTTTTATTGTAAAAATCAGTTTAAATTCTTCTTGTTTTAATAAGCAAAGTGACCCTTGAGCAAAATTTAATCTTTAAAACAATGGAGGCTATATTTACCTTCTTCTCATTATCCATGCTGCTCTCAGTTTTATGTGTCAAGGCATGTTCATTTACAATTCTTGCCAGCTTTGACTTCTATCTTTACTTCATAGCATATCACCAAAGAGTCTCAGTTATCCTATGACCAAAGGCTAGTTTAGTCGATTCTGGGAAAGCAGGTAATATGCAAAATCAGGATGCTATATTCTCCAACACACCACCAGTCCAACATTTCTAATACTTCTAGGCTCAAAATTATAGCCAATTATGAAAATATGGTCATATATTTAAAATACCTTCCCTATTATTTAGTGAATTAATTGTTCACTTACTCAATAAGCATGTATGTGCCAGGGACTGGAGATGAATACGACATGGTCCAGGGCATCAACAACCTGCTCATCTTTGGAAAGGTCAGCCACATAAGTCTTACTATTAAGTAGCGGATAAGCGTAATAAGAGGAGTATAGAGGCAGAGAAGGCACAGAGGTGGAGTGAGCAACTTGGGGAGGAGGCAGCCCTCACAGAGGAAGCGACGCTGAGATTTTGGAAGACTTCCCTAACAGCTCCTCGGCCCAAGGAGAGGCCACATCTACACAGATCAGCCCCCTCAGGGTTTACTCAGCAGCAATTTGTTAAGACTCTTCAATGGGGGAGGGGGAAGGCAGTGAAAGAGTCAGCCATGAAGTAAACAATGTTCCCTTCCCAGAAGCGCTGACACACCACTGTGGGCCTAGTGATAAAGGCTCATCCTCCACGCAGAAATGTTATCACAGGATTATAAGCAGGAGCTCAAGTGTGTTCAAGTCTTACAATTTACAAGTGCTAGGTTTCTTTGTTGACTTCTGACCAATGTTCAGTTCATTTTAAAAGCTCCGCTCTTGCTCCTGCCTTCCTCTCTTTCCACCTTCCCACAGCTAAGCTTTGACAATAGGTTCCCCTGGCTGCCTCTGCTTCCTGACCTCAGTCACTCTCCAACCTGCAGCAAATAGGCTTCCCCCTCTCACTTCCCTCAGACCCAGGCTAGCAAAGGTCTCCATTGTTATCTTCACTACAAAGCCTGTGGACAATGTTTAGTTTTGACCTTACTGATCATTTAGATACCTGATACAGCTGTCCACTCACTCTGAGTCTGATGCCTGGGCTTCCAGAAAGTTCCCAAAGAGTCTCCATCAGAGGCCCCCAACGCTTTGCCTCACTCCACCTGGCGCTGTTCCTTGGGTTCCACGTTCGCTCCACAGCTCTCTCTACAGAGACCCTATAATCTCCTGCCAGATCTCATCCAGTCCCAGTTTTAACTGTCTCTCAAATGTTGAAGTCTCCCGTGAGTAAATAGCTTAGAACTCTCAGCCTTGATCTCCTGCCCAAGTTTCCAACTTGTATAGCCAACCATCAGCTGGGTACCGGATGTGAAGAGCCGACTCACTGGAAAAGACCCTGATGCCGGGAAAGATTAAAGGCAGGAGGAGAAGGGAACGACAGAGGACAAGATGGTTGGATGGCATCACCGACTCAATCGACATTGAGTTTGAACAAACTGGGAGATGGTGAGGGACAGGGAAGCCTGGTGTGCTACAGTTCATGGGGTCAAAAAGAGCAGGACATGACTTAGTGACTGAACTGAACTGAACTGAGCTGGGTACATCAGCTGAGTTCCAAATTTCACAGGCTAAATTTCCCCTGGTCACTTTCTGCTCATCCATTAGAATTCTCAATTTCAGTTCTTTGAGACCCCATGGACTATACAGTCCATGGGATTCTCGAGGCCAGAATACTGGAGTGGGTAGCTGTTCCCTTCTCCAAGGGATCTTCCCAACTCAGGGATGGAACCCAGGTTTCCCGCACTGCAGGCAGATTCTTTACCAGCTGAGCCACCAGGGAAGCCCAAGAATACTGGAGTGGGTAGCCTATCCCTCCTCCAGTGGATCTTGCCAACCCAGGAGTCGAACCGGGATCTGTGCATTGCAGGCGGACTCTTTACCAGCTGAGCTACAAGGGAAGCCTCAGTTCATAACACTCCAAAACAAAAACTCAAAAGAGTTTTTCCTGGTTCCCTGTATGCATTAATCACCAAATCACACCAACTTCACTGCTGTTTTCCCCACAGGCTCCCTTATTATTCCCTTCTATCTGTATCCTCATCTAGACTCTCATCATCTTTACTTGGATCAGTGCATTAGCTTTCCAAAGTGTTTCTCTGCCCCACAATCATGGTGTACCTTAAAGCTATCCATTCCTCTCCAGAGAAATAAAGACACAGGGGGATCCTGGGACAGAAGCAGCAAACAGTTACAATACCACAACTGTGAATTTATGGATTTTAACCCAACAGCTCTGAAACCAGATTAAAACTATAATGGTCTGAACTGGGTATGAGCGGAGAGGTAGAGGTGGAGAGTGGAAGAGACAGAAGAAAAAAGAAATCAGTGTAAAATTTAGATTAACTGAAAGAAGAGTTCCTTCTTAAGACCCCCTTCAAAAGTCCTCTGAGTATCGAAGTATTGTATTAATACTTCCATGAACTCTAAAGAGAATGGGTGCTAATGTTCCTTAACTTCCACAATAAAAACTTTTTTAGAGTATAGATAAGAGTAGTATCGTGTCTATTTAGGACTGTATAATTGAAATCAGCTTCTCCTGGGCTTCTTCTAAACAATGACTCATGTTGTTTTAGCTGGTGTTGACTCACTGCCCCACAAAGGATGACACAGCTTTAAATAAGCAGAGCGTGGCCTGCTTTTTCCAATTACCAGCTTCCAGCAACTGAAGAGGGGGGAGTCCTCTGGCATGGGGCTTTCTGCAACTAAGCACAATTTTGATTTTACCAAAATAGTTGCCAAGTGGACCTTGTAATCACTGAGCTTTCTAAGTGAGGAGGAGAGAAGTGAAGTCGTGGTATGTTAAAAATCACAGGGGCCAGGCATCATCTGTTCTTTCAAAACAGAATCTGCGGAAACTTAACAGTCAGCGCTTTTCCCATTTAATTGCCTGCTCCACTGAGGTCAGCAAATGTTTTTCTTTAAGATGCCAATGAAAAGTCACAGTGAGTGTGTTTTCCAGACTCTCCAAGTTACGTCTGGTGAGATAACGAGCATGGGGAGTCGTAATAGTGTTTGAAAGGAAGCTAAGGAAATGTCGTTCTCTTAACGGTCACCACCTTTTCTCCAGTTCTAGACATTTAATGGTCTCTCATCAGGTCTCCGGTTTCCCCCGCCTCCATGTTTTCCTTGCTGTTGGCCTGACTGCTCCCAGAACACATTTGTCCACGCCTTGGGCCAGCGTAGGTGCCGCGGTAATGCAAGTGGGTGACCAGGGGTCGGGAGGACAAACTCAGACCCCTGACGCATTCCACAAGGCCCTTTTCCATTCTTTGCTCCCCAGCTGAACCACAGAGATTAGTCCTCACTCATTACTTTTTTTTCATGATGCTCAGTTCCTATTAGTAATATGCTCTGAACAACTCGGCTGGTTAAAAATAGAAAACACTTCTAAAGACATGGCAGTTGGCAGGGAAGCCCAAGCCACACTGTTTATGTATAACTAAAATGACGGTCTAGTCTTTAATAGTTTCAGTGTTCTGAAAAACAAAGCTGATCAAAATGAATCCCCTGGAAAATGAACACAAGTGCCTGGAGGCCACTCTGTGGACTCTGACCTCTCCCGAAGATTCAAGTCCAGACTACAATGAGCCCTGGGTTTGTTTTCTAAACAGAAATCCTTGAAGCCCAATTTCGGTTCAGCATCATCTGTGGCTCCAGGGTCACCGAGGGACACAGGCTGTGCTCAGGCAGACAGGAGACCAGGGATGGCCCGGAGTCCAGACTGGACTGCACAATCTAGCTCAACTTATCCTAAGTTTCCAAGCAACATTTACAACAGAACTGGTCTGCACAAAGGCGTGGTCCAGGAGCTGCTTATCCCTTGGTTGGTTTCAGTCAAGACAAAGTGAAAACCTGACTGAATATCAGGAGAGACAAAAGGAAAACCCCATTAATTCTCAGGGAGCCTTGTTTCTTGACCTGCATTAAGAACTGTATGTTATAGATCACATGGAAAGAACAAAATGAAAAATACGTTTTTAGCCATAGAAATCTGTCTTAGTAGTTAGAGAAAATAATTGATAAAACTAAAATGAAAAAAATTCTAAGAACGTGAACCTACAGGTTAAAGGATTTAAAAAATGCCTTCTTTTCCTTCTGCCTAAAAAAGAGCCCTGGGAATATTTCCTATAACTCAAAATTGCTTGGATCTCACTTCCATGGTCAAGCTAATTGACTTCTATAATACGTTTTGTCCATTTTTAAAATACCGTTACCTAAATAAGACTGCAAGAGGGCAAGAATACAGCATTTACATTAAAAAAAAAAACAACCATTATTTCCCTTCAAGGGTTAACAAAATTTCTCAAACTGTATCCATTCACAAGTAACTCACTCCATGCTTATTCCATTTAAACAGAATAGTCATGATTGCAAAAAATGATTAAGTCAACACTAAGCATAATATCTACTGTGGAAGAGTTACTAATGCTGGTTGCTAAGTGGGGATACCATAATGCTGTCCCTGCTCTCAATAAACCTATAACCAAATTGCAGCAGAAAAACACTAAATCCGTAATATACAAAATAATGTTTCAAGATTTAAATAACAGGTTATAGGCACCAGTTTTGGAAAGACAGTCATCACCTTGCTATGTGATCTCGGGCTGATTCTCTGTCCCTCAGTTTCCTCCTATGTCACTGGATTGTGGGAAGGATTAAATGAGATAGTGTATGCCACACACGTAAACTACCAATAAAATGAGGACTTTTTTGGGGGAAAAAAAAAAAACAACCAGAATTGACACCACAGGACAGTATATGATGAATTACCAAATGATCATTATTGTTATGGTAGGTGAAAATTCTTCTGGCTACAACTGTCAAGGAAATCTTTAGAAAGGAAGCTTAGTCCTTACTTCTTTAACTACATTTATCCTCTTCTGTTTTGCTTTATATCCCCAGCCACTTAAATATGGATTCAGTCCCAACCACTGACCTGTTAACTTTGGCTACTCTGTGATTTTTTTCAGTATGGTAATGAAGGCAGGGAAAAGTGGGAAGGAAAGAGATCAAACATCAAATTATTAGTTAAAATGGCATTTTAGTAAGTTAAACCTTTTTGTTCTAAACACCTGTCAGGTTTCTCTATAGCTCTATAAAAATATAAATCCATTGATAGGTCTTTGTATAAAGACAAATGCATGTCCATTGTTTTCTAAATACTGAACAGGAAACTTCGAAGGAATTCTTGTCCTTATACATTACAAGAGTTACAAGAGCAAATCTGGTCCACTGACCAGAAAATTTAACATAGGAATAAAGATTACTCTCTTATACATAAAAGATATACAACTTAGAATGACTAACACAGTATATATAGATCTCAGGTGTTGGACAATTTAAAACTACTACATACTCCTCTCTTTGGTTTCCAGTTCCTCCTTCTGCTTCCTGTCCTTGGTATTACGTGTTTGTGTGCAGTCATCATCTATCTGTCAAAGGGATCAGAAATGGAATGCACAGGTTTAATCAGTTATTAAGGGCAACACGAGACACCACAGCTGGTTCTCAACTTGACATTAGTAGATGTCCTCCCACGCTTGGAATTACTTGGCACTGAATGTCTGTCAAATGGATAGTTTTATCTGTAATAGTCATTTATTGAAGACTGATGTAAAACATCTGATACTCAAAGAATATGTCATAAACTGCAAATATTTAGGAAGATGATACATAATGAAAACAATCCACTACTTTCTTTAGTTTGCACTCTAAGTTTTCCGACACAATGTTAACATTTTGATGCATATCCTCTAATATTCTCAGAACAATGGATGCATGGAATTCCATGTTATAAAAGACAGAACATTATACAAAACTCACTAACTCAAGTAACCAGAACACAGAGGACACGAACACAAACAAGAAAACCAAAAAATCCTCAAAGAAATGGAAATAAATGCTATCAAAATTTCTCCTTAGATTATATATTTTAGTCATTTGAACAGCATTTTCTTTACACAGTTCTAACCAGCCTATCTAATCAAAAGTAAATCACGAAGCATGCTAAAAATAGCAATATTAGAACAAAAGTACCACTAATGGCTTTAAGATCTGCCTGAAAATAAAGAAAAAAATAGCAACAATAAATAATATTTAAATTAAATTACATAAGCAATAAAACAATACACCAACATACGCTATTTACTTTTTTTATCCTTTAACTTTATATTGGAGTACAGTCAGTTAACAATATTGTGATAGTCTCAAGTGCACAGCAAAGCAACTAACTCTAAGCTATTCACTTTTAAAGCAAACAACTTCCACATCAGTCAGTGCCTATACTATAGCACTGTAATTCTCGTCTTAATGATGACAGTCATTTAGGAAAAGCTCTTTTCTGCACTATTTGAAGATACATTTGACTTAATATTTTCATCCAAAGAGACTTAAAAACAAAACAAAGTCTATCGTTTAAATAAACTTTATTGCCAAAATTTTCTTCTGAGAAACATTTTATTCTCTTCCATTGCTTTTCTATAGACCATTTTACTTCTATTCTTGGCTAGAACTAGTATCAAGAGACCACAGATTGAGAAAACAGAGAATGGAAATGATTTCGGAAGTGAAATAACTTGGTTTAACGATGAAATGAGAAGAAATTCTGATTATATGCAAACTAGAATGTTTATTTTCGTGTGACACATGTGCAAACGTTCCAGTAACGTCTCAGCACGCTGCTAAGCGGAGAAGAGTCCCACCAGAGCATCCTCGGTAGCAAATCCGACAAAGTGGACGCTGATACCCACCCTCCCCGCACACAGCATTTAATTCTGCAACTTTGCTTCCATCGTGTCTGACTCTTCGTCACCCCGTGGACTGAAGCCTGCTCCTCCGTCCACTGGACTCTCCAGGCAAGAATACTGGAGTGGGTTGCGATGCCCTCCTCCAGGGGATCTTCCTGACCCAGGGATCAAACCCACATCTCACGTCTCCTGCATTGGCAGGCAGGTTCTTTACCACCAGCACCGCCTGGGAAGCCTCTTTCATACTAACCGTGGAATAAAATTTTGCTTCCAAACAACAATGTATTTTGAAAATTAGGAAATTTATCATTATAGGTTTCATAAACTCAGACTAGGTAAAACTAACCCTTTTTATTGTATGCTGTGGCAAAGCTGAAAAAAAAAAGTAGGTTAAAATATATTGGTTGACTTTTTAAGGGCAAAAATGGCACATACAATAAAACTAGGGAGAATACTGAATGTAGATTTTATAGTTTGTAAAATAAATTAAATGTAGAAGGGATGAGAAAAATAGAAAATCATTAGAACATCACTGTAATAAATGTTATTGGCAAGATCCATATATGGACAAGAAAATCAGAGGAAGAACGTCTGAGGAGTTAACAGGATGTTAGCACCATCAAAAATTCTCCCAAGATACTGATTAATTCACACAGGGAAACCTGTAACAACCTGCAGGCAACACCTGAACCAGGTGATGAGGGCTAACATTAACAAGACTGTGACATAGTGAACTCCCAAAATGATGTACTGAGAAAGGCCTGACATCATTCAGTGAAATTCTCGCCCCAAATGCATAACTTCTATCCAATCAAGAGAAGACAGTGAGACCAATTCAAAGTGAGGGACTGCCTACAACAACCAACTGGTCCTTCTAAAGTGCCAAGGTCACAAAAGACAACAGACTGTCGTGGACTATGCAGGAGGTTTGGGCATCATGACCAAGTGCAATACGGGATCCCAGATGCAATCCTACAACAGAAAAATCCCAAGTCTAGTGGAAAAAAACTCGTGAAATCAGAATAAAGTCTATAGTTTTGTTGCTAGTACTGTTATTGTTTAGTCACTCGGTCATTTCCAACTCTTTTCAACTCCATGGACTGTAGCCCGCCAAGTTCCTCTGTCCATGGGATTTCCCAAGCAAGAATACTGGAGTGGGTTGCCATTTCCTTCTCCAGGGAATCTGAAGCAGGGCACTCAAAGCTCTGGGACAATCGAGAGGGATGGGGTGGGGAGGGAGGTGGGAGAGGGGTTCACGATGAGGGGACACATGTACGCCTTGGCGGATTCATGTCGATACATGGCAAAAACCACCACAATATTGTGAAGTAATTAGCCTCCAATTAAAATAAATTAATTTTTAAAAAATTAAAATTAAAGAGTTAAGGGAAAGTTAATGATTCTACAACACTCTAAGTTCCTTGAATTTGTTTGGAAACATTAAGGATTAATGATCAGGGAGAACAGATCAAGATAAAAATGGACAGAGCAACTGGCAAAATATTTAGCCAAATGACACGATCAAAGGAAATGTGCCAGATGTTTTCCAACAGCTCTACACAAGGAGCCACCTACAATCAGCAAGGACCCCGCTGTAAAAAGAAACCAGAGACACCCACTCCAGTTTCAACTATCATGAGTTATGATCCCTAAATACCTTATTCTCTCCTAAGAATTCTAGTTCCATTATTCTTTCTGAATCCTCTAGAAAGTATACCTACTAGGCCACAGAATTTAGTGTACCTGTGTACATGTTTGTCAGCTCACATGGACCCACATTAATACTTAACTCAATGAGAGTTGGCACCTTGAAATAAATGTCTTTTTATAATTAATTTTTTCCCAGGAAAGTACCCATAAATATGTCACTAAAAGTTGTTAATTTTAGTCTTCTCCACAAATAAAATATTTACTTTCTATTCATCACTAATTCTAGTTTAATCAAATCATCCCCATTAGGATGAATAGTTATGCTATTAGGAAACAATATGCCCTGGACGAAAGTTTTAACATTGCCGTAGAATTAGAATTCCTAGGATAACCTTGGGGAGCTTCTCTATTTGTTTTTGAGAACAGCTGGCTCTTTTTCCTACTCTATTTTTGTCCTCTTTCAGGAAGTTTACGGTATCTTTGGAAAAACATCAGAAATACTCATGGTCATTTAAACTGTACCTTCACCAAAAAATGTTGTATATGATATTTGCATATAATTTAGGAAATCTTTGAAAAACAAAATATCTACCTTTATCTTCAGCTACTTTTCATTTTCTAAGTGAAATCATTTTGAACATACACTTGACTCTCGATTCTGAATAAAGGTCTAAGAACTGAGCTTCCTAAAAATCACATGATTCTAAGGACAATTCCAACCATCTGTTTTAACAGAACTGAGAATTTATAATCCTTCATTCTCTTTTATCCTTACAACAGAATGTAAATATAGATGTTTGTGAAATAAGGAATTGCTTTTTCTCTCCCAACAAATGCTTAGTACTTGAGTCTCTTTCCTGCATGAGTAAGTATGGGAGATAGGTATCAAAAACATTTTACTCCTCTTGGCATCAACAACTGTGATTAAAAGTGGTAATAGCAATAAAACAGCTAACAATTATCAATCAGATGCTTCCTTGGTGTCAGACACTAGTCAAGTAGCTGAAGCAGTCTCCCCAAGGTCACATGGTAGGAAATGGTGTAAGTGATGAACACAGTCTGGCAGTCTGACCCCAAGGCTGAGTAACTGGCAAGAGTACTTTATCCTGGATACTTTAATAAAATAAAATGGGCAGGCCCCCCCCCAAATTACAATGGACCCCCATCTTCAGTGTTGAAGAGTAACAGGGAGAGGTGTGAAATGGAGAAGACACTATGCAGCTTCAGCCTGTGGAGGCCTGAGTTGTTGGATCCTTTGGGGTTTTTTTTTTTAATGGGAAACTGAAGTTCGTATCTGAAGCCTCTTGATTTTGAAATGTTGCCATTTATTTCCAACTTTTTTCTAAAAATCCTACTGGTCTGAAAGGTACAAGGCTACATTCATTCTCAAGGCAGGCTCTTTCACTTCATTCATCGTTGTATCACTAATGCCTACTGTGTTTCTGGGACATAGTAGGTGCAAATAGGTTGACTTGTGCTGTTAAAAATGCTTCCATTTTACCTTGGCTATTTGGTAGGAATTCATTAACTTATTGAGCTCCTGCAGTGGCTGGACACTGATCTGGGCACTCAGGATACAATAGTGAAGAAAAGAGAATAGAAGAGAGGGCGAGAGAGAAAGAGAAAGGGAGAGAAACTATATTTTAGTGGGAAAAAATAGACCAAAAGAAAAAAAGTCAAAAGCACATAAAGTTAGATGAAGTATAGGCTTGGAGAATAAGCAGATGACTTGCTCTGAAATAAACTACGCTACCCAGAGCTAAAGAATGCTGATACTCAGGAAATCAGATACAATAGCCCATGCTTCCTAGTGCCACCCTGGTCACTACTCCACAAATATGCTACACATATGTAAGCAATTTCAAGGAGAGGGTACTCTTGAAAGAGAGAGTGCTCTCTTCATAAGTGGAACAATACATTCTTGCTCCTTGGCTTGAAAGGGAGTATTGATCAGTAGTTAGTGAGTCAAAGGTTAATAATTCAGGCCTGATTATTTCTGTTATCAGACGCATGATTGATGGTGTCCTCGGGCTCCCTGTAAGAACAGGGACCTCCTCTGGATTGCTGTTACTGAGAACCGAGGAACTGAGCTATTCTCTCACAATTCGGTTGCAGGGGGCAGGGGTCATCTATCTCTTGGCTCAGAGGGTAAGGGACACAAAGGTTCCCCCACAGGGGGTGCAGGGCAGTCACCAAAGATGCAAAGTTGGGGCAACATAAGTCTAATTGGCAACTGTACGGTAAAGCACCAGCTGGGATAGGCAACTCCTGCTCTCGTGTATTATTATCCCAGAAGACCGCATGCTGAGCAGATGGAACTTCTCCAGTCTGCTTTGGAAAGGGATATAATTTCGGATAGCCCAAAGGGCATGATCTGGCTCCACTCTTAGACAGCTGCAGAGGGCTACAGACGGGGGCGGCCACACCAGGACCAGCTAGCAAAGTGCAAACCCGGCCCCCACCTCTCACCAGTATGTCAGTTTAGTTACTTATAATCTGAGTGATTAGAGTTGACCGTCAGGCTTAGAAAAGAAAATACCCGAAAGACAAACACGTTTGTACCTTCAATTAGCCTTTAAAATAAAATGTACGGCTCTTAAAACTGGAAAGAAAAATTGTTATTTTCTCATTGTCTTTATATAAAAATTAGATTTCACTCAACCTGCTCTCTTTGAAAGAAATATTTTCTTTGTTAGCCAAGCCCAGCCCAGGTCTCATGCCAACGCAGGTTGTTCTTCTCATGGATGTTAGCCAAGAGGATACTTCTTGAAATAAAGTCACAATCTGCTAAAAGCCTTGCAAGTCCATTAAATTAGGAAGCAAGTAATCCTTATCACAACTAAAGATAAAAGCAAGAGAAAAAAATTACTGAAAATAAACATGCAGAAAAGCACACCACTCAAACTCCCCGTTGGTAAAGAAAACCATTGCTCAATGGATGCATGGCAGATAGTCACATTTAAACAAATACTATTTCCCCTAAATATGTGTCAGAGACATCAAATACTATACCATCTCACTTACTAGTGTAATAAATCTGAGCATCCAAGGTAACTTTTTGAGGGTCTCACATTTGTTTACTTAACAGAAGTCTTGCCAGCCTTGATCTTGCATCAAATAGATGAACACCAATAAAGTAATTAAGCTAGATCCCTGATTTATGAAATCTAAAACGCACATAGTGAAAAGCCTTCAGACCTCTTTTGACCCAAAGGAAAATCAGAATTGCATTTATACACAGTCAATATTAGCAATAAAACAACAGTGACACCAGTGTATGTATACATTCAAAAGTTTTTTTTTTTGTTTTTTAATCTACATGTTAAAATCGTTTTTAAAGGTCTACCGAGATTTCCTTTTTGGAGAATCTCTCCATCTGTGTTTTAGCTAATGTGAAATGTTACTAAAAATTTCTCGATAGTGTTTGCAGGTTTAAGATAATACATTTTTCTTTTCTATTTTCTCCTGCTGCTTCACTTTTTTTTTTTTTTTTAAATTCTGCAATAGTTCAATAGATGAATCTGGCAGAAACGAGGCATATGCCTATTACCAGCAAGCTGTATCAGAACACAACTCTGCTAACCTCGCCTGGCCAACGTCTTCAGAAGACAATACAAAGAACCACAGGCTCACTCGTCGCGTCCACCAAAACTTGAAACCACAGTCTGACGATGGTGGTCCTCTGCTTTGGCGGAAAACCCAGCTGCCTGTGAAACCACCCCCTCCCCGACCCCCCAGCCCAGGAGACTGGTGCCCGGTGGGCGATGTGGGTACCTGCTGCCTGGGAGGCTGGCGGTCGCCCGGGGCGCGCAGCGCGGCTCGGGGCTGGGCGGCTGGGGGCGCGCGTACGAGTGGTAGGCGGTGAGCACCACGCCGCCCGAGTCCTCCACTTCCATCGTCAGCCGCGCATGGCTCCGCTCGGGCCGGAGAACAAAGGCGGGGACCAGCATGGGCCAGCGCACCGGCCCGGTCCCCGGCGGGGCGGGGAGGCGCGGCCGTCGGGCTCCCGGGGCCGGGGCTCCTCCCGCCGCCGGGCTGTCAGGGGCGCGGGCTCGCCGCCCCGCCCGCCGCGCGGCTCATTAGCATGGATTCGAGTCCACGCCCACCAGCCCCGCGGGCTGGGACCGGGAGGGCGAGGCGGGGGGCCGGGGCTGGCTGGGGTGTGGGATCCCCGCTTCTGGGAAACTGGAAGCCCACCGCGATCCTCGGAGGCTCGCGCTGGCCGCTCGGGTCAAGTTTTTCTCGCTTTTGTTTCTTTCCCTTTTTGCCTTTCTCGCCCCCGCCCCCACCCCTTCCAGCGGGAGGCTTATCCCGCGGCCGGGAGCGTTTCCTTCTCGGCAGCTTGGAGCCGAGAAAAAAACGCGCCTGGGAGCCCGTGCTGAGCGGCCGAGGGGCCGCCTCAAGCGTGGGGAGGAGAGGGAGAAGATGGGACTCTCTCATTTAAAGCATCCACATCAAAAATTGAAGACACGGATTACGTTGCTGTTTACTTAGTCCGGTTACACTGGACTTGATTGCCTCTGGGGCAGGTACCGCCCTCCTGCGACAAGCTGAGAACCTCCCTCACCCTGGGTGCCACAACCACCAAACTCTGCCTGGCCCCGCGTCCCTGCCCTCCTCCTCATCCCCATTATATTCAGAGACTGCCTTAGGCATGTCAGAAAACCAGACTTGATCCTCAGGCGAAGAGAGCATGTTCTTTCCAGAGGTGGTTATTGAAGAGGGGTCCAGGGACCCGGCAGGCAAGCGGGTGAAGGTGGCGTATTCAGAAATTTGGGGTCTGAAATGCATCTGTAAAGAACACTCTTTCTAACCGATGAAAAAGAGAAGCAAAACCTCTCACCCTATAAAAAGGCCCACCCTGTCCAGGCGCTTGACTTGCTGGCACTTATTCTCCCCTGGGAACCTAGGTTACCCCTTACTGAGGGGCGACCTCTCAGGGTCTGTTTCTGTATCCCTGAACCAGAGCGTAATCTCACCAAGTACATGCTGGTTCTCTCTGTTGCTTCCTTCACTTTCACCGAGAAGGCAGACATTTGTCTTCATTGCCCTTTCAGAAACTAGGAAGACAAAAACAAACGATAATCCAAAATGGCTTTTTAGAAAATGTTTGGTTAACTAAAAGGTGGGATAATAATGACTAACATTTACTGATCCTATACATTAGCTCTTTGAACAATCCTGTAAGGTAGGTAGTGGGGCTTCCCCGTGTGGCTCAGCGGTAAAGCAGGAAACACAGATTCAGTTCCTGGGTTTGGAAGATTCCCTGGAGGAGGAAACGGCAACCCACTCCAGTATTCTCGCCTGGAGAATCTGATGGACAGAGGAGTCTGGCCAGCTACAGTCCATGGGGTCCAAAGAGTGGAACATGACTTTATGTCTAAAACAACAACAACAAAAATCCATTTTATTTAGAAACCTGTCTAGTGCAGTTTGGGACAGCACCGCTGTATTCAAGTATTTTATTTCTTCAGCAAATAAATGACCCTAAGAGGGATAAATAAGGTCTACCAATAGTCTTATATTTATCAAGGTCAGGTTTGTCACCAAATAACTTTTGACACTAAACTTTTTAAAAAATGTGTGACTTTTACAGCTTTTTGATTTTTGGAATTACCCTAAGGAATTAGAGTAGCGGAAACTTTCCCAGGCATGGGATTTCTCCTTGGCACTTTTTGCTTGTTTCTGAACAACAGACTCACAATTTTAAATACCTGCAGTGTATTTCCTTGGAAATATTTCGGCCATGACTCAGGTCCAACATGGCAGAGAGCTCCCTGATGCTCATTTCAGGGGCCTCCTCTGCTTTCTCTTGAATATTCGTATTTTAGACACCCTGGAGTCACTTTGGCTCCTCCCTCCAAACAGTGATCCCAGCTGTCATTTCTTTCTCAGGTCACAGTCAAGAGTCCCAGCCCTTCCTTCTACCATCATCACTGCTGTCCTTGTTCTCGCCTCGCCATCTCTTTCCTGGGTGACAGAGATCTTTCCTCCCTTCAGCCCTCCCCCATATCCCAAGTGCTGGAAGAGTGATTTTCCCTAAACACAAGACCCTCCCCCTACCGCCACTAAAAACCCTCAGTTGTAACCCACTTGCTGCAGAATTAAGTTCAAGTCCCTCAGAACAGTTTCTTTCTTCTGTTTTGGTCACCTACTACTTTCACACTCCCAAGTCCTCGCGGCTTACACCAGCCTTTCTCAAGTTCTTACCTTGCCTTTGCTCTTCCCTGTCCTTTTCCAGTCTGGAAATCCTTAAAACCACCCACCCACCCCCAAGAAGTCTTCTCAGGTGTTCCAAATTCTAAGGAACCCCTCCTCCTGCCCTCCTGAGGACGCTGCTCCTGCTCCTGTGGTCTTGCCATGCACTGAAAGCACAGTCAGCCAGAATCGTGTGCGCTGAGCACATGCCCGGCTCCCGGACCCTCATCACATGGAGCCAACAGGGCAGAGGAGTGCTCCCCACTGAGTCCAGACGTGGCCACGAAATCGTCACAGAGGGAAGCCCACAGCAACGAGGCAGGTTTGAGATGAAACTTTGCTAACCCGGGGTGGTATTACTATTCCAGAACAAGTCAGTGTCTTCTCCTAAGTTGTTTTTCCTAAGTTGTAAGCTGTTAGAAATGCTAGCGTCCCATTTTTGTTGCTACATCCCAGAGCCCATGTTTTGCAGAGTCCTGACTCAGTAACGAATATTGCTGAGTGAACACAGAAATCGATGAATCAGTGAATGAGATAGCACTCTTGAATGCAACAGTTCCAATTTTCAGGGTAGCCAAGGGATTATTATAAGTGGTTCATAAGTCTCTATGGGACTTCCCTCGAAGCTCAGATGGTAAAGAATCTGCCTGCAATGCAGGAGACCTGGGTTTGATCTTTGGGTCAGGAAGATCCCCTGGAGAAGGGAATGGCTACCCACTCCAGTATTCTCACCTGGAGAACAGGCACTGGAAAAAAAAAAGTTTTACCTGTATGTATTAATATTTTTTGAATGTGGGTATGTGCTGTTGACTTAATAAATGATGACTCTGTAAGCATTTTTGAGTTTTTGGGTTTCATAAAGCTGGTGGGGCACATGTATTAGATTTCATAGGATACATGCGTGCATGCAGTCGCCAGTCGTTTCCAATTCTTTGTGACCCCATGGACTGTAGCCTGCCAGGCGCCTCTGTCCATGGGATTCTCCAGGCAGGAGGACTGGAGTGGGTTGTCATACCCTTCTCCAGGGGATCTTCCTGATGCAGGGAGCAAACCCTCATCTCCTGCGTCTCCTGCATTGGCAGGCAGGTTCTTTACCGCTGCGCCACCAGGGAAGCCCCATTACAGGATACGCTGCACAAGATACTCACCTTTTGCCCTTTAGATCTACTCGCCACCCTCACAACCCTCCTGGTGCTGGTGGCTCACTTTCTGGTCTGCCTCAATGAGCTCTCTTGCCTTTGGCTTGCAGCATCAGCATCAGCAGGGTGCGATCAGAGAGGCGCCAGCAGAAGATCTCAAGTTCAGTTCAGTTCAGTCACTCAGTCGTGTCCGACTCTTTGCGACCCCATGAACCGCAGCACACCAGGCATCCCTGTCCGTCACCAACTGTCGGGGTCTACCCAAACCCATGTCCACTGAGTCGAGGGAGAAGGGAAACCCAGGGTGTGTGTATTTCCCAGGCTCTTCTCTGCGGTTCGGCTGCCAGCCAGAACTCTTGACTGTGACCTCCCTTGCTCTCTCCCTGGATTCCTGAACTCTGCCTCTGTCTGGCCCTTCACACCTGGGGCGGTACCAGAGCCTGCTTTATCACATAATCCCTCCCTCCTGCCCTCACGCATCTCTGCTGGTCCTTCACCCACCCACACAGTTACAGACAGTCCTTTATCAAACTCTGCTCATCCACTGGGGCTGAGTACCCCAGACCCTGCCTGATAAGCAGCCCCACGAGATCTAGGCGGTGCCCTGTAAGCAGAAGCAGCAGCAAGTCCACAGGCACTTGCGAAGACTCCCACACGAGGAAGAAGTACACACGATAAATAAAGTCCCGTCAGGTCAGGTGCTCTGTCACCAGCTAAGTCCAGGTCTGAACAGGGTTTTACAGTCAAAATGAGTTACGGAAAAGCTTCCAGACCTGAGGGCTTTTTGGATTTCGGAATGACAGATACGGGATTGTGGAACTAGTAGAGCCTGGATTGTGGACGGAGCGGTCACATGTTTGACTTGCTGGAACCACTGGGCTGGGGATGACTGTACAAGAATGTGACCGTTGATTTGCCCCTGGAGTGACCAGGGACCCTGGGAAAGATTCTCTATCTGGGAACTGGGTTGATATATTGCCCTTATGGTAGACAGCGGCCATTCAGCGCACAGGAATAGCATTTCCAGTTTATTTAGACTAGGGACGACAACAGAGGGAACATGCCTGTTTGCTGCACAGCCCACTCCAGTATTCTTGCCTGGGAAATCGCATGGACAGAGGAGCCTGGCGGGCTACGGTTCATGGGGTGGTAGAGTCGGACACAACTGAGCATGCATGCGTGCATGCACATATATATCATATATAGTTTACCAACTGCTCTTAGAATTCACTGTTTCGTGCTGCCTGGTAAATCTGTCAGTAGAATCACATGTATGAGGCATCAGAGGGTAGTGACATACGTGATCTACACGTGTACAGAGTCTGCACTTTCCAGATAAACAGAGGTGGAAGATTGGTCGACCAAAGAGGTTCAGACAGAGTTGAGTCTGAGTCTGAATTATGGATTTGCTACTCACTCTGTGTTAGTTTTCCCTGTTTTAATTTCTTAATTTGAAAAGCAGGGAATCTCCAAGAGTTAACAGACAGTCATATACATGAAACAGCATCTGCCAAACACCAATCCTGCCTGGTACTGAGCTTGTCACAAATGCCAGCAGATGTGGGGTCCCTTTTCTCTCCTACCCCCTCCAGTCACCTGTCCTCCAGCTCAGCCTTTCTAGAAGCATCATTTGTGTTCTACCTTCAAGACTAAACAGCCTCCTCTTCAGAATTCCAAAGGCATTTCATAACCTATACTGAGGGATGAGTCAGATTTAATTCACATTAATGAAGCTTATCTGGAAAATCCTCACGAACTCTGGGTGCCAACTACAAGTGACAGGGCAGCAAGATTATGAAGCATGTATGTAGCCCTGCATAGCCGACCTCACCAGGAAGGGCAATAACACAGGGCCTTTATGCAGGAGTTCGTCACGGACAAAAGGAAAGTGTCTCTTGTGGCTGCTTATCTGGCAAAACTGCTGCTGGGATGGTCGTTTAGCACCAGAACAGGAAGACAGCTGTGGCTACAGGAGTCCCTGCAATTTTGACTGCTGGTCTCCCAGCAAGAGGGTCTGAGGTTTCAGAGCCAACAGAGCTGTACTGCCGGAAATGAAGGCACAGTTCTTACCTACCTAGAGAAAGACGCTAATTCTGTCAAAACTCAATCTTACACACACATTCATCATTTCCTCAAAATCCTCTAGAAAAATTGGATAAAAGTAGGGGGAATTAATGCAAAATAATGGAAATCAGTCCTGAATATTCACTGGAAGGCCTGATGCTGAACCTGCAACTCCAATACTCTGGCCACCTGATGCTAAGAACTGAGTCACTGGAAAAGACCCTGATGCTGGGAAGGACTGAAGGCAGAAGGAGAAGGGGACGACAGAGGATGAGATGGTTGGAGGACATCACCGACTCAATGGACACGAGTTTGAACAAACTCTGAGAGCTGGAGATGGACAGGGAAGCCTGGTGTGCTGCAGTCCATGGGGCTGCAAAGAGCTGGACACGACTGAGCAACTGAACTGAACTGAATGCAAAATTTCATTTATGTAAAGAGGAAATACTTTAATGAAACAAGTATTTTACAAGTATTTAAAAGTAATGAGTAATCCTTTGTCATTAAGTCAGCTGATAATTCTTAAATTTCTACCCTGAAATATTTTTTAAAACTTATTGGCACTAATTATACAGATTTATTTTCTGAATGCTCTCAAGAGGACACACAATTTTTAGATTACTCTGAATTTCCTGTTGTTTTCTTAGCATCTAGTTTTTAAAAGACATCAGGACCTATTTTCCTTCAGCAACTGTTCTGTATTCTCTGATCAGTTTTGCGACCACATGAAGCACTGTCATGTGGTCAGTGTCACTGTGAAGCAGTGAAGCCCTGTGTCACTAAGAGAGCCTGTCAGCCAGGCCAAGACTTGGGTTATTTATGGGATGGACATAACTGAGCCACTGGGAGTGACTTAACTGACTGGCTTAAGTGACTTTTACAAATAAACTGAATCATTATTGATTCGAAATGAATCACTACTAATAGAGCCAGGCAGGGTGGGAGAAGCGAACAGACATGAAGCTTTGGTCTAAAAAGATTTGCACTATGAAATATTTTCTACAGCACCGTGTTTTGCAATTATACAAAGGCTTTATTTATTTATCCATCCATCATAAGAACCTACAACCTCATTGGTACCTACAATGCTAAGCCCTAGGATATAAAAATGATGAAGAATTTGAAAGCACAGTCCCTGCAGGGGGTAGAGTGGGGCTTGAAGAAGTAGGTCTCCACAGAACCCAGAGGAGGGAGGTAATGCTAGAGATGGGCCTTAAAAGACAAATAACTGGTCAGCTCAGGAGTAGGTGACTGGAGTTGCAGGGGATGAGAAGAAGGGCAATTCCAGAGAGAGAGATTAGACTGAAAAAAAAAGCACAGAGAAAAGAAACAAGTTGGCACATTCAGGGAAAAGTGTTAGTCGCTCAGTCGTGTCCAACTCTTTTTTGACCCCATGGACTGTAGCCCACCAGGCTCCTCTGTCCATGGGATTCTCCAGGCAAGAATGGGTTGCTATGCCCTTCTCCAGGGGATCTTCCCGACCCACGGATCAAATCTGGGTCTCCTTCGTTTCAAGCAGATTCTTTACCATCTGAGCCATCAGGGAAGCCTGCTTTAGTTTAGCTTTGCTGGAGAATAAAGAGCAAAGGAGAGAATGCTAGAGATGAAGCTGAATACAGTGGCCGGGCCCTGGGGGGATCTGAATGCCCAATGAGGAGTTCAAATGGGAAATCCATGGCAGGTTCCTAACAGGGTAGATCCAGGATGTATTAATACTTGTGCTTGTAGATGGTCCTTCCTGGCTTCTCCATAGTGTGTTCTTCTCTCAACTCTCCTGGGCTACATCTCCTGTGCTTTTTGGCCTCCTTTAGAGAAGAGTATACACTGTGGTCTGGGAAAGAAGGAAGCCGATGATAACTGTCCAGATGCTAAGCTCCAAACAGAATCCTAAGTCCAAGAAGCACTTTAAACAGCTGTTGAGAAGTTTAGTTTAATAAACCGTGTCAGTGCCTCAGAGGGGAAGCTGAGGAAAGACTCCATCTGCCACTAGCTCATCCTTACAGGTAAGTTACCTGACTCATGGGCTTCCCTTATGGCTCAGCTGGTAAAGAATCCGCCTGTAGTGCAGAAGATCTGGGTTCAGTCCCTGGGTTGGGAAGATCCCCTGGAGAAGGGAAAGGCTGCCCACTCAAGTATACTGGCCTGGAGATTTCCATGGACTGTGTGATCCCTGGGGTCGCAAAGAGTCGGACAGGACTGAGCGACTTTCACTTTCCCTAATTCATTAGCAGGCACAGCGGGCAGTACAGACCACCCAATCTGGAAAGCGATGGAGTAAGGACACGAGGCTGTTGCTGAGCTGGTGACAGAGAGCACAACAGTGAGAGGCTTGGGCACAGATGGGGCCTGCGGGACTGCCAACAGGGAGGGAAGATTTATTACAAGAGTTCTCTGGTTGCAAACCACAAAAATACTTGATTCTGAAACAAGGAAGAATGTTTTAGAACGGTCGTGGGAATGTCACGGGATTATGATGGTCAAGCTAAAGAACAAGACTTGGGGCAGGAATGAGAACACAGACTTGCTTCAGTCGGTGTTTCTTGTAAAATGAACCGATTTTAACCTTTCTCCCATCCTTGCTTCCTTCTCAGAATACGGAATTTCAGACTATTGCATCAGATTGCCTTAGGCTACACACTTACCTTCAGGAAGCATGGAAATAAGGGGGCGGGGTCTTATTCCCTGAAGTTAACAAACAAATGGATCTGTGATTTTGTGATGAGAACAGGAAGGTTCAAATTCATATTGATGAGTCCGTCCTCAAATAGGTCTCAGACTATATCGTTCATTAAGATTCACATGACCTGAAGTGAGCCACTTGGGTCTGGAGAAGAATCATTGAAAGTGTAATCTTAATTACAAGATTTGAATTGTAGGTTTGAATTACAAGGTTTGAAGCAAGGCAGACATGCCAGTAAACCCTATTTTTTCCATTTAGTGCCATAGGACTAGGAGCCTTTATTTAATCTCTTTGGTATCTGATTTTTCTTATCTGTAAAATGAGATGACAATATTCAACACACAGGGTTGTTGGCCAGGATTTAGAGAGGATATCATGCAGAATCACTGCACACATCATGTTCATATGCTCCTTTTATTATGTACTGATTCCAAGTCGGTCCTTTGAAACTGAGCAGGCATAGTCAGAGAGCAAGAAATTGATGTTTATTAGCTAAAACGTTATTCAGTGATGTCCCTACTTATTATTATCATCTAGTTCAGAAAACTCACAGACAGCCCACTGCCTTGGCATCACTAGGCCAGAATCCTGGCATGGTCTCCAAAGAGGAAGTCTTGACTCACAACACTGGCATTCTGGATTGGTCATTTCTGGTTGGGTTCTCAGAAGCCTGCCAGCAGACTGGTATAGCATCTGGCACAAAGTAGGCTCAAATGGCTACTGAATGAATAAGAAGCCCTTGTCTATTCCATCCTCACTTTCTATACAGCAATATAAGATGAAATTACAGGGCTGCTACCTCCCTGTGCCTCTCTCAGGAAAGTAGGAAAACTCCAAAGTCATATGAGAGCAGTTCAACGGCCACAAAAATAGAGACTTACATGCTGTGTAACGTACGCACTTACAGTTGTGGGATACAGCCCTGTTAGAATGCCTTTGAAAAAAGGAGGGTCAGGCTGAATTAAGTAATAGCTGTAGTAATAAAACTTGTGTTGGAAGGAGAGGACAGGGCTGATCTCTGCCTGGCATCTGCTGGCCGTGAGACAATATGAATACATAATATTTATTCATCTTTCTTCTTGATCCTGGGAACCACTCTAGGTGTCTTCACGTAGGAACCCTCCTCAGGCCCTGGGTTTGGATGGGGCACACATGGGTTCCTCAGTGTGTATCACATGACATAGGTCTGGGGGCGGGACAGGAATAGGACCAAAGCTAGGTCACTCCCCTGGGACCTCTGCCAGGTCTTTGAAACAAGAATTTTTCCGTTTTCTGTGAGGATAATACAGCCCTGAAGCTGCACACAGCCCTCTTGCTTCCACAAATCTGATCTGGTCTATCCTCAAGCCAAGGAGAAGCAAAGATCCTGGGGGAGGTTTTGAACTCTTTTCTAAGGCACGTCTGAAGCAAATGCTGCCGCCTTTTCTTTCGCAGCTTCAGCTAGTGTGAGCTGGGCTCTTATTACTTGCAACTACAGAATAATGACAACAGCTGGCATTCACAGGGTATTCAGTCGGTTCCATGTGTTGCGCTAGGATCTGGACTCACTCAGTACTTACGATAACCCCATGTGGCAGCACCACTGTTATCATCTTCTCCTCTTTGCAGAAGGGAAATGGGAGCCCAGGGAGGTGAACTTATCTAAGGTCACAGACCTAGAAAGAGATGTACTGAGGATTCAACCTGGGTCTAGGAACTTAGCAACACCACCATGCTGCCTCTTAAGTGCCCAGACAAACACTGTGAACTTGCGCCAGGAATGCACCACCTCTAAACCTCCAACATGAGGAGGAAATACACAACATTTTCTCAGAGTGGGCTCTCAGTAAGTAGTAATGATTGCAGTGTTTATAATTATTTACTACTTCATCCATTTCCATCATTCCCTCCATTCCTTCATGAGTGGTGTTTGGTGAGTGGGAGTAAATAAGTTCATGTTTATAAACAGCTTTGAGGACTGGGGATAAAAGTTGGGTTCTAAGAATCATGGGGCTTCCCGGGGGTCACTGGTGGTAAAGAACCTGCCTGCCAATGCAGGAGACATAAGAGACATGGGTTCTAGTCGTGGATTGGGAAGATCCCCTCGAGGAGGATATGGCAACCCACTCCCAGGGATTGCCTGGGAAATCCCATGGACAGAACGGCCTGGTGGGCTACAATCTATGGGGTCACAAAAAGTCAGGCAGGACTGAAATGACTTAGCACGCAGCACACAAGAATCACGAGAGTCCAGTTCCTTAAAAACAAGTAGCAGTTTTGTTCATTGCTACAGAGGAAGAATGGAACATCAGTTTGGACCTGATGACTTGATTGTATCCGTCCGTGTTGCCATCACATGTAGAAATAAATGGTCACTTGAAGCTTGGCTATTTTTAAAAATCCTCTCAAAGTGACTGAAAAAGAGACTGAAGATGATGAGATACTTGAGAAAGAATTATTATACCCTTAACCGCAGTGCTTCAAAGATCTAGCAACCCTTTGTTCTGAATTCATTTCAACGGTTAATGGTGAAAAGGGTGTATTTCCTAAAGTAGATGAATTTCTGTTCTCTACGGATCACAAATCTGATCCAAATGAAATACAATTCTGAAAGTAATTTGATGAGTGGCAATTTACCTTCAGGTAACTGCAGGCATGGAGATTCTACCTCTTGTATGATTTTTCTTCCCTGCAGCTTCCCCGTTCTTATTGGAATCTGTTCTCGGCAGACAAAAGACAAACTGGCCACTGCCCTTTTCTTGGCTGGTTCACTCCTCCAGGTCCCCCTGGAGCAGAGTACTGTGGTCACTGCTGGGTGGAGTCACCTGGCTCTGGGTTTTGAATGGAAAAGACACCCTAAAGTATCTCGCTACATATAAACTAAACATAAGTTTATAAATGTATACCTTTCTTGAAAGGATAAATGCCAGATAGCATTCCGGGTTCTGAGGATACAAATATAGTAAAACAACATTATGAGATTTATTCATATGTTTTCTTTTTTGTATTTCCTAATATAACGTTCTTCCTATTCAGCCAGAGGTTATAATTGCTTTAGTGTGGATTCTCCGTGGGTGAATCAGGGAACAGACAAAAGTGCAAGGTGGTCTCAAAGCGAGTGGATGGCCCACAGAGATCAGAATTGTCCTTTCTCCCTTCGATACAAGTCTGGTCTGCAAAGGACCACACTGGAAGAGAGACTGCCCCCAGAGGCGTTGGTTAAGATAAACAGGACTGAAGGGGCCTGGGGGTCTCCACACAAGCTCCCATCCTAATTACACCTGAGGAACCCCAGATATTAATAACTCTGGGGTGCCAATCCATCAATTTCCTTTTAGATACTGAGGCAACTTACTCCATGCTTACTGAAGCCCCTGGCCCACTTTCTTCCCAATCCGCTTCCGTAATGGGACTGTCTGGATGAGCCAAAAGATGGGCTTGATAATCTATGTGAGCCTACTTCTGCTGACTCCAAAAATCCTGAGTCTGCCATTTGATCCTCAAGACAACGCCTTCCTCTCCTGGGCTCACTCCTACGCAGCAATTCACAATCAGTCTAACTGCTGGGTCTGTGGACCACTCCCCTCTTCATCAGTGGAAGGCTTCCCGTGGTGGACATCTCTACTTCAAGGAAAAGACTTTCTCCAAGTCTGCAAATACCTTCAACAACAATCGCATGTGATGCCTCTTCTTAAACTGATGACATCTAACAATCCTAAGATGGACTGATGTAACTGTGGACATAATATGACTTTTCATTTTGATTTTAACTTGGTTTAATTTTGGACTTCCCTGGTGGCTCAGACGATAAAGCGTCTGCCTACAATGCGGGAGACCCGGGTTCAATCCCTCGGTCAGGGAGGTCACCTGGAGAAGGAAATGGCAACCCACTCCAGTATTCTTGCTTGGAAAATCCCATGGGCAGATGAATTTGGTAGGCTACAGTCCATGGGGTCGCAAAGAGTCGGACACGACTGAGCGACTTCACAATGAGTATTTAATTGAGCCACATGCCTGTCTTCAAAGCTGTTCTAACAGAGCTGCATCACACACACAGCTCTAGGGGTACACATTATACAGCACCCTGTCCTCTGCTTCTGAGGCCCATCGGCGCTGCTCTCCTTTGACTCTTGGGTTTCCCTACTTTTCAATGGAAGTCACAGTAAGATAACAGCTCTATGTTGCATTTTACATTTGCAGGTATAGAAACTGATGAGAGGTTGTTACAGCTGGAAGAGACAAATGGCTAAAGTTTTGCAGTTCAGACTGTGTCTTGAGATTGGCTCTTGAAGGACATTCCAGATAAGATTCATCAAGACTTCCATGACTAGAACTCGGCACTTGAGTTTCCTAAATCCTAAAAACTCCCTATTAACCTCAGAAACCAAAGTTTGGGAGACTGACTGTGGAGACTATGAAGTTGCAGACAGTGATATAAAGAGAAGGGCAGCACCGCTTCCACACAGAGTGGTCTCAGAAACTCATCATCTCCTCTTCAGAGATAGCATAGAAAGAAGACAATTATACTCAAGAGGGGCTACCCGATCAGCCCTTCCCAAGTTAAATCCTGGGGTGGAGGGTAGCATGAGCAACAGGCTTGAATACTGGAGGATGGAGAGGCTTCTATGCCATCCCCTCCTGAAAGTGTGGGATGAGGCAGTCCAGAGAGAACCCGAGACCACCCACACGTCCAGAAGCCATCGTAGAGGGCATGGCAGAGATCAGTTATCTCCCATGTTCCCCAGCGAGAATGGACTGGCAAGCTCTCAGAGGACTCACTACAGCTGAGATGAAACGATCTTGTGACAGGGACTTCCCTTGCAGTCCACTGGTTGAGACCCCACACTTCCCCTGCAGAGCATGAGGGTCTGAGCCCACATGTTACAGAACCAGAAAAAGAAAAAAGAAAATTTCTTGAACTGAATAAAAATGAAAATGCAACATAGCAACTTATAAAAGGGAGACCTTATGGCAGAGGACCTCAGGGTTGACAGACCTATCTAAGGGGTCAAGTAGTAGATCCAGCCACAGGGGACCCGCAAGGCCAGCGAGATCTCAGTTGGAGTGCCAAGGAGCATGGGGACATGTCAGAGCTCATGACATACTGTGAGTGTGCAGAGAGTGACTATGAAGCTCCACCACCAGTCAGGGCAACATGGATAGCCACCTTGCTCCCCTACCAAAGAGTAAAGTAGATGAGCGATAGTCTGGGAGACAGCACACAGCCCCCTGCATCCAGACACAATCTCAGGATCAAGCAGGAGATGAATAACCAGGATAGTTTCACCGCAGAGAGGAACCATGATGGGAAGCTGCGATGTGAACTGACTGAGCTTCAGTTCTGGATTTAGTAATTTCCTAAAAAAGACTTTCAATCAGAAGATACTGAGTGTCTTTGAAGTGGTAAAGAGCTAAGTTGATTTCAAGGATGGATGTACACTTCTTGTACATCTGATTTGTGACTGTATTTGAAGTGTAAAACCTACTGCATGAAGATGAATGAGATAAAATCTCTGCCTCAAGAACCTTATAATCTCGAGGTATGTTATAAAAGGAGGCATCGAAGCTGGGATTTTTCTGCCCTACAATTCTGCCAATGATTGATCTTGAAATTTTATGAATAAATACATTTCATGCTCATACATTGGGCCTGTGGGGGTTAAAGTGAGACTCAATCAACAAAGCCTAGGGACAGAAGAACTACTGCTCAGCTGCAGAAATACAATGCCAACTGAGGAAAAACAATGGTAAAGAAAGGACAATGTAAGTGATCAATAGGTTGAGGAAAATGCTTTATGAAAAGAAATAGTAATATGATAAACTAGTCAAGAAGTGCAAAGAAGAACAGAAATAAAGTCTATCAGATTAAAAAAAATATTAAAGCCATCACAAACCATTATTCAATCTTACTCCAACAAAACTTAAAAATGATAGCTCCAAGGATGGTCTGGTTCACAGCAGTGATTTTCTTGACTCCATAAACCCCACAAGCTATCAGAAGTGACACAATCCCAGGTACTTTGTGTTTTATGTGTTAGGGAGGTGGTCAAGGTTCATATGGTATGTTTACTTGTGTTGCCCAGGAAATGCCCCAGCGATGGAGGATCTGTTTTCAGAACAGACAAGAAGGGATTTTCTTCCAAAACACCTTACAGTTAGACACTGAGAAAACCCAGATGCGATGCAGAAGAATGCTCATTCCCCAGTGAAATTCCGGGGCAGAGGCACTACCCACATGGAAGACCTCGGGAAAGGCTCAAAGAGCTGCAGCCTTACACACACTCCTAGGGCAGACAAGTCAAGTCTCACAATTCAGGGTAGGGTTTGGGCAAAAAGGCACAAGCAATGGCCTTGCTTTGTACCCAGGACTTTGAAGCAAGCAGCAGACATCTTAAAAACGGAACAGATTTTGAATGTGGCAACAATTTGGGGCAGCCAACAGAAGACGTGGCTGGAGCCAGCAAAGCTATTCATTCACGAGAGATAAAGCACTGTCATCAATTTCTTAGCAAAGAAGAAACAGACACCTGTATAAAAACACATTCTGCCTCCTTCAGAGTTACTTTTGCATGTTCTAAATTGTAAGAGGTCTTATTACAGAGCATGCATGGGTTTAGTCATTCTCAACAAATGCTTTTGATGTTGCCATAAAAATCTAAGTTAAATATGCCCCTCTACACAGAGTCTGACTGGTTATTAAAGGCGAGATACTGGTAAAGAGAGGCAGAGACTTTTACTTTTTGATGAGTATGCTAAATGGGCTGTCCTTATTTATGCTGCTACAGCTCCTATTCCCTATCATCTTTCCAGGCTGTACAGTCTCGAGGTTTTGAATCTCCTGTGTCTCTTGGCTGGGGGAAGTGATTTCCTCCACACGCTCCTTTCTAAGTCAGCATATGAAGTCCACATTCTTGTGTCAGTGGTGTGCTGGAGCCAATTTGTATCAACTCATAAAAGACTATTACTAAACTTTTAGGAATTTCGTGAATCAGTTGTTAGAACTGTTATTCAAATTGAGTTATATAAACTTACAGTTAAATAAATCATAAAGTAGGAAATACTTTCAAATTATTTTATTATATTTTACTATTTTTTCTGCCTTTGAGGCTATTAACATGTGATGTTCCTGTACAGTGGAAATATATATAATGATGTGCCACTGACAATCTCTTTCCAGTTCTCCTTTCAGGACATTATGTCTGCTGCTTGAAAGTGGTGTTGATGGTGGGTATTTATACCAAGGGAATCAGCAAACTACGATAAAAGAGGGCTTGATTATTTTGTTGATTGCCTAAAATTTTAAAGATGAAGGAAAAAGTCTTCATGATATAGTTTAATCCTAAAACTATGCTTAGTATCCATAGCCATTACACTGCAAATAACACAAATAACATGAGGAAATATTCTTCCACCAGATTCAGCAAAGTGACTCACATCCTCTACAAAAGAGATGTCCCACTCTGTCTTGTTTCACTGCTGTCTTTCTGGTTAACATAAATGCAAGTATCACTCAACACTCATGTCCAAACTACACTCATTCATCAGTTGTTGCCATAGATCACCAAGAGATACAAGGGTTCAGAAAAGAAAAAAATTAATGGAAGTATTTTATGAGAATCAATGGTTATATGGAATTTATAATAAAGGGCACAGTTATATTTATTATCATTTATAAATCACATATACAATTTACATATAGAACTTATACATTCTTTTCCAGAGAGACAGTCATCAGATATTTATCAGTATATCACTACTTGTGTCTCACTCTCATCTAGGAAAAGCAAACGATTGGTCCAATTTTTTTGTTGTTGTTGTTAGTTCTGTTTTTACTCTTAGAGAGGACAGTTATCTCTATTGAGAAATGTCCAATTTTGTATCTCTAGCTACTGGCCCTTTATTGTTTTTTATGGTGTCAGAAGGAGCTTGCTTTAAGATCTACATGGAAAAAGCAAGAGAGTTCCAGAAAAAACATCTATTTCTGCTTTATTGACTATGCCAAAGCTTTTGACTGTGTGGATCACAATAAACTGTGGAAAATTCTGAAAGAGATGGGAATACAGACCACCTGACCTGCCTCTTGAGAAATCTGTATGCAGGTCAGGAAGCAACAGTTAGAACTGGACATGGAACAACAAGCTGGTTTCAAATAGGAAAAGGAGTACGTCAAGGCTGTATATTCTCACCCTGCTTATTTAACCTCTATGCAGAGTACATCATGAGAAACGCTGGGCTGGAAGGAGCACAAGCTGGAATCAAGATTGCTGGGAGAAATATCAATTACCTCAGATATGCAGATGACACTACCCTTGTGGCAGAAAGTGAAGAGGAAGTAAAAGCCTCTTGATGAAAGTGAAAGAGGAGAGTGAAAAAGTTGGCTTAAAGGTCAACATTCAGAAAACGAAGATCATGGCATCCGGTCCCATCACTTCATGGGAAATAGATGCGGAAACAGTGGAAACAGTGTCAGACTTTATTTTGGGGGGTTCCAAAATCACTGCAAATAGTGACTGCAGCCATGAAATTAAAGGACACTTACTCCCTGGAAGAAAAGTTATGACCAACCTAGATAATATTCAAAAGCAGAGACATTACTTTGCTGACTAAGGTCCGTCTAGTCAAGGCTATGGTTTTTCCTGTGGTCATGTATGGATGTGAGAGTTGGACTGTGAAGAAGGCTGAGTGCCGAAGAATTGATGCTTTTGAACTGTGGTATTGGAGAAGACTCTTGAGAATCCCTTGGACTGCAAGGAGATTGAAACAATCCATTCTGAAGGAGATCAGCCCTGGGATTTCTTTGGAATGATGCTAAAGCTGAAACTCCAGTACTTTGGCCACCTCATGCGAAGAGTTGACTCATTGGAAAAGACTCTGATGCTGGGAGGGATTGGGGGCAGGAGGAGAAGGGGACGACCGAGGATGAGATGGCTGGATGGCATCACCGACTCGATGAGTCTGAGTGAACTCCGAGAGTTGGTAATGGACAGGGAAGCCTGGCGTGCTGCGATTCATGGGGTCGCAAAGAGTCGGACACGACTGAGTGACTGAACTGAACTGATAAGGAAAGAGAAGGTAATAATTACCTTTCTATTTTCTTTGCCATTAAAACTGGCTTTTAAGGATAAATATGTACACAGCCCGTTATTTGTGCTATTCAAGCTGACCTGAAACATATTAGTGTGGGCTCTGAAACTATCTTTTATGAGTTTGAAAAGGATTTAAGTTTGAAATAAAATAACAGCCTTTAAGAAAATGGTATGTGCAATGCTTAAAGGCAAGGACCTGAGAGCCAGAATACATGCATTTCAAATCCAAATTTGCAAACTGCCAACTCTACTATCTCTTTAGATAACTTCTCTGATCTTTAGCTTCCCTGTCTATGGAATAAACATGAGAGTACAATCTACTTCATAGGGTTGTTGTGGTGATTAGAGGAACTGACATGTGTGAAGTCTTCTGACGCAGAGCCTGGCACACAGGGGAAGGTCTGCCATTCTCATTACCACTACTATCATGGGAATCACAGCTGTAACACAAAGCAGCCAAGCGACTGACTTACAGATACTAAGGTCAACTGTGCAGAAGGTACCTGATCTTAGACGGACTCTGGTGCAGAAAAATGGACTTCCCTAAGATTACACAACTTTTAGTATTAGAACTCAAAGTAGGTGCACATAGGATAATCTGTTTTCTTGTTAAGCTAAATGGCTTCTTTCTTAGCTATATACTGTACTTATCTTGACTAGTTAATTAGTCAATTTCCAAGAACTATATTGTTCTTCATGAAAAAGAATGCTTTCATCTAATCATACTGGGATGCTTTACAGCTGCACTGCCCAGTGTGGTAGCCACATGTGACCACTGACCATCTGATGTGTGACGAGGGTGTTTGAGAAGTGCTGTACGTATAACGCACATATCGGATTTTGAAGACTTCATGTGAAAATAAAGTGTAAAAGTATCATTAATGTTTATACTGGTTAAAGTTTAAATTATTGATACAATATTTTTAATACATTGGGTTAAATAAATGACTAAAAATAATTTCACATGTTTCATTTAAGGTGGCTTCTATGAAACTTAAAATTATATATGTGCCTCACAAGTATGACCTGAATTATATTCATAATGGACAGTTCTAAGATTAATCTTCATGCTTAAATCTGAAAGCTGAGAATACTTTTTAGTTTAGTAAGTTAGGAAGTGTCCTCCACCTTTGTTGAGGGCATTATCATCGGCCTGGTCATCCACGCCAGAAATCTAAGAGACATGTTAACTCTCCTCTCTTCCTCGAGTCCACATGTAATAATGGTTGACTCGTTCTCAAATTCATGCCAACGTCATCATCCTTTCTACCAAGCAGTCCTCACCATTCTTTATGTGGGCATTATAAGAGTCTTCACACCACTCTCCCTATTCACCAGTCTAGGTTCCCCAAACGCACCTCCTACACAGTCAAATCTGGCCACTCCTGAGCAAGGTCCTTCCACTGGGCCTATTACTGTGTTCATAGACACAGTACATCCACCACCATCATCACCCCCTGCCCTCGGGCCCATTCGGATTGATCTCTTCTCCTCTGAACTGCTGTATTGGAAATGATGCAAAGAAATTCTTACGTGTGTATATGTTGTTAGGTGTGCATTGAGTTGTGGGGGGGGGGGCGGGCATGGGGAATGGAAGAGAAGGGAGAGGAAATGTGGGCAGTAGTATGAAATAATCACTTATTTATAAACAAATTAATTTTTGAATGAACTATAGAATACAGATTCAACATCTTACTGGATGTCCTGGCCAATGCATTAAAACATTATACAGTTTTATCAGACACAAGAATGATAATTCCTCCGATTTCCTCAGGACTATGACCTCCTCAGATGAAATCATGTATGCAAAGAATTTAACAGTGACAAGGACACAGTATTCATAATCATTTTCTATCCCTTTGCTCAAATCTTGCCTCCACCAAGCCTACCTTCCCCCGCCCCCACCCCAATCTTTAGGTGAAAGCCCAGGAACTGAAATTCAAACTTTCAAAAATAATGGATAGTTTGAGCAAGAGATCACGTTCCAGGTCACAGACCAGTGATTACTGAAGAGCTTAAATATGTTCTTGCATAAGACGATCTTATTTGTTGAGAATAGTGAAGTGAGAAAAAGAAAAGGGCCCAGGAGGCAAACTGAGTAATAATTGGTGAACAAGGGAAAACGTGTTTCACGTCTGCTTCTTTCCTGAAAAAGTAAACTAACGAGATAAAAAAGAAAAACTGAAGGACCAAGTTATTTATCTCTGTATTTCAAAAAGCATATACCATAATGTATGGAGCTACCTAAGAGAATTTCATTTAGAATTATCATGAAGCTTTCATCTTGTTGACAGGCGATTTGCTTCCTACTAACATTCTCAATAAGTATCCTGCTCAATAACTAATCTTTGTTTTTTCTCTCTGGTGGATTCTAAAAATTAAAAAGTAGTTATACAAATGATTTAGACACTTCTGTAAAACAATAATCATGGAAACATCATTGGCTCCAGGATGAAAGTTGCCATCTTCACTTTAATAATTCTTAGACTTTTTCCTTCAAAGACATACAGTCACTTTTTAAAAATTATAAGAATTTTTTATAGTCATTACCCTTGTGACTCAAAAAGATTTGTGTTCAGACTGATGGATTATTTGAAGTACATAATTAATAATTATTTGTACTGTTACCAAAATGAAGATCCATCTAGACAATTGAATTTCTCTATTATTTAGCAGTTGGTCAAAGCCAAACATTCTGATAAGTTCTGTTATGAAGCTGCCTTTATTTGTAGAATCTCCAAGTCTGAAGAATATTTAGAATCCATTTAATCCACCTTCAGATCCAATTTAGGCATCCTGTTCAATTTATCAAGAGGTTTACCCTTTTGCTCTCAGATCTATTCAATAATTCACCAGACTTTCACGTAATGCTTGAAGAGCCTTTAAGCTTTCTATAACTTTAACAATCAAAATGACAAGCCTGGCTAATTACCACACTAAGAGGCTGATTTCCAATATCAAAATTCCCCCTTTGCAAGAGTTCCAGCACAGGGTGGTGCCTGCTTGTAACTGGGTTAAGATTACCCAAGTTTCTGGAAGACTTAGCTTTTCCTGCTCCCGCTTGGGCAAGGCAAAATGAGATCAGCATTCTTTTCTGATTCCTACAACTCATGTTTTTCAATAGAAAAGGTCAGAAGGATTCTGATCTAAGATTTACATACTATTTCTGTAAAGTTACATAGTGGGGACCACCACGCTAGAAGTGTTTGCTCTTTGAGGATGCTAAAATAGAGACTGTGCTGCTTTGACTTTCCCCCTATACTTCCTAGACTCTTCTGTGTTTCTAACTCCCATCTTCCTTCCAATCCCAATCTTTTAGTTCAAGGAGAGGCAAACCATGGCACATGGGCCAAATCCAGATTGCCACCTGTTTTTGTAGATAAGATTCTTGGAACAGAGGCGTGCTCATTTGTTTCCCTATCGTCTATGGCTGCCCTCCTGCTGTAACAGGAGAAATGAATAACTGTGAAACGGATCATACACACAGTCTCCGCAAGCCTGAAACATTACAATCCGGCCCTTTGAAAATGTTTCCTGACCTTTGGTCTGGCAAGATCACCGAGTCCTCTTACACCTTCCTTTTCACAACACATATGTGGTGGATGAACAAGTCAAGGGTCACTTTTTCATGAACATGTAATTTCATGTCATGTCTTTGTCTGACTTACTTCACTTAGCATCATGCCCTCCTAGTCCATCCATGTTGCTGCAAATGGCAAAATTTCATTCTTTTTTTATGACTGAGTGGTAGTCCATTGTCTATATAATACCACAACTTCTTAATCCATAGGTTGCTTCCATATCTTGGCAATTGTCAATAATGCTGCTGCAAACTTTGGGTGCAAATACCTTTTTGAATTAGTGTGATTTTTTTTCAGCTATATACCCAGGAGTAGAATTGCTGGGTGATATGGTAGTTCTAATTTTAGTTTTTGAGAAACCACCATACTGTTTTCCACAGTGGCTGCACCAATTTACATTCCCACTAACAGTGTACAAAGTTCCTTTTTCTCCACATCCTTGCCAACATTTGTTATTTGTATTCTTTTTTTGATGATAGCCATTCTGACAGGTATGAGGTGATATCTCATTTGTGGTTTTGATTTGCATTTTCCTGATAATTAACGATGTTGAGTATCTTTTCATATTGCTTGTTTACCATCTGCATTTCCTCTTTGGAAAAATGTCTATTCAGCTCCTCTGCTCATTTTAAAATTGTGTTGTTTTGTATGATTCCACTTATATAAAATTCTAGAAAAGACAAACTATAGTAACAGAAAGCACATCAATGGTCACGATGGACCAAAAGCAGGAAAAATGGAATAACTGCAAAGAGGCATAAACAAACTTTTTGAGGTGAAGGAAAATAGTTTATACCCTGTGCATGGTGGTGTTTACATGTGATATAACATGTAGTGTTACATTCTTCAGAAGTCATCAAGTGATACAAATAAACTTAGCTAATTTTATTGTTTACCATGAAAGCTAACTTTTAAATTAAAAATTCTTTTAAAATATAAATAGTTATATATGGGAAGAGGAAATAGAAGGTACAGAGGAGGAAGCTAGACTCAACTGCATGCACCTTATTTGGTATTTATACACATTTCACATAGTTATAAAAGAAAATTAAGCATTATAAAATCAACCACCTAAAATTTAATGCACAATAAAACAAGCTAACCTAATATGCGCTCACTCCAAAGCCTAATTCTCTTTGAGGAGCTATTCCATGTGACCCCATAGCCCAATAATTTGACTATACATTCTGAGTGGGTATGCTAGTAGGACAAAAAAATGGTCAAAAAATTATTTTTAGTACTCATATTGTTGATGGCAGTGTTATCACACTAGAAGCTATCAGTAACTACTCAGTAGTTACTCAGTAATCACTAGTAACTACTGAGTCTTACTAAGAATAGACTCAGGAACCAACAAGTGATAATCCCTCTCTTGTCAAAGATAACAACAATATCAGTATTATCTTTATTATCAATAAGGATAATACCTACAATGCACTGAAACATGTCAAATATCTTTAAATCAATGAATTCCAAAAAATTCACAATTCTTTATTATTAAAAGTGCTACGTTTTCAAAAATGAATATTTATCCTGCCTTTATTTTAGGAACTTTACCTCAGGGAAATAAAAAGGTTCATGAGGGAATCTTTTCTTATAAGAGCAGTTCAACTAGTAACTGAGGAAGGAGTAATGTTATTAAAATTCTGTAGAGCACAAACATAACATTGTAAAGACACTAAACACCAATAAAAATTGATAAAAAATCCAACTTCTTTACAACTTCTAGTGAAATAATGAATCTAAGATATTGATCATCAGTGGCTACTAATATGCAACAAAGAAAAACACTAAATACTACATGTTTAGGTATTTACCTAAATAAACAATACTGCCTATGAAATAGTCTTGCCAATAAATAAATAAATAACCTATATTCAATCAATCTAGATTTAACTACCAATACAATGAATAGAAGAGTATGTTAAATGACACCATGGGGATGCAATCAACGATACACCGACCAAGCGAGACTCTATAGGACTACAGGACAAACTTGATCTATTTAATAAGTGAGAAGTTTTCTTTTAAAAAGGAAATAGCGCAAAGACGGCAATATAGGAATTATTGTAGATTTGAAGGGGTATGGTATTGTGATAACATTTAAGAAGTAGTGTCTGTTTTAGAGAAACATATAGAAATTATTTAGAGACGAACTTACATGGTATCTGGGATTTCCATCAAAATAAAATGGAGGTAAAAGGGATATAGGTAAGTCATTAGAGGAAGCAAAATTAATAACGGATTGATAATTGTTGAAAGGTAGATGAAATTCTTCATTATATGATTCTATTTAGTGCATCTTTGAGATTTTCCATAATAAAAAGAAGCTAGAAGATACTTGCTGTCATAATATAGTAGGTTAACAGTTAAATACAAAGAAGATACCTGAGAATAACTTTTAAATGCTTTTTGGAAGTCATCTTATAACTAGGATTTAGAGAATGAATCCTTTAAATAGTGTCGTAAGTAGCAAATCATACTTTCAGATTCAGGTTATTTCAAGGATAATATTTAAATAATAGACTCCCAATTGTTTATGAAACTAAAATGGCATGTAGAATGAAATCGGATTTTTAACTTGATATGAAACATTTTTAAAATGCCAGTCATTGATCATTATTTCCAAACTAAGCGTTATTTTTTTTTATAGTACTGTAGAGAAGAAAGCACTTATCAGATTGCAGTTACAAGTGAGGCAAAATAGCAATGCTGAGACTAATAAGTATTATTGTGTTCTTATGAGGTGCTCCATTGTTACAAGAATATGTGCCAGAATGAGTATATTAAACTGAATTTTGCTAAGGAAAATAAACTGAAGTGAATTCACATAGCCCACCAGGTCTATCTTACTGTCATGGATAGCTGATGCTATCTGTGCCCCATCCCCTGCCCCCTGAGTGGTCATCACAGACTGTGGAGCTACATATTCCCAAACGGTCAGCCCTACTAGCTCATTAAATCCAGTGGAGTGAGAGATTTTGCTAATATTATCCAAGACTATAACTACCAATTTAACATTAAAACTAATACTAATTCTTTGTTAAACCTATTATGCTTCTCAAACTTGCTGATTATCCTTATAGCTGAATGCGTAGTACTGGATTATGTTGTCTGCTATTTTTCAGAAGTAGTTGTTTTTCTCATATCCAGCTTCCTACCACATATTCACACATACCAAAAACATCATAGGACTTCAGGGGAAGTACTGCTTGATGCCTTGATTCACTCTTGAGTCACAAAAGCAGAAATGAAATCTCCTCCTCCTACTGCCCCTCATTCAGAGTCTCCCCTCACCATTCAGAGCAATACCCGGAAACCTCAAGCAGCAAGGGTTGGCAGCAGCTGGCCCTTGTCTGAGACCTGATATGGGGAATGTAAAGAGCTCTCCAGAATAAATGGGTTTAGTTATTTTCATAATCTCCTACTGACCAGACTCTGGAGCAAGATTCTGAGTTCCTCATAAGGATCCACATAAATGTAACACTTAACCAAAGAAATGCACAGCCGAAATTTCATCAAAAATATTTTGCTAGTTATAAGAAGAATTTTACTTATTGCTCATTTTAACCTACTACAACCTACACTGTTGAAGTTGTTTAGTTGCTAAGTCATGTCTGAATCCTTTGTGACCCCACCAAGCCCCTCTATCCGTGGAATTCTTCAGGCAAGAATACTGGAGTGGGTTGCCAGGTCCTTCTCCAGGGGATCTTCCTGACCCACAGACTGAACCTGCTCCTCTTGTTTGGCAGGCAGATTCTTTACCACTGAACCACCTTGGAAGCCCGTACTGTTCTCATTATTTTATAAACACTAATTTAACATCATAAACCTATAAGGTAATCAGTCACAAGCTATCACATAATGAAACACCACAGTTTCATTAAAGAAGAAACTGAAGTTCTGCTGCTGCTAAAGTGCAGAGAGATTAAATAATTTATCCCAGGGCACACAGCTAGTAAGTAGCAGAGGTGGGATTCGAACCCAGGCTTAAGTTGCTTAACCACTGTATTCTGCCACCTCTCTGCTGAACTCCTCTGACACTTCAGCTATGCTATTTCACAGTACAAATTCCCTTTCTCTTTATAGCTAAAGGCCGTATTTTAAACATATCAATCAATTTAAGCTTATGGCAGTTTAAAAGATTATCTTTGAACATATTCTTAAAATCCACATAAAAGGAGACAGACGTCAGAGTAAGGGTCAAGGGGAATTTAAGAATAAGTAACTGAAGTAAATATACAACTCCTAATGGTTCACAGATGGATCCTTAACTGTTCACTTACCAAAAAAAAAACAGGGGGCAATGAAAAATGTTCTCAATCTGCTATGCATTATAAAGGCAAAGATTCATCAGTTAAAAAAAAAGTTGCAAGTTTATTGGCTTTTTTCCTTTCAATAAGGTAACTGCATCTCATTTTACATGCTAAAAGCTTACCAGCTCCTGGAAGATTACAGGAGCACTGCTTGTGGACAGAATTTTGGAGATCCACACAGGAGGAAAGATAGCTCACTTCCAGAAGATGCACAATTGAGACACACATGAAAGCCAGTGACTACACCACAGCAGAAATTTTGTAAAATGTAACCTATATTCTACACACTTGAAGACATAATGTGAGAGGTAGTTATACTGCTAGAGAATTTATTTTTGTGGTTAGCCTATTTTACAATTAATTTGAGAAAATGGCCCAATTACTAGACAGTCTCTTGTACTTTGCAGCTGAACTATACACATTCTATTGCTGCATTCCCTACCCTTGATAATTTGTTGTTGTTCAGTTGCTAAGTCATGTCCAACTCTTTGTGACCGCGTGGATCTGTAGCCCACCAGGCTCCTCTGTCCAGAGGATTCTACAGGCAAGAAATGGAGTGGGTTGCCATTTCCTCCTCCAGGGGATCCCAAGGATCAAACCTGCATCTCTAGCATTGGCGGGTGGATTATTTACCACTGTACCATTTAGGAATCTCCCTTGCTAACTAGCATGTCTAAAAATATAAATATGTTGAAGTTAATTTAAACCTAAGGGACCAGTGATGTGAATATTCTTGTGCTAAATATAAGTATCCAATGAAAAAATGCCTTTGCAAGTCCAATTCATACACATGTTATAAGAAAAATGGAAAAGATGAGCAAAATTCCAAAAGCCTTTAAAAAAGATATAGGGTATCCCCAAGCAAAGGAGCAATACTCTTGGTCTTGTAAAATGAAAAAAAAAAAAGGGAATTTAAGTTTTCTTATAAGGAGATCTTAGAGCAGGAGGGGAAATTTAAACAATGGGGGGAAAACTCTATTGAGGGCTATAGACAACCAATAATTTAATCAACATTTTAATAAATAGAAAATCAATTCTCCTGCTCTTAAGACAAAAATATAATAATCAAAATGTATTTCAGTTCACTATTCAGGCTAGACAAGGGGGAAAGATGACAAAAACCAGAAGAAAGAAAAGACCATCATCTCAGACTTATTCTAATCATTTCTACAACCACAGAAACCACATACGGTACATCTTCTTGAATCAGCCCGTTTTCAAATATTCTGCACTAATGTTCAGATACATTCATTCCTATTTACCACATGTGCTGACTTTTGAAAAATACTGTTATCAAACCCACTTGGACCCAGTGCTCAGGTTCACTCCTGCTATAGTCCCAGTTCCAACTCCCACCAGTAGCTGGACACCTTTGGTTCCCCTATCATTTCCCTCTCAACCTCCCCCATGCCCAGACAATCCCCAGCTCCAATCTGTTTGGGCTCCGTAACCTGACCTTCCTTCTCACTGTGGTAGCCAGGATTCCACTCTTCAGACCTCCAGCCCTGAATTGTTCTCCCATCCTCTACCTCAACTGGACAACATTAATTTGCTGGCCTCTGAGCCTTGAACTCCCTATTATTCCCCAGCAGCTTTTTGACCACCAGTTCCCTTTCCACAAACCTCAACAACAGAAAAGAGAATTTTAGGTACTTACCTTGGTCATCCAACTAGGTCTAGTTCCTCCCTCTCTGAAAGGTTCTTTCATAGTGCAGTCAAGATGAAGAAGTAGTGATGGGAAAATCAGTTTGAGTTCTCAAATATTTACTGAGCATCCACTATATGTCCCAGGCTAGCACTGCATTCCTCATTAGCTGGTAGGGGGTGGATCTGACACACCCTGACATTCACAGATGTCTCATCAGTGAATGAGACATCTTGGGCTCTCGAAACCCTCAGAATTGAATGGGTAAGGGACAGGGGTGAACACTTAAATAGGATATAAGGGTGATCTTAAGGGAGATAATCTAGCTTCACTGGCAGAATGAATTTCAAAGAGAAAGGGTGAACGAGGGACATACGCTTGCCTACACTGTGAGCACAAAAGGAGAAGCCATTATTTCTGAACAGAAGTCTTTGTGGTGGAAATGGCTTTTGGAGCAGCCTGGGAGGGTCAGCGGGTTTTCAGTGAGAGAAAGGAACAGGAAAGTGTTCTTGGTATGCTTGCCCACGCAGTTGCCCCCTTGAATATGTCTGGCTGCTCTCACTCATTTTCCAGTGTGGATGTGTATTACTTTGCTAAGGCTGCTGTTAACAACGTGCAACAACCCGGGTGACTTGAACAACAGAAATTTATTGGCTCAAGTTTCCGGAGGCCAGCAGTTCTAGGTGAAGGGTCTTAGCAGGGTTTGTTCCTCCTCAGGACTGAGAGGGAAAATCTGTTCACCCTTCTTGCCTAGCTTCTGCTGGGCTGATGGCCAACCTGTCATTCTTTGGCTTATAGAACCATTACCCTGATCTCCACTTCCCCCTTCACATGTTTTATCTTCCCTGTATGTCATTCTTCAAATTTCCCTTTTTTATAAAGACACTGGTCGCTGCACTAAGAATGGTATTAATATAGATACATACCTAGAAAGGGACAGGTATAGTGAAATGGATTCTTCTGTATGGTTTGTAAAAATCACTCCATACTTACTATGCATACTGTGTAGATAAATTAGGAAGATTTCTTACAGTACAAAGGCATTTTCAGATACACAGATTTTTGTTTGGGGGAATACTGGTCTTTTGCAAATTCTTCACCTCAAAGCCCATAGCACATTGAAGAAACATCTCAAGTTTCATGTTTTTAGATTCTCTATATCTGAACAGACAAGAAAGGCATATTTTAATGCTTACAGATCCCAAGTCTACTAGTGACTTGTTTTCTTCCCGTGAGAGGTAAATGCACAAAGGGAAAAGATACTGCATTTCAGTACAAACAGGATCCAAACAAAAATATTAGAGCTTGGCTCCTGAACAAGTGAGAAAAGGTTTGATGCCATCTACTCTTACTGTAAGTTCTGTCATGAAGATACTCAGTTCAAAAGGGAGGAAAGCAAGAGAGGATATTTTCATCCTACCATTTCAGTAATAGGAGTTGGACAGAAAAGTGGTAATAATACTTTAGATTTTCATGGTGCTTTAGAATTTTCAAAGAGTTCTCACATACTCTTATTTCATTTGACTACTGTTTGGTGGGCAAAATAAGGGCAATGATCCCCATTTTAAAGATAATGACAATCAGAGAGTTTAAGGGGTCTCCAAACATGACCCAGATAATAAATAATAAGAAACACAAAGAGTGCATCCAAACCTTCAGAACAGCTTTTTGTTAGCCTTTGGGAACACTAGCCTTTAGGGACAGCATGTAGCTTCTCAATGTCAAAACTGAGTTAACTTATGAAGTTCTTCACCAAGAATTTGTCGCAAAAGATGTTCACGCCAAATGTTTACTAGCTGTTTCAGGTCAAACTGTTTATTAGCTGTTAATCAAAGTGTTCCTGATAAAGCTCTGTATTATTTCATTAATGGCTGCCATACATCACACGTAAACAATGAACTACAGAAAAAATAATACACAACAGGTCCCTGTCACTCATCCAAAGTATTAAAAGATAATTTAATTTATTCATTGAGTCAACAAATGAGTTGAAGGTTGAGCAATGACTCTGTGTTACAGATTGGGTTACATACTAGTGGTAAAATAAGTGCCAGAGTGCCCCATCTTCATGGAGCTCACTGTTTGGCATGTGTCTATGGGGGGGGGGTACTTATAACTGTAAAATGATTAAATGTGAAGGGCACTAGGGAAGAAAATTGTGACAGAAAGACCCCCCCTAAGCAGACAGACTGGGATAATCAGGAAAGCCCTTTCTAAGGAGGTGACGTAGGGGCCAAGATTCGAAGTCTGTGGATGAGTTAAGAAGGACCAGGCGACTTCACTTTCACTTTTCACTTTCATGCATTGGAGAAGGAAATGGCAACCCACTCCAGTGTTCTTGCCTGGAGAATCTCAGGGATGGCGGAGCCTGGTGGGCTGCCGTCTATGGGGTCACACAGAGTCGGACACGACTGAAGCAACTTAGCAGCAGCAGTGGTGTGTTAGGGGAGGGTGCAGTAGAGAGGAAGGAGATATGAGGCAGAAGAAATAGAGTGCAAAGGCCTCAACTTGGGATAGAACATAGCACATCTTAGAATACAGAAGAACCGTCTATAACAGCCATCTCTACTTTCTCACCTGTTTCTCTTTAACACTCTTTAGCTGATTTCCCATCTCCACCACTCCACTCACCCTGTTAAGGTCAGCAATGACCACCATAATGTAAATCCAACCCACACGTCTCTGTCATGTTATTCAGTCTCTCACTAGCATTCATGGCTGATCATCGGCCTTCCACTTTAAAAAGCTGGTAACAATCTCTGGGCTCACCTTCTCAGTCTTCTTTGCTATCTTCTTTTGCTTCACTTCTCAATATTAGAGCTACCGGGTTGGATCCTAAGTGCTGTACTTTTTTCTGTCTACATCTTTAAGAGATGTCATCCAGTCCCATGGCCTTAATCCTGCTGTACTGTGAATCTCAAATACATACCTCTGGATCTGATCTGTCTACTGAGATGCAGATTCATATATAATTGCCTCCTGTCTCTACCTGAATGCCAAATGGGCCTCTCAAACATATGGAAATAAACATGGGTTCCCATGCCCTCAAACCTGCTCATCTTCTAGTCTTCTCCATCTAAGTAAATGAGGAACTACTCTTCACACTTCTCTTCCCGTTACTCAACTCTCACTTATACATACTAACAAGTTTCTGTCTCCAAAACACATCCTATAATCATTCACTTCTCTCTGCCTCGATTACCATCACCCTAATCTGACAAAACCTGTCCGGACAAGTTCATGTATTCCTGCCAGTCTCCCTGCAGCCATTCCTTCCCTTTTGAAATCTAACTCCATTTTTCCGGCTGAGTAATATTCCATGTATACATGTACCACAACTTCTTCACCCAGTCATCTGCTGATGGACATCGAGGCTGCTTCCATGTCCCAGCTATTGTAAATAGTGCTGCAGTGAACACTGGGGTGCATGTGTCCTTTTCAATTATGATTCCCTCAGGGTATTATATGCCTAGCAGTGGGATTGTTTGGCAAATAGAACGTTTCTTTTAACATGCAATTCAGATCACGTCACTGTGTTTATTGAAATCCTACAAGGACTATTTCACTAGGAATAACATCCAATTCCTTAATCTAGCCTACAAGCCTTTCATAACCTGACCTAAGACCACCTCTCTAACCTCCTCTCCTTCAACACACCTTTCTTCCACACTGCGGTAGGCAGGAATGGCCTCTCTCCCCAGGATGTCCACATCAAAATTCCAGGAACCTGGAATTATGTTGCCTCACATGGCTACAGGGAATCACGACTGCAGATGAAAGCAAGAAGACATAAGAAGGACAGAGAAGATGAATGCTGTTGGGTAACCAAGGCAAAAAATGATGGTAAACTTGGAGTAGGGAAGCAGCAGTGAAATAAGCTAATGTATTAGAGTGCAATTAGAGCTATAATTTGGAATTAAAATGAACAAGACAAAGTGACAGATTGGGATATGACAAGTCCAAATGAATAGAGCTCAACAATGAGTTTCAGACTGATATTCTCAGCAACTTAGAAGCCTGCCTGTGTGCTCAGTCACTCAGTCATGTCCGACTCTTTGTGACACCTTGGGCTGTAGCCTGCCAGGCTCCTCTGTCCATGGTCTTTTTCAGGCAAGAATACTGGAGTGGGTTGCCATGCCCTCCTCCAGGGGACCTTCCGGACCCAGGAATCACACCAGAGTCTTTTGCACTTCCTGCATTGGCAGGCAGATTCTTTCCCACTAGCGCCACCTGGGATGCAACTAGTTTCCCTAAAACAAAATTATCTAAAAGGTAATTTGTCAAAGATCCCTTCTCTCCAGGTGGACGTTACAGGCCACAGCTAAACTCAAGTATCCTGATGGGTTTCACTGTGGAGGTCTCGTAGCACCTCCCAATTTTGTGATCCAGAGATTCCCAAAATGGGAACCTTGGGGTCCCCAAGATCCTTTCAGGCAGTTGGCAAAGCCAAAACTATTTTCATCATCACAAGAACATGTTATTTAAAGCCTAGATGACAAGTGATATCACAGCAGAAGGGACGTTGAAAGAGACAATGCAGTAAGGTGACTGGCAAAAATGTAAAAATAATGCCACTCTTTCTTTGTAGAAATTATTTTTCACAAACATGTTAACATATAAAGAGTTCATTACTGAGTTTTAAGTAAACTGAAATAAAAAACTTCCATGTTTTAATTTCTGACAGTAAATATTAACGAATAAAACCCCAGATGAACAAAAGCTCTTAAAGGTCCTCAGTAATCTTTAGTTGTGAGACCAAGTTTGAGAAGCAGCGTCTGAAAAGGCCATCAGAGGGTTCTGAAGATGGGGACAAGGGAAACAGTCTCCCATGCCCTCCCTCTGGCTGGCAGAGCCTCCTCTAGGCTGGAACTTGGGGATGCTGTCTACAGAAGCCCCGGATTTCATATCCTGACCCCGGTCTCACCTGGAAGCCTCGCGGCCTTGAGCCCAGTCGGTCTGTGGTCCGCTGACCGGGTCCAGAGCGCACAATGACCAGTCACTGTCGCGGGGTCGAGTGTCATCTACTTGCGTAAGGGATAATGCTGACAAACGGGAAAAGGAATCACCGTGGGTGGAGAGGGGCACGGCTGGGTGGCGGCGCGGGCCCTGGGCCGCGGTCGTCGAGGGCCCGTGTCCTCCCCCTGAGTCTGGGCCACCCCCTTCGACAGGCCACCCCGATCTGAGGAGTCCAGGAGCCCAAGTTCTCCGAGAGAGGAGGGGGGCCCGGCCCTCACCCACCTGTTGCTCTTGATGGAATATTCAGAATATTCGGCCCCACCATGTTGGGCAATTTCGTGGTTCTCTGGGGCCCTTCCATCTCCTTAGACAGGAAAACACTGGGCAAAGTCCTCTGGGACCCTGTCATAGTCGTGTTGTTGTCGGAGTCAACGTGGTGAGACACGTGAGGCGCCCTGAAGCACAGGAAGCGTCGTCTCTAGGTTCCGGCAGCTCAGCTGATAAAGGTCGGACTCTGATCTGAGCCTGCGCAGTAGCAACCAAGAAACCTACGCCTCACGCACTCCCCTTCTTGTGACTCTGAGCTGGAGTGGGGCATGTTCGGCCCAAGGCGGGGCGTCCTCTAAAGAAGACGAGGTGTCCTCAAAAGAATGCGGGGTTAGCAGGCTTCATTCTGTCTAGCGTTGATAAGCGTTCAGTTCAGTTGCTCCGTCGTGTCTGACTCTTTGCGACCCCATGAATCGCAGCACGCCAGGCCTCCCTGTCCATCACCAACTCCCGGAGTTCACTCAGACCCACGTCCATCGAGTCAGTGATGCCATCCAGCCATCTCATCCTCTGTCGTTCTCTTCTCCTCCTGCCCCCAATCCCTCCCAGCATCAGAGTCTTTTCCAATGAGTCAACTCTTTGCATGAGGTGGCCAAAGTACTGGAGTTTCAGCTTTAGCATCATTCCTTCCAAAGAAATCCCAGGGCTGATCTCCTTCAGAATGGACTGGTTAGATCTCCTTGCAGTCCAAGGGACTCTCAAGAGTCTTCTCTAACACCACAGTTCAAAAGCATCAATTCTTCGGGGCTCAGTTGATAAGAACTGGGGTTATATGTTTGTTTTGCTTCTGTCTTTAGAAGGTGGAAATGTGTTTTAAGGATTAAAAACAAATACTCTAAGGAGCTGAGAATGGCACATGGCACGTATGTATAAATAATAGTTTGAAGGACAGTAGACGCAGCCTACTCCACCTAAAGATTGTGAAGAAAGAGAACTAGATGCAGGGAAGCGAAATTAATATCAACCAGTTCTGCATCTGAGGTTTCAACCAACCATCCATTAGAAATATTTAGAAAAAAATTTTCAGAAAATTCCCAAAAGCAAAATTTGAATTTGTGGAGCACCAATAATTACTTACTTTAAAGTATTTACAACCATTAGCATAGCATTTACGTTGTATAGGACTTCCCTGGTGGCTCAGATGGTAAAGAATCAGCCTGCAATGCAGGAGACCCAGGTTTGATCAATTCCTTGGGTCGGGAAGATCCCATGGAGAAGGGAATGGCTTGTTGTTCAGTCACTTAGCTGTGTCCAACTCTTCACAATGCCAGGCTTCGCTGTCCTTCACCAACTCTTAGAGCTTGCTCAAACTCATGTCCGTTGGGTTGGTGATGCCATCCAACTATCTCATCCTCTGTCGTCCCCTTCTCCTCTTGCCTTCAATCTTTCCCAGCATCAGGGTCTTTCCTAATGAGTCGGCTCGTCTCATCAGGTGGCCAAAGCATTGGAGCTTCAGCTTCAGCATCGGTCCTTCCAATGAATATTCAAAATTGGTTTCCTTTAGGATTGGCTGGTTTGATCTCTTTGCATTCCATGTACTCTCAAGAGTCTTCTCCAACACCACAATTTAAAAGCATCAATTCTTTGGCGCTCAGCTTCCTTTATGGTCCAACTCTCACATCTGTACATGACTACTGGAAAAGCCATAGCTTTGACTATATGAAACTTTGTCGGCAAAATGATGTCTCTGCTTTTAAATACACTGTCTATGTTTGTCATAGCTTTTCTTCCAAGGAGCAAGCATCTTTTAATTTCACGACTGCAGTCACCATCTGCAGTGATTTTGCAGCTCAATAAAATAGTCTGTCACTGTTTCCATTATTTCCCCATCTATTTGCCATGAAGTGATGGGATCAGATGTCATGATCTTCAATTTTTGAATGTTGAGTTTTATGCCTGGAGAATTTCAGGGACAGAGGAGCCTGGTGGACCACAGTCTATGGGGTGGCAAAGTTGGACATGACTGAGTGACTAACACTTTCATTTTCTATATTTGTAAGTATTATAAATGATCTAGAGATGATTTTAAATATATGGGAGGATGTGTATAGGTTATGTGGTTACATGCAAATATTAAGCCATTTAACATAAGGGACTTCACTATCCAGTGATTTTGGTATCTGAGGGTGTCCTGGAACCAACCCCCAAATTACAACTATACTGAGTTCAACCTCTGTCAAGCAAACTCTGGGAGTCACCTGAGACCATCTGGTGCCCACTGTCTGTCAACATCTGAAAGAACACTTACCTTTTCATGTCCTGAGAAGCCACAGAGAAGTGTGTGGTCCAGCAGGAAAGGTTCCTATCTGCACTTAGAGATGTCTCTCCAGCTATGGACTACCTTTGTTGGAACACTGGACACCCTCAGTGGCAGTGGTGGTGTGAAACAGACATGGTTGGGAATTAAAGGACCAGCTCAAGATTTACACTCCTCTCGATCCAAGTCAAAGCCAGAATGGTGGTGAAACCTCCTCCCTCTTAGCAAACTTGAATCCGGAAGGTCGTGACCCAGAGAACGTGATTACAGGCCAAGGAATGACTTTTAAGTTCAAAGGAGCTAGACAGGATCTGGTTGAGCAGAAGGCTTTGAGAGCTTGAGTTTAAAAGGAAATGATGGGAATTCCCTGGTGTTCCAGTGGTTGGGACTCTGTCCTTCCAGTGCAGGGGGCACAGGTTTGATTCCTGGTCCAGGAACTAAGATCTTGCAAGCCACATGTGAAAAAGTTAAAATTAAAAAATGGAGTGGAAACCTTCTCTAACTCTCAGGGCAAAACTTGCTCTGTCTCACAAATTCTGAACATGGGCTATAATAGCCTCTCTAGCTCGACTCTTTACACTCTCTACTAGACATTTCCTATGTATATCTGGGTCTCTCAGTTAAAAAAGAAATCTTTCTTCTTGCAGCTTTTTGTTTTCCAATATCCAGTCTAGACTATCTAACCATTATAATTTTTAATATAATTTCTGATGCCAAAGTAGGGTCAACTCAACAAACCATGCTGACAAAATTCAGAACAACAATCACATTAACAAATTATAGTTCTGTTCCTTCTATTGTTAAGTTTAATGATCTGTGTTAACAGGGCAATTTGATATATATATATATATACACATTAAAATACATTCTGGATTCCCAGAGTGAGGTCCATCTATCTATCTATCCATCTATATATCTACCTATCAATCTATCTATCTGTCCATCTATCAATCTATTGAGAGATAAGAGAGCTACAGACTTAGAAGCAGGTGTCCTGGTGGAAACTCAAATTTTCACATCTTACACCAAATGTTCATGGTCACTTGCAGTGCTAATCAATGCTGGATATTTTATATTGAAAAATATTACCCATTTCAAACAATGACCTTCACATTGAAAATGCAAATACTAATTAGAAACCCCTGAGTCAGCTAATGGAAAGTTTTGTATGTGTAAGTTCAAGGTAAATTATAATACACATATCTAAGGCACAGGAAATGTGAAGAAAATACCATAAGAATCTCTGAAGTATATTCCTAGAGCTCAAAAAAAGAATTTGGCAAACGTTAGAAGAACTGCATCCTGGCAGTTCTTCAAAAGCTTGGCAATCCTGAAAAGTTGACCAGTACTCAATCCCTAGCAAGAACTGAGTGAAGTCAGGCTACATATTATGTTCAGTTCTCTTCAACTTTTTCTGTGCTGTTGTATTTGAGAATGCAATAAGGGACTTAGAACGCTGTGTCACAACATATATTTTGACATCTGGGAGACTCTTTCACCTTATCAGATTACAAACATTATCAGGTATCATTGACAATGACACAGAGATTGTGGGATGTAGACAGATGATTGTGTTCTAAAGCACAGAAGCTGAAGCAGCAGGTAATTTATCACTCTCAGCTTTCAGAGTCAGTGTAGCATGGGGGGCTGGCAGTGAGCCTTGAGATCAAATACCAGTTTACACAAGGGAATATTGTACCCAAGTCCACGAGGTTTCTTAGAAAATGAGAACTGTCACTGCGTTCTGCCTCTTAGGTTAAATATTATCCAGCAATGATAGATGCAGAGGGAGAAAACTGAGTTGAAAGGGAGGAAGGTGAGAAGGATGTATGCCAGAAGAAAAAGAAGCATTCTTATTTAGAAATTGACAAAAGTAACAACCACATGGCTCCCAGGTAGAAATTTAAGGCAAGTGGCATGATGGTTAAGTATCATCTTAACCAACTCCAACTCCTGGGAGTCCTGGGTTTGAATCCTGGCTTTGTCATGTCTCAACTTTACAAAATGGGCAGATGAATTTCAGCCTGGCTTCCCTGGTGGCTGAGATGGTAAATAATCTGCCTACAGTGCAGGAGACCTGGTTTTGGTCCCTGGGTTGGGAAGATCCCCTGGAGGATGGCACAGCGACCCACTCCAGTATTCTTGCCTGGAGAATCCCCATGAACAGAGGAGCCTGGCAGGCCGCAGTCCATGGGGTGGCAAAGAGTCAGACACTATTGAGCAACTAAGTACAGCATTAGGGATAATAATGATGGTATCATAAAGAATTGAATAAGGAATATGTAGAATGAGTAAACAACAGGGTCCTATTGTATAGCACAGGTAACTACATTCAATATCCCATGATAAACCATCATGGAAAAGAATATGAAAAAGAATATATATGTATATATATATGTATTCATACATGTACTGAATCACTTTGCTGTACAGAAGAAATTAACACAACATTGTAAATAAGTATCATCGATAAAATTTTTTTAATTAAAAATAAATATTTAAATTGAACCGAATGATTCACTGTGGTGACAATTGATGGATATACATAGCATACACATATATGAATAGAATATCTGTAAATATGCAACCAGAGCTTTATATTTAGAAATAAGTGACCTGGGGTTCAGTCTCAGTTCTGACACTTAAATTGCTCTGTAACTTTAAACTAGTTAAGCATTCTTCTCTTTTGTTTTCTCCAACTGAAGAACACAGATAATAAATCCCTAACTAACACCATTGTTCTGAGAATCAAATATACTTGGATGAAGAGTTTATGATTTCTTCTAAAAAATACAATATTAGCAATTAGAATCAATAAGAATAAACATTTTTAATTGTGGTAAAATACAACTAACGTAAAATTCACCCTCTTTGTTTCTAAATGAAGAGCTCTACAGTGTTGATCACATTCACACTACCGTACCACCAACTTTCCGAATTCCAGAAGTTTTTCATCTCGCAAAATCAAAACTCTGTATTCACTAAATAACAATTTCCAATCCGCCTCTCAATTCAGTTCTTGGAAACCACAACTATACTTTCTGTCTCTACAAATTGACTACTCTGGACACCTCATATAAATGGAATCATGTAATATTTGTCTTTTCATGACTGGTTTATTTCACTCAAGCATATCCTCCAGTTTCATCCATGTGTATAGAATGTCCTACCTTTTCAAGGCTGAATATAATATCCCTCTATTGGATATTAATGTGAATAATGTTCCTTCTTTGGGGTGTTCATTATTTTTAACTCCTGTTCTTCATTCTGGAGACATTTTAAGCTTCAGCCTCTTACCAACATGTATATCTTTCAATGTAATTCATTTATCACAACCAGCCTGATAAACTCATTTCTTTCACACCAAACACTATTCTGCTTTCTTCTGAGAACATCTGGTTCACAAAAAAAGAGGAGCCTGACAGCAGTAACTATAATTGATCAGTGCTGTATCTACCTGACATAAAAAGCATTTCAACAAATTCAAAATGATTAATGATAGTCTCTTAATTTAGCTGTGCCCAGAGAAACTGCAATGATTTGGTGTGTCTGTCACTATCCTTGAAGAAAAGTCATTTTTCACAGGAGCTATCTTGTCTGTTGTTATAATTGATAATATGGTCTAATGCTAAAGTTTAGTGTTGCTGCTTCTGCAAAGAGAAAAGTTTGCCTAACCTAAAAGCACTTGTTTTATACAATTTTTTGCAACTGTTTATTGAAGGAGAAAGACCGAAGCACACATACACTTACAGGATATAATACTCCATAGAGATTGGTTACTGAGTGTTTTATTTCAAGGGTTTTAAAAAATTATCTTACTTTCTCACTTCGTTAGTAAAGATACTTTTATGCAGCTTTTTATTTTACTACAGATAGAAAACTGAAAGCCAATCTCGAAACATAATAAATCATTTCTAGGAGTTGTTTGAATTTTTTTTTTTTCCAAATAAGGACACGTCACTTTTTCTTTCTGAGCTTTTTATTTGCATGTGGTTTGAATGGTTTTCTCAAACAGGAAATGTGTCAATACACAGAGGATGAAACGAATTTGAGATGAATATCAAGGAACTTCCAGAGAGAAGTGTGAACGTTTTGTGGGTCTTGGCTTACCGTTTTCCACTGCAGTGTTCTCTCTCAATCTGAACTGATCATTTTCTCTGTTTATTTCAGCATACATGTGTGAATGATGAAGAGCACAACATTGATTACAATGTGAAAGGAACTGCTTCTCATTGGTGTGTATTTTATCCTGTATGTTGAGGAGGGGACAATAAGGTCCCTGGATGTGGGGCACCCAGGATCATTCCTTCCAGGCTCAGACACACCCATCCTTAGCTGTTGCTTTGTTTTGAGGTTACACTTGTAAAATGGCTCAACACTTCTGTTTATCCAATATTGACTTTACTTGTTCTAACTATTGGCTAATTTTTATAGGTCAAATACTACAGCATGTTCTTTACATAAATTATTAAGTAAATTCTGGTTGCTGTACCACTGAATTTAAAGACTAGACGGAAACTGAATAACTTAATCTCAATGGAATCAAATTTGACAGGATATACCCATATTACCTTGATTCATGGACCTAACATTCCAGGTTCCTATGCAATATTGCTCTTTACAGCATCAGACCTTGCTTCTATTACCAGTCACATCCACAGCTGGGTATTCTTTTTGCTTTGGTTCCATCCCTTCATTCTTTTTGGAGTTATCTCTCCACTGATCTCCAGTAGCATATTGGGCACTTACCAACCCGGGGAGTTCCTCTTTCAGTATCCTATCATGTTGCCTTTTCATACTGTTCATGGGGTTCTCAAGGCAAGAATACTGAAGTGGTTTGCCATTCCCTTCTCCAGTGGACCACATTCTGTCAGACCTCTCCACCATGACCCGCCTTTCTTGGGTGGCCCCACACAGCATGGCTTAGTTTCATTGAGTTAGACAAGGCTGTGGTCCATGTGATCAGATTGGCTAGTTTTCTGTGATTATGGTTTCAGTGTGTCTTCCCTCTGATGCCCTCTCACAACACCTACTGTCTTACTTGGGTTTCTCTTACCTTGGACATGGGGTATCTCTTCACGGCTGCTCCAGTAAAGCGCAGCCTTTGCTCCTTACCTTGGACGAGTTGCCCCTCCTGACCTTAAACATGGCATAGCTCCTCTCGGCCCTTCTGCTCCTGTGCAGCCGCTGCTCATTGGACCTTGGGCATAGGGTAGCTCCTCTCAGCCGCCTGCCCTGACCTCGGGCGTGGAGTAGCTCCTCTTGGCCACGCTTCCTGTGCCGCCCGTCGCAGCCAACACTCTAGGAATCAGCGAACTGAAATGGACTGGAATGGGTGAATTTATATTCACCATTATATCTCAGATGACCATTAGATGACCATTATATCTACTACTGCAAGCAGGAATCCCTTAGCCATCATGGTCAACAAAAGAGTCCAAAATGCAGTACTTGGATGCAATCTCAAAAACGACAGAATGATCTCTATTCGTTTCCAAGGCAAACCATTCAATAGCATGCTAATCCAAGCCTATACTGCAACCAGTAACGCTGAAGAAGCTGAAGTTGAACGGTTCCATAAAGACCTACAAGACCTTTTAGAACTAACACCCAAAAAAGATGTCCTTTTCATTATAGGGGACTGAAATGCAAAAGTAGGAAGTCAAGAAACACTGGAGTAACAGGCAAATTGGCCTCAGAGTAAGGAATGAAGCAGGGCAAAGGCTAATAGAGTTTTGCCAAGAGAACGCACTGGTCATAGCAAACACCCTCTTCCAACAACACAAGAGAAGACTCTACACATGGACATCACCAGATGGTCAACACCAAAACCAGATTGATTATATTCTTTGCAGCCAAAGATGCAGAAGCTCTACACAGTCAGCAAAAACAAGACTGCGAGCTGAGTATGGCTCAGATCATGAACTCCTTATTGCCAAATTCAGACTTAAATTGAAGAAAGTAGGGAAAACCACTTGGAGAAGGCAATGGCACCTGACTCGAATACTCTTGTCTGGAAAATCCCATGGATGGAGGAGCATGGTAGTCTGCAGTCCATGGGATCGCTAAGAGTCGGACACAACTGAGCAACTTCACTTTCACTTTTCACTTTCATGCATTGGAGAAGGAAATGGCAACCCACTCCAGTGTTCTTGCCTGGAGAATTACAGGGACGGGGGAGCCTGGTGGGCTGCTGTCTCTGGGGTCGCACAGAATCGGACAAAACTGAAGTGAATTAGCAGCAGTGGTAGCAGCAGGGAAAACCACTACACCATTCAGGTATGACCCAAATCAAATCCCTTATGATTATACAGTGGAAGTGAGAAATAGATTTAAAGGACTAGATCTTAGACAGATTGCCTGATGAACTATGGACAGAGGTTCGTGACATTGTACAGGAGACAGCGATCAAGACCATCCCCATGGAAAAGAAATGCAAAAAAGCAAAATGGCTGTCTGAAGAGGCCTTACAAATAGCTGCGAAAAGAAAAGAAGCAAAAAGCAAAGGAGAAAAGGAAAAATATAAGCATCTGAATGCAGAGTTCCAAAGAATAGCAAGAAGAGATAAGAAAGCCTTCCTCAGTGATCAATGCAAAGAAATAGAGGAAAACAACAGAATGGAAGAGACTAGAATTTCTTCAAGAAAATTAGAGATACCAGGGGAACATTTCATGCAAAGATGGGCTTGATAAAGGACAGAAATGGTATGGACCTAACAGAAACAGAAGATATTGAGAAGAGGTAGCAAGAATACACAGAAGAACTGTCCAAAAAAGATCTTTATGACCCAGATAATCATGATGGTGTGATCACTCACCTAGAGCCAGACATCCTGGAATGTGAAGTCAAGTGGGCCTTAGAAAGCATCACTATGAACAAAGCTAGTGGAGGTGATGGAATTCCAGTTGAGCTATTTCAAAGCCTGAAGGACGACACTGTGAAAGTGCTGCACTCAATATGCCAGCAAATTTGGAAAACTCAGCAGTGACCACAGGACTGGAAAAGGTCAGTTTTCATTCCAATCCCAAAGAAAGGCAATGCCAATGAATGCTCAAACTACTGCACAATTGCACTCATCTCACATGCTAGTAAAGTAATGTTCAAAATTCTCCAAGCCAGGCTTCAGCAATATGTGAACCATGAACTCCCTGATGTTCAAACTGGTTTTAGAAAAGGCAGAGGAACCAGAGCTCAAATTGCCAACATCCACTGGATCATGGAAAAAGCAAGAGAGTTCCAGAAAAACATCTATTTCTGCTTTATTGACTATGCCAAAGCCTTTGACTGTGTGGATCACAATAAACTGTGGAAGACTGTGAAAGAGATGGGAATACCAGACCACCTGACCTGCCTCTTGAGAAACCTATATGGAGTTCAGGAAGCAACAGTTAGAACTGGACATGGAACAACAGACTGGTTCCAAATTGGAAAAGGAGTACGTCAAGGCTGCATATTGTCACCCTGCTTATTTAACTTCTATGCAGAGTACATCATGAGAAATGCTGGACTGGAAGAAGCACAAGCTGGAATCAAGATTGCCGGGAGAAATATCAATCACCTCAGATATGCAGATGACACCACCCTTATGGCAGAAAGTGAAGAAGAGCTAAAAAGCCTCTTGATGAAAGTGAAAGAGGAGAGTGAAAAAGTTGGCTTAAAGCTCAACATTCAGAAAACGAAGATCATGGCATCTGGTCCCATCACTTCATGGGAAATAGATGGGGAAACAGTGGAAACAGTGTCAAGATTTATTTTTCTGGACTCCAAAATTGCTGCAGATGGTGATTGATTGCAGCCATGAAATTAAAAGATGCTTACTCTTTGGAAGGAAAGTTATGACCAACCTAGATAGCATGTTCAAAAGTAGAGACAATATTTTGCCAACAAAGGTCTGTCTAGTCAAAGCTATTGTTTTTCCAGTGGTCATGTATGGATGTGCGAGTTGGACTGTGAAGAAGGCTGAGCGATGAAGAGCTGATGCTTTTGGAGTGTGTTGTTGGAAAAGACTCTTGGGAGTCCCTTGGACTGCAAGGAGATCCGACCAGTCCATTCTGAAGGAGATCAGCCTTGGGATTTCTTTGGAGGGAATGATGCTAAAGCTGAAACTCCAGTACTTTGGCCACCTCATGCGAAGAGTTGACTCACTAGAAAAGACTCAGATGCTGGGAGGGATTGTAGTCAGGAGGAGAAGGGGACGACAGAGGATGAGTTGGCTGGGTGGCATCACCAACTATACGGATGGAAGTTTGAGTGAACTCCAGTGTTTGGTGATGGACAGGGAGGCCTGGCATGCCTTGATTCATGGGATCTCAAAGAGTTGGACATGACTGAGCGACTGAACTGAACTGAACTGAACTGAACTGAAACAACTAACACTTTCACTTCACTCCACTTTCATACTTCAAAGAAATCTCTCATTTTTTTCAAAGTGGTTATTTCCAATTTTATTTGGAAATGAAACATTAATTTATATCCTGGGAAAGACTGACTGACCAGAAAATATCGTAATTATGGAAAGGAAAACAGGAGTAATAGATGATTCAAGAAAAATGTGGATTTAGAGAATACATGGATATAAAAACTACAGAGAAGCGAAATGGCTGATCAGAGTTCAATCATTTTTTTTTTTAATCTTACTTCAATTTTATCTTTTGCAGAAAACAAAATCTCTCTTAAGGATCTAATATGATCTCCAATGATTTTATATCAATTTGCTTATGACTTCTGTATAACATAGAACAATGATTATGAGCTATGACTTTGGGGTTCAGACAGATCTGAATTTGAATCTCAGCTTTAGGGCTGAGTAACTGTCTTATATTGGGAAAGATACTTAAGTTTTATGGCTATCATAGGGAATCTCCACACTGTTTTCCATAGTGGCTGTACTAGTTTGCATTCCCACCAACAGTGTAGGAGGGTTCCCTTTTCTCCACACCCTCGCCAGCATTTATTGCTTGCAGATTTTTGGATCGCAGCCATTCTGACTGGTGTGAAGTGGTACCTCATTGTGGTTTTGATTTGCATTTCTCTAATAATGAGTGATGTTGAGCATCTTTTCATGTGTTTGTTAGCCATCCGTATGTCTTCTTTGGAGAAATGTCTATTTAGTTCTTTGGCCCATTTTGATTGGGTCGTTTATTTTCTGGAGTTGAGCTGCAGAAGTTGCTTGTATATTTTTGAGATTAGTTGTTTGTCAGTTGCTTCATTTGCTATTATTTTCTCCCATTCAGAAGGCTGTCTTTTCACCTTGCTTATATTTTCCTTTGTTGTGCAGAAGCTTTTAATTTTAATTAGATCCCATTTGTTTATTTTTGCTTTTATTTCCAGCATTCTGGGAGGTGGATCATAGAGGATCCTGCTGTGATTTATGTCTGAGAGTGTTTTGCCTATGTTCTCCTCTAGGAGTTTTATAGTTTCTGATCTTACATTTAGATCTTTAATCCATTTTGAGTTTATTTTGTGTGCGGTGTTAGAAAGTGATCTAGTTTCATTCTTTTACAAGTGGTTGACCAGTTTTCCCAGCACCACTTGTTAAAGAGATTGTCTTTACTCCATTGTATATTCTTGCCTCCTTTGTCAAAGATAAGGTGTCCATATGTGTGGATTTATCTCTGGGCTTTCTATTTTGTTCCATTGATCTATATGTCTGTCTTTGTGCCAGTACCATACTGTCTTGATGACTGTGGCTTTGTAGTAGAGCCTGAAGTCAGGCAAGTTGATTCCTCCAGTTCCATTCTTCTTTCTCAAGATTGCTTTGGCTATTCGAGGTTTTTTGTATTTCCATACAAATCTTGAAATTATTTGTTCTAGTTCTGTGAAAATGTGGCTGGTAGCTTGATAGGGATTGCATTGAATTTGTAAATTGCTTTGGGTAGTATACTCATTTTCACTATATTGATTCTTCCAATCCATGAACATGGTATATTTCTCCATCTATTAGTGTCCTCTTTGATTTCTTTCATCAGTGTTTTATAGTTTTCTATATATAGGTCTTTAGTTTCTTTAGGTAGATATATTCCTAAGTATTTTATTCTTTTCGTTGCAATGGTGAATGGAATTGTTTCCTTAATTTCTTTTCTACTTTCTCATTATTCGTGTATAGGAATGCAAGGGATTTCTGTGTGTTGATTTTATATCCTGCAACTTTACTATATTCATTGATGATCTCTAGTAATTTTCTGGTGGAGTCTTTAGGGTTTTCCATGTAGAGGATCATGTCATCTGCAAAGAGTGAGAGTTTTACTTCTTCTTTCCAATTTGGATTCCTTTTATTTCTTTTCTGCTCTGATTGCTGTGGCCAAAACTTCCAGAACTATGTTGAATAGTAGCGGTGAAAGTGGACACCCTTGTCTTGTTCCTGACTTTAGGGGAAATGCTTTCAATTTTTCACCACTGAGGATAATGTTTGCTGTGGGTTTGTCATAGATAGCTTTTATTATGTTGAGGTATGTTCCTTCTATTCCTGCTTTCTGGAGAGTTTTTATCATAAATGGATGATGAATTTTGTCAAAGGCCTTCTCTGCATCTATTGAGATAATCATATGGTTTTTATTTTCAATTTGTTAATGTGGTGAATTACATTGATTGATTTGCGGATATTGAAGAATCCTTGCATCCCTGGGATAAAGCCCACTTGGTCATGGTGTATGATCTTTTAATGTGTTGTTGGATTCTGATTGCTAGAATTTTGTTGAGGATTTTTGCATCTATGTTCATCAGAGATATTGGCCTGTAGTTTTCTTTTTGTGACATCTTTGTCAGGTTTTGGTATTAGGGTGATGGTGGCCTCATAGAATGAGTTTGGAAGTTTACCTTCCTCTGCAATTTTCTGGAAGAGTTTGAGTAGGATAGGTGTTAGCTAGAGGAGAACATAGGCAAAACACTCTCAGACATAAATCACAGCAGGATCCTCTATGATCCACCTCCCAGAATTCTGGAAATAAAAGCAAAATAAACAAATGGGATCTAATTAAAATTAAAAGCTTCTGCACAACAAAGGAAAATATAAGCAAGGTGAAAAGACAGCCTTCTGAATGGGAGAAAATAATAGCAAATGAAGCAACTGACAAACAACTAATCTCAAAATATACAAGCAACTTCTGCAGCTCAACTCCAGAAAATAAACGACCCAATCAAAAAATGGGCCAAAGAACTAAATAGACATTTCTCCAAAGAAGACATACGGATGGCTAACAAACACATGAAAAGATGCTCAACATCACTCATTATTAGAGAAATGCAAATCAAAACCACAATGAGGTACCACTTCACACCAGTCAGAATGGCTGCGATCCAAAAATCTGCAAGCAATAAATGCTGGCGAGGGTGTGGAGAAAAGGGAACCCTCCTACACTGTTGGTGGGAATGCAAACTAGTACAGCCACTATGGAAAACAGTGTGAGATTCCTTAAAAATTGCAAATAGAACTACCTTATGACCCAGCAATCCCACTTCTGGGCATACACACCGAGGAAACCAGAATTGAAAGAGACATGTACCCCAATGTTCATCGCAGCACTGTTTATAATAGCCAGGACATGGAAACAACCTAGATGTCCATCAGCAGATGAATGGATAAGAAAGCTGTGGTACATATACACAATGGAGTATTACTCAGCCGTTAAAAGAATTCATTTGAATCAGTTCTGATGAGATGGATGAAACTGGAGCCGATTATACAGAGTGAAGTAAGCCAGAAAGAAAAACACCAATACAGTATACTAACACATATATATGGAATTTAGGAAGATGGCAATGACGACCCTGTATGCAAGACAGGGAAAGAGACACAGATGTGTATAACGGACTTTTGGACTCAGAGGGAGAGGGAGAGGGTGGGATGATTTGGGAGAATGACATTCTAACATGTATACTATCATGTGAATTGAATCGCCAGTCTATGTCTGACGCAGGATGCAGCATGCTTGGGGCTGGTGCATGGGGATGACCCAGAAAGATGTTATGGGGAGGGAGGTGGGAGGGGTTCATGTTTGGGAATGCATGAAAAAAAAAAAATTAAAAAAAAAAATAAATAAATAAAATAAAATAAATAAAATCTAAAAAAAAAAAAAAAAAGTTTTATGGCTATCAATTTACTAGTCTAAAAAATGGGCCTGACTAACCCCACTACCTGTCTCACATGATTTTTGTGTGTACTAAATAAATAATGCTTCTATGTACTTAGTATGATGTCTGCTCTTAGTCAGTGTTCAGTAAAGTTCAGCTGTGGTTGATGAAATTATTCTGATGACAGTGATTATCCATATGATGAAGTTAAGAGTTCCTACTTCAAATATTTTTTGGGTAGTTGCTGAGAATCAAGCTTTTGATTGAAATTATTAAATACCATGTCATTACTTTTTGATTCATGAGAAATTTTCAGAAATTATAACTTCCTAATGCAGGATTTAAAGAAATTGTATGAGAAGAATAAGAATTCTTCACTAAAACAAAATTATAGAAACATTGGAGACTATTCTGTTTATAAATGATTTTAATTTGTCATCTTATAAACTTTAATGTTCTAGACAATAATTTTCAGGGAAGTCTTCAATATTTCCAGTTTGGGTTCTGAAGATTTTAACCTGATGTGTAAGATGACTAATGTCAATAAAAGATGGTATTTGACAAAGTGTCTTTTGGGTTCTAAAGAAAGAATATTTCTATTCACAGAAAGTGAAAATATATCTGGAGTGGGGCAAAATCTACCTGCCTGAAGGTTGAAGCCTGAATTTAGTAATTACATTTATTTTTTACTGTTACATAAAACTTACATAAAGGACAATGCAAAAACAAGTAATCACCTCCCAAGTCAAGAGATATAATTACTACAGAGGAAACATCAGCGCAAGAAAGACAACATTGCTAGAACCCCAGGAGCCAATCATAACACCATTTTATTTCCTCCTGGAGAAAACTACTAGCCTCATTTTCATTGTTTCCAGCAGGAGTGTTGGTCTAAATAATCTAGCTGGCAATTTGCAGAAATGGAAGGTCCGTGTGACTTTGAGACTCCTCTTAATCTTATCATTCAATAATCAAAAACAGAGGTCAACATGAGGCCAACATGTTCTGTAGAGGTCTCTAATGTCATAGACGGAGGCTACCCTCAATTTGGAGGCCAAGGACCTCCACTGGACATTGGGTAAAATTCAGCTGACTTGAAAGAAGGGAAAAAAGGTGAAGAATTCTTAAAAATAAAATATGTGTATAATGTAGTTATTCTTTATTACTCTAAATTTCTCAAAATTTGGGTACAACTTGAACATATTGGCCAAGAATCAGTGTGGTATTCATATTTTCATTACATGTATTTAATAAAGTAAAGTGACTGTAACTTACTCTCACTACTCCTATCCACACCTCTGCCCCATTTATATAAGACTTGGCATTCCTACAGTGTCTGTCCATCTTTATAACTTTATAGCTTCTAGCTTGTGATTGTTTGGGGCTTCCTAGGTGACTCAGTAGTAAAAGAATATGCCTGACAATGCAGGAGACTCAGGAGATGTGGGTTCAATCCCTGGGTTAGGAAGGTCCCCTGGAGCAGGAAAGAGACTCAACTGAGCACGCATGCATGTGAGTGTTGAATAAGTGTTTCTTAAGTGAATTAAAAAGCAAAGAAAGGGACATCTACTAAAATTTCGAGAAAAAAATAGGTCACTAAAATTATTATTGAAAGAAGTTTACTGAAATTATTGAAAGAAGTTTCCAAAAAGAGTATTAGACTTAAATAGATACGTAAGATTTCATGATCAGAAAAGAAAAGAAGGGGCATTTGAGTTGTGAACAGGTCTACAGAAGTGAGATGGTGATTGCATCTGAAGGAGATGAGCAGATAAATTTGATTGGATTAGACGCAGATGTAGGCTCTACATGGTCCCCCTGCTAATCCAGTGCCTCTGCCATCTGTTTTGTTTATTGGAACACTGTTTTGTTGTTGTTCAGTTGTTAAGTCATGCCTCACTCTTTGCACCTCCATGGACTACAGCACGCCAGGCTCTTCTATCCTTCACTATCTCCCAGAGTTTGCTCAAATTCATGTCCATCAAGGCAGTGATGCTATCTAACCATTTCATCATCTGCCACCCCTTTCTCCTTTTGCCTTCAATCTTTCCCAGGGTCCTTTACAATGAGTCAGCTCTTCGCATCAGGTGGCCAAAGTATTGGAGCTTCCCAGCGTCAGTCTTTCCAGTGAGTATTCAGGGTTGAATATTGGAACATAGCCACAAAAAATAAATTAAAATACTCATAAGTGTCTCCCATGATAAAGTTCCTTCCACTGGAAGGAATTACTGGTGGCTTCCTCTTTCACTGAAAGTGCCCAATATTTATTACACCTCCTTTCCTCTCATCTCCTCCCCGTTTGTCTACCTAAATCTCACCTATTCACTCACTTAGCAATTCACTGGGGAGCTCCAGAGACTTTTTGACTCTTACTTCTGAATTTTAAATTCCCTTATAAATAAAAACCCCTTTTCCTACTGGTTTTGTCTCGGTTTTCTGGAAGCTCTAAATGATTCTTGGCTTTTCTACATCAGTCTCAGAGTAATCGTTCTCTTTTCCCTTTGGAGCTTCTTAAAACAAGTCAGCATAATTGTGTCTACTTACGCCTTTAGCATAAAGCCTTCATTCTAGTCTTTAAAGCCACTCAATGATCTTGGAAATGTTTTCTTCACATTTTTTTTTGTTCACTATTTTTAAAGCAAGTAAAAGCAAGCAGTCCAAGTATGTGATTTATTTTTATGAACAAGAAGACCCAGAGAAAAGAAAACCCTTTCTTCCTGAGAAGTAAAGGTCTAACTGACCATAACATTATTGCTTCAAATGTAATTCCTTAAAATATAAGGCTGTCTTTCTCAGGAGACAAGCACATTCAAAGCCAGCATTATTCCACTGAACCATGTCAGATGAAGTGCATCTTTTTCTTTTCTCCAAGATCAATATAATACCATATACAAAAGGAAAATTATATCCATGTAGGCAGAAAAAAGGGCTTTTCAGAGGGAAAACTAAAACATTAGATGCTCTGTTTCTCCTTATAAACATATATACTCTGTTCTGGAAAGGGCCACACAGATCTTTGCAGTGGTTGCTTAAGATCATAGATGAGGATGCGAGTCAGTTCCACTTTTCACAAGAAAAGAAAAATCACTGCTCAGGTACAGCTAAAGGTTTCCAGCACAGACAAGGAATTTACTAAGTGTTTCCCATAAGATAAGTAGCCAGATTTACAAAAGCGTCAGGATGTTCACCACCACATTTCATTTTTTGAATAATAAATCCCAGAAGCAATCTAAAAATACAGAATTGATTAAGTAAACTATGGTCTGGTTAAATATTTGAATGCTGTGTAATCCTTTGACCAATGATGTATATCTACATCCTTAGATAGGGAAAGAACTATATGACACCTCGAGTTAAAAGCAGATTTTGAAATAGTACATAAAATTCACCTCATCTGAAACTGTGTGCTCCTGTATATGTATATGGGCTTCCCCTGTGGCTCAGCTGGTAAAGAATCTGTCTGTAATGTGGGAGACCTGGGTTCGATCCCTGGGTTGGGAAGATCCCCTGGAGAAGGGAAAGGCTACCCAATCCAGTATTCTTGCCTGGAGAATTCCATGGTCTGTACGGTCCATGAAGTCACAGTCAGACACATATATACATATATGTATATATATGTGCAGAGACATGCATAGAGAGACAGTCCTGCAAATGTCTAGATGCCTGATTTAGGAGTAATGTTTGCTTTCTTCATATAGTTTTGAACTTCCTCAAGGTTAAAATTACCGATTGCACATCCGTTATATGTGGAATCGGTAAAAAAGTGATACAAATGAATTTACTTGCAGAATAGAAAGAGACTTACAGACTTAAAGAAGGAACTTACGATTGTAGGGGGTTGGGGGGATTAGGGGAAGGGATAGTTAGGGATAGTTAGTAGTACAAACTACTGTTTTTAAAATAGATGACCAACAAGGACTTATTGTATAGCACATGGAACTCTACTCAATGTTATGTGGCAGCCTGGATGGGAAGGGGAGAATGGATGCAAGTAAATGTATGCTGAGTCCCTTTGCTGTTTACCTGAAACTATCACAACATTGTTAATCTGCTATTAATTGCTCAGTAACTCAGTCGTGTGTAGATGGACTGTAGCTCACCAGGCTGCTGTGCCCATGGAATTTCCCAGGCAAGAAAACTGGAGTGGATTGCCATGCCCTCCTCCAAGGGATCTTCCAGACCCAAGGATCGAACTCAAGTCTCTTTTTCTCCTGCATTGGCAGGTGAGTTCTTTACTGCTAGCACCACCTGGGGAAGCCCATAGTTAGTTATACTCCAATACAAAATAAAAAAGTTTAAAAATTAAATTACCTGATTGCTCTGTGACATGGATTTCACCAAAATAAAAGCCACGAGAATATATTATAATTACATTACAATTAATTATAATTAAAATCAGAAAAAAGTGAAATTATCTTTATTTTGGAAAAAAATTATCTGGTTAATTGATTTAATCATTCATTTTGTTTCAATAGTAGCAACTGGCTAGAAAGTGAGACATAGAGATTTAGAGACAGAATCTCCTTTACCATGGACTATATACACTGTTTTAGAAATGTCCCTAGTATTTTGGAGCAGATTTTAATTTGGGGAATTTTTACCAAACATTTAAAAATTTTCTCCACATACAAAAGATCAAATGATAGTCAAATAGCTAATTATTACTTGATATTTCTATATTATATCTTTTTTACAGCCTTGGGAGAAACAGTATTAAAGACTTGAAAAGTGCTTTGAGCTCTTGCTCTCTTGGTTTTTCTATGAAACTATTTTGGAAGAGTGCCAAGCATATGTTCAACAAATGTTTTATACTAGAAATATTTTGCTGTGATCACAAACTGATGGAATAACCACGATAATTCAAGCGTTCTTTTGTTCATATGCTTCCACGTTTTGTTCATTTCTTGAAATATGTGCTTTGTTTTAGCTGAAATCAGGTTCATATGTGTTGAGAAATAAAGAGCTGTGTATTTCCAGAACCATATTCTTGTAACATGAGCTCTGTAAAAGATTTTAGAAAGAAGGTAATAATTACTTGGCATCAAGTGAAAAGAAAGCTATATATGGGATATGTTTTCACAGTAAGAACATTTGATTTTGGTCAAACTCATGTCAAAGAAGAATTAGAATTAATTTTAGCCTTGGTATGCCTAAGATATGGACAGCCAGATTATCTTAATAAGAAACATATTTATGCATTCAGAATTGCTTACGCTCAGGCAGACTTTTCCATTGCAAATACTGTAGCCTCATGCAGCAAATCCATCATTTATGGGATAACTTCAACCATTCGGATCACCAATGAAAATCAGGGGAAAAAAAAAAAAAAGAGTCCTGAATACTAAAATAGAAGTCACAAATGGTGTTCAGTACACAACCCCTTCTCTTAGAACTCTGCCATAGATTAAGGAACCTTAAATTCACAAAAACTCATAAAACTCAAACTGAAAATAGTATGAAGTAATGACTGTTGATGTTATAATAGCTCAAGAGGAAATGGCACAGCTATAAAGCAAGCATGATCAGAAAATTGAAGTCTAGGGCAATGTCATGTTGGATCAGTGTATTTTCTAAGGGCAATAGGGGTGATGGCAAAGTACAGTTTGGATGTCTTAATGGCATTTATTATTCGCTCCCCAAATCCACATCCTGAAGTGCATGGGTATCAATTCTATGTATTCAGAGGGGAGAAGGATCATCCATGTGTCTACTCTCCTAGGTTATTTTGATTTTATTCTCCCTGCTTGTATTTCTATGAATTAACAGAATGGAAATAAAGAACACAATTTCAGGGACTGCCCTGGCAGTCCAGTGGTTAAGACTCCACCTTCCAATGCAGAGAGTGCAGGTTTGATCCCTGGTGGGGAAACTAAAATCCCAGATGCTATAGGGTGCAGCCAAAAATTTAAATACATAAATAAGCAAATAACTAAATAAATGAAACTTAAAATAATAATAAAAAAAAACACCACACAATTTCAGTGCACAGTGACTTACCAGTGAAAAAACAGCTAAAACAATGATACGTTTTGGCTTGGAGCATTCTCATATTTATATTGCAAGACATGTCTAGGTTTCTTGAGGAAAAAAACTGGTCAAGTAGGATGTAATCAGCTTTTAAATATAGCTCACAAAATTATATGGTGATTTTGCAAGTGTGCTATTAGTTCCACTAAGAGAAAGATGACTGGGATGAGTTTGTTTTCTAATGAGCAAAGGCAGAGAAAGATCAAGAAAAAGAAACAGGGATCCTGTCTGTACTTGGCACACAAACCTTTCTTTGCGATCACAGAAGGTAGAGATAAAGGCTATTATGGGTGTGCATATGTACTCAGCTGTGTCCAACTCTTTGCTACTCTATGAGCTACAGTCTCATCTGTCCATGGGATTTTTCCAGGCAAGAATACTGGAATGGGTTGTCATTTTCTTCTTATAGCAGTTAGGAATTCATCGCAAGGGCTAAGGAAAGCAAAATCTTTCTTGGTTTGCTTTTTTGTGGATTGCATAACCCTCTCTTGCTAAGACATGAAGAAACATGGGTTTTACATGGTTTTTTACATCTAGGATCAGGCTGACCTCATCATAGCCTTGATTGAAATCATATTATATTATTCATTTTGCTCTGGGTAGAAGCACTACAGTCTGGACATTGAGAGGTTCTGACCAAAGGTAAGAAATTGATGACACAAAGAGCAGTCAGCCTCGGGCAGAGCAGGCAAGCGGGAGTGCTGAATAAGTCTTACATCCCCAAAACAGGCTAGAGAGAAACTAAGCAGTCATGTGTTTCCTGAACAATGCCTGCTTCCTCTTGCTCCCCATCACCCAGGCTGCCTTCTCTCCCCAGTGGGTACCACGAGGGCTGTGAGCACACTGAGAGGACACAGACGTTTGTAGTAGGCACTTAAAACCTGTATGAATACTGTCTCTGGGAAACTCCATGGGGGAGCAGAGAGGACAGACAGGCAAGGACAGTAAAGGACTAGTGGCAACAGGAAAAGAGAGAAAACTGACCTTTCTGTGTATCCTGATACACAGATATGAATGGTGTTAAATATCAGTGCGCAGCTATCAAAATAATTTTTAAGTTCTTGATGCGAATGTTAATTGCAGATCCAATTATTAGCATCTATTAGTAAATGTCATTTACACTATTCTTTGTCAAGTGTGTTACGTGCACGCTCAGTCACTCAGTCACGTCTGACTCTTGGCAACCCCAGGGACTGTAGCCCACCATGGGATTCTGCAGGCAAGAATACTGGAGTGAGTTGCCATTTCCTCCTCCAGGAGATCTTCCTGACCCAGGGATCAAACCCGTGTCTCCTGTGTCTCCTACATTGCCAGGTGGATTCTTTACCACTAGCAACATCTGGGAAGTGCCAAGCATGCTATATTCTGCTGCAATAGTCAGGAAAACTTTGGTAAAGACTTGCAGTAATTCCCTGAATTAATTTTTTTTTAACACTTGATGTTTTTCAGAAATAATTATCCTTCATGGCTCACAGGTCCCAACTCCCTGAGCTAGTTTCATTTCTCCTTCTCCTTCTTCAAGTTTTTCCACTTTGGTGTCACCTGCTCAAGGAAGCATTTCCTAAAACTCCTGGTCTGGACTCCAGGAGTTTTGGTTGAATTTGTTATCATACTGTTTCTGTTCATGTTTTGGGACTTTTGGCTGCAAGGCATGCGGGATCTTAGCTCCTGGGCCAGGAATCAAACTCACACCCCCTGAATTGGAAGGTGAGGTCTTAACCACTGAACCACTAGGGAAGCTCCTGTCCTTTGATTTTGACTCTCTGCTCCATGAGAACAGGCAAGTGATAATTATGTGCCTGGGTTTTGCAGTGCATGCTATGTGCCTTGCGTTATTCTGACTTCTTTGTATAGATGAACGCTTCTAATCTCTGTAACCACCCCATGGGAAGCAGGGGCAGACAGAGGTTATCTTTCTGAAGGTCACACAGCCAGTAAGTGGCAGATCCACAATTTGAACTCTGGCAGTTATTTCCACACACCATACTCTTGATTGTAATAAAGTATTGCTTCTTAAATCAGAGCATCTTTGGTTTTAGAACAAAGTCACTGCTTACTAGTTGTTTTGCCTGGGATCTTTTCTTCCCTGGATAAATCTGTTTTCTCATCTGAAACATGGGAATAAATATTAATTACAGTATTTGCTCTAAGAATTAAGAGGTTTCAATGAGATAATACATCTATAGACAGCAATAACACACTCAGTATAGGACTTGACATGTAATAATTGCTCAATAATTGTTTGCTGCCTTTTTAACCTTATTCTTATAATCTTCTTCCTTCTGGTCTTCCTCCTCTTTCTTTTCATCTCTTTTCCCTTCAGAATTGTGTCTTCAACTCTGGACAGAGAACAGACACATGGGTATCAACAAATAACTCATGAGAGAAGATACAAAGGAGTGAATGAGTGAATATAGGAATGAAATAGACAGAGAAATGTCCTTGAAACCAGTTTGCATCAATGCCATGCGCCTTAGTCATACATTTTCCTCTTCAGCAGGCTGAGGGTGATCTTGCTGTGACATCTGCAACCCTGAACAGGGTTGGCCTGTCAAAAATTGGACCTCTTCTTCCTCGCAGCAGCAAACTCTGCTGAAAGGCTGAGTCTTCCTAGGCTGAAAATGTGTCCCCTGGTTAAAAGAGGCTGGGTAGTCAGTGTGTCTTAGACCCAGAAAGTTGGTACACAAGGTCCATTTGTCAGAGCTTTGGAAATACCTGTAATACCATCAGGGACTGTTTAGCCCCCAGTTTGAAATCAGTAAGTATTCAAAGAGTTTTCAAACAATCTCAAGAATTTGCATTAAATTGTCACTATGATACACAAACATTTTGCTGAATTAAGCTAAGAGATGTAGAAGGAAATAGCAACCCACTCCAATATTTTTGCCTGGAAAACTTCACGGACAGAGGAGCCTAAGGGGATATAGTCCACAGGGTTGCAAAGAATCAGAGACAGCTGAGCGCACACGTGTGCTCTCTCTCGCTCACACACACACAAGCTAAGGCAAGCATCTTGTTAGACCATGACTACAATATTATGTTGTGAGATATTAAGCAGTAGCAATGAAAATAGTTATTGTGACACTTGGTTACATTTATACAAAATCTTTATCTTTTTGGAGTGCATAGCTCCGAAATAGTGTCAACATTTTAAGCTGCCAGATTTTATGGGGCTAAACGTGATTAGCAAACATTCTTTGCCTTACACACCCAAAGGTTAAACATAAGCCAGAAACCAACACTGAATGTAGTTCAGGCATTCCTGAATCAAATACCTTAGTGAAGAAAAATGATAAAATCTCAAGTGGTCTCATTCTTGGCAAGTGATTTGACATCTCTTCTCTAGTGTGGGTAAATATTTAGGAAGAATTCCCATCTAGGAGGAATTTCCTATAAAGTGGAAATTTCGCTGGTGTGTGTTTTCTACTCCTCCAAAGTTAATTCACAATACTTGTTTCGTTCTATCATCAGTGGCTATGATTCATCTGTCATCTTAACCTGCGCTTGTGTTCCCTGTGTGGGCTGGAAACGTAAGCCGTACAGAGGTGAAGATAAACATAAGTAGCACACACACCAGCGGGAGCCTGAGGGAGTCTGCTCAACTTGATTGCTATCAACTGGAGTTTTGCCAGTTCTTCTTTGTCAGCTCCCATTATTGCCCCCTCCTTTTTTTTTCTGGGCCCGCCACATGGCACGTAGGATCTTAGTTCCCTGACCAGGAATTGAATCCATACCACGCCCCTGCTACGAAATCTCAGAGTCTTAACCACTGGACCACCAGGGACGTCCCTTCCCCTCGTTTTGGTTTTGGGGAATATGCGACTCCTAGCTTTATTCTTTGGCTTCTTAATCATAAATGGCAAGTAAAAAGGAATCCAAATTTGCATGGCCCTGGGTGCCTTAAGAGAGTCCCTCTCCAGATTATTTTCATTGTCCAAGGGGAATATTTAGAATCACACAGGGAGCCCGGCTAGGTGTGCTGTGATGACCTAGAAGGGTAGGATGGAAGTGGGGTGGAAGGGGGGCTCAAGAGGGAGGGGATATATGTATACTTATAGTTGATTCATGTTGTTGTACAGCAGAAACTAACACAATATTGTAAAGCAATTATATTCCAATTTTTAAAAATTAAAAAAAAAAGAAAGAACCATAGGCAGAGCTCCACTTTTGGCATTAAGTGTATCCTGCTCTCCTTGACAGAGTTAATGAGCCCAAAGAAGTGAATTCTGTTTCAGCTCAATTCCTCTGCATTGTCTATTCCTGGCAGAATTCACTTGCCTTGATTGAATTTGGCATATACCTGAAGGAATTTAAACTTTACCTTAAGTTTTAGATTATCTCTGATTTCTTTGGCCTTGGAAAAATAAAGGCAAGAGAACTTCTGGGAAAAAAGAGAATGTTGGTGGGATTCAGCCTCAAACCAATCAGTTTCATGAAAATTCTAGTCTTTTATCCCCAGAGGATGTTAGGATACATATCCCTACCATTAAAAGGTTCTTCTATGTTTACAAGAAATCTGCATCATTATCTAATGAAATTCAAGCAATTTCTAAAGACTCCATAAGTATACAGGGATTTAAAATCTAATCTTCATTTATAGTAAAGAAAATTGAATTGCTTAAATTTAAATTAATTAAATAAATCACAACTGATGACTTACATTTTAATTATTGAAGGTTCATGTCCCCAGGGGCCAGGCCTATGCTAAGTTTCATAATATACCATAAAAATTATGTATAAATAAAAATAATAAGGTTCAAAAAAGTGAAAACACTTGTAACAGTTACTCTGGAATGTGGCTAGTTGCAAAATACAAAGTCTTATTGTTAAGGGCAGGCAAGTTTCTTAGGAAAGGAAAGATTCCTGTACATTGTATGCCTGAAAGTAATATAATATCATATGACAATTGTATCTCAACTAAAAAAGAAAGAAGAAAGATTTCTAAAATTAGAGCTATATCATAGAAAGAAATTTACAGGAGAAAACCTCTCCATGATACATAAGATGTGTGCGAAATTTCAATAATCAATGATGTTTGAAGGGAAGTCCTAGTGAGTAAAGAAAAGCAAAATAACATTAAGCCGACTCAAGTAATCCTACCTCTGTTAAGAACGTACACAGTGTGTCTGAGGCTGGAAATCTGAGCTCTGGGCAGCGTGTAGTGACAACAGATGTCACTCCTGGGCAAGACGAGACGGGGCTGGAAAGCGCACAAAGGTCAGACCTCCAGCGACGTCTTGTTATGTCTAGCGAGGACTTATAGAAGCAATCAGTGCACGTGCATAAACACACACACACACACACACACACACACACACACACACAAACACATTTTTTATTTTATGACTGTATAGTGCCTTAATGTCTAGTTCCTGTTAATTCCTCTCTGTTACCCTCTCTTAATTCATATCTGTTCTCTTAAGGGTCTGTATATTTATTTGAATCTTTTTAAATTTAATCTTTTAATTTGGGACTTGCTTTGAGCCGTATCTTAACCTTCTCTCTCCAAATTCCAGAATGTGGGCCCAGATTCCCAGCATTGCCATTCCTGCAGCCCCATGCTCAGTGAGATATTTCTGGCTTATTCTTTCCCTAAAGAAGGATGCCGGGCTTTGGCTTTGTGGGTTAGAGAACTGGGAAGTCCCTGGTCACTGGTGTGTGTGTTCACCTTCCCTGTCTCTCTCTTCTACGCCTATAACTCCTGTAGCCAATGAGTGGTTTCCCCAGGTAATATTTTTCACTATACTGTTGACCACACTCCTTTCATTCTCTACCCTTCTCCCCTACCATTCTTCACACCCATTAACCAACATTTTAAAAACAAATCATTATAGAACTATTTCTAGTAGAAAGCACTTTTGCTAATTTGGCTGAAAGTATATGCCATTTTAAGTATAGTCAAGTTCCATTGATATGTGCACATAGACACACACATGCACATATACAAACACACACATCACAGTACATAGACACACCAACATGCACCACAACACACACAGACACACACAGCAGTTTCCTGCTGTGTGTGTGTACTCAGTTGCTCAGCTATGTCCAACTCTTTTGCAGCCGCATGGACTGTAGCCTCTAGGCTCCTCTGTCCATGCAATTTTCCAGGCAAGAATACTGGAGCAGGTTACCATTTCCTACTCCACAACTTCCTTCTAAGCAGCATCAAATTTAGAGACACCATTCTATTCCTTTTTGTCCTTAAGAAAGAACCTCAACATCTTTACATTTGGTATCTGTAACATTTGCAAAGAACCAACAAGGTGTCCAGCTGTAGAATTCCCAGTCTTAATTACCCTTGCAGAGATGAATGTTCCTAAAACCCCAACCCCAGGCTTTTGAGGAAGCAGATGGCACCTTTTGCCTTCCTCTGGAAAAGGGCTGGCTTCACTGCTCTGGTTTCTCCTGAACCCTTGTCTTTACTCACAAGGGCAGAAGAGTTCAAACAGAGCTTGCAAAATGGCAGCCTCCCAGCCAAGTCTGGCCTTCACATACATTTGAATGGCCTGCTCAGAAATTTAAAGATAGTTTTCAGTTAGGCTAACATTTCCAAATGAAGACATTTTTTGGAAAAATCTGGATTTCCTTTTCTCTTAAACAAGTGGATAGTCTTACAACCCCAGGGCCATGCTCCTTCTTGGTAACAACTGGTAGGGGCCGCAGAACAGCTCATAGAAACCAGGAGATGCACCTCCTGTTTCCATCACAGCCTCAAGAATTCACTTCTTGTTAATGTCCATCCCAAGATGCTCTTGGCCTCACCTCCCTGACCCCTAGAGGCATGGGAGTTGTTCCTCTGATGGAGATGGCTTAAATCCGCCTGTGAACTGATTTGAGAGAAACAAACTGAACCTTACGTGATTCACAAGTGATGGTAGGTACTGGTGGTGAAGGTAGAGACTTCTGTGAACATGGAATCCAAGATCCCCACTGAACAAACTGCTTACTGGGGTAAATTCTGAGCAAACAGCCTATTGGTCAAAAACTGCTAATACACCAAAAATGGAAAAGTGGGGACAACAAAATTGGAGAGAGATACTGTCATGTTCTTACCAAATTCTAATTCTTTGCTCTTCTGGGCTCTTTGCTGATCACCCATCTCATCTCTACTTGCACATGGATGTCTCCTCACGACCTTGAAGTTGAGCAGAATAAAGGATGTCACCTACAGGCTTGACCCAGCAAAACTTCCTGCACAATCTTCCCTGCAACCAAAGGAAGAGGACCCCAGGGACAGAAAATGGGTGGAAGACGGAAGGGCTCTGGCAACCCACCCCGAGGCCCAACCCCAGATCCCACCGCACACTGAATGTGGCTTGAGTGGGAAATGAGTATTTGTATTCCACAAAGATGCTGAGATCTGGGGATGTTTGTTACAATACTTAGCCTACCCCCGATTAATGCTGAAGGCTCCTGAAAGCCAGCCAGGGAATGGATGGAATAAAATGTTCCTGAAGATAGGCGTGATTGTTAATAAGCATGTCTGTGCCACTAAAGAGATAAAGATCCAAGTAGAATAGATGTGCTTAGCCCTTAACTGGCTAGGAGCCTGAGGCTCCCAGGTTCCAGCTCCCTGCTGAAGAGCAGATGAAAAGCGGCGGGTGTATTTAGGAAATCTTTTACACAAAATTGCTTCATGCAGCTGTGCTTTTCCTACCCGAGTGGAGGGGAACACATAAAGCGAAAGCCCATCTGTTTGGGGACTGTTAATGCTCCCCGAGGCTCCTGGGAAACATACCTGAAAAGAGGAGCAGAGAAAACCATCAAGAAGAGATCCAATTCTGCTTAAGAAGGTGTCTGAAACCTACAGCCCCCCAGAGGGATGCACAATTCCAAGTCAGAACTCTTTATTAGTTGAGTACTGTCGAAATGATAGGAGTTTTAAAATCCTGGTTTACATTAACCTTAAACTAGGGATTCATTGCTCTAACTCAAATTTTCTCTTTTCTGTAGCACCGAGACAGCTATAAGGAGGGTTTCTAAGGGTTTAGCAATTTGTTGCGATAATTAGGAATAAAGAAGAGATGGCATAATAACTAGCACATTTCTTTGGGCTTTTTTTTTTTTTTCTTCTCTGCTTGTTATGGGTTTTTGGCAATATAGCAGTTTAGTATACAACACTTTGATGTTAATGATCTAATTTCCTGGGGATCTGCCCAAAATAAAAAAGTTGTTTCCTAAGTGGTTCCAGCTCACCAAATGAGACTTGACATAGTAGAGAACTGAGCCCCTTAAAATGGCGCATTTCAGTCCTTAAAAGGGCTGCCTATATCACAGGGTGACAGCTCGCATGTCTAATTCCATCCCAGGGCCTGGCCCATGGAGTCCTGTAGATCCAGTCTAGTTGAAGGAAGTCCTTCCTGTAAGACATTTATTTCAATGTCTATACTCTGCTTCTTTGAATAAAATGAAGATTAAGAATATATACACATACGTATATGAGAAATGGAGTATTTCCTTCCATATCAGTAAACAAGGGTGTCACAGTCGTCAGGGGTGTCGCAGTCATCGGTGATTGTAGCCATCCAATGTGAGCTGGTGAACCCTGAGGAAACTCAGGAAGGAAAAGAACACCCACCATCTAGCAGCCATCAGGTTCCAGCCATCCCTATGTTGAGCCCCAGTGGAGCTCAGGATGTGGAAAAACACAGGATTACTGAAAGTGAAAGTGAAGTCGCTCAGTCATGTCCGACTCTTTGCAACCCCATGGACTGTAGCCTACCGGGCTCCTCCATCCATGGAATTCTCCAGGCAAGATACTGGAATGGGGTGCCATTTCCTTCTCAAGGGGATCCTCCTGACCCAGGGATCGAACCTGGGTCTCCCACACTTCAGGCAGACACTTTTCCATCTGAGTCATCAGGGAACCCCCCCAAGGAATGATTTGAGTGAGCCCAGGCTCTTACATCTTCCCATACATAGTAAAGCACTAAATTCCTTAACTTGAGATATCTGTTTTTTTTTTTTTTTTTTAAATTAGCAATAATCTTTTGATGTTCAGACTACCTGCTCCTTGTTGCAAAACTTGTATATACCTGACTCCTCCCCTCGCCTCCTCAGAGCGGTTCTCTCAGGGTTACTTGAGTTGCTACCTCCCGGGCTTGAAGGCCTAAAAATTCTCACCAAATAAAACATAACTATCAACTTTTAGGTTGTGAATGTTTTTTAAATCAACATAAGGAACTCCCTGGTGGCTCAGTGGTTCGGACTTTGTGTTAACACTGCTGACAGCTTGGGTTCGATTCCAGATTGGGGAACTAAGATTCCACAAGCTTTGCAGTGCACGCCGCCCTCCCTCTCCCCAAATACGTGTGAAAGTTAATAGAAGAGGAAGAGATGATCAAGGCTCTGAATGAAAAATATTACCTGACAAATGAGTAAACAAAGGATGTTGCATTTGTAGCCAACAGTCACCGGGGCCCCTAATGGTGAGCCCTGAGGGGACTTAGGATGGAAAAGAACAGGATACTGGCCCCAGAGAGCTCAGGCACTTATCAAAGGAATGGTTTCAGTGAGCCCAGGCTTCTGCATCTTCCCAAACGTAAAGAAGCTGTAAATTCCTTCCTTTAGATGTGAGCTTGGGTTCTGCCTAGAGGCGGTACCCTGGAAAGCCACTCTCCTGATCAATAGCCCCGCCTAAGGAAAAGAAAAAAGGTTTGCTTTACCAGAGAAAATCTCAGGAGGTAAACTTGCAGGATACGTTGACCAAGTTTGCTATTTCACCACAAGTAAATCAGGAACCTGATTAGATGTGTATAATCAAAGGCATTTTCAATCTAAGTCTTATTTGAGAACCATTCTATAAGGGATGTTACTTACTAGAAACTAGGTGGTGGGACTGGGGGAGGAGTGTCAGATTTCACATCAGTTGCTCCTGAAAGAATGAAGTTAGGTCAGCAATGATGGGAATACGTGAGCTGTCACACACAATCATCTTGTTGGATACCCTTGACCCTGCAAACCACCACCATTCTTATCAAATGACCCTCAGCTTGCTTCTACATAGCATTTTTCGGATCATACATTCGCAAAGAAGGAGCTCCATGGCTTAATCCTGACTGGCTCCTCATGACAGTTTTCCTCTTGGGCAATCTGCCACCATGTCTATATTTTGATCAACTATCTTTGTATGCTGAACGCTTTCTCCCTCTTCCTCCTCAGCTCCAACCGTGAGTTTCTACAAACAACTTTGCTCTGAATACTTTCTTCCTCTCTCTCTTTGGGGAGGAGAATAGCATGCTTAGTCCAACAACCTTCCCAGTGCTCTCCATCAAAGCCCTTCTAGGCCAAGGGCTCTGTGCTTGTCTCCCCTAGTTCTCCCCTGGCCTTCACTTCAAAGAATGACTACAGTTGCTGGACAGGTCATCCAGTTTCTGATGGTTATCATTCAGCCTATATGAACAAGGTCGTTTCCTAAGAATTTCATAAAGAGGACCAAAAGGGCTAAAAAGTGAGAAATGAGAATGACCAAAATAATCTCATGGGATAAAGTGTATACAGTTCAAACATACACTTACTCCCAAACAAAAGCTGTTCCATGATGTGGGTCTGGTACTGTTTTTTGCTAAAACATTTCACTAAGTGTAGCAAAGGGAAGGGGGCCTCAGAGTTCTAGCCAGACTTCTCTCTGTGTTCATGACTTGACCCCAGTTGGTTCCTCCTCCACGTGGATAATCACATGCCTTGGGGCTGAATACTGACGCTGGGGGTCCTTCATCCCTCTCACGCTGCAATTTCTCAATGTTCAGATTCAAAGTGCAGACACTTCATCGACCACTCATGTAGTTTTAGCTTTCTAAGACTCTACAAATGATTACACAAATCCCTGCAAATCTCAACGTTAATTGCATTCATTTCCACCAAATTACTCTAGCTCTGTGTGACCCAAGGATAGATTCTCTACCTTTGGGTGGATCTTGCTGTAAAAACTCCTCGGTCTGCACACATTCCGAAGAAAGTGTGTGGGTTACAAAAGACAGGAACTTCCAGCTACAAGATAAATAAATCCTGGGGATGTAATGTACAGCATGTTGACTACAGTCAGTCCTTTATGGTATATTTGAAGGTTGCTATGAGAGTGGGTCTGAAAAGCTCTCATCATAAGGGGAAACATGTTTGTAATTATGTCTGGTGGTGGATGGTAAGTAAACTCTTGTAGGGGCCATTTTGTAATATCAATATATGTGCATATGTGTTCAGGTGTGTCCAGTTACTTGTGACCCTATGGACTGAGGCCCACCAGGATCCTTTGTCCATGGTATTTCCCAGGCAAGAATACTGGCGTGAGTTGCCTTTTCCTTATCCAGGGGATCTTCCCAGCCCAGGGACCGAACCCGAGTCTCTTGTATCTCCTGCATCAGCAGGTGGATTCTTGACCACTAGCACCACATCTGAGAGTGTCACCTCAGGGTAACAAGCGAGAGGGAAAGAAGAAAGTGAGGCAGGGAAGAAGGGAGAACAGATGTAGATGTACACGACAGAGCTGGCCAGAGCTTTTCCAGGAAACACAGCTGCTGCTCTATTGTGAGGGGCACAGGCAAGATGTTATTTGAAACCCCTATGTTCTATTGGAGAGTAAAAGGGGCAAATATTTCATGGACAAGCTTCTCAACTCTAGACCACCCCGAGGAGGGCCTATCTTCCCTGCCCTTTAGGTTTGGGGGCATAACCCCTCCAGGACCTGCTGGAGACCAGCTCTTCCAGGGGGCTGGGCAACTGGCACAGGGGCAGAGGAGAGAATAGCTATGACTGATCCCTTACTTCCAGCCTGGTGACTTTGTGCTCTGGTTCCTGCATCAGTGAATCCTCAGAGGAAACAGTAACCTCCAGATGGTCCCTGGGTAAAGACACAGGGCTGGAAGCTCTCTTCCGGGTGTGGAGAGACATGAGCTTGTGTCTCTTAGCCCTGGTAGATTGAGGATGTTCCCGTCAACATCCTCATTTTCCACATGGGAAACAGCCTCAGAGAAGCGTCTCTGTTAGTTACAGCTTTTAACATTTACTGTTAGCAAAGAACTTTCATATGCATCTTTTCATTTGGTCGTTTCTTTCCACAGCCCTCAAGGGACACGTCAGGTACCATTACCTGCACCCAACAGTCCTAAGAAATACATCTGGAGTCTCTGCATCTGGACTCTGGAGCTGAGGCTCTTTCTATTACGCTTTGGGTCCTATTTTTCTTGCATCCCCTTCAGTTTAAGGAGGCATGGCTCTCAAAGGCTTTCCAATCAACCCTCACTTTGTTGTCTGAGAAGCCCAGTGATTTCCCATCTGTTAATCCACTGGGTACCTAATGGATAATAAGTTTTTCAGACAATGTGCTCAATCTATGTTCCCTGGCAGGAATTCAAGGAGGTTGGCTCAAGTGTCAGCTCCCTGAGCCAGATTGTGCGGGAAGGAATACCTACAATTATTGGCACAAGTTATAAGTCAGTTGACAATGGCTGGTTCCAAGACAGGATACCCAGAATCGGAGTTGGAGAATCATATTTGGAGCTTAAATGTGTCGACCGATCCAGTATACTCAGAAGAAGGATTTAGTGGCTAGAGAGCAGAGCCAAAAGAAAAGGATTGAAATAAAGGAGGGAGGGAAAGCTGGGCAGATTACTAAGATGGGATGGTGGCAGGTTTTTGAGTTTCTCAGGAATGAAGAGCATGACTGAGTTGAGCTCACTGGAAGAGCCATACACAGAACCAAAATAATGCACTCTCTGCAGCCTAGTGGAAAATTCCTAATCTGATAATTATTTACAAAGTGTTTACTTTGGCTACATACTTAAGGGCTCACCCTTAAAATGCTTACATTCTGTAAAGAAATATAAATTGTGTACCTATTGCTAAATCACAAGAGGGTATGAGTTAAGTATCACGTGAGTAGTAGAAATAGCATACTCTAGTCATTCAGAGGCATAAGAGAGCTGAACTTTGCAACCATAGGTTTTTGAAGAGAAGAGCATCACGTTTTTGTGAAGATTTACCTGGAGGCAGAATATAAAACAGATCAGAGATGCAGTGACTGAGACAAAAAGATCAGTGAGGAGATTATGGTAATAGTTCACACAGGAGCAAAGAAACTTTAGTATAAGTCGTGGCAATAAATATATTATTTTGAACTTACCTACTTATCTCTTTAGATATTTGTCTTTAAGATATAGTATCAAAGGTAAAGTACCTTAAAATTTTTTTTCATTATGGTTTATTACAGGATATTGAATATAGTTCCCTGTGCTGCACGGTAGGACTTTGTTATTTATCTATCCTGTATATAATAATTTTCATCTGTGAATCCCAAACTCCTAGTCCTTCCCTGCCTAGCTCCTCTCTATTCCACACTCTCCCACCCCCGCTTGACAACCACAAGTCTGTTTTCTATGTCTGTGAGTCTGTTTCTGTTTTGTAGATAAGTTCATTTGTGGTCATATTTTGCTGCTGCTAAGTCACTTCAGTCATGTCCGACTCTGTGTGACCCCATAGACGGCAGCCCACCAGCCCCCGCCCCCGCACCCCGTCCCTGGGATTCTCCAGGCAAGAACACTGGAGTGGGTTGCCATTTCCTTCTCCAATGCATGAAGGTGAAAAGAGAAAGTGAAGTTGCTCAGTCATGTCTGACTCTTAGCGACCCCATGGACTGCAGCCTACCAGGCTCCTCCGTCCATGGGATTTTCCAGGCAAAAGTACTGGAGTGGGGTGCCGTTGCCTTCCACCTATTGGTGATATCATATGGTATTTGGTTTTCCCTTTGTGACTTACTTCACTCAGTATGATAATCTCTAGTCCATCCCTGCTGCTGCTCATGGCATTATTTCATTTTTTTATGGCTGAGTAGTATCCTATTGTATTTATGTGTGATTATCTTCTTTATCCATTCATCTGTTGATGGACACTTAGGTTGATTCCATGTCTTGTGTACTATAAATAGTGCATGTAAAAATAACGTATTTAGCTTATGAAGTCCATACTCAACTAAATGTCCTTTGAGCCATCTCTCTTCATACACTGTTTTAGCTTTGTTCATCGGGTCTGGAAGTGAGAAGGAAGGTTCTAAATAAGAAAGAACAACACCTGTTGGAAGAGACTGTGTGATAACATATTTGTGCCTACAGGAGCTTTGGAACCAGAGACAACTGAGTCCAAATTGATTTGCCAGTTTGTAATCTGGAGCAAATTACTTTCAAGTTCTCTGAACCTTTGTTTCCTCATCTATAATGTGGGAATAATAATATTCCCCTGGTGGTGATAAGGTAGGATTTAAATGAGGCTGCATAGTAGCTATCTCTCTCAACAGCCAACAGTCTAGAAAATAACCTACTATGACTTCAGAACTGTTACAACGTCACATCTCTGCTATGTTCCATGATAATAATGGCAGCTTATCTAAACTACATGTATTCTGAATATGTGATACACAGTTGAAGCCATCATTAAAAACACTTATTATGCCCATCTATTTCATGTTGCAAATACTAGTTTTAAATTACAGTATGTTCCTCATTTTTATACTTAAAATTAAAACTTGGCAAGTCAATGTAACATATATATCAACACGAAGTTATCTTTAAATCCATATTATATTTCTTGGTTCAAAGCTCTAACACTTCGGAAAATTGCTTGGAAATACCAGATATAAAAGTGTATGGTTGTATTTGTACCTTACTGAAGCACTTTCTTTCACATGTGCCTGTGTGTACACGTGTGAGTGAACATAGTTTTAATGATTAGATCTAAGAGATGCCTGACGATAATTAGACCCCAGAGAACGTGGAAGAGGATTACCTGTTTCTCCTTTGCTTCCATGTGACTAAGCCCAATCAAGAAGATAATAACCCTGAAAACACTTTGATGCAGACTTTAGGCTTTGAGAGAGGAGGGGGACACATAAAAGTCAGGAAAGGTTCAGGAAAACAGAATTGTTGGTCTCTGACCCATGACGACTGAAGAGAACAGGAAGCCAAGGAGGTCAGCAGTCACATTGGGTGTCCAGTGTTCTTCATTAAGGAATATTTATTCATTATTCTTCTTTCTCTGTCCCCAAACCTAGCTCTAAATGTCAGTAGTGCCTGTGTATGCACAAAGACAAAAACTCTCAGATTAATATCCATCTGGACTCCTAAACTGTTTGTTTTTGCAAGACAGTGTTAGGATTCATCTAGGAAATACACAAAAATTACCTATAAGAACCTACAGTTTCTTAACAAAGATCAAAATCCCCTCTTCTCTGCAAAGAATGAGGAAAAATCCAACATGTAAAAATAAATTGGACAATAAGTTAGTAAAAATAATTAAAAAAGAAAAAGACTTGATATTAGTGGTGACTAGTAAGGAGGTGGGAGGAGGAGCAGTTTAGGGGTGGGGGGAGGAAGGTATAAACTCTCAGGTGGAACATGGGCTCAAGGATATATTGTGCAACAGAAGGAATGTGGCCGATATTTTGTAATAATAATAAATGGAAAGTAACCATTAAAATTATATAAACAATAATTTAAAAAAATTGGACCAATGAATCACTGCCTCCTGTAATTCTGAATTAGCATAAATGATAGCTGCTGCATGTATAATATCACACGAACATATCTATGACTTATTTTGCTAGCATCACAGCAACTGCTATTATTATAGCGGTTTGTCATCTGAATTCCAATGCGAACAAAATTTTTTATTTTAGTTTGACCTTAGTAAAAATAATTTCCCCAACCAGCAAATAAACAAATAAGAGTAAGTCAAAGAAAGCTTCAGTTAGGATGTTAACATCTTGGTTTCCAGCCCCTACCCCAACCCCCGCCTGGATAAGTATCTTCCAGATCCACTGGGTCCAGTTCAAAGAGTCAATACAGAAAATGACAACAGAAGGAATGCCTGGCTTATTCAACAGCTCACTGAACGCTGGGGATGAAGTTTAATGATCTGTGACTTTACCAGGCACAGACCACCTAGTCGCATGCCTTTGATTAGCCTGGCCAGGAGAAGTAACCTCCTGAACCCTGAGTAGATGTGGCAGACAGGAACGTAAACATCACCCGAAGCATTAACCTTTAACAAATATTTATTGAATATCTGGCAGCCTCCATGCTCTTATTCCAGGAGGACCTGGCAAACTCAAGAAGGGAGAAAGATAGACGAGCACGTGACCAATCATAGTTTATTTTCACAAGCGCTGCACAAAGGAACAAAGAACCCGGAGAACACATAAAAAGAAAACAAAGCAATATACTCCTCCTGGAGAGTTTTAGGAGCCTGGAAGTACTCACAGAAGTGGTGAGGGCTTTAGGAAGGAAAGAAAGTCACCAAGCAGAGCAAAGGAGGGAGAGCATTTGATATGAGACCGGAAACAGCACACGCTGTGGCAGCAAGTAGCCCATGGGGTGTCCATGGGTGGAATATGACGTGTGGAGGTTTAGTGGGGGATTAGGTGAGATTGCATCTATAGGAGATGAGGGATTTTCACTAAACTTACTGGGATAACTATTTCATGGTGTATATAAGTCAAATCATTACACTGCACACTTTGAACTGAAACAATGTTATATGACAATTATGGGGCTTCCCTAGTAACTTAGAAGGTAAAGAATATTCCTGTCAATGCAGAAGACCCGAGTTCAATCCTTGGGTTGGGAAGGGAATGGCTACCCACTCCAGTATTCCTGCCTGGAGAATCCTGTGGACAGAGGAACCCAGCAAGCAACAGTCCATGGGACTGCAAAGAACTGGACACGAATGATGACAATTATATCTCAATAAAGCTGGAAGGAAAAAAATGGGTGATATCATAGTCTTGTTATGGAGGAATCTGAACGCCACAGTAAGAAATTTGAGCTTTATTCTGTATTATGAAATCATTGAATTGCTCTTTCAAAGTATTACTCCATTTGCCATAACCTGATAAGTCTGTAACCAGAGTACAAAGTCCACCCCACCGTGACCTCCTGGTGGTGTTGTGATTACTCAGAAAGGTGGTCTCCATCACCTTGGAGGGGTTGTTCAGTTCAGTTCAGTTCAGTCGCTCAGTTGTGTCCGACTGTTTGTGACCCCATGAACCACAGCACACCAGGCCTCCCTGTCCATCACCAACTCCCAGAGTCGACCCAAACCCATGTCCATCGAGTCAGTGATGCCATCCAACCATCTCATCCTCTGTCGTCCCCTTCTCCTCCTGCCCTCAATCTTTCCCAGCATCAGGGTCTTTTCAAATGAGTCAGCTCTTCACATCAGGTGGCCAAAATATTGGATTTTCAGCTTCAACATCAGTCCTTACAATGAACACCCAGAACTGATGTCCTTTAGGATGGACTGGTTGGATCTCCTTGCAGAGAAGACTCTCAAGAGTCTTCTCCAACACCACAGTTCAAAAGCATTAATTCTTCGGCACTCAGCTTTCTTTATAGTCCAACTCTCATATCCATACACGACCACTGGAAAAACCGTAGGCTTGACTAGATGGATCTTTGTTGGCAAAGTAATGTCTCTGCTTTTTAATATGCTGTCTAGGCTGGTCATAACTTTCCTTGCAAGGAGTAAGTGTCTTTTAATTTCATGGCTGCAATCACCATCTGCAGCAATCTTGGAGTCCAGAAAAATAAAGTCTGACACTGTTTCCACTGTTTCCCCATCTATTTCCCATGAAGTGATGGGACCAGATGCCATGATCTTAGTTTTCTGAATATTGAGCTTTAAGCCAACTTTTTCACTCTCCTCTTTCACTTTCATCAAGAGGCTCTTTAGCTCTTCTTCACTTTCTGCCATAAGGGTGGTGTCATCTGCATATCTGAGGTGAATGATGTTTCTCCCGGCAATCTTGATTCCAGCTTGTGCTTCTTCCAGCCCAGCGTTTCTCATGATGTACTCTGCACATAAGTTAAATAAGCAGGGTGACAATATGCAGCCTTGACGTACTCTTTTTCCTATTTGGAACCAGTCTGTTGTTCCATGTCCAGTTCTAATGGTTGCTTCCTGACCTGCATATAGGTTTCTCAAGAGGCAGGTCAGGTGGTCTGTATTCCCATCTCTTTCAGAATTTTCCACAGTTTATTGTGATCCACACAGTCAAGGGCTTTGGCATAATCAATAAAGCAGAAATAGATGTTTTTCTGGAACTCTCTTGCTTTTCCGATAAGATCTGGCAAGTGTCTGTACTCCTAATGCCTCTTCCCCATTGAAATGTGTTTTCCTTCCTTCCTTTTTCCCATTTCTCCCTTCTCTTCCCCTCCTTTCTCCCTTTAATCCCAAGCTTCTTACTGTTTGTTGTTCAGTTGCTAAATCAGGTCTGACTCTTTGTGACCTCATGGACTGCAGCACCCAGGCTCCCCTGTCCACCGTCTCTTGGAGCTTGCTCAAATTCGTGTCCATTGAGTCAGTGATGCCATCCAACCATCTCATCCTCTGTCGTCCCCTTCTCCTCCCGCCTTCAATCTTCCCCAGTATCAGGGTCTATTCCTATGATCAGCTCTTCACCATTAGGTAGTGAAAGTATTGGAGCTTCAGCTTCAGCGTCAATCATTTCAATGAATGTTCAGGGTTGATTTCCTTTAGGATTGACTGGTTTGACCTCCATGCTGTCCAAGGGACTCTCAATCCCACAGTTCAAAAGCATCAATTCTTTGGTGCTCAGCCTTCTCACGACTACTGGAAAAACCATAACTCTGACTAGATGGACCTTTGTCAGCAAAATGATATCTCTGCTTTTTAATATGCTGTATAGGTTTGTCATAGCTTTTCTTCCAAGGAGCAAGCATCTTTTAATTTTAACCCCAAACTAGACTCCTCCAAACCCAGGATCCTTGTGTGTGTGTGTGTGTGTGTGTGTGTGTGTGTGTGTGTGTGAGCGAGTGTATTTGTGTGTGTGTATTTCAGAAGAGGAACCTAGCAGCTGGGTGGTGGGAGAGAGTCTCAGAGCCCAGGGAGGTCACTTGACCTCTTTGATTCTCCTTTCTGGTTTATAAAATCAGGATGGAGGGAGAATCAGAAGAGATGACCTCTAAGAGTTCTTATGAAATTCTTTGACCTGAACAAAACTCAACAGTGAAATAAACCTGCTACGAAAGTAGTAATGAGGAAACGTTAGCGTCTCATAGAACAGAAGTCAGTTGTCATCTGCTGAGTGTGAGAGACTTGGAGGCCATAGCGAATGATCGGCAGAGCCTTCCAAAGAAACATTGTAAAGCTAGAAATGAGAGGCCCCCAAATGCTTGGTGAAGTCCCTGAAATGATACTGCCTAGCTTTCTCAGGACCTGTCCTCCATCCTACAAGGATGTTATCAGTTAATTCCTGCAGATGTGCTAAGTGGTGAGACCGGGGAGGTTTATCTCTTAACAAGGACTCTTAAACATTAAAAAAACCTTTAAGATCAGAAGAAATAATGAGCTGATGGAGTGAATCCAGGCATGGTGACAAGCATGAGATGGATGCTTGAGGAGTTTTTGTATAATACCACTAAATTTACATGCTGAGCAGGGCTCCTAATCTGTCGACTTGTAAAACAAGACCCCTGCGGCCACTGCAGTCAGAGCTCTGCAGGATGAGGTGGGGCGTCAGAAAACAGATTATTGATTTAGCCAATATCTGCACTTACCCACAAAAACCTCAAAGGTTTCATGGGAGGACAAACATATTATTTAAAAATTAACTTTGAAGCTTGAAAATGACAGCAGGCTGCTATTTTCCTGTGTAGAGCGGGGAAGAGCAGGGAAGAGTGAGCCTAGATCAGGAGCCCAGGACTAGGCAATGGAGACTTTCCTTCTGATAGGGTGGTGTTAGTTGTTCAGTCATATATGACTCTTTGTGACCCCGTGGACTGTAGCTTCTTCAGGCAAGAATACTGGAGTGGGTAGCCATTCCCTTCTCCAAGGAATCTTCCTGACCCGAGGATTGAACCCCAGTCTCCCGAATCACAAGCAGATTCGTTACCTCTGAGACACCAGGGAAACCCTTCACAGAGCAGTGACTGGACAAAGATTCACTCACACCTCACATTCCAGGTACCTCTAACACAGTCAGTTCACATCAGATTTGCCTGCTTCTGGCAAAAATGACCAGGACATTAAAAAATAATGAAATCTCATTATAAAGAAAAGCGATATACAGTGATGTCTAGGCCATTTGCTTCAGTACAAAGTAAAAATGCAATAGTTAGATGGCCTTCAGGTGAACACAGAAGAGACCTTCATCCCTTCCCTTGTTTTCCTGCCCTGCACAGGATAGTATATGGGGGAAAACGTTGTACTGAAAAGTCTCCTTATATTTTTTCTACATTTGAGGAAAGGAAAAAAAAAAAAAAAAACAAGGAAATTTAGTTTCAGATAGTCATAGGACTAAGTATCATTTAGATGTGGCTGAATAACAAACACCCTCAGAAATGAGTGACCTAAGAGAACAACAATTTGTTTAGTTCATAGATGCTGTGAGTCAGCAGTTTGGGCCCATCTAGATGGTCCTTCTGGAGAAGGCAATGGCATCCCACTCCAGTACTCTTGCCTGGAAAATCCCATGGACAGAGGAGCCTGGTGGGCTACAGTCTATGGGATCGCTAAGAGTTGGACACGACTGAGCAACTTCACTTTCACTTTTCACTTTCCTGCATTGGAGAAGGAAATGGCAACCCACTGTAGTGTTCTTGCCTGGAGAATCCCAGGGATGGGGGAGCCTGGTGGGCTGCCGTCTCTGGGGTCACAGAGTTGGACATAACTGAAGTGACTTAGCAGCAGCAGCAGCAGCAGATAGTCCTTCTGGCCTTGACTGGGCTCACCTGTGTGTCTGTGGGCAGCTAGCTTCTAGGGGCTGGCTGCTAGGTGGGGAGACAGAGGTAGCAGCAGAATGCTGGGCAGACATGTAAGGAGGGGAAGGAACTGTATCCACTCTCACAATCTAATACAGATACAATGCTATACCTTGGGCTTCCTTGGTGGCTCAGATGAAAGAATCTGCCTGCAATGCAGAAGACCCAGGTTTGATCCCTGGGTTGGTTAGATCCCCTGGAGAAGGAAATGGCAACCCTCTCTAGTATTCTTGCCTGGAGAATCCCATGGACGTGAGAGGCAAGCTATAGTCCATGGGGTTGCAAAGAGTTGGACATGACTGAGCAACTAAACTTTCACTTTCATGCTATACCTAGACACAGAATGAATATATTGAAGGAGGAAAAAAGAGTAGCTTGGGCATTACAGCTACTTCTTTATTATTGCTCTATTGCAACAGAATCAGTTCCGAAATAAGTTTTATGTATTTCTTTATCATCTTCAATTCACCTTAGTGTATAATAGTACATAAAATTATACACAATCAGCAGATACTATTATATAACATCATAATTTTAGTTTGTTTGGTTTGCCTTCTGCCTAAGGCTTTTTCACTTTCCCACTATCTTTGGATCACCTTCACCTGGAGTCACAGTTGGACCATCACTGGAGAGAAAACAAGGATCACATAAAGACTCAACTTCATGACAGCAATGGAGTAATTCACGTACTGCTCAGAAAACAGAAGTCAGTTTGAGGAACTTGCTGGGACCCCAATTTCTTGAGTGTTGGTTTAATACTCTATTCTTTAAACCATTAGCTCAGTTGGTAAAGAATCCGCCTGCAATGCAGGAGACCCCAGTTTGATTCCTGGGTTGGGAAGATTCCCTGGAGAAGGGGTAGGCTACCCACTCCAATATTCTTGGGCTTCCTTTGTGGCTCAGCTGGTAAAGAATCCGCCTGCAATGGAGGAGACCTGGATTCAATCCCTGGGTTGGGAAGATACCCTGGAGAAGGGAAAGGCTACCCATTCCAGTATTCTGGCCTGGAGAATTCCATGGACTGTGCAGTCCATGGGGTCACAAAGAGTCACACACGACTGAGTGACTTTCACTTAAACCAAGCTGATTGGCTGGAATGATTTTTATGAATTCAGTCTAAAGATTTACTTACTTTTGAGATGTCCACATTGCTCAAGGATATAGTGTTCTGCCTGGAGAAGTTCTCTGCTGGAATCAACAAGGCCAGCCAATAGATCAGGACCAACATACTGTGCTAGGCTATTTGCTTCTTCCAATGGCTTTCGTCCCTCCTCTTTGCTGATGGCTGGGAATTCTAGGAATTTCTAGGGATGGGGACACTGCAGGTGGCCACAGTGGTCATGCCTCTCCTCCGCTAGCAGTAGCACTTAGAATTAGCTGCTGCTAAGTCACTTCAGTCGTGTCCGGCTCTGTGCAACCCCATAGGCAGCAGCCCACCGGCCTCCCCCGTCCCTGGGATTCTCCAGGCAAGAGTACTGGAGTGGGTTGCCATTTGCTTCTCCAGTGCAAGAAAGTGAAAAGTGAAAGTGAAGTCACTCAGTCCTGTCCGACCCTCAGCGACCCCAAGGACTGAAGCCCACCAGGCTCCTCCGTCCGTGGGATTTTCCAGGCAAGAGTACTGGAGTGGGGTGCCATTGCCTTCTCCGAGAATTAGTTTAGGCTGCATTAAAAAAAGAAAACCTCAAACAACAGTTGTATAAGCATTGTTCTCTTGTGAAATTGTTCTCACACCCTGAAAGTTGAGTCAGGCAAACAGGGGCCAGGTAAGCTGTTCCACAAATTCCTCAGAGCCCATTCTGTTTCTAACTGAATCTTTTGCTTATTACTTCTGTCCTCAAGAGCATCGTAAGGTTGCTGAATCTTCAGCCACCATGTCTGCTGTCCAAGGCAGAAGGAATGAAGGCAAAAAGAGGACCAGCTTCCTCTAACACTCTACCTGGATATCATATCCAAATTTCTATCTTATTTCTGTTGACTAGTGCTTATTACAAGGTTGTACTTTGTTATAAGGGGTTTCCCTGGTGGCTCAGATGGTAAAGAATCTGCCTGCCAATGCAGGAGATGCGGATTTGATCCCTGCGTCAGGATGATCCCTAGAGAAGGAAATGGCACTATACTATTCTTACCTGGGAAATCCCATGGACAGAAGAACCTGGCAGGCTACAGTCCACGGGGTCTCAAAAGAGTTGGACATGACTTGGCAGTTGAACAACAACAACTTTGTTACAAAGAAACCTGGAAAATAGTCTTTTACTCGAACACATCACCAGCTTCAATAAAAGAAGGGTTTTAAATGTACCGTGTTTTAAAACTAAAGACATTATTTCCCAGGCTTTCAGAACCAAATCTCCCTTTTCTCTTTTACTTTCTGCTTCCCATGTAGGACGTTCTAAAATTTCATAGAACGTCCTTCAGGACAAGCTACACATAATGAAGAGATAATTTAATTCTATGAGTGCACACCCCAAAGGTCACTGGTATTAGTGTCACATGTACAAAGTGATGACATGCTGAGTTGGCTTTTATGGACACATTTTGTCTTAATTCAGTAATTTTGTATCTATGAAAGTAAGATCTGGATACACATCAAAATAAAAAATTTAGTTTCTACAATTTAGGGTGAATTTTGCACAGTATAAACTTCCAATTTATATTCCTAATTTGTCCACTTGCAGATGCAAAATTTGGTACCAAAATGATCATATAGGAAAGCAGTTTGATGCTGGCTAAATTAACCTTTTTGGGTACCATTAGCCACCTGGTGTTCAGTAGATGTGGTTAACTAGCTGGCTTGCACACAAGAGGAACTATTTTGGTCTTTCTTCCCTGATATCATTTCTGGAAGAAATTTTTAAAGTCATAATGGGGCAAAAATAGGAACACTAGAAGAGCATCTGAACTCTCCCCCAAAGTCACTATATTTTCAAACAATTTCTTAGTGACCGTCAGTAACTTGGTTGATCTCAGCCATTTTTAAAGCTTTTGAAAGTTTTAAACACATAGCAAATCCACTGAACGTGCTTGTTATGACATTTTTATTTTCTTTATCAAAAGAACATAAGATTTCTCCTTATTTACCTGTAAGAGTTAGATATTTAATCTTGTCAAGAGGTATTAAGTGTAATTCCGTGATTTCTTGTTCATGCGCATGTCTTTAATTTTCAGAGTAGCTCTTTATAATCATCAGTTGACTCTTGTCAGTGACTTTGTAAAAAAACACACACATCAAGTCCATGAAGAAACTATGCTGCGATCACCTGAATATGAGCATGTAATGCAAGCTCAAATGTTATAGATTTCTTGGTGCATTTTTCTTTCTTAAATCAAGATGCATCTATATTTATATAACCAACGTAAAATGCCCCAAATTTGCTTTCCAGAGTTATAGACTACTGGACATACATGTTCCTGGTGGCTGTCCTGGGAGTGCTGGGTGTAACCTTGTATTTGATAGTTTATAAATTAATGATTAGAAATGTTAATATTGAAAAAATTGACTTTGTGATTGTGACTAATACCAGGTATTACTACAGATTGCAGACCATTCTGATTAGAAGGAGTCAGTTTAGTGAGAAAATAGTGAAAAGACACAGAGTTAGGAAGCCCTTAGTATTCCTTAGCATTAGGCTTGGTTAGCTCGATTCTAAATATACACTTTATTATTTGTGTACAGAAGTAACACTGAACCCGTCTAGGGTACCTGGCATCCAGCTAGTCCATCCTAAAGGAAATCAGTCCTGAATATTCATTGGAAGGATTGATGCTGAAGCTGAAACTCCAATACTTTGACCACCTAATGTGAAGAACTGACTCATTGGAAAAGACCCTGATGCTGGGAAAGACTGAAGGCAGGAGAAGTGAATGACAGAGGATGAAATGGTTGGATGGCATCACTGACTCAATGGACATGAGTTTGAGTAAGCTCCGGGAGTTGCTGATGGACAGGGAAGCCTGGCGTGTTGCAGTCCATGGGGTCGCAAAGAGTCAGACATGACTGAGTGACTGAACTGAACTGAGTGTACCTGGCAATGTACAGGAATTTATGCAGATTTTGCATAAAAGCATATCAGGCATAACACAATATTAAAATTTATGGGCATTTGTTCCTAATCACTTTGGATAGCTTGCTGTTGTTCAGTTGCTAAGCTGTGTCTGACCCTTTGCGACCCCATGGACTGCAACGCATCAGGCTTCCCTGTCCTTCACTATCTCCCAGAATTTGCTCAAACTTACACCCATTGAGTGGGTGATAGTGTCCAACCATCTCACCCTCTGTCACCCGCTTCTCCTCCCACCCTCAATCTTTCCCAGCATCAGGGTCTTTTCCAGTGAGTTGGCTCTTCATATCAAGTGGCCAAAGCGTTTGCGCTTCAGCTTCCTAGGATAGCTAGGAAGACCATATCGTTTTGATTTCTACCGAAGGAAGACTGGAAGGAAGGGAGAGGGGAGGGAAGGAAAGATGGAAGGATTGGTAATTTGGATTTCATGCCAGTTATAATAAGGCCTTTCCAAGGGCTTCCCTGGTGGCTCAGAGGTTAAAGCATCTGCCTCCAATGCGGGAGACCTGGGTTTGATCCCTGGGTCGGGAAGATCCCCTGGAGAAGGAAATGGCAACCCACTCCAGTATTCTTGCCTGGGGAATCCCATGGACGGAGGAGCCTGGTAGGCTACAGTCCACAGGGTTGCAAAGAGTCGGACATGACTGAGCGACTTCACCTTCACCTTCAAGGGGATTATTAATTTAAAAAATGCTCACTACTTTGCCCCTGCTGAAGTTTGTTAATGACAACTCAGTTGTGATTTTCTGTGGCAGCATTTGTAAAATGATACGTTTCACATCAGTTGCTTACTCTACCCAACTGCTCAGAAGGGCGACTCCAGAGGATTTGAAAAGACTCAAGAGGTCCAAGCCTCACTCCAGAGTAACTGAACCCTAATCTGGGAGATTCCCCCCATATGATTTTGTGTCCAGATGACTATAGACCCACCAGAGTACAATTCTCACCATTAAAGCATTATTCCAGGTAGTCTCATGAATGTTAAGTAGTAATATTTATGTCTATCTGAGACACTTTTCATTAGAACAAAGTAATATATCTTTTGGAAATAAATGACGTGCTTAGGTCGATCACAGGGGAAAAATCTTAAAATACTCCAGTAATTATCCTTATCAGTTTGCATTCCAATTCTCAAAAAATTGAAATGTATATGTAAATCTATGTAAATTATATATCCTTATAATTAGAACCTTGAGGTTCTTTTGGCAAATTTCTCTTAAGCTGTAGCTATGAAACTCTGAATTCTAAAATTGGCCGCAGAAGGAGAATATTTTCCAATTAGGGTGTTTTCTCTTAACTAAATAATTAAGCAGCTCAGTGGATTTTAACAGACTTTAGGTAAGGAAAGAGAAAAATGATAATGTCCTCATTAGGGGATAATATGTTCATGCAGGAAAAGAATTCACAAAAATTCACAGAAATGAAAGAAACATAAATGAGAATGATTCCTCAAGAAAAAGAGCTCTGGACTATGCCATCACTTCAAGCCAGGATGAAATTTTGGCATCTCCATATATTTCACAGAAATCCAAAGGGGTTCATTCTAATGCAGAATGTACCATTTCAATAAGAAATACAGAGATTAACAAAAAGTGGAAATAAAATGTATTCTTTAGACTGTATTTATTCTTTTTTATACTAAATAAATACCAGACCAATGTATTTGTAGAGTGCATTCATTTAACTTTGATTTTGAATCACTTAAAAGGGTACAGAATTATTGAAAATATTGCCCATCAAACTTAAGGTGCTTTCCAGTTTCTGTTATCCTTTTGGATCATACTTGACCTCACTACATTTGGAAACTATAAAAGCTCAGATAATCAACTGTAAGTTTAACTGTTTCACAATGTTATTTATCAACTGAAAATTATTTTTGGTCCAAAAATTTTGATATCAAAAATCACTTTTAATCTGCCAGCTTAATTTCTGGGATGATTTATTCATCCTAAATGTTCTAAGAAGGCTTGTGGATTAATTACATAGCTCATCTGGTAGGAATCCCAGAGTTCAGAGGACACAGTTAATTCGATCTTCAAAGAATATAAAAATAAGATCAACACAAGGAAATAGAAACTAAAAGAACATAAAATGATGCCATATTTTCTTTCTATAAACTTGTCATGGTTCTCTTCAAATGTCACTTGGTGTTTTCCTCATATTTAGGATGAAAAGATAAGACAAAGGCAGAAAACACGCTCAAGTAGTTAATATTAAAAAGTCTCAATGATGTGTCAAAGTGGAAGATTGCACTCATAGAATGCTGATGCCTCACAGTTTATAAACATGCGCCTCAAGACAGAACAACATCTGTTCAATTAACAGAAGTTTTCCTTTGTTGTCTGGTTTCGGGTTCGGCTTCCCCCATAAGCTCATGAAAGGAGACAAGAATATTTATGAGGAGAAACAGATTTACTCAACAATCCCTGAGCAATACGTATCACATTAAGATATGTCCTCAAGCAAAAAGCGAAGTAGACAAATTGGAAGCATTAAGAATAAACTGATCAGATTTGAGAATTACAGCCAAGGTTTCCTGTTCAACATGGCGGACAGAACATTTACGTCCACATTGCTGTCCACCAAGGTCCCTCTGAAATTACCAAAAAGGTTTTTTTATTACTATGCAATCGTAAGTGTACCATCAGTGGCCCAGAAATATTAAGGACTATATGGAGGATGTAAGTAAAAGGAATAAAACTTACAGAGGAGCAAAAAAGAGAAAACTACCTGAAGAAATAAGCCATTATCAAGAAGAATCAGATCTTTGAGGAAAACTAAGAACAAGTAATACACTAAGGTAAATAATCCTAGTAACTGATCTCAGGGAGAATAGAATTGGTTTGATAAACAGAATAGAACCTAAACGATTGTCACCAGGGTCTCAGAGAAGTTCTAATCCAGGGGATATTAGGGTAAAAATTGGAAAAGCAGTCATTTGCTTATTTATTCATTCACCAATTTGACATTACATTATTAAGCGCCTCCCACTGCCAGGCACTATTCTAGTCCAAAATGGACTGAGAAGAGACTAGCGCCAATCTTCTAATTAATAACACTAAATGCGAGGTATAGATGAAACTATTCATTCAAAGTTCTGAGGAAAAAAATATTTTTAGAAAATAACTAGATAGGGTTGATAGCAGATTTGACACCACAGAAGAAAGGGCCAAGGAACTTGAAGAAATAGTAATAGAATCGACATAAAATGAAATCCAGAGAGTAGAGAAAATTCTTGGAAAAAAAAAAAAAAAAAAGACAGACTCAGTGATCTGTAGGACACTGCCAGAAAAGAGGATTACAAAAAAACTGGCATTGCAACCATTCCCTGTCTTCAGAAAGTGTAAACTAACAGTGATGGTAAGTTATAGCCTCTTTGGGAAGATTATGGAGATGATGAAAATAAAATAAAGATAGAAGATTTTCTTCTATCTTTCTGACGCAAATGAAGGCATTTCTAAAGGGACAAATTGGACAGTATATGAAACAAAGTAGGAATTTTGGTCACTTTGATCCACAGTATTTAAAGTTGCTCTTTTTACAGAGCTTTGTCAGCTCCAATATGAGACTTTCTTCAACCACAAGCAGCATCAAAACTGCCTCAATAACAACAACAAAAAAAAGGAAGCAATATAAGTGGAATTTAGCGGCACTAAAGACAAAAGGAGTTGAATTTTCATCATGGTTTCATTTAATCACAGTGATTTTGGTTATGGGAGTCATCCTGCTAAATCAATACTAATATTAACACTTGTCATATCTATTTTTCTCTAGAGTAAAAATTAAGTAGGCTAAATCTGTTGAAAGATTTTGAGAAAAACTGATATGAGAGCACAATTGTCAGAATCATATCTATCAGGAATTAGTTCCAAAGATGAAAGACACTTCACTGCCCCAAAACCACTCACTGCTCAATGAAGAAAGCTCACAGTCTGCTTCAGGGCAGATTTCCCAAGCATTTTATTAAAAGGGAAAACAATACAGCAAATTGAATTTGACCTTAGGTCCAAAGAAGTCGTTTCAAAAGTTGGCTTACTTGCATTACCACAGTTAAAATCTTGCTCTCTCACTGAGACCCTCTCCACCCCCACTTTACATTCCACACAGGTCAAATAAAGTCAAATAAACAGCACTTCCATGGCTCACCACAGTACCCCACAACAGGCTGGCTGGAACAGAGCACCCAGAGCCTGTCAGCATGACAACAAATGCTGTGTGTTCGTCCCAATTGCTCCCAAGGTCACCCCTCGCTGATAATAAAATATATCTTTAAAATATTTTAAAGAAAAGATTTTCTGCTCCTGATCTTTAATACAGTGGAACTCAACTGATGAAACCTGGACATTCTGACAACTGAGAAAGTCATAGGACGCAGGCAGAACCTCTGAAAGGACCCATCTCATCATGGAAATTTGATAGAACATTTGAAGCACAAGGATGTTTCATTTCAAACTGTTGAACTGTAGCGGCTGGAGTTCAGAACAGATGGTATGAACACCCTGGTCACAGAACACCTCTAATGAGATTTCAACTGACTTACCTGTCACCTTTCCATCTCCTGCCCAGGATCATTCATGGTAAACAAAGCCACTAGCAACCTTTGTCCTTAGCTACCTCTGCCTTGCAAATCTCCTAGCAGATGAAAGCTTCTGGAAGGAATATGTGCAGATCAAGTGGAATATTTGCTGATATTACGTCTCTTATAACTAGATTCCAAACCTTTCCATCAATGAATCAGAGAAGAAAAATGTTAGATAGGGCATCGTGCTTCTAAGTGATCATGTCAGTATTTGACCTCCCCAAGTATTCCACAAGGAAATCAACAGAAATTGGAGGGATTTATTGCTGATATATTCCTGAAGAAATCATTACTTGAATGTCTTGGAAGACAGGGTCTGCAAATGCATTATATTTTAGTGCAGATTTCTTTTCCCTTTTTATCTTTTATTTTATTTCTTCTTGTTTGTTTCTTTGGCTGGTTGTTTGGTTGAAGACTGCTTGTCTCTTTCATAGTCCTGAGTTTCAAGGCATAGTCATAATGGGCATGCTTTTAATTTTTGCACATATAAAATTATAACACTGAATTTGCTTATATTAAATATATTCTTTCTTTTCTTTCTTTCTTTTCTTTTTTTTTTTTTTTTTGTGGACTATGCTGTGTGACTTGCAGGATCTTAGTCCCACAACCAGGGATCAAATCCAGGCACTAGGCAGTGAAAGGGTGGAGTCCTAGCCATTGTACCACAGGATAATTCCCTTTATTTTATCTTTCTAAATATTGGATGCAAATTTGATGTTATACTTTTATATTGTATTTATATTAATTTCAGAAAAGATAGCTCAAGAACTTTTATTGATAGATGACATGTTGAAAGTAAGTGTTATTTTTATATTTGTAAAAAGAAAAATCCTTTTTAAAAATGAAAAGCCTTGATGTAGTCCATTCCTCTTTGACTGGCTGCTCACAGAGCAAGTCACCTGAGAAGTCACATTGCCCTGGCATCATACTGGAGACTGAACCTGTGATGATGGTACTGAGTTCACGGAGATATCTGAGAGTATTAATTTAGAGAGGATTTGGGCCTGATATCTGTGGATAAATAGAGGTGAGCAATGCTTAAAACTCAGCTTTAAATAGAAAGCAGCGTATGACTCTAGTTGATGACGGACAGGGAGGCCTGGCATCCTGCAGTCCACGGGGTCACAAAGAGTCGGACAAGACTGAGCAACTGAACTGAACTGAACTGAACTGTAGTCCGTGGAATTCTCCAGGCCAGAATACTGGAGTGGGTAGCCTTTCCCTTCTGCAGAGGATCTTCCCAACCTAGGGACTGGACCCAGGTCTTCCACATTGCAGGCAGATTCTTTACCAGCTGAGCCACAAGGGAAGTCCAAAGATACTGGAGTGGGTAGCCTACCCCATCTCCAGTGGATATTCCTGACCCAGGAATCGAACTGGGGTCTCCTGCACTACAGGTGGATTCTTTACCAACTGAGCTATCAGGGAAGCCCTTAAATAGGAATTAAGATGATCTGAATGTGTACAAACCTTGAAACATGAACTGGAAATGGTCTTTTAACTACATTATCAAAATTCTTGTATTTTCTTGCCCTTGGCTTTCTGCTCTATACACAAAAAAATGTTCAGTTATTTGCAGTTTCTTACTCCTCAGCCTCTCACTAATTAAAGTTTTATATATCTGTCTGCAAAGACAGACAACAGGTTCACTGCAGTGCGATGTTTCATTTGATGGCCGTGTGTTTACGAACATCAAAGCATGTTTGTGATGCGTGCTTCGGTCTAGATGGATGTTGCGGTCAGATATAGCTGCTCCCAGCTCTTCAGGAGGGTGTGGTGGTTAAAGTAGAGCTCAGAAAATCCCCAGAGTTGGAGATTCCCCAAATTAAAATAATAAGTATGTTGGGATTCAAGTTTAAACTGAAGAGAGAGAGAGAGAGATTTGTGTGAGAAAATTTAACACCCTGTAATATCTATAATTCTGTGATATGGTATCATTTCATTTTTCAATTTAATGAGGAAGAAATGAACGTTCAGTCTCAAGTCAAATAAAAAGACTTTAAAAGCCAGACTATATCCTGAAACTCTGTGAGCCTGACTGGAACTGCTGGTTCCAACCACTGTGGTGGAAGTTCTGACAAAGTTCCCGTGATGAACTTCCAGTGTTAGGTTTTTAATTTTATTCTAGAAACCTGCTAGGGCTGAAACCCGACAAACAGGTTCCCACTTCTGCAGACGTGGAAAACCTGAGCGGGAAACAGCCAGCCATGATCTTGTATACACTTTGCAGTTTCTGTGTTTCCATATAGGAAGACTGGGATGTTTGCATTTTCACATAGGCAGGCATCTTCTGTTCTTCGGTTCAGATTTTGATGGATTCGCTCAGTGTCAAGCCCATTCTATTGGGAAGGAGATTAATTTATGACATTAAACCCTCGCAGAATCCCTTTGTTTAGAATTCATTGGGTTTTTGCTTTAAAATAATTTCTGATCAGACTATTTTTCTTTTCTCTTTGCTTGCTCCTTCCCATTTTGTTGAAGCTAAAAAGGAATGAGTTTGGACTGTTTATTTATTTTTTTTAAATTTCAGCCTCTGCCCTATTTATGCAAACTCCTCAGCCTTTTCTTTTCTTCTAGTTTTTCCCTAAGAAAAATGAAGCATATCATGCCAAGAGAAATATTTTCTTCACCAAGCATCTTCCAAGAAACTGAGTTTTTGCTCCAAGTTTCTAAGTTGCACTTCAAAAATCTCAAGAACCCTCCACATTTTATCTCACCCTTACTTTTGGAAACCTTAGCGCCTTTATCTTTGCCGAAACAGCCGTTTCCAAATGTCAAGTGCGATTTATTCCATTTTAAGTAAAGAATTTCAACTTAATCTATTTTTTCAAATCTTTATATCTATTGGCCCAAACTCTAGCTCTCCCTTGGATAATTCTTAGATGGAAGTAAGCCTTTTCACAGGTTTATCATGTCACTGCTGACCCTCAAGGAATCCTGTCTCCACCTTCCCCTAGCTTTCTATTTAGTTAGTTGAAATCACAGCCTCTAGGTTTCCATTAAGTTGTTAACATTTGCTACTAGTGCGTGTTTACCGAATGACATCGGATGTTACGACTGTCAACGGAAAACTTCACAAACTTGGAAAGGTTTGCAAATCCAAGTGCAGTTTTTAAAGGCGAAAGAAGGTTACATCCATGGATCCTTCTAGAGGGACATAACCTTCTCCACCTCCACCACCTTTCTCCTCACTTGGCTGGCCACGGCATGAACTCCTCACAGAGAAAGGGCAGATTAAGGGGAAAAAAAAAATGAAAAATAGAAAAAAAAGGGATGGAAGCCAATCAGGCAACTGTCCAAGGTATGAGATCATTGCTGGGAAAAGGCAGAACTCTAACTTTACAATTAATCACTCCTTGTCCTCACTTATACATTGCTCAGTCTTTGTTTTGAGCCCTGCAGAGGTTAAGAGAGAGAGATGAAATGAATACGTTGTTAAGTGATTCTGTACATCAGATGGTATTCCCCATCGTGTTCTCATCCTGCTCTCTGCTCTCTCCCTCTGCCATCACTGTCACTCAGCAGGGATGGGACAGGACCTGACCATCAATGCCAATGTCATTACAGATGCCGTATCCTTATTAAAAGGATGTCCCTTTAAATTTACGCCCATGATAGTAAATTTGCACATTTGAGTGGACTGCTTTAGAGAAGGCTGACTTCTCTCATGGTTGACATCCCTGGGCTGAGTTCACTGCCTCTTGTCCTGTCTTGGTTTCTTTGGTGCATGCCTATCTCTCTCTCTTAACCTCTGCAGGACTCAAAACAAAGACGAGCAATGTATACCCTTGGGATATGAAGCAATCTGTAGGATGCCTGCGTGCTAAGTCATTTCAGTCATGTCTGACTCTTTGCAACCCATATGCACTGTAGCCTGCAAGGCTCCTCTGTCCACGGCATTCTCCAGGCACGAATATTAGTGTGGGTTGCCATTTCCTCCTCTAGGGGATCTTCCCAAGCCAGGGATCGAACCTTTTTCTCCTGCATGGGAGGCAGACTCTTTACCACTGAGCCACCAGGAAAGCCCAAAAGAGAAAAATATTTACATGCAAATCCTGAGAGCTGCTTCAATTAAATGAATCTTTTCCCTTTTTATTCAGTTTATGGTGGTCTCTGCTCTACTTTATCCCATTATTTCACTTAATTGGTTGTGTTAAAATAGTTCATCATACTTTTTGTGTAAATGCAGTATTGTGAATGGTTTACTGCCTTCTTTTGTGGTCTGGGAACTAATTTCTTTCTCTTTGTTGAAATTAAAAAGTCAATTGAAAATATGATCCAAATTAAAAATATTTATACTCAATTTCTTCAGAAATTTGCTTTGTGTAAAGTAAAGTGGCCTGGAGATGGCTGGGCTTTCCTTCCTGCCCACCCCCACCTCCACTCTCACCCAGGCAGAGTGGGAACCATCTGGTACCTGTGGGTGCAGACTCTGCCCCGGGGAGCATGGGTGAGGGTCTCTTGGGTGGCTTGACGTGAGAGGCACTGAGATTCAGGGGTAACTGGTGTGACCCTCATTCCCCCTCTGCATGCATGCTAAGTTGCTTCAGTCATGTCTGACTCTTTGCGACCCCATGGACTATAGCCCACCAGGCTCCTATGTCCATGGGATTCTTCAGGGCAAAAATACTGAAGTGGGTTGCCATTTCCTTCTAAAGGAGATCTTCCCAACCCAGGGATCGAACATGTGTCTCTTATATCTCCTACACTACAGCCAGAATCTTTACTGCTGGGCCACCAGGGAAACCCATCATTCCTCCTCTACTGATACCCAATTCCTTGGAATTTCAATCAGTTCTCCTAAAAAGAAAAAGAAGGAAAATAATTATATATATATATATATATATATATATATATATATATACACACACACACACACACACACAAATATATTGATATGTTTGGAATATACAGGGACCGTGGGACTTTGATATGAGAGGGTTCTTGCAACAGTCTTGATCACCCATCTACACCTCCCCTGGCATTTTCCTGTGCACCCTGTGGACTTGGTTGTGCCCCCGCCCCTTGGTTTCAGGAGCAATTCCAGGATTCAGAACCACAATCACGAGGAAAGACATCACCAGATTTTATCCAACTCTTTCCCAAGAGAGGTCTCTGGTCAACCACAGCCTCTCTCTCTCCTGCTGACCTTTAACATAACTGCAGAATCTTTCTCAACAAAACCACTAGTTGCTGATTGGAGCTGATGCTCTGAATGAAGTATATTTGCCATCACTGGCTGGTGTAAGAAGTGCCTCTGGAGGAATCCACTCATACAAGTAAGTACCGCAGTGTTTGGAGCAGACCCTGCCATGTTCTGCCCATGTGTCCTTGACCTTACAATCTCAGTAGACACTTGCTGGACTCCCAGCTTCAAGCACCTGGATTTCCTTGCCTAAGTTCAGTTCAGTTCAGTTCATTCACTCAGTCGTGTCCAACTCTTTGCCACCCCATGGACTGCAGCACGCCAGATTTCCCTGTCCATCACCAACTCCCAGAGCTTGCTCAAAGTCATGTCCATTGAGTCAGTGATGCCATCCAACCATCTTATCCTCTGTCATCCCCTTCTCCCACCTTCAATCTTTCCTAGTAGCAGAATGTTTTCCAATGAGTCAGTTCTCCACATCAGTTAGCCGAAGTATTAGAGCCTCAGCTTCAGCATCAGTCCTTCCAATAAATATTCAGGACTGATTTCCTTTAGGATGGACTGGTTTGATCTCCTTGCAGTCCAAGGGACTCTCTCTATAACTAAAGGAACCCACTTTGCCAGCTTCATATGAAAGGCTAGATATGCTGGGAATTAATAATTGATGACTGGGCTTCTATTGGTGGCTCAGTGTTAAAGAATCCACCTGCCAACGGCTTCAATCCCTGATCCAGGAAGATCCCACACGCCCACAACTACATCCATGCATCACAACTATTGAGCCTGTGCTCTAGAGACCATGTGCTCCGCAACAAGGGAAGGAACTGCAATGAGAAGCCCTCGCACCATAACTAGAGAATAGCCCTCACGTGCCACAACTATAGGAAAGCCCACTCAGCAATGAAGACCCAGCACAACCAAAAATAAATAAATTAACTGATTTTTTAAAATGGCTGCATGATTGGTGGGAGCTGGTGTATAAATATCTTAGCTCCCTCACCCCACAGATGCTTTTTGGGTTTAATCTGGGACCCACATTAAACAGTCATCACTTATATCTGTGCAATGGTAATTTGTTTGTTGATGAAACTTCACTTGCTTCTTTTCATTTTCTGTCTTAATTCTCCACTTCTCTGCTGATGTCTCCTGGAATCACTTTCCATATGCAATCTAATTGTGATCTTTAGTGTGGGGAGGGCAGGGTGTTGGCTTTTGGAGGGACCAAAACTGAGACAATAGCTATTTCAAAAGTCTAAGGAATGAAGTCACTGTCTTAGCCTGAGTTATGCTCAATGTTTATTGTAAGATTAGGACCTTCTGTTGGGAGCTTCTGAGTAGAGCTGGGTGGCATGGGAAGGTGAGAACAGAGTGGGGCTGAAGAAAAAGACAAGGAGAGGAGGCGATTGTTCAAGAAGTCGGTTCCGTGGGAAGCTTGGAAACCTGGGAGGCAACTGGAGCTGTGCAGAGGAGCAATGTGTGGAGAGATGGGAAGCCTGCCACCAACACATTGCCGCCTTGGAAACCGTGCAATCTAATTGAAACAGACATCTATACTGGGTCTTTTTGTGCCATGCCTCTTTCTTCTTGGGGGATTTGCATTAGTTGTGTCCAACTCTTTGCGATCCCATGGGCTGTAGACCACCAACTCCTCTGATCATGGAATTCTCCAGGCAAGAATACTGGAGTGTGTTGCAATTTCCTGACCCAGGGAGCAAACGTGGGTCTCCTGCAAAGCAGACATATTCTTTACCTTCTGAGGCACTAGGGAAGCCTTGGTTAATTCCCATAATCCCTAACTAAAAAGATATGTAGATTGTGTCTTGAAAAATGTTCAGTAAACCATTGTACAATGCCTTCAATTTTGAGTAAGAACACTGGTTTCTCATTTCCTTTGGCAATCTAATTGAATATTTCTTGTGAAAAATCACTTGAGGATAAGCACTTAAAATACATTGCTACCAGCCATGATCCTAATGCTTTCTTGTTTACCTACATGGAAAGCACATAGACCATGATCAGGGCCCTGTAGCTGCCAAGGCAAAGGGTATTTAGATCATTTTGATTCATTATATTGAATGTGTTTTCATCTTTACTGTAGAAGAATTCACCTGGACCCAAATGATTACTCGAGTCACTAAATCTTTTGACACAAAAACGGTAAAATCTTTTGAAAATAGATGATTTAGTAAGACCAAGATTAAAGTGAGTTCAACAAAAATCAATGGCCATGAGATTGTGTTTGTTTGGTCTGATCATCTTGTCTTTTTTTTCAGGGGAGAGGAGCAGATACCAGAACAGGAAAACCACGGGTGAAGCCATTCTCTCATCTCGAAGGATGTGAAGGGGGCACTGTATGGAGAGAACAGGCCAGTGGGAATCAACTCCCCTGAGGAAAGTCAGCATGGCTACACCACCTGCTGTATGTATTTACCGCAGTGGGAATTTTAAGGTGAAGCATGAAGTATGGAGAAACTATGAAAAGCTGTGACTAACCTAGGCAACATATTTTAAAGCAGAGACATCACTTTGCCAATAAAGGTTTATATAGACAGAGCTATGGTTTTTGCAGTAATGATGTAAGAAGGCTGAGCACCAAAGAATTAATGCTTTTGAATTGTGGTGCTGGAAAAGACTATTGAGAGTCCCTTGAACTGCAAGGAGATCACACCAGTCAATCCTAAAGGAAATCAACCCTGATTATTCACTGGAAGGACTGATGCTGAAACTGCAATACTTTGGCCACCTGGTACAAAGAGCTGACTCATTGGAAAAGCCCCCCTGATGCTGGGAAAGATTGAGGGCAAAGGGAGAAGAGGGTGATAGAGGAGGAGATAGTTAGATAGCATCACAGACTCAATAGGTATGTATTCGTGTGCACCACAGCTAGAGAGTGAGCTGCAAGGAAAGATCCTGCATGACACAGAGAAGATCCGGTGTGCTGCAAATATAATAAACAAATTTGTGGCAATGCAGGAGAAGGGGACGACCGAGGATGAGATGGCTGGATGGCATCACTGACTCGATGGACTTGAGTCTGAGTGAACTCCAGGAGTTGGTGATGGACAGGGAGGCCTGGCGTGATGTGATTCATGGGGTCGCAAAGAGTCGGACACGACTGAGCGGCTGAACTGAACTGAACTGAACTGAACTGATGTGTACCCAGTCATGTCAGCCATGGACTGTAGCCCCCTCGGCTCCTCTGTCCGTGAAATTTTCCAGGCAGGAATACTGGAGTAGGTTGCCATTTCCTACTCCAGGGGATCTTCCTGACCCAGGGTTCGAAACTATGTCCCCTACATCGGCAGGCAGATTCTTTACCACTGCACCACCCAGGAAGTCCAATAAATAAATATTTTTTAAAAGAAAAAAAAAGAAGGACCAACATCCTAAGGCTGACAGGAGCTCCACGGTGGCCTTCGCTGTCCACGGACTGCGGCACTCCTCCTCTCCTTCTCTGTTGTTCCTATGTTGGCGCTGAGCCCTTGGGAACTGCTCTCCTTGTCACCTCTGGATGCAGTGGAAGCAAGGGCGTCTGGTTAAGCCCTCAGCTGTCAGGTGGCTGAGCAGCTGCTGCCCAGGAGGCTGGCCAGGAAGCGCCAGGGCCCCGCAGGAACGCTGTGTATTTAAGTGGCTTCTCCTTGTCAGTCTTTCTCATTGCCTGTGGAAAAACACGGCACTGCTTGTTGCTGAGTCTCTTGGGGACCATTCTGGGGGACTAGGGACATCTCAGTTACCCAGCCAGGAGAGGGAGTGGGGGTATTCTGGTGGCCACATTCCTGGGCTGATGGAAGGAACACTCATCCCTCCTGTGGTCCCTCCCCAGCATGGCTGCCTCCCCTCACCTGCAAAACTGTTTCGGTTGATGTTTGAGTCATATTTACTTCCCTTTCCCCAACCCCATCTCCTCAGTCTTTTGATCAAAGGAAATCACCGTAAGATCATCAAAATATTTCTAAAGGCCTCATAAGAGGACACTTTTGGTTTGTCCCCCGTGAGTCTGAGGCAACCGAATCTTGAGAGGAATCAGCGTCATGTCTCCGCAGATAGGGAGAGAACACAGTCTGGGAGGAAAAGCATGGATTAGGAACTAAGCAGTTGCAGTAATTCTGGAAAACAATGGAGTTATTGTTAACATAATGAGCAGTTAAAATGTAAATGTCAAGTTGCCTACTAATCCCTTTGCCGAGCCTGGTTGAATAAACAAAATTGAAAAGTTGAAATTATTTCCCCTCCCTCCCCTGTTGAAATCAGAGCTGGAAAGGTGGCCAACAGAAAACTCTAGAATCCATGGAGAAATAAATGTGTTGAGTATCTCGGTTTATAGACCAAGTCTGCTCTCCAAAACAGAGATTGGGCCTTATCTACAGTAACTTCAGATGCTGTTTTCTTTTCTGTGTAATATAAAAACAAAAAGTTTTTCATGGCGACACTTTGGGGGCTCAGGTTTCCCAGTCTTCCACAGTAGGCAAGTGGTGGGGATGAATCTGAGAAAGTCCACTGCTGTATATTCAGGCACTGGGGGGAAGCTACCAAGCTGTTTTTTTTTTTTTTTTCCCCAATGTGCAGGTGCTGTCCTGTCCAACTCTTTGTGACTCCATGGACTGTAGCCTACCAGGCTCCTCTGCCCATGGAATTTCCCTCCCTTTTTTTTTTTTTTTTTTCGCCATACTGTAGCAAATTTCAAACAGTCCTGTGGTTCAGTCTTAATTTGTTCTTTCAAATTATTGTTTCTTTCGGATTCTCTCAAGAACCTAATAAGCTCAAATTAAGTCAGCAGTCTTTCCAGGACTCTGGTTGCCTTTGGACATGTTATCATTACTGGAAGAAGGCTGAGGCCTGTTTTTTTCTTTTTTTTTGAGCAAACTCTAGGAGATAGTGGAGAACACAGGAGCCTGGTGTGCTGCAGTCCATGGGTCGAAAAGAGTCAGACACGATGTAGCAACAGAACTACAATGATGAAGGAAGGCAAGCTTTACAGAGTAAGTGCTCAAAAAACAGGCTTTCAGTTCCCTTTTATTCTATCTGATGATTCCTTTCCATCCTCAGTTTCACCTAGGTTTTGGTGGTTGTCACTCCTCTTTTAGAGGTTTAAAATCCCGGCTGCCCTATGACCACGGCTTCTCTGATTGGTGAGGCTTTGGAAGGCTCAGAGGGAAGTTTCTGCAGCCAGGAGATCCCGTTACTCAGATTTCACGATGCCATGTTTACAAAGCATTGTACGTTTTTGTGTTAGCTTGTCACTCAAAAATGCTTTTTTAAAAGGAAGACAAGATTCTGGCCAACCCAAACTATCATGTTATGATTTCTACATGCCAAATCTATTTTCTAACTACAGTTCTGATATTTTAAAAATAAATCTTGCCCTCAGGAAATTTGTACTTTGGAGATTTCAGAGCGCTAAAAACAAAAATGCAGATAAAGTGTGGATGACGATTGCAAACCCAGCAGCATCACCCTGCCCTCTCTGTGATGCTACGAGAATGTCCCTTGAGGTGTTCACCAGGTGACCACCAAGCTGCCACTCTCAGGGGTATTAGACCATTCCAAGGAAGTTTCTTTAATTCCCAGCCTTTAGCTGGAAACTATTACATGCAGCTTCTGAAGACTCTTCATTGTATTTTATAAACTATATTATTATTCAGTTATTCAAACTTCCTTGGTAACCTCAACTGATATGATAATAACCATATAACAGAGAATTTGATGGGTGGAAAAATAATGATTTTTTTTTTTTTTTTTGCCTTAAGGGAGCGTTGGGCTGAGCTGCATGCAGGCGAGGTGTTTGTACAGGTTCCCAGAGTTTTCCTTTTTAGTGCTTCTCCGAGGAAATGTTTGCATGGAGAAGAAAGTAGCCAATATGCCAAGCATAGAAGCGATCTCAAAGTACAGACATCTAAGGGATGGTGGCTCAGCTGCTAAAGAGTCTGCCTGTAATTCGGGAGACCTGGGTTCGATCCCTGGGTTGGGAAGATCCCCTGGAGAAGGGAACGGTTACCCACTCCATGGGGTCGCCAAGAGTCGGACACGACTGAGCAACTTTCGCTGTCACTTTCAAGGATGGACGGGAAGCTGGCCTGTTCCCTCCCTGAGTCTTCTGAAGGGACATAGCGTTGGCTCATGTTTGTAGGTTATACCTATTTTGTTTAGCGCATATGCTCGACATTTAGAAGAATGTCGTACCTTTTGCTTTACTTCTTTAAAGGACTGTCATAACTCTTATATGGGCTTCCCTTGCAGCTCAGATGATAAAGACTCTGCCTGCAATGCAGGACACCTGAGTTTGATCTCTGGACTGGGAGATCCCCTGGAGAAGGGAATGGCAACCCATTGCAGTATTCTTGCCTAGAGAATTCCGTGGACAGAGGAGCCTGGCCGGCTGTAGTCCATGAGATGGCAAAGAGTCAGACACAACTGAGCGACTAATCACATAACTCTTACATGTTATCTGGCTACCAGTTCTCTAAAAAATACAAATCCTCAAAAAGCCTTTCTTAAGTGACATTGACAAACGGATCCGAAATTTTCAGAACTGTCCCAGAATTTTGGCTGAAGGGTATTCCCCAGTTGGAGTTGTAAAACCACTTACTTTCAACAGCTACACACTCTATGTTAATACTTTTATTTTTCTGGCATTTCTGATGCTGATTAAAAAAGATGAAAGTCTCACAGTATTTGTTGAGTTTGATGTGTTGTGCAAACGAGGTGTGTTACCATTTTCATGGTGAATGTAGAAACGTGCATAAGCTGGGACAGGTTTGTTTTATGGGGGATTCGCACATGTTTCAGGTTCATCAGCCTTGGGAGTCTATCAGCACGTATCATAAAATATCCCCTGTGAGTACTAATGCCCATCTAATGGTGTGCACGGTCCATGAGGTGATAACATTCATGGTGCGGTATTAGAATAATGTTCAGTGAACAGCTAGATTCATAAAGTTTAATTAGTCAGAGAACCAACTTCCCAAGCTCTAAACAACTTAATTATTTGCTGGCTTTCAGTGTAATCACTGCTTTCCAAGCAATACTCCCTCTAGGCAGAATGTGCAGGTAATATTAACAACAGTAATAACAGTCCTTTAGAATTTCTGGAGCATTAGTCGCCCTGCCCTGATCCACAGCTCCCTGCCCCTTGCTCCCACCTCTGGCACTCCTGCTCTCAGCTGTGTCCTGTAGGGATGCACTCAGTCCAGCCACTGTCGACTCCCCATCCCCCCCATTCACTCCACAGACATTTATGGAGCATCTTCCATGTGCTCCACGTTCTGTGTGACCCCATGGAGTTGACAGTGCAGTTCTGGTCCCTTTAAGTCATCCCACCTGACCGCTGCATCCGTGAGCAAGTCTGCAGGATGCCACAGGTCTTCAGGGGTCAAGCAGAGAGGGGTTGACCTTGTATTGATGCTTTGAGCCTGAAACCCCTTGTACTGCAGGCTCAGGTCCGCTCCCAGCCTCCCGGGAGGCAGACCTGGCTGGAGCCAAGAGAAGCTGGCATGGCCTCCTGTCCCAGCTCCCAGGGAGCCAGGCTGCCTCTCCATGTCCATCTCAGGTCCAGCTTCCTCTGCTCTGATCGCTGAGCTGCCATGGATGCAGGGCCCCATCCATGATGGGCCAGCTTGCTGCAGATGGGCAGCTTTGTTGCCTCTGTTATACCTGTTCAGTGGGTCGTTTCTTCCCTATACTTCTCAGTACAACTGTTTGCAGCTCTTAGAGGAAATACTCTGCAGGGTACTGAAAGGTCAGTGACGTGTCACTGGGTTCTCCCAATCTGTAAGCAGTATATTAAATTTTTTATAAAGAATTTTTAAAGTCTTTATTTGGTTTGTTACAGTATTGCTTCTGTTTCCTGGGGTTTCTTTTGGCTCCGCTGCCTGTGAGACCTTAGCTTCCTGACCAGGGCTCAAACCCGCAGCCCCTGCACTGGAAGGCAAAGTCTTGTCCACTGGACCACCAGGGAAGTCTAGCCTATAAGCATGTTATACTAACTAGAACAAGCAAGAAGCTCCCTTCCAAGTGAACAGACTAGAAATATGTGGCCTCATCTGGGGCAAATGCCGCCACGTGGATGCACAGCAAGGTGGGCATCCCTGGGCTGGAGCTTGCCGTCACCTTCCCAGCACAGGACATGAACCCCACTGGGGGTGGAGTGCTGGATTCTTTTACTGGACCGACTGGGCTGTCTGAGCCTCAGCACCCCCTCTTCAGCAGGGGCGCCCCCCATGGCCACTCCCATCCGGTCTCGGCTCCCGCGTCTCCCTCGGCCTGGGGACCCTGCCAGAGCTGCCCACCCTGGCCCTGCAAGCTCTCCTGTGTCCTGGGCTTTCTTTCGCTGCAGCCCACAGCGCATCCTCCTGTGACAGCGAGTCTGTTTGCTGGTTTGCCTCATGACTGCAACAGCGACCCTGTGAAAGCAAGGACCTGATTTTACTTAATTTTGATCCTGTCTCCTAGCTTTGCCTCACTCTCAGCAGGTGAGCTTGCTCCTGGTTTGAAAAAGTGGAAGGAATTAGGGCAGAGCTCCGTCTGTGTGCTACTTGGACCAAATCCACCCCCACTTGCCCCTGTACCAGGCCCCCTGCGTCTGTCCTGATGGACGATGCCCTGGACCCTGTGCTGAGCTGGGGGCCACCCACTCAACTACTCCAGGGTGACCAGTCCCCAAACCACATCCACCTCAGGAAGCATCGTTTTTTTCTCTGTATGTCACAGTATCCCTATCAGAATAAGAGTGTCCTATAACACTTCACTTATCTTGTTAAAAACCATCTCTGGGCTTCCTTGTGGCTCAGTGGTAAAGAATCCACCTGGCCATGCAGGAGACTCCGGTTCGTATCCGTGAGTAGCTCCCTAGATGGTCACTGGATAAATGGATGGATCTTTAGGTTTTTGTTTGATATTGGGCTCACCTTGTAAGACTCATATTTTTGTAAATGCCTGGGGATTGTAGGTAAAATGCCTGAGAAGGTTAGGACTTAGGGAAGGCCTTAGAAAGGATTTCCTTGTCGCTTCTAGTTCATCAGTTTATACACTGACCAGGTACCCTTCCTCAATATTGAGGGCTGGAGTCAGAGGAGAGACAGATGTTGCTTGGGGAGGTGGGGAGTGGGGAGACTGGAACATTCACGCCAGGTGAGATTGGCCAGCCTGGCCAGAGGCTTTCCTCCTGGAAACGTGGTGAAAACCCGGCCCAGATCCAGTCCCGGGTTTCTCAAGCACTGACCTCACCTCTTGGCTGACTTTCATTTCTAGCTCACCTGCAGGTTTGCATTCAGAGCCTCCAGCTCATCAACAGTGAAGGTGAAAGTCTGAGCAAACTTGGAGTGACAGGGCAAGGTCACAAGTAACTGGAGGAGAGAGCTTGACTGTAAATAACCCCCAGGGCCGCGCCATCCAGAGCGCCCAGTACCACCTCTTTGCCTTGCAGTCACACAGAGGACCAAAGTCAAAGATACCCTTAAGAAGCTTAACAAGGAATTGCATCATAAAAGCACCATAAACATTGATGTTTATTAACCTAGGAGGAATAAATGCTAAGGAGGATTGCATTCAACAAGGCAGAGATATTTGGCAGGCTTACCAAACAGTAGTTGATTTCCTCTTTGGAGGAATTTGCCTTTTATTTTTCATAAATTTATTCCCCTAGTGATTGTAACCAACTGGTTTTGACAGCACAATGCTATTCTCAATCATCTTATGAGTTTCTTAGAGTCACACAGTAATGCTAGAAAAGACCTGAGGTTTATTTTTTTTAATAATCAATTTATTTTAACCAGAGGCTAATTAGTTTATAACATTGTAGTGGTTTTTTACATACGTTGACACGAATCAGCCACTGGTATACATGTGTCCTGCCATCCTGAACCCCCCTCTCATCTCCCTCCCCATCCCATCCCTCTGGGTTGTCCCAGAGCACTGGCTTTGAGTGCCCTGAGTATTCTTGCCCAAACCCATTGTAGTTTCATAGATAAGATATTAAGAGCTCAGCAAAATGAAGCAACTTGCCCTGGGGCTATGAGCGGCATAGTGGGAATCTACTGATTCATCAACCCACTTGCCTGCCCTCATGATGAAGCCACACCTAGACACCCCACAAGCAGCATCCCCGCACCAGAGCCAAGGTCAGAGTAGTCTTCCGCACCTGTCACCTGCCCTCATCACGCCTACCTCTAGCCCAGACTCTCAGAGCCCTGACTATGCCTTGGCCTGAGGCCAACTCTGCCCTCATTCTCTGGCTCCCTTGTTGTTCAATTGCTCAGTTATATCTGAATCTTTCTGACCCCATAGACTGCAGCATGCCCGGCTCCTCTGTCTTTCACTATCTCCTGGAGTTTACTCAAACTCATGTCCATTGAGTCAGTGATGCCATCCAACCATCCCATCCTCTGTTGTCCCCTTCTCTTTATGCCCTCAGTCTTTCCCAGCATCAGGGTCTTTTCCAATGAGTTGAGTCAGCTCTTTGCATCAGATGGCCAAAGTATTGGCGCTTCAGCTTCAGCATCAGTCTTTCCAATGCATATTCAGGGTTGATTTCCTTTAAGACTGACTGGTTTGATCTCCTTGCTGTCCCAGGGACTCGCAAGAGTCTTCTCCAGCACAACAATTCAAAAGCCTCAGTTCCTGACTCCCTGTCTGAGCACAAAGCCTGGATTTCAAACCCTGCCTCCCTAAACCTTGTCCTGGAAAATAACTGCATATGTCAGTTTCCTCCCCTGAAACCTGGGGGCTGATGCTCCTCACCTTGTAGGATTGCTGTGACCTCCATAAGAAACCAAATTAGAGCATTTCCTATAACCTTACAGATAAATGTCAAGTAGACGCCCTTCTCCTGCATCAAGCCCACTTCTTCACTGTCTTGCCTTCAGCCTTTATTGAGCAAGAAGCATCTCTGATAAAAGAACTCACAGCCCCTGTTTGACCTTGAGCAAGGTGCCAGAGGCTGTTTGGACCCTTAGGCAGAGAGACTTGGTTCTTTTAATCCTGAAGCCTGAAAGGGAGAGATCAGAAGCTGCCCTGGACCTGCTGGTCACTGAGCACTGTCTAAAAGAGATGATGCCTCCACTTCCACATCTGAAGTTCCATCCCCCTCAGTATCCATGGTGACAAAAGGCGTGTAGGGTCTCTCCTCCACACCTCCCTGCCCATCCACATCCATCCCTGCACTGTCAGAGAAAAACAAAAGACTTTAAAATAGGTGAAAAAGATTACAGGGGCTTCCCTACTGGTCTAGTGGCTAAGATACCACTCTCCCCAAGCAGGGGGCTGAGGTTTCATCCCTGATCGGGCGACTGAGATCCCACATGCCACAACAAAGACCTGGAGCAGCCAAACAAATAATTAAAATAAAACAAATATTAAAAAGATTACTGGGTTTATTAGTCACTTTCTGCAGAGAAATAGAACCGACATATGGTGTATATTATATATATACACACATGTGCGTGCATGCTGAGTTGCTCAGTCATGTCCGACTCTTTGTGACCCCATGGACTGCAGCACACCAGGTTTCACTGTCCATGACCAACTCCTGGAGCTTGCTCAAACTCATGTCCATCAAGTCAGTGATGCCATCCAGCCGTCTCATCCTCTGTCGTCCCCTTCTCCTCCCACCTTCAATCTTCAGGGTCTTTTTCAGTGAGTCAGTTCTTCACATCAGGTGGCCAAAGTATTGGAGTTTCAGCTTCAGCATCAGTCTTTCCAATGAATATTCACGACTGGTTTCCTTTAGGATGGACTGGTTTGATCTCGAACAGTCAAGGGACTCTCAAGAGTTTTCTCCAACACCACAGTTCAAAAGCATCGATTCTTCGGCACTCAGGTTTCTTTCCCTGGTGGCTCAGAGGATAAAGAGTCTGCCTGCAATGCAGGAGACCTGGGTTTGATCTCCAGGTCAGGAAGATTCCCTGGAGAAGGAAATGGCAACCCACTCCAGTACTCTTGCCTGGAAAATCCCATGGATGAAGGAGCCTGGTAGGCTGCAGTCCATGGGGTTGCTAAGAGTCGGGCACGACTGAGCGACTTTACTTTCACTTTTCACTTTCATGCATTGGAGAGGGAAATGGCAGCCCACTCCAGTGTTCTTGCCTGGAGAATCTCAGGGACGGGGGAGCCTGGTGGGCTTCCGTCTATGGGGTCGCACAGAGTCAGACACGACTGAAGCGACTTAGCAGCAGCAGCAGCAGCAGGTCTGTCATAGCTTTTCTTCTAAGGAGCAAGCATCTTTTAATTTCATGGCTTCAGTCACCATCTGCAGAGATTTTGGAACCCAAGAAAATAAAGTCTCTCACCATATCCATTGCTTCTCCATTTGCTATGGAGTGATGGGACCGGATGCCATGATCTTCATGTCTTTAATGTTGAGTTTTAAGCCAGCTTTTTCACTCTCCTCTTTCACTTTCATCAAGAGGCTCTGCCGGGAGCCAGCATGGGGAATCCCACCCGTGGCAAAGGTCATGAGGAAGGGGCCTGACATGCAAAGGCAGGATCAGGCCTCATGGGGCCCCCTGGGCTTTCTTGAGCATCTACCCCCAAAACCAGAGTCTGCCTGCCTTACTGCATTATGCTTTCCACCTATTCTGACATTACAGAGGGGCTATCCCTGACCACCTTTCTCTGGAAAAAGTTAACTTAGAGCTCCAGTAAGTCTCCTGCATATGAAAGGAGTGTCTCAGCTCAAATCCCTCTGATGGCTCTCTAACTTGCCTGACAGGTTTACCTGGATTTTTACAACTATGCATGTGATTGTTTACAGCCCCCCAACTGCAAGAGGCACGAAGCTTAAAAAAACATCTTAAAGATATAGAGCCTTTTTTAAGGAGCTAAGAATTATATTGGTGGAGGGTTTTCATTGTTGAGTTAATGACTGCCGCCAGGCCTCCATATCCTTTATCTTTTAGGCACCTGGAGGATATTAATCAATGTAATTGGGATGTAGAAAAAAGAATATAGTAGTTTTGATGTTAGCAATACTAGACTTTTGAGTTAGTGAATTTTCTCTTTGTTATAAATCACTCTTTCCTTGTTATAAATTGTTGTATCCTTGCTTGTAAGAATGTAATCTTAATTAGTGCTTTCTGAGAGTAGCACCAGACTTTAGTAAGAAAAACACTTTTAGGGCAAATAATTTTCTGGTTGACGGACCCTTATCAGAAAAGGGCCATAAAATGCTAATAGGCCTCCTGGCCAGAAGATGATGTAAATCACCTAAGACCTGTGTATACAGCTAAGTATGCAGAGAGAAAGCCTGGTCTCAATAAGGGTCAGGGCTGCTGACCCTGCATGACTTTGCATTATCCATTGATCTCTATGTATAACTAAAAGTATAAAAGCTTTCCTGCAAAATAAAGGATGAATCAGTTTCTTGGAAATCTGGCTTCCCCCTTGTCTTCTTTTCTTTTTCTCCTTTTCAGGCTGTAGTGAGAAAGAGGAGAGAAAATGGAGAAAAAGAGGCTGTATTCCTTGGTTTACATAGAAAGCCAAATAAAGCCCCAAGACAAGGGGCTTACACCATCTACGTAAGGCCACAGATGCCCACTTGAATAGCGGAGGGTGCCCCGCCTTGGACTCCCTCTTGCGTGGGTCTTAGAAGCCCAGGCAAATAAGTAGACACGGTGAGCCTCTATGTTCCAGACATTATCTTTTAGGATTTGAAATAGCTCAAATATGTCCTATAGCATCCTTGGAAAATTTCCAGGGTTTGAGGAAAATAAATATAAAATATTTAGATCTTTAATAATGCATAATACAAATTTTCACGATGTTGTGATCACTCACCTAGAGCCAGATATCCTGGAATGTGATGTCAAGTGGGCCTTAGAAAGTGTCACTATGAACAAAGCTAGTGGAGATGATGGAATTTCAGTTTAGCTATTACAAATCCTGAAAGATGATGCTGTGAAAGTGCTGATTTTCGATGGGAAAATGATGGGGAAATAGATGGGGAAACAGTGGAAACAGTGTCAGACTTTATTTTTTCTGGGCTCCAAAATCACTGCAGATGGTGATTGCAGCCATGAAATGAAAAGACGCTTACTCCTGGAAGGAAAGTTATGACCAACCTAGATAGCATATTCAAAAGCAGAGACATTACTTTGCCAACACAGGTCCGTCTAGTCAAGGGTATGATTTTTCCAGTGGTCATGTATGGATGTGAGAGTTGGACTGTGAAGAAAGCTGAGCACCAAAGAATTGATGCTTTTGAACTGTGGTGTTGGAGAAAACTCTTGATCCAACCTGTCCATTCTAAAGGCGAACAGTCCTGGGTGTTCTTTGGAAGGAATGATGCTAAAGCTGAAACTCTAGTACTTTGGCCAGCTCGTGCGAAGAGCTGACTCATTGGAAAAGACTCTGATGCTGGGAGGGATTGAGGGCAGGAGGAGAAGGGGACGGCCGAGGATGAGATGGCTGGATGGCATCACCAACTCGATAGACGTGAGTTTGAGTGAACTCCAGGAACTGGTGATGGACAGGGACGCCTGGTGTGCTGCAATTCATGGGGTCGCAAAGAGTCTGACATGACTGAGTGACTGAACTGAACTGAACTGAATACAAAGTTTTTGAATTTCCAGCTTGAATACCTTTTAAAAAAGGAGTTCTTATTTTGAAACTAATGGCCTCTAATGAGTGATATTGTTTAGCTAATGATGATAAATAACAGGCACTAGTCAGAGGAATGTAATCCATACTCAGAATCTTTGGTCTGTCTGTCTGTTTCCCTGAATTCTCACCCAAACCTCATCCCTAGCTAGGTGCATATCCACAAAGTGCACAGAGATTTTCTGCTCTAGTTAACCCCATGCTCTCCACTCTTTATTTACACCAACCTTAGCTCCTTCTCCTGACTTCTCAGAGATATGTGGTCATAGTGTGTTGGTACTACCCTTAAAAAAAATTAATTTATTTAGTTGCATCGAGTATTTGTTGTGACATGTGAACTCTTGGTTGAGCATGTGGGATCTCAATTCCTCCACCAGGGATCAAACCTGTGCCCCTGCATTGGGAGTGTGGAGTCTCAGCCACTGGACCCACCAGGGAAGTCCCCATTCTTTTTCTCCATCCACTCTTGCCAAGTTGTGTCCAACTCTTTGCAACCCCATAGACTGTAGCCACCAGGCTCCTCTGTCCATGGGATTTCCCAGGCAAGAATACTAGATTGGGTTGCCATTTCCCTTACCATTCCCCAAATCCACAGTTATAACACAGAATCTGTCTTGTCAGTGCAAAGGAGCATAACTCAGATGAACACATGATTGAGGGAGTGCCAGTCATCGCCCTGACATATATAAAATCAGACACACAGGTCATTAGTTTCTGCAACCCAGGCATTTAATAATCATATACTCACAACTTCTAGATGTTATGAAACATTAGGGTTTTTCTGGTGACAACTATTTTTAACAGAGAGGGATTGTGAACTGATGCCAGGTTGTTGATTTTCAAACAATATCATTGTACATAAATAAAGATCTCTTTCTTAGCACAAGCATATGCCTAAGGAATGTATGGTAGATAAGATAGAAGATGAAACACAAAGCAGATTATCTCTGAAGGATGTTTCAGTTCCCACAGGATAGAATGGAAATTCCTGAAACTTCTAGGGAAAGAGATAAAACAATGTGTTCTCTGCTTTGATGGATAGGATGCTAATGTTTTCTCTTCCGGAGCACACATCCCTAAGGAAACAGAAGCACATGGTAACTGGCTGAATTTTTACCTAAGTCGCTGCCTTCTGCTTTAGGCACATGGAGCTGTGGGAGTTCAGATTTGTTTTGGTTACCTATTTGTAGAGGAAATCCTCTTTCCTGAAGATAGGGGTTTGAATGGCCTTGAGAACTCTCTTTAGTTGCTCCAAAGCTGTGTCATAACACCCCTGTGTTTGCTTACATGACACACACATGTCTGCGCACACTCAGACGTGCACACCAAAGGCATGGAGAGGCAGGGGCTAAGGTGAACTTATGCTTTGTTTTTTCCCCTTTGTCATTAAGTGTTGCCTGATTCTTTGTGGCCCATGGACCGTAGCACACCAGGTTCCACTGGCCATGGGATTTCCCAGGTGAGAATACTGGAGTGGGTTGCCAATTCTTTCTCCAAAGGATCTTCCCAACCCAGGGGTTGAACCGAGGTCTCCTGCATCTTCTGCTTTGGCAGGCAGATTCTTTATCACTGTGAAAGTGAAAGTTGCTCAGCCGTATCTGACTCTTTGAGACCCCATGGACTATACAGTCCATGGAATTCTCCAGGCCAGAATACTGGAATAGGTAGCCTTCCCCTTCTCCAGGGGATCTTCCCAACCCAAGGATTGAACCCAGGTCTCCTGCACTGCAGGTGGATTCTTTACCAGTTGAGTCACAAGGGAAGCCCCTGAGCCACCTGGGAAAGACTTATGCTGGGAGATTATACATGGTATCATATACCAGGTTCCGAACACCTGCTCATTAATCAAATGAAGGAATGCGTGGTTCAACTGTGTAAACAGCTGGACATGGGACACTGCAAGACACAAGCTTGCACACCTGGGAATCCAAGAAGAGGCTGACCTCTTGGGTGAGGGACTGGATTGACTTATTTCTGCCTGTAAGACACCCATAGGCAGAGGATTGCAAAGGGTTAGTCACCAAGTATACTTCCTGTGTGTGGAAAACGGTTCCACTCCATCCCTCCCCTCCGGTTTCTTCTCCACTTTCTTTGGCATGTGGGCTTCCAGAGGTTTCCCAAGGCCGGCCTGTTCCTGGCACATGGTGGTGCTTGTGAGGCACCTGAGCCGAACAGCGTTCAGCAATCTGTTGGCGTCCAGAAACAGAGCCCTTGTTATTCATCTGTGAGCATCAACCCTTCCCACCACATCCCCTCTAAAGGAGGTGGGCAGAAAGAGAGATGCTTGTGGGCTAACAGGATAAGATTAAACAATAACCAGTCACAGTAAGCATCCAGCTATTCTTGGATAACATTGTCCACTGAGAAAGCATATATATATATATGTATATATATATATCAACGTGAAAGTGTTAGACGCTCAGTAGTGTCCGACTCTTTGTGACTTCATGGACTGTAGCCCACCAGGATCCACAGGATTCTCCAGGCAAGAAAACTGGAGTAGGTTGCCATGTCCTCCTCCAGGGGATCTTCCCAACCCAAGGATCAAACCTAGGTGTCTTGCATTGCAGGCAGATACTTTACATCTGAGCCACCAGGGAAGCCCTACGTATATATACACATATATATTCCTACATACATTGGAGAAGGAAATGGCAACCCACTCCAGTGTTCTTGCCTGGAGAATCCCAGGGACAGGGGAGCCTGGTGGGCTGCCGTCTATGGGGTCACACAGAGTCGGACACGACTGAAGCGACTTAGCAGCAGCATATATACATATCAGTTCAGTTCAGTTCAGTTGCTCAGTCGTGTTCGACTCTTTGCAACCCCATGAATCGCAGCACACCAGGCCTCCCTGTCCATCACCAACTCCCGGAGTTCACTCAGACTCATGTCCATCGAGTCGGTGATGCCATCCAGCCGATGATGCCATCCAGCCATCTCATACCCTTTTCCTCCTGCCCGCAATCCCCCCCAGCATCAGAGTCTTTTCCAATGAGTCAACTCTTCGCATGAGGTGGTCAAAGTACTGGAGTTTCAGCTTTAGCATCATTCCCTCCAAAGAACACCCAGGACTGATCTTTAGAATGGACTGGTTGGATCTCCTTGCAGTCCAAGGGACTCTCAAGAGTCTTCTCCAACACCGCAGTTCAAAAGCATCAATTCTTCGGTGCTCAGCTTTCTTCACAGTCCAACTCTCACATCCGTACATGGCTACTGGAAAAACCATATATGTACATATATGAATAGCGCAAGGAACTCTTTGCAAAAGAGGCATTAGTCTATAGTATTTTATTTCAACTGGATGTATTTGAACTCTTCAGCATTGAAAATCAGAGTCTTATTAACTGTTTAAGACCAAGGCCAAGTGTAGTTTCTCATAGCTCAACTGTGAAGTTACATTAGGAGCCAAGATAACTGTGTAGAAAATACAACAGAATCCTCTTCTATTTGGAATTCCTTTCACACATTACAGGATAATAACTGTTTTTTTCTTCCGGCTCTTGAGTGTTCTCTTTGTCTGAAGCAACGTCTATACCAGTGAGTCAACAGCCCAAGAACCCTCCGCCTTCCTGCACCGTCATCTCTCCTTTGTGTGTTCAAGCCAAAGCTGCTTTTTTGGATTCACTTACACTCTTATGTCCACTGAGAAGTGGATTCCAGAATGACAACATTTCCAGGAGTAATTATTTACTCAGAAAGTGACTAATGGATCCTTAGTGTGTTCTCAGTGTGAGACTGATTCCCGTAGCTGGTAAGCTGCTGGGGCCGAGTCAGTGCTGGGGCCTAGGACAGACACAGATTCCCCGACTGTTAAAGAAGGATTAAGATCTCAAACCCATGCAACAAAGCAGTTTTTTAAAAAGAGAGAGAGAGAAAAGAAAAATATTAAATAATAGAAAATAAAAAGAGATATAATTAGTGATGCCACCCTAAGTTTTGGAAATTCTTAAATAAGAAATTGAATGTGGTGATTTCTTCACTAAGGCAACACACATGTGCTGAATACCTCTCTTTACCAGGGGCTCTATCGTGAGCCTGGCATAGAAAGCTCTCCATCTGAAGTATCTTACAGAGTAATAGTCTGGAGATTTACAGCTCAATGCGCTAAGTACTATAATTGAGGTCTATATAGGGACCCTGGGAGACCAGAGGCCAGGCACTAAATCAGGGTGGGCCAGTTACAGGAAGGCTTTTCAGATGAGGTGATGTTGGAATTTTCAGTAGACAGAACAGAATAAAGAAAGGCAGGAAAAGGGGGAAACAATTAAATGTGATTAAAGATTGAGTAGGCAGCGTGGTGAACGTTGGCTGGTAGTCATAGCTACTCCTGGATTGATAAATTGAGCCATTGAAGGATAAAGTAGGAAAGCAGAGAGAAATGCTTTCTCAATCTGTGCTGGTGAGAGATGCTTTTGTAGCAGTGTGCAGGGCAGATGGAAGAAAAGTTGGGGGAGGGGACCAGATTGTAGATAGCAAAATATTCCAGGGAACCAACATAAGAGTCCAGACCAAGTGGAGTCTTCAGTCTAGCTGCAGAGGGGAGAAGGTGGATATGGGGAGACTCAGGCAGCGGGAATGGACCACTGTGATGGCTGACTTGCCTGGAAGTGGGGATAAAGGAGGAAGTGGGGGTAGAAGGAGCCCAGGCTTTCGGGCTCTGATCATCTGATGTTTCAGCTGTCCAGCTGTGACTGTGTCCTGTGGACAAGGACGTGCCCATCTCACCCCATGACCTGGAGCATCAGAGGGCAACAGGATGGGCTGGAATAGGTCCCCTTTCATTTAGAGTTAGGGCACAGGACCCTGCCTGTAGCTGGCACATCGCCACGTAATATACTCAACTGCTTGCTGAGTGAGGAAGAAAGAAGCAAGGCTGGCTCTGGGAGAGGTTCAGTAAGGACACATCGCTATGCTGGTTTGTCAGCAGCCACCCTGGGTTTCTGTAAAGGCCGAATATGGAAGGAACAATGACCTGTCCCTGGGGTGTGGTTCCACCTGGTGATTTCTTTTGTTTTGGCAGAAGAACATTGTGTGGAAGAAAGATCAAAGCCTTAGCAAATGGAGGCGCATAAACTAAAATCTACAGTTCAGATGAAAGGTACATGGACTGCCTTATCACATCTAGCCATTTCTCTCCAACGTTCACCACGCTGCCTACTCAATCTTTGATCACTTTTTATTGTTTCCCCCTTTCCCTGCCTTTCTTTGTTCTTCACCGCTGTCATTCAGAGGGGACTGTCCCATCCTAGCATCTGTCCCTGTAAGGCTGGCCCATTTAGAGTTGTGAATAACCAAACACCTATTTCTAGGAGTGGCCAAATAATGGGGCTTCTAACATTGATGTGGAAAGAAGCTTAGAAGTTTCAAATGTGGTTTGTGGCCATAAAATTGCCCACAGATTATGGAAGAGGACGAGGAAACATTGTACTACCTGGGGACATCTCTGGCGGCCCACTGGTTGGAACTCTGCTTACATTGCCGGTGGTAGTGCTAGGGTAGAGGGGTGGGTTTGATCCCTGATCTGGGAATTAAGATCCTGCTTGCCACAGGGTGCAGTCAAGATATAAAAAATTAAAAACAAACAAAAAAGCAACGAAGCACCTCTGGGGTCGTCCTGCCATGAACAGCGCCCTTCTTATTTGGATGTTGCACGTCACACTCAGAAAGCATGGAGCCATTTCTGCTGGGAGCTACTTGCATCCCTCCATCTGCCTGTTGAGTAAATAAGTGTGCTAATCGCTCAGTCATGTCCTACTGTTTTTGACACAATAGACTATAGCCCGCAAGGCTCCCCTGTCCTTGGGATTCTCCAGGTAAGAATATTGGAGTGGTTTGCCATTTCCTTCTCCAGGGATCCAACCCTGGTCTCCTGCATTGCAGGCAGATTCTTTACTGTATGAGCCACCAGGGAAGCCTGTTCAGTAGCTGAAGCCAAAGGACACAGCTCATTCCCCAAAACAAAATGATTTCAGAAGGTGTGGAGGAAAGATCAAAGCCTGAGGAAATGGAAGAGAATAAACTAAAATCTACAGTTTGGGTGAAAGGTGCGTGGACTGCCTCATCACTTCTAGCCTTTTCTCCTGAAAGCCTCCACAACTATGGTTTCCACAAAACACTCCCGTGCTCTTAAGAGCAGACTAGCCTGAAATGTTAGAGCTTCCCTGGTAGCTCAGTTGGTAAAGAATTCACCTGCCAATGCAGGAGATGTGGGTTCAATCCCTGGGTCAGGAAAATCCCCTGGAGAAGGAAGTGGCAACTCACTCCAGTATTCTTGCTTGGAAAATCCCATGGACAGAGGAGCCTGGCAGGCTGCAGCACATGTGGTCGGAAGAGTCAGACTCAACTTAGCAACCAAACCACCACCACAGCCTGAAAGGTTAAACGGACTTTGTTTCCTTCTCATCCGGTCACACCAAGCCACGTACCCTGGGCTTTTGTTTTGAAATCATATTTTTTTCTTAAGGATACGAAAATAAATGAAAGAGTGCTTTCCCCAATGCATTTCAAAGGCATTTATTAGAACCTTGGTGATAAATCTTCTTTTATTTGAAGTGATAGCAACTTACCATCATCCCTTCAAAACAGAGGATCCTGACAGACAGAAAGCCAAGTGAACCCACACAGTAAATTTGTGGCCCTGGCCTTTTCTGTGTTAACATTTTCCTCTTCGTCTGTTCCTCAAATGTAAATTTAATGGTCTGGAAATGCTGCCAGGCTTTCTAAATTTTTCTTTGCATGGTAGTAAACCAAGACTCATTTACTCAGTGTCCTAAACTATATTACAACCTTCCTAGCAGTGAATTGCTCTAATTATGATCAGACACCTAACCATTTCATGTTAAATGACTTTGATAGCCCAATAGATTGGGAGGGAATTGTACTTTATTCTAGCCTCTCTCTCTCTTCTCTACTTGAGAGTTTTCCCCTAACATTTGAGATGAATGTTTCTATGGTCTATAATTCCTATTTAGCCCTGATCCCAATTCAAAACTTCTAAAACTGCATAACCTTACTCTTACTCAGGGTTAAATTGCAGATTTCCTTCCTGCTTGATTCTGGAAACAAAGTTCAAAGTATCTGGCCTTGGGACACTGGACCATCTTTGGAAAAAAATACTGTAAAATAAAAAGCCAGTTTCATATATCTAGGTATATCCCCTTTGGACAGAAATCTTTTACTTAAAAAAAATTTCAGATTTTCTTATCAGGCTTTTTTTTTTTAGCCTTTATTGAATTGGTTGAAGTATTGCTTCTGTTTTATGTTTTGGTTTTTTGGCTGTGAGGCATGTGGGATCTTAGCCCCCTGGCCAGAGATCGAACCTGCACTCTCTACATTAGAAGGCAAAGTCCTAACCACTGAACCACCAGGAAAGTCCCAGATTTTCTTATTTAAATGAAAAAATAAGGATCAAGTAGAGACTTTCACTCAATAATGTTTGCATTCAGTAACAAAATTTCAAGCAAAGTTAAATGACCACATGAAAGGGATGCGTGGGTAGCTAAGAGCCTGCATCTTAAGGGAGAATAACTGATATGCCAATTAACTAGTTTTCCAACCATTTCTGAAGACAATGGGAAAACAAATGCACCCAAGGACAAACTATTCAGTTTGCTCCATCCTATTGGACATCGCCACAGGGTAGGGGTGGGGGAGGTCCTCCCAGCTACTCTCCCCCTCATACAAAATATCATTAGGTGTAAGTCCTCCTGTAAGTTCTGGGATGTGAATCTGAAAACAACCGGAGTTTTCACCTCCCTAGGGCTTGCTGGGAAGCCATCACCACCCTCTCCTCACATCAAATAAATGTGCGTGCTAAGTCACTTCAGTCATGTCCGACTCTGTGATCCTTGGACTGTAACCTGCCAGGCTCCTCTGTCCATTGGATTCTTCAGGCAAGAATATTGGAGTGGGTTACCCTTTCCTCCTCTAGGGATCTTCCCAATCCCAGGATCAAAACCGCCAAATAAAGATGAAGAGCTCCAAAATCATTATTACAAAACGATTTGGCTCTGCACGTTCGTCTCTTCCCTTTGCAATCGTGCACTGCTGCGTCATGGCACTATGGGAGGTTTTCTGGAAAGACAAAGCTTGGGGATTTTCAGGAAGAAAACGGTACCCAAAATAGAGATTTGCTTTTCCCGTAGATAATCTGTCAACATTTTCTAAGGGCAACTTCTTTCCTCTTTTCAAGGACTTAAATTGTAGCGGAATCACCTTTCGGAAGGACTGAAACTGAAGTCTCCTCACTCCTCCAAGTGCCCAAGACCCCCAACTCCCTGCTTCTGCCAGCCATGGGATACCCTCATCATATCTCACAGAGCTTCTTCTTGCCAAGGTCTGCACTCTGTCCCACTCTATGAAGGGTAGGGGTGGGGGCAGGGGAGCATACATATCACATTGAGAAATGGAGTGTTTCCTGCTGTATCAATAAACAAGGATGTCACAGACATCAGCGATTCCGGCCCTCCAAATGTGAATTTCTGAGTGTGAAGGGTGCCCAGAAAGAAAAATGTCTGCTGTCTGACAGCAATCGAGCTACAGCCTCTTCTTACGGAGCACTGAGGCCCTGGAAGATGTGAAAAAAACGCAGGACGTTGGCCCCAGATAGCTGAAAGGCACTTGAAAGGAATGATTTCCGTGATCCCAGATTCTCGCATCTTCCTGTACATAGAAAAGCACTAAATTCCTTAACTTGAGATATCTGGTTTTCCTTAATTAACAATCATCTTTGATGTTCAGACTATCTTCTACATATCCTGACTTCTCCCCCCCCCAGCTCCTTGTCAGAGCAGTTCTCTCAGGGTCACTTGAGATGCTGTCTCCTGGGCTTGAAGTCCTAAAAATTTCCACCAAATAAAACTTGACTCTCAGCTCTAGGTGATGACTTTTTAAAGTCAACAACATCTAGCCAGTCAAAGCCATCTGGGTTTCTCTTGCTGACCACTAGTTTCTTATGCATCTTTTATTCTTTAAAATCAGTTCTTTTCCTTCTTTTTTTTTAATTGGGGTGCACTCTTTGACTGTGTGGATCACAACAAACTGTGAAAAATTCTTAAAGAGATGGAAATACCAGACCACCTTACCTGCCTCCTGAGAAACCTATATGCAGATCAAGAAGCGACAGTTAAAACTGGACATGGAATGACAGACTGGTTCCAAACTAGGAAAGGAGCATGTCAAGTCTGTATATTGTCACCCTGCTTATTTAACTTATACGTAGAGTATATTATGTGAAATACTGGACCGGATGAAGCACAAGCTGGAATCAAGATTGCTGGGAGAAATATCGGTAGCCTCCAATATGCGGATGACACCACCCTTGTGGCAGAAAGCAGTGAGGAACTAAAGAGTCTTGATGAAAGTGAAAGAGCTAACTTAAAACTTAGCATTCAAAAACCAAAGATCATGGCATTCGGTCCCATAACTTCATGGCAAATAGATGGAAAAACAATGGAAACAGTGACAGACTTTATTTTCTTGGTTCCAAAATCTCTGCAGATGGTGGCTGCAGCCATGAAATTAGAAGACGCTTGCTCCTTGGAAGAAAAGGTATGACCAACTTAGACATCATATTAAAGAGCAGAGACATTACTTAGCTTACAAAGGTTCATCTAGTCAAAGCTATGGTTTTTCCAGTAGTCATGTATGGATGTGAGAATTGGATCATAAAGAAGGCTGAGTGCCAAAGAATCAATGCTTTTGAACTGTGATATTGAAGAAGACTCTTGAGAGTCCCTTGGGCTGCAAGGAGATCAAACCAATCAATCCTAAAGGAAATCAGTCCTGAGTGTTCATTGGAAGGACTGATGTTGAAGCTGGAACTCCAATACTTTGGCCACCTGATGCGAAGAGCTGACTCTTAGAAAAGACCCTGATACTGGGAAAGACTGAAGGCAGGAAGAGAAGGGGATGACAGAGGATGAGATGGTTGGATGGTATCACCGACTTGATGGATATGAGTTTGAGCAAGCTCTGGGAGATGGTGAAGAACTGGAAAGCCTGACATGCTGCAGTCAATGGGGTCGCAAAGAGTTGGACACGGCTGAGAGACTGAACAACAAGCATCCCACTGGTAAAATGTCTTGAGCATCTCCAATACATGTGTATATATGTATAAGCTATAACTATGTATTACTTTCTGAATATATTATATGTATTTTTAAGTATATACAAAAATTGAACTTAAAAGTATTAAGGTAACCATAAGTAGAAGTTCTAAGATTGTCTTTCTTGCACTCCTGCTGGGATCTAGGTAGGTGACTGCAGACCACTGGACGGTCAGCGGTGGCTGGTGGGTAGTGATTCCAGAACCGAGAGGTGATGCAGGTGTTCACAGGGATGTGGTGCGTGACTGCTGACTGAAAGGAGGCAAAAACATGCTGACCGAGACTGGGCTTTGTGACTTGCCTGCACCAGGACTCACTGAGTCATTTTTTTATAATCTCAACTCCCACTCAGCTCAGAGGTGTCATGCATCAGAATGACTAACCAAACTAATAATAAACCTATCGAGTTACGCATTTCTCAGAAATGTCTCCACAAAACTGTAAGGAGTTGGGCGAATATGACAGTCCTCAACTCTGTCTGCTAGAAACACAGTTCTCCCAGTTCCTCCTAAGAGCTGATGTAAAATTAGACTCTTAGGACACACCAGGATCCTAACCGGCAACTGCAAACCACATAATACAAATCATCCCCATCTCATTGAACGACTACCCTGACCCTGCATAGACACAGATGATGAACTTTCAGAAATGTATTCAAGTTTTATTTTTTTAAAGAATTGTATTTATTTATTTTGCTGTGCTGTGTCTTTTTTGCTGGGCGGGCTTTTCTCTAGTTGCGACGCGTGAGCTTCCGGTTGCGGTGCCGCGGCTTCTCTTTCTGTGGAGCACGGGCTCTAGGGCGCTCGGGCTTCAGAAGATTGGGCACAGGCGCTCAGTAGTTGCAGCTCCCAGGCTCTAGAGCACAGGCTCAATAGTTGTGGCGCACGGGCTTAGTTGCTCCAAGGCATGTGGGATCTTCCCAGATCAGGGATGGAGTCTGTGTCTCCTGCACTGGCAGGCGGATTCTTTACCACTGAGCCACCAGTGAAACCCTATTCATGCTTTATTTATTTATTTTGAGGTCCAGCATGTGGGATCTTAGTTCCCTAAGCTAGGATTGAATCCATGTCCCCGGCGTTAGGAGTGTGGAGTCTTAGCCGCTGGACCTCCAGAGATGTCTCATCTGTGTTTTAGACAAAACATTCGAAACAGTCTATTCTGTTTTCATTAACATTATGAAGATAAGTCATTCAAACATCAGTTTCAGTTGTATTTTTTGTTTTCTTTTTTTTTTTAAAGAATGATTAAAAAAAAACTTAAGAGCTTTACTGGTTAAATCTTAAGGAGTTTGTTTGCAGTTGGGTTAGAAAAAAGATATGATCACAGATGTCTTTGTCTTTATTACTTCTAATATCACCTCTGATCACTACAAGAAGAGGCAGAGATGTGCTCAGGCAAAGGTTTACTTCAAAGAAAAATGTGGAGGGAACCACTGGCTGCAGAGAGAGATCAAAGGAAGAGTGTTGCTTCATTCCCTGACATTCACATGTTCCCTCATTCAGCAGGTGTCCACTGAATTCCTAAACTGTGTCAGGCAGTCAGGATGGAGAGCAGAGAGATGCTCCCTATCTTCAGTGAAGGGACAGGCCAGTGGCAGAGGCAGGTAAACCAGCAGGAGGTTAGTTTCCCATGAGGAGACCTTACTCCCAAGAGTGCCCAGGATGCTATGATGGCCCAGAGGGGCCAGGAAAACCCAGAGCCTTTGGGCGGTCCTCCACTTTGGCTGCCTGGATTGAAGTCTAAAAAACAGAATAAAGTTAAGAAAGAAGATAACCGTAAACATTTACCCAGCAAGCAGCGCTGTGTGCCAAAAACCCTGCTACAGATTTGATGAATGCAACTTCATGATGGGAATATAATGAGGGAAAACATGAGGGAAAGCCTGAGAGCCGGGCTTCTTAAATTCAAACCTAGCTGCAGCATTTCCTAGCTGGTTGTTTTAGGGTAAGTTAGCTCACCTCTCTAAACATCACTTTTCTGGGTGTGAAAAGGGATAATAATAACCTTTATCTCAGAGGTAAATCCTACAGTTGAGAGAATAAACCAGATGATCTAGGTAAAACATACAGGACTATGTCTGACATAGCAGATGTTCAGTAATTGTTAGCTATAATGTAACTGTTAATCCTAATGACCCATGAACTAGCTGTTAGTGCTATTTTTTTTCCTCCATTTTGTAGACGTAGAAACTGTCTACTAAAAAATTAGTCACAACCTGAAAGCAGAGAGTTATTTTATTAACAGGACTCCAAGCCTGGCAGACAACATCTCAGTAGCCCTGAGAAAACTGCTCGGAGGAGGTGGGAGAGGGAGTCGGGCTATGTATAAGTCTGCAACAAAGGGGCGGGCAGTCTGAACATCAAAGATTATTATTAAGTAAGGAAAACCAGATATCAAGCTAATGAATTCAGTGTTTTTGTATATATGGAGCCTCTGGGCTCACTGAATTCATTCCTTTCATATGCACCTCAGCTATCTGGGGCCAAATCCTGTTTTGTGATTGTTTACATCCTTAATTTCTAGTTCACCATAAGAGGTGGCAGCTGTGGCCGATGGCTGCTTCCTGTATCCCTCCCCACCCCCATCCAAGCTCCTCAGCAGTCACCGCGGCGGGTGATGGCATCTGCTGGGTCGCAGGCATTGTGTTCCCCTTTGGGAGCCCTCATTCACTTTGGAGCCCCGAAATGGCTGATGGCTGTGACATTTCTTGCCGACTGATATGGCAGGAAATAGTTCATTTCACAGAACTCAGGTCTAGAGAGCTTGAGTAACCTGGAGTGGAACCCAAGCTGTGTGGGGACGGGCAAGCAGCGGAACTGGCCCAGGAAATGGAGTGAAAATGTTAAAAACATGGCGAGGCAGGAAAGAAGGGAGGACAGGGTGATTCTAAAGGGTACTACTGTGATTATTTCAGAAAGTGGAGGCCAGTGGAGGCCAGAGTGTTCCACAGAAGTAGGTTGGAGATAATTTCTATCATGTGGATATTAATAGATTATATGAGTATATGATCCACACGAGTAGATCAGAGGCATTATCTTAGAATTTCAAAATTTTAAGTGGATTTTGGCTTTTATCCACAAATCAAAAAGGAAGAGGGGAAGGAGAAGAGATTTAAGATGTGTAGCTAAGAGAGGCCACAGTTGCAGGGCGTGAGGATTAAAAAAGTTAATACATGGTATAGATTGTGGGTTCATTTCACGTTTTCGATTGGTTCCGTATTTTGTTGCTGTTTTTTAAATTATTTATTTGTTGGGCAGCATCAGGTCTTACTTGCAGCATGTAGGATCTTCACTGTACCATGTCAGATCTTTCACTGCATCAGGACTCTCCAGTTGTGGCCGGTGGGCTCTGTAGGTAGGGCACAGGCTTAGTTGGCCATGCCATGTGGGATCTTAGTTCCCCGACCAGGGATTGAACCCACATCCTCTGCATGGCAAAGCGAATTCTTAACCACTGGACCACCAGGAAAGTCCCTTTTGTTGCTGTTTGATATTTAATTGTAAAGACCATAAGGAAATCAAACTAGTCAATCCTAAAGGAAATCAACCTGGAATATTCACTGGAAGGACTGATACTAAAGCTGAAGCTCCAACACTTTGGCCACCTGATGTAAAAAGCTGACTCACTGGAAAATACCCTGATGCTGGGGAAGTTGGAGGGCAGGAGGAGAAGGACCGAGGATGACATGGTTGGATGTTATCACCGACTCAATGGATGTGAATTTGGGCAAACCTCAGGAGACAGTGGAGGACAGGAGAGCCTGGTGTGCTGCAGTCCATGAGGTGGCAGAGTCAGACACAACTTAGCGACTGAACAACAACATTTAATACAAGGAATATTGAATTGGTTCTTGTTAACAGAAATTCCTATCACATGAATGTTTCATACCCTTCAGGATTTCATTTCTTGCCCCATTGTGTGGTAGTTTCCTAAAAACAGGTATTCTTTAGAAAAGTGAGATGGAGGGCACATGAAGTGAGGCTTTATGGGCAGGTCACTGGGGACAGGCACGGCTTTCTCTGCTTCAGAGGATTATGCTGTCGAAAGCCTTTCTGTGGCATTGTCTCTCTGCAGTGACTCATTCCCTGCCTAGAGTGGAGCGAGGCCACTTTCTGCATGACCAGCTAAGAGGGACACCAACCAGCACATGCTTAAATGTCTGTGGCAAGGAAAATTCTCAATCTGTCAGACGTCCAGACAAGGTTGTCGTCTGGCCTTCCCACTGCTGCCGAAGGGACTGAATGAAATACGATATCTGAGTTCGGGTCTCTGTGTGATGATCTGCTGGGTAATTCAGGACACCTTTGCCTCTGACTCAGGAGACCTAATGAAGTGGGAGGCAGCCCTGCCAGTTTTCTGAAATGCGCAAAAGAAGGGTTATAAATAGTCACTTTCCATCAATTCATATTTAATGTCTCATCTAAATTAAAACCAATTTCTTGCAAGGGCCTAAAAAACTCTTTCAAATTATAATTTCTGATCTAATCCTCTTACAGCCCACTGCATGAATGAATTTTGACTGTCACAAATACATGATTTGTTATTCAGAAAAGATCCTAAACTTTTTAGATACAACATCAAAGGCATGATCCATTGAAAGAAATAATTGATAAGCTAGATCTCATTAAAATTTAAAACATCTACTCTGTGAAAGACCCTGTCAAGAGAATGACAAGGTAAGCTGCAGACAGGAAGAAAATATTTGCAAAGACACATCTGATAACGGATTATTATCCAAAATATACAAAGAACTCATAAAGCACAACAATAAGAAAATGAACAACTTGATGGGACAGTGGACAAAAGACCTGAAAAGACATCTCAACAAAGACAAAACAAAGATGGCAAATAATCATATGAATAATGCTCCTCTCATATCTATCAGGGAAATGCAAATTAAAACAATGAGCCACCCCTTCACGCCTATTCAGTTCAGTACACTTCAGTTGCTCAGTTGTGTCTGATTCTTTGCGACCCCATGGACTGTGGCATGTCAGGCTTCCCTGTCCATCACCAACTCCCGGTGCTTACTCAAACTCATGTCCACCAAGTTTGTGATGCCATCCAACCATCTCATCCTTTGTCGTCCCCTTCTCCTCCTGCTTTCAATCTTTCTCAGCATTAGGGTATTTTCCAAGGAGTCAGTTCTTCACACCAGGTGGTCAAAGTATTGGAGTTTCAGCTTCAGCATCAGTCCTTCCAATGAACACTCAGGACTGATTTCCTTTAGGATTGACTGGTTGGATCTCCTCCAATTCCAAGAGACTCTCAAGAGTCTTCTCCAACACCACAGTTCAAAAGCATCAATTCTTCAGTGCTCAGCTTTCTTTATAGTCCAACTCTCACATCCATACATGACTGCTGGAAAAACCATAGCTTTGACTAGATGAACCTTTGTTGGCAAAGTAATGTCTCTGCTTTTTAATATGCTGTCTAGGTTTGTCATTGCTTTTCTTCCAAGGAGCAAGTGTCTTTTAATTTTATGGCTGCAGTCACCATCTGCAGTGATTTTGGAGTCCAAGAAAACAAATTCTCTCACTGTTTCCATTGTTTGCCCCATCTATTTGCCATGAAATAATGGGACTGGATGTCATGATCTTTGCTTTCTGAATGTTGAGTTTTAAGCCAACTTTTTTCACTCTCCTCTTTCACTTTCATCAAGAGGCTCTTTAGTTACTCATTGCTTTCTGCCATAAGGGTGGTGTCATCTGCATATTTGAGGTTATTGATATTTCTTCCGGCAATCTTGATTCCAGCTTGTGCTTCATTCAGTCCAGCATTTCTTATGATGTACTCTGCGCATAAGTTAAATAAGCAAGCTAAATATACATTAGCCTTGATGTACTCTTTTCCCTATTTGGAACCAGTCTGTTGTTCCATGTCCAGTTCTAACTGTTGCTTCTTGACCTGCATATAGGTTTCTCAGAAGGCAGGTCAGGTGGTCTGGTACTCCCAAGATGAAGAATTTTCCACAGTTTATTGTGATCCACACAGTCAAAGTCTCTGGTGTAGTTAATAAAGCAGAAGTAGAAAATTTTCTGGAACTCTATTGCTTTTCTATGACCCAGTGGATTTTGGCACTTTGCTCTCTGGTTCCTCTGCCTTTTCTAAACCCATCTTGAACATCTGGAAGTTCACAGTTCATGTACTGTTGAAGACTGGCTTGGAGAATTTTGAGCATTACTTTGCTAATGTGTGAGATGAGTGCAATTGTGTGGTAGTTTAAACATTCTTTGGCATTGTCTTGCTTTTGAGTTGGAATGAAAACTGACCTTTTCCAGTCCTGTGGCCACTGCTGAGTTTTCCAAATTTGCTTGCATATTGAGTGCAGCACTTTCACAGCATCATCTTTTAGGATTTGAAATAGCTCAATTGGAATTCTATCATCTCCTACACCTATTAGGGTGGCCAAAATCCAGAACATTGACACCACCAAATGCCCAGGAGGATGTGAAGCAAAAGGAACTCAAAATATGATTTAGCATTTTTGTGCCAAACTAAGCATACTGTTACTCTGTGAATCAGCAGTCTTGCTCCCTGGTATTTACCCAAATGAACTGAAAATTATGTCCACACGAAACCCTGCACATGGACATTAACAGCAACTTCACTCAGAATGGCCAAAACTAGGAAGCAATCAAGATGTCCTTTATTTGTTATTCTTGTTGTTGTTGTTCAGTCGCTCAGTTGTGTCCAACTTTTTGTGACCTCATGGACTGCAGCACACCAGGCCTCCCTGTCCATCACCAGCTCCCGGAGCTTACTCAAACTCGTGTCCATTGAGTCAGTGATGCCATCCAACCATCTCATCCTCTGTCGTCCCCTTCTCCTCCTGCCTTCAGTCTTTCTCAGGACCAGGGTCTTTTCTAATGAGTTGGCTCTTCACATCACGTGGCCAAAGTACTGGAGATTCAGCTTCAGCATCAGTCCTTCCAATGAATATTTAGGGATGAATTCCTTTAGGATAGACTGGTTTGATCTCCTTGCTGTCCAGGTGAATGGAAAAATCACCCTTCGTATATCCAAGCAACGGAATATGATTCAGCACTAAAAAGAAATGAGCTTTTAAACCATGAAAAGTCATGGAGAAACTTTCAGTAGATATTGCTAGTAGAAGAAATCAATCTGAAAAGGCTGAAAACTGTAAGATTCCAAGTATACCACATTCTGGAAAAGGCAGAATGATGGAGACAATTAAAAGATCAGTGATTGCCATGGGAGAGGGCTAGAGGGGAGGGATGAGCCAGTGGAACTCAGAGGATTTTCAGGCCGAGGATGGTACTCTGTATGATACTATAATTGCAGATACAAGTTGTTATACATTTGCTGAAACTTACTGAATTTGCAGCTCTAAGAATGAACCCTAACCTTGTTGACTACTAATTGGCCCTTGCCTTGGGTGCTCGCCATCTACCTCTACAAGGATGACATCATGTGCTGCTGCAGCTGCTGACCTTCAACACTTCTTGAAGGAGTTCAGAGTGGAGAGTAGAAATGAGGCACTTTGTGCTCAGGGGAAAAACTGGCCGAGCAACTCTTCAGATAATTAGATGTTCTCAGTAGCCGCTTTTATGAGCCCAGTTCTTGTATCTCCCCACATCTAGAAAAGCACTAAAATCCTTCATGGTGACCCTGTTGCTTGTGACTAGGAAAGGCTTCACGAGACTAATAGAAACCTTCTGGAAAATATGTGCTTGATTGCATGTACTCCCCCTTCATCAAAAATCACATCTATACTGACCTCCCGCCTCCCCACTGCCACAACCTCTTTGGAGCAGTTTTTCAGAGTTGTCTGAGGTGCAGCCTCCCAGGCTGCAATCCTTATTTTGCTCCAAATAAAACTTAACTTGCAACTCTCACATTGTGCAATGTTTCTGTTTTTTTATTTTTAATTGTAAACTGTGGACTTTGTTATGGGCTTCCCTGGTAGCTCAGATGATAAAGCCTGCAATGCGGGAGATGGGAGTTCTATCCCTGGGTTGGGAAGATCCCCTGAAGGAGGAAATAGCAACCCACTCCAGTATTCTTGCCTGGGAAATCTCATGGAAAGAGGAGCCTGGCAGGACACAACTGAGTGACTGAGTGATTAACAGTATGGACTTTATTTGGTAGAGATGTGTCATTGACTAACTAATGCATTGATCTGGAGCAGGGTGGGGGGGTCGGGGCGGGGGTCGGGGGGAGGGTATTGATGATGGGGAGGCTGTGCATGTGTGAAGAGAGGGAATACCTGGAAATTCTCTCTGTCCTCCTCACTCAGCTTTGTTGTGAGCCTAAAATTGCTCTAAAAAATAGTCTATTTAAAAGGAAAAAAGAAGGATCCTAGATCTAAAGCAAGCATATAAGGAACCAATGCTCTCCCATGTAGTCTAGACTTATTATTCTACTTCTTTTCAGAGAAAAAAGAAAAAAAGTTAGATGACTGATGATCCAACCAAAGAATAGAGATTGTAAGGTTTCTGTTTTCAGTGGAATCAGTGGAATTATTACACTGAAATAACAAGTAATAATTTATAAGAATATTCTCAGGTGTCCAACAAACATGCATGTCTTTAAAAACATTTATGTATTTATTTACTATTTATCATTATTTTTCACATAGCATAACGTTTACCCCTTTAATTAAGTGATGTTCAGTATATGCACATCTTCATGTTCCCTGGAGAAGGGCATGGCAATCCACTCCAGTATTCTTGCCTGGAGAATCTGGCGGACCGAGGAGCCTGGCAGGCTACAGTCCGCGGGGTTGCAGAGTTGGACACAACTGAAGCGACTTAGCACAGCACAGTATACACACAAAGATGGACAATCAACAGTACTATGTGACTGCGGAATATTTTCATCACCTAAAAATAAACACATTAGTAGGCACTCTTTTTTAATAATTAAATTTATTTATTTTTAGTTGAAGGATAATTGCTCTACAATATTGTGTTGGTTTCTGCCAAACATCAACATGAATCCACCATAGGTATACCTATGTCGCTTCCTTTTTGTTTTAAAGGAAGTTTTAAAGAGCGTGTATTCCCCTGCATCTGTGGGCTACTGGAGACCCAGCGTCGACTGTGAGTCAGCACCAGGTCCCAGCCTGCACCCCGAATCATGGTGACGAGGGCAAGTGAGTCATCCTGTCTGAACCTCTGAGCCTTTCTTTACTTCGGGAATGAAGATAATAATCCCCTGAAGATTGTTGAAGGCATTAACTGAGATAATAGTAATTGTTAATTTCCGTTCCCACTTCTCATCTCTCAGCAGCGCTTTAAAAGAAAGAAAACTGAGGTTTCTTGATTTTCAAGTTTTCTTGCTCTTCACTCCATGCCCTTACATTATGCTCCCCTGGCAAGTTGTGATCTACCAACAGAGCATCAGCGCAGAATTATAAACCACCAGCTGGGTCGACTTTACTTTGAGAGTTGTTTTCTAAGACAATCGACTGGCTGCCCAAATTAGGTATATGTAGACAGAACCTTGTGTTTTGCAAATGAGGATGCTGGAGACTAAACAGGATGTGGGAGGATTGCCTTTCTTACTCTTGAATATATTTCTTTTAATGTTTTACCATTTCAAAGACTTTAAAAAAATGCTTTGTCACCAATCAACTACTTAGCTTGTAAATTTTAAAATGATTCTAAAAAAAAATTTATTAAAGCAAAGGCCAGAACATGTTGCATGGAATAATGGCCAGATACTGGGCTTCCCTGGTGGCTCAGTGGTAAAGAATCTGCCTGCAATGTGGGAGACGTGGTTTTGATCTCTGGGCTGGTTAGATCCCCTGGAGAAGGGAATGGCTACCCACTCCAGCATTCTTGCCTGGAGAATCCCATGGACAGAGGGTACAGTCCATGGGGTCACAAAGAGTGGGACACAACTGAGCGACTAACACTATCACGTTTTCATTGGGCTTCAATTATCGCTTCTGTTGCCTCTCCTCTTTTCAAGCACTAGCTCGCATTCTTCGCTTTGCTCAGCTTGAGTTTCACCTTGGGTGCTTTCGTGACTTTGTCTGGAAACAACATGAAGCAAGCTTTTCAGCAGAAGATTCAAAAACTTCCTCTAAGGTAAAAGTTAAAATACTCTCAGTGATTCATCTGTCAGGAGATTGTGACCCTCAGCACCAATGATAATGGGCCAAGTAGTTAAGACCATAGCGTCTGAGTCAGATGCAAAGCCTCCAGTGGTTTGGGGCAGGTTACCTAAACTTGCCAGAAAACCCAGCTAATGATATTGCCTAATACATGATGTTGTTATGGGGACTGAGTAAAGAAATGTACATGAAACGCCTGACACATTGGCTAGAACAGGAAGAGAACTCAATACGTGTCAGTGTCTGACTCTACGTGGATGGAGATGTTGCCTATATGCCGGGGGTCTAGGATGGATTTATGACGATGAGTCTGGGGCTGCAGCTCCAGAAAATTCCAAGCAGAGTTCTTTGTTACCTGATGGCTATTGGAGTCAATACTGCTCACAGACAGAAACTTAGACATTTGTTGGAGAACTCTTCTACTGGCCTGTTCTGGGTTGTGCTCAGAGATCACCTGGGATTCTTGGAAGCTGGGCGGAATTTCCCTAAAGGAAAAGTTTGAAAACACTGTAGGCCAACATGGAGGAGAAGCAGTGTGGGCTTCTTCTATGTGGGTGGAATAAGACAGTGGTGATAGTCATGAGTCAGCTTGAAGCAAAGCGTCAGTTCCATCAGATTTTGATGTTTTTTATGACGATTTCTAATCCTGAACTTTGGAAAAGAGTGTCCTGGATTCTAAAAATGAGCCTCCTTTGACAATTTCTAATCTTGAATTTTGGTAAAGAATATCCTGGGTTCTAAAAATGGGCTTCCTTCTTCCAGTTCATGCAAGCCTTTCCTTCAGTGTTGCCTGTTCAGAAACAATAGCGATCCCCCCGGAGATAAGACAAGTCACTTGAGAACATCTGAGAAGGTGCCTCTCTGTGGAGCAGGTTGGTGCAAGCTCCATTGTTCTGACCGTGTGGGCAGAAGGAACCGCGGAGATACAGTGCCGTTTGTTTTCACTCTTGCCAAACAGGCTGTGGTGTCAGTACTTGAGGCTCCTCGTGGATAAAGGGAAAGGTGACTTTCACTTCCTTTCTGAAGCTTTGAAGCCTCGGTTTCCTTCTTCTACCAGAGATACCAAAACGTGGGTAAACTGGTCTGGAGAGAGTGCCATAGACTTCAGCGTCATCATGGGGCTCTGGCTGATGGTGTTAATATGAGTGTTTAGACTTACTCAATGAAGGAAATGTATATACATGTTGATGGCTTTCCTGCATCCAAAGAAAGTCCATTTTATTTATTTACTCTTAAAATATTTATTTGGCGACGTCAGGTCTTAGTTGTGGCACAAGAGATCTTCATCTTTCATCGAGACATGCAGGAGCTAGTTCCCTGACCAGGGACAGAAGTCAAGCCCCTTGCACCGGGAGCCCAAAGTCTTAGCCACTGGACCACCAGGGAAGTCCCAAAAGAAAATCCACTTTAGATGCCCAAATTCAATGAACTGTTCTAGCCCATACAGCAGTCCTTCCACGTGACAATACTGTCTTCACAGAATGGAAGAGTTTGGTGAGCTACAGGTTTCCTGAACGGCAGTATGGTGATAAAGGAACAGCACTGAATGAGGGTTGAGTGGGCCAAGATCTAATTTCCTCTGTACCACTAAATAATTTTAGAAGCTCTTCTTACTCAGATCAACTCCATCTCTATGGTTCACGGTTTACTCACTTGCAAATTCAAGAGCAGAATAAACTAAGTTCTAGAATAATAAGATTTTTATGGACACTAGACAAACCACTCAGTCATGTTTGACTCTTTGTGACCCCATGGACTATAGCCTGCCAGGCTTCTCTGTTCATGGAATTCTCCAGGCAAGAATACTGGAATGGGCAGCCATTTCCTTCTCCAGGAGATCTTCCCGACCCAGGCATGGAACCCAAGTCTCCTGCGTTGCAGGGCAATTCTTTACCATCTGAGTCACCAGGGAAGCTCAGATAAACAACTTTTAAAAACTGACTTCTGGACTTAGGAATGCATTTCACATTTATTGAAATTCATAATCCAAGCAATAAAAGTAATAAGGAAAAGGACTTTTCTAAGACAGACATGATCTGTTTTCATTTCCTTTTTATATTTGCAACTGGTTGGGGCAGATAGTTCTGTGTATTCTTGTGTGGGCATACACCTGGTAATGGATTTGAGATGAAAAATCAATCTCTCATAAGAATGCTCTCCTTATCACATTTTATGTACACCTATACCCTCTTTCATTTGAGATCCAACTTTGAATAAACACTGCTCTCAGCCAAGGACGAGCAAAGCCCAAATTAGTCATCATTGTCTTTTTCCACCCACATGGAAGAAGCTCACACCCTTTCGCCTCCACGTTGCCCTATATTATTTTCAAACTCTTTCTTTATTTAGGGAGATTCAGCCCAGCTTCCAAGACTCCTAAATGATCTCTGAGCACAACCTATAACAGTCAGGTAGAGTTCTCCAATAAGGTTCTACTTTTCTGTCTGTGAGTGGCACTGACTCCAAGAACAAACAGGTAGCTTGGAATAGTCTACAGCCTGATTGCCATAAATCCACTCTAGATACCCAGCATATAGGCAACATCTCCATCCATGGATAGTCAGAGGCTGACACATACTGTGGCCACTTCCTATTCTGGCCAGTGTGTCAGGCATTTCAGGTGCATTTTCTTGCTTCGGAGAACTTTGGAATCTTATGCCTCATGAGGAGTCCTTAAGGTTGGGGATGTGGATTGGGAGTTTGGGATTTAAAGTTGCAAACTATTATATATGTGTGTGTAAACAATGTGCTATCGTGTAGCACAGGGAACTATATTCAATATCCTGTGATAAATCATAATAGAAAAGAACAGAAAAAGAATTACATATTATATATGTATAACTGAATCACTTTACTGCAGAAATTAACACAACGTCGTAAATCAACTGTGCGTGCTAAGTCACTTCAGTTGTGTTTGATTCTTTGTGACCCTACAGACTGTAGCCCGCCAGGCTCCTCTGTCCATGGGATTCTCCAGGCAAGAATACTGGAGGGGGTTGCCATGTCCTCTTCTGGGGGATCTTCCCAATCCAGGGATTTGACTTGCGTCTCTTGCGTCTCCTGCATTGGCAGACAGGTTCTTTACTACTAGTGCCACCTGGGAAGCTCAAACTATACCTCAATTTAAAAAAAGGAGTTGTCGTTGGCCATTAACACACACATATACACAAAGGTACTAGACTTCATCTCTGAGTTAGAATGCTGATCTCAACCCTCTCCTAATTTTACCACCCAACTTTCATTAGACTGACTTTTTGCCTCTATTTCCTCTGCCAGAAAATTTTTGAGCAATGATGACAATTTTAGGTAACAATTAAGAGCCTTGTATAGTTCCGATTTCCAAAAGTTGAAGCCTTTTATTCTATCAGGGAAAATGGTCCCCAACAACGAATTTCCAAAATTTCCTTTGGCACCACCATAAGTTTCTCTGCTGCTACTCCGTAGAAATGTGTTCAGTCTGCTACCTAATTTTTTTCTAATGACTTGGGGGAAGAAACCAGGACTATGAAGCAATAGACTTTTTGTTTAGAGCACAACGAAACTCTGTCGATGGTACAAAACTTTTGATAAGCTACGTAAGTACTTAAGCCAAACACTGCCTTATGTTTGTGCAACAGTATTTACGATCTCTGGGACTTCTTTCTCAAGTTAAAGGTTGTCGCCTTTTGTAGGAGAAAAGCTAAATTGTCAGCATACTTGGGAGCATTTTGCTTGCCTCCTTTGTTTGCAATGACTAAATTGAGTATTGGGCTTTGCATGACATTCTCTGGGTTAAAAATAACTAGTTCAACTGGTTGCATTCCAAGGATGAAACTTGTAAACACAATGCATCAATTCATGAGAAACGTGCCTATTTTCATGCGAAACTTAAACCAAATAAAGCTTAAAAAATAGTTTAGTGCTGGTTTTCTTTTTAGGAAATTAACAAACAACCCGCCCTTCAGCAGTTTGGAAGTTAAACCCCCTTCCCTCCAACAGGATAAAAACATGATTTGCTTATCAAATTGGATACAACTTATTTGGGGAGTCGGGGGTGGGGGGCATGGTTCTCATGTTCATCTTAGTTCATCAGTTAGGTTTGAAATCAGAAGCAATTACCAACCATGTGAGCACTTTAAGCCTTGGGAAAGTCATGACCTAGATGTGGTATGTACAACCTTGAGTAGATGGAACAAGGCTGAGGACACCATTTAACCCAAGGTTGCATTTGTATTAATAACATACATCTGGTTCTATCCCAAGCCAGCCTTCATTCTCACTGTTTTTTTACTCTCACATCAGAAGGAGAAGAAGTTCACTTCCACATCTTATCCCCACCCCAAACCTATTCTTGAGAGACAGCACAAAACCCCACCTTGTCCATTTCAACAAGGCCTATGTCTTTTTTGCTTCTCTCTGTAGGAAAGGAGGTTAAAATATTTTTCCCAGACACATTAAATGGCGTGACTTGCAAATGGTTTTCACTGTTCCATTTACATAATCTATGAAACATTCATAGTATTTGTGTCTCAAGAGAAAACAGAAATTCAATTATACTAAAATTTCCATCCGGGTATTATATAATAAGCTAACAATTTTCTTATTGTGTTTTTACTTATTAGTAGAAAGATGTGTCAGAAAAAATCAGTGAACATACAACGAAATAATTGTCATAAGTGTGAAATGTGAGTAAAAGTATTAGTCACTCAGTCATATCTGACTCTTTGAGAACCCCATGGAATATCGCCCACCAGGCTCCTCTGTCTATGGAATTCTTCAGGCAAGACTATTGGAGCAGGTTGCCATTCCCTTCTCCAGGGGATCTTCCTGACCCAGGGATCAAATCCAGGTCTCCTACATTGCAGGTGGATTCTTTACTGTCTGAGCCACCAGGAAAGCCCATCACAAGTGTAATGCTTAATAAATATAATGTCTTATCCTCTAATACAATGATCAAAATTTGAGTCAACTCTATAAACTTTGATGAGCTCATGCTGCTGCTGCTGCTGCTGCTGCTGCTAAGTCGCTTCAGTTGTGTCTGACTCTGTGTGACCCCATAGACGGCAGCCCACCAGGCTCCCCCGTCCCTAGGATTTTCCAGGCAAGAACACTGGAGTGGGTTGCCATTTCCTCCTCCAATGCATGAAAGTGAAAAGTGAAAGTGAAGTGGCTCAGTCGTGTCCGACTCTTTGTGACCCCATGGACTAGAGCCTACCAGGCTCCTCTGTCCGTGGGATTTTAGGTAACATTATTTTTATTTTCTTAATTTTTAATTGGAGGGTAATTGCTTTACAATATTGTGTTGGCTTCTGCCATACAACAGGGTGAATCAGCCGTAAGTATACATACATCTCCTCCCTCTTGAACCATCCCCCCACCCCAGCTCACCCCTAATTTTGGTGAGCTTATAGATGACATTTTGAATGATTTCTTTCAGTTCAGTCGCTCAGCCGTCTCTGACTCTTTGCAACCCCATGAATTGCAGCACGCCAGGCCTCCCTGTCCATCACCAACTCCCAGAGTTCACTCAGACTCACGTCCATCGAGTCGGTGATGCCATCCAGCCATCTCATCTTCTGTCATCCCCTTTTCCTCCTGCCCTCAATCCCTCCCAGATTTCTTTCAGCAGATACCAAAAATTGTAACTTAAAGCACACAAACTCTTTGGAATCACATTTTCTGTATGACCTTTTGTTTCAGATCATGATTTGCTGTAGGTCTCTTTCCTTGGGCAAGATTAAGATTCTCTCTGGTTTGTGTGCTGAAATTGTGTAATAGAAATGTATTGAGAAGAGTTCCCAAGATCAACACCGCGAGGAGTGAAGGAAGATCAGGGCAAAGGAAGGAGATGAACTGTGATGTTAGTGTCTCTCCTACAGGAAGCCCTGGAGCTGAGACAGCTTTGTCCTACCTTGAACAAAGAAGTCAGGACATTATGTACCCTCTCTTCTTCCCCACCCCTACTCGGCACGCCCCTTCCCTCCAGACCCATGACAGGGGACTTGTCTTTGGGTAAGGTGGCAATCTAGCCCTCACTCTCTCCCTAGTTTCCTCTTTGACACGGACTTCATTCCTTGCTTCTCCTACAACTTTGGACTTGACGACTCCACGGGGCAGTTCCCTTGGGCATCGCAAAGCTGAACTCTGATTTTTCCCACCAGAATGAGTCCTTCCTTTTGTCTTTATTCCTGTCCCTTTAAGGGCACTTCATTTTTTTTTTTTCCCCATCCTTCTCATAAGAAACCCAGAGACATGTTTTAACATCATCTTCTATTATTCTATCATTCTGTCACCACATCGAAGAGGTTTGGTCACCAACATGTATCCCAGATTTGTCCACTTTTCCTCCCCCTCCTCCACTGACATCACATCAACCCAGCCAGCATCTCTCAGCTGGACTGCTGCAACTGCTTCCAGACTGACATCCCCGTCCATTCGCTTCTCCTGCCCCCTCCCATTCATCATGAGCCCAACCCAGGTCACTGTATCATCTGTTGCTTGAAACCCTTCAAGGTTTACCACTGCACTCACTTGCAGTGAGCCCTTTCTTGCCTCTCCACCCTGTCCCTTCCCCTCTTGTAAGTGTTTTTTCCACTTAACACCGTCAAGTGCCACGCTCTCTCTGATTGAGGGATCAGGTGGTCATGTGGAGAGCCACCATCACCTGGGACTGCAGCTTAGAGGCCAATCTGGATTGGATGGAAATGAAATCCAGTCTTCTGCTCCAAGCCATTTTCTTAAGGAAAACAATTCATTCTAAAGGGAAACCCTTTTATTTCAACACTACTGCTTTCTCCAAACCCTACAAAATAGCACATCAGAATCAAATCTCAAGTTCAGGTTGTCTGTGTAGATTTGCTGCCCTGTAGGATGGATTTAAGAAATCCCCAAGTCTTTGAGATGCTGTTAGGTGGTAAAATAACTTTCACTAGGGATTTAATTATTCCTCTTCTGTGAAGTCTGGTCTCTAACAATGTCACTACAAATAATCCCTCTCTCAGCTTGATACTGGCATAAACAAATATCAGAAAATATCTAAAGTCTTTTGTTTCTATAATGGCCTGTGATCTTTTTTTTTTTTTTTTAAGCTGAGAACAAGCCAAAGGTAGGAAGAACAAGACTAAGAAAAGGAAAAAAACCTCTGAACCTGTAAGATTAGAATCAAACTCTAGAAATAGGTAATGCAAGAAGGTGTAGGGGGTGTTCTTTTGGAAAGCATGTTGATAGTTATCTGCTAACTTGGTAACCTTCAAACTACAGCTTTATTAGTTTTAAAAAGCATCATCGGCCAATAAGGTCAGCAGATTGTATCAATGTCCATTTAAAGTTGTGACATTGTTCTTTGTTATGCAAAATGCCACCCTTAGGGGAAACTGAGAGAGGGGTCTCATAGGATCTCTCTGTTTTTTCTTTCAAGTGCATCTTACATAATAATATATGTGTGTATATATGTATATACATACACATATATAATTCCTTTATCCCAAGATAAAGCAATTTTAAAGTATCATCTAAGTAAACTGATAAGAGTTTGACAGACAGATCTATATAAAGAAAGAAAGTGAAAGTGAGGTCACTCAGTCGTGTCCAACTCTCTGCGACCCCAAGGACTGTAGTCTACCAGGCTCCTCTGTCCATGGGATTTTCCAGGCAAGAATATTAGAGTGGGTTGCCATTTCCTTCTCCAGAGATCTTCCCAACCCAAGGATTGAACCCAGGTCTCCCTCATTGTGGGCAGACACGTTATTGTCTGAGCCACCAGGAAAGTTCAAACTCTTCATCCTCTGTAATAGCCAACGCAGTTAGATGGTTAAATGTGTAACTGTGCTTTTCATCTCAAGCTCACATTTTATTCTGAAGCATTACAATTATTCTTAAAAACTGCCTCTCACTCCTGAAAAGCAAACATTGTTTTTGCAAAAAGGAAAGGCTCTTTTTAAAAGCAATTATGGTAAATGCATTTATCTAATCTCAACATGTTTTCCATCCAAAGTCACAAAATTTTCAGTTTTACCTAGATGCTGTCCATGAGAATAAAATGCATTAAACTACACAAAAACAACTAAAAACTTACCTTCATATTTTTCACTAGAATTTAGTTTGTTGGTTTAATCAACCAAAAAATATTTTAAGCTCTGAACTAACAAACTGAAGTACACTGTGTCTGTTTTCCTACATTTTTTTAGGTGCTATAACGAATAATTTATAAAATAAAGATTTTTAAAAGACCACTTTGGCTTTTAAATATTTTTAATTATTTTAAAAATACAAATGTTGAGTGCCTTTTAAAAGTAATATGTGGATTTCTTCTCTTGTTACTTTTCTAAATTTTTTATAATTAGTGAAACTTTGAGATATACATTCACATTCAATTATAAAAAAGAAAATACAGAGGGGTCCCATGTAACTATTACTGTTTATCCCAAAGGCAACATCTCATAAAACAATGGCATAATATCACAACCAGGAAGCTGAAACAGATTACGATCTGCTGATCTCACTTAGATTTCTTCAGTTTTACTTGTATTCATTTGTTTGTGTGTATATGTCTATTTCCATACACAAATGTCATACATATATATTTTTTAATTCCATTAAGTGTTCAACCAGAAGGACATGGAACTTCATTTGTGTTCCTGCATCTGGCAAGAGGAGATAGAGATTTTTTAGGCACAGAAAACAGAATCCACCCTAGATGTGCTGTTCCCCTGTGATAGCATGAAAATATTCCACAGGGCTCTACAAAGAGCAATCAGCCACTGCAGAAAATACAGGATGGTTTTGGTGGTTTTTTAAATAGATCCAACCTTCCAGTGAATAAATCCAAACAATTTTCTAAAAAGAATAGATTGCTGATGCTTTATTATTTATTTATTATTTAATTGGAGTACAGTTGATGAAAGATCTCCTGGAGAAGGAAATGGCAACCCATTCCAGTATTCTTGCCTGGAGAACTCCATGGACAGAGGAGCCTGGTGGGCTACAATCTACGGAGTTGCAAAGAGTTGGACACAACTGAGTGCCTGAGCACACACATAGTTGATTTACAATGTTGTGTTAGTTTTAAGAGTACAGCAAAGTGATTTAGTTATATACACACATGTATAATGTTTTTCAGATTTCTTTCATTATTGTTTTTACAAGATATTAGCTAGAGTTTCCTGTGCTATACAGTAGGTCCTTGTTGTTTACCTACTTTGTATATAGCAGTGTGTATTTGTTAATCCCAGCCTTCTAATTTATCTCTCCTCCCCTTATACGTTGGAAACCAGAGTTTGTTTTCTATGTCTGTGGATCTATTTCTGTTTCTACATAAGTGCATATGAATCCATTTTTAAGATTCCACATATAAGTGATATCATATGATATCTGTCATTAATGAAAAACACAAAACTATGAAAGGTTCGGAGAATAAAGATGAAGAATGCATTCCCTGCAAACGATGATTTCTTATATCTCAGGGTCCTCAGCTTAAATTAACACACATACACACACACACACACAACACACATGAACATACACATACTTACATGTGGACACATCTCTCACGCACAAAAAGGCCAAGGGCCAAAGACGAAACCAAACACCCCAGCTAGAGTGGTGGTTTTCCCAAGTTGCAGATACTGTAACTCCTGTAATAAATGGAAAAAACAAAAAAAGGATTTTTGTTGGCAAAGTGTGGAGGATGGTGATTATTTTCTCAGGAAAAAAAGGTTAGATGTCATATTTCCCCTGTTTTAACACCAATGAAAGAGCATTTAGAAAAACAAGATGCTTAAATCTTGTTAGGATAGGTAATCTCGTGTTAGCTTAACAGTTAAACCCTGAATCTGTTTGCCCCAGAACTTTTTCCACCAGGACGTGTCATTATCACTTGATATGATTTTCCCACCAGCCTTTTTTCTTTCCATGCTTCCTTTAGTAGATAGGCTAGAGAGGAAAAAATAGGAAGAAATACAAAAAAATAAAAACAAAAAAAGAAGGATCTAGAATAAACTGTTCACATAAGCCAGCCCATTTGAGCTCTTCATTCATCTTGGAACAATCTGAGACTTCATGCTGTGAAGTCAACGAGTATGAACCACGGAAAACAGACCCATGGGCTCTCAGAGGTCTGCAAATGATGGAGTTTCAGGAGGAATTCATGACACATATCTGCTTCTGGTGCCGGGTCCTGATCCATCGCTCTGTGAGCCTCTGTTGTTTTGTGTTTGAACTTTCAGTTGAAAGTTGAGTGAGAGAAGTCCTCGGGTTTTGTGAATTCCGGGTATCTGTGAAGCGGGACTGGGAACTTTCGTCCGCCCGCCGTGCAAGAGTTGCCTAGCCAGGGAAGGTGTTCTGAACCGTTTCTGTTCAGACCCAGGGATTCTGAAGCCCACAGAGAGGTTCACAGGATGAGTTCAGAGGGTTCTCTCTTTGCACTCAGAGATGGACACCCTGCCAGCAGCCGGGTCACGAAGGCCAGGCGCTGCACTTGAGTGTCGGCACAAGAACCTCTGAATTTGTCAGCAGGACATCATTCTGCATTAATCATCAGAGAGAGGAACCTTTAAAAACCATCCGCTCGACACATCACCGGCGCAGCGATTTGTAAGCCAACGGCATCTTTTTTCGCTTATACGGACATGGAGGCTTTTCCAGTGATGGCAAACCAAGCACCATCTGACGGTCGCCAGGCAGCGCGTGGGAGCCTGAAGGCAGGGTTTCCCCCTGGCCTCGGGAGAACTGGCTGGTGGAGGAGAAGGACCTGTTTTTTATTAGCCCGGTTCACCCAGTTCCAAAACGGAGCCTGGCTGTTGCTCAACCTGGCAACAGAATTCTTAAGAGACATCGGTTTCGGGCAGCATCCCAGAGCAGCACTCAGAAGAAAGATCTTCCTGTGGGGGCGGGGGAGGGGTACAGGGCGGGGAAAAGCCCCTCTTCCTGTACACACAGCGTCTCCTAGTGAGGACTTAGTCTCTGGCCTGAAACACAAGGTTTTGTGGCTCACTTCTCCGTTAGCAAGTTCCCACTGCCATTTACATTCACTTACAGGGACACTTCAACCGAATTGATCTGGATAATACATGACAGCAAGAGACTCTTAGTCTTCGAGGCTCTGCAGCTGAAAACCATATCTCTTCAACCCATAGAAGCCTCGGCTCATGTCCGGAATCAGAGGCTAGATTTAGGCTTATCTCTGCCCCACAGGCTGGACAGGCCTTCACAATTGCCAGACCAGGAGCGGCATTCCCAGGGATGGGGGATGTTTAATGGCTGCTTGGGGTCAGTAGGGCAGGGCTCGGAGGCTGTGACACTGACAGCTAAGCCCCTGGTCTCCTCTCTCCTTGGGTTTCCTTTCTATTCCTGGACAACTGCGTCTTTATTCCTGCTGTATCTCTGTTTGAAGCTTGCATGAGCGAACACACACACACACACACACACACACACACACACACACCAGAAAACCTTCTGTTCGTCTTTAAGCGTCAAAGCTGATATCTGATCCTGCAGTGACCTGCTGATGAAAATGTTTCCACAAAAATGTGGAAAAATAAAAGTATATCTTTTTCTTCCCTGGTTTTTCTCAAATAAGCATTTATAATTATTATTTATATATAATGCTTGTTATAAATAAGCATCAAGATATTAATACTTGATGTTACAGAAAACATTATAAATGCTTAGAGGTACTAATATAAAATGCTGATTTCTAGCTTTAAAAATGATACGCTATAGTACTTGATAGAGATATACTATATGACCTTCCCTGGTGTCTCAGATGGTAAAGAATCTGCCTCCAATGCAGGAGACCTGGATTTGATCCCTGGGTTGAGAGGATCCCCTGGAGAAGGGAATGGTAACCCATTCCAGTATTCTTGCCTGGAGAATTCCATGGACAGAGGAGCCTGGCGGGCTAAAATCCATGGGGTCACAAAGAGTCAGACACAACTAAGCAACTAACACTTTCACTTTCATAGTAGCTTACACATTCAGGCAACTAGAACCAGAGTTTCTGGGTTGAAACCTAATTCTGCCACTTACTAAAGATGGAATTCTGGTGAAGTTACTTGTTACCAGGTTAACTCACCTGGATTTCCTTGTTTGTACAAGGGGCCTAATGTCACCAGGACTTACCTGGGGGGCAGTTATGAAGACTAGTACAGACGGAGGGCTTTGAACCCTGACTGGCCTATGGCCGATCAGTGAGCTGTTACTGTTTATTGACTATTATTGACTAAAGCACTGCAGGCAGGCTCCTGTGGACACATTTAAGCATCAAGCCACTGTTGACAACATGTCACTGTTTTCAAACTACAAGCCCATCAATTATGCTGTTACCCAATCTTCATTGCGAGTCTCCTGCTGGGTGTGCTGTCCATCAGTACCTTTATCTACTGGCTGCAAAAAATGAATCTCAGGTGTTTCAGATGCAAACTTCACAGTCGGAGTGAACCTTGGCTTTCCAACCTTTGGACCAGCACTCTTCCAGTAACTTTGAGATATTCAGCATACTTTGCTGTTAATGTAAATTATAATTATGGTATTCTTTGCTGTATAGTAAGGTATCATCTAGTACTCATAAAAAGAAATCAGTTCCATTTTTCATGCAAATACAAAAGAGCCCTTCGAAAGATTTGTACACCCAAACTGAGCAATGACTTTGAAACTGTGGATCACAACACTTTAGTGGATAATGACATCAGTGTAGTGAGTGGTAACCAGCATTTTAAAGGAAAAATAAAATAAGATAAATTATGCTCCAATAAAATGGAAAATACTAAAGTGAAAGTTTAGTCATTCAGTGGTATCCTTCTCTTTACGCCCCCATGGACTGCAACCTGCCAGGCTCCTCTGTCCATGAGATTCCCCAGGCAAGAATACTGGAGAGGGTTGCCATTTCCTTCTTCAGGGGATCGTCCCAACCAAAGGATAGAACCAGGTCTCCTGCATTGCAGGTGGATTCTTTACTATCTGAGCCACCAGGAAAGCCCTAGAAAATATCAAGGTACTGTATTATTTTTGAAGCTTTTATTTTAATTATTCCTTATGTGTGTTACTAGGTTGTAATATAAAGTACATATAATTTTAAGTGTATTTTTCACACGCATTAGGATGGCTATATTTGAAAAAAAACATGGAAAATTACAAGTGTTGGCAAGGATGTGAAGAAATTGGAAAACCTGTACATAACTGGTAGGAATGTAAAATGATGCAGTTGTGAAAAATAGCTGGGCATTTTCTCAAAAAGTCAAGCACTGAATTATCATGTGACTCAGTGATTCCCAGGTGGCTCAGGGGTGACAATCTGCCCGTCAATACAGGAGACACCAGAGACATGGACTCGATCCCTGGATCTGTAAGTTCCCTTGGAGTAGGAGATGACAACCTGCTCCAGTTTTCTTGTCTGGAAAAGTCCATGGACAGAGGAGCCTGGTGGGCTACAGTCCACAGGGTCGCAAAGAATTAGACGTGACTGAGCACACCCACACACATGCCAGCGATTCCACTCTTCAGGAGGATTGAAAATATGTGTGCAGACAAATACTTGTACTCCAATATTCACAGTGCCACTCGTCATAATAGCCAAAAAGTAGAAACAAACCAAAAGTCATCAGCAGATGAAAGGATAAACAAGATGTGGTATAGCCATACACTGAATTGTTATTCAGTCACACAAAGGAATAAAGTATTGATAGATGCCACAACATGGATAAACCTCAAAAACATTACGATGAGTGCAAGAGGCCAGACATAAAAGCTCCATAATGTGTAGTTCCACTTATATGGAATGTCCAGAGTAGGGACAGCCATAGAGATAAGAAGCAGATTAGTGGTCATTAGAGGCTAGAAAGTTTAGGGGGTGACGAGTGGCCATTTAACTGGTGCAGTGTCCTTGGGGCGATGACAAGTTTTGAAACCAGAGAGACATCATGGTTGCATAACAGTGTGAATGTACTAAATACACTGAATTATATACTTTAAAAAGAAAGAGAGATTGGAATATCTTTTCAAACTATTAAAAAAAAAACAACCTACCAAATACAATTAGGATCACACCAAAAGGATTCAGTGTCCTAATTAAATAAGCTCCCATTGGCTAAGAATAGGGCAATTAGAGCATCATAAGGATCACAATGCAGAGCATTGAAATGTATCAACTATGTTTAGTGTTTGGTTACCTCTGAGGATATTAGCAAGCCAACTCATTGTGCTTGTCATTGAAAGGAAAGAATCGAGCATGTATCCTATCTTTCCAAGGGTCCAGGCAATGATGTCAAAGCAATAAACACCAAACAGAGTCAACCAGACAGTATCTATTTCCTGGTGGAAGTAAATAGTATAATCTATGAAGAACTCTTAGGGAAAAAAGAAAGAAAATAACTGAAACCCAATCAAGAATCTAGATAAAACTACCATTTTACTGGAAGTACAGGTGATGGAGGATCAAACCTGTTGATTGACACCACGAGGATGCAATCAGCAAATCCACACAGTCGGAAACTGTTCTGGACGAACAACCCTGTTCATGAGATAAGGGTTGGGGAGTAGGGAGCTTATAAACAGAGATTTCAATAACTGCTAAGTCAAGTCTTAGGGTTTGATCCCTGGGTTAGGGAAGATCCCCTGGAGAAGGGAAAGGTTACACACTCCAGTATTCTGGCCTGGAGAATTCAAGATAGTCCATGGGGTCACAAAGAGTTGAACACAACTGAGCCACTTTCACTCACTCACTCAAGTCAAGACAACTCTTCTGTGTGAACCTTACCTGGATCCTGATTCAAAGAAACAAACTACAAAAACCATAAATAGAACAACTGTGTGTGTGCTAAATTGCTTCAGTTATGTTTGACTTTCTACAACCCTATGGACTATAGCCCACCAGGCTCCTCTGTCCAGGGGATTCTCCAGGTAAGAATACTGGGGTGGTTCCCATGCCCTCCTCCAGGGCATCTTCCCGACCCAGGGATTGAAGCCTCCTTTCTTACTGTCTCCTACATTGGCAGGTGGGTTCTTTACCACTAGTGCAACCTGGGAAGTTCCAAACAGTTCAGTTAGGGGAATGTGAATACTAGCTGTGTATTTGATAATAATGTGGAATTACTCTTTGGCAGGTTGGGGGAAGGTGGCAGTTATTGATATTGTGATTATGTTTAAAAAGGGAAGTCCCTGTTTTTTTTTTTAAAGATACATGGAGAAATACTCACAGATAATATGACATGAGATTTGAAATGTGCTTTAAAATGAATCAGAGTGGGTAGGTATTAGGTGGGAACACAGAGAAAAAAGATTAGCCATGAGATGATAATTACTGAAGCTAGATGATTAGTGACTGATGGATTATTATCTCTACTTTTGAACATATTTGGAATTTCCCAAAATAAAAAATGTTAAAGGTATGAAAACAAAAAAAAAATACTGTAAATAAAGCACTCAAAAAAGAAACTACTAATAGCAATTAGTTAAAAGATTAAAGACTTAATAGTTATAGGAAAATATTACAGATTTTCAAATAATCATTTCAAGAGTGATAAACCATATGGTGAACAAAATTTATCCATCTCAGAAACACAATGAAATCTTTGTTTATGTTAACTATGTGCCTGTTGGCTGACTTTTTGAAAAAGCCATTTTGAAAAATCCGTGCAAAGTAACTAGAGAATTGAATATGGCAAAAGGCATGACGAACTACGAAGTTGGACCTTTGCCAAGTCAGACATAAGATATATAATCCAAGCTCCAGCAGGAAAACTAACCTAATCACCTAAATGGATGAGACATGTGATATTTTCTGTTATATTTGCACAATCAAAAATTTTTATAACAGATGTATTTATTTGTATAGTTCCCTTTGAGACTGATGGAAAAACACAGAAGGACTTAAACATGCATCCCTGACATAAATGTGGTTCAGAATCTAGAGATGCTCTTGCATTCCCGCAGATCAAGGAACTCATTCATTCACTGGTCCGCCATCAGCCCATTGCTTAAAACATGGCTGTAAGGACTGCAGGAACCTTATAAAGCAAAACCTCGGAGACAGTCCATCCCCACTGAGATTTCGCAAACTAAACTTCCTTTAAAAATTCTTTCACATGCCTAAAGAATTCCCTCTAGAATACTGACTTACCCAGTTGAGAGAAAGAAGACAGACAAGCATGCCGTGTTTTATATTTATTCAGAGTCACTTGGAAAACCATTAAGTGGTACCACATGGGGATGTGGGCATGCTACAATGAAGTGGTCTTTGTGCCTTTATGTCTGTAGGAGGCAGAGCCATGGAAAGCACTGGATGGACAGTGGGATGCACTGCTACTTAACTAGCTGCTTGATCGTGATTGGGTCCCACTTTCCTCATCTGTAAATTAGGACTCCAAGAGTAAAACAGGAAAACAGAGGGAGGGTCTTGCAATTTAACCATTCATTGCAAGTTTTATGCTAGTGAGCTGAACCATGCATGGCTCAACTTTTTATCAATAATAGCAAATAGTCAATGTCTATGAATTTCCAAGTACTATGTTCAGTACTAGGATGGAGAAAGATAAGTAAAAACACTCCTTCCCTCAAACTCATTCGGGTAAACAGGCAGTTAAGTCATATAGAACAATGTTTTAAAATAATATCTCAGGGTAGTGTTTATTTGCTCTAGATCTTGACGAATGAGTAGAGTATTGCTAGCAGAGACGAAGGGCTTCCCTGGTGGCTCAGATGGTAAAGAGTCTGCGGGCAATGTGAAAGACCCAGGTTTGATCCGAGTCAGGAAGATTCCGCTGGAGAAGGAAATGGCAATCCACTCCAGTATTCTTGCCTGGAAAATCCCATGGACAGAGGAGCCTGGTGAGCTACAGTCTATGAGTTTGCAAAGAGTCAGATATAAGTGGGCGACTAACACACAGAGCAGAGAAGAGGGGATGGGTATGAGATGGACTAAAGGATATTCAGGGGCAAGGAAAGTCTCAGAGACAGAGTTAAGAAAATCCAAGACTTTGAGTAAATATCCCAAAGTAGCTTACAAATGGGGAGAAGATGCTGAGAGGAGGTAGGCTGAGAACACAGTGAAGGGCCATGGCTGCCCTGTGAGGAATCTGGGGATCGGCTGAGACTTTAAACCCGGGGAAGTCCGTAGTTGGTTTCTTGTCCTCTCACTGTCGTCACCCTGCACCAATGGAGTCCTGTTGTTCCCAGCCAACGGTGCCAACAGGACCCAACTTTCTTATTCAGAAAGGCCCGGGCAGCTTTATACAGAGCACTGTGGGCTCCCTGTGTGACTAACCTTGATTAAACGTAGTGGAAATTGTTCAGCTTATGCAATTGCTATTTAGGGTTAACTTTCATTTTAGACCTTATGTGCACAAAATAGAGGAGAATTCCTTCTCCAGATTCTATTTGGGCAGATTTATTCATTTTATAAGCTCCGACTCCACCTCCTTCATTAAGGTCAGTTTCTGTTCCTGGGCTATAGATGATGTATTTGTTTGCTGAAAGAGTTAACGTAACTCACAAATGTGTCCTTGAGAATATATGAATTATCATGGAAGTATCTTTCCTATTTAGAGCTGGGAAAGTCAGCATTTATCTAACATCTTCTTCAAATACAATACTATATAAGTTATAAGCTTCTTAGGAATTACAAAGAAAAAAAAAACAAAAACAGGAGAAAGGCTGATTTCTGCCCCTTGTGGAGGTGACAATCTAAGAGGCCACATAAGCACAAATGAAATGATTGAAAGCAGTTTTTAAAAAACACATTATGGCAATATTTAAATGTGACACACTCAGAACAGACCATTTCCCCAAAACAAGATTCCCATATCTTTTAGGTGACATCTTTCCTGGAACATGCTATGATGCCTCTATCAAAGCTTTTACAATGAAGCTTGCCAGGAAGAGAGATGTAAAATATAACTTTACCTGGTAAAAGCTATCATTGTAATTTTGAGCTCTTAATGTCTGCTTTAACATAAGCTTTTTTTCTTCACCAAGAGTTCAAATGCTTGGGTACAGAAAACTATGTATTTTTTCCTGCTTTTTATGTTGTCATTTTGTTAGGGGCAAGTTCTAAAAACAAACTCACTTTTTTGTTGCTGTTGAACTATAGCTGATTTACAATGCTATGTTAGTTTCAGGTGTACAGCACAGTGATTCAGATTTGTAGATATATAAATAGATACTGATTCTTTTCCCTTATAGGTTATTCAAGATACTGAGTATACTTACATAGAGAGAGTAGTTGGCATAATAGTTTACCCAGATGGCAACTCTATGGAAATAAGAAGAATCAGCTCAACATTCTTACCAACCCTCACTCAGAATGTTCCTGTCGGCAGGCTCTGTAGCAAGGATATAGGACCATCGGAGATGCTTTATAAATGGAGGGTTCAGATCCTGAGGCCCTTATCTAAAATTCCAAACCCCCCAAAGCCCCCCAAATCAAGCATTTTTCCAACTCATTGTTGACAATGAGTAATTTGTAAATAAGTAGAGTACTTATCCCACATAGTATGAACTTATTTTCCTACAAAAACGTAAATATTCCATTGTGAATGCTGCCACTGAGCACAGATATATCATTTATGCTTCATCATTAAATCCTGTGAAAATTCTGAATTCTGAAACAAACCTGGCCCCAAGGGTTGACATGGCCCTAGAAGAGCAGGGATTGACTTTCATGTGCACGGTGCTGTACACAGAGCATTTCATTTGATCCTCACTGTGCCCTATGAATGAGGTACGAATTTTACTGCTCTAATGATGGATGTGAGAGTTGGACTGTGAAGAAAGCTGAGTGCTGAAGAATTGATGCTTTTGAATTGTGGTGCTGGGGAAGACTCTTGAGAGTCCCTTGGACTGCAAGGAGATCCAACCAGTTCATTCTAAAGGAGATCAGTCCTGGGTGTTCTTTGGAAGGACTGATGCTAAAGCTGAAACTCCAATACTTTGGCCACCTCATGCAAAGAGTTGACTCATTGGAAAAGACTCTGATGCTAGGAGGGATTGGGGGCAGGAGGAGAAGGGGACGACAGAGGATGAGATGGCTGGGTGGCATCACTGACTTGATGGATGTGAGTTTGAGTGAACTCTGGGAGTTGGTGATGGACAAGGAGGCCTGGCGTGCTGCAGTTCATGGTGTCACAAAGAGTCGGACATGACTGAGCAACTGAACTGAACTGAACTGAATGATGGAGAAACTTGTGTTTAGCAAAGTTAAGCAATTCATCCAAGATTGTGTATCTCACAAGTGATGGAGCCAAGACCCAAATCTGAATCTCCCATGCTCATTTCACTCTGTCTGAGGCTTCTCTCTGCTCTTTTTTAAATTACATCCTTATTCACCAGCCCCATCAAACCACCCTCAATGGTGGTTATGGATTCTAGGATCCTTCCAGGCTGTGTAGATGCCAAAGGAGAGAGGGTATTGAGTAATATCTCCTTTCTCTTCTTGCCCCTTTGAACTAACAATGAGTGTCTTCCTGCAAGACCTACATTTTTATGCTGATTCATTGCCACCTAGTGGTTATTTTAAAGATGAGTTTTACATAAAATATGAGGATGACGTAGCATTAACAGGTGGGAGAGTTGGTCCTTGGATGCTGTTGAAAAAAAAAACAAGATCTGCAGTAAAAAGGAAGCTAACCTAAATAATGGAGAAGGCGATGGCATCCCACTCCAGTACTCTTGCCTGGAAAATCCATGGGTGGAGGAGACTGGCAGGATCACAAAGAGTCGGACGCAAATGAAATGACTTAGCAGCAGCAGCAGCAACCTAAAGAAACATTCATAAAATGAAGTAAATATTCATTTCTACATTCTTCAGGTGAATGACTAGCAAGATGGATGGGTTTTGCTAAGGCTTTATAAAATCTCATCTATAAAAACTGACCTAAATAATCAGATTAAATCTCGACTTATGCTGCTTAAGAAAATAAAAGCTTTCTTTAAAACTGTTTCTTCAGCCTTTCTCTAAAGATCGCCAGGGATCATCTCTGTTCTAACGATAATATGTACAATGCAAATTAACAGTTGCAATGTATTCCTCTTCATGAAATTAAACATAGTCATTCATGCTCTCGTTTCCATACACTCCTCTGCCAAGCAGATGAACTCTCACTTATCTTTAGTAACAGTGAAATAATTTATAAACTTAAAGGTGGATTCAAGGAAATGATAACATTGTCCATCAAAAGAAAAGTGTTTGGGGACTTCCCTGGTGGTCAAGAGACAAAGACTCAGCTCTCAATGCAGGGGGCCAGGTTCATCCCTGGTCAGGGAACTAGATCCTGCACGCCTCAACTAAAGATTCTACGTGCCACAACTAAGACCTGGCGCAACCCAATAAATAAATAAATATTTTTTAAAGAAAGTAAAAGAGAAGAGTCTTTAGGTATTGTGTGTTTTAGTCACTCAGACATGTCTGACTCTATGTGACACTATGGACTGTAACCCACCAGGCTCCTCTGTCTGAGGGATTCTTCAGGCAAGAATCCTGGAGTGGGTTGCCATTCCTTTCTCCAGGGCATCTTCCTGACCTAGGGATCGATCCATGTCTCCTGCATCCCCTGCGTTGCAGGGAGACTCTTTACCGTCTGTAGTATTTTGTGACTTGTAAACATTTCCACAGTTATATATACAGTCATGAGCCTCCTAAAATTGTGTTGAAGTGACTTTATCAGCCTTGAACAGTATCATCTGGCAGGATTCCAGTGGCGAAAGGACAAGAAGGGGAACCAGACAACCACTCGTGTGGATTGCTGAGTGGAGACAAGGTGGCTCATGACCGAACGTTAAAGACAAAAACAACTCCAAAAGTCATCAACCATCCCTCCAAGGCCTGAAAGGGACAAAATCTCTCTTTTATTTTTACTCCCATTGTTTAGAAAGTTCACTCTGTGCAAGACAAAGAGGTGCCACCCTGCTTTAACCGTTTTGCTGAGGGGTATGGTAGAGAGAAAGACAGAAAAAAGAGAGATAATGACAGAGACAGACACTGCAAAAGGCATTTTAGGTATTGTAAATACTTACTTCAAGTATTTCAGGTTAATATTAATCGAGCTTCTGGAAAGTCCTATAATAGATTCAAATGTGAGCTCAGCAGTTTCTTGGCTTCCAGTTCCTTAGAAACTAGAGAAGGAAGATTGGCAAGTAGATGCCAAGGAGAAATACAGACTGGGATGCAAGAGGATGTGTCCAATATATCTGGAGATGGGAACAGTCCAGGATCAAAGCACCGAAGACACCCACTCACTTGTTAGTTTCAGAGGTCAGGCCCTGGGAACTTCATGACACTAAAGGGTTCTCAGATAAAATGAAATCAAGTGTAACTACCTAATTAATGGACCCATGAGAGAATTCAAATAGCTTAGGGCTTAAAAATGGGTACCTTTGGGGACTTCCCTGGGGTTCCATGGTTAAGGCTCTGCACTTCCAATGTAGGGGTTGAGGGGTTTGAACCCTGATCAGGGAACTAAGATTCCACATGCAGTGTGGACAAAAAAAAAAAAAAAAAAAAAGGAATTCATAAGTATATACTGAAAATTTTAATGGGCAATATCCTCAAATAGAGTATTTTGAAACAAGCAAAAAAATGTTCTTTGAGGAATTGTTCTTTTTTGGTGAATATCCTTACTGATATGCACCTACCCAAGATTATTTCTAGAAGCAGTACAATAGGATGACGTATTCTACTGTATGACGACATGTTTACTGTATGATGACATGTAGATATTCCATAGCTGTCATGTGATTTAGCTTGCTTCAAGAAGTTTGGAAACCTTAAAGGGATGGATTTAAGCACATCCTTTGGAAAGCTTTTCCTCATATATACTTTCTTGACTGGGGTTTCTTCTGGTCAGTAATCAGTTTAACATTGAGCTCTCAGAAAAATGGCTAAAGTATGAGGGAACTAGGGCATAACTGTATCAGGATTCAGTGTAACTTTTTTCAAATTTTTTTTTTATTAAAAAGTATTTTAAAAATCCCAGCACTCACCAACTGTGCAAAGAAAAATTCATAAAAGCAAAACTCCCAACCCCCAGTGTGTATAAGAAATGGAGAGAAAAATTCAATAAAAAAACCAATTTCAGATTTTGGCTTCCTTGGGTTCCAATGCACCATATGTACTTGGAAATCTTTTAAAATGATGAAATCAGCAATGTGTGTGAGACTCCTAATAGTACTCTGGTTTATTGGAAACCCAGGACAGTACACGAACAGTGGAAAAATTGTCACAGTGAGAATGTGAAGACAGAGTTAATGTTTATAAAATGCTTAGAACTTTGAAGGCTAGAAAAATGGTAGAAACAAAGCATTTGTGCTTTGCTCAGCTTTTTGCTTATTTTTAGCTTCTCTCCAATCTTGGAGAAAGTGTTCTCATACACAAACTCCCACACACTCTGTAAAATGTCCCACTCTGTGTCTCCTGAATTCATGTACTCAACTACCCGCTTGACATCACTTCAAAGGACAGCATGATAAGAACTGAGCAACCTGCTTTTGTCACAGTCCCCCCATTGAAATACAAGGCAACTTTATGCTCCCAACTCCAATTCATGCTGACAAAAAGTTTTGGAATCATCCTTGGTTCCTTTCTTCCTCCCAAATCCATATCTATTATGTCAGACCTCCTCAGCTTCACCTTTAAAGTCTATCCAGCACTGGGACATTTCTTCACAAGCAACCTGAGAGCCTGGAGCTCTTTGCTGCAGTGCTCGCACCTGGACAAACGTCTCTTCCAGCAACAAAATACAAAGAACCCGTGTGAGACTACACAGTCAACGGGTCTCTAGGCGACCCGTCCCTGCTGGCTCACTGCGAGCATTGTTTTGGGGAAAGGAAGAGATACCGAAGACTCATCTGATCAGTTGCTGTTGTTTAGTTGCTAAGCTGTAACCACATGGACTGCAGCTTGCCAGACTCCTCTGTCCATGGGATTTCCCAGGCAAGAATATTGGAATGGGTTGTCGTTTCCTTCTCCAGGGGATCTCCCCAACCCAGGGATGGAATCCGCATCTCCTGCATTGGAAGGCAGGTTCTTTACCACTGAGCCACCAGGGAAGCCCCATCTGATCAGTAATTACAGACAAAATAATTCACAGCAATGAACGACAATGAAAAAAGCTCTTAAAGTAGATGGTGTTCTTCGGGAATCACATTTGAAAGCTCAGTCTATTTTAACCTAATTGCGTTCAAAGCGCTTTATTCATTTCTTTCCTGTGGTGGAACAGCCCCCCGTTTACACAGACGGGGTCTTGTCCAGTGGCCACTGCAGTGGGGAAAAAGGCAAGTGGGGAAGTGTGGAGCTATGGCCAGCGGCAGCGCCAGACAGCTGGCTGCACCGTCATGGTTACGCTGAAGCTTTCCCCAGCACAGTGTAGTTCTGCTACCACAGGATGTAACTGGATACAAATCCCTTGAGAAAGACACTGGCAGGGGCGGGGGTGGGGGGGTGGGGTCCTATCTTGGTGATAAAACTAAAAGCCATTAAACTAGTACCTGAGATGGACAGGAGGAATGTGATGATTTCATAAGAAGAAAATTCTTCAGAAAGTAGAAACGTGTGCTCTCAAAATTGTCTCTGGAATTTATATAGATTTCGAAGCAGATACAGAAACCTATTTCAATCAGTGTCAATTGTGTTGACCAGGAATTTTAACTTGAAATGATCCTTTCCTTTAGTACATTTGACATCCATCCATTAAATCTCCTATTTCCTCATCCAATTTTGTACCCATTTGCTGGCCTACAAGCTGAACAGTCACTTGATCTTGACAGTTGCCCATGTTCTTCTGAAGTCAAGTGCATTTTCTCCAGGTCCATTATTTTTTGCCTGTTTGTTTTTTAGACAATTTCATGATCAACTTTGACCTCGATTATGCACTTTCCAAAATCAATGAGGAGTTATTACTCCCTTCCCTGGATATAGACATACAGATTAGAGAGACAATACTCTAACCTAATTTTATACGTATTTTTTCTTCCCTGTATTATCGATCACCCCATTTTTCTCACTTCTCTTCTGTGAAAGCCTGGCAGGTTAGGGGGTATTGGTGCTGGACAGCTCATTTGTTAAATGAGCCCCATGACAGATGAGATTAGTTTCAACTTCTTTCCAGAGACCTTCTCTGCCAGGGTTAAATTCATTCTTCTTACAAAGCACCACAAATGCCAATAATGTAGTTTAGATAAAATGAATCCCAAGACCAGGAATGACAACTGTTATGATGAGCTTGCCTGTGATTGTGTACAGTTATTTATTCTGAGGCTTAGACTTTATTCCCAATATAAGATTTTAAAGATACTGCTAAATTAGGACAGATTAATTACTAATTATAATGGTCTATTCTTAGACCCCTTGGTAATCACACACTAGGCTCACAGTCTAGAAACCCATTAATCTGTGTTCCACAATAGCCTGAGAATATCTGGACAGTCATGGGTGAACAGATAATCTTTCTCATACAATAAACTTTTAGACAGACTGTGGATTACTCCTCAAAAGACAAGACTAGTGTTTAAAGGAATATCTATGCATTCTAAATATTTCTGTCCAAGGAATCAGTTTTTCTATCATCCTATTAAAGCACAGGTCTCATATATAATGTAATCGATAGTAACAACTTTAAAACTTATCTGCTACAAAGACAGGAATAATCAATAATCCTACTCCTGACCCATAGTAGAGTCTCTTACCCAGGACTACCAGATCAAATACAAGATGTTCAGTTAAACTTCACTTTCAGATTTACAATGAATAATTGTTTAATACAAATATGTCACATGTAATATTGGGGACATACACTAAAAATTTATTCCTTGCTTATCTGAAATTCAAATTTAATTGGGTGTCTTATAATTCATTTGCAAATCTGGCAACCCTATTGGTACCTCTTGTTCTAAAGACTCAAAACGTGTCTCTAACATTTAGAAAATATTATGCATCTATCCAATATCAATACAGGGGAGTTAAACCCAAATAGCATTGACATATGGAAGAACTATTCCAGTTCAGTTCCAACATGTCATTTGAGCAGTTCCTAAAAGATCTAGGTCGTAAGCCAATATTCCATTCTCCTTTTTAACAGTTACAGCAGACATGAAGGACCTATGATGCACAAACCATTCACAAATGCTTGTATCCTCGTATTCCTCTATCACGTGGGTTGGGAAGATAAAAGACTTATTTTACCAGATAGTCTATAGTATAGGGTAGGCAGGCATATGATTCATTTCTAGAGGATGAAAGGCAAGTTGGAGACACTGGGTGAGGTGTACAGAAAAGCTTTTTTAAATAAAAAAAATTTTTGTGATGTAAACTTTTGTTAAAGTCCTTATTGAATTTGTTACATGGTTGCTTCTATTTTATGTTTTGGTTTTTTGGCTGCAAGGCGTGTGGGAATCTTAGCTCCCCGATCAGGGATCGGACCTGTACCCTTTGCATTGAAAGCTGAAATCTTAAGCTGGAATGCCAGGGAAGTCCCCTTCCAGAAAAGTGTTTATGAATGGTTCTGCTTTGCTGGCTGGAAAATTGTCCCTTGGGATTTAAAACTGTTGTAAAGTCAGATAATGATTGAGTTCAACCATAATCCCTCCTATTCCTTGCTTCCCAACCTTGCCTTCCAACCTGCCAGGCTTGGCCTTCATCCCAGCTACTGTCCTCTATGTTCAGGAGTAATTAGGTTAACCTCCCAGATTAGCTTCACTGATGACAGGCTGGTGCTCATGGAGATTATTCAATGCATTTGATGCCCCCCTGGTCCTTTTGTTTTATTTGACTCCATATCCACAAGCTGGACTCTTTCCTCTAGCCAACCAGGTTAGAAATGCAAATGTTTTTTGCTCTCAAGGAAGACTGGGCAAGATTAGACATTGGAAATACGCCACTCCTTAGGAAATTAACTCAACGCGCTAAACCAATGGTGGGCCAGAGGCGTTAACCCAAGCCCTCCTTAAACGCAGAAGGAAATCCACTCTGCGTATCCCACCAGCCCTCATGGGCATCTTTGTATTCTCAGAGGAAGTAAAACTTTCTGTGGTGTTTATTTGTGTCCTTAGTTTTCTGTTCTGAAGCAATGTCGTCTTGACCTCTGAACACAAGGAGGAAAGAGCCCAAAGATGACAGTGCTGATGCAAATTTGAACAACCCAATTTACATCTCTGCCTTTGCAAATTCAACCCCATTTAAATAAGAATGTTTTATTTCTTCTCTAAGATAAGAACTTGTGCACAATGCTCTTATCATAAGCCAAGATACCAGATGGCTTAGGGCCAAGCGGAAAGGTAGCCAAGTTGCATTATCATTCTAAAAACACCCTATTCTTTTCTAAAGTTCATGGTAATTTTTATAATATATATTCACATCGCACCCTCTTGAGATTGGTAAAAATTCTTTTCTCGAATACATTTGGGGGGGTGGGGGGGGGAACAAAAGGAAGAAACCTAAGGTGGAAAAACTAAGTTAAACCTCATATCCTGGTAAGTTGGGTGGGCTTCATTCACTCACTCATTCTTTTGTTTGTCTATCTTCTTGTCCATTCATTCATCTATTGACAATTTTTTGGGTGCTTCCAATATTCAAGCCAGACTCTAGGTGTGAAATAATTTTCTTGGCATGTGTGTGTGTATACATGAGCAGGTTGTACTTTAAAAATAATTTTAGTTGTTAATGTACCTATGTTTCATAGTCTTGTGAACATTATTTTCATTGTTTTGCCATCAAGAATAATTTTTAAAATGTTTAATTGGAGGATAATTCCTTTACAATGCTGTGCTAGTTTCTGGCATACAGTGAATCAGAATTATACATATATTCCCTCCCTCTCATCAAGAATAAATGTCTTATTCCCATATATATGAACTTAAGAAAACGTTGTCTTAGAAATGAAGCTTCACCCAACCACTCATTTTAAAATGTCACAGTTTGTTGAAAGGCCAAAGATTCCTTTAAGGAGTGTGAAGGCAAACACCAAGGTAGCACAAAACAAACACTCCTGCAGAGTGATGAATATTTCATTTCTTATTGTTCTTTTAGGTTGGCTGGTGCTTGTGTGTAGCCGACGTCAGACAAATGGACTCGACAGAGGGGAAACTAGCACTTGAAAAATGGAAAAATCCTGCTTGAGTAACACTTAGTCTCCCGGGTCTCAGGCTGTCAGGCCAGTCAGTCTGCAAATGAAATGTTCTTGAGTTTCTCAGTCAGTCAGTCAGTTCAACCGCTCAGTCGTGTCCGGCTCTTTGCAACCCCATGGACTGCAGCACACCAGGCCTCCCTGTCCATCACCAACTCCTGGAGCTTTCTCAGACTTATGTCCATTGAGTTGGTGATGCCATCCAACCATCTTGTCCCCTGTCATCCCCTTCTCCTCCCACCTTCAATCTTTCCCAGCGTCAGGGTCTTTTCAAATGAGTCAGTTCTTCGTATCAGGTGTCCAAAATATTGGAGTTTCAGCTTCAACATCAGTCCTTCCAATGAACATTCAGGACTGGTTTCCTTCAGGATGGACTGGTTGGATCTCCTTGCTGTCCAAGGGACTCTCAAGAGTCTTCTCCAACACCACAGTTCAAAGGCATCAATTCTTTGGCACTCAGCTTTCTTTATAGTCCAATTCTCACATCCATACATGACTACTAAAAAAAGTCATAGTTTGACTAGACAGACTTTTGTTGGCAAAGTAATGTCTCTGCTTTTTAATAAGCTGCCTAGGTTGGTCATAGCTTTTCTTCCAAGGAGCAAGTGTCTTTTAATTTCATGGCTGCACTCACCATCTGCAGTGATTTTGGAGCCCCTAAAATAGTCTCTCACTGTTTCCACTCTTTCCACTCTTTCCCCATCTATTTCCCATGAAGTGATGGGACCAGATGCCATGATCTTCGTTTTCTGAATGTTGAGCTTTTTCACTCGTGCCAACTTTTTCACTCTCCTCTTTCACTTTCATCAAGAGGCACTTAAGTTCTTCACTTTCTGCCATAAGGGTGGTGTCATCTGCATATCTGAGATTATTGATATTTCTCCCAGCAATCTTGATCCCAGCTTGTGCTTCCTCCAGCCCAGCGTTTCTCATGATGTACTCTGCATATAAGTTAAATAAGCAGGGTGACAATATACAGCCTTGACATACTCCTTTTCCTATTTGGAACCAGTCTGTTATTCCATGTCCAGTTCTAACTGTTGCTTCTTGACCTGCATACAGATTTCTCAAGAGGCAGGTCAGGTGGTCTGGTATTCCCATCTCTTGAAGAATTTTCCACAGCTGTGATCCACATAGTCAAAGGCGTTGGCATAGTCAATAAAGCAGAAATAGATGTTTTTCTGGAACTCTCTTGCTTTTTCCATGATCCAGCAGCAGATGTTGGCAATTTGATCTCTGGTTCCTCTGCCTTTTCTAAATCCAGCTTGAACATCTGGAAGTTCACAGATCACATACTGTTGAAGCCTGGCTTGGAGGATTTTGAGCATTACTTTGCTAGCATGTGAGATGAGTGCAATTGTGCGGTAGTTTGAGCATTCTTTGGCATTGCCTTTCTTTGGGATTGGAATGAAAACTGACCTTTTCCAGTCCTGTGGCCACTGCTGAGTTTTCCAACTTGGCTGGCATATTGAGTGCAGCATTTTCACAGCATCATCTTTTAGGATGAAATAGCTCAATTGGAATTTCAACACCTCCACTAGTTTTGTTCATAGTGATGCTTCCTAAGGTCCATTTAACTTCGCATTCCTGGATGTTTGGCTCTCGGTGAGTGATCACACCATAGTGATTATCTGGGTCATGAAGATCTTTTTTGTATAGTTCTTCTGTGTATTCTTGACACCTCTTCTTAATATCTTCTGCTTCTGTTAGGTCCGTACCATTTCTGTCCTTTATTGAGCCCATCTTTGCATGAAATATTCCCTTGGTATCTCTAATTTTCTTGAGATCTCTAGTCTTTCCCATTCTGTTGTTTTCCTCTATTTCTTTGCATTGATCACTGAGGAAGGCTTTCTTATCTCTTCTTGCTATTCTTTGGAACTCTGCATTCAGATGGATATATCTTTCCTTTTCTCCTTTGCCTTTTGTTTCTCTTCTTTTCTCAGGTATTTGTAAGGCCTCCTCAGACAACCATTTTGCCTTTTTGCGTTTCTTTTTCTTGGGGATGATCTTGATCCCTACCTTCTGTACAATGTCAGGAACCTCCATCCATAGTTCTTCAGGCACTCCGTCTATCAGATCTAATCCCTTGAATCTATTTCTTACTTCCATTGTATAATTGCAAGGGAGTTGATTTAAGTCATACCTGAATGGTATAGTGGTTTTCCCTACTTTCTTCAATTTAAGTCTGAATTTGGCAATAAGGAGTTCATGATCTGAGCCACAGTCAGCTCCTCATCTTGTTTTGCTGACTGTATAGAGCTTCTTCTTCTTTGGCTGCAAAGAATAGAATCAGTCTGATTTCAATATTGACCATCTGGTGATGTCCATGTGTAGAGTCTTCTCTTGTGTTGTTGGAAGAGGGTGCTTGCTATGACCAGTGCATTCTCTTGGCAAAACTCTGTTAGCCTTTGCCCTGCTTCATTCTGCATTCCAAGGCCAAATTTGCCTGTTACTCCAGGTTATTCTTGACTTCCTACTTTTGCATTGCAGTCCCCTATAATGAAAAGGACATCTTTTTTGGGGTGTCAGTTCTAGGAGTGTATGTAAACTGTCCTAACCAGATCCTTCTGAGCAAAGGCTTCCCCATAGTTTACGAGGGCACAGAAAGACAATTCTCAACAAGAAGAACAAACGTAAATTAGGCTGTGTTTTGGGATCCATTGTGTGTGGCTTCTCAGTCGTGTCTGACTCTTTGAGACCTTATGGATGGTATAGCCTGCCAGGCTCCTATGTCCACGGGATTCTTCAGGCAAGAATACTGGAGTGGGCTGCCATGCTTTCCTTCAGGGAATATTCCTGACCCAGGGATCGAACCCAAGTCTCCTGCATTGGCAGGTGGGTTCTTTACTGCTGAGCCACTAGAGAAACCCCCAAAACCTTATAGCATCCTAAGAAAACCTGCACTATCACCTTCCCCATTCTCCCAGCCAACCTCACTGCCCACTGCTCTCATCCAGCCCTATGATCTCTGCCAACACTGGCCTCCTCCTGGTCCCCCAACCCTCCACACTGCTCCTCTTGTCAAAAGTTTGCCCTTGCGATTATACAGAGTGAAGTAAGCCAGAAAGAAAAACACCAATACAGTATACTAACACATATATATGGAATTTAGGAAGATGGCAATGACGACCCTGTATGCAAGACAGGGAAAGAGACACAGATGTGTATAATGGACTTTTGGACTCAGAGGGAGAGGGAGAGGGTGGGATGATTTGGGAGAATGACATTCTAACATGTATACTATCATGTGAATTGAATCGCCAGTCTATGTCTGACGCAGGATGCAGCATGCTTGGGGCTGGTGCATGGGGATGACCCAGAAAGATGTTATGGGGAGGGAGGTGGGAGGGGGGTTCATGTTTGGGAATGCATGTAAGAATTAAAGATTTTAAAATTTAAAAATAAAAAACTAAAATTTAAAAAAAAATAAAAAAAAAAGTTTGCCCTTGGTTGCCAGGAGCCAGCACAAGGAGTCCCGCCCATGGCAAAGGTCATGAGGTTAAGGAGCCCAACAGGCAAAGGCAAGTTGGGCCTTAAGGGAGCCTCGCTGGATCTGCTTGTATATCTGCCCCAAAACCAGTCTGCCTGCCTTACTGCATTGTGCTTTTCACCTACTCTTCTGACATTATACAGGGGGCTATCCCCCACCACCTCTCTCTGAAAAGGAGTTAACTTAGGACTCCAGTTAATAAATCTCCTGGGCATGACAAGGGTGTTTCAGTCCAAAAACCTCTCTGCTGGCAGACTAGCTTGTGTGACAGGATTATCCACACTCTTGCTACTACATGATTGTTTACAACCTCTCAACCATAAACAGCACAGAGAGTTTGGAGTATTTTGAAAGTCTTAGTTAGTATAGGGTTTTTCTAAAGATAAAAATCATGTTGGTGAAGGGTTTCATTGCTGAGTTAATGATTGCCACCAGGCCTCCATATCCTTAGGCACCTGGGAGTATGTTCAGTTCAGTTCAGTTGCTCAGTTGTGTCCGACTCTTTGAGACCCCATGAATCGCAGCACACCAGGCTTCCCTGTCCATCACCAACTCCTGGAGTTCACTCAGACTCGCATCCATCGAGTCAGTGATGCCATCCAGCCATCTCATCCTCGGTTGTCCCCTTCTCCTCCTGCCCACAATCCCTCCCAGCATCAAAGTCTTTTCAATGAGTCAACTCTTTGCATGAGGTGGCCAAAGTACCGGAGCTTCAGCTTTAGCATCATTCCTTCCAAAGAAATCCCAGGGTTGGTCTCCTTCAGAATGGACAGGTTGGATCTCCTTGCTGTCCAAGGGACTCTCAAGAGTCTTCTCCAACACCACAGTTCAAATGCATCAATTCTTCAGCACTCAGCCTTCTTCACAGTCCAACTCTCACATCCATACATGACTACTGGAAAAAACATAGCCTTGACTAGACAGACCTTTGTTGGCAAAGTAATGTCTCTGCTTTTGAATATGCTATCTAGGTTGGTCATAACTTTTCTTCCAAGGAGTAAGCATCTTTTAATTTCATGGCTGCAGTCACCATATGCAGTGATTTTGGAGCCCCCCAAAATAAAGTCTGACACTGTTTCCACTGTTTCTCCATCTATTTCCCATGAAGTGATGGGACCGGATGCCATGATCTTCATTTTCTGAATGTTGAGCTTTAAGCCAACTTTTTCGTTCTCCTCTTTCACTTTCATCAAGAGGCTTTTTAGGTCCTCTTTGCTTTCTGCCATAAGGGTGGTGTCATTTGCATATCTGAGGTTATTGATATTTCTCCCGGCAATCTTGATTCCAATTTGTGTTTCTTCCAGTGCAGTGTTTCTCATGATGTACTCTGCATATAAGTTAAATAAGCAGGGTGACAATATACAGCCTTGACGTACTCCTTTTCCTATTTGTTAATCGATGTAATTGGAATGTAGAAAAAGAAATATAGTAGTTTTGATGTTAGCAATACTAGACTTTTGAGTTAATGAATTTTCTCTTTTGTTGTACCCCTCTTTCTTTGTTATAAATCATTGTGTCCTTGCTATGTAAAAATGTAACTTTATCACTATCTTAAGACTTAATAGATCTTAAGGGGAAACAAGTTTTCTGATCGATTAACCTTTATCAATATAAAGAAAGGTGGGGCCATAAAATGTTAATCGGTCTCCAAACCAGAAGATATTGTGAAACAAACATACCACCCTTGTAAGAACAAAGATATACTGAGAACACATTTATCTCTATGTACAAAAGTGGACCTGGAAAATAAAGAAACGGATCAGTTCCTGGAAAAACTGGTTTCCCCCGTGTGGTCTTTTCTCGTTCTCTTCTTTTCTGGCTGAATTCCCATCTGGAGCGTGGAGGCTCACCAAGCCTACTAATTTTGCCAGGGCTTCTAAGATTTGACCAGGGAGGCCTTTGTGTCTCCTCTCCTTCGGTAGACCAGGAAGACGCCTGTGGCCTACATAGGTGGTACAAACTCCTTGTCTCGGAGTTTTATTGATTCTCTGCGTAAACCAAGTTATTCAGCCTCTTTTCTCCACTAATTTTCCTACTACACTATTTTTTCCTAATCTGTTATATTTCTAATTAAATAGTTCTTTCTTAGGATGCCGACTCCCTCCCCACTTCAAATTTCCTGGATCCACCAGTGCTGGGCCCGGGCGCTTAGTATTCCTCTGCCTGGAATACCTACCCCCACATCCATGTGTACCTTACTCCTTCACTTCCTCCAGGTCCTGGCTTAAATCCACCAGTTCAATGATACCTTCCCTTGACACTGGATCTCAATTTCACATACACACATACACACACACACACACACACATACACAATGAGATAGGACCTCATACTCACTAGAATGGTTACTATTAAAAAAAAAAACAAAAACCACAAAACCCCAAACCCAGAAAATAACAAGTGTTGGTGAGGATATGGAGCAACTGGAATCTTTTGCATGCACTGTTGATAGGATTGTAAAATGGTGCAACTGTTATGGAAAACATTTTGGAAGGTGCTCAAAAATTAAAAATGCCACATGAACCAGCAATCTTACATTTGGGCATTTGCCCAAAGACCTAGAAGCAAGGAATTGAAGACATACATACACACCCATGTTCCAAGCAGTATTATTCATGATAGCCAAGAGGTGGAAGCAACCCAGCAGATGAAAGGATAGACAGACCTATTACCTGCAGTGGAATATTATTCAGCCTTGAAGAGGAAGACACTTCTGTTACCTGCTACAGCAAGGATGAACCTTGAAAATATTATGTTAAGTGAAATAGGCCAGACACACAAAACAAATACACAGTATAATTCCACTTATGTGAGGGGTCTAGAGGACTCAGTCTTAGAGACAGAAAGGAGAGTGCTTGTTTATAGGGTACAGAGTTTCAATTTTACAAGGTAAAATATTCTGAAGTCTGTTTCACAACAGTGAGAATATGCTTAATACTACTAAGTCTTAGACGCTCAGTTATGTCCAACTCTGTGACCCCATGGCCTGTCCATGTGATTCTCCAGGCAAGAATATTGGAGTGGATAGCCATTGCCTTCTCCAGGGTATCTTCCCAACCCAGAGATTGAGCCTGGGTCTCCTGCATTGGAGGCAGATTCTTTACCACGTGAGCCACTAGGGAAGCCCTTTAATACTACTAAACTGTACACTTAAAAATTGGAAAGATGGTAAAATTTATATAGTTTTTACCACAGTTTAGAATAATCGTAAACAAAGTGTATACCTTCAAGGGACTAATACCAGTTTACTGTTTTTCTTTTGAAAGCAAACAGAAAAGAGAGGCAGACATTCTCTGAAATAATGACATGTCCAACTCCAATGGATCAGCTTCTGGTTGCTTTCCAATCACCTTTATTCAATTTCTGTTCATTTTGGGGTTACTGAGACAGAGTGAAAAAGTTGGCTTAAAGTTCAACATTCAGAAAACAAAGATCATGGCTCTGGTCCCATCACTTCATGTGAAATAGATGGGGAAACACTGGAAACAGTGGCTGACTTTATTTTTGGGGGCTCCAGAACCACTGCTGATGGTGACTGCAGCCATGAAATTAAAAGATGCTTGCTCCTTGGAAAGAAAGTTATGACCAACCTAGACAGCATATTAAAAAGCAGAGACATTACTTTGCCAACAAAGGTCTGTCTCGTCAAGGCTACGGTTTTTCTAGTAGTCATGTATGGATGTGAGAGTTGGACTATAAAGAAAGTAAGCACCAAAGAATTGATGCTTTTGAACTGTGGTGTTGGAAGAAGACTCTTGAGAGCTCCTTGGACAGCAGAGATCCAACCAGTCCATCCTAATGGAGATCAGTCCTGAGTATTCATTGGAAGGACTGATGTTGAAGCTGAAACTCCAATACCTTGGCCACCTGATGCGAAGAGCTGACTCATTTGAAAAGACCCTGATGCTGGGAAAGATTGAAAGCAGGAGGAGAAGGGGACGAGAGAGGATGCAATGGTTGGATGGCATCACTGACTCAATGGAGACAAGTCTGAGTAAACTCTGGAAGTTGGTGATGGACAGGGAGGCCTGGTGTGCTGTGGTCCACGGGGTTGCGAAGAATCTCATGACTGAGTGACTGAACTGAACTGAGCTGAACTGAGACATCTCCTATCAGCTTCCATGGTCCAGCTCACAGCCTTCAGCCATCTCGTGATTTTGTGTCAGTTTCTGGGAGTGTATGAAGAAGCATGATGCTAATTCTAGACATTTTCTGTGCAGAATGAAACAAAAGCAGAGGTTACTCTGGGTGGGGAATGAAGACTGTAAGCAACACCTGGACCCACTGGCATCAGGGGACTGTTTCCATGGAAGCTTGGGAGCCCAGAGCTGCCTGGAGTCTGAAGGATCAGAGGAGTGTCTTGGGGACAGTCCCTCAGCTCCTGGAGAATGGGTGGCTCCCTGTCACTTTTCTCTGCAGCCACCATCGCTGATATCTTTTGGGGAGCCAAGGCAAACAGTGAGCTCTTTGCCAAGTATATAAAACCAATCCCTTCATTTCTGATGATCAGCCTGCAGACTTTTTCCTGGAGCGGGCAGGCTGTGTACCTGGTGGAAACCGCTGTTTAATTCACTTTTTCTCCCCTGGGGAAGGGCAGCTTTGCCAAGAAGGCTACATTCTGAGCAGATTAAATTAGTTTGCACTGAAGGCAGTCAATTTCTGGGTCATTTGTTCAGGCGCCAGTGTGCGCCAAGGGGACTACTTCCCCAGGGGTGCAGGGTAGTCTTAGAAAGGTCCTTGGGGTCTGTGGATTCGGTACCTCACACTCCTAAAGACCTCATCCTGGGATGATGGGTCCCTCCAAAGGAAAAGTGATTTTAGCAGACTTTTGGATGAGATCCTGCTGGTTAGAAAGTTTTGAGTGTTGAGAAAACTTTTCCTTATTGCAAGGGTATATATCACTCCTTTGTTGTTGTTTAGTTGCTAAGTTGTGTCCGACTGTTTTGCGATCCCATGGACTGTAGCCACTAGGCTACTCTGTCCATGGGATTTTCCAGGCAAGAATACTGGGGTGGGTTGCCATTTCCTTCTCCAGGGGATCTTCCAGACCCAGGATTGAATCCATGTCTCCTGCATTGTCAGACAGATTCTTTACACTGCACCACCTAAGAAGCCCAGGTTGAACTGAAATTACAGCCTTTTCCTTGGATTGCAAGTGGAAAAAAAGAAAAAAAGGAAACCAGGAAGCAAAGTTGAGTCATCTAGGCTTATATAAAAGTCAGTTCTTTACTCACTCATTTGTTCAACAACTTGGTTTGAACTCCTAAGTGCCAGGCATAGTCAAAGTGCCGAACATGTGGTCCAAACGGAACATGGGAGGTGAGCAAGGGGGGAGGATAAGCCTCCTGAGCGTCATCTTGTCACCTGGCCAATGACCTGCACTAGGTGAGCAGTAACTGTGTGCAGCTCTGCAGTCTGTGCCTCGCCCATACCCCTGCCCCTCACTGCAGCTTTCGTGATTACTTGTGACAATGCCGCCGAGAAGTTTTTTCTGATATAGGAACACCCTTGACTCTCAGCTCTCTCTCAGGGCTATTTGTAGTGCTGGCAACATCAACTCCTGGAGGCAGCCCTCAACCAATGAAGACCAATGAAGCAATGAGACAACTGGTGAATCAACACCCCCACCATTTCACTCTCTCGGGAGTGCTTTCTGCTGCCCTGTAGTGGCCCGAAGACTTTTGCTGTTTTTCGGTCCCTAAGTTATATCGGGAGAAATATCAATAACCTCAAGTATGCAGATGACACTACCCTTATGGCAGAAAGTGAAGAACTAAAGAGCCTCTTGATGAAAGTGAAACAGGAGAGTGAAAAAGTTGGCTTAAAGCTCAACATTGAGAAAACTAAGATACTGGCATCCAGTCCCATCACTTCATGACAAATAGATAGAGAAACAGTGGAAACAGTGGCAGATTTTATTTTCTTGGGCTCCAAAATCACTGCAGATGGTGACTGCAGCCATGAAATTAAAAGACACTTACTCCTTGGAAGAAAAGTTATGACCAACCTAGATAGCATGTTAAAAAGCAGAGATATTACTTTGCCAACAAAGGTCCATCTAGTCAAGGCTATGCTTTTTTCAGTAGTTATGTATGGATGTAAGAGCTGGACTATAAAGAAAGCTGAGCAGCAAAGAATTGATGTTTTTGAACTGTGGTGTTGGAGAAGACTCTTGAGAGTCCCTTAGACTACAGGGAGATCCAACCAGTCCATCCTAAAGGAGACCAGTCCTGAATGTTCATTGGGAGGACTGATGCTAAAGTTCACTGAAGCTGAAACTCCAATACTTTGGCCATCTGATGTGAAGAACCGACTTACTGGAAAAGACCCTGATGGTGGGAAAGATTGAAGGTGGGAGGAGAAGGGGACAACAGAGGATGAAATGGTTGGATGGCATCACCGACTCAATGGGCATGAGTTTGGGTAAACTTCAGGAGCTGGTGATGGACAGGGAGGCCTGGTGTGCTGCAGTCCCTGGAGTCACAGAACTGAGTGACTGAACTGAAGTTATGTCTGACTCTTGCCACCCCATGGACTCCAGCATCAGGGTCTCTTTTCCAATGAGTCAGCTCTCTGCATCAAGTGGCCAAAGTATTGGAGCTTCAGCTTCAACATTGATCCTTCTAATGAATATTCAGGGTTGATTTCCTTTAGGATTGACTGGTTTGATCTCCTTGCTTTCCAAGAGACTCTCAAGAGTCTTTTCCAGCACCACAATTTGAAAGCATCAATTCTTTGGCACTCAGCCTTCTTTACGGTGCAGTTCCCACATCCATACATGACTACTGGAAAAACCATAGCTTTGACTATGCAGACCTTTGTTGGCAAAATGATGTCTCTGCTTTTAATACACCATCTAGGTTTGTCATAGATTTTCTTCCAAGGAGCAAGTGTCTTTTAATTTCGTGGCTGCAGTCACTGTCTGCAGTAGTTTTGGAGCCCAAGAAAATAAAATCTGTCACTGTTTTCACTTTTCCACCATCTATGGGTTTCCTTGCTTTCCTGTCTCCCTTCCTCCGTTCCCATCAGCATTTCCTTGTTTCACCTTCTGAGTAAACTCTGTATTCAGATCTTGTCTCTGAGTCTGCCTCTGAGGAACCCAAAAGAAAAGACTATATTACTTAGATTTTTCCAGATAGTTTCAGTTTTGACAATCTCATCCCACCAGCGTGTGGCACATCTTCTGTTTGAGAAAACCTGTTTGTCAACTTCATGGGCCACCTAAGATCTCTTGAAAAGGGTGATTTTTGTTTGCTAGGAACCAATAAATGCTCCTCCATACCCAATGTTCTATCTCCATCTATGGACACTAGAAATGAAAATAGGATAAAAAGAAGATGATTTTCAATGTCTTTTTTATTAAGACATTCTCTTTATATTTTAATTTCTAAAAATAGAGTCTGATTTCTTTCTCTTGATGCCTAGGATGGTAGAAAGTATTCTGCTATAAAGTTCCAGGTTCACCTAGGGCCATGTGAAGAGCAGTGACTCAGCACCATCTTGCAAGATCAGCAGAGCCCTCCCTCCTATCGGGGTGCTCCTCACTCTCCCAGGTGACTGTTGCCAGCAAGCATCAAGCTTACAGAATACCCTCAAAGGCAAATAAAAAATAAAAATCATCACCTTGATTGTAGACAATCTAGAAAGAAGTGCACGTCTGGGATCCAAAACAGAAAAAAGGTAAACAGTGAACTTCAGAGTTTGCTTAGTGTCATGTCACTTGGCTCCCCAGTGTCTTGGTTTTAGCTAGACTTGCCTCAGGCCAGTTTGAAATAAGGACATTTTGAACTATTGAACCGTAGCCAAGCTGCATAAAAAGGCTGGTAAGTTGCTATTTCTATATTTTATACAAGTGATACTGGGGGGATAAAGTATTTTCTAGCAGCTCTATGTAACTGTAGCTCAAAGAAGTCACAAAGCTTTATGAAAAATCTACTTAAGATATTTGGCTAAATGTCTGGTCCTCTAAGAATTCTGTATATTAGGAAAAAGAAGAATAAACACACACATACACACTCATGCATCCACATCAAACACCCCATCTGTCTTAACATTTTCTGAGGTGCATTTATCAACCAGTTGTTTGCTCCTTGGAAGAAAAGCTATGACAAATCAGAAAAGTAGACATACCACTTTGCTGACAAAAACCCCATAGTCAAAGCTATGGTTTTTCCAATAGTCATGTACAGATGTGAGAGTTGGACCGTAAAGAAGGCTGAGTGCTGAAGAATTGATGCTTTTGAACTGTGGTGCTGGAGAAGACTCTCAAGAGTCTCTTGGACTGCAAGGAGATTAAACCAGTTAATCTTAAAGGAAATCAACCCTGAATATTCATTGGAAGGACTGTTGTTGAAGCTGAAACTCCAATACTTTGGTCACTTGATGCAAAGAGCTGACTCACTGGAAAAGACCCTGATGCTGGGAATGATCGAGGGCAGGGGGAGAAGGGGGCAACAGAGGATGAGATGGTTGGATGGCATCGCCAACTCAATGGACATGAGTTTGAGCAGACTCAGGGAGATGGTGAAGGACAGGGAAGCCTGGCGTGCTGCAGTCCATGGGGTTGCAAAGAGTTGACACAACTGAGCGACTGAACAACAACAAAGTTGGAGAGCAACGAGAAACAAAAGGTTCCACTGTTGTTTAATAACACTACATCAGTATGCAAGAATCATTTATTTTTATCTTTACTTTATGTTGGAGTATAGCTGATTAACAATGTTGTGATAGTTTCTGGTGGGCAGCAGAGACACTCAGTCAAACATATATATGACCCTGAAACCCCTCTCCCATCCAAGCCACCACGTAACATTGAACAGAGTTCCCTGTGCTACACAGCAGTATCTTCATTTAATATTTTAATGTCTAGGCTTCAATTTTAAATTTTAATTGAAAGGTCTTATTTCCTTCCTCATCTCCATCTTTCCTTCCTCCTCCTCCTTTTCTCTTCCTTTCCCCCTTTCTCTCTCCCTTTCATTCTTAAAATGCCTACTATACATGACTTCATTTCTGAAGTGCACATCATTTATGACTTATAAAAAATTAAAAACAGAACCTGTGAGTAATGTATTCATTGTCACAATTTCATAACAGATGCTACTGTTCCAAACCATGAGACATTGCGGACTCTGCTGGCTTTCCAATCACTGTCTTAAAGTCAGCCAAACGGAACGGGGCCCTAGGATAGATGATCTTCAAGGTTAGAAACCCGCCATGCTGGTTACAAAACTGTGTCATAAGTAATATTGCATTTACAAATAGACGCAAGAAAGGTCAGTGCATTTGTCTGCTCTTTGAAAGCTGTTCTCTTTGTTTACTAAAAGGTTTGAGTTACAGATTAGTTTTCTGCCCATATTAATGTCTCTCCTGCCTGGAAACCAAAACTGTGCTTGGAAAGAAACAGTGAATGACTGGCTTATCTCATTGCCCTTTCATGCAGCTTTAAAAATCATTCCATTTGTGAATTTGATTACTGTCTCAAGGTGGAGGCGGAGAATACTTACTAGCCAAGGAGAGGATTTGGGAGGAGACAGAATCTAACGTTTGGAGAGATGAAAAGTCTTGTGCTAGGAAAATATCAGATATGATTTGAACCTCACCTCTTAGAAAAATGGAATCCATTTTTTGAAGGACTCATTGTTCGGAAAAAAGTTATATTATGAATAATTAATATTAGAAGTTGAAGTTTCTACTTTTTTGTAAGCTGTAGTTTATTAGCATACTTCTGAAGAAACACCTTGAAAGCAGAAAAAAGGGGGCTCCTCTGAACACCTGTGGGCTTCTCCAGTGGCTCAGTGGTAAAGAATCTGCCTGCAATGCATGAGGCAGGGGTTTGAATCCTGGGACGAGAAGGTCCCCTGGAGGAGGACATGTCAATCCACTCCAGTATTCTTGCCTGGAGAAACCCATGGACAGAGGAGCCTGGCAGGCTACTGTCCATGGGATTGGGAAGAGTCAGACAGAACTGAAGCAACTTAGCAGGCAGGCTCTGAATACCTAGCTGCAGGTTTTCCTTTCCAGGGACCAGCTGATTCACTGAGCATCTGAGTCACTCAGCCTGCCTCCCTGCACTCGCCTGCTCAGAAGCAGAGGTCAGGGCTCCAAGAAGGCACTGGAGCTTCTTCCCCTGGGAGGGCTGCACTCAGGGCTGGAGCCTGAAGGTGGCTTTGTGTTCTCTGCTTGTCTTTCTTCCTTCAATCTCTCTCTCTCTCTGTCCTTTCCTCCCTCCGCTTCTTCCTTTCTTTTAAATTCTCTTCAAATTTCTGTCAGTTAATACTTAAGAATCACTTAACACAGTGCATTGGAGAAGGAAATGGCAACCCACTCCTGTGTTCGTGCCTGGAGAATCCCAGGGACAGAGGAGCCTGGTAGGAGGCTATCTGTGGGGTCACACAGAATCAGACACAACTGAAGTGATTTAGCAGCAGCAGCAGCAACACAGTCAGAGTCTTTTATTTTCATGCATTGATCACATACCTGTTCCCATCACCTCATGGCAAATAGATGTGGAAACAATTGAAACAGTGAGAGAATTTCTTCTCTTGGGCTCCAAAATCACTGCAGATGGTGACTGCAGCCATGAAATTAAAAGACGCTTGCTCCTTGGAAGAAAAGCTATGACCAACTTAGACATCATATTAAAAAGCAGAGACATTACTTTACCAATAAAGGTCCGTCCAGTCAAAGCAATGGTTTGACTAATCATGTATGGATGTCATGTATGGATGTCATGTATGGATGTCATGTATGGATGTCATGTATGGATGTGAGACCTGGACTATAAAGAAAGCTGAGCACTGAAGAACTGATGCTTTTGAACTGTGATGTTGGAGAAGACTCTTGAGAGTCGCTTGGACTGCAAGGAGATCCAACCAGCCCATCCTAAAGGAAATCAGTCCTGAATATTCATTGGAAGGACAGATGTTGAAGCTGAAACTCCAATACTTTGGCCACTCGATGTGAAGAATTGACTCATTGGAAAAGATCCTGATGCTAGGAAAGATTGAAGGCAGGAGGAGAAGGGGATGACAGAGGATGAGATGGTTGGATGGCATCACCAACTCCAGGGATATGAGTCTGAGCAAGCTCCGGGAGTTGGTGATAGACAGGAGGCCTGGCGTGCTGCAGTCCATGGGGTCACAAAGAGTCAGACATGATTGAGCGACTGAACGGAACTGAACTGATAATTCAAGTAGAGCTAGGATTAAAATGAACAAAATTACAAGCCACTCAGTTTAAAAAATTATCAAAGCTTTGCAGGAAATTGTATTTATGATATATATTTTATCATATTTTCTTGCTTTATGGTTTTGCCACTTTACTGTATTCAACATTGTCAATAAATTTTTATGTTGTAATTCACATTTCTTCAGTTCAGTTCAGTTCAGTTCAATCACTCAGTCGTGTCCAACTCTTTGTGACCCCGTGGACTGCGGCACACCAGGCCTCCCTGTCCATCACCAACTCCTGTTTACTCAAACTAATGTCTATCCAGTTGGTGATGCCATCCAGCCATCTCATCCTCTGTCATCCCCTTCTCCTCCTGCCTCCAATCCCTTCCAGCATCAGGGTCTTTTCCAATGAGTCAAATCTTCGCATAAGGTGGCCAAAGTATTGGAATTTCAGCTTCAGAATCAATCCTTCCAATGAACACCCAGGACTGATCTCCTTTAGGATGGACTGGTTGGATCTCCTTACAGTTCAAGGGACTCTCAAGAGTCTTCTCCAACTTCACAGTTCAAAAGCATCAATTCTTCGGTGCTCAGCTTTCTTCACAGTCCAACTCTCACATCCATACACGACCACTGGAAAAACCAGAGCCTTGACTAGGCGGACCTTTGTTGACAAGGTAATGTCTCTGCTTTTCAATATGCTATCTAGTTTGGTCGTAACTTTCCTTCCGTGGAGCAAGCGTCTTTTAATTTCATGGCTGCAATCACCATCTGTAGTGATTTTGGAGCCCCCAAAATAAAAGTCTGACACTGTTTCCACTGTTTCCCCATCTATTTCCCATGAAGTGATGGGACCAGATGTCATGATCTTCGTTTTCTGAATGTTGAGCTTTAAGCCAACTTCTGCACTCTCCTCTTTCACTTTCATCAAGAGGCTTTTTCGTTCCTCTTCACTTTCTGCCATAAGGGTGGTGTCATCTGCATATCTGAGGTTAGAGTTATTGATATTTCTTCCAGCAATCTTGATTCCAGCTTGTGCTTCTTCCAGCCCAGCGTTTCTCATGATGTGCCCTGCATATAAGTTGAATAAGCAGGGTGAGAATATACAGCCTTGACATACTCCTTTTCCTATTTGGAACCAGTCTGTTGTTCCATGTCTAGTTCTAACTGTTGCTTCCTGACCTGCATACAGGTTTCTCAAGAGGCAGGTCAGGTGGTCTGGTATTCCCATCTCTTGAAGAATTCTCCACAGTTTATTGTGATCCAAACAGTCAAAGGCTTTGGCATAGTCAATAAAGCAGAAATAGATGTTTTTCTGGAACTCTCTTGTTTTTTCAATGATCCAGGGATGTTGGCAATTTGATCTTTGGTTTCTCTGTCTTTTCTAAAACCAGCTTGAACATCAGGAAGTTCATGGTTCACGTATTGCTGAAGCCTGGCTTGTAGAATTTTGAGCATTACTTTACTAGCACGTGAGATGAGTGCAATTGTGTGGTAGTTTGAGAAATCTTTGGCATTGCTTAGATTAACATTAGTTTTATTTAAATTAAATTTACCAAGAATTAGACAATCATTTTTATCTTTAGTTGAGATCACTGTTAATTTTTTTCTGCTGTAGATTTCCGCTGTGTACATATTCCTTGATGCACATCTGAATATAAATATATCTATGACATTTAAGCAGACCAGGCTGGCCAATGGGTATGCATATTTTCAACTCAGGGGGAAATAACACATGGTTTTCCAGATTGGCCAGTGCAAGTCCCACCCTACAAAGAGTGTGAAAGTGTTCTGTTAATTCCACATCCTGCCCAACATTAGGTCTTGATTGGAGTTTTAAATTTTGGGATTTTTAAATCTGGTGGCTGTGAGATGGCACCTCACTGCTCTCGTTTTTATTTTCCTGATTGCTAACATCACTGATCATCTTTCTCTCTTCTTTGAACAACTCATTCACAGTTTGGGCCGATTTAAAAATTTTAACGTAGCCCAATGAGGAGAGATAAGAAAGCCTTCCTCAGCGATCAGTGCAAAGAAATAGAGGAAAACAACAGAATGGGAACGAGCAGAGATCTCTTCAAGAAAATTAGAGATACCAAGGGAACATTTCATGCAAAGATGGGTTCAATAAAGGACAGAAATGGTATGGACCTAACAGAAGCAGAAGATATTAAGAAGAGGTGGCAAGAATACACAGAAGAACTGTACCAAAAAAAGCTTCATGATCCAGATAATCACGATGGTGTGATCACTCACCTAGAGCCAGATATCCTGGAATGTGAAGTCAAGTGGGCCTTAGAAAGTATCACTACGAACAAAGCTAGTGGAGGTGATGGCATTCCAGTTGAGCTATTTCAAATCCTGAAAGATGATGCTGTGAAAGTGCTGCACTCAATATGCCAGCCAATTTGGAAAACTCAGCAGTGGCCACACGACTTGTTTTCATTCCAATCCCAAAGAAAGGCAATGCCAAAGAATGCTCAAATTACCAGACAATTGCACTCATTTCACACGCTAGTAAAGTAATGCTCAAAATTCTCCAAGCCAGGCTTCAGCAATACATGAACCATGAACTTCCAGATGTTCAAGCTAGTTTTAGAAAAGGCAGAGGAACCAAAGATCAAATTGCCAACATCCCTGGATCATTGAAAAAGCAAGAGAGTTCCAGAAAACATCTATTTCTGCTTTATTGACTATGTCAAAGCCTTTGACTGTGTGGATCACAATAAACTGTGGAGAATTCTGAAAGAAATGGGAATACAGACCACCTGACCTGCCTCTTGAGAAATCTTTATGCAGGTCAGGAAGCAACAGTTAGAACTGGACATGGAACAACAGACTGGTTCCAAATAGGAAAAGGAGTATGTCAAGGCTGTATATTCTCACCCTGCTTATTCAACTTATATGCAGGGTACATCATAAGAAACCCTGGGCTGGAAGAAGCACAAGCTGGAATCAAGATTGCTGGGAGATGTATCAATAACCTTAACCTCAGATATGCAGATGACACCACCCTTATGGCAGAAAGTGAAGAGGAATGAAAAAGCCTCTTGATGAAAGTGAAAGAGGAGAGTGCAGAAGTTGGCTTAAAGCTCAACATTCAGAAAATGAAGATCATGGCATCTGGTCCCATCACTTCATGGGAAATAGATGGGGAAACAGTGGAAACAGTGGCAGACTTTATTTTTGGGGCTCCAAAAATCACTGCAGATGGTGGTTGCAGCCATGAAATTAAAAGACACTTACTCCTTGGAAGGAAAGTTATGCCCAAACTAGATAGCATATTGAAAAGCAGAGACATTACCTTGTCAACAAAGGTCCGCCTAGTCAAGGCTCTGGTTTTTCCAGTGGTCATGTATGGATGGGAGAGTTGGACTGTGAAGAAATCTGAGCACCAAAGAATTGATGCTTTTGAACTGTGAAGTTGGAGAAGACTCTTGAGAGTCCCTTGGACTGCAAGGAGATCTAACCAGTCCATTCTGAAGGAGTTCAGCCCTGGATGTTCTTTGAAAGGACTGATTCTGAAGCTGAAACTCCAGTACTTTGGCCACCTCATGCCAAGAGTTCACTCATTGGAGAAGACCCTGATGCTGGGAGGGATTGGAGGCAGGAGAAGGGGAAGACAGAGAATGAGATGGCTGGATGGCATCACTGACTTGACGGACATGAATTTGGGTGAACTCCGGGAGTTTGTGATGGACAGGAAAGCCTGGCGTGCTGCGATTCATGGGGTCACAGTCAGACATGACTGAGTGACTGAACTGAACTGAATGTATTGATATTTCCCTTTTAAATTTATGATATCTTGCTTATTTTATTTTCCTTTCAATGAGATTACCAAAAGAGTTTCCTCTATGTCTTCTATGAATTTATGCTTTTGCCTTTCACATTTAAGTTTTAAATCTACTGGAGTCACTTCTGTCCTATGAAAAATAAGATTCAATTTTCATTGTTTCCATGTGGATAATCACTTGACATGGCTCCATTTGTCGAAAAGTCCATTCTTTGCCTGTTGATTTGCAAAGCCAGCTCTGCAGTAACTCATGTTTTCACATGCCGGTTCCTGGGCTTGATTTTTTTCCCCCCATTCTATGATTTTTTCCTGTGCAAATACCACTTCGTCTTTTTTTAAAAAAAAATTCTTTTATTTGGTTGCACTGGGTCTTAGTTGCAGCACGCGGGATCTTCAATCTTCACTGCTGCACGTGAACTCTCAATTGCAGCATGTGGGTAGTAGTTCCCTAACCAGGGGTCAAACCTGGGCGCCCTGCTTTGGAAGCATGGAGTCTCAGCCACTGGACCACCAGGGAAATCTCCCACTCAATCTAAACTGTTATATATTCATAATAAGTGATATTCGGTAGAGCAATCTCCTACCTTATTCTTTGCTCTCAGAGGTGTCTTGTAATTTTTTTTATTCTCCACTTCAGGATCACCTTGTCAAGTTCCAGCAAAAGAATCACTCTTCCACTTCCAAAAAAGAAAAACCATTAGCATTTTGATTGCAATACACTGAATCTATAGACTGTAGAGGTAAAAACTAATACGCTTGCATTATTAATCATCTCAACTTACCAGCATGAACTATAGCTCTATTTTGGTCTGCTTTAACATGTCTCAGTTGTGTTTTATTCTGTTTTCATTAAGTTCTTTCACATCTTTTGTTAGGTTTATTTCTATATGTTGTTTTCATTGTTTAGTTGCTAAGTTGTGTCTGACTCTGCGACCCTCTGGACTGTGGCCCGCCAGACTCCTCTGTCCATGGGATTCTCCAGGCAAGAATACTGGAGTGGGTTGCCATGACCTCCTCCAGGCGTTCTTCCCAACCCAGGGATCTAACCCATGTCTCTCGTGTCTCCTGTATAGGCAGGCATATTCTATAGCACTGTGCCACCTGACTTCTGTACCCATGAGCTTGCACAAAACAAAAACTAAAAGAAGGCTCAAAAAAAAAAAAAAAAAAAAAAGAATGCACACATGCCCTCAACACAAAAACCTAATTCTCAGCTCTGTTACCCCTCCAGCTTCCACATTTGTGTAGCATTTTACTGAGGATTCCTTCACACTTGCTGGCTCATCAGTACGAAAGATTTATCTCTGTGTCATTTGCAGAATATAGGGTTCTTCTGGGCACAAGGATCCATCCCAGGCTGTCAGTATGCGTTAGTTGATCAGCCATGTCTGACTCTGTCCACGGAATTCTCCAGGCAAGAATACTGGAGTGTGTTGCCATTTCCTACTCCAGGGGATCTTCCCCACCTAGGGACTGAACCCAGGTCTTCTGCATTGCAGGCAGATTCTTCACCATCTGAGCCATTGCCTTTAGCAAAACCAACCAAAGCTTAGTACACATTGAGGGTTTATCTTATGCCAGAACTCGGCTCTGTGGACTAACTCACGTATGCGTCGCACCAACCACTGGAGATAGTGGGATTGTTTTAGCTATTTCACAACTGAGTTTATAAATACTCATATGAAAGGGTCTCATCATGGGGACTCCTCCAGTGGCCCAGTGGGTAAGACGTCATGCTTCTACTGCAGGAAGCCTACCTTGCTTGGGGAAATAAGATCCCATGTGCTACACAGAGCAGCCAAAAGAGGAAAAAAAACAACAACACTGTGTATTAGCAAAAAGTGGGTTCCCATCACGAGGTCAGTTCAACTTCATAATGAGTCTGGACAATGTGACTCTTGAACACAATTCTCTGTTGAGAATTCTCTTCTACATCAGCACACAGAGAGCAGCCTGAGGCTGAGTTGAAATCTTGGGAGAGTCTCACCTGGGAGTGATTTCACAGTGTGCACTCATTTGAGATAATTATTTGACTAGATGGAAGAGAAGGACAGTCCCTGAGTAAATAACAAGAAACAAACATCACATCTCGGAAGGAGACTTCCAAGATCTGCTCATAGCCCTCAGATGGAAGGCCTTTAGATTGTTTTGTTATACAAGGAGTTGTCTGATCAAGTGTGTCCTTGGCAAATGGAAAGATTTAGTCTCCAAATGTCTCTGTTATGAAAATTTTTCCAGTTAAGCTTTGCTAGAAAACTCACCGTAGATATTTTTGTTTCGTCATTTTTTTTTTTTTTACAGCATTGGATGACTCTTCATTAAAAATGTTTTTGTCCCTTTAAGAATCTCTCTGAAAAGCAAAACAAAGACACAAATATGTCTCTGAGAATTCTGTAAGCTATCAGGAGTAAACAATCCCTTCACAGAGACACCGGATTGGACCATGTAAACAGGCATGATTAGTTATCTTTGTTTAGGGCTGTTTTCTGTAGAACCTTATTCTAGAAACAAAAATTTCAAGTAAAATATGACACATTTGCTCTGTTTACTATTCCTTAAGGCATTTCAAGTCCAGCTATGATTTGACAAATTCTTAGACTTCACAAATAGATTTCTTTGTGGGACTCTGAGGATTCAAATGTTGTCAAAAGGTTCATTGGGATAAAGCTGTTTTTCAATTCACTAGCGAAGTGACACAGGAATGAAACGTGCCTTGTTTTTCTGGCAGTCATTTTATACACTCAACAGAAGCTGCATTTAGTACATGCGCTGCAGTGCAGTTTAAATTTCTATGTGCGTGGCCTGTGAGGTATGTGTCCCTCCCATATTGGGATGAGTACATTTTAGCTCAAAGAAAAAGCAACATTTTCACTTCCTTCTCTTCCCTATTTTGTGTCATGTCACTGTTACAGTCAACACAGGCCAATTTTCTTATAAGGGAGAAAAAAAAAAAAAACAATTCGGGCATGGAATTTTTCAGGAAGGTGAAAAACAATATGTGACTGGATCCACTCATGCATGAGGTTAGAAGGTGACCACAATACTAAATGCAAGCATTTTCTTTTTTTTTTTAATTTTAAAATCTTTAATTCTTACATGCATTCCCAAACATGAACCCCCCTCCCACCTTCCTCCCTATAACATCTCTCTGGGTCATCCCCATGCACCAGCCCCAAGCATGCCGTATCCTGCGTCAGACATAGACTGGTGATTCAATTCTTACATGATAGTATACATGTTAGAATGCCATTCTCCCAAATCATCCCACCCTCTCCCTCTCCCTCTGAGTCCAAAAGTCCGTTATACACATCTGTGTCTTTTTTGCTGTCTTGCATACAGGGTCGTCATTGCCATCTTTCTAAATTCCATATATATGTGTTAGTATACTGTATTGGTGTTTTTCTTTCTGGCTTACTTCACTCTGTATGATCAGCTCCAGTTTCATCCATCTCATCAGAACTGATTCAAATGAATTCTTTTTAACGGCTGAGTAATACTCCATTGTGTATATGTACCGCAGCTTTCTTATCCATTCATCTGCTGATGGACATCTAGGTTGTTTCCATGTCCTGGCTATTATAAACAGTGCTGCGATGAACATTGGGGTACATGTGTCTCTTTCAATTCTAGTTTCCTCGGTGTGTATGCCCAGCAGTGGGATTGCTGGGTCATACAGTAGTTCTATTTGCAATTTTTTAAGGAATCTCCACACTGTTCTCCATAGTGGCTGTACTAGTTTGCATTCCCACCAACAGTGTAGGAGGGTTCCCTTTCTCCACACCCTCTCCAGCATTTATTGCTTGCAGATTTTTGGATCGCAGCCATTCTGACTGGTGTGAAGTGGTACTTCACTGTGGTTTTGATTTGAAATGCAAGCATTTTCAAGGATGTACTTTCTCATACTTTCTCACCCTGCTTTCATTTGAAGGAAAACTGACCACCTGGATGGCCTTCTAACTATAACCTCACAGCTCATTCCCTTTATGACAGGCAGAACCCTGGCACTTGGAGGATGGTGAGACTTTAAGAGCTTGGCTTCCATGCTTATCTGGTAAACAAATCAAATGGAGTTCAGTTTCGAGATCATTGGGAACCCTTGGAATCATTTCACCTGTTCATCTTCCATGCATGGTATATTTTGGTTATTTATTACATTGTAGGTGGGAGCTGCTTGAAATCCTTTCAGGAGTGTAAATATGTTTACACACACACACACACGCATGCACACACAGTTGCATTTATATAACATAGTTGCATTTGAATCCAGCAGGAGAGCAAGCTCAAAGTGCAGCCAAAAAATTTTTTTCATTTAGAATTCTTATATTTTGATAAGAATTTTAAAACATTTTTCAATTATGGTAAAATAAGCCACAACATAAAATTTACCTCTTAATCATCTTTAAGTATACTATAGCTCAGTGACATTAAGTACATTCACATTGGTGGGCAACCATCACCATTTGCTAATCATTTTTTTGTTTGCTACTTTTTTTTGTTATTTGTAGTTTATGTCATTTTCCTTTAAACCTTTAAGGACTTGGGTCTTTTTTTGTAGGAAGTTTGCCAAAGGAAGTATCTTCAAGAAAACAAAGAGATCGGGAGTTCCCTGGTAGTCCAGTGGTTAAGGCCCTCTGCTTCCAATGCAGGGGGTCTGGGTTCCATCCCTGGTAGTGGATGCAGCCAAAAAAAGAAAATGAAAATGAAAAGATTATGTGCAAATTCTGGGTTGCAATGTGTGCTGTCTTGGATCCATAAAGAGGATCCCACTGAACCATCAACAAAGTTAATGTTCTAAGTTGTTTTCCAGAAACAGTGAAAATTTTGATTAATTCCCATTGGGACTAGTAGCATGAGTTCTTTAAATGGTCCGCTGGAATTTGGGGCTTTCAGTTGCTGCCATTATAGGACAAAATCTAGGCCTTTTCTGAAAACCCATTGGGAGACCTTTGCACCAGGGCACTCTGAATGGTTGTGAGTGAGTTGCCATCTTTGCTAGAAAGATGCTGAGGGAAGTCTTATTGGTCCAGTCTTCAATAGATGGCTGTGAGTGCCCTCTCCCAAGAGCTGAGGGTTAAAGGAAGGCAAATTCTCTTTGGGGAAAAAGGGGTTGTGGGGTTGGGGGAGTTGTGTTTAGCATCAAGACTGCTTGAATGATTGGTCACCCCCTTCCCAAGGGATAACAGGAGTCTAGAAAGAGCAGAGTGTAGATTAAAGCAGGTTTTCCAGATTAGCTTAGGAGTCAGTCTTTACTGAAAAAAAAAAAAAAAAAAAAAAAGGAGAAAGGGTGATGGGAGAAGGGGAAAGAGACAGAGAAGGGGGCCCTGTTCTTCCCGTAAAGAAAGCAGCCCACTCCCCAAGCAATAGCCAGACAAGGGTTTTGATACCACGTGAAATCACAGAGCCTAGAGCTATACAGAAGTGTAGAGGTGGTTGCTAAGGCCTGGGAGACGTTGCTAAGGCTTTCTCTCTTTTTGAAGCCATAAAGGAGGAGAAGGAGGCCTCATAATGCTGGGGGATTAGTGAGCAAAGTACCAAGCTCTGGCTCACAGCCAAGATGCTCAAGTGGTAAGATACACACGTCCCTGGAGGGAGCAGGAAAAAGATTCACATCATGTAGTTCGTTGAATGACTTAAAAAAACCCTTCGATGGTTTCTAGCTGCTTCAGAAATAAAATCCAAATTCTCGATTGTGGCCTCTGGGCTGAGCAGGAGTGGCTCTAACCTTCCTCCAAACTCCTCCCTCTCCTCTCTGAGCGCCTGGAGAGCCTCGTGTTCACCCTGCCTGCTGTGCCCACCACCCTTCCCACATAGTACCTCTGCCTCCTCTTCTCCAGTACCAGCTCTCCCTGCTGCCTTGCCCCGGATGTGGAGCTGTACCACCGATATCCTTGCTCTGGGCTTGCCACCTCTCCCAGAAGGTTCCCCCCCCCCCCCAGTGAAAGTGTTAGTTGCTCAGTTGTATCTGACTTTTTGCCACCCCATGGACTGTAGCCAGCCAGGCTCCTCTGTCCATGGGATTCCCAGGCAAGAATACTGGAGTGGGTTGCCATGCCTTCCTCCAGGGGATCTTTCCGACCCAGGGATCAAAGCTAGCTCTCCTGCATTGCAGGCAGACTCTTTACCTTCTGAGCCACCAGGGAAGCCTTACTCTCTCATCACTCAGCATTTGGTACAACCTGGAATTATTTGGTTTCTTCATTCGTTTGCTTGTTTATTTTCCCCTCTTAGAATAGTTATCCATAACCAACAAGGACCTACTGTAGAGCACAGGGAACTCTGCTCAGTGTTATGTGGCAGCCTGGATGGGAGGGGAGTTTTGGGGCAGAATGGATACATGTATTTGTATAGCTGAGTCCTTGATCTGTTCACCTGAAACTATCACATTTTAATCAGCTATCAGTTCAGTTCAGTTCAGTTCAGTTGCTCAGTCATGTCTGACTCTTTGCAACCCCATGAATCGCAGCACGCCAGGCCTCCCTGTCCATCCCTATCTCCCGGAGTTCACTCAAACTCACGTCCATCGAGTTGGTGACGCCATCCAGCCATCTTATCCTCTGTTGTCCCCTTCTCCTCCTGCCCCCAATCCCTCCCAGCATCAGAGTCTTTTCCAGTGAGTCAACTCTTCTCATGAGGTGGCCAAAGTACTGGAGCTTCAGCTTTAGCATTGTTCCCTCCAAAGAACACCGAGGGCTGATCTCCTTCAGAATGGCCTGGTTGGATCTCTTTGCAGTCTAAGGGACTCTCAACAGTCTTCTCCAACACCACAGTTCAAAAGCATTAATTCTTCACCGCTCAGCTTTCTTCACAGTTCAAATCTCACATCCATACACGACCACTGGAAAAACCATACACTTGACTAGACGGACCTTTGTTGGCAAAGTAATGTCACTGCTTTTCAATATGCTATCTAGGTTGGTCATAACTTTTCTTCCAAGGGGTAAGTGTCTTTTAATTTCATGGCTGCAATCACCATCTGCAGTGATTTTTGGAGCTCCCCAAAATAAAGTCTGCCACCGTTTCCACTGTTTCCCCATCTATTTCCCATTAAGTGATGGGACCAGATGCCATGATCTTCGTTTTCTGAATGCTGAGCTTTAAGCCAACTTTTTCACTCTCCTCTTTCACTTTCATCAAGAGGCTTTTTCATTTCTCTTCACTTTCTGCCATAAGGGTGGTGTCATCTGCATATCTGAGGTTATTGATATTTCTCCCAGCAATCTTGATTCCAGCTATACCTCAATATAAAATAAAACTATTTTTTAAAAAAGAATAGTTATCCATTCATGTGGGTATCCTCTCAAGCAATATTTGTTGAGCCTAACTTGTGCCTAGAATAATACTAGCTTTTAGGGTTTATCAGTGAACAAAACAAAGATTCCCACCCTTAGGGACCCTGCAGGAGATAAAGGACACAAGAAATCAGTGAAGCACCTCGTGCCTGTATCAGATGGTGACGTTTGCTGTGGACATTATTAATGCCAGGGAGGCCAGTGCCCAGCGTTGGGGAGGGACTCCCTTTTGAGTAGAATTTGTACTATTTCAGGCCTGGTATGCAGCCCTGGGTAGCTGTTCCACACGTGTGGGTGGGAGCCAGAGAAAGGGAAGAAAAAGCAGGATCAACCTGAGAGTCTTTTAAAATTGCTATCACACCTATAATCATGGTCCTATTCTAAAGTACGCTAGAGAGGAATTTACTGAGAAGCACAACCTTAAACTTCTTGGCTTTTAAATTCCCTCTCTGCACCAGAAAGACAATGATCCGTGTGCCGTTTCTCTGCTTTAGCGCAGTGTTTCCTTGGTTTCGTGACAGCATTGATTGGAAATGGCAACCCACTCCAGTATTCTTGCCTGGAGAATCCCACGGACAAAGGGGCCTGGTGGGCTACAGTCCATGGGGTCACAAGAGTCGGACACAGCTGAGCGACTAAACCACTATCACCTACACTGATTGCAAAGCTTGCCAGATAATATATTAACGTTAAATACTCATGTCACATCTAAGATGCATCTTGAGTTAAGACCCATTAAAATGTTGGAAAATGTTCATCTTTTAATCAAGGAACTCTTTTAATTGTACCTCTACAAGTGATCAGTGGGGAAACCATGATTTTAATTTGGATTTTGGCCAAAGCATTTACCTTGTAATTCAATCCACCAGAAACTCTTGTTGCCTGCAGGCGGTAAATAGTCATTGCAGCAAAAAGCGCTTAAAGAGGGAGAGACAGCCTTGGTGGTTCATATGAAAACCCAAGAGACATGCTAGCAGCAGATGGTGAAGTTCCTGGTACTATAAATCAGCAGTATGCAGGAACCCCACCATGAGAACAGAAAGTGAAGTTTTCCTGTGGAAGAGAGTTTTAGATATTAAATTACAGAGCGAAACTTACTGAGAGTGATGCCCACTATAGAAAAATCCTAGTTTACTTTGCATCTAAAATGTCCTATTTGCATTTAAAACCAGAGTAATAATCTCCAGAAATGTGTGGGATAGATAAGCCAATAGCTTTGACTCTCTTTCTCTGCCAAATGCCACACTGTTAGTGTGGCACACTTGTTAAGAAAGTGATAAAATTTGCTGTTGGAATAACACGTCTTGGGGAACAAGAAGTGAATGGATCACAAAATGTATCCAGTGATGGTTGTTTAGAGTGGAAACTTCTTACCATCATCTTTAGGAGGATCTGCATACTGTCTCCTGCCAGTTGGTTGCACTGAATGTTGCTTTTCATATGCACTGGGATTAGCCTAAAGTATTTAATCATAATGGAATTGAGCTACAATATTCCTTGGACTTCTTAATGATTCATGTTAAATAGAGAAGTCTATTAATCATTCAGTTAATCCCTCTTTGTGGTAAAATGGTCTTTGGATCCTTCAGTCTAGGTCAGTTCAGTCATTCAGTTGTGTCCAGCTCTTTGCGACCCCATGAACCACAGCATGCCAGGCCTCCCTGTCCATCACCAATCCCTGGAGTTCACCCAAACCCTTGTCCATTGAGTCGGTGATGCCATCCAACCATCTCATCCTCTGTCGTCCCTTTCTCCTCCTGCTCTCAATCTTTCCCAGCATCAGGGTCTTTTCAAATGAGTCAGCTCTTCACATCAGGTGGCCAAAGTATTGGAGTTTCAGCTTCAACATCAGTCCTTCCAATGAACATTCAGGACTGGTTTCCTTTAGGATGGACTGGTTGGATCTCCTTGCAGTCCAAGGGACTCTCAAGAGTCTTCTCCCACACCACATTTCAAAAGCATCAATTGTTCGGTGCTCAGCTTTCTTTATGGTTCAACTCTCACATCCATACATGACCACTGGAAAAACCACAGCCTTGACTAGACAGACCTTTGTTGGCAAAGTAATGTCTCTGCTTTTTAATATGCTGTCTAGGTTGGTCATAACTTTCCTTCCAAGGAGTAAGCGTCTTTTAATTTCCTGGCTGCAATCACCATCTGCAGTGATTTGGGAGCCCAGAAAAATAAAGTCTGACACTGTTTCAACTGCTTCCCCATCTATTTGTCATGAAGTGATGGGACCGGATGCCATATGTCTACCAAAAAAATGCACAACGTGAGAGTTGCAAGTTAAGTGTTTTGGGGGGCAATGTGAGGACTGCTGCCCGGGAGATAACACCTCTGAGAGCTCTGAGAAACTGCTCCACAGAGGCAGGGGGAGGACAGTATGGATGTGATTTTGGTAAAGGGAGAGTACGTGTAATCAAGCCCACAGTTTTCTGAGAAAGTTTCTGCTGGTCTCGTGGAGGTCAGCAGTTTCAGTGACACATGATTTAATCCTTATTGAGGTAGGTGGCCCATTTCTGTTTAACATTCATACATGTTAGCTAGACTTCTTTAGACATAATCAGCAAATAATTAGACATTATTAGCAAACAAATGGGTTTCCCTGGTGGCTCAGAGGGTAAAGCATTTGCCTGTGATGCGAGATCCCCTGGAGAAGGAAATGGCAACCCACTCTAGTATTCTTGCCTGGAGAATCCCATGGACAGAGGAGCCTGGTGGGCTATGGTCCATGGGGTTGCAAAGAGTCAGACAAGACTGAGCCACTACACCTACTTAGCAAACAAATGATAACTCCTTTTTTTTTTTTTTTTAGGAATCATTCATGCATAGCCTAAGTTTTAAGAATGGATTTCTAAATTTAATATTATTATTTGCAGCAAGACTTCTAACCTAAGGGTCTGACCTAACAGTCCTCAAAAATGACCAAAGATACCCTTCTGCCAACTTTACAGGCTGAAAGAAGCATTCAAATTTCCCCACCTACCCAGCCAGTCAATAATGTTTTAATAACTTAGGCAAGGGTCAGAAATCATTTGTGATATGTCCAAAATATTTTATTGCTAAGTCGAAATAGGATCATACTTTTCACAGCCTTCCAGGCCACCTCCTGAGGACACTGACTGCTTCTCACAGGTGCAATCTCATACCTGTGCTCACCTGCCCTGGGCCTGCTGGAAGCTGCAATGCAGGATGCCAGGAGGGGCCCCCTCTGTGTTTGCCCCTGTGTGGTCCAGAATCTGGGGGATGTGGGATGGAGCCCAGCCTCTATTTCCTGTGGAAGACAATTCTAAGATGCAGCTCTCAAAGCTCCTCAGAAGCTCTGGGCTTCACAGGACATCAGCAGCCATAGCAGAGGCCCTTGGAGGACACATCCTTGCATTTACACCCGCTCCTTCTCAGCTTGGTGTCCCCTTGCGCTTCATGCCCTCCCGAGAAAAAAACACCCCACACACAAGCCTCTGTCCCAGGCTCTGCTGTGTGGAGGGACCCAGAGGGCACAGCATTATTTAGTCTGTATCTTTCTACAGGATCAAATATTTCATTTTCTGTTCAAAGCCAAAATGGATGCAGTCCTGATAGTAAATCACTAAGCCGCTGGACTGGAAGAAACACAAGCTGGAATCAAGATTGCCGGGAGAAATATCAATAACCTCAGATATGCAGATGACACCACCCTTATGGCAGAAAGTGAAGAGGAGCTAAAAAGCCTCTTGATGAAAGTGAAAGAGGAGAGTGAAAAAGTTGGCTTAAAGCTCAACATTCAGAAAACTAAGATCATGGCATCCGGTCCCATCACTTCATGGGAAATAGATGGGGAAACAGTAGAAACAGTGGCAGACTTTATTTTGGGGGGCTCCAAAATCACTGCAGATGGTGACTGCAGCCATGAAAGTAAAAGACGCTTACTCCTTGGAAGAAAAGTTATGACCAACCTAGATAGCATATTCAAAAGCAGAGACATTACTTTGCCAACTAAGGTCCGTCTAGTCAAGGCTATGGTTTTTCCTGTGGTCATGTATGGATGTGAGAGTTGGACTGTGAAGAAGGCTGAGTGCCGAAGAATTGATGCTTTTGAACTGTGGTGTTGGAGAAGACTCTTGAGAGTCCCTTGGACTGCAAGGAGATCCAACCAGTCCATTCTGAAGGAGATCAACCCTGGGATTTCTTTGGAAGGAATGATGCTAAAGCTGAAACTCCAGTACTTTGGCCACCTCATGAGAAGAGTTGACTCACTGGAAAAGACTCTGATGCTGGGAGGGATTGGGGGCAGGAGGAGAAGGGGACAACCAAGGATGAGATGGCTGGATGGCATCACGGACTCGATGGACGTGAGTCTGAGTGAACTCCGGGAGTTGGTGATGGACTGGGAGGCCTGGCGTGCTGCGATTCATGGGGTCGTAAAGAGTCGGACACGACTGAGTGACTGAACTGAACTGAACTGAAGCCAATATATATAGCCTGGGAAGAGTTAAGAGAAGCCTTAAAAATCAGAAAATAGAGGCCCAGAGGCAGACCCAGCCCTCATTTGTCTGGTGACTATGCACCAGGGATCCGCCAGCACCAGGGTCTCTGCCACGGTGAGTGCACAGGGGAGCAAGGGGGTGCAGCCTTGGCCGGCATCCAGGGGGCATCTCTGTGTAGGACACATATTGCATGGAGAGTCAGAACCAAGACTAGTGTTTCACTTCTAGGTTATGTGATCTTATCATTGTTACTGGTGTTAGATACTCTACTCCAACAGAATGATGGTTCCTCGTAACACGGAGAGCAGTCATCTCGTTCTGTTTGTGTAAGATCCTACTGTGAGGCTGAGAAGCTGTGTTAACACTCCTGTTTTAACCCTTCAGGCCCCACATCCCTTCCAGCTGTCCTCATCACGATGGTCCGTCCCACCTCTCAGCCCATGAGGTGAAGCCGTGGACTGGGTTGGGTGGACATTTCCATGGAAGCCAGTAGGTGGTGCTGAGATGGCATGGGACCTTGGGCTAAATTCGAGTTTAGCACTTCCTGAACTCTGGGAGTTGATGATGGACAGGGAGGCCTGGCGTGCTGCGAGTCATGGGGTCGCAAAGAGTCGGACACGACTGAGCGACTGAACTGAACTGAACTTAACTGATGTAGCACAAATGAGATGTGAATCTTCCCTCAAACGTTGAGCATGGAGTGGATTTTGTAACCCTTGGCGTTTTGCAATCAAAATCTCCAGGTCATTTGTCTTGAACTCATTTCTGGCTTGAATCATCCCAAAAGTTCAACATAGTTTCCATGTTCTTTGATAAACTACTAAGCCAGAGGTCTTAACTCACCTCTGCATGGTCCAGATCTAGCAACCTAGTTGGAGCTTAGAAATGCTTCTGGAATGAACATAGCATCCACACAGATGAATCACTTGTAGATGAGTCAGGCAAGGCGCTCAGGGGCAAATGGCTTCTTCAAGGCCACACCAGCAGCCTGAACTGGCTCCTGACCTGGAACAGGGCCCTGATGTCCCTTCTGTTGTTCATCTACCTGGATGCCAACTCCAAGAAGCACTGGATTATTTTTTTTTTCAAACCCTAAACTTTTTATTTTGTTTTGGGGTTTAGCCAATTAATGGAGCTTCCTAGATAACTCAGTGGTAAAGAAGCTGACTGCCAATGCAAGAGATGTAGGTTTGATCCCTGAGTTGGGAAGATCCCCTGGAGAAGGAAATGGCAACCCGCTCCAGTATTCTTGCCTGGAGAACCCATGGACATAGGAGCCTGGTGGGCTATAGGCCGTGGGGTACAAAGAGTCAGACATGACTTAGTGACTAAATAGCAACAATAACAATAACAAAGCCAATTAAAAATGTTGTGGGAATTTCAGGTGAACAGGGAAGGGTCTCAGCCATACATATACATGTATCCATTCTCCCCCAAATCCCCTTCCCATCCAGGCTGGTACATAACATTGAGCAGAGTTCCCTGTGTTATCCAGTAAGTCCTTGTTGGTGATCCATTCTGAACAGAGCCGTGTGTACATGTCCATCTCAGACTCCCTAACTAGCCCATCCCCTTGGCAACCACAAGTTCATTTTCTAAGTCTGTGAGTCTCTTTTGGAAGAAGCACTGGATTATTCTCTACATTTTATTATTGCTTACAAAACAGTTTTTAGCATATGCATTTAACATATAAATCGATGAGAAATTTTGATTCCATCTACAGAGAAATTCAACTCTGAGGCATAACTGTTTATTAATATGTATATGCCATATTTAATTAAAAAAGAAATCTTCATGTCAAGGTTCAAAAACTTCAATTTCCATCTAGTTCAGATTATTCAGTGAGGCATCATTACCCACAGCAGGAGAACTGTATGACAGTAAAACTTCATTTATCCAAAATTAGTGGGATTACAAGAACCCGACTTCACTATACTATACAAGAAGCCAATTCAAAATGTGAAGTCACTGAATTCTCCTTTTACAGCCCTCAAAATATTTGTGGAAAATGCTTACCATCTGGATGGATAATTTCTTAAATGTAGTATCAGTGTCTCATCAGGAAAAATATGGCAGGTAATCTAAACGATTCTTTGTGGCTGAGGGTCCCCACTGTGCAGTGATACCTTTGGGCTGAAAGGGGGTCTGCTTGACCACCGAGTTGGATTGACCAGAGCGACTCTGTGTGCTCCTCTCATGCTAGTCCTTAATTCTCCCTGTTGGGCTTCTCTTCTTTTCTTTACTCTCATGCTGTCTACTTTTCCCTGCCCTGACTTCTTCCCACCCCTGTCTCCAGTGGATTTCTTCACCTTGTCCACAGTCACCCAAAGCCACATGCACACAAGTACTTCCAATTGATTGTGGGCTGGATAATTCAGTTCAGTTCAGCCACTCAGTCATGTCCAACTCTTTGTGACCCCATGGACTGCAGCATGCCAGGCCTCCCAGTCCATCACCAACTCCCAGAGCTTACTCAAACTCATGTCCATCGAGTCAGTGATGCCATCCAATCATCTCACCCTCTGTTGTCCCCTTCTCCTCCTGCCTTCAATCTTCTCCAGCATCAGGGTCTTTTCAAATGAGTCAGTTCTTTACATCAGGTAGCCAAAGTATTGGAGTTTCAGCTTCAGCGTCAGTCTTTCCAATGAATATTCAGGACTGATTTCCTTTAGGATGGACTAGCTGGATCTCCTTGAAGTTCAAGAGACTCTCAAGAGTCTTCTCCAACACCACAGTTCAAAACCATCAATTCTTTGGCACTCAGCCTTCTCTCTGGTCCAACCCTCACATCCATACATGACTACTGGAAAAACCATAGTTTGACTATATGGACCTTTGTTGGCAAAGCAATGTATCTGCTTTTTAATATGCTATCTAAGTTTGTTATAGCTTTTCTTCCAAGGAGCAAATGTCTTTTAATTTCAAGGCTGCAGTCACCATCTGCAGTGATTTTGGAGTTCAAGAAAATAAAGCCTGCCACTGTTTCCATTGTTTCCCCATCTATTTGTCATGAAGTGATGGGACTGGATGCCATGATGTTCTTTTTTTGAATGTTGAGTTTTAAGCCAGCTTTTTCACTCTCCCTTTTCATTTTCATCAAGAGGCTCTTTAGTTCCTACTTGCTTTCTGCCATAAGACTGGAAAATAATTGTTTGTAAAACTAGAAGAGCTGACTCATTAGCAAAGACCCTGCTGCTGGGAAATATTGAAGGCAAAAGGAGAAAAGGGTGGCAGAGGATGAGATGGCTAGATGGTATCACTGACTTAATGGACATGAATTTGAGCAAACTCCAGCAGATAGTGGAGGACAGAGGAGCCTGGTGTGCTGCAGTCCATGGGGTCACAAGGAGTTGGACATGACTGAGCAATTAAACAGCAGCAGCAGCAGCAGCGAGTGCTTGCCTAAGCACTTGTAAAGGGCATCACAGCAGTAGTAGAGGCAATTGAAATGCCAGCAAAGACTATGAGTTTTAAGCCCAGAAAAAAAGAGAAATTTTGTGATTTTCCAAGAAAAGAAACAAAGCAATATTTACTTGCCACAGTTCAGGAGAAAAGCCAGTATTTCAGGGGTAGCTATCTCTGGGGCTGCCATCTTCAAGAAGGGGCTGGGAGTCAAGGTTGCTGGTTGAAGACAGGACATTCTGAAAGTATCCAGATTTTCAGGAACATGAGTATATGTGTGGCCCGACTCCAAACACCTTCCCTCTGAGTAGGACTTCTCTTTGTTTGAAGACCGATTTGGCTGTCGTGTAATTACTGGCCTTTTTCTATTGATTGTGGAACCACGTCTAGTCTTTCTCATTACAGGTCATGTCACATCCCTGACTTAACTGCAAAAATTTCCATTGTGAAAAAAATAAGCCCTATTATTAAAGATACTATTCATCCAAATACGCTAAACTCAATACTGTCTATACTGCCCTTACTTTTAAATTCTCTGGAGAATATAAAAATCCTTGAAAGAGCATGATTCTAATACCGTATACTTAGCTTCTCTGGTCCTTCACTGGCTGGTTCTCATCCAACCCCTCCTTCGGCTCTTTGTTTCGCTTTGGCATCTCTGTTCTCCCTGCCTCTGCCCTCCGAATGGGGAGGCTCTCCATGTGCAGCCCCTGGCCCTCTGCCTTCCTTGTCCATGGCCTCTGGAATGTTCCTCCACATTCAAGACTCTACCGACCATCCGTGCACAAAACCCCCAAAGGCACACTGTATGCCAGGCACACTGGCTCACCATCATTTCAAGGTCACCCCAATTGTCTCAAGCACCCAGCCTCCAACTCTGAACTAATTTTTGACTCTGTCAGCTCTTTCAATAGCACGTTAGGGGGAAAAAAAAAAATCTCGCGTCAATTTCCCCTTCAAAAGCTCTACAAATCCTGCCCCTTTCTCTTTATTCTTCCCTACATCTGGGTCCCAGTAGGAACTTCTGGGTAACTTTGCTTGCCTTTCAAATGAGTTCTCTGACTTCAGTTTCATCCCACTTGAATAACAGAGTCACAGATGCTGAAAACCACATTGACCACCAGGGAGGAGAGTGGGGAGGGGGAGAGGGCGGGGAGAGGGGCAGGGTAAACTGGAGACTGGGATTGACATACACACACTACTGTACACAGAACAGATAAATAATAAGAGCCCACCCATAGCCCAGGGAACTCTTCTTAATACTCTGTAATGATCTATATGGGAATAGAATCGAAAAAAGAGTGGATGTATATATAAAACTGATTCACTTTGCTGTACACCAGGAACTAACAGAATTTTTTAAATAATTTTATTTGTTTGTTTATTTTTGGCTGTGCGTGGTCTGTGTTGCTGCGAGGGCTTTTCTCTAGTTTAGGAAAGCTGGGATGACCCTTGGTTTCAGTGCGAGGGCTTGTTGCAGAGCCCGGGCTCTAGCAGCGTGTAGGCTGCAGCAGTTGCAGCTCCGGGGCGCTAGAGCCCGGGCTCAGGAGTTGTGGCGCCTGGGCTTCATTGCTCCTTGGCGTGTGGTGTCTTCCCAGACCAGGGATTGAACTTCTGCACTGGCTGGTGGATTGTTTACCACTGAGCCACCGGGGAAGCCCTAACACAAGACTGTAAATCAACTACACTCCAGTAAAAATTAATAAAAGTTTTTAAAAATATACTCCTTTAATTATATTACTCTCCTCCTTAAAGATCACCATTGGTTCCTTTAGGTTTACTAAGTAGCTTCCTTTTCATTTAGTTCCAATGTTGAGTGTATCTCGGTCTGCCTGCCCTGCCAGGCTGTCTCTCATAGGTGGGAATGGGCTCCAGTGACAGCAGAGGGACAGTCATACCTGCCTCAGGGGATGTCCTGAAAATTAAATAAGGTTTACAGCTTCAAGAACAGAACCTGAAAAGATGGCGGATGTTAAAGAAACACACTCCATTTCCCACCGGATTGTTTCTCCATGAGATTATAAACAGACGCATGATTGACACTGAAGTGAACCAGGCAGAACACTTGGGAAATGTGTTTGCTGAATGCATACATGAGGCTGGGGAGGTTTACTGGAGTGAGTAGTTTGGAAATGGCTCTGTTTCAGAGATGACAATTTCCACATGAAGATGGTGGTCATAGGTAGCCAAAGGGTAAGGGGCAAAGTCACTGGTGAAGAAGTTTGTGATCCACGGAGAGAGTCCTTCAGTGGTGAGACTGTTGCTGACTAAACCCAGGAATCAGTATGATCATCATTAGCTGCAGGGTTACCAGATGTCCTGAGGTTCCTAAAGTGATGTAGTGGGAGGTCTATGACATTGCAATGATCCATGCTAGCCAACAATTCTTACATTCCTTCCATGAAGTCTTTAGACAGAATTTCTTTCAGATATAACTTAGACACAATGTCCAGGAAACACAGGTGAGGCAATGGTGCAATGGAGGGGCTCAGATCTCCCACTGTAGGTGGTATAGTTGACAGAAGACCTCTGGATCGAGACCTTCCCCACCCGCACTCCCCACCCACCAACAGCTAGGCACGCCTGGGCACTTGGTGCAAGCCATTCCTGTGAGATGCACATTTGTCGCTGAGGGTCATCATCGGCTCAGCTGGAACTTTCCTGGAAGTGCACTGTGACGATACTGTCCAATTTCTTCTTTCCCTTATTCATTCACAAGGTTCAGACCTGCATCTGGGCTGAGTGTTCACCACCTTCCCCTGTTCCCTCCCATTTAGAATTCAAAGGCATTTGTGCTCAGTCACTCAGTCATGTCTGACTCTGAGACCCCATGAACTGTAGCCCACATGTAGCCCATCTGTCCATGGGATATCCCAGGCAAGAATGCTGGAGTGGGTTGCCATTCCCTTTTCCAGCAGATATTTCCGACCCAGGGATACAACCTGGGTCACCTGCAGGTGGATTCTTTACCATCTGAACCACAAAGGAAGCCTCAAATGTCAATATTTTGCCCATTGAATCCCATTCTGATGTCTGCTTCCCAGAGGATCAGAACCAACACTAATGGTGCCAGAAGCTGTTCAAGAAAATGGACAGGAAGATTGGGCTTGGAGTCTGCTCAGTATCTCCCAGTGGACAAAGAGAATGTCATCCTGAGTATTATGGGAGGTGAAGGTAGTCCCTGGCGCAAAGAAAGACCAGTTGCTAAAAATTTTACTGGTTGTGACCAGGGGAAAGTGCCAGGGAAGAACACCCTTGTAGGCAAAATTATTCAGATATTTGAAAAGTATGGGGGAAACAGTGCCAACAAGTGCCACAAGCCATCTAGTGCCAACTGGCCTAGATGGCTCAGTTGTTTTGCTGCGGAGACTGAGGGTCATTCACAAGCTAAGGGTGAGAAGCAGGTGGATGATAAAGACACTCTCATTTCCTGCAGCAGAAGACCAGACACAGCTGTGCGACAGACACAGGACTTATGGAGTCCCCAGCTTGAGAGATGATGGCTAGGTATTTACTTAGACTTCAAGGTCCGGTGGCCTCTGGACAGGACCAGGGGGTGCTGGGCTCAGTTCTTCCAAGTTCACAGGAGCAGATCATTAGTGTCTCTTCAGAGTGCCATGCTCGATGATGTTGTATTTGTAGCTTGAAATCAGCCACAGAGTCAGACACGACTGAAGCAACTTAGCACGCACACACACATCCATGCATGCATGCATGCTAAGTCCCTACAGTCATGTCCAACTCTTTGCAACCTTGTGGACTGTAACCCACCAGGATCCTCTGTATATGGGATTCTCCAGGCAAGAATACTGGAGTGGGTTGCCATGCCCTCCTCCAAGAGATCTTCCTTACCCAGGGATCAAACCTGCATCTCTTATGTCTCTTACACTGGCAGGCATGTTTTGACCTCTAGCGCCACCTGGGAGGCCCATTCATCCCATAGAAAGCAGCAAATATGAAGATTCTGGGGGATTTTCTCCTTCTTTTCAGAAAGTTTGTTGCCAAACACTTACCAGCACTCCATTAGTGAGGATCTTGGCTGGCAAAGCCTGGGATTCTGAAACACGGGAGGAAAACTTCAGTATATAAGTTCTGAAAGAGTCTGGCTCTGCAGAGGCTGGGAGCCCCCAGAACTGCAGAGGTGGCCGTCCTTCCCTGAGGAGTACAGGATTGCCCCGTGCTCAAAGGTGCCAGGGAACCCTGTAAGGATTATCCTTAGAGAAGTAACTGAGTAGTTCTTAATTTTAACAAAGGTGAGTAGAGTGACTCAGTTCTAATAAGAAGCTGAATATCATTTTTTTCTAATTAATTTTGTAATTAACTTTTTACTTGGGATACAAAAACTTTTTTTCTTAGTCTTTACATGACTCATAAGAAAACTCCATGGGATTCTACAAGTGAACATAGATTAGTTCTGATTACACACTGAAGATCCTATATTAGATTTAATCATAAAGCTAATTAGAAAGATGATTAACAAATCATTATTGGGCCCATATAAAAGACAAATGAAAATAGCTCTCACTTTTTATCATGACTGAAGTCTAGGGGTTCCCTGTCCATTGACCAGTTTTTTCCTGATCTGATTATGTAGACCAAAAATAAATGCAAACACTGAGTATTATCATAGTCTTCTAAGAGGACATGTACAGCTGTGAGTCAACGGTCTAGTGATCTGGGATCACCTACATTTAATATTAAGCTTGAAGGGCTATAAAGTTTTTTTAAGCTATAGGCTGAATAACTCTGTTCCATTCGTCTTTGTTCTTATATGACGCACAAAAGAATCTAAGTTTATTCCAAAGTAACAAACCTAAGTCTTTGCTCATGAAACAAGAACTAAAGTTCACCAGCCATGACGGGGAACCTATTTCACTCCTGTTGAGTGGTTGGCCTTCTGTGTGCTCACTCAGTCACATCTGACTCTTTGGCGACCCCATGGACTGTAGCATGCCAGGCTCCTCTGTCCATGGGATTTCCCGGGCAAGAATACAGGAGTTGGTTGCCCTTTGCTTCTCCAGGGCATCTTCCTGAACCAGGGATCAAACCCACGTCTCTTGTGTCTCCTGCATTGGCAGGCTGATTCTTTACCACTAGCACACCCGGGGAGCTCTGTGGTTGTCCTTGGGTAGGCATAAAGGGAGCACCCTAAGGGGTCTTCAGTGTGACAAAATTTGCTCTAAAATGTTTCCTTTTAAGCCAATCAATCATCTGTTACAGATTGAATGTTTGAGTCCCCCTCAAAACGCTGGGCCCAGCTCTGCGGTTTTCCTCCACTTGTGAACTGCCCTCACCCCTAGTTTGCAACAGGGATGACCAGGCTCAAATAGGTAGGTATCATCTGGGCACAAAATTCTTGAGTGGCTGATGGGAACGTGGGGTCTAATCACAGAATATCCTATGCTCTGACATTTCTATCTTGGACATTTAGATTTTGCTTTAGGGTAAATGTGTAACGGGAATGCAGCCAAGAAAACATCTCTTGGCAAGCCTGCTTTGCCAGGGAATTACATCATGAACTCTTTGGGGGCTAAGAGAACAGAGGAAGAGTCAAGACCTCACAAAGTGATTTTGATGGAGCTGGTTTGGATCCCCGCAAAGAAATGTACAAACTCTTGTCTAGGAACTGACAGCTTCTGGGGCTTTCTGCCACTTGGGCTGTGCTCAGAGCTGGAAGACAGCTGCTCGTTTAATTTTTGGTTGAGTGGGAACTGTCTTGCTTCTGAAAGGTTAAGAAGCCATTTCGTCAAGGCTGTGAGATCACCTAATTCCAAAAGTGCATGCACTTTGCCTGGTAGTAAATCTTAATCAATTCCAGAACAGGTAGAAATGGCAAGCCATGGACCTTTTAATAAAATTAAACTTAGCTATCAGATAAACTTTTATTCCCAGGCCATAATCACCAGGTTATAATAAAAACTTTAATTAGCCAAGGGTTTTTTTCTTGGGAACAAGAGGGTGAACAAGATTTTCCTTCTTAGGGATGCTTTAACACATATTTACAAAAGAGGATGGGTGGAAATAGGCCCCACGGTTCTTTTCATGGAGCTATCCTCACATTAAAAGCAGGAATTTGAGCAGCAGACAAGTATGAGTTTTGTAGGACCACAAGGAAGACAGGGCATCCCAGGTGGCTCAGTGGTAAAGAATCCGCTTGCCCATGCAGGAGATGTAGGTTCCATCCCTGAGTCAGGAAGAGCCCCTGGAGGAGGACATGGCAACCCACTCCAGTATTCTTGCCCTGGAGAATCCCATGGACAAAGATGTCTGGTGTGCTGCAGTCCATGGGGTTACAAAGAGTTGGACATGACTGAGTACGCACACCCACACACACGAAGTAGACAATGTAAGACAGAAACAGCATAAATAAAGGACATATTATCGTGTTGCCAGAAGGACCATCTGATTCGGAGGGGCCCCAGGAGACCAAAGTGAGGGAGGAGGCAGTCGGTGCATTCCGGGAGCCCAGGCCAGGCGCTGAATCTCAGATCTCACCATATGGCACTATGTTCTGCAGAAGCAGGGCACGCGAGGATAGTCACGCAGAACAACAAAACCTTGCTCTGGCTTGTGCAGCTGCTCCATGATAATTTTGGGTCTTGGTGCTGCCTCGGGCATTTTGGGTTGGTGCAATCCAGCTTCTGAATGTTCAACTTTGGAGCGATGCATTCTGAGCTGACATGGGGATATTTGTCATCTATATGAGGCCTGGTCACCTGAAGTCACTGCAGATGGGCCCCGAGCTGTGAAGTAGGATGCTTCTAGCAACAATTTCAGAGTTCCCCAAAACTGCTTGTAAAATGCTGCCCTCTGGCCCCAGAGATCTCAAAGAAATCCCTCCAGGGAGACGATTAGCCTGCTCTGCGGTTACCTAACAGGTTAAAAAAAGTTCCCTGCTAAAAGTAAGAAAAGGAAAAAAACCTCTGATTTATTCAAAATTGGAATTCCACAGAGGCTCCTGCAATTATCTGTTAAATACGAAGCTCCGTGGGGAATATGTAAAACATTTCTCACTAAAATCTTTGAAGAGTTACCTTCTCAGGCTGTGTAAATTCACTTCCTGGGGACATCACTATTTCTCTGCTATGCTTTGTGTCACAATAATATCAGAGAACATTACTGAGCACTTACAAAGTACCAAATATGTTATCTTGTTTCATTTTGACCGATGTTGGTACAGGAACTGAAAGTGTTAGTCGCTCAGTCCTGTCCGACTCTTCACAACCCCATGGACAATAGCCTGTCAAGCTCTTCTGTCCATGGAAGTCTCCAGGCAAGAATACTGGAGTGGATTGCCGTGCCCTTCTCCAGGGAATCTTCTTGATCCAGGAACCAAACAGAGTCTCCTGCATTGCAGGCAGATTCTATACTGTCTTCCCCACCAGGGAAGCCCCAGAGATTCTATAATCATAATCAACTGATAAATGTTACTCAGAAACTCAAATGTGTCAGTTACATGTCCCTTAGTTGCCTGGCTGGAAAGCAGGAAAACTTGCATTGAAAAAAAGTTGATTGCTAGGAGAGTGGTAATATAAATGGCGAGAGGGTAAGCTGGATTAATCCAATCCAGCGAACACTCCTTGAATGTCTAACATGAACCAGGCATCATGCTAGACTTGGGGGGGAAAGTCTAGACTCTGTTCATGAAGTGGGCAGGCGTCTTCCAGGTCTTCACTCACCTTTGTGTCTCTTTCTTATCCATCTCTTTTCTTTCTCCCCTATTGCAGGCTCTTTCTGACTTACTACACTTTAAATTTCCTCTGAGTATGCTGTGACTAAAAGACAACGGTAATAACGACAGCAACAACAAAAGAAATAATCACTAAGTTTTTCTTTTCGGCCACACCACGTGGCACACGGAATGTTAGTTTCCCAACAGGGATCGAACCCACGCCTCCTGCATTGGAAGTGCAGAGTCTTAACCACGGTACCACCAGGGAAGTCCCACTAATATTGAATGCGTACTTTGTTTCAGCCACTGTTCTAAACACATGAACTCATTCACTCCCCCAACAGACCATCGAGATCAGGGCTACACAGCATTAAGTCACCTGTTCAGGTTCACAGAGATGGAAGTATCAGAGTCAGGGTTTGAACTTGATCTTGGTTTTTCTAGCTAACAGTCTATGAGCCAGACCCCAGCTCTCAGTGTGCTGTGAGCATGTACTAGGATGTTTTGCAGGAGGAATGCACTGCTACTGCTACTGCTAAGTTGCTTCAGTCATGTCTGACTCTGTGCAACCCCACAGACGGAAGCCCACTAGGCTCCTCTGTCTCTGGGATTCTCCAGGCAAGAATACTGGAGTGGGTTGCCATTGCCTTCTCCAATGCATGAAAGTGAAAAGCGAAAGTGAAGTCGCTCAGTCGTCCCGACTCTTAGCGACCCCATGGACTGCAGCCTACCAGGCTCCTCCGTCCATGGGACTTTCCAGGCAAGAGTACTGGAGTGGGGGGCCATTGCCTTCTCTGGGAGGAATGCACAGTGAATGCACAGTGAAGGTTAATTCATGAAGAATTACATAATTAACTGCAGAGAATTAATAACATGAAGACATTCAGCTGAAACCAGAGAAAAAAATGTCAGAATTACAGAGCAATGAAAATTTAGGTTAGTGTGAATTATCTGATACATGGAAAAGTCAGCGGAGGGATGACCTGCGTGTTTTCAAGCATGGAAAGTGCTGCGTGAAAGGGTTATGTCCAGTGAAGAGCTATTTCTATGGAAGGCACATTGGAAGAAACAAACATCTGTAAATAGAAGAGTTAGGTAAGATGCAGGGTAATACTTCCTGAGAGTTAAGAGAGAAGCGCTAGAAAATCTGCAAAAGGGACACAGGGGAATTCATGAGATTTAGAGAACAGGCCACAGATTGCAGATGGTTAAAGTGTCATTCTGTTAGAGATTTGGACAAACGTGTGCTTTTCAGGGTGTCCTCTAGCAGTAAATGCATTCCCTCGGTCTTGACTGAGTATCTTACCACCAACCCATTACTGTGCCTGGTTATAGTGGTGAAGGGGAAACCAATGTGGGTTCAGCCTCCAAAGAATTTACAGTCTAATGGAGCAGACAGATGAAAAATCAAGTCACCGCCTAATAAACGGGAAACTGCTTGACTAGCTATTATGATAGCATCCTCCTTCTTCCCCCTCTCCCACATCCCGCTTCCCTGGCTCAGCTGCAATGCTGGGAGCACAGCCCAGCTCAGGGCCTCAGAGGAGGCCGATTGTTGGGACAGAAAACCCAGAAGCTTCCAAGGCTGCTGCTTTTGTAAAGTAAAAACAGGCATCCTCCAGGGATGAAGATTCCCTTGTTGTTCAGTCGCTAAGTTCTGTCTGACTGTTTGTGACCCCATGGACTGCAGCAAGCCAGGCTTCTCTGTCCTTCACTAATCTCTGGAGTTTGCTCAAATTCATGTCCATTGAGTCGGTGATGCCATCCAACCATCTTATTCTCTGTCACCCCCTTCTCCTCCTGCCCTCAATCTTTCCCAGCGTCAGGGTCTTTTCCAGTGAGTCGGCCCTTTGCATCAGGGTGGCCAAAGTATTGGAGTTTCAGCACCCTTTCTTCTAATGAAAATTCAGGGTCGATTTCCTTTAGGATTGACTGATTTGATCTCCTTGCTGTCCAAGGGACTTCTTCCTGGACAAGAAGCCCAGGGGTGTTCCATTTTGAGGTCAGTTGTGGAGTCCCGAGCCTGAGGATAAGGAGGGACTGGATGCATTGTATTAAATGCATACAATTTACTTAGTTTTCTCTTAAAACTTCACTTTTGTTCATACTGAAAACTTCAGAGTTAGAAAGACATTTAAAACTTCTAGTTATAATTTTCTAATTTTGTAGGATAAATTGAGAGTCAGAGAAGTTAAATGACTGGCACCAGGCTATTCAGAAAATAAATCTTCTGTTTCCCCGGGGCTAAACCTCTTTTTACTATACTGTGCTGCTTCTTATACCAAGTCTAGAATGTTATTTATAAGGAAATGTCATTTAAGGTATGTTTAAACAGAGCTGCCAAAACAGTAGTTGTAGGGTGCTTAAAATAAGGACAGAATTCAATTTATTAGCGTGCTTCACCATATATTCCACTGACACAAAATTCCTCAGAAGTGTGGCTCACAGCCATTCTCAGCCATACTCTAGGTCTGCATAAAATAAAGGACAAGCAATTAATGGTAGTTTTTAATACACAGCCGATAGTAAAGCAAAATTGAGTCATTTTCTCCATACAGGAAAGTAAACCAGATTGAGCTATTTGATGTTTTCATCCACTTTCAAAAATAATCTGTGATGCAACTCTGAGGCTGGGGAGGGGACCCCATATTACAGTGTGATTATTTCTGGAAGAATTATTAGCACATCAGATAAAGTAACACGGGAAGCATAAGTCCAATTGTTAAAAAAAGAAGAAAGATTATATTTAAATGTAGACAAAGGGGAGATGCTATAAGGAGAGGAGCCAGGGAGGATGATGGGCAGTAAGGTTTCTGAGACGGTTATCACATCTCTGATAGAATTTGGAGTAAGTGACCATAACACATAGGTAGCAGGAAAGAAAAGAGTTCAAGGGTTTCAAAGGGTGGAAAGGATGTGTTCTGCTGAGGAAACAACAGTTTGAAAACAAGAATGCATCTTTTCTAAAACAACAAAGCCCTTTTCCTCCAGCCCAGCAGATGAAGGAGAATCTTCCTGAAGAAGGAACGTGGAGGCAAGGACGACAGACGACGTAAAGATGCGCAGAGCAGAGACACGCAGCTCCGCAGCGGAGGAGGGGGCTGAAGGCAAAGCTGATGCTCACCAGTGAGACCCCCTGGACCCTCCCAGGAAAACCAGGGGCCGGCGGGGTAGCACGGCACACAGCAGTGTCTGTCTTCCAGTCTGGTTCCATCACCTTCCAGCTGTGGGACCTTAGCAGATCACTTCATCTGCAGCTTTATGTGAAGGATTTAGCGGAATGATCTACGTAAAGTGCTTAGCTTAACGAAGTACGTTCTCAATAAATGTTCCCTCTTACTGGTTTCTAGCACAGAATAGCATTTTATGGATGTTAATGTTCTTCCTAACCTTCTTAGGGGGAAGTTTTCTCATCACTACCTAGTAGAAGGCTGAGGAACTCAGAAAGCCTAGAGCTGGGCTCTTAGGAAAGAGTTTATGGCTCTCCTGCAGTGCGATTGATAGTCTTTGCATCTGTCTGCATGCTTAGTCGTGTCTGACTCTTTGTGACCCCGTGGAATTTAGCCCACTCGGCTCCTCTGTCCTTGGGATTTTCCAGGCAAGAATACTGGAGTGGGTTGCCATGCCCTTCTCCAGGGGATCTTCCTGACCCAGGGATCAAACCTGGGTCTCCTGCATTGCAGGTGGATTCTTTACTATTTGAGCCACCAGGGAAGTCCCTCGATACATTTGATACTCTTTTAAAAAACATGCTTGCCTTCTAAAACATACAAATAATTGGGACAAATTTATAACAGCTCACACTCAAATTCCACTTGATAGCTAGTTAAAGGAAACGAACCAAACTTTCAATAATAGAGAACTACAATTAAAAAATCATCACACTGGTTAATCCATATCTCCAGTATTATTTAGTAAATATTAGCAACATTAAGATACCATTATACACCGATTTACTAAATACATAGAAATCATGAAATGCCAGTTTGGGGATTTGCTGGATCTGAGACTGACACAAATTGTTTTAAATAAAATTTTAAACATTTCTGGTCACATTTTCAATTGTTTTAGTTTCTCTGGGGGGAGAAAAAGACATGGTGACCTGTGAAAGTACTGGATATAATTTGGCACAATAATCCTACTCTATGGAATGTTCTAAAAGGAAATACACAGATTAAAGTTATTTACTTAGAAATATTTATAGTAGTGCTATAAATATGATTACAAAATGAAAACACAACTAGGAAAACCCAAATGGCTAAGAATAAGAGAGAGCTTAGCAAAGGCGGTCCCATGACAACAGATCACTGCAGGACTATAAGAAGGTCAACTGTGTGACTGATGCATGAAAATGTGAAATAAAATTAATTTTCTAAAGCAGAGGGATAAAAATGTCAACTGTGAAAACTCTGTTGACATATGGAAATAAAAATAAAAATTAATTTGAAAGAGCAGAGAACACTCTTTCCTGATTTCCTCCACGAGAAAACAACATCCAGCAAAGATAGGAAGAGAATTTGGAGGGAAATAAATGAATTGAGTTGGGTTCATTGGATTCTTGTTCTTTCCTTGAAAGGTGCTTAAGTTGACCTGTATTCATTAATAAAACAAGACCACAGGAATGTTATGGGCAGCACATGAGCTCTATGAATAAACAGACAAGTTCAGGCCCAGGCAGTGTAGTTAGGAAACACTTGCCTTTTCTCCTCTGACATGGCCCATCCTCAAGGCAGGTGACCACGTGGTTTACTGGGGAATAACATTTCTTCCTAATAGATTCGCCCAGTCTGGATCATGTTATTGTTTTAGAATGGTAGTAGTTGCTAATTAGTTTCTTATGTTATAAAGAAGATAGCTGATGCACAATAACATATTAAATCAATTTATATAATAGCAGTTATAAGAGTTTATAACAATCATGTCACCATGAATTACAAACCCATGTTTCAGTTATGACTCTGTAGATCATTCTGTGCTATGGCTAAGATCAATCTTCTAGCTGAGTCAAAATACATACAGGTCAAAGGAATGCATAACCCCCAAACATTCTAGCTCAGTTCCTCCACTGGAAATATTTTGTTACAAATGAATGCATGGATGAAATCACAGAGGAGGTAAAATTCTAACAGAAAGATAACATAAGAAAAATAAAATTAGCTCTCTGGGATGCAGATGACACAAACAATTCTTTTGCAGAAGAACAAAATTGTCTTTGAAGTCACCCGTTTTATCTTAAAAACCCTGGCACATTTTGTCTCTGCTCCATAATATAACCCCTGTTTATTTTAATGTAAAAACAATGTTATTTAATCGTAAGTGAAATAATTTAAGTCTCTCTCCTGTCAAAGCTAGAGACAAATTGATGTTCCAGGAAGATGCCCATGGTTTTGTGTACTTTCAGTGCCAGCTTGCCTGCTCCTGGGGGAGGACTAACCCCTACTTGTAAAATGGGGTTCAAGAATACACCCTAAGTGAGCACAATTGAATAAAAACATTAAAGTCACAAAAACCTGTCTGCTTTGCTTATCAGATTGTTTTTTGCATTTAAATTTGTCTTATTTCAAAAAGAAAGTGAAATCAGTAAATCCTTCCTAAGGTAAAGGCTGTATAGGCTTATTATCAGAAAGGAGTTTGTACATAGTTTAACAAATTATTTCCCAAATACTTTTTAGACTTGGTGAAATATAATAAATAATATTAACTTTTGCTTTGTCATATCTTTACTGTGGATTTATGGGAAAAAAAATGCCACTAGATGCTTTCTTACTCAATATCTTGTTATTTAAGATACGATGTTCTCAAGGCTGGATTGTCAGAAATCAGTGAAACCTAATTAACAACATTGTAAAAAGAAAGGAAAACCATAGAAATAATACTCATTTTTCCATTTGTAAACTAAGAAAAATGATACTAATTACTCAAGGTGATGAGAGATGATATTAAGACCGAGTGAAAAAAGCACTAAAGGGGAATTGACAGTATGACAAAAACCCAATATTGTACAACTATAATTTGCATAATTTGCTACTTAAAAATCTTCCTTCAGAGGTTAAAATGAAACATTAACAATGATAAAGAAGAAACACCTGGATAAATGGTTACCAGAGCCTCTAACAAAGAATATTATTGCATAAAAATTTTGAAAATACTATTGAAATATAGGACAAGTACAGTAAAATTTAAGCAGGTTGTAAGACATTATCTACTTGCTGAGTAGACAATGAAACAATTAAATGAACACAAATCAGTGCATGGTACTCTGGCTTAATGGTACTTATACATATGAAAAATTAAATTTGATTATTAAAACTGTGACAAAGTGGAACATGGGTTTGAGCAAGCTCCGGGAGTCGGTGATGGACAGGGAGGCCTGACATGCTGCAGTCCATAGGGTTGCAAAGAGTCAGACACGACTGAGCCACTGAACTGAACTGAGAAGTCCCACCTTTGGATTCATGTTTGCTGTTCATTTATCTTGGTGGTGGTTCATTTCCAGGCTTAATTTAAAGCATGGGGAAGAAAGATGAGAGCTGAGGACTGGCCTATGGATTGGAGCTCTTTAATAGAAACCAGCATGAGCCTCAAGATTGATGTGCTGTGCTGGAACCCAAGGTAAGATAACGGAAGATTCAGAAGGGCAATCAGATTTTGTAAGATGGAGTTTATCAAGTTGCATGTCTAGAGCTCTGTTTAATAGCCTCTCTGGGTCATTTTAAATGTCAGAGTCTGAAGAGTTGGCACCAAACAGAGATAAGGACTAAGGGCAAACAATATAAGGGGTGGGGGGAGTTTATTTAACTTGGGAAATGAGACAGTGATTGAAGTAGGACAGGGACTTCCCTGGTGGTTCAGCAGGTAAGACTCTGCACTTCCAGTGCAGGGACCTGGGTTTGATCCCTGGTCAGGGAGGTAGATCCCACATGCTGCAACTATCATTTCACATGCCACAACTTAAAAAAAATCACACACGCTGCAACAAAGACGCAGCACAGCCACGTAAATAAATAAACGAACAGAAGAAAATACTAAGAACAAAATGAAGAGCAGAACTACAATCCCAGACAGATAGGCTGCCTACTTGCATACCTTTCACTCTAACAATGATAAGTGAGGGCAGAGAAAGAAGAGCTGGAAGATACGGAAATGAAAACACACATAGGAAATACTCAATAGCTTCCTGGGGTTGAATTGTAGACACAGTAACTCTTGTCATATCAGCCTGGTCACCCTGCAGGGTTTACTGAACAGTTGATAATGGTCTGTTCTGGCGGTTCTTCCAACGTGCCCACCCTTCTTTAGAGCCGCTCCACATGTGTAAACAGAGATGAAGTCTTGGGATGCTCAACACAGGAAGGTCTGACTTTCATCCTGTCGAGGCTGTGTTGGATGACTCTCCTCTGCAGTATGTTTCTGATGAGCATTCATTCAGCTCCCCTTTGCACAGGATGAAGTGACTTCAACTCCAGAACTTCTACTGAGCACTTACTCTGTGCAAAGAACTGTGTGCAGTGTCGAGAAGGAAGTCAAGACCCGTGAGAAACTGAAACTTGGAAAAATAACTGAGTTTATGTTTGAAGGACCCATTCTGAGTCAAACAAAGCCACTGAAACAGATTAAAATAAGGCAGCTATTTCCATATTCTGGAAACACACGAGCATACAGTGGAATGCTGGAGCCGAACTCAGGAATTCCGGGTCTGGAAATATGAAAGATGGATGACACATTTTGTAGAGAAAGAAATATTTCCTGCATGATGGAGGTCTACAGCCAGTTGCTGTTGTTCAGTCGCTGAGTCATGTCCAACTCTGTGACCCCATGGATGGCAGCACGCCAGGCCTCCCTGTCCTTTACCATATCTTGGAGTTTGCTCAAGCTTACGTTCACTGAGTCAGTGATGCCATCCAACCACCTCATTCTCTGTTGCCCACTTCTCCTCCTGCCCTCAGTCTTTCCCAGCATCAAGGTCTTTTCCAATGAGTTGGCTCTTTGCATCAGGTGGCCAAAGTATTGGAGCTTCAGCTTCAGCCAGAGTCAGTATCTAAAACTAGGGCTAGACGCTCTCTCAGCACCAAATGAGCTGGAAAACAGTTACTTTTGCTGCATTCTTGCAGTGCAGCCAGAAAGAGGAAGGTGTGGGAGCAGGGCCAAGGCCCTCACGGCTTTGGTGACTCTGCCTGCATTTTCCTCGCATTGTTGTAGGATGTCAGCCCAAGGCTGCTGAGAAGACACCTCATTCTGGACAAAACGGTGAGGCCCAGGCATAGCAAAGGATGGAGAGCAGAGGAGAGAGGGAGAGGAGGCAGCACACCTCATCCCAAATTACGTGAAGATGATGAACAGCGACGAGATGACAGCCACACTGGGAGATGAGTTATGCAGCGCAGCGTGTGCTCAGGTGCATCAGTCGAGTCTGACTCTTTTGTGACCCTAGAGACTAGCCCACCAGGCTTCTTAGTCCATGGGATTCTCCAGACAAGAATCTGGAGTGGGTTGTCATTTCCTCCTTCAGGGGATCTTTCTGACCCAGGTACTGAACCCTTGTCTCCTGAGTCTCTTCCATTGTAGATGGATTCTTTACCCACTGAGCCACTGGGGAAGCCCACAGGTAGGAGAACATCAAAATAAACTTTAACTAAGTGTGCTTAAGACCCTCACAGAAATAAAGGAATCAGTTCAGTTCAGTTCAGTCGCTCAGTCGTGTCTAACTCTTTGCAACCCCATGAATCGCAGCACGCCAGGCCTCCCTGTCCATCACCAACTCCTGGAGTTCACTCAGACTCACGTCCATCGAGTCAGTGATGCCATCCAGCCATCTCATCCTCTGTCGTCCCCTTCTCCTCCTGCCCTCAATCCCTCCCAGCATCAGAGTCTTTTCCAATGAGTCAACTCTTCACATGAGGTGGCCAAAGTACTGGAGTTTCAGCTTCAGCATCATTCCTTCCAAAGAAATTCCAGGGCTGATCTCCTTCAGAATGGACTGGTTGGATCTCCTTGCAGTCCAAGGGACTCTCAAGAGTCCTCTCCAACACCACAGTTCAAACGCATCAATTCTTCAGCGCTCAGCCTTCTTCACAGACCAACCCTCACATCCATACATGACTACTGGAAAAACCATAGCCTTGACTAGACGGACCTTAGTTGGCAAAGTAATGTCTGTGCTTTTGAATGTGCTATCTAGGTTGGTCATAACTTTTCTTCCAAGAAGTAAGCGTCTTTTAATTTCATAAATAAAGGAATAAAGTCCATGAAATAAGTCATTATGAACAAGAAAAAAAGTGACTATCTCATCCTTGCATGAAATGTTCCCTTGATATCTCCAATTTTCTTGAGGAGATCTCCAGTCTTGCCCATTCTATTGCTTTCCTCTATTTCTTAGAATTGTTCATGTAAGAAGGCCCTCTTATCTCTCTTTCCTATTTTTCTGGAACTGCATTCAGTTGTCTATTATCTTTCTGGTTCTCCCTTGCCTTTTGCCTCTCTTCTTTCCTAAGCTATTTGTAAGAAGTTGACTGATCAGCAGAGAGTATCCAAACTTGTTCATGTAAAAGAAAATAAGCAAAAACAAGGTCCCATTGTATAGCATGGGGAACTATATTCAAAATCTTATGACAAACCATAATGGAAAGGAATATGAAAAAGAATGCTTATGTGTGTATGACTGAATCACTGTGCTGTACAGCAGAAATTAACACAACATTTAAAATCAACTGTACTTGAATAAAAATTAACAAAAATAAATAAATACATAAATAAACTTCGAGTTAGCTTAAAAAAAAAATGCCTAGTAACCATTAGTGTTCTAAACCACATCACTCACGATGGACTGTTTCTAGTGTTAGACTAAGCCACAGTGTAACTATTTCATTTCAATATGCAGCTGTTCAATTAGAGGGATTTACTACACCTGCTTTTGAAAAGTTCTGTAATAAGTGTACCAATGCATTCCTGCTTATATTTCCATATAGTTTGAAGAATGGTATCATTTAAAACAGATGCCAGCTTCTTTGACGACAATCATATGTTGCTCTCAGCACTGTGCACCCATAGGTTTATACTTAAGTAACCCAAGATGAGGTTTTATGCCTGTATCACCTGTTTTATTGGTGCATCGTTTTTCTTATTTAAATCTAGCCCCTGAAAGCAGTGTTTTTGTTTTGTAAATATGTACATGTATGTTAAGTCACTTCAGTTGTGTTCGACTCTTTTTGACCTATGGAGTGCAGACCATCAGGCTCCTCTGTCCATAGGATTCTCCAGGGAAGAATACTGGAGCAGATTGCCCTGTCCTTTTCCAGGGGATCTTCCTGACCCAGGGATCAAACTGCATCTCATGTCTCCTGCATTGGCAGGTGGGTTCTGACTACTAGCACCAACTGGGAAACCCCTTTGGTAAATATAAGCCAAATATGTTCAATGAACATGTTGTAAAGATAATTGTTTTCTCCCAAAAGTGAAGAAAAGGATGGCCTGGGTTACACTGCAGTCATGGAAGCTCTTCACCAGAAATCCTATCAGTGCCCAGGTGAGCAGCAGCTTGGGGGACTCTCATCCACCCACGGAGCCCATGCTAATTTCATGTAGTCAGGTGAGCAAGTATGCAAAGCTCGCACCCTGAAGTGTGCCTGCTGTCACAGAAATACGTCCCAACTCCATAAGATCTTTAGCATAAGCATGTTAAAATGGTGTGAAAATAAGTACTCCATTAGATCAGCTTTAAATATTCTCTCTATACCAAAGCCTCTGTTTTCCCTTTTCTCTGGCTTAAAACTCTTTTTCTTAAATGATTAGAGCACAGAACAAAGTTTGCATGTGTACGTTTCTATGATCATCAGTCAGTTCAGTTCAGTCGCTCAGTCGCGTCTGACTCTTTGAGACCCCATGAATCGCAGCACGCCAGGCCTCCCTGTCCATCACCAACTCCCGGAGTTCACTCAGACTCGCGTCCATCGAGTCCGTGATGCCATCCAGCCATCTCATCCTCTTTCATCCCCTTCTCCTTCTGCCCCCAATCCCTCCCAGCATCAAAGTCTTTTCCAATGAATCAACTCTTCACATGAGGTGGCCAAAGTACTGGAGTTTCAACTTTAGCATCATTCCTTCCAAAGAAATTCCAGGGCTGATCTCCTTCAGAATGGACTGGTTGGATCTCCTTGCATCCAAGGGACTCTCAAGAGTCTTCTCCAACACCACAGTTCAAAAGCATCAATTCTTCGGCGCTCAGCCTTCTTCAAAGTCCAACTCTCACATCCATACATGACTACTGGAAAAACCATAGCCTTGACTAGACAGACCTTAGTCGGCAAAGTAATGTCTGTGCTTTTGAATATGCTATCTAGGTTGGTCATAACTTTTCTTCCAAGGAGTAAGCGTCTTTTAATTTCATGGCTGCAGTCTATGATCATAGCTCCTAATATAAACATAAACTGATTAGTAAAGGGTTTTATATGTTCTCCAAGAACAACACTAAATGATGTTTCTAGCAAAGGACCAGTCTCATCTGAAAAACAAAACAGTTTTAGTTCTTGGTTTATGGTAGTCAATAAGAAATTCAAAAGACCATTTTGGAAATTATTGCTACTAGTGTTAAATTACTGAATTTCTTGCAGGAAGCAACTAACTACTATTTGTTTTATGCCTTCCAGCTGATATTTGTATACTGAAATTCATACACAGGAAGCCTTCATGAAAGAAAATTCCATTGAAAAGTCACAAAATACGATCGTCAATTACCAGCTACTTTGCTTTAAAACTTTTTTCTGCAATAGTTTGATTTTTTAAATTTATTTTTAATTAGAGGATAATTGCTCTACAATATCGTGTTGGTTTCTGCCATACAACTTGAGTGAACCACAAGTATATATACATGTACCCTCCCTCTTGAACCTTGACCCTCCCTCCCACCCCCCTCCCCATTCTATCCCACCCTTCTAGGTTGTCACAGAGCATCTGGTTGAGCTCCCCATGTTATACAGCAGCTTCCCACTAGCTATCTGTCCTACATATGGTAAGGTATGTTTCAATACTACTCTCTCAGTTCATCCTACCCTCTCCTTCCCCAGCTGTGTTCAGAAGTCTGCTCTCTATGTCTGCATCTCGATTCCTGTCCTGCAGACAGGTTCATCACTATCATTTCTCTAGATGCCATAAATGTGCATCAATATAGGGTATTTGTTTTTCTCTGACTTCCCGCTGCATAACAGGCTCTAGGTTCATCTAACTCACCAGAAGGGATGCAAATTCAGTCCTTTATATGGCCGAGTAGTATCCCATTTAAAATTTATTTTTAATTGAAGGATAATTGCTTTACAATATTTTATTAATTCCTGCAGTACAATAAGGGGAATCAGCTATAAGTATACCTATACCCCCTCAGCAAATTTTAACTGTAAGTGCCAGCCGCTCAGTCGTGTCTGCCTCTCTGCGACCCCACAGACTGTAGTCTGCCAGGCTCTTCTGTTCATGGAATTCTCCAGGCAAGAATACTGGAGTGGGTTGCCATTTCCTACTCCAGGGGAATCTTCCTGACCCAGGGATTTCACTCGGGTCTCCTGCATTGGTAGGCAGATTCTTTATCGTCTGAGCCACCAAAGAAGCCCTATTTTTAATGAGTAAACCAGGTTAAACTATTAATGTTAAACTATTTAATGTTAAACTATTCAATGTTCCTCCCCAAATGAGGACAAGGCTTTGTGACCAGCCAGTCGTTAGGATCCCTAAGGGCAGGGCCTCAGCAGCATCTCCTGCTTCTGCTCCATCTGAAGCATCTACAACAGGGTCCCTCGGCATCTGGGGCCAGGGGGAAGAGTCTCCTTTTATTTTGAAGGAGAATCCTCTTTTCTGCGGATGCAAGAGTAGCAAAAGTCAAGGGCGAGAATGCGGGCAGCCGAGATGGGGTCGCCACAGCGGAGGAGTGGCCGGACAGGGAGGACTCCGGAGGCAGCAAGTGAACCCGAAAAGCCAGCAGAAGCAGGGTGCGCGCGCCGGCTGGGCGCGGGAGGTTGGGGGCAGGCAGACAGAAGTGAGGTTTGGGACCTTCCTTCTCGAGCATCGACGCGGAGCCAGCCGCACCCACCCTCGCAGCAGGTGGGAGCCGGCCCCACGCCCGCCGCGCTCCCCTGGGCGAACCCGCGGCGGGAGCATGCGCCCGGGCGGTGCCAGGCCCCGGGCCCCCGCCCCGCGCTCCCCCTCGCCCTGCGCCCGGCGCCGCTGCCCCGCCGCCCGAGCCCCGCGCTGCCGCTCCGCCCAGGCCGGTGGCCCGGTCCGCCCGGCGGGCGGCGCGGCTCTGCTACGGGTAAGGAGGGCGCCGCCGCGCGCGCCGCGTGCCCGAGACCGCGAGGGCGACCGCCCGCCGCCCCCGGTGTCCCCGCCAGCCGAGGGGCAGGCGCGTCGCCCACGGTGGGCCGCCGGGCGCGGGGCGGCGGTTGGGGGTCGCCTCGCCCCGCGCCGCCTCTTTCTTTCTCTGTCCCCACGGGGCGCGCGCCGGGCTCCCCGGGGAGGCGCTGCCCGCTTGTCGCCCACTTCGGACGCGAGAGGGAGGACTGCCGTGGCCCTCGGGCGCTCACCGGGCGTCGATTCCTCCCGGGCCCCAGTCCTGTGGACCGAGACCCGCACCCCGAGTCCGCCCGGCCCGGCGATTGGGGTCGTACCTGCCTCCCTGCGCGGGACTCCGCCCAGTGGCCGGCGGGATGGGCCCACCGGGACGGGGTTATCTGCTCGGTCGGTCCGGGCCTGTCCCCCGTGGGGGCGCGCTGGCAGGCTCTGTCCCCGGCTTTTGCACCCCTTATCGAAGATGAAAGTCCGCAGAGTGTGCTTTACTCCGTATATGCTTGCAGCCACTTAGAGGGGCGGTATTGATCCGCCCATGGCCGGGTGTAGAAACCTACTAAAAGGACGGTGTGGTGGTTGTTGAGGCTGCAGCATGTGGAAAACCTGAGAAGACAGCCCGGCGGGGATCCGATGGGGACCCCTTCGCTGGGCCACATCCCTGCCCACGGCTCACTCTCCCTGCAGGTTATTCGGTGTCCAGCAGGGGCACCAGGTTCGAGGTCCCAAGGTTGGAGCTTGTCTAGAGGATGATTCTGGTGGGCTCAGGTTACAGTCCTTGACCTACAGAAGCGTGGGAGGGTCTCCTGATGGTTTCAGAAAAGGTTGAAGTGGCAAACGGTGGTGGAGTTTATTCTTGATGCTTGGCAATAGAAAGATGTTGAATGTATTTAGCTGTTCACAAGATGCTAAGTAACCTCAGTTACTGCTTCTTGCACTTTAGAATCTGGAGAAAGTGGTCAGAGTAGAGATTTTTGGAGTGCACAAATGGATTCAATTCTGCCACACTCACTTATGTTACTGTTGAGCAGGAAGAAAGATGAGCTTAGAACTGCTAGTTACTATGTTCTCGGATTGCCAGACGCATCCATGGATTTGTATTGCAGGTGACCTTGACTGTGGAATTGTTTCCAGAGCACTGCTGGACGGTACTGGGGTCAAGAGAAGAATTAAACTTACTCTGCCACTGTAGCGAGCTCTGGGTCTGTGCAGATGGACAGAAGGAAGGAGGGAGAAAGGGGTACCTGCCCATAAAAAGATGATAATGGTTTAGAGCCGAAAGAAATCATCTGCAGGGCCCAGTTTGGGAGGTGTGGACATCATGCCCTCCCCGGCAGCCCCCACCCTCCCAAACTAGAAAGCGCGCCTTCGCCTTTCATGATTCAGCATAATTTCTCTTCTGTGAGGGCTTCCCTCATTCTCACAGCCGGAGTTCCTCCCTTTGACCTGCACTTTCCTGGTTCACCCATCAGTGCAGGTGTAGAAGGAGGTTCTCTTTTAATAACCCTGACTTTAGGTTTTGCCATTAATTAAAAAATTGAGGTATTTAGTCGAACATTATTTTATGTTCCAGGTGTGCAACCCAGTGATTTGATATATGTGTTATGGACTGATCATCATATAAAGTTTAATTAACATCCATCATCTCAAATAGTTACAACTTTTTTTTTCTTACGAGTGGGAATCTTTAAGAGCAACTTTCCCAGCAACTTTCAAGTGTGGAGTGCAGTATTATTAACTACACTGCATTGCACACTTGAAGTTGCTGGGTGGCTCAGAGATGAAGAATCCAACTGCCAGTGCAGGAGAGGCAAGAGATGGGGGTTTAATCCCTGGGTCGGAAAGATCCCCTGGAGAAGGGAATGGCAACGCACTCCAATATCCTTGCCTGGGAAAATTCCATGAACAGAGGAGCCTGGTGGGCTGCAGTCCACGGGGTCGCAAAGAGACACGATTGAGTGACTGAGCATAAGTGCACACACATGCACACACACACCTGTTATTAACTATGGTCATCATTAACGATAGTCATCAAAAAAGGTTGTATGTATTCTTCAAGACTTAGTTCCTGTCTTTAAGGAATATATGTATGTCCTTCAAGGGTAGGAACAGGTCCTCAGATCTCTTTATTCAGGGTGTTTTTGCTCTGTGGTCGTAGCTTTTTAACGTCAATGATGCTAACCCTCTGGCAACTGGTATGGTACCTGCTTCAGTGTACTCTTACCAGGTGTGTGGAGAGTGGAATCCAGGTGGGAGCAGAGACTGGGCGGGGAGGCAACATTCAGGAAGCCCCTCAGATGATGGAGCAGGAGTTGCTGCTGGAAGCCCTGGTGTTGTCATGGTGAAGGGCAGGGAGAGCGAAAGCCACCGCAGGGACGGGGAGGGCTCCATGTAGGCAGCCCAATCCCCCTGTTCCTTCCAGTGTGACTTAGGTTCCCTTCTTCAGAGCTGAAGGAGATTTGAAAACCACCATTAGATGCGTGATGATTGCTTTGACTAATTATTTTAATGAGGAACACTGCTGCTGGGAACTAGGGACTTGGCGGGAGAGCCAGGTTGGCGAGTTGGGAGCAGGGTAGCAGCCAGGTTCAGTGTTTAGAAAGCTGCGTTCACAGAGATGCTGAGATGGTGACTTTGGACAGAGGAGCTGTGATGCTGGGTCAGGAGAAAGCCGGCCGGGAAGTGTTCAGCTGTCACAGAGGAGGGGGTGACAGGAAAAAGCAGGGGAGGGAACGGTGAATTACACAGAGAGGAGGGAGCGGTTACCTCCCTGGTGGCTGAGGTTCCACCCAGTGAAGGAGACCCCAAGAGAAACCAGGAGGGTCAGATGCGGGGAAAGCAGGCGGCCAGTGACAGGGGAGCTCATGCAGAGCCAGAGGGGGAGCTCCTTGTTAGGTCAGTACAGATGAATCATCCCAACTGCGAAGATGGATTTCAGCTTGGCTAGGAGGAGGTGGTGTTGGCTGCAAGGCTCACTCTGAGTCTTTGGTCGTGTTTTGCTTTTCTGTTAGGTGTAGATGTGCTCCCCTTTCATTTGAATAGTGTTTTGTAGTTTACAGGGTGTTTCCTCCTTGTAGCATTAGTGAACATTTTTGTTGTTGTTTAGTTGCTAAGTCCAATGTCCAACTCTTTTGCAACTCCATGGACTGTTACCTGCCAAGCTCCTCTGTCCCTGGGGTATCCCAGGCAAGAGTACTGGAGTGGGTTTTCATTTCCTTCTCCAGAGGATCTTCCTGACCCAGGGATTGAACCCGTGTCTCCTAAATTGGCAGGCAGATTCTTTAGCATTGAGCCACCAGGAAAGCCCATGGTGAACATTTTGAGGGTAGTTTATATTGTAGGAACAGATGTCCAAGTGAAGAAAATGCTTTAGGTCCTTTAAAAAAAAAAAAAACAGTTCATGTAATTCCAAAGGACCCTTGTAACGAGTATTATTAGTATTATTATTATTAATATACATATAGTTAGTATATTGTAGTTAATAAAACAAAAACAATGAATTAGGATATACTAGGAAGAAATAACGGAGAAAGCAATGGCAACCCACTCCAATACTCTTGCCTGCACAATCCCATGGACGGAGGAGCCTGGTGGGCTGCAGTCCATGGGGTGGGTTGCTAAGAGTTGGGCACGACTGAGCGACTTCACTTTCACTTTTCACTTTCGTGCATTGGAGAAGGCAATGGCACTCCACTCCAGTATTCTTGCCTGGAGAATCCCAGGGACAGAGGAGCCTAGTGGGCTGCCATCTATGGGGCTACACAGAGTTGGACACGACTGAAACAACTTAACAGCAGCAGCAGCAGGAAGAAATGAAACTAACTACTTCACACACATAGACTTTTTTTTGAACATTTGTTTGTTAAAAAAAAAATACTCTTTTTTTAGCATTTAGAATAATGTATCCCTATTTTAGAAGAATGTATCTCTATTTTGGGATATTGGGGGTTTCCCTGGTGGCTCAGTTGATAAAGTATCTGCCTGCAGTTCAGGAGACCTGGGTTTGATCCCTGGGTCAGGAGGATCCCCTGAAGAAGGGAATGGCAACCCACTCCAGTGTTCTTGCCTGAAATTCCATAGATAGAGGAGCCTGGCGGGCTACAGTCCATGGGGTTGCAAAGAGTTGGACAGGACTGAGCAACTAACATCCCTATTTTATTTTGCAAATACCTTTTCCCCCGGTACCAGTGGAAAAACGAAAGCTTTGCCCTGAACCCATGGGAGCTGTCGCTCTGCTCGCCGGGCCCCTGTACGCCTTCTGGGTGGAGTCACTGCAGGAGGGCCCCCGGCCCTGGGAACCCCCTGAACCTCTCTGCTTCCTGTTGAGTAGATTTCAGCTCATGTGTAAGCTGTTTTCTTAATGAACCTGGACGCTGGGGAGAAGGCTTGTGCACCCATTTCGACGATGAATCTTTAAGTGATGACAGTGCAGTGGCTGCCACAGTTACTAAGGGATTGATACCGTGTGTGGAAGGTGACCGATGGGGCAGTGGGGGACTGGCAGCAGTGGTACCTCTGTTGTCGCGGTGCCTGGCCAGAGAGGATGCACTCAGCCCCGGGCTAGATGGACAGTAGGGCCCTTTCTTACACAGCATTTTGGTGTGTGAGCTCTTACTATGGCTTTTAAGATTGTGACAGCTTTAATTTTTTTTTAATGGAAGTGTAGTTGATTTACAATGTTGTGTTAATTTCTGCTGTGCAGCAAGGTGACTCAATTATACACATATATACATTCTTCTTCATAGTCTTTCCCACTATGGGTTATCTCAGGGTATTGAATATAGTTCCCTGTGCTATACAGTATGAATTTGTTATTTTTAATACCTTTTAGATTGAATCATGGTTTCCCAACTTACTCCTTGTTTTTTCTCTCTTTTGTTTTTTGAGGGAGGTGAGTGCAGTTCCGTTCAGTTCCTCAGTGTGTCCAACTCTTTGCGACCCTATGGACTGCAGCATGCCTGACTTCCCTGTCCATCACCAACTACCGGAGCTTGCTCAAACTCATGTCTATCGATTCAGTGATGGCACCCAACCATCTCCTTCTCTGTCGTCCCCTTCTCCTCCCGCCTTCAATCTTTCCCCAGCATCAGTGTCTTTTCCGATGAGTCAGTTCTTCGCCAGGTGGCCAGGATGTTGGACTTTCAGTTTGCATTAATCCTTCCAGTGAATATTCAGGACTGATTTCCTTTAGGATGGACTGGTTGGATCTCCTTGCAGTCCAAGGGACTCTCAAGAGTCTTCTCCAACACCACAGTTCAAAAGCATCAATTCTTCAGCACTCAGCCTTCTTTATGGTCCAACTCTCACATCTCATATGACTACTGGAAAAACCATAGTTTTGACTAGACAGACCTTTACTGGCAAAGTAATGTCTGCTTTTTAATATGCTGTCTAGGTAGGTCATAGCTTTTCTTCCAAGGAGCAAGCGTCTTTTAATTTCATGGCTGCAGTCACTGTCTGCAGGTTTTGGAACCTGAAAAACTAAAGTCTGTCACTGTTTCCATTGTTTCCCCATCTATTTGGAGCCTAAATGGGGACAAGGCATTTTTGCTGGAAGTCCACTTTGTGTCACTTGTGTGCTGTGTGCGTGGGGTTACCAGTACAGACAACTCCTGCCTTCCTGGACGGTATAGCCCAGCAAGGGTGTGGGGCAGACTTAAAACAATCTCTCATGTAAGTGTCTGAGGACAGACTTGAAGTATATTATGGGAAAGACCGATTGAAGTCCCTAAGTTGGGTGTGTGGGTAGAAGCAGCATCTCTGATGAGACAGCTGCTGGCCAGGCGGGGGCAGGGCAGGGAGAAGTTCAAGGAGAGAGGATGCGCGTATGTGAAGGGGGTGGGAAGGGCACGGCTCAGGTGGACAAGGGGCTGCAGGGGGAGGGGGCGTGGGAGCCAGAAGCCCAGGAAGGCCACACTGAGGGCCATGCATTCTCTTTTTCTTGCCACAAGCAAGCTTTGCAGAGTGTGAGCAGGCGCGATAGGATCTGCTTTGTGATGGTTGAGGCCCCTGTGGGCTGCTGTCTCTAGAATACTGTCGGTGGTAGGACCCTATAGGATGCCACCACGGGGTCCAGGTGAGGGGAGGTGGGCATGGAGATGGGCAGAGATGGAGGGACTTCTGGGGTGCTTTGCCGGCAGAATTTACAAAATTGCTTAGGGATGGGAGGGTAAGATTACTTCCTTGAATATTCTCATGAGAAGCTGGTGAATGTTCATAGATGGAGGAAGGCTGGGGTGAAGTGGACTTTATGAACTGACTGTAATGTCAGTTGCTATGACTGTTTTTCCAGTGTGCAACCTGCTGGATGTTGGTTATTTTTAAGGAGACAACTTGTTGGGAGGGCTTGCTCAGTTCACTGCATTCTTCCAAAACCCAGTGACTGCCTGATGTGTGTTAGACACCAGGAAGTGTGAGTGATTTGGATTCAATTAGTGACAGACTCAAAACAGGAAAGAAATTCCACAAAAATGTGAACATTTGGGGATTCAGTGACTATCCATCTTAGACTCTCAGTTGGATTGAAAATGTAAACCACGGACCTTTCAGCCACTCCTTTTATTGTTATTATGATCACATAACAAAGGAAATATAAAAGTTCTCCTTTTGCTTTTTGGCTGGGAGTATCCATTAATTTCTGATCATTGCACCCTCCAGTCCTGGAACTAGAAATTTCTCTTCCAAGTGGGTTATTAGCGATGCTGGCTTGGTGCTTTCACATCTATATATTTTGCTCTCAGTTTCTGAGGATGGCTAGAAGGAAGTCTTTCCCCTCCACCCCGTTTCTCTTCCAGAACAGTAAGCTTGCTGTGATTTTACTCCCAGAAGATAATGTGGATATCTTTCGGGCAACTTAACTCATGCAGTTGACCTTGGACTGGGATCCATTAAGAGTAACAGGCCAATAATTTGAGACGAAGTCACCAGCAGAAGAGGGCAGATCCCACACTTAGAGCTGATTTCCAAGTTGATAGAGATTTTATTTTCTTGGGCTCCAAAATCACTGCAGATGGTGACTGCAGCCATGGAATTAAAAGATGCTTGCTCCTTGGAAGAAAAGCTCTGACAAACCTAGACAGCACATTAAAAAGCAGAGACATCACTTTGCCGACAAAGGTCTGCATAATCAAAGCTGTGATTTTTTCCAGTAGTCATGTATGGTTGTGAAAGCTGAACCATAAAGAAGGCTGAGTATCCAAGAGTTGATGCTTTCCAACTGTGGTGCTGGAGAAGACTCTTGAGAGTCCCTTGGACTGCAAGGAGATCAAACCAGTTAATCCTAAAGGAACTCAGTCCTGAATATTCATTGGAAGGACAGAATACTGAGGCTGAAGCTCCAGTACTTTGGCCACCTGATGTGAAGAGCCAACTCATTGGAAAAGAGCCTGAAGCTGGGAAAGATTGAGGGCAAAAGGAGAAGGTGGCCAACAGAGGATGAGATGGTTGGAAGGCACATCGACTCAATGAACATGAGTTTGGACAAACTCTGGGAGATAGTGAAGGACAGGGAAGCCTGGCGTGCTGCAGCCCATGGGGTTGCAAAGAGTCATATGAGACTTAGTGCCTGAATAATAACAGCAACCCTTACGACTCAGCATGTGGCCTGTGCAGCAGGTCTGTTTCAGCATCTTACATGTCAGGGAGCTCGTGGGCAGAGGGAGAAACTTGCCTGAGGCCTGCTGCTCTGAGGTGACGGAGCCCAATTTAAGCCCCAAGACGCTGGTTCTAGACAGTGCACGGGGGCTGTGAGAGGAAGCCGAGTGTCCATGGAGTACACGGGGCCGCCAGGAAGGGCTCTTGTTCTACTTTCATGCTTTGGGAAATTAGTGATGCGTATGGGAAACAAAAGATTAGAACGATTTAATACATCCTCTTTTCAGACACTTACTTTTGTTTCTGCTCTAATTCTAAGACTCTCCTTTAAAGAAGAAAATAATTCTGTTTTCATCTGTCACCTCGGAAAACAAACACAGTATCTACTTGGATTAGCTTGTCACTTTCCAATTTACTTTATTTTAAAAATATTTGAGTCTATAGAAGCGGTAGAGCGAGTGTGTTTTGTTGTTAGTTCACTTGACATTTGGGCACATCTGAAGCAGTTTGGAAACCAAGGGCTACGCCGTGATTCCCTGTTGCTTCCTCTGGCCTTGTCCTCTGAGTCCGGGGGGCGGGGCGGGACGTGTTTTGTTCAGTGATTGTCTTGCTTTGCAACACGGGGTTAGTGTCCTTGTTTATGGCAGGAACCCCCACAGTTTGGAGTAGAGGGACTTCTTTGTGGGCTTTCCAGGTGATGCTAGTGGCAAAGAACCTTCCTGCTAATGCAGGAGACATAAGAGATGCAGGTTCGATCCCTGGGTTCAGGAAGATCCCCTGGAGGAGGGCATGGCATCCCACTCCAGTGTTCTTGCCTGGAGAGCCCCGGGGACAGAGGAGCCCCAAGGGCTACAGTCCCTTTGGTCACAATGATTTGAACATGATCGAAGCGACTTAGCATGCATGACTTCTTTGTTTCATCACCTCTTCAAGTCCTCGTCATGTGTATAGGAGATGGGCAGGGCAGGCAGAGTGGGGAGAGTTGTTGGAGAGTTGTTTTCAGCAGCTGCCCCTGAAGTGTGTAAACCAGACAGGACCTCACGTCAGGGGCCCTGAGTAGAGTGACTGCCTGGTGTCTGTGAGGCGAGCACCCAGACGGTACCTCACCCCTCTCAGATGGAGGAGAGCTCGCTCCTCTAAGGTGGAAAGGTGAAGCGTTCTGGCTGCCCTTTGGGAAGGTCTAATAAAGGGCCGCTCTGTGCAGGTTGTGTGTTTGCTGTGTAGGAGGCAAGCTGTCCCGTTTCCGGCTTGGATGGGGTTATGGAGACACGGATGAGGGAACTGGAGTGCTTCCCAGAATCTGCAGAGGCACGTCTGTGTGGTACGGCCTCATTATTTTTCTTGAGGGATTTCCCACACACACCCCACCCCACCCCACCCCCAGAATACTGAGTGGAGGGACCCAGGTTTAAATATTAACATAAAATGTTATCAGATGTGTAGAATTTTTGCCTCATTTCCTCTTTTAGATGATGAGTCCCTAAAAGGAAAAATAGTGCCTGTATTAATGTGCTCTGCAACAATAACAAGCTTAACTAATATTCCATGTCATCTTGTGTTAGGAGGACACTGAATTCAAAATTTTCTTCCCAGTACTTGCAAAATGTACTTATAGTGAGTTAAATTCTTGGAGGAAAAGGTTTTTAGGTGAAAGAAATAAGTCAGACCACATTTTCATTTTTTTTAAAAGAAAAATGATTCCAAACAAAAGTTGAAGCAATACATACATACATATATATGAAAATATTTTATATCTGTCTACTGGGTTTATAACGAGGGTGATCACTGAGTAGTATACAAACCAGAACACTTTGGAGAGTGAAAGGAGAGCCTGTGGATGAGGAACAGCAGGTAAACAGGTGTGACCAGACTGTTCTGTGCAAGCCAGGAGCTTTGATCCCCCTCAGCATAAGAACACTCGCAGAAAAATAAATATTTTTAAAAGGAGAATAAAATGAAGAGTTGCAAATTTTTATTGAATATTGAAGAGAACTATAATTGGTTCTGGAGTTTGACTTTCCTCTCCTTAGAAACTGGTGGAGGCTGAGATGGTTGGATGGCATCACCAACTCAATGGACATGAGTTTGAGTAAACTCCAGGAGATAGTAAAGGACAGGGAAGCCTAGAGTGCTGCAGTCCATGGATGGCAAAGAATTGGACATCCCTGAACAACAATTGTGACCGAACAACAATGCACTGAATTCACAGAGGCAGATCCCACCACGACCTTCACCCACCGTCCCGTAATGAAAGGGGCCCAGAGGCTGTGCCTTCCACGGTGCCCTTGGCCAAGGCCTGGTGACGGTTCCACAGCTTGTCCATCGACAGTCTCCTCTTTATTTAATACAAGAGAATGACCTTGATTAAGACAATTTAGCTAGTAATTGTAAAAAATAAATGACTAATGGCAAAATCTGATGTCCCTTGAGGAACTAGTGATGATGTGAAGATCTTTTTATTTGCAAACAGTACAGCATTTTGGGTAACATTGTAAAAGCTGGTATTTTTGTGCAAGGTGAGCGATCCAGGAGGCAGCTTATTATAAGGAAATAGCTGCCTGAATTTTGTTTTTTCCTTGACTTTACAGGTCTGACCCTGGTAGCTCAGCAATAAAGAATCTGCCTGTCAATTCAGGAGACTTGGGTTTGATCCCTGGGTCAGGTGGATTCCCCTGGAGAAGTTCTGTGGGCATTGTTTTCTTTATCTGAAATATGGGATCTGACAATTCAAACCTTGTTGCTGCCTTATCTTTGTAAGAAGAGTGAGTAATTTTCCTCATTTAAATGGCTGAAATGCCTGTTCTCAAATAGGAAGGCAACAGTAAGAAAAATCCTCTATTTTTTTCTTCTTTTGAGGAAGAAATAGACAATAATTCAGACCCAGTTTAAAGTAGCCTCTGTAGCTGTTATGTGCATTAATGATTAACTTACTTATATTTCTTTTTGACTTTACAAAGTACAACTTGATTTCACAAAGCTAAAAGGAAAATAGCAGCTCCTTAGACATTCCACTGGACAGTGTGTTTCTTTGATCTCTTTGTCTTTGTGTGTGTATCTTTTTCTTTCTGTCTGTCTCTCTCTCTTTCTTTGCCTGTGTGAAACAGCATTGTGCTTTGGGGTTATACATTTTGGAATCTTTATAAACTCTGTATCTAGAAGGAAGCATTCTGCTGCCTTAAGCATTCGCACAAACTTTGCATCATGATGTAATCATCTCAGCCTCTAATAGATGTTTTTGGTAAGGATGATTGTAATTGCATTGATTATAAGTTTAAATATTCAAGCCTAAGTTTTAAAAGATATATAAACACATCTTAGTAACGGCAGCATGAATCAACATTTTATTTAATTTGAAAACTTACAGTATACTTTTTTCTTGCCATAATATATCTCTAAAAAGCCCAACAACTGTCTTCATACTTGGTTGCTAGCATGGAAGTTAGGAATGCCTTCTGTATGGCTGCTTTTGAAACATGCCATACATTTTGTTTATGATATAAGCCATCCACCTGAATTGCTTAGATGTTAAAGACACCTTCTGACGTCTAAGATTACAGTTATGAAGTTATTAGGTGTTATATAGAGTGCATATATGATTGATAATATAGTGTTATAATTGATACTAATTAACTTTAAATATAATTAGTTAATCACAGAAATCTATTCTGTTGATTACATTTGAAAAATATATTCTTTTGATTATACTTATGGGTAAATTTATGGTGTAATTTGATTTTGTCAGGTATGAAGTTGAGCAGCTCACTTAATCATGAAGAACTCAGTTAAAAATAAGACAGTTCCCAATGACTCTTATCATCCCCTCACAAAGTAACACCTAAGCCTTTAGGTTTGAATTGTGGACTCTCTGTCCACTGTAAACATGAAGATTCGATTTTTATATTTTAGGATGGGCATTCTTAGACTTTTTGGTCTCAGGATGCTGCTATACTCTAAAAAAATTATTAAAGACCCTGCAAGTGTTTTTATTATTATGTGTGCATGCTTAGTTGCTTCAGCCCTATCTCTTTCCCACCCCATGGAATGCAGCCCATCAGGCTCTTCTGTCCGTGGGATTCTCCAGGCAAGCATACTGGAGTAGGTTGCCATGCCCTCCTCCAGGGGATCTTCCTGATGCAGGGATGGAACCTGCATCTCCTGCATTGGAAACGGATTCTTCACCCACTGAGCTATGTGGGAAACTCTGTTATTATTATGTATGCTTTATATATATCAGTATTTATTGCATTAGAAACTAAAATTGAAAAAGTTTAAATATGTGTGCATTTATTTAAATAACAGTAGTGACTTTATAAACATATTATATTTGCATGGAAAATAACTATTTTCTAAAACAAAAATCTTTAGTGGCATTGCTTTGCTGTCATTTTTGTTCAGTTGCTAAGTCATTTCCAAGTTCTTGACCCCATGGACTGCATCATGGGGATGCTAAAGGCTTCCCTGTCCCTCACCATCTCCCAGAGTTTGCCCAAGTTCATGTCCACTGAATTGGTGATGCCATCCAACCATCTCATTCTCTGTTGCCCTCTTTTCCTTCTGCCTTCAGTCCTTCCCAGCATCAGGGTCTTTTCCAATGAGTCCAATGCTACAATGCTCTAAAATGTAGTTGGTATTAGAGGGATATGCCTTGGACCCATGGTGCCGGGAGCCAGTGTGAGGAATCCCGCCCGTGACAAGGTCATGAGGAAGGAAGCTGACATACGCAAGGTGTGCTCAGACTTCAGGGACCCCTCTGGAAATTCCTAAGCATGTACCCCAACAAAAATCTGCCGGTTTTTGTGCTCTGCTTTCCTACTCTTCTGACATTTTTCTGGAAAAAGTCAAGGCTTTAGTCTTCTGCATTTGAAAGAGTGTTTCAATCCAAAAAACCCTCTGATGGCTTTCTAGCCTGCCTGCAGGACTCGTACAGCTGCGCGTGTGATTGTTTGAGGCCTCCTGACCACAGGAGGCACAGGAAGCTTAAAACATCCTAGGAATGTAGGAGCTTGCGAGGAGTCAAAATCTTTAGAATAGGACTGATTAAAAGTTTCATTTGTTGAGTCAATACGTGCTGCCAAATTTTCATATCCTTTATTTGTAGATATAGTTGGTATACAGAAAAACAAGTAGTAGACCTGGTATTAGCAACATTAGATCTTTGAGTTAAGTACCTTCTTTGTTATAACCCACTGCACCTTTGTTCTATAGAGATGTAACTTTAGTGCTTTAAGGAGATGTAGATTAAAGAAAAACACTTCAGGGGAAACAAAATTAACATTCATTAAGGAAGAGAGCCAAAAGTGTTAACAAGCCTCTTGGCCAGAAGATAATGTAAATCACCTGAGATCTTTTGTATACAAAATGATGTACAGAAAGAGTCTGAGCTGCGAACGCTACATAATTTTGTGTTACCCATTGATCTCCATGTTTTATCAAAAGTATAAAAGGCCTTCTGAACAATAAAGGATGGGGCCAGCTTCTCGGACCAGTCTCTCGGACCAGTTTCTCGGACCAGCTTCTCGGACCAGCTTCTCGGACCAGCTTCTCAGACCAGTTTCTCGAACTAGTCTCTCGGCCTGGTTTCTTGGGACTCTGGCTCCCCCCGTGTCTTTCTCTCTCTTTCTTCTTCTCTCCCTTTCCCTCTCTCTGCGCTTTACTTTAACTTCAGGCTGAATCTCCACCTGGGGCGCGGAGGCTCGCCAGGTCTACTTACTTGCCCTGGCTGTTAAGACCCGCGAGAAAGGGAGCTTAAGGCGAGGCACCCTTAGATATTCAAGCGGGCGCTGCTGGCCCAACGTAGATGGTGCAAATTCCTTGTCTGGAATTTTATTGGCCTTCCGTGTAAACCAAGCTATTCAGCCCTCTTCCTCCACTTAATCTTCCTACTACGCTACAGTTTCTTAATCTAATCTTATATTAATAAATAAACAAGTCTTTCCACGCCAACGCCGTCCATCCTTCAAATTCCCTGGATCCACCGGGGCTGGACCCCGGCACCGTGGTAACATTATTAACATCTCAGGGTTTAGAGGAAGCTCCACCTGAGGCAATGGGGCTGGAGCAGTGGCCATGTCCAGGGTTCCAGGCTGGGGCCTACCCTCAGCAAGCTCCGTGACCTCTACTCTTATTTGCTTGGGCTTCATTTTCTCTTTAAGTGAAATGAAACGGTTGGGTTGACTTGGATCAGGATTTCATAAACTGCCTTCCATCAAACACAAATTCATTGAATAGGCTTTCTGGGACAAAAAGGATCTGTTTTCAACAAAATTAGAAATACAGTTTGGATTAAAGTTGAGACTCTTCTATCAGTCGTACATTTCGCTACTTTTATTTTGTTGAAATTCATCAAGAGGAGAGAGTTCGTGTCTGGGCTTCCTCCGCCTCCTGAGGTCACAGAGCACAAAGGTTAAGAGCCTGGGCTTTGGATAGAGTTCAGTTTGAACCCCAGCTGTGCTCTTTCTTGCTGTCTAACCTTGCATAGGTTACTCACACTCAGTTTTCCCATCTGTAAGGCAGGTACCCTGAAGATTACATAATGTCTATAGATCAGACGTTTTGTGAAATTCCTTGCAATTAGTCAATGCTCAATATATGTTAGCAAGTCTTAAAAAAGAACAGGTTCTGATTCCATGATTGACTTATATCTCACTTGATTCTGACATTTTTCTCTGATGGTGGCATTTTGTAAGAAACATGATTAAAATTTCCTTTACTAGCTTCCTTGGTGGCTCAGATGGTAAAGACTCTGCCTGCAATGCAGGAGACTCGGGTTTGATCCCTGGGCTGGGAAGATCCCCTGGAGGAGGGCATGGCTACCCACTCCAGTATTCTTGCTTGGAGAGTTCCAGAGGAGTCTGGCAGGCTGTAGTCCATGGGGTTGCAAAGAGTCGAACATGACTGAGAGACTAACACTTTCACTTTCATGGTGAAATTTTATAGAGAGTGGGTGTCTTGCTGAAGGTGGCAGTATGAAGGGGCTGTAGAGTCAGGGCTGGAACTACTGATCCCTCATCCGGAGCTCTCCTCCTCCCAGGACTGCTTTTCCAACACTCATGGAGGTGAGCCAGATGTCTCTTAGGCTGGGATTCCACTCTGGAGCCTTGTCAGCTTGGCAGACCTTTATACAATCGTCTGGTGTGGATGGTTCAAGAGATTGCCCAGGGTAGAGTTATAGAAGTGTAAATTAAACCTAGCAGAGCTGGCCTACATCATCTTCTAGGTGGTCTAACCCATTTTATCTGACAAATGAGGTCACAACTTCCAGAGCAGTGAAGTCCCTGCCTTCAGTTAAGCTGTATAATTTGTAGTGAGAGTCATGTTTCTACCTCGAAGTGGGGCGGGGGGAGGCAGGTGAGGACAGACACCCTCTGTGAAGTCTGTCCTGCTCTATCTTTACCCGCTTGGGGCTTCCTTGAGGACATTTTTTAGTGGCTGCAGTTTTTTATCTTCACATGAGCAGAGAGTCTGCCTTGAACTTGGCAGCACTGAACAGAGTCAGCGAAAGGATGAAGCTGCTAATGGATGATGCAAGTCAGTGTATCCTGACGACTACATCTTACACAGCCTGTGGCATTTAGCAGCTGATATACCCTTCTAGTCACCAGAGAACCTGCATCTCTGTCCATGTGTGTGTGCTGTGACTTTAATGCTTTTTTTTTTTTCAAAAGACCTGATTATGATAATTGGAGCCCAATAGTTGAAGGAAATTTTCACAGTTGCTAATGTGTAGGTGGCATTTTGATCAAGGCAACTTACTATCAGGCAGTCAGCATTCAGAAGACTCCTGCATTTGTATTAGAAGGGCAGTCTCTTGTTTTTCCTCTTAAACCTTCACCACTCAGAATCAGAATAATTCTTCGGTTGAGGGTGGTGGGAGTAGATGGTTTAACAGACAAGATACCGAAGTTAAATGAGCTGCAGGATGGAAAGAAGGCATCTCACTCTTGAGGATATTTTGCCTAGTGCTATTACATGCTAAATTCTCTCTTATGAAGTTCCGCTCCATACAGACTTAGAAATTTCACATAATGTTCGGAGGTTTGGTGAGAAAGTAACAAGATACGAAGTGGTGTCAAAGACTCCAGCTTGTTATCACTATTTGCATTTAAGATAAATGGTGTTTCTTAATTACAATTTTTTTGGGTAGACTTAAGCTAAAATGAAGTTTCAAGTGGGAACTGGTTTGATAAGCGATCAGTGCTTTGAATGGGTACAGTAAAAGTAAAATCTGTTTAGATTGATCTAGAAAATCAGAAAAATGATCTGTATGCAGGGATACATAGACAGACACTGATGTAGTGCATGTGGGGTTGAAAGAAGGCTGGTCTGTGTTACCTTGGTTCCTGTCTCCTCTCTTGGGTGGGCCCGTGGTTTCCTCCTGAGCATGGGAAGCATCCTCTGCCTCCCCCGAGGCTGTCTTTGGGGTTTTAATGTCATCTTGCACCAGGTCCTGTACAAACGCAAAACCATTTTGGATTTAAAATGTATAGACAAGAAAGCCCAGATGGCTCCTGTGGCTTTTATTAGTAACTAGAAGGAGAGTTTGGAGCAGATGGCATGAGGGTGAGGTGGAATCAGTGCTTTCTGTGGGCTGTGAGCCAGCTACAGGACAGTGGGGGGCTCTGGAGGGCCCCACCTGCTGCTTACTCACAGGGCCTTCGGTTGTTGTCACGTAAACTGGGTGAGGCCACCTCCCATGTGATGAACCTGACAAATGCTCGTGAGTCACTTTCCATATGCATAGTTCCAGGGTAGGGGCTTACCATTGTGATCTTCATGAATTTGGATTAAGAAAAGTAATTCAAATTAAGTTAATATGGGAATGATAAAGTTCATCTTTGCCTAGAGCTTCCCAGGTAGCACGAGTGGTAAGGAACCCGCCTGCCAATGCAGGATGCATAAGAGACAATCCCTGAGTTCAATCCCTGAGTCAGGAAGATTCCCTGGAGAAGGAAATGGCACCCCACTCCAGTATTCTTGCCTGGAGAACCCCATGGACAAAGGAGCCTGGTGGGTTACAGTCCATGGGGGTTGCACAGAGTTGGACATGACTGAAGCAACTTAGTACTCATGCACAGCTCACTGCTTAATCAAAAATGATGTACGTTGATAGACTTTAATTTTGCAGGAAATGGACTTGCATGCACTTTACAGATTTTTAAGTCATTGAGATTAATTCATTAAATCTAGCCCTATGTTCTTGAATGTAATCAAATGATAATTCTTTAGAACTATTCCATTTTGCAGACCTTTGGCATTCAGATACTTGCTTCTAGCTGGTGGAGTGCTCCTAGCTGATAAACTTACGGTAGCATCTATTTCACTTGAGTCTTAGGCTCTCAGTGGACAAGATGGAAGGTGATTATTGTTACTCAGCATTTTGGCTTTCAGTCTAAAAGACGCCCCCCTCCCCGCAATATCCTTGCCTAATCATAGTACTACTGAAATCATGTTGAGCAAATCAAGAGTTAATTTATTGAAAGTATCTTGAGAAATTTGCGTAGTGTGTTTTTGACAAAAGTTGTTTTAAGAAACCCATGTGACTTGTATTTCTATACCTTTTATTTTATCACATCTGCTTAACTGAAGTCCATAGAATTCTTGCCTCATCATGCATAACATTTTCTGTAGTTTTGCTGATTGAAAATAATGAATGGAATACATATGTGATTGTTGTTGTTGTTCAGTCACCGAGTCACGTCCAACTCTTTGCAACCCCATGGACTGTAGCATACCAGGTTTCCCTGTCCCTCACCATCTCCCAGAGACATATGTGATTAACAGCAAACAAATACATGCTGTGTTTTTGCTGTAATCATTTTCTTTTGAGAGCTTGCTCGTGAACAGTCACTCTTGATGACTTATATCATACTACGAGTATGTCCATGGCAACAGGCCAGTGTCTGTTCTGTCCTCATTTTTCAAGTATGTGTTTGTTAGAGGCAGAAATGTGGGAAGCTTGTAAAACAGAATGTGACTGTTTGAAAAGAAACTGCATTAAGTTGTATTTGTAGTAAGTTAAAACTTACGTGTTTTAGTTGAGTGTATTGATGAACTTTGATTTTTTTTTTTTAGCTGTACTATACAACTTGTGGGGATCTTGGTTCTTCAACCAGGGATCAAACCTATGCTCTTGGCAATGAAAGCTTGGAGTCTTAACCACTGGACCACCACTGTGATTTTGTTTTCTTTTTTTTTCTGGTTTATTCTAGGAGGCCACAGGAAGTATTTAAGAGAAAATGAAATGTAAGAAAGAATAATTTTGACAAAGTACTCCTTGAGAGAAGTCTGTTTTCAGTTTCTTCCAGCTTTGAAGCTGGTAACTAGTTCTCCTTTTCTTTAATTCTTCAGCGCACAGGGAAGCAAGTAAATAGATGGAAAAATCTCTGTCCATGATGTCGCTTTCCTGTGCATTTCACCGGCAGAAGCAGGGTCACTGACTGCACCCTACTTTCAGGGGAGTCTGTGGTTCAAGGCTTTCTGGCCTCTGCCCTGGGGAGGGAAGAACTCATAATGTGGAAGATTGCCAAGATGCTCAGTTCAGCTCAGTTCAGTCGCTCAGTCGTGTCCGACTCTGTGACCCCATGAATCCCAGCACGCCAGGCTTCCCTGTCCATCACCAACTCCCGGAGTTCACCCAAACTCATGTCCATCAAGATGGTGATGCTATCCAGCCATCTCATCCTCTGTTGTCCCCTTTTCCTCCTGCCCACAATCCCTCTCAGCGTCAGGGTCTTTTCCAATGAGTCAACTCTTCACATGAGGTGGCCAAAGTATTGGAGTTTCAGCGTCAGCATCAGTCCTTCCAATGAATACCCGGGGCTGATCTCCTTTAGGATGGACTGGTTGGATCTCCTTGCAGTCCAAGGGATTCTCAAGAGTCTTCTCCAACATCACAGTTCAAAAGCATCAATTCTTCGGTGCTCAGCCTTCTTCACAGTCCAACTGTCACATCCATACATGACCACTGGAAAAACCATAGCCTTGACTAGACGGACCTTTGTTGGAAAAGTAATGTTTCTGCTTTTCAATATGCTATCTAGGTTGGTCATAACTTTCCTTCCAAGGAGTAAATGTCTTTTAATTTCATGGCTGCAATCACCATCTGCAGTGATTTTGGAGCCCCAAAAAATAAAGTCTGACACTGTTTCCACTGTTTCCCCATCTATTTCCCATGAAGTGATGGGACCGGATGCCATGATCTTCGTTTTCTGAATGTTGAGCTTTAAGCCAACTGTTTTACTCTCCTGTTTCACTTTCATCAAGAGGCTTTTTAGTTCCTCTTCACTTTCTGCCATGAGGGTGGGATCATCTGCATATCTGAGGTTAGTGATGTTTCTCCCAGCAATCTTGATTCCAGCTTGTGCTTCTTCCAGCCCAGCGTTTCTCATGATGTACTCTGCATAGAAGTTAAATAAGCAGGGTGACAATATACAGCCTTGACATACTCCTTTTCCTATTTGGAACCAGTCTGTTGTTCCATGCCCAGTTCTAACTGTTGCTTCTTGACCTGCTTATAGGTTTCTCAAGAGGCAGGTTGGGTGGTCTGGTATTCCCATCTCTTTCAGAATTTTCCACAGTTTATTGTGATCCACACAGTCAAAGGCTTTGGCATAGTCATTCAAGTATGACCTAAATCAAATCCCTTATGATTATACAATGGAAGTGAGAAATAGATTTAAGGGACTAGATCTGATAGATAGAATGCCTGATGAACTATGGACAGAGGTTCCTGACATTGTACAGGAGACAGGGATCAAGTCCATCTCCATGGAAAAGAAATGCAAAAAAGCAAAATGGCTGTCTGAGGAGGCCTTATAAATAGCTGTGAAAAGAAGAGAAGCAAAAAGCCAAGGAGAAAAGGAAAGATATAAGCATCTGAATGCAGAGTTCCAAAGAATAGCAAGGAAAGATAAGAAAGCCTTCCTCAGCAATCACTGCAAAGAAACAGAGGGAAACAACAGAATGGGAAAGACTAGAAATCTCTTCAAGAAAATTAGAGATACCAAGGGAACAATTCATGCAAAGATGGGCTCGATGAAGGACAGCAATGGTATGGACCTAACAGAAGCAGAAGATATTAAGAAGAGGTGGCAAGAATACACAGAAGAACTGTACAAAAAAGATCTTCATGACCCAGATAATCATGATGGTGTGATCACTCATGTAGAGCCAGACATCCTGGAATGTGAAGTCAAGTGGGCCTTAGAAAGCATCACTACAAACAAAGCTAGTGGAGGTCATGGAATTTCAGTTGAGCTATTTCAAATCCTGAAAGATGATGCTGTGAAGTGCTGCACTCAATATGCCAGCCAATTTGGAAAACTCAGCAGTGGCCACAGGACTGGAAAAGGTCAGTTTTCATTCCAATCCCAAAGAAAGGCAATACCAAAGAATGCTCAAACTACCGCACAATTGCACTCATCTCACACGCTAGTAAAGTAATGCTCAAAATTCTCCAAGCCAGGCTTCAGCAATATGTGAACTGTGAACTTCCAGATGCTCAAGCTGGATTTAGAAAAGGCAGAGGAACCAGAGATCAAATTGCCAACATCTGCTGGATCATGGAAAAAGCAAGAGAGTTCCAGAAAAACATCTATTTCTGCCCAGATGTTAGGGAACTACAAATGACACATGGTCGCAATAGAATTAATATTATTTTTATCTACCACTTTATTTTCCAGATCAGAAGCTAGAGCATGCCATTCAGAAGTTTTCTTAGCTAATGTGTGAGAATTTGTTTTTGTCATTATAGGTTCTCAACCTATTTGAACAAATAATAATATTTAACATTGATTGAGCACCTATTTGTGAATAGACTGTTGTAAGTGAATGCATTAAGTAATAGATGTAGATTAAATTAAAGATTGACTACATATGGCCTTTGGAAGTATAAGTCAAATTTGATAGGGTATTTTTAAGGCATTTCTAAAGAATAAAGAAACATGCATTGTTTTGGTTTGTAAGCTCCTATTGATTTTCAAGCAGTCAAGAAACTCTAATACCTATATAATTAGTGTGCCGTGGGAACATATTATTTTTTCTCCAAGAGAGCAATTGATTTCTGAGAACCTTGATACCTTAGCAAGATAATTGTGGAGAGACAAAGGTAAAGCCTCAGTGGTTCAGAAGAGGAATTAGTAGATGCTTTTTATGGTGCTGTTGAGATTTTATTTTCCTTTCAGTGATTTTGACCGTATTCCAAGAAGGCATTTCAGAAAGAGATGAAATGGTCTTATTTAACCCCAGGTACAACTTTGGCAGATCAGCAATACAAAGACCCATGTCAAGAGGGAGGTACAATTACACGAGCAGCATCATAAGGAGATCATCGTTTTGGTGATCACAAAATTCCCTACCCCAGAACAAGCCATGCTTTCCACAGACTAGACAGTAGACTTGCTATGTGTGACTTCTTTGTGGAAATGACTGCGTTTCGTCTCAGATAAGACGCATTGATTGTAAGCTTCTCCACTGTTTCATTGGCTTCCCGGGTAAAGAATCCACCAGTCAATAATACAGGAGACCCAAGAGATATGGGTTCAGTCCCTGGGTTGGGAAGTTCCCCTGGAGAAGGAAACGACAACCCACTCCAGTATTCTTGCCTGGAGAACCCCATGGGCAGAGGAGCCTGGCAGGCTACAGTTATGGGATTGCAAAGAGTCGACACAACTGAGCAACTTAGTACAAACATACCACTGTGTTAAGGGCCAGTGGAAAGGGAAAAAATGCCAAAGCAGAGAGTTATATAATGTTTTCTCATCACTAAGAATTTGTATTTTATTGAAAGGATTCTTCTAGTCTTACTTTAGCATATTTTTTATTTTTTTATTATATATGTATATATATATTATTTATATTTTTAATTATTTATATACTATATATAGATTCAAAAAAGAGGATGTTAGCTTAGTAAGTTGGATTGGGCTTTTCTAAAGCTCGATCACCCCCAGTGTCCACCTCTGCTAACTCACTTGTGACTCAGTTATCGTTCTGTGTTTTCCGTACGTCAGCCTGTGCCCATATCTCACCTACTATTGCCTCTGCACCTCCCAAACCCATTCATTATCATTATTATTGATTCTCAATCTTTTCAACTTTAATCAGTACCTTTATTTTGTGTCATCTCTTAATTTCCCTAAAATTAAAAATGTCATATTTTCTGAAGTCCCAAATAATGAACTAAAAAGTATTTTGTTTTGAAGTCATCATTTATAATTTTACGAAGTTTTTGAAGGTAGTCGGAAGAGCTGTAAGACTTTATAAAACCCAGGCTGCATTCACAGCATCATTATGATGGATGAGTTGGAATAATGTTGGGATTGCAATCCAGATCCTTCCCCGTGCTTCAAACTGGGGAGCTGTTTAGAGAGCAGCTGTCCACTTTCTGTTGCTGCTGCCAGTGCTGCTTCCTTGCTTCTAACATTTTTATTAGTCTTGACTCTTTCAGTTGCAAATGACAGAAATCCGACTCCATCTGGCATAAGCAGAAAAGAGGCTTTTGTTAGCTCATAAAACCAAGCGGTCTTGGTGTGGTGTTGGATTGGATATGGTTAGATTCAGGGGCTCTTTACTCTCAGCACTGAATTTTGCCTTCCTCTCTGGGCTCTTCAGAAGAAAAGCTGTGACAGACCTAGTGAGTGAAAGTCCCTCAGTTGTGTCCAACTCTTTGTGACCCCATGGATTGTAGCCCACCAGGCTCTTCTGTCCATGGAATTCTTCAGGCGAGAATACTGGAGTGGGTTGCCATTCCCTTCTCTAAGGTAACCTCCTGACCCAGGGATCAAACCCAGGTCTCCGGCATTACAGGCAGATTCTTTACTGTCTGAGCCACCAGGGAGCAGAAACATCACTTTACTGACAAAAGTCCGTCTAGTCAAAGCTATGGTTTTTCCAGTAGTCATGTACAATGGGTGAGTTGGACCATAAAGAAGGCTGAGTGCTGAAGAATTGATGCTTTCAAACTGTGGTGCTACAGAAGACTCTTGAGAGTCCCTTGGACAGCAAGGAGATCAAACCAGTCAATCCTAAAAGAAATCAACCCTGAGTATTTATTGAAAGGACTGATGCTGAAATTGAGGCTCCAATACTTTGGCTACCTGATGTGAAGAACCAACTCATGGGAAAAGACCCTGATGCTGGGAAAGATTGAGGGCAGGAGGAGAAGGGGGTGACAGAGGATGAGATGGTTGGATGGCATCATTGACTCAATGGACATGAGTTTTCACAAACTCTTGGTGATAGTGAAGGACAGGGAAGCCTGGAGTGCTACAGTCCACAGGGATCGAAAAGAATTAGACATGATTGAGCAACTGAACAGCAGCAACTGTTAGCTTTGGTCTCAGTGAAGCTCTTGGTGGCCTCTGCAGCTCCAGACTTACTTCTACTAATTTTGAGAATCTCAGAAGATTATCAAATATATCTGCCCAGGATTCCCATCAGAGTCCTGAAATAAAATCTAATTAGTTTTTCTTAGTTTGTGCATCTGTCCTTGAAATGCTTGCTGTGGCCAGGAGGGTTTAATTGAATTGGCTTTTTCAGGGTTATTGCCTACCCTGGAACTGTGTGGCCTTGAAATGAGGCTCTCTCGGATAAAGATCAAGAAGCTGGACAAAGGAGGAGGAGGATGTTGGGCTGGCCAAACCAGTGATTCTCTTACTGGCACTCTAAGCAGAAGCCTAGTGGTCTCAACATGTGTTAATCATTTGGCTTATCTGAGCAAGAAGGGAAAGTAAAAACTAGAGTACTGAACCTAGAACCAGGTCTCTACCCTCAGCTCTGACTCTATCAGGCTTGTAGGGCAACATAACTTTTCCACTTCAAAATTATATCCACCAGGAATGAAGAGTGAGACAAGCTGATGGCACCCGAGGGAGGCAGAGGGTCAAGTTTGGAAGATTCCTTCCCAGGAGCCAGGGGTGCCTGATATACTTTCATCCCCGGCTGTACTTTTCTGCTGAACTTCCAGCTCCCAGAGACCAGCACCTGCACTGGATCTTGCATTTTAAACTTTTTGTCTCTGGTTTCTTTTTCTTAGTCCCTCCTTCTGAGTATCCTTCTAGATGTATGTTGGTGCCTCTTAAATTATCCTTTATGTCTCTTCTCTTTTATACTTTTTAGCAATTGTTTTCCTATTTTGGGTGATTGTTTTAGCTCTAGATTCCAGTTTTCACTTTTAAAAAGTATGCTTATTTCTATCCACAGAGATTTTCTTACCCTATTATGTATTTTGTTTCTAGATTTTCTTTTATCAAATCTGCTTTTTTTTAAAAAACAAAACTTGAGCAATGTTCTATTCTTGTCTTAGAGAGTCTATTTTTATTTATTTAAGAGTTTGTACATTCTTATTTTTATATTCTTCTAGGCTTTTCCTGTTATGAAGACTTCCGGGGGGTTCATTCTTGCTGTTTGTTGTTTTTGTGCGTGCTCACGTGTTTCCTCGTGTGTTCTGTTAGTTTTAGTCTGTGAGCTCACCTCCAGGGAGAGTTTCATGTGAATTCTGGGGGTTGCCCTGGGTGGTCGAGGTGTTGCTATGGGGCAGTTTTGCTGCCACTGATTTGAGGGTTGAGGGCGTGCGTGCATGCCAAGTCGCTTCAAGTCGTGTCTGACTCCGTGACCCTATGTACTGTAGCCCACCAGGCTCCTCCGCCGCTGCCGGCTCTGAAGGTGGAGGGAGGGCTTCAAGTCAAAGCAGGTGGGCAGTTCCCTAAAACTTGGGAAAAAAAAGACAAAAAAGGATTCTTCCCTGGAGCCTCTGGAATAGAATAAAGCCCTGTTGACACCTTCATTCTCAAAATCCATCTAGGATTTCTGACCTCCATAACTGTATAATAAATTTGTGTTGTTTTAATGGCCTGCGTTTGCGGTAATTTGTTAGGATAGGAAAGTAACGCACACAAGGATGACCCAGCAGTTCCTACCAGAAATGTGCCCCAGGAGATGTGCCGTAGAGTGTTCAAGACCACCGTCTGTAGCGCCCCACACCTGGAAATTACCCAGATGCTGGTCCAAAACAGATACGTTGTGACACAGCCTGCATACTCTTCGGTGATGAAAGTGACCTGTCTGCAGCTCCATGTGACAGTCCAGAGAAATGTCACAGATGCGATGGTAAGAAAGTGAAAGTGTTAGTCTCTCAGTCCTGTCCAGCTCTTTGTGATTCTATGGACTGTAGCCACCAGGTTCCTCTGTCAATGGAATTCTTCAGGCAAGAATACTGGAGAGGATTGCCATTCCATTCTCCAGGGGATCTTCTCAACCCAGGGATTGAACCTGGGTCTCCTGTATTGCAGGCAGATCCTTTACCACCTGAGCTGCCAGAGACGCCCAGAACAAGGTGTACTATGTAAGTCTGTGTGTATAGAATATAAGAGACAGAAGTAGTGCATTGTGTAGAAAGTCTGTCTGACCCTTGAGATCATCCTGGCAGGGGGGCTAGTGACTGTAAGGGGACATGCTTGTAACATTCTGTTTCTTGATTCGGGTGCTAGTTACATGTGTCAAGTGTGTGAAAATGTATTGAGCTACACTCTTATCTTTTATTTTCTGTGTGTCTGTTCAGTTCAGTTCAGTTCAGTCGCTCAGTTGTGTCTGACTCTTTGCAACCTCCTGAATCGCACACTTGAATTAAAAAAAAAAATGTCCCAAACATAGTATTGTTTTCCACAAGAGCTCTGCAGTCTGGGCCGTGTGGATGGGGCGTGATCTTCTAGCCTGTGCGCGGGAGCATCAGACCCAGAACCTTGATCGGATGACGGGCCTGCTGCTGTCGACTGACTCTCTCCTATTCACTGTATTAGATTAGAGGAAGTTTCTGTAGTACCGAGTTTTAATTTGCCTGACGAAAATTCCGATGACTAGAATTCACAAATACCCAGGGCAATCTCGAAATGCTTGCCATAGAGGCATGCACTAGTAACAAAACAGTTTGATTTATTTCTTCTAATAATGTATGTTCCTGTCATTTAATGTGGCATGTCATTTCAGGCAGCTGCACCAGTTGTCGTGATGTGAGTGCCAATGTGTTAAGGCCACCCCTAGAAGGAGGCTTATTTCGAACAGTGCTCAGTGTTCTGACATCAGAAATTTGATCTTGGCAGGGCTCCAAAGTGGCATTTGCTGGAAAAATCTGTCCTAACGCATGTAGCCTGTTCTCCTTGGTAAGATGTGAAGTGGTCTGTTGCCCAGATCTTGGATTCTAGTCCTGGCTGTGCTATCAGCCAGCCACAAGAGCTTAGGCAAGTCATTCATGTACACGTTTTCCCATTATAGATGTTAACGTTGCTCCTTTGCTTTAAACACGTGCTTTGCCTCCATGGTGTAGCCAGAGTCAGCAGCAACAAGGTTTTGGAAAAGGAGCCGTTCGTTAAGGTGCAAACTTTTGGAGTAAGACAAGTTCTAGCTGTGCCCTGACTGGTTTGTCACCTGGGGCTCATTACTTCTGGAAGGGCTGTTGAGAGGCTGCCCCACAGGTCTGGCACATAGAAAGGGCTGCCTCGATAAATAGTGTCTGCTGGGATGATGGTGTCTGTGGTTTGTTGTGAGTCCCTGATGTTGTTTGAGGCTGATATTGAGGGAGCTTGTAACTTTGTTATTGGATTATAGCATTCACAGGTAATAAAACCTTCACAGAAGTTAACTATGGGGACACAGAAAATTCCTCCTATGAAAGTACCCTTGAAGGTTGCATTTTTATTATAAATATTTCAAATTTGCACTGAAGTATAGAGGAGCTACCCTGCGTCCAAGGTCAGGGGCCACGGCCGAAGTGCCAGGCTGCGACAGTGCAGGAGCAGCCAAGAGGAGCTAACCCACACCCAAGGTCAGAGGTGGCGGCCGAGAGGAGCAACCCACGTCCAAGGAGCAGGGGCTGCGCAGGCACAGGAGGGCCTAGAGGAGCTACTCCACGTTCAAGGTCAGGAGGGGAGGCGGTGAAGAGAAGAGAAACCCAAGTAAGACGGTAGGTGTTGCAAGAAGGCATCAGAGGGCAGACTCACTGAAACCATAATCACAGAAAACTAGTCAATCTAATCACACTAGGACCACAGCCTTGTCTAACTCAATGAAACTAAGCCGAGGGGCCACTCAAGATGGGAGGGTCATGGTGGAGAGGTCTGACAGAATGTGGTCCACTGGAGAAGGGAATGACAAACCACTTCAGTATTCTTGCCTTGAGAACCCCATGAACAGTATGAAAAGGCAAAATGATAGGATACTGAAAGAGGAACTCCCCAGGTCAGTAGGTGCCCAGTATGCTACTGGAGGTCAGTGGAGAAAACACTCCAGAAAGAATGAAGGGATGGAGTTGTCACGTGAGTGTATGTTCCTCGGTTCTTTGTCTCATCACAACAAAGATTTGGAGCGACGGACATTAAAGCCCTCAGTGCATCACAGCTCTCAGGTCTTGGACAAACCGTGGTATAGCTCTTAAGCAAATCAGTGTTACAGCTCTGCTTTATTTAGAAGATAGCAGGAGAATCCATCCTCAAAGCATGAGGGCATGCCAACCCAAAGACTCGAAGAGAAGAGAGTGGAGGAGTGCGTGGGGGAGGGAGAGAGAGAGAGAGAGTAAGAGGGAGAGAGAGAGAAAGAGCCCACGCACGCGGGAGAGAAAGAGAGAGAAAGTGCTTTGGCGCCTCCTTTTATATCTTTTCTTCCTCCCCCTGGGCCTGTCCTCTGCAAATTGGGCTTAGCCAGGAGTGCTGTTTGTTCTACCTGAAGTCTTCACTCTGGTCCTCGGACCTTACTTTGACCTTCCTTGTCTTTTAGCCACCACCACTTTGGACTCCTTTTCCCTATTCTACCTACCTAACAGAGCCAAAGCGAAAACAATACACAGTTGTGGATGTAACTGGTGATAGAAGCAAGGTCCAATGCTGTAAAGAGCAATATTGCTTAGGAACCTGGAATGTTAGGTCCATGAACCAAGGCAAATCGGAAATGGTCAAACAGGAGATGGCAAGAGTGAATGTCGACATTCTAGGACCCAACGAACTAAAATGGACTAGCATGGGTGAATTTAACTCAGATGACCATTATATCTACTACTGTGGGCAGGAATCCCTCAGAAGAAATGGAGTAGCCATCATGGTCAACAAAAGAGTCTGAAATGCAGTACGTGGATGCAGTCTCAAAAACGACAGAATGATCTCTGTTTGTTTCCAAGGCAAACCATTCAATATCACAGTTATCCAAGTCTATGCCCCAAACCAGTAACGCTAAAGAAGCTGAAGTTGAACAGTTTTATGAAGACCTACAAGACCTTTTAGAACTAACACCCAAAAAAGATGTCTTTTTCATTACAGGGGACTGGAATGCAAAAGTAGGAAGTCAAGAAACACCTGGAGTAACAGGCAAATTTGGCCTTGGAATACAGAATGAAGCAGGGCAAAGGCTAATAGTGTTTTGCCAAGAGAATGCACTGATCATAGCAAACACCCTCTTCCAACAACACAAGAGAAGACTCTACACATGGACATCACCAGCTGGTCAACACCGAAATCAGATTGATTAAATTCTTTGCAGCCAAAGATGGAGAAGCTCTATACAGTCAGCAAAAAAAGACCGGGAGCTGACTGTGGCTCAGATCATGAGCTCCTTATTGCCAAATTCAGACTTAAATTGAAGAAAGTAGGGAAAAACGCTAGACCATTCAGGTATGACCTAAATCAAATCCCTTATGATTATACAGTGGAAGTGAGAAAGAGATTTAAGGGACTAGATCTGATAGATAGAGTGCCTGATGAAGTATGGACGGAGGTTCGTGACATTGTACAGGAGACAGGAATCAAGACCATCCCCATGGAAAAGAAATGCAAAAAAGCAAAATGGCTGTCTGGGGAGAACTTACAAATAGCTGTGAAAAGAAGAGAAGCGAAAAGCAAAGGAGAAAAGGAAAGATAAAAGCATTTGAATGCAGAGTTCCAAAGAATAGCAAGAAGAGATAAGAAAGCCTTTCTCAGTGATCAATGCAAAGAAATAGAGGCAAACAACAGAATGGGAAAGACTAGAAATCTCTTCAAGAAAATCAGAGATACCAAGGGAACATTTCATGCAAAGATGGGCTTGATGAAGGACAGAAATGGTATGGACCTAACAGAAGCAGAAGATATTAAGAAGAGGTGGCAAGAATACACAGAAGAACTGTACAAAAAAGATCTTCACGGCCAAGATAATCACGATGGTGTGATCACTCACATAGAGCCAGACATCCTGGAATGTGAAGTCAAGTGGGCCTTAGAAAGCATCACTACAAACAAAGCTAGTGGAGGTGATGGAATTCTAGTTGAGCTATTTCAAATCCTGAAAGAAGATGCTGTGGAAGCGCTGCACTCAATATGCTAGCAAATTTGGAAAACTCAGCAATGGCCACAGGACTGGACAAGGTCACTTTTCATTCCAATCCCAAAGAAAGGCAATGCCAAAGAATGCTCAAACTACCACACTATTGCACTCATCTCACATGCTTGTAAAGTAATGCTCAAAATTCTCCAAGCCAGGCTTCAGCAGTACATGAACTGTGAACTTCCAGATGTTCAAGCTGGAACATCTGATCCTCTGGTTCATAGGAACCAGAGATCAAATTGCCAACATCCGCTGGATCATGGAAAAGGCAAGAGAGTTCCTGAAAAACATCTATTTCTGCTTTATTGATTATGCCAAAGCCTTTGGCTGTGTGGATCACAATAAGCTGTGGAAAATTATGAAAGAGATGGGAATACCAGACCACCTGACTTGCTCTTGAGAAATCTGTATGCAGGTCAGGAAGAAACAGTTAGAACTGGACATGGAACAACAGACTGGTTTCAAATAGGAAAAGGAGTACGTCAAGGCTGCATATTGTCACCCTGCTTATTTAACTTCTATGCAGAGTACATCATGAGAAATGCTGGGCTGGAAGAAGCACAAGCTGGAATCAAGATTGCCGGGAGAAATATCAATCACCTCAGATATGCAGATGACACCACCCTTATGGCAGAAAGTGAAGAGGAACTAAAAGCCTCTTGATGAAAGTGAAAGAAGAGAGTGAAAAAGTTGGCTTAAAGCTCAACATTCAGAAAACGAAGATCATGGCATCTGGTCCCATCACTTCATGGGAAATAGATGGGGAAATAGAGGAAACAGTGTCAGACTTTATTTTGGGTGGCTCCAAAATCACTGCAGATGGTGATTGCAGCCGTGAAATTAATGGACGCTTACTCCTGGAAGGAAAGTTATGACCAACCTAGATAGCATATTGAAAAGCAGAGACATTACTTTGCCAGCAAAGGTCCGTCTAGTCAAGGCTATAGTTTTTCTAGTGGTCATGTATGGATGTGAGAGTTGGACTGTGAAGAAAGCTGAGCACCGAAGAATTGATGCTTTTGAACTGTGGTGTGGGAGAAGACTCTTGAGAGTCCCTTGGACGGCAAGGAGATCCAACCAGTCCATTCTAAAGGAGATCAGCCCTGGGTGTTCTTTTGGAAGGAATGATGCTAAAGCTGAAATTCCAGTACTTTGGCCACCTCATGCAAAGAGTTGACTCATTGGAAAAGACTCTGATGCTGGGAGGGATTGGGGGCAGGAGAAAAAAGGGATGACAGAGGATGAGATGGCTGGTTGGCATCATCGATTTGATGGACGTGAGTTTGAGTGAACTCCGGGAGTTGGTGATGGACAGGGAGGCCTGGCGTGCTGCAATTCATGGGGTCGCAAAGATTCGGACGCGACTGAGCAACTGAACTGAACATATAGAGAGTAAGGAAATGAAGAGCTCTATGCTGGCCATTCAGATTTAATGATCATAGGGAAAAAGTGATCATGTCATGTCCGACTCTTTGTGACCCCAATGACTGTAGCCCACTAGGCTCCTCTATCCATGGTATTTGGCATTGGAATTTTTTTGGCCACAAAGCATGAGGGATCCTAGTTCGTGACCAGGGATTGAATGTGGACCCCTTCCCCCAACACTGTAAGGAGAAATCTTAACCTCTGGACTGCTAGGGAAGCCACCTTGCTTCCCTTTTTTTAAAACATAAAATGGAAACATTGTAATTACAGTTGAAACCTCCTGACCCCAGACTTGTTTATTTCCAGCAGTCCTGAGATGTAACTATGATGCTGTAGTTTGTATCATTCTCTGCCATGTTTTTATATCTTCTTAGATGTTGATGTTATGTCAGCAGTCATCACATACATCATCTGTGGCATCCTGCAACTTGATCTTTTTTGTCCAGATGTATTTTAGAGATTTATCTATGATAGAATGTATATCACTCCAGCTCATTTGTTAAATGCTATATTGCCTTCCAGTTTTAAATATATTCCAATTTCTTTGTCCATTCCTTGATGCGTATTTGGGGGTATGACCAATTTTTTCTTATTATAAACAATATCGGAATAAACATGTTTCACTTGCACGCATGCAAGTGTCTCTATACATCTAGAAACAGCTGAAGCTAACTGGTGGTTGCACCAGGTTACAGTTCAATGACATGTAATGGTTCCTGCTGCTTCCTGCCATCTCTGACACTTGACAAGACTAACCTTTACCAGCCTCTTTCATGGTGTGAAAGGATGTTTATTTTTAATATGCATTTCCTTTTTTTCTTTTTTATCTTGCCATAGATGTTAACTCTCTGAGCCCTGGATATTCTTTCAGCAAATGCCTTTTTGCTTAAGAGAACCAGACTGAGTTTCTCTAATGAGTGATTTGCATCCTTATCTTCTGTCCCTGTTCAGACTTGACTCCATGGAGGCAGAGATGCTGGGTTCAGCGTCTACCCTATGTCCGTCGAGGAGCATGAAGAAAGCTGATGCCTGGTTCACAGACTCCTCCTTCCTCAAGGGCTGAGGGGTTGGAGGCTGGCAGAGTATCCAGGGCTCCTGGCCCACCTGACTCTTACTAACCCACATCATGTATGCTCAGAAAGGGTTTAGGGAGCTCTGCCCTACCCCATGTGTAAGAGGAAAGGGATTTAGACACAGGGAAAATGGACTGTTTGGTTAAAAAAGAATATGGTGTCTATTCTTCTTCCTCAGTTTTTCTTTCCTTATATTGGATGATTAAGGTAACCACTTCACATGTCTAGAAAAATCCTTTAACATTTTAGAGATACAAAACAATAAATTTTATAAGTAAGTTATAAACCCTAGCAGAAAAAGAGACACAAAGCCAACATCCGACTTACTGAAAACATTATGATAATGTTTGTTTTCCTGTCAACTGCTATGCTGAATTTTATGTTTATCACTTCTTTTCTTCTTCAAAGTAATTTCCCACTTAAGAATATATCTCTAAGGCACATATTGAGTGCTTTTGGATGGTTTTACATTAAAAATGTAGACAGGCTTCTGGTTTCCTTTGTTCGTTCAATATTATTGCTCATATTTTTGTTCTTATAAATGTAGTTGCAGTTATTTCATCTTCACTATGTAACATTATATTATGTGACTGTAACACAGTTAGTTTTTCAGATTCTTGTAGATATTTGGATAGTTCCCAATTCCACCCCACCCCTGGTCCATTAATACGAACTTGCCTCCTCAGTTCAGTTCAGTCACTCAGTCATGTCTGACTCTTTGAAACCCTGTGGACTGCAGCAGGCCAGGCCTCCCTGTCCATCACCAATTCCAGAGCTTACTCAAACTCATGTCCATTGAGTCGGTGATGCCATCCAGCCATCTCATCCTCTGTTCTCCCCTTCTCTTCCTACCTTCAATCTTTCCCAGCATCAGGGTCTTTTCAAATGAGTCAGTTCTTCCCATCTTGTTGCCAAAGTGTTGGAGTTTCAGCTTTAGCATCAGTCCTTTCAGTGAATATTCAGGACTGATTTCCTTTAGGGTGGACTGGTTGGATCTCCTTGCAGTCCAAGGGACTCTCAAGAGTCTTCTCCAACACCACAGTTCAAAAGCATCAATTCTTCAGTGCTCAGCTTTCTTTATGGTCCAACTCTCACATCCATACATGACTACTGGGAAAACCATTTGATTAGAAGGACCTCTGTTGGAAAAGTAATGTTTCCGCTTTTTAATATGCTGTCTAGGTTGGTCATAACTTTTCTTCCAAGAAGCGAATGTCTTTTAATTTCATAGCTGCAGTAACCATGTGCAGTGATTTTGGAGCCCCAAAAAAGAAAGTGTCACTGTTTCCATTGTTTCCCCATCTATTTGTCATGAAGTAATGGGACCACGTGCCATGATCTTAGCTCTCTGAATGTTGAGTTTTAAGCCAACTTTTTCACTCTCCTCTTTCACTTTCATTAAGAGGCTCTTTAGTTCTTCTTTGCTTTTTTCCATAAGAATGGTGTCATCTGCGTATCTGAGGTTATTGACATTTCTCCCTGCAGTCTTGATTCCAGCTTGTGCTTCATCCAGCCCAGAATTTCGCATGATGTCCTCTGCATATAAGTTAAATAAGCAGGGTGACAATATACAACCTTGACATACTCCTTTCCCGATCTGGAACCAGTCTGTTATTCCATGTCCAATTCTAACTGTTGCTTCTTGACCTGCATATAGGTTCCTCAGGAGGCAGGTAAGGTGGTCTGGTGTTCCCATCTCTTTAAGAATTTTCCACAATTTGTTGTGATCCGCATAGTCAAAAGCTTTGGTGTAGTCAATAAAGTAGAAGTAGATGTTTTTCTGGAACTCTCTTGCTTTTTTGATGATCCAACAGATGTTGGGAATTTACTGTCTGTTTCCTCTGCCTTTTCTAAATCCAGCTTGAACAGCTGGAAGTTCATGGTTCACGTATTGTTGAAGCTTGGCTTGGAGGATTTTGAGCATTACTTTGCTAGCATGTGAGATGAGTGCAGTTGTGTGGTAGTTTGAGCATTCCTTGTCATTGCCTTTTTTTGGGATTGGAGTGAAAAGTGACATTTTCCAGTCCTGTGGCTACTGCTGAGTTTTCCAAATCAGCTGGCATATTGAGTGCAGCACTTTCATAGCATCATCTTTTAGGATTTGAAACAGCTCAACTGGGATTCCATCACCTCCACTAAACTAGCTTTGTTCATAGTCATGCTTCCTATGGCCCACTTGACTTTACATTCCAGGATGTCTGGCTCTAGGTGAGTGATCACACCATCGTGATTATCTGGGTCATGAAGATCTTTTTGCACAGTTCTTCTGTGTATTCTTGCCACCTCTTCTTAATATATTCTGCTGCTGTTAGGTCCCTACCATTTCTGTCCTTTATTGTGCCCATCTTTGCATGAAATGTTCCCTTGGTATCTCAAATTTTCTTGAAGAGATCTCTAGTCTTTATCATTCTGTTGTTTCCCTCTATTTCTTTGCGTTGATCACTGAGGAAGGCTTTCTTATCTGTCTTTGCTATTCTTTGGAACTCTGCATTCAAATGGGTATATCTTTCCTTTTCTCCTTTGCCTTTCACTTCTCTTCTTTTCTCAGTTATTTGTAAGGCCTCCTCAGACAACCATTTTGCCTTTTTGCATTTCTTTTTTTGGGGGATGGCCTCAAGACACTCACAGCAAGTCTGGGTCAGTCTCTTGTGGGGTCACTTCTCCTTTCTCCTGGGTCCTGACGCACACATGGTGCCCTCCCAGAGTCTGTTTCCCGAGTCCTGTGTAAGTTCTGGCAGCTGTATAGTGGGGTTAATGGCGACCTCCTCCAAGAGGGCTTATGCCATACCCAGGTCTGTACCCAGAGCCCCTGCCCCTGCAGCAGGACACTGCTGAACTTGCCTCCAAATGGAGTGGAATAGCTGGAGTCTTGGGGTCACAGAGTTTGCAAGAACATCATCAGCTTTCAGGGTTACACTGCATTGTTTTCTGTGCTCACAGTGCTCCTCAGCCTTGCCAAGGTCTAATGTCCGAGTTCTTGAATCACCGTGACTTGGTGTCTCACTGTGGTTTTTTAGTTTTGATCTCCCTGATCACTAACAAGGCTGAGCTACTTTCCATACATTTCTGTGTGAAATATGTATTCACAGTTTTCCCTCTTTTTCCCCCCATTTGGATCGTGATATCTGTCTGCTCTTGCTACCAAAAATATTGCCTCACAAACTTCCCCAAGCTCGAGCATCTTAAAACACCACCTGCTTATTTGCACAGTCACGAATCTTTAGGTGGTTTGAGATGTGGCCGATCTGAGCTGGGCCTACCTGGGTGGTTCATGTCAGGCTTCAGGCTCGGCATGCTGGGCCTGGCTGCAGGCTGTGCATCGGCTTGGGTGTGCTTTACCTCTGTTCATCCTGGGGCCTGCTCTGAGGGGGAGAAGGGTAACTCAGCATGCTTTGTGAACAGTGGGTGTTGCACTGCAGTGGGGCCGGGACTGGTTGTCACTGCACATTTCAAGCCTTGGCTCTCATTGTATCTGTCGACTGCCAAACAAGTGTTAGGACAAACCCAAGGCAAGTGCATTTGGTCCAAGTGGAGCCACAGCAAGAGTGAGGATGTGACACTAAATTCCAGGAGAGTCGAGAATTCAGGCTAAGAAAAGTGAAGGGACGAACAGAGATAGTTCATGTAAATGGTGAGCAAAACAGAACAGGGGGTAGCTATGCTGATAGCAGACAACATAGGCTCAAGTCAAAAACTCTTGCTAGAGGCAAAGAAGAGTATTACGTAATGATCAAGCGGTCAATCAGCCAGGAAGAAATAACAATTATAAATACGTATGTATTTAACTTCAGAGCACCTCAATGTAAAGCAAGCATGAACAGAAGTGGAAGGAGACCCAGACAATAACAGGTGCAGCAGAAGACTTCAGCACCCACTTTCAGTGATGGGTGGAGGATCTGAGAGAAGGTCAGTAAGGAGACGGAGGCTTTGAACTACACTGTGGACAAATGAACCCAACAGAAGAAACAAACAAACAAACAAAAAACAGAGCTTTCTACCCGATAATGGCAGAATATCCTTTCTTTTCAAGTACATATGAAACTTTCTGCAGGATTAGTCATATCTTAGTTCACGAAACACGTCTTAAGAAATTTAAAATGATTGAAGTCATGCCAAGTACCTTTACAGTCAGAATGGAGTGAAAGTAGAGATCAGTAGCAGGAGAAAAACTGGAAAATTCACAAATAGGTGGAAATAGAATAACAAATTCTTGAACAACCATTGGGTCAAATAAGAAATCTGAAAGGAAATTGGAAAATACCTTGAGAGAAATGAAACTGAAAACACAACATACCAGAACATAGGGGATACAGCAAAAACAGTACTAGGATAGAATTTATTGTGCTAAATTCCTCCATTAAAAAAGAGGAAAGATCTCAAATAAGCTAAAGTGGAAAAAGGAGAAGAGACTAAACCCAAAGTTAGCAGAAGGACAAAAATAGCAAAGGATTGGGCAAAAATAAATAAGATAGAAAAAAAAACCCCAACTCTTGAATTGATATTTTTGAGAAGATAAACAATATATTGACAAATCCTTAGCTAAAGTAATTAACCAACAGAGGGAAGATTCAAATAAAATCAGAAGTGAAAGAGGATATAACTGATACCACTGAAATAATAAGGATCATAAGAGATTACCATGAACAGTTATATGCCAAGACACTGGATGTGTGCGTGCTGTCGTTCAGTCGTGTCCAGCTGTTTGTGACCCCCATGGACTGTAGCCCACCAGGCTTCTCTGTCCATGGAATTCTCTAGGCAGGAATACTGGAGTGGATTGCCATGCCCTCCTCCAGGGGATCTTCCCGACTGAGCGGTCGAACTGCGCTGCAGGCAGATCTTCCCACAAGGGAAGCCCCTTCCTGGGGGATACTGTGTGAATTAATCTTTTACTGTTAAGCTGACTGTGCATTTCTGGTCATGCTAACACTTTTGTATGTTGCTGGATTCAATCTGCTAGTCTTTTGTTGAAGACTTTTATACCTATATTTATAAGGGATATGGGTCTGTCCTTTTCTTGTGATATCTTTGATTTTGAAATCAAGATAATAGTGATCTCATGGAATGAACTTAAAGTATTCCTTTCTCTTCTCTTTTTTTTTGGGAAGAGTCTGTGTTGTGTAAACTTGAGCAATGTTTCCTCATTTGTGAAAAGGAGGTGATAATGGCTTAAAGAAAGTTGCGTTGCCGCGGGTCCCGGCGGCACTGAGCCGCCGGCGTTTCCCAGCGCGGCCGCCCGAGGCCGGGGAAGCCATGGGCGCCAGGACCCCGCCGCCGCCGCCGCCGCCGCATTCCCAGTTGCAGGAAGAGAAAGTAAATGTCTAGGGAAACCTCATGGACAATCTCCACAATAGATGATAACAAAAAGCAATCCAGATGGGGTGCAGGTGCTGTAAAATGATACAAAGCTATCTCTTCGATCCAGTTCACGTGCCCTCCCCTGGTTACGTTAACGAAGTGAACAGCTGCAAGTTAGATGAAGAGGACACTCTTAAATTGAAAGACAAACAGAGCAGCGAAATCCTGGTGCACAAGGGTGACCCTCCTAGTGAGGGCTGCAAGAGGACTGCGAGCGGGAGCGGAACAGCCTCTCCACAGGAGCCCTGCGGGCTTCCCCGAGGACCACGCCTCTTGGGGGATGCTGTGGAGGGACCCTGGGCAGAGAAGACTAGCGGGGCCGTCAATGGCGTCGGCCCCGCTGCTGTTCTGCAACTCAGTGGTGAGCCGGGGCCCCCTCAGGGAGCCAGAGACTCCTGGGCCAGTGCTGCAAACAAAGGTCACCCGACTCAGCCCTTCCCTGAAGGAGGGAGTGCCAGAGAGCTGGACTGCATGCAGCTGGCCTCGGGAGAGACGCAGGTCATCGGGAACGCGGGCTCTGGCGCGCCATCCACGGCCGGGCTTGCCGCCTGGGAAGTCCCAGCCCATGTCCTCCAGACACCCACCCCGGACTACCCTCCGCTTTGCGGCTCAGCTGAAGACAACGCTGATCACGTTGATCACCAAGAGAAGGACCATCTTTTCAAGATCCACTCTGAGAAGGAGCCCCAGGAGGGTGCTCACCCGCCGGCAGGGGAGTGTGGTTTGAATATGCCCTTCTCTGCAAAGAGAAGCTGGGATTCATTAAACGAGGCCGTGACAACTGAAATCCCAAGTGTCTACTTTGACAAAGACGATCCTGCTCAGGACGTGCCTGTGGTCGATTCCAGAAACGGGTGGGAGGAGGCCCCTGGCTCCCCCGGAGACCGGAGCTGGGAGACGGTGGATCAGGATGCGGAGGTGGCCGAAGCCCTCGCAGCCTTAGAAGCAGCTACTGCGGGAGAAGATGTAGATGAGGCCGAGTAGGGGAGGGGATTCTCCAGGCAAATAAGCTAGTGACGATCTGGTCGCTCGGGGCTAGGTTTGCTCCTAAAACCCAGAGCTGATAAATGCAGCATATACAGCTGCAGCCTTACAGGAGGTTGACACCCAGCGCCAGTTGTGATGGATGTGAGCTTCAGTGCCATGCTGCTTGTTCACCACGAAGAGTACCACCGTCGAGATGGGCTAAAGCTCAAGAGACTGTAAGTCAGAGTGGACCACGGTGCTGGCATCCACAGAACATGCAGACCTTAAACACCCTGCTGGCCAACCCGCACAACTCCCGCACAACGCGTGGTGCAGGTGTTTGTGAGAACGCCCTGGAATCCCAATGAGAATCCGAGGGAAAGAGATTCCCAGGACATTCTGTTGGAGTGTAAAATTCCTTACCTTGCTTTTGAGAGCCAAACATTATACCCAGTCAAGGAAAGGTAACTACCCCCATTTAAAGTGCCTAATGTACCCCCCAGAGCATGGCTTACCTTCAGGGACAGTCACCCAGGGAACCAATCACTAACCACTTGTTGGACAGAGAGTGGAGCTTGGCAGCTTTCAGGGTAGAGCAGGAGCCACCTGTAAACAAATGGTTAGTCATTAGCTGTGATATCAGGCCACCTTGACCTTAACTTTTTTACATTATTACTTTTTCATCTCCTTTGGGATTGGGGAGTTTGGTCAAAAGACTTCTTTGTTTAAAATTCAGGTTTTTAAGTTTGTGAGATTTGGAACAGCAAAGAGAGAGATGGAGTGTTTTGTGCCATATAATGTCTGATTGTGATTAAACAATAACAACATAAAAAAAAAATAAAGAAAGTTGCGTTGTCATAAGAATTAATTAATACGAATGAACTGAAAGTCTGTCTGTAGAGGAGATCCAACCGTGCCAGGTGCAAGTGGGCGCTCAGCTCACATTAGCTGTTACTATCAATACAGGGAGTGGGGAGCTGCTGTCTGTGCCGAACTGCCCAGATGCATTCAGTTGTAATTACTTATGAATTTATTCAAACACCCACTACTATGTGTTACAGGTTCTGAGAATCAAGTGGACAAACACATTTTAGTCTGTTACATCTTTGGAATAATGGGAAATCAGTGCAGTAACTGGATATCTGTATTGCCTATTTTGGTGCTAAATTCACTTTATATTCTATGCAGCGACCTAGAAACAGCTGAAATATGCTTTTTCTAATCTATGTGGACGTTCTCTCCCTCTGGGAACACCACGTGAATTGCTCATTTGTAATTCTTTAAAGGCATGCATTATATTTCTTGTTAATATATGTGTGTTTCTTATCCATAGGGAGACCGTATGTGATTTACTGTTTAATCAGAAATGTTTTGGGGAGTGAAAGGCAGTGTTATTAGTAGTTATTTTAGGACAAGAGGTATAAGGCAAGACTGTGCTGGGTTATCCAGGGTGTATGAACACATGGTTCTCTCCTTCTCCAGAATGTCTGTTAAATCTTTCTTATATTCTGCAAGCATCTGTGACTGTCCTGATGATAGTAGATGATCAAGAAATATTTCTGGAGGAATTACCAAACAGCAACCAGACAGAGACAGACTGTACATTATTTTTATTGTTTATTTACTACTTTAATTTGAAGTATTGAAACTGTTCACAGGCTTTCTACTTGACAATCTAATTTGTCTGCTTAATTAGGGGGTCAGTAAGACAAGAGTTTGGCCACTTGCAGCCAGAAAATTCTATGAACCGTGAAGGAAAATAAAAGCAATTAAGGAAGAGGATTAATTTGAAAAATCAGCACACTATTTCCACATTCTTCACAGAAATACAGGTCATTTCTACATATTCCTGTCTTTTTGTTTAAACATGAAACACTAGAAGTTTCTTTAATTGGAATCGCTTAAAGTGACCTTGTCCTTTGTAGCAGGTGTTTGGGTGCTGTCACAGGAGTGCCCTGGGGCATAGCCCCACCTGCTGCTGCTCACCTTTGCTTCTTGTTTTCAAATCTGATGTTATTCCTCCTCGGTGCTGAAATTTTTTTTTTTTATTTCTCTAAAGCTCAGCAGGGAGGCATGTGGCTGACATGACATTTGGGACCCCTGGGAGTAGGCTGTGTATCCTGGAAAATCAGAATAATCCATTTATTTTGATGCTGGGGCAACGATATCAGGTTCAGTTTATGTCAAAAGAAGTATTGTGTTTGGTTGCTTAGAATACATGCTGCGAATTGATGGTCGAAGGAATTACATCAAACTCCCCGCTGGCTGTCTGTCTTTCTGTGTATCAGCCCGTCGGCCACCTGTCTATCTGTCTATCGATCCATCTGTCATCTGTCTACATACCATTCCTCTCCTTTGTATTGTATCTGATGGAATTTGTATCTGATTCCTTTTTCTTTTTTGTCTGACAGAATATATGGGCTGTTAAGTACCTTTTATATTTTTGCTTTATTATTTCTAAGTCTGAAGAGAATCTGCTACTAAATTGTAATTTGAAACTTCTCAGCATAAAAAATTTGAATTTTTTCCTTAATACATAATAATATACATTCAAGCTTTCTTGCTTTCTGAAACAAACTGAAGTTACTGAGATAATTACCAGGTATTATCAGGACAGATCACAGATGGTAAGGAGAAGATCCTTAGTAGCCAGACGATTTCAGTTTGACAAGCCATGGGGTGTTATTAGTCATACGCAGGCCAGCCTCGGTTGTGCTTAGCATGCAACAATACTTTGCTAGAGGCATCAGGTCTAAACTGTTCATTTGCATAGATGTTTGGAGTATTACCTGGAGCTAAACATGATCAATTGTATTTATATCCAACAAAATGAGTACAAAATTGAATTTAGCAGGAAAGTGTCCATTTTAAGGACATAAATATTATCTGGCCAGAAGCAAATGGCTGAGAGGAAGTGATGTTTGTGGGTTTTTTGTTTTTTGTATACCAAGGAGAAAGGGAGGGGAGTTACAGAGTTTGAGAACATGCTCATACTATTAGTAGTCATACCAGCACTCTAACAGGAGTATCATATGGGTGCAGAGCTAATATCTTCTGGGCTCCAGGCTTTTCTGTAGTTCAAGAGATGTGCGTATGCAGTTTGGGGCACGTGGGGAGTTTGTTGAGAGCGGCCTGTGGAGACAGTGAACAGGGGATCAGGCGTCCACAGTCCTGGTCATCAAGATGCTCACAGCCTCATAAGGGAGACACCTCTGCAGATGGAAACAGGAAGTGTCTGAAGTGTTGAGTGTTGTGGCTGAGACAAGGACAGGTGTGGTGCGTTTGAGGTAAGACACACACACCTTGTCCGTCAGAGCCGGAGATGAGCAAGGAAGGCTTTTCTCAAGGAGGCGCAACTGTTCAGTCACGTCCTGCAGAATGAGTAAGCGTGGGAGAGGCTGACAGAGGAGGCAGCGGCTCTGAGGTTGAGGGGCCAGCACCGTGCAGGACTGGGGAGCTGAGGGCACGTGGTGTCCAGAGGACAAGAGACCTGTGCTCATGGGGTGTGAGACTGAGGGGAAGGGGGTCAGTGAGTAGGAGCAGAGGGGACAATGAATTCAAGACACGCTGAGTAGATTCAACACCCCAACCTGGTGGGCATGTTGGGGGAAGGAAGGGAAAGACGAAGCGATGGTGGCTCTGGCAGAGTCAGGGCCGCCATTAGCTCAGAGGTGTTTTTGTTTGAATTAGAAAAAGACACATTTTCATCCTGGCAGGTAGAAACTCTGTGGCAGGAGGAATGGCCGGTGTACATGTTACTGAATCCAAGTTCACTATGCTCACTACAGGACAGGTCAATAAGTTGAATGCAAAGTGTTGAGACAAGGAATACAACTTTATTTGGAAAGCTGGCAGACCGAGAAGATGGCAGACTAATGTCTCAAAATAACCGTCTTATCCAGGTCTGGACATTAGGTTCTTTTATGGAACAAAGATAGGAGAGGAGGTAAGACATAAAAAGGCCATTAATCTTGCAAATATCTCCTGGAATGGTCAGCCTCAGGGAGGAAAGGTGTCTCTTTCTTCCTTCCTGTAGCCACCCACAGGTGGACAGGGTCCTGAACAAAGGCACTTTGGTTTAACATTCAGGCAGAAGAGCAGGTTCCCCAAGGCAGGTTATGTTTGGACAGAATCCTTTCAGTGCACAAAAGCAAAGGGAAGCAAAGGTTAAAGTAAAAGAAACAGATCCAACCAGGAGTCAGTTCTTCTCTGTAACATGCAGAGCCCAGGGTGAATGTCAGTTTTCACCAGCCCCTTGGCTCGGTGCTCTTGTGCAGTGCACAGTCTGAACAACTGTAGGAGCAGATATGGGCAGATGGGCAGCCACTGTCATCATTAGTGCAAATGGGAAGAGCAAGAGGAACTGGGAGGTCATGGGAGGGGCAGTCGTGTGCTCAGTGTGTAGTATTTAGGGTCATTGTTCAGGCTGTGTGTGGGTGATCAGTCACTTAGTCATGTCTGACTCTTTGTGACCCAGTGGGCTATAGCCCACCAGGCTCCTCTGTCCACGGAATTCTCCAGGCAAGAATACTGGAGGGGGTTGCCATTTCCTACTACAGGGAATCTTCCCAATGCAGGGATCAAACCCATATCTCTTGCATCTCCTGTACTGGCAATCAGATTCTCTACCACTGTGCCACTTGTGAAGTCTCACTATTCAGGTGGAAATATCAAATAAGAAGTCAGATATAAGATTCTAAAACACTGGGGACTACAGGTGATTTGGGTCCTTAAACTTAAAAAAAAATACATGTAAATTATAGTTAAAATTATTCATACTGTACAACCTTTTGAATCATGGCTCCAGTGGGACTCATATAATACTAAGTTTTGGTTCTCCAGAAAGGTTAATCTGCTCTGTCAAAAAAGTAATTCCAACTAACTTACTAAAAAATGTCTACTACTGTTTACTAATATACAAAGACTGGTCATGAGTAGCTGGATTGGTGAAGTTTTTTACTTTCTCTGCTGCAGACCACCGGGCTATGCCTTGTGTGATGGGGACCTAGTACCTAGAGTACCTCTGCCTTGACACTCTCAGAAAGTCAGACTGTGTGAGTAGAATCTGTACAGGTAAACTGCAGCCAATCCATATTGGTTAGGTCAGTTAAGCAAAAACCCAAAGTTTCATGAGAGGGAGGACCAAAAGAAATATCTTCTGGGTAAACCAGGCTTCCCAGGTGGCTCAGATGGTAAAGAATCTACCTGCCAGTGCAGGAGAGGTGGGTTCAATCCCCAGGTTGGGAAAATTCCCTGGGGAACGGAATGGCAACCCACTCCAGTAGTTTTGCCTGGAAAATTCCATGGACAGAAGAGCCTGTACAGTCCATGGGGTTGCAAAGAGTCAAACACAACAAAGTGACTCAAACTTTTTCTTTCACATAAGAGATGTTAAGAAGATCAGTAGATAGTGTACATTTGGGTGAATTCCACGTTCCACTATCTGTTTGCAGCTCATTGCCTGTGTCCCTTTTCATTATTTAAGCTAAAAATTTTAATACAGGATGCACGGTCACCTCTGTTGTTGCATTCACTGTGGAGGGAGATTCAGTCACTGAGGTCATGTCTGAATTTTGTTTGAAATATCAGTGGCATCCTTTACTTTCAATGTTACCCTTCTGGTTCTAAAGTGACATTTCCAGCCAGCCAAGCAAAATAGCACTGGCAGATTAAGCATTGAAAACGTCAAACTAATAATTGGGTGCTGTCTGAACATCTGCTTTTGAGACAGTAATGTCATACATATCTTGGATATGTAATAATTTTTAGATGCTGATATTAATATATGTCAGTGAACATCTTCCTAGACTAATATTTCCATGTATTTCAATGTAGGATTTTAAAACTATTTATGGTCTTCAATGTTATAGACACCCAGTTAAAAAAGATAAAATAGCACAGACAGGTATTAAAATTAAAATTCTCTATTGTACCCCCACCTGCTGTTAAACCCCCAGTCTTTTCATAAAGGAATCAACAAACAAAAAACCAAAACAGAAAGGTAAAAAACCCAAATCCTTTATGCATGTACACATATATACTTTATACATACGTATATACACCGGCAACTGTTGTTCTGAATTTGGCATTTTTGCACTTACATCTTAGAGACGCAGATCATCTCATTGTTTTCAGTGGTGCATAGCATTCCACTCTGTGATATACTGTAACTTATTTAAACAATGCCCCCACAGTACACATTTAGGTGGTTTTTATTTTTGGTCATCACACACTCAGTTACACCCAGTGTTCTTATTCCTATATCTTAGTATAATTTTGCAATTGACTCACAGGTAAAATCTCACCAGTAGAATTCTTGTCTTAAAGAGTTCATGCTTTAAAAATTTTGGTAAGCCTTTCATATCGTTCTTGGAAGAGGTCACCCCAGGTGATACTCTGTCTGACACAGTCCAGGAGAGTGCCTCTTGTCCTTGGGCAGCATTTGTGTCTCTTGCGTTTGACTTGCCTGCTGATCTGGGCTCCGTGGTGCTGCTGCAGACTCGAAGAGGGGGCTTCCCTGCCCTCTTAGACTCCTTCTCACATGATGCTTTTCATAACATCCCACACAGAGGTGGGTGTCACGTGGGTACCTCTGGTAGCCTTTGCCACCCACCACCCAGGGACTGACTGGCAAAGTGTAGCTACATGATAACTGGGGAAGCTAAGCATTTTTTTCAAAGTGATTTTATGGATGTTTAGCATGTATGTGGGTGTTCTGGGCATAAAACCCCAAAGCATATGTAGGCTGTAAAATTTCAAATTCCCTTCATAAAAATGCAAGTTTCTCAAATGAAAACAGGAAATTTTATTTGACTATACAAGAATAAAATATGTGTCGTCTAATTGTGGATATAAAATATCTGATACTGAATAAATGTTAGTTCCTGTTCTTCCTTTCCCTCTGCAGCTCTAAGAATCTGTGACTCTGATCTAATCAGTGAATTATGAACTTTGAGAAGTAGAAATACGAGGCATTATTTATTCTTATGCATCTCAAGTATTACTGAATTAAAGAGAGCTCACTTATGTTGAACAACGTATGTGACTTGAATCCAGGGTACATGTAGCCTTCAGAAAAAGAGAGGATCCCTGGGGGTCAGAGCTTGACCTTGAGGGGTGAAGAGGGCCTAACGTGTCCATATGTAATGCTTTATTTAGTTTATTTAGAAATAAAAATATCTAATGCATATGTGACATTGTTACAACAAATGGCACTTAAATCCAACCTGGTAAAATGTACAATGAGGGAATGAAATTTACTAGCTTAGAGTCTGGCTGTTCCATAAACAGCTAACCTTGAGAGAGAAGGATGTTGAAAGGTCACAGCTGAGATTGTCTGGCCAAAGAGGCGGTGGGATCCAGGGTGTGGGGCTGGAGGCGAATCTGACACCTGTGACGTCTGGCGGGATAGGAATGGCTGTAATGACTTGTCTGACTAGTGGATACTTCTGTTGGCAGTTTTGTAAGTGCATCTGGGGATGGGAGTCAGGATATTTAGATTTTGGTCTTTGGCTCAGATGGTAACTGGCTCCGTGACCAAGGTCAAGCCCTTTCCTAGACCAGGGCTCAGTTTCTTTGTCTCTAGAACGAAAGTCTTAGAAGACTTTGAGTTAGTGTTTGTCGCTCAGTCATGTCTGACTCTTTGTGACCCCATGGACTGTAGCCGACCAGTCTCCTCTGTCCATGGGATTCTCCAGGCAAGAATGCTGGAGTGGGTTGTCAATTTTCTTCATCAGAGGATCTTTCTGACACAGGGATTGTACCTGCTGTCCTGCATTGCTGGCAGATTCTTTACAGTCTGAGCCAACCAGGGAAGCCCTAGAAGATTTTTAAGGGCTTTTTAATTTCAACGAGGCTCAGTGTTGGTACACAGTGAGCAAGTAAGATGAGCGAAGTGCATGTGGGTGGCCAGGCTCATGGGATCTTGACTGAAGAATAGAGAAAGTTGAACTTGATGTTGTGGGTACTGGACCCGACATACTGACAGGAGGGGGGCATGGCTGGCTGCAGCAGGGGCAGAGAAATTTTTTTTTTTATCATGTCCTTAGATAATGAAAAAGTGTTTAGAATAGGGTTATTTTAAGTTCTTACTTTTCAATAGCATCAATTTAAAAAAAAATCATTTTGTTCCTCCATGTATTGGCTTCATGCCCCATATATGACTTGATACCAGTTTGCATCAGCCAGTGGAATCCATTTACATGTGGAGGAACCATAGAAAGGAGATGTTAATAAAAGCAGTTTCGATTTTTTCTCCCTTTTTTAGTGTGTTAGCAGATGCTGTTTTAACGTATACCTGAGATTTTGTTTTTGTTCAGGTATAGCTATGTAAACAGATGGAGCCGATTTCGATTGAAAAGATAGTTTGTGATTCACATTTCCCAAGAGTAGGGGTCCCTTCACCGGAGCAGGACCCTGTGGGGAGGCCCCAGAGTCGGGCAGAGGGGAATAGTGGGAAGGGAAAAACTCAGGCAGGGGCCTTTGTTTGGTTTTCTGGGATATGAATGGGGAAGCAAGGTCAGCAAGCTGAGCAGGTTCAAGATCAGCTAGGCTGGATAATTCCAGTGGTCTCCGGCTACAAAGGCTGTCTCTGATTGTCCAGTACCTGGCCCTGGGGTTGGTTTAGGGCAAGCGGAGAGTGTCCCAGACTGCAGGAGCCGGTAAGGAGAGGGAGTGAGCTATGGAGTCAGGCGTGCTTGGCTTGCATGTCAGAGGTGTGACCTCGGCAGGCTGTTTGCTGTCTCCAGGGATTGGCTCACACTGAGAGGGACAGTCCCTCCCCTGTCCACATGGCCCTCACATGTCAATCATGGAATACAGAAAATAAAAATCATGATGAATACAAATAGGAAGAAGATATTCCATTTAGGATATTTGAACAAAATGAGGGCGTTTTGGCCTCTGCGTCTGCATCTCAGTTCCAGTAGAGCAATGGGAAGCCGCTCTGCCTGTATTTTTGTCTGAAAGGTTAATCTAAGTTATCTTCAGTCTGTGTCCCACTTGGGATCAGAGCAAAAGGGAATTTTGAAAAGCAGACTTGACACAGCGGGTGAAATTTAAAGAGTAGTCTATTATTGGAGATGCTGCATAGGATTTTAGCATTTTCTGTGGTTCTGGAAAGCAGTTGGTACCGCCCTTCATTCTTATGAAAGAGGGATGATGGCAGGATACTTGGACATCCTGTGATCAAGGACTTGTCTGACAGTGAGCGAAGGGAAGGGCATCATCTGATGGCTCCAGGCTTACGGCCTGAAACTGCCAGACGCACATTAATGGGCGAAAGTCCTTCAGTTTCACTTCCTTGATTGGAATTCTTGGACAGGGAACTCTAGGCAGTGATTAATTGCAAAACATCACTGCAATGTGTCCTAAAAGTATATAATGCATCTGGGGCTGTCAGGAGGGAACAGAATGGCCAGCCTTTTGGGTTGTTTTCCAACCTCATAATCCTGGCTTCCAAAACCACAGATTTTAAGTTGGCTAATGGAAATGTACCATAGCAAGAGACTCATTTTATGTTCCTTAAACTATTATCTCCCCTTGTTCAGAGCAGTGGGTTTCCCCCCCAACCCCCAAAGCTTTTATTTTCAGTTTTCAGAACTAAAGTTGGAAACCTAAGAAGGCACAGTGATGGTTTTGTTTCTCTCAATTCATCCTAATTTCCTGAAGTGTGCTGGTAAGGGAGGATAAGGAAAAGTGCTCATTTTTCCCTTAAAAAAAATTAACTCTATTCATAATAGCAGTGTGGATTTGTAACCTTTATGAGATAATTAATTAGTCTTGACAGAAGCAAAGAATGTTAAAGCAAGCAGGAGCTTTGGAGAACATTTAGTCCAATACCTTTATTTTTCAGACAAAAAGAAATCAGGCCCAGAGAATACATGTCACTTGTTTCCAGTTACTCAGCTCTTCGTAAGGTTGGGATTCAGCCTTAGGTTACCTGACCCACAACCCAACATTTTTCCTGCTCTATCATATGATGTTATATCATTTTTTATTTGCAAAACTGTTCTAGAAATGAGGTCAGTGTATCATAAGGAAATGTAAATTTTTTTCTGTAATACAAAATCATGATCTTTAATGCATCTATCTACACATCTATAATCTTCAGTTCAGTTCAACCACTCAGTCATGTCCGACTCTTTGCGACCCCATGGACTGCAGCACACCAGGCTTCCCTGTCCATCACCAACTCCTGGAGCCTGCTCAAACTCAAATCCATTGAGCTGGTGATGCCAGCCAACCATCTTATCCTCTGTCGTCCTGTTCTCCTCCTGCCTTCAGTCTTTGCCAGCATCAGGGCATTTTCTAATGAGCCAGCATATATAACCTTGTTCCATCCTAAAACACACACACACACACACACACAGGAGGACTTTGAGTAATTTAGCTTTGAACAAAGGTAATGTTATTTTTGTGAGGAATAGGCTTCTATCTATCTAGGCAGCATTTCAATAGCAAGAAAAAAATTGTGAACCAAACATTCTCATCCACTCACTGAGTGACAGACAGCATATTATGTATTTCTTTTTATGTTTGAATGATACAGTGATTATACAAATGCTTCAGTAGCTGCTGTGCTCATATAATCAGCCCTGTTTCTTGTTACCATTTCAGTTTCACTGTAGAACCTTTATGAGAAGAGACTTGTGTTGTTTTGAATTATGTAAATTTCCTGTGCAATGACTGGGTAGAGAGGGATAGAGTTGAGGTGAGGAGCTGCCATAGAAAATCATACCTGATACAGTGCATCATTTCAAGTTTGTAGTGGAGCAGAGGTTGATAGGACTGGATTGTTGACTCCCCACTCCCACCCGACCCGCTGCCTCATGGCTGTGGCCTTGCAGTGCTTTGTGTGGTCCACAGACCTTTGGCAGCGGCTTCATCGGGGGGCTTGTTGGAAACTCCTGCTCTCAGGCTCTTCCAAGATCCATGGAATCCAAATCTGCAAGTTAACAAGCTCCTCAGGTGATTCAAGCTCAGAGAATGAGATGGTTGGATGGCATCACTGACTAAATGGACATGAGTTTGAGTAAGTTCCAGGAGATGGTGATGGACAGGGAAACCTGGCGTGCTGTAGTCCTTGGGGTCACAAAGGGTCAGACTCGACTGAGCGACTGAACTGAACTGAACAGGTGATTTACAGGCATGTTACAGTTTGAGGAGCACTGGGTTGTAGCATGTTTTATAAGGATGTAGCTATATTACTCGCGCAAAGACATCCAAGATAACTTTGGGCATGAAATCTGTGGGGCACCCAAGTACCGTTCTTGAACCTGGCATCCATGCCTTCAGTCTCCTTGGACCCAACTGGTCTACTTCTGGAAAGTCTTTCGTATGCATCCTGGCATGCGTGCAAAACGCCCCGAGTGCTGTTTTTTTCCACTGCAGCTTTATGTGGTTGGAAAACAAATTGGAAACAACCTAGACATCCATAAGTGTGTAATCAGTTAAATAAATCATGAAATAGCCATTCAGTGTGATACTATGTAACTGCAAATAGAAGGCGTATGCTCTCACAACCTGATACAGACCTCCAAGGTATTTTAAGTGAAAAGAAAGATAGAAAACAGTGCCATCTTTGTGCACAACAATAAGAAAATAAATTCATTTTCTTATATTTTTATAAAGAAAACTTTGCAAGGATATGTCAAAATCTAGTAAAAATGATTATTTAGGTGGAGGTATTATGAGTTAGCCAGATGGGAGAGGATGGGGCAGGGGAAGAGAATTTTCACTATCTTTCAGTTCAGTTCAGTTCAGTTCAGTCACTCAGTCATGTCCAACTCTTTGCGACCTCATGAATCGCCGCACGCCAGGCCTCCCTGTCCATCACCATCTCCCAGAGTTCACTCAAACTCACGTCCATCGATTCCGTGATGCCATCCAGCCATCTCATTCTCTGTTGTCCCCTTCTCCTCCTGCCCCCAATCCCTCCCAGCATCAGAGTCTTTTCCAATGAGTCAACACTTCACATGAGGTGGCCAAAGTATTGGAGTTTCAGCTTTAGCATCATTCCTTCCAAAGAAATCCCAGGGTTGATCTCCTTCAGAATGGACTGGTTGGATCTCCTTGCAGTCCAAGGGGCTCTCAAGAGTCTTCTCCAACACCACAGTTCAAAAGCATCCATTCTTCGGCGCTCAGCCTTCTTGACAGCCCAACTCTCACATCCATACATGACCACAGGAAAAACCAAAGCCTTGACTAGATGGAACTTAGACGACAAAGTAATGTCTCTGCTTTTGAATATGCTATCTAGGTTTAATGTTTCTCTATTTTTACCTTGAATCATAAGAACTCAGAATAAATTATGTGTATTGACTAAGGCATCTCAAGGAATCTATCATAGTCAGTTCTGTGTGACTTTATAAGCAAATGGCAGCCTGACACAGTCATCTTCAGCCTTGTTGGTTTGCTCACCAGGTCAGTAAAGAAACTTCAGTCACATGTCTGGACATACACGGATTATTTGTTTACTCAAAGTTAATGTGATCTACTTTTATACAAACTGTATTTTGTACCTCAAAGCCGTAGACTAAAAAATAAACAAAAAGTACAATATAAAAATGAAATTAATAATGTTTAACAGTTAAAAACTAGTTTGCTCTCATTAAACTATTAACATGCACGATTCTTTTTTGAAGCCTTGATTCAGAGCGTTGTGTTGCTTATTATCTGAAGTCTTCTTTTAAGGTTTAGTTTTAGTGGCTGTCATGGTTGGGCGACCAACCCTCCTGGTTTGTCTTGGACTGAAGGGTCCCTCAGATATAGGACTTAAGTGCTGTGACCAGTTCAATTCCAGGCACACTAGGACAGTCCATCACCCTGGTCTGAAGGAAATGATTGTTGGCCAAACTTACTAAACCCTGATACTCCTTTACCAGCATCACCCATCAGTTATACAGTCAGCTACTGAATTTTCATCTTCTGTGATGACAATCAGTTTTTCCTGGAAGCTAATGAATAGTGTTGCATATTTATAGTCCCAAAAGTGAGTTGAAAGCCCACTGAAGCTCTTAATTTGAAAGATTCTAAAATTGGGAAACTCTGTCCCTTGAATTATGAGTTTTTAACAGAAGCATGCCTTGTTTATGGGCTTCCCTGGTGGCTCAGGTGGTAAAGAATCTGCCTGCAATGCAGGTGACCCAGGTTTAATCCCTGGGTTGGGAATGGCTACCCACTCCATCTTGTTTATGGCCACAAAATTATGTAAATAAGGCACGTATCTGGATAGATGCTCTTGGAGTTCAGTTCAGTTCAGTTGCTCAGTTGTGTCCAACTCTTTGCGACCCAATGAGCTGCAGCACGTCAGACTTTCCTGTCCAATACCAACTCCCAGAGCCTACCCAAACTCATGTCCATTGAGTCAGTGATGCCATCCAACCATCTCATCCTCTGTCGCCCCTTTCTCCTCCTGCCCTCAATCTTTCCCAGCATCAGGGTCTTTTCAAATGAGTCAGCTCTTCACATCAGGTGGCCAAAGTATTGGAGTTTCAGCTTCAACATCAGACCTTCCAATGAACACCCAGGACTGATCTCCTTTACGATGGACTGGTTGGATCTCCTTGCAGTCCAAGGGACTCTCAAGAGTCTTCTCCAACACCACAGTTCAAAAGCATCAATTCTTTGGTGCTCAGCTTTCTTCACAGTCCAACTCTCACATCCATACATGACTACTGGAAAAACCATAGCCTTGACTAGAAGGACCTTTACTGTCAAAGTAATGTCTCTGCTTTTTAATATTCTATCTAGGTTGGTCATAACTTTCCTTCTAAGGAGTAAGCATCTATTAATTTCATGGCTACAATCACCATCTGCAGTGATTTTGGAGCCCCCCAAAATAAAGTCTGCCACTGTTTCCACTGTTTTCCCATCTATTAGCCATGAAGTGATTGGACTGGATGCCATGATCTTCGTTTTCTGAATGTTGAGCTTTAAGCCAACTGTTTCATTCTCCTCTTTCACTTTCATCAAGAGGCTTTTAGTTCCTCTTCACTTTCTGCCATAAGGGTGGTGTCATCTGCATATCTGAGGTGATTGATATTTCTCCCGGCAATCTTGATTCCAGCTTGTGGTTCTTCCAGCCGAGCATTTCTCATGATGTACCCTGCATATAAGTTAAATAAGCAGGGTGACAGTGTACAGCCTTGGTGTACTCTTTTTCCTATTTGGAACCAATCTGTTGTTCCATATCCAGTTCTAACTGTTGCTTCCTGACCTGCATACAAGTTTTTCAAGAGGCAGGTCAGGTGGTCTGTATTCCCATCTCTTTCAGAATTTTCCACAGCTTATTGTGATCCACACACTCAAAGACTTTGGCTCTTGGAGTACCTTTCAAAAAAGAAGGGATTCTCTTAGTCTTTGTTGAATGGTTGGCTTTCCTCCAGGTCGCTGTGAGCCTGATGCACTGCTGGCTGCGGGAACAGAACCTCTTCGGGGTCACTTTTGTTGTCCATGGTTTCTTCACAGGGATTTTTGAAGGCATTTGTCCACTCTGGGAGGATTGGTGGGACTAAACTTGGACTTGGATGTTACCCTAACTGAGCTTGTAAACTGTAGTGTTTAATAGGTCCCAGCAGGCTAAAAACTGTGGGGTGGGATGAGGGGCTTGATGGGGGCAGAGGTGTTCCTCTCCCGTCACCCTGCCTTTGATCCTTACTTCTGTCATGTTTAAGCCCAGAGAGAGTTAAGACAGTAACAAAGGGTTCCTCTCACATCCACATGGATGGTGGTGTGGCCCCATCCCATCACGTCCCCCCGCAGGGCATCAGCTACTAGTGTATCACCCCTCCATCCACAGCGCTCTTCATGGCTTGTCTATCTGCAGACAGAAGAGTCAGTTTTCAGCGTGTCCAATAATAACCCAGAAATGTGGCCAACAATAACCCAGAAATGTGGTCTAAACCACATTTTTGCGTGTTCTTGAAGCAAGCTGATGAAGAACAGAAGCCTGTGGACCCTCCCCACCGCCCCCCGACCCCACGCCCTGAGTCATGGTAATTGTCACCACACTTTAGTTTTCTTTTATAATGAAGTGCTTGTTAGTGACATTTTTATGGAGACAGCTGTAGTTGGTTTAGGTTTATTAGGTTAAATCTATGACAATAGTATCACTTATTGACAGCGTCACATGCTATCCTGTAGACTTCATCAGTGTCAGCGAGGATTCTCAGAGACGTCTATCAAAGCTCTTGTCTCTTTTATTCATTTTTTAAAAAAGCTTTAAGCAAAGCAACTTCTGATTTGTTAACATTCCCTGTGAACAAGAAAATAAATGAAGCTTTTTAGTTGACTTGTAGAACTCTTTGCTTGAGTTTTCCCAGGTTGGTTTGATCTTTTAATGATGGCATTTATACTCTTCTGTTGCAATCACGTTTTAGTGGAGGTTGTACATTTTCTCCAAGATGATTATCGCTCATTATGGTTTTTAAATACATCAGTAGATTTTAGATAACATCTTTTTGATATTCAACTAATTCTCTGATGCTTTAAATTTCAATTGACAAATTCTGATACTTTTTCCCTGCAATATATGTTCCATACATATTGTATTGATTTCTGCACAAGCAGGCAGCTGTTGTTAAATTTTCTGTAAAATATAGTTGAATGTCAAACAAAATTTGTGCTATTCTTATGAGGAATAAACATGTAAATATGATAATTCTCCTCTAATGAACTTTTAAAGTTCCATAAGCATTGAATATTTGTTAAGTAAGCTTTTCTTCCCCTCCAACAATGAAAACAATTGAAAATAGTTTTAAAAAATGACAAATAAGCATTGAAGTTTTCAAAAATATTTGTTTACTTATTTATTTGGCTTTGCTAGATCTTAGTTGCAGCAGGCAAGATCCAGTTCCCTGACTAGGGATCGAATCCAGGCCCCCTGCATTGGAATCATGGCGTCTTAGCCACTGGACCACCAGGGAAATCCCAGTATTGAGGTTTTTTGAAGACCAATTATAATGCTTAGTTTTGGTACACAATATTGAAAATTTGTGATCTTCTACCTGAGTGACGTTTAAAATAGAATTTGTTTTCTATTAAAAGCAAAATACACTGCTCTAAATTTCTCTTTTTCTTTTGCTGTCACCGCAAGTCACATTATGTTTTTGCTGAAAAAGCAAGGTACAATACACTAATTTGACAGTTACGCAACTTCATGTTCAGCTTCATTGAAATACACTCTGGTTATGCAACACTGGAATTCTAGAAATAAATTTGGCCACTTACCTGGCCCTAACAGCAGGGGTTTTTTTAAAACTTTTTTTTTTTTCTTCTAAGAGAGAGGTTGTGATTTATTATGTTGTTGTCTCTACCCTGCAGCTCTATTTTCACACTAATGTAAATTGTTTTAGATTCTCTCATTTCACAGTTGAGGCATTTAATTCTAGGAAAAGAAAAGCAGATTAAGTCAACAAATTAAAAAACTTCAGACCCCCAAATTAAAATTTTTTTTAGTAATTTAGTAGTTATAGTAATCATTATACCAATTGTGTGTTTATCTTAGTTGATTTCAGTTTTACCAGGAAGCAGCTTCTCGTTGTTGCTCTCCTGTTGTCAGACTTGTTTTATATTTAGTGATCCAGTCTGCAGTGTCATCCTGTGGCTTATACTTCTCTGGATCTGACACTAGCGCCGTTGCTGTTTTCCCAGCTGGCGAACATAGCTTAATGTTTAGAAGAAGGATGAGATCTGCTGTGTGTATACAGATGCCAGCAAGATGCTCAAAGAATGAAAATTGAATTATTTGAGGGGCTTTTGAGGATTTGTATTTTTACCACTTTTAATGGGATAAAGGAAACCATTCCTCAAATTGCCTATTGTCCTAGTATTATAATGGAGATTTTCCTCCATGTATTTCCGGAAATAGTTTAATCTTTTCTGCAGGCTGCTTGTTAAACAAAAGAGATTTAGTCACTTACCTTCTGTCTTAAAAATAACAACAAAAAGAAAGCAGAAACTGTGAACTCATACATATTTATATGTGAACAGAAAATTATATTGAAAAATAAACACTTTAATTCTTAGTAGTGATTTTACAATAAACGGGGCATATCTTTGCAAATCACCACAAAATAACTTACTGAATGCTCAGTCTCTATCATTGACATTGACCTCTGTGTTACAGATGATGAAGCTTTGAGGGGCCTTTTGATTGACTGAGGTTAAACCCAACTTGGCTTCCCGGGGCTCAGTGGTAAAGAATCCACCTGTCAATGCAGGAGACACAAGAGATGCAGGTTAAATCCCTGGGTTGGGAAGATTCTGTGGAGGAGGAAATGGAAACCCACTCCAGTATTCTTGCCTGGAAAATTCCATGGACAGTGGAGCCTGGCGGGCTACTATCCATGGATTGCAGAGAGTTGGATACTACTGAGCTACTGAGCACAGCACAAACAACTAGTTAGTAGTGTCCAGGATTTGAACCCACATCTACAATTCTAAAGCATATGGTCTTTTTACTTTACCATTTTCCCTTCTCTGTAGCTATTAAAACTCAGAGAAAGCTGGAATCTTGCTTAAAAATGGGATGGGAAGAGTAACTGCTAAAATTAAAGTGTCTGTATGCTCTTTGTGTCCTTGGGGACTGGCTGAACTAAATTATTTTGACATAGTCATGCCATAAGATCAAATTTTTTGGTTCTTTTGGGAACTCTCAGCTATAATACTATGTTTAAAAAAAAAATTACTGACTGTGCTGGAGACCCTCAAGAGAAAACTTGTCTCAGTTAGTATTGTTTGCTAATAGAGACAGCAGTGGCTGGCTGCCTGTCGTCACTTTTCTGGTTGTTAGTCTTTGCCGGGACTGCTGCTGCTGCTAAGTTGCTTCAGTCGTGTTTGACTCTGAGACCATATGGGCTGTAGCCCATCTGACTCCTCTGACCGTGGGATTCTCCAGGCAAGAATACTAGAGTGGGTTGCTGTGGCCTCCTCAAGGGGATCTTCCTGACCCAGGGATGGAACCTGTGTCTCCTACAGCTAACCTGCTGGTAGGCGAGATCTTTACCAGTAGTACCACCTGGGAAGCCCATGTTCAGTCTTGAAACCCTCTCTAACCCAGCTGAAACCGACCTGAGGAGAGCCTGCTAGCAGAGCGCTCCGTGTCCTTTCTGTGGAGTACCGTTCCAGGCCTCTCACTGTCTGCACTTGTCTGCTCAGCTGAACAGAGCACGCAGTGTAGACCGCACTGTCTGAAGAACTGTTCCCTCTGCCGGGAGAATCCTTCCTCAGGCCTCGTCCAAACAGCTGGCGCCTTCAAAACCCATTGTCTTCCTTACTTGCCTTATTTTATACTTTTCTCCCTATTCTATTTTCTCCCAGCATAGCCCAGGGCATTTGGTTTTTTTTTAAAAAATTTTAATGCAATGCCTTATCTCTCACTAAAGTTCAGCATCTTTTAAAAAAGGCATATAATCAAGTCCAATCCAGCTCATAGGAGCTATTGTTTAGTCTACTGAAGTCATGAATTCCTGAAATCCTCAAGTATTAATTAGCTAGATGGCCTGAAGAAAAATTAACACAGCTTCCAAAAGTGCCAGACTACTTCCAGGGAGTAGTTGCTATGCTAAGGGATGTGGTTCATTAAGTGATTCTGAAAGATTCAGGGACGTGCCTTGAGCATTGTCCCTGCAGTCTCCTGTTAGAGGAACTGGTCCACTTCCTGGGTATACAGACAGAGGTACTCTCTTGCAAAATAATTATATGTCAGCGGAACTAATGTCTGCAATGTTTTAAGCGTTGCGAGAGATCAGTTCACTTCCACCAAGGTAATCCTCTACCTGAGAATGCAATGCCAACATCAGAAAAGTGAAAACCAAATTGGTTTTAATTTAGAAGATTCCTATCTTTTGATGGCATTTATGGCTTTTAAGGACACAACGAGACATTTAGGCATTTGGGATTTTTTACCCTAAATAGCCTCATTTTCATCAAGCTGAGAAACTGTCGCTGGAGAAGAAGCAGGGGAAGTTTTTTCCAACTAATGAACTTTTGCGGGGAGGGAACATCAATAATTGAAGCATCCCCATGCGCTACAACAGAAGGGCTTCTCTGTAGCAAGTTGTTCTCAGTATGTGCTTTCAGGTAATCTGTTTTCTCTTGATGCTGGTTTGCAAGTGAACTAATCTTTGAATTTAATGGGTTAAGTCACCAAACCTCCCCTCTGGCGTTCTGTCACTTCTGGGTGGATGAGTGGTGGTCTGTGTAGGTATGCATTGTCACAAAGGAAAATCATGCATTTCTGCCTGGAGTCAATCAGTAGATGATATATAGAAACTGTGTAAAGCACATCAGTAGGGCAAGGGCCATGTTCATAAAGCCTATCTTATAAAGACAGTTTGTATGGGCCATGTAGAATTCCTTTATGAATGTATATATGCATTTATTTAAAATTAAAAAAATTATTTTGTATTGAAGTATAGTTGATTTACAATTTGGTGTTAGTTTCAGGTGTACAGCAAAATAATTCAGGTATACACATATTTTTTTCACATTTTTTTTCCTTTATAGGTTATTGTAAGATATTGAATGTAGTTCCCTGTGCTATACAGTAAATCCTTGCTGTTTATCTATTTTATGTATAATAGTGTATATCTGTTAAACCCATACTCCTAATTTATCCCTTCCACTTTTCCCCTTTGGTAACTGTAAGTTTATTTTCTATATTTGTGAGTCTGTTTCTGTTTTGTGTATAGATTCGTTAGTATTAATTTTTAGATTCCACATGTAAGTGATATTGTATGGTATATGTCTTTCTCTGTCTGACTCACTTCCCTTAGTGTGATAATCTCTGAGTCCATCCATGTTGCTGCAAATGACAATATTTCATTCTTTCTTATGGCTGGGTAATATTCGATTATATGTCTACCGCATCTTAAGCCAGTCACCTGCTGATGGGCGCTTGAGTTACTTCCATGTCTTGGCTATTGTAAAAAGTACTGCAGTGAACATTAGGGTCCATGTATATTTTTGAATTAAGAGTCTTCATCTTTTATGGATATATCACCAGGAGTGGAATTGCTAAATCATATCTGTTTTTAGTTTTTTAAGGAAACTCAGTGCTCTTTTCCATACTGGTTTTACCACTTCACATTCTTGCCAACAGTGTAGGAAGTTTCCCTTTCCTCCACACCCTCTCCAGGATTTATTTGTAGATTTTTTGATTATGGCCATTCTGACTGGTGTAAGGTGGTATTTCACCAGTTTTGATTTGCATTTCTCTAGTTATCAGCGATGTGAGTATCTTTTTATTGCTTGTTGGCCCTCTGTGTGTCTTCTTTAGAGAAATGTCTGTTTAGATCTTCTGTACATTTTTTGACTGGGTTGTTTGTTTTCATTTTGATATTGAGTTGTATGAACTCTTTGTATATTATTGATATTAACCCCTTGTTGGTTGCATCATTTGCAAATATTTTCTCCCATTCTGTAGGTTGCTTTTTTCGTTTTGTTGATGAATTTCCTTTGCAAAAGCTTAGAAGTTTGATTAGGTCCCATTTGTTTTGTTCTGCTTTTATTTGTTTTACCTTGGGAGACTGACCTAAGAAAATGTTGCTCTAATTTATGTCTGAGAATGTTTGGCTTATGTTTTCTTCTAGGAGTTTGATGGTTTCATGTCTTATATCTAGGTCATTTAATTTAGATGATACTTAATATATTAATTATCCTTTTTTGTGTATGTCCTGTCATGGATGGTCATCTTTCAGTATTAAAATCCAAAAAAGTCTTTTAAAAAAATCTACTAAAGTTTCTTGATAATAAACATTGTCACTTATGTGTATTGAAAACCATTCTTTAATTCTGTAAATTCTTAACCCTGTGCAAGCAAACATCATGCTAAACTTTTACTTCTCTAGAGAGCTTGCTAAGGCGTCTCCAGATTATCTGTGTTCTCAATCTGTCTTGCAGAGGAGCCTCTACACCTGTCATTAGGGGTTCCTAGCAGGCAGTAAGACTCTTGAACCCAGGAAAGGGCACCGAGTTCCCTTGAGGGGCAATGCTGGGCTTCTGTGCGGAGACTGAGGGTCTGGTGAGGGGGGTGGAGGGGTCAACAATTGTGCAGGTAATGGATGAGCCTGTGAGTGCAGGGGACCCCTCTGAGGGTCCCCTCTGGGGGAGCTCCTTGAGCAGAAGGCTGAGGATACCTCCCTGACTGCACCTCCCCCACCAAGTGGAGAGGAGGAGCAGCGAGCAAGGGTCCTAGATGGAGCCCTCCAAACCCATGTGGAAGCCAGGACCCCACAGACGGCTCTGGATGCAAGCTTTCCACCTAGAATGATAGAGATGTTGACGTAGAAATTCTTTTCCCCCCAATTAAACTTAAAGCTACAGAAAGCCAGGTTTTAGAAGTTTCAGACGCTACTGTTTTAATTTTGCATGTGTGTTGGAAAGTACTCTACTGAGATAAGCCTCTGGTCTGCCATTTTCTTTATACTTTTAGTTATCTGTATTTGTCTTCACAGGGCTTCGGATGTTAGGAGAAATTATTTTTCTCTGATAGTTGTTGTCATGATTAATGCTTTATAATAGCAAATCTGAATTCAGTAATTCAGGAGGTAATCTGACAAGGAAGCTATATTTTATTGATGATTTTTAAAGCATAGAAAGGATTCTTGGGAATTAAAACCAGCTATTTAAATTAGCACACATTTATGGCTTATCAGAGTGATGGAGCCACAGAGTGAGACATTTATGCCAAAACTAAACCTCAGGGAAATCAGTTCTTTCATATTTAAAATGATTAGCTGATTTATTAGATAGTTCCCAGTCTGAAGCTTTATGACTATATTCAAAACTATTTTGGAGAATAAACATCAGCAGCTTTCTGTACAAAAACCGCTAGGATTGTGGAAGGTTTTTGTAGATAACACATGCTCTTTTTTATAAATCAGCTCCCAGAACATCATCTTAAACAGACAGGAAAATATTAGCTATGGATGCATTTTGAAAGTTCTTTTATAATTTCTGTACTTTATGTATCTCTGTATTTTAAACCTCAGTTCAAATCAGAGAATACCATACCTACTGTGTGACACCTATTGTCCTAAACTAACTTATTATTTGTGGATTCCTTCTTATATTTCAGGCTAATGAAGTATGATGATTTGTTGAGCATTTAGAAACTTTTGGTAGTAAGTTTAAACAGTTGTGTGTGTGTATGCGTGCTCAGTTCCTCAGTCATGTCTGACTCTTTGCAACCCCATGGACTGTAGCCCTTCAGGCTCCTCTGTCCGTGGGACTTCCCAGACAAGAATACTGAAGTAGATTGCCATTTCCTCTTCCAGAGGATCTTCCTGACCCAGGGAGCGAACCTGCGTCTCTTGTGTCTCCTGTATTAGCAGGCAGACTCTTTACCACTGCACCACCTGGGAAGTCCTGAACAGTTTAGTAAATACCAGTTATTCCTGATTACACTTCAGTGTTAATGTCTCATAACCATGGCTTTACAGTTTGAATAGCAGATGTTAGTTATCTTCCAGTTCCTCAGGTTAGAAGCTTGACTTGGATCCTGCTGGGCTAAATTCAATGGGCAGGGCTGTGTCCCTTCTAGAGGCTCAAGGGTTGAGGGTGGGGAATCTGTTTCTTGCCTTTTCTAGCTTCTTGAGATCTCCTGCAGTCTTTGTCTCGTGGTCCCTTCCTCTATCTTCAAAACTAGCAGAGGACCATCTCTTGGGTTTTTGTTGTTACAGTCACATCTTCCTCTGACCACAACTGGGAAAGCTTGTCCACTTTCAGAGACCTCTGTGATCCTATTGAATCCACATGGATATGCCAAGTTTATCTCCCCATCTCAAGAACCTTAACCTAATCACACCAGCAGAATCACTTTTGCCATATGACATAGTGTAGTCATGGTTTCTGAAGATGAGGGTATGAACGTCTTTGGGGGCTGTCCTGCCTTCATTAGCTCTGGTTGCAGAACCACCTTGGGCTTCTTTGCAGGAGGTGGGATGACTATGCACCTGTGGCTAAGGGAACAGCACCATTCAGTTCAGTTCAGTCGCTCAGTCGTGTCCGACTCTTTGCGACCCCATGAATCGCAGCACTCCAGGCCTCCCTGTCCATCACCAACTCCCAGTGTTCACTCAGACTCACGTCCATCAAGTCCGTGATGCCATCCAGCCATCTTATCCTCTGTCGTCCCCTTCTCCTCCTGCCCCCAATTCCTCCCAGCATCAGAGTCTTTTCCAGTGAGTCAACTCTCTGCATGAGGTGGCAAAAGTACTGGAATTTCAGCTTTAGCATCATTCCTTCCAAAGAAATCCCAGGGCTGATCTCCTTCAGAATGGACTAGTTGGATCTCCTTGCAGTCCAAGGGACTCTCAAGAGTCTTCTCCAACACCACAGTTCAAAAGCATCAATTCTTCATCTCTCAGCTTTCTTCACAGTCCAACTCTCACATGCATATATGACCATAGGAAAAACCATAGCCTTGACTAGATGGACCTTTGTTGACAAAGTAATGTCTCTGCTTTTGAATATGCCATCTAGGTTGGTCATAGCTTTTCTTCCAAGGAGTAAGCATCTATTAATTTCATGGCTACAATCACCATCTGCAGTGATTTTGGAGCCCCCCAAAATAAAGTCTGCCACTGTTTCCACTGTTTCCCCATCTATTTCCCATGAAGTGATTCTACCGGATGCCATGATCTTTGTTTTCTGAATGTTGAGCTTTAAGCCAACTTTTTCACTCTCCACTTTCACGTTCATCAAGAGGCTTTTTAGTTCCTCTCCACTTTCTGCCATAAGGGTGGTGTCATTTGCATATCTGAGGTTATTGCTATTTCTCCCAGCAATCTTGATTCCAGCTTGTGTTTCTTCCAGTCCAGCGTTTCTCATGATGTACTCTGCATATAAGTTAAATAAGCAGTGTGACAATATACAGGCCTTGGTCTGACAGAATGTGGTCCACTGGAGAAGGGAATGGCAAACCACTTCAGTATTCTTGCCTTGAGAACCCCATGAACAGTATGAAAGGCAAAATGATACGATACTGAAAGAGGAACTCCCCAGGTCAGTAGGTGCCCAACACGCTACTGGAGATCAGTGGAGAAAGAATGAAGGCATGGAGCCAAAGCAAAAACAATACCCAGCTGTGGATGTGACTGGTGATAGAAGCAAGGTCCGATGCTGTAAAGAGCAATATTGCATAGGAACCTGGAATGTCAGGTCCATGAATCAAGGCAAATTGGAAATGGTCAAACAAGAGATGGCAAGGGTGAACGTCGACATTCTAGGAATCAGCGAACTAAAATGGACTGGAATGGGTGAATTTAACTCAGATGACCATTATATCTACTACTGCGGGCAGGAATCCCTCAGAAGAAATGGAGTAGCCATCATGGTCAACAAAAGAGTCTGAAATGCAGTACTTGGATGCAATCTCACAAACGACAGAATGATCTCTGTTTGTCTCCAAGGCAAACCATTCAATATCACAGTAATCCAAGTCTATGCCCCAACCAGTAATGCTGAAGAAGCTGAACGGTTCTATGAAGACCTACAAGACCTTTTAGAACTAACACCCACAAAAGATGTCCTTTTCATTATAGGGGACTGGAATGCAAAAGTAGAAAGTCAAGAAACACCTGGAGTAACAGGCAAATTTGGCCTTGGAATGCGGAATGAAGCAGGGCAAAGACTAATAGAGTTTTGCCAAGAGAACACACTGGTCATAGCAAACACCCTCTTCCAACAACACAAGAGAAGACTCTACACATGGACATCACCAGATGGCCAACACTGAAATCAGATTGATTATATTCTTTGCAGCCAAAGATGGAGAAGCTCTATACAGTCAGCAAAAACAAGACCGGGAGCTGACTGTGGCTCAGATCATGAACTCCTTATTACCAGATTCAGACTTACATTGAAGAAAGTAGGGAAAACCGCTAGACCATTCAAGTATGACCTAAATCAAATCCCTTATGATTATACAGTGGAAGTGAGAAATAGATTTAAGGGCCTAGATCTGATAGATAGAGTGCCTGATGAACTATGGAATGAGGTTCGTGACATTGTACAGCAGACAGGAATCAAGACCATCCCCATGGAAAAGAAATGCAAAAAAGCAAAATGGCTGTCTGGGAGGCCTTACAAATAGCTGTGAAAAGAAGAGAGGCGAAAAACAAAGGAGAAAAGGAAAGATATAAGCATTTGAATGCAGAGTTCCAAAGAATAGCAAGAAGAGATAAGAAAGCTTTCTTCAGTGATCAATGCAAAGAAATAGAGGAAAAGAACAGAATGGGAAAGACTAGAGATCTCTTCAAGAAAATTAGAGGTACCAAGGGAACATTTCATGCAAAGATGGGCTCAATAAAGGACAGAAATGGTCTGGACCTAACAGAAGCAGAAGATATTAAGAAGAGGTGGCAAGAATACACAGAAGAACTGTACAAAAAAGATCTTCATGACCCAGATAATCATGATGATGTGATCACTAATCTAGAGCCAGACATATTGGAATGTGAAGTCAAGTGGGCCTTAGAAAGCATCACTACAAGCAAAGCTAGTGGAGGTGATGGAATTCCAGTTGAGCTATTTCAAATCCTGAAAGATGATGCTGTGAAAGTGCTGCACTCAATATGCCAGCCAATTTGGAAAACTCAGCAGTGGCCACAGGACAGGAAAAGGTCAGTTTTCATTCCAATCCCAAAGAAAGGCAACGCTAAAGAATGCTCAAACTACCACACAATTGCACTCATTTCACATGCTTGTAAAGTAATGCTCAAAATTGTCCAAGCCAGGCTTCAGCAATACATGAACTAAGAACTCCCTGATGTTCAAGGTGGTTTTAGAAAAAGCAGAGGAACCAGAGATCAAATTGCCAACATCCGCTGGATCATGGAAAAAGCAAGAGAGTTCCAGAAAAACATCTATTTCCTCTTTATTGACTATGCCAAAGCCTTGACTGTGTGGATCACAATAAACTATGGAAAATTCTGAAAGAGATGGGAATACCAGACCACCTGACCCGCCTCTTGAGAAATCTGTATGCAGGTCAGGAAGCAACAGTTAGAACTGGACATGGAACAGCAGCACCATTACTGAGCTCATTTGCTTTAGGGGTGTTTAGTCATGCAGGTGGTGCTAATGGTAAAGATTCTGCCTGCCAGTGCAGGAGATGCAGGTCAATCCCTGGGTAGGGAAGATCCTCTGGAGAAGGAAGTGGCAACTAACTCCAGTATTCTTGCCTGGAGAATCCCATGGTCAGAGGATCCTGGCAGGCTACAGTCCAAGGGGTTGCAATGAGTCAGACATTACTGAGTGCACATAAACACACAGAGTCATGAGGTCTACAAATACAGTTCTTTCTTGTTGCATATACACAACATGATCTAATTAGGACTAAGGGGCTCTCATTCCAAAAGAGTCCTAAAGAGCTCGGCAGCAAAGAGGCCCATGGGAGTGATGGAATCTTTGCTGCTGCTTTGAATGTGCTTTTCAAGAATTTAATTTCACAAAACTGTTCTAGATATTTTTACGTTAAAAATTTCCTTTAGATAGTGCTAATTTATCTTTTGGCTGATACAAGTATTCTATTTTGCCCTAAATGATCCGGGAGTGAACTGGAATGCAGCATTCCTTCATGGATTTTAAATTTACATCCACTGAGAATGATTAGTGTTTTGAAAGGTTAGCAAGCTGTGAGGTTAAGATATGATTTGGGGAATAATCTATTTTAAACACTTGTAATGTGAAGAGAACAAACGATCTTGAATACTATTTTAAGCATGTCCATTCATCGAAGCCCAGCAGGAGATATCTTGAGTAGGGGAGAGTCTAAATTCTGATCGACAGAATTAATTAAATTAATGAAAACTGGAGCCCTGCTATATTCACCAGATGACATGACTCGTGTCTAGAATACAGAGAAGCAATGGTCAAGGGAAATGTGTAGTTAATGACTTTCTAAAGAGGACGCTATCGTCTCATATAGACGGATGTAAATTTGACAGCTGCCAGCATGGTATTCAGGAGGGAGTACTTTAATATCAACCAATGGTTATGTGGGTCAACTTTAAGGTGTCTTGGTGATGAAAATTACTTTTGTAGACCCACTGGCCCTGCACGTCAAGAGGGCGGTCAGTTAGCATGGAGGGATCCCAGCACAAATGTCTCTTTACAATAAACTCCACCATCAGCTGGATGTTCCTGCAAGGATCCTGAGCTTTCTTAGTTCTTTCTCCTCTGGTGACAGACCTGGACCCTCTCAGGAGCCCTGATCTGCATCCAATCAATCCTCTGTTCCAGTGACCCTTCACCTTGTCTCTGTGTCCCAAGTCAACCATCTGTGCTGAACTCTCAGTTGAGGTGGCGGCTGTTTCTTCCTCTTCTCTTCCTGCCTCCCCAGCTCCTCTTCTTCTTCCTCCCCTCCTCTTCCTTCTCCCCTCCTTGCCCTTCTTTTCCTCTTCCTCCCCTTCTTTCCCCTCTCCTCCTCCTTCATCACTTGCTCCTTCCTTGTATCCTGATATCTTTTTGGACTTTATATCTTGGTGCTTTGTCTTCTAATCAGATTTTTACTCTCTACCTTCCACGCCAGTGTTGAGAAGTCCCTGTGTTTTGGCTCTGATTCTCTTCTCCTTTTTCAGTTTTTCTCTTGATGACTTCTGTTATCTGGATGGTATCCTGGTTGTTTCTGCCTCTGCAGGTCCATATCTCAGCTCCAGGCTGGATGCAGGTAAACTCTTCCTGGTTATCCTTCACTATGTCAACTCACAGTCTCCCCAGTCTTCTATTCTCTTTCTTGTTGATCTCTTTTTACGTACGAGTAAGTCACCAGTTAACCCATTCTCTTAACTGTGTGCCATGTGTGCCAAGTCACTTCAGTTGTGTCCGACTCTTTGCGATCCCATGGACTGTAGCCACTAGGCTACTCTGTCCATGGGATTCTCCAGGAAAGAATACTGGAGTGGGTTGCTAAGCCCTCCTCCAGGGGATCTTCCCCACCCAGGGATTGAACCCAGGTCTCCTGCATTGCAGGCATATTCTTTATCATTGAGCCACCAGGGAAGCCTATAGGCATCTTTTTTTTAAATTTTAGATAATCCAATTTTTAATAATTTTAGTAATTAGCAAAAATATATATTGAAGAGTTTTTATATTTAGGGGGTGAAACAAGATGACCCAAGATGTCATTCTAGAGATGGGCACAATTTGAGCTCTTCAAATAGGAGGGCATGGCAACACACTCAGTATTCTTGCTTGAACAATTCCATGGACAGAGGACCCTGGCAGGCTACAGCCCATGGGGTCGCAAACAGCTGGACAGGACTGAGCAATGAACACTTTCACTTTCAAAGAGAATTGCAGTATATCTAGTGGCTGGCCTTAAACATCTGATACAAGAGTCAATATCTTTCCTGAATTAGGGTTTTTAAAAAAAATTATTTATTTTAATTGGAGGCTAATTACTTTACAATATTGTAGAGGTTTTTGCCATACATTGACATGAATCAGCCATGGGTGTACATGTGTCCCCCATCCTGAACCCTCCCTCCCCATCCCATCCCTCAGGGTCATCCCAGTGCTCCGGCCCTAAGCACCCTGTCTCATGCATTGAACCTGGACTCACGATCTATTTCACGTATGGTAATATGCATGTTTCAATGCTATTCTCTCAAATCATCCCAATCTTGCCTTCTCCCACAGAGTCCAAAAGTCTGTTCTTTACATCTGTGTCTTTTGCTGTCTTGCATATATTGTCATTGATACCATCTTTCTAAATTCCATATATATGTGTTAGTATACTGTATTGATGTTTTTCTTTCTGACTTACTTCACTCTGTATAATAGGCTCCAGTTTCATCCACCTCATTAGAACTGATTCAAATGCATTCTTTTTAATAGCTAAGTAATACCCGTATGCATCTTAACCTTAATTAATAGTTAATAATAATTAATTAATAAACAAGAAAAGAAAAGATTAATAAGAAAAATAAATAATAGAAAAGAAAAGAAAAAAGGAAAAGGTTTTTTTCTATTTTTTAAACAAAAGCAAAGGAATAATACAGACTTTTCTATAGCAACACGTTTGAAACTCTGGAGTAACTGGATGATTTCCTAGCAAAATAATGGTTATCAAAATGCATCCAGGAAAAGTTGAATATTTGAATAGGTCAAACAGTAAAAGAGACTGGAAGACAAGATCCAGCCAGGATCACAGCTGAACTTTCTTCAACTTTAAAAGAAAAGTAATTCCAATGATATTCAGACTCTTTCAAGTCATGTAAAAAGATGAAAAACTTTTTATGAAACCAGCATATGAAATCTGAGGAACATAGCACAAAGCCAAAACTGTAGGTGACAAATACATGTCACATACAAATATGAAATTCTAAATAAATATTGCCAAATGTAATCCAGCAGCATATTAGAAAAATGGTATCTTATTACCAAGGAGGATATAGCATGCAGTAATGTAAAATTAAGCAGTGCAACACAGTTCAGTATTATAAAACCTGCCAACATAATTGTTACATCAGCAGATTAAAAAGGAAAAGCCATATAATGATTTTTAACACTGAAAAGGTTTTTGATAAAATTTAGCCACCATTCCTTGCAAAAATTGGTATGTAAAAGAATATAACAATTATTTACCAAAATATAGTACTGAATATACCAAATAGCTAAACATCAAAATATTTAAAATCAAGAAATCGAAATGCTCACTGTCATCATTGCTATTCAGTATTGTTTTGGAGGTTTTAGTGAATGAAATAAAAAACAGAATTTAATGAGTGATATAAACTTTGGAAAGAGATAGAGCTTTCTTTCTCTCCCTCTCTCTCTCTCTCTCTCTCTCTATATATATATATATGCAGATGATGTGATTTTATACCTAGGAAACCCAGGAGAATCTAATTAGTGTACCACCAGAATGTCTGGGATTTCAGTTCAAACTAAGTTTACCCAATTTAAATTAAAACCAGTTGAGATTCTAATTTGGAAGTGAATTCACCATTAACTTTGGGGGCAACTGACATTTTTGTGGTATGTATTTTCATTTGTTCAGATACTAAGTTACATGATTTTGCTGTCTCCCCTTTCCTGTTCAGCGACCCCAGCTTCTGCTCTGTGGCCCCGCAGGCTCCAGGATGATGTCGCAGATGACCCTTGGCAGAGGTTTTTAGCTCTCCCCTCTCTCCTTTTGTTCCTGCTGCTCCCACCTGGACTGCCTGTTGAATTCTGGTTTTCTGGGAAGGCCGTGGTCTCCAGGCAGTCTCCTCTCTTCAGAAGCACTCCTTCGCTTTGTTCGCAGATGCGTTGTTTGGGTTTCTTAATTGGTGCCCATTAGTCTGCCTATTTATTCACGAAAACATTGAGCACCTCCATATGCCGGGTGAGGGTGACGCTTGTGTGTCTGCACGTGTGTCTCCCCCAGTGGAGCTGGTGCAACGTGAGCACAAGTCAAGTGCCCAGGCATCCCCAGCACGCTGTGTCCTGACTCTCAGCGCCTGCGCCATTCAGGGAAATGAGCAGCAACTGGTTTTGAATTCAGTTGTACTGGAATGAGACGCAGCCTAAATGTGCAAATGAAAAATGCTCTCAGCAGAGCAGGCAGAAGACTTTGCTACAGCGACACTGTGGAGCTATTAGAAGGTGAAGGTTTGGGAAGTGCAATTATATTCAGGGAGCATCTAATTCTGGGTTTATTTCCCAGCAGCAATGAGTTGTTAACACTGGGAAAATTATATTATTTCCAGTGGTTCCCACAAAGGGAGGCATTATTTATATCCATGTGTGATAAAATTGGTTGGTTGCTACCGACAGTTGTTTTTCTCACATATTCTAAGATGCTGTCTGATGGGGCTGGATGCAACATAATGTTTGAAATGAAGTTGAGATGCTAGTGTGAAAGGTTGTGGTTATAGTTAATGGAATTGGAGAGGTGTTTCTTGGGAACACGAGTCATAGGATTTACATGGTTCTGTCCTTAAGAACGACAGCTTATTCACTCTTCACTCCCTGCCATGTATAATTTTAGATTAGAACATCATTAGTAAACATTGTGCAGTGTCCTAGAACTAGGATTCTTAACTGTCAGGTAGAATTCATCTGTCAGTGGTTCTTCAGTCTGTATTCTCTAGGGAATGGGGATAAATGTGATGCTGAGTGGCCAGAGTGTGGGGCAGACAGAATATCTGTACTTTTGGGGTTTCCAATAGCGGGACTCCTAAAAAGATATTTTACAAGTTAAAATGGGGTCATGCTAAAGAGAGAATTTTTAGAACTCCTAAATCAATAAAACATTTCAATTTATTTTTAATTTTTATATGATTTACTTTGGGAAGCAATTTTTCGTGCTTTTTTAGGCAGTTAAAATCAGCATGTATCATTTTTAAATGAGGAAGAGAGTGTTTAAAATCATCCATGTAATTAAATATGGTACAGTTACCTTCAATTAATAATATACTGTTATAATTTTTTCTTTTTTATTGAAGTATAGTTGATTTATAATGATTCAGATGTACAGCAAAGTGACTCAGTTTTTTATATATATATATATATACATATATATATATATACATTCTTTTTTCATTATAGGTTATGACAATATAGAAAGAAGTTTAAGGTTTGAAAAAAATCAGAGCTAGATGACAACTAGGGGTCACCCATAGCCTCTTCTTCCCCTCGCCACAGTATCCATGTGGGCATCCACTGAGTCTCTGAGGGGCAGGGTTGGCTTCAGTCTTTCCCCTGGGTCTAGGTTCTCTCAGTGTCTTTTGGTCTTGAATAGTCCTTGTTCTTACAAGGACGGATCTTCTTCCCCACTGGGAACGACTTCTGTCATCATCTGGGTGACATCACTCCACACACACAAGATTTTAGGAATGCAACTGTCGTAGAAAATGAGATATTTATATCTGCTTTGGAGTCAACACTGCAGTGATGTTTTTGGTAAAGCGTATAATTGTAATGTTGTAAAATGCTTATGTGAAAACAGGGATGTTGAGTAATCTTACCGGAAGACCTTTAGGGTTTGTCACATTGCTTTCTGTGTTTAGCAACATCAAATGTCTCATGTTGTGTGGAAATGGCAGCAGAGCTTCTGATGCTGTGATGGCCAACAGACTGCGTGCGAGCTCCTTCGTGGGAACCACGCGAAGTCATCCCGCCATCTCCAGACAAAGGCAGGAAATCCACTGATGACAGTTCTTTCAGCCTCATTAAATGGTTTTGTTGTTCAGTTGCTCAGTCATGTCCAGCTCTTTGCGACCCCATGGACTGCAGCACTACAGGCTTCCCTGTCCTTCACCATCTCCTGGAGCTTGCTCAAACTCATGTCCATTGAGTTGGTGATGCCATCCAACCATCTCATCCTCTGTCACCCCCTTCTCCTTAAAGTGCATTTAAAAAATTTTATACTTTAGCATGTGTATTTTTTCGCAAGAACAGGTCAGTGTGTTGTGGTGGATAAACAGTAATGATGTGCATGCTCTGTGGGTCTATTTTACACTAAAATTTGATATGAGTTTTTCCTTATAACCTGAGTGTCAATTACTCTTTTTTGTCAGTTGCGTATATGAATATCAAAGGAAAAAATAGTACACATTATTTATTTCTTTTTCAGTTACTAGACCAGGCACTGGGTCCGTATTTTTATTCCAGAAGACAGCACACTTGTTGGCTTGTTAAGAAGCGCTCAGGACATTTTTGTTTGACGTTCAGTTATTTGTTTGGCTGCGTCGGATCTTAGTTGCAGCATGCAGGATCTTCATTGTGTCGTGTAGGATCTATCGCTGGGGCACGTGGACTCTCTAGCTGTGGCAAGCAGACTCACAAGTTGCAGCGTGTGGGCCTCAGAGCTTGAGGGCATCAGAGCACGGGTGGGAGGGCTTAGTTGCTCCTTAGTACGTGGCATCTTAGTTCTCCGACCAGAGATCGAACTGACTTCCGCTGCTTTGCAGGGCAGATTCTTAACCACTGGACCACCAGGGAAGTCCCCGTATGTTTTTAAGTGGTTAAAAGTGCACAAGAATTCTTCCTCCCAGCTGGGTTGAGTTTGGCTTTTGTTACTCCATCAAGTTGCTTTCTTGTCTTGAGATATTTGAATATTTGACTTGGAGGTGTACTTTATCACCTGTCGCCACCAACATGCTTGCAGCTCTGACCTTTTACCATCTGCACCTTCCCCAGGAACATTTTACTGCAAGATAAACAATAAAACTAATGTTCATATAGCACTTTTTGACCAGTCTTCTCCAAGGGCGTGTGTGTATGAATGTGTGTTTGTGCAGTGTATGTGTGTGTGTGGTTATAATAATGCTTGTTGACAATTTTAAAACTCCAAAAAGTAACAAAGAAAGAATATTTATGTCAGTCCCACCCCCCATGTATAACCATCATTAATATTTTGCTGTTTCTTTCCAATTACTTTTCTATGAGTGTGTGTTTGTGTGTGTGGACTCAAATATGCAGAGTGCCTTGCCTGAAGTAGGGGCTTTATAAATATGTTGAAAATGAACATTTTAATACATGTAATCAATTCTATTTTAAAGTTTAGGATCATTGAATATGTACGGTTTTGTGTCCTTTGATTTGTTTACTTAACTCAGAAAATTCTCAAGATATTTTATAAATACAGTTTTTGACAGCTTCCTAATCATATATATGTGTGTATGTAATATATCAATATCTTTTCTTTAACTTTTCTCCCATATTACTATTACTACCATTTCCTTATCATATCAACCCTAGAGGAGGAGTTACTGGAACATAGACTATAAACTTAAAACAATTTTTGATCTTTACTGCCAGATTTTTATTATTTAGAAATGATCTTTTTTATTGAATTACAAAGGATAGCTATCCATCTAGAAAAGCAGAAACTCAAAGTACAAAGAAGATTGGGAAGAAATTCCCAATCATGTAAAGATGACTTCATTTAAGATTTTGTTTTGCACAATTTTAGTCTTTATTTCCATTGTCTGTTTTACCAAAAAAGAATCATTTTATTTCCTTAACTCCTTTGTTCTGCACTTGGTGTGTCATTAACATAGACTTTCTCTGCCGTTCGGCGGTCTTCTGCAGTGTAACTTTATGACCTATTGTTAAAACGACATATCTGTATCCGTCCTCTCTTGGTGAATCTTCAGTTTGTTTCCAGTCACTCACAGTTTGTTTCCAGCGCTCAGTCACTCAATAGTGTCTTCACGATTCTTCAACTCCATGGACTGTAGTCCGCCAGGCTCCTCTGTCCGTGGGATTTTCTAGGCGAGAATACCTAGAAGTATTTTAGGAGTATTCTAGGGAGTGGGTTGCCATTTCCTCCCCCAGGGGATCTTCCCGACCCAGGGATCAAACCCGCTTCTCTTGCTGCCTCCTGCACTGGCAGGCAGGTTCTTTACCACTGGCACCGCCTAAGAAGCCTAGATCCGTCTTAGCTAACATTTTAAATACTAGTCTCGAGCCCTGTGATGACCGTGCCTGGCTTTACAAGCTGTAACGAGACACCTTGTTATATTATGAACCCAGATATGCTCAGGGTCACGTTATGGCCTTGTCCATATGCTTTTTTAAATTCACCTCAAGTGTTTGCTTGTCTACCTGTTTTAATCATCTCTATGTATTGTGTTGCCCCCCAGTTTTATGATAACTTCACTGGCGTTTAACAGTTCTCTCCACCAAAATACAAAACATGTTTTGAAAAAAGTTGTACTCAGCTGTTTGGTTGGGGTTTAAAACACAAGGCGTGTCAAGGGCAAGAGGGAAAGAAGTGTTTGCAAACCAGACTGTGGCCTGACACTGTGCAGTCATGTAAGCCAATTGCTGGCTGGGACTCTGAAGATCAGAGCAAATTCTCATTCATGTTGGTTTCTCGTGTTCCCCAGAGCTCTCAGTTCTGGGGCGAAACTGAAGCTGCATTCTGATCCTGTGGTTCAGAGCCTCTTCTTCTCTTAGCACCCTCTCCTCTGAAACAGTGGGGCTCAGAGTTCTGGGGAAGCAGTTCAGTGGATCTGAAGCGGTGGACCCAGACAAACAGATCAGGCTTTCTTTTGTTCGTGGGAGGGCCCTGAAGTCCCCGTCAAGGCAGCTTATCTGCAGTTCCAGCTGGGAGCCCAATGTCATGTTCAGAGGAAGGAAAATTAAAAGAAGAAAGTAGTGGCATTTAGAGTCAAGGGCGGCCCATTTCACGGCTCTTCTCCTACAGTTAAAGGAAATTTATATTAGAAATACCCTTGGCTCGTTTCCCTGAGAGAGTTTTGTTATTCAGAGAAAAATATGTGGGTTTACTGTTTCAGACACTGGAGTTAGGATTTGTAGAATCCACTCAGTATGGCCAGAGTTATCAGCCGACTTTATGAGTTATTTTAAAAAGTTCCTCTGTGCAGCTCTTTATTTTGTTCTGTGTGGGTTTCTTTTTCTTTGTTCATAAAGATCTCTGTTCATATGGAGCTGCTTAAATTCTGCGGTATTTCACCCACTGTGATCTGTGCTTTCTTTCCATTTCTGAGACTATAATTTGGTCAGTGGTTAGGTGGGGGTCGCTGGACATGCATTGCTCACAACACTCACACACCAAATTTCTTGTTAGGAATAGGTCAGTGGGCTCCAGGGGAATGAGAATTTCTGCATCTGAGATTACAGAAGAAGAGATTCACAAAGAAACAGTAGGAATTCCATTCACTGACTTACGAAGTACACTTCAGTTGCGCCAGACATTCTGTGTTCTCCATTTGTAGGAGGCCTCCCAGTGTAATCTTGACAGCAGTTTGGGATTCAAACTTAATTTATGAAAAGTGGTCGAAATCACAAGGATATAGTCTTTAAAATGAGAGTTTAAAAATACACAATCCGCCATCCGTCACTGCCATCTTCACTGCAGTTTTGCAGCCAGTGATGTTTAATTATGTAGGTGATGATTTTTCTCCATTAGTCTAACAAATAAATGGCAGAAACAGGCGTCACTTTGAAGAAGCAGTGTCGGAAGCAAGTCATGCTGCCTGGCCTGGGTCTCCATGATGAACGGCTGTGCTCTGCTTATGTGAAGTCTCCTGAATCAGTTATGTTGTCTATGGGCTGATTAATGGCAGGTTGCTGTAAAGGACGGCCATGTTGCTCTGGGTCATTTTTTGACGGGGGCCGTAGCGGGGGAGTTCTTAGACCCCTTTGAACATCTTATGTGAGCTGTTGATAATCTCCTTAGAGAAGTGTTTATATCCATTTGCACACACAATTTTATATAAAATTCAGATTTCCAGAATCCTCAAAGGCATCGTGGACCACCCCTGCTGTTAAGAACAGCTACACTAAACGAGTTCAGAACAACAGTGTGTGTGTCTATGTACCTGAGTGTGTGCTGTGTGTCGTGTATGTGTGTATTTTTCAAGTTCTCTGTTTTCTCCTTGATTAAAACAAGAGGAAGTCAGAAGGGGTTCTAATATTCCTGATAATTTCCCCTCTTCGCTCAGGCGGAGATTGTAGTTTCTTGAAGAAGCAAGGAAGGTGTTCCGTAACCTTTCACCGTGTGCTGGCATCTTTTGGTGAGGAAAGAGTCATTGCAGGGTGCTTGGGGGCTGGCGGGGGTGGGGGCTGGTGGTAGATGAGAGCTGTAGTGATGTGCCAGAGAGGTGGAATTGAAAAGCAGCTACAGAAGTAAAGCTTTTGTGAGCTGTTCATCGGGTCCTTGGAGGTCTCAGTAGATACTGATCGCTTTATAGAATGGAGATGTCTCTCCACCCTGAAACCTGGGTGTCAGTTTAAACCCACTATCTTCCTCATCTTGTGCCTCCGGCCAGTCAGCGGGTGGTACCCATTTTACCTCCCAGGTGAGTGTGAAGTAGCCCTTGCTCCTCCCCTCAGCTCTTGTTCTAGGTTGGTTGAGGATCTCATCCCCATTGTTCAGGCTGTCCCATCATTCCAGAATACAATATAACCTTGCGGGTAAGCACAGACCAGGGTTTGAATTCGAATTCCATGTTTTTACTGATGAGCTGTGCAACTGGAGAGATTTATGAACCTCTCTGAGCCTCTGTTTCCTCCTGTATGCCATGGGAATGGTAGCGGTCCCAGTACTGGGGATGTTAAGGTGTAAGTGAGCTGAATTAGATGCTGTACACGGTCCATGGCAAATGCTTTAAAAGCCTCCTCGACCATCTTTTCTATTTCTATTCTTGCTACTTTTTAAATTAATTCTCCACATTGCCACTAACAAGATCTTAATATAATGCAATAAATTTTTTTTTTCTTCCTAGTGACTAAAAGCTTTTGTGAGAATGTCATTGACTAAGGATAAACCTAAAGGTCCTTAGCAAGACTTACAAAGCTTCTCGTGACCCGGGTCCTGCCTGTTTGCCTGGCATCTTTATCACTTGATTGTGTGTGTGTGCATATTGATCTCTTTTAAAAAGTTACAGTTCTTTAAAAAAGTTACAGTTCTCTAAAAAAGTTACAGTGCCATTTACAAATTTTAATAAGAAAGAAGAGTTTAAAAGGCTTTCTCCTCGTTCTGGATGAACCACTCAAAGTAATGTGCTGTGTGTACCCCTGGATCTGCCTCGATGTAGTTATGGAGACCTGGGGATAATGTCCATATAGATGGCGTGTGACTTGTCTGCTGCCTGCTCTGTATTTGTCGGTACATCACAGCCTCACGCTTCTCAGCTGATCCACACCTGTGCCTTGCTGTTTAGTAGCTGCACCGAATTCTGTTGTATTGTCTCTTTTCTCTCCGTCTGAAGCGATTATGTGTGCTGTTGTGGTCGGAACATAATTCCATTTTCCTCCCCCGATGGATTGTCATGGGTCCTGATGCCATGCGTCCTTACTTTGCTGATTGATCCAACAGGAAATTCCTATCAGTGGGGTCCGGTGTTCTCCATGCTACTGCTTCCAAACTCTTGGCACCTGGGGATCATTTATTGGTCATGTAGCACAGACTCAGATCTCTGATTAACAACATCCAAAAACTCATTGTAAGTTTTAATTACAAAATAAAATTTTAAAATGATGATGTCTTCAGTGTCACCTCTAACCCTTCAGAATGACCTTCCATAGTGACCACCCTTGTTCTTCCATCTTCATTTCTGTTTAATGAGAAAGTTGGTAGGTTTTTGGCTGTGATACCGAAAGATGGTTCTTCAGGTCCACGTGGGTCGTTCTGGGTATTTAGAGCTTACCTGAGCCCAGACTCATTTTGTTTCATCAAATGCCGTCTTGACACTTAACCACACTCAGAGGCTGGCAGGTTGAGTCTCTACTTCAGAGGGCACTCAGATGCATTTGCAACTTCTTTGATCACATTTGTCCCAGGAACATGTTTTTTTCATGCTGCCTTCTTTGTTGTTGTTCACTCAGTCGTGTCCAACTGTGCGACCCCGTGGACTGCAGCATGCCAGGCTTCCCTGTCCTTCACCATCTCCCAGAGTTTTCTCAGACTCATGTCCATCGAGTCGGTGATGCCATCCAACCATCTCATCCTATGTCATCCCCTTCTCCTCCCGCTGTCAGTCTTACCAGCATCAGGGTCTTTTCCAGTGAGTCGGCTCTTCACATAAGGTGGCCAGACTATTGGTGCTTCAGCTTCAGCATCAATCCTTCCAATGAATATTTAGAGTTGATTTCCTTTAGGGTTGACTGGTTTGATCTCCTTGTAATCCAAAGGACTCTCAAGAGTCTTCTTTAGCACCTACAACACTCCCTTTTGCAGTATTTCAATAATGTTCTTTATCAATAACATGATTGAATTTTTTTTCCTCACTGAGTAAAGAAAATCGTCACATGTTGACAAAAAGCTAAATTCTCTGTGATCAAGTTGTTTATATCACAGTTTGCCTACATAAGACTTCCTGACAGCTCACCTTTCATACTTGCAGTTGTTACATTTCAGCCCTGGAGATACACGTCTAGATGGTTTAAGATTTTGAAGGTGTTGCTGAGATAAACCATTTAACAAGGACACTGAACTCGTGGCACTGGTCTTTGGTGTCATCAGGAATTTTGTTTTTATCGTCTGCTTGTAAAATCCTCAGGAACCTCTTTCCCCCGACAGTCCTCATGTGGAGGTTGGGAAACTGTAGGGCCCGGCCCTCCTCCAGCTCCCTAAAAATCTATGCCTCGGTGGCTGTGGTTCAATTCACGTCCAGTTTCTCCCATTTCTTTCTGTACTGAATTATGATCAGGGAAGCACTGTTGGCTGCCAGCTCTCTCATGTAACTAATATGGAATGTCTGCTGATGTTCGGATGAAGTTGTCCACTTGGCATACTGGTGTCCTTCTGGGGTGGGCATCTCACTGATGCCCTGCTGGTGCTGGTGAGCTCCGCCCTTCCTTCTGCAGTCTGTGTTCTGAATCCTCTCTTTGCTCTTGCAGTGGTGTTCTCAGTGATAAACAGATGTATCTACCCACCGTCCAAGAGTTGTTCCCGCCGTACACTTGTGACTGTGTCCACCTGGGGAGCAAAGACCTGCTGCCACACTCCCGTGAAAATGATTGCATTTCATTAACGAATTTTGCCAGCAGCCCATCTGATTTTGTCAAGGCATTGTGTTTTCTTTCTGTTTGTTGTTTTCTAATCCCCTGACTCGTTTTGTTTTTGAATAATAGTATGTCATTTGTGCCTACTTTCGATATTAGGTGTGAAACTTTGAATAATCCTTCTTCTGCATTAGTGACAAAATCTGTCACTTTCATACTAGAAAGCATTATTTTGCAACTGTTCTGAGAAAAGAAAACGACAAAACAAAACAACGTTCCTTCTGTACCCAGGAGCACATAGCTTCCTCAGAAATGTCCTTGAATCCTTCCGTGACCCCGAGCCGGCTTTTGTTTTGCGTTTTGTTGCCACTTCTGTCCCCGGAGTGGAACAAACAGTTGGCAGGTTTTCAGAAGACTTGTGTCCTTACTTGTGCTGTGCCCACTAACCTGGTGTGACCTTGAGAAAGTCTCTTAACTTCTCTGGGCTTGAGTTTGATTTATCTGTAAAAGTATTTTTTCAGGTCCACAAACCCTGTGGTTTTTTATGACTGAATTTAACTGGTTAATTGTTTGCTTTAAGCGTGTGTTTCCAGTTCCCTTTTTTCATTGTAAAATATAATTTTATAAGCACAGCTATCAATTATGTTCATAAAATGTAAGATTTTTAGAAAGGAAAAACATTTTTATCTGCCATGTAAACTGTCCCACAGGAAAGAGATTGTTGACAGGCAATGATATTTCTCAGTAAACACTGCCTTTTGGATTCTTTTTTTTAATTAAAAAAATTTAAAATATTTTTTAATTGGAGGAAAATTGCTTTACAATTTTGTGTTGGTTTTTGCTGTACAACACAAATCAGCCATAATTATACATGTATCACCTCCCTTTTGAGCCCCCTTCCGCTCCCTCCAGCCTACCTTTCTAGGTCAAGTGGATGAACCTAGAGCCTATTAAACAGAATGAAGTAAGCCTTTCAGATTCTTAAAATGACCGGTTTGGTTTTTGTTTGAAACCCTCTGAATACTGCTGTTTTCTTTGCAACATCACATAAAGCTCCCAAATGTTCAGCCGAGAGAGCATTTTGAAATGCTGGCAAGAGGGAAGTTGATCATCCCAGCTCTCAGCTGTTTCACTGCCAGTGCCTTGAATTTATCATTCATATATGATATAATATTGGTTCCTTCCATCCCCAACTTTGCATCTTTCAGTTTTGTTGAAACATGAAAAATGTCCTCTCATTTTCTGCATCTTCTTAAATTTCCTTCCAGCCTTGTTGTTATCTTCTCCCCAGGTCTCTCCTTCCCGTTTGCTTTTCTTAGCCGTATTGCATGCATGTATATATGTATCTATGTATATGGACGTGGTGCTTTTGAAGTTAACTGAGAAATTTCAAAGCAACGAACAGGAGGCAGTCACACAAAACTTGTTAAGTGCAATCTGCTGGGAAACAGAGTAGAAGTGAGAAGAAGGCTGGGAGAGTTAAACACACACATGACATTTATTTTTGTAGAAATAAAATATTCCTGAGAAATCACTCATTCTTGCCATTTCATTTTTGGTTTCTATCATCTTTCAAGTTTTTCCTTGGAACCTTGTAAAATGAGCTGTGAATGTAAGAAACTTTTTCACGACTTTCTTACAAGCCAATTCATAAAGATTTTAAAAACAGTTCCGCGTTCTTATATAAAAGGCATGCACCCAAGTGTATGGAAGAAGGTTGTGTAAACGATGTTCGCTACTTGTGGTTGAGGACAGTGCAGCTTGAAAGAGAAGGTGGACAGTGGACACGACCTGACATGAGGTGGCTTCCAGGGGATGCTGGAATGGGAACAAAGCCAAGTGCAAAACAGCCTGTATCATGTGCTCTTACATAAGAAGGAAGGGGGCAACAAGGAAGAAAAACAAGCGTAACTGCTTATTTTTTACAAGAAGAAACCCAGAAAGAATAAACCTTAAAAGAGTGAGATTGGTCCCCTGTTAGGTTAGAATGGTGTGGGGGACAGGATGTGGAGTGGATAGATACTTCTTTGAGTCCCTTTTTGTAGAGCTTCAACTTTGGGAAATTTGATATTCTGCATATTAAAAGTCAAAATAAATCATTAGGAACTGAAAGAAAATAGAAATAAACAGAATTCAGCCACATTTCTGTCTTCTCTGTGCTGAGGAGAGAAAGAATGAATCCAAGTAGTTTATGAACAAAGTTTTTAACTGTGTACCTCATTCTTGGATGGCAGAGCAGGAAGAGAAGATTGACAACAGATCCTGAAGTCTTTGTTGTGGGTTTATTCATTGCTGGAGTGGGGGTGAAAGAGTTCTGAAGCTGCAGTAGATACACTGTAGGGTTTACTACAGGAGTAAGCATGGTACCTTGTTAGAGGAGGAACACGAACATAGAAAAAGAAAGAGCCCTTTGGGATGGGTGGGAATGAGATGGATCTTTTTGAACTTACGATTTAGTGTGTGTGTATGTGTGTGTGTGTGTGTGTGTGTACACACACATACATGAACTTCCCTGGTGACTTAGATGGTAAAGAATCTGCCTGCAACCTGGGAGACCCGAGTTTGACCCCTGGGTTGGTAAGATCCCCTGGAGAAGGAAATGACAACCCACTCCAGTATTCTTGCCTGGAGAAATCCATGAACTGAGGCTACAGTCCATGGGGTCACAAAAGAGTCAGACATGACTGAGCAACTAACATTTTCAGATACATATGTAAATGTTTATTGTATATATATACACACACATGCACACATATGTAAATGTTTATGTATGTATGTATTTTGTATACCTAGACAGCATATTAAAAAGCAAAGACATTACTTTGTCAACAAACGTCCATCAAGTCAAAGCTACGGTTTTTCCAGTAGTCATGTATGGATGTGAAACTTGGACTATAAAGAAAGCTGAGTGCTAAAAAATTGATGCTTTTGAACTGTGGTGTTGGAGAAGACTCTTGAGAGTCCATTGGACAGCAGTCCATCCAACCAGTCCATCCTAAAGGAAATCAACCCTGAATATTCATTGGAAGGACTGATGCTGAAGCTGAAACTCCAATACTTTGGCCACCTGATGCGAAGAACTGACTCACTGGAAAAGACCCTGATTCTGGGAAAGATTGAAGGCGGGAGGAGAAGGGGATGACAGAGTATGAGATGGTTGGATGGCATCACTGACTCAGTGGACATGAGTCTGAGTAAACTCTAGGAGCTGGTGATGTACAGGGAGGCCTGGTGTGCTGCAGTCCATGGGGTCGCAAAGAGTCGGACATGACTGAGTGACTGAACTGAACGAATGTATTTTGTATATAACTGTAGTAAAGGAATTGGAAAATATTAATTATGTGATCAAAATTATCATCACCAGTGGACCCAGGAACACCATATAGATCCAGTTGTCATATCCTGGGAAGGACACAACCTCAGTCATGTCAAATGCTGGCAAAAAAAGTTCATAACCTGAATCTAATCACAAGGAAACATCAGACAAATTCAAAGCGGAGAAATTTGTTTTCAAAAATAAGGCAGGGAAAAGACTATTCTTTAGAAATGTTAATGTTAGAAGAGAAAAAGGCTATGGAAAATGTTCCAGATTGAGGGAGACTAAAGGCTCATGTCAATTAAATTTAATATCTGACCTTAAACTGAATCCTGCTCTGGAGGGGAAAATACTGTGAAGTACACTGTTGGAAAAATTGAAAAAATGGAACATGAGTGGAAGATTAAAGTATTGAATAATTTTAAATTTAGAGATGTTTTGATAACTGAGCTGTTGTTACTAAGAGAGCCTTCCTATTCTTGGGGAGAATAAACTGCTCTTAGGGAAAATTTTTAGTATTTAGGGGTAAAGAGTGCCCAAATGATTGAAAAATCATATGTACACATATTTCTATATCTACCTATTTATACCTGTGTACACATAGACGCTTGAGTGGGGGCAAGCAAATGAGGTGGAATGCTAACAATAAATTTAGACAGAGGGTATTCTGTTCTCTGTACTGTTTTATTCTTGGAATCTTTCTTTAAATTTGACATTATTTCCAAATGAAAAAGTTTTTCTTGAGTAAATTTTACCCTAAAAATAGGCATTTGTATGTTGAATAGTCATTCAGTTCAGTTCAGTTCAGTCACTCAGTCGTATCTGACTCTTTGTGACGCCATGAATCGCAGCACGCAAGGCCTCCCTACCATCACCAACTGCCAGAGTTTACTGAAACTCATGTCCATCGAGCCGGTGATGCCATCCAGCCATCTCATCCTCTGTCGTCCCCTTCTCCTCCTGCCCCCAATCCCTCCTAGCATCAGGGTCTTTTCCAATGAGTCAACTCTTGCCATGAGGTGGCCAAAGTATTGGAGTTTCAGCTTCAACATCAGTCCTTCCAGTGAACACCCAGGACTGATCTCCTTTAGGATGGACTGGTTGGATCTCCTTGCAGTCCAAGGGACTCTCAAGAGTCTTCTCCAACACCACAGTTCAAAAGCATCAATTCTTCGGCACTCAGCTTTCTTCACAGTCCAACTCTCACATCCATACATGACCACTGGGAAAACCATAGCCTTGGCTAGATGGACCTTTGTTGGCAAAGTAATACCTCTGCTTTTTAATATTCTATCTAGGTTGGTCATAACTTTCCTTCCAAGGAGTAAGTGTCTATTAATTTAGTGGCTGCAATCACCATCTGCAGTGATTTTGGAGCCCCAAAAATATAGTTTGCCACTGTTTCCACTGTTTCCCCATCTATTTCCCATGAAGTGATGGGACCAGATGCCATGATCTTTGTTTTCTGAATGTTGAGCTTTAAGCCAACTTTTTCACTCTCCTCTTTCACTTTCATCAAGAGGCTTTTAGTTCCTCTTCACGTTCTGCCAATAAGGGTGGTGTCATCTGCATATCTGAGGTGATTGATATTTCTCCCGGCAATCTTGATTCCAGTTTGTGCTTCTTCCAGCCCAGCATTTCTCATGATGTACTCTGCATATAAGTCATTAATCATGATTTAAAAGCAGTTCTAGGTTTTAATCATCATTTCCATTAGTATACTTACAAGTTTATTCTCAATTAAGAATAAACCAATAATGCTGAATCATCTCAAAACTGTCTGCTCAAAAGCTGTTAATTATTTAGCAAGGCTATGGTAAACAAGACCTATACTGAAGAAAATAATAATGAACGGAAATGAATGAGAAAGTCTTCTGTAAAAATAAGTCCCTTTTACAATAGCAACAAGTATAAAAGGTACACAGAAATAAATATGATGAAGTCTATGTGAAAATTTGAAAAACATCTTGGACAAAGAAATGATTAGATTAAATGAGAGGGAACAAGTTCTTAAATTAGAAAACTTAATCAGATACAGATTGCTCTCCAGATAGACTCATTATAAGCAATGAAGACACTGTGATGTAGGCAAATATGCCAATAAATAGGATTAACAGGCCAGGAAAAGACCCAGGCATGTAGGAACATGATATAATAGAGGAAATTTTGCAGACCAATGAAAGTATGGACTATTCAAAAAGGTTTTCTTTTTAATAATTTGTTTTCCATGTGAAAAAATAGAGCTCTAGCACACTCTGTAGAAAAAAACTATACTGTGGCATTATAGATTTAAATAGGAAGAACAAAGGTTTAAAATAACACTGGGAGAATATTCATTTAACTTCACTGTTGCAAAGGATTTCATAGGCTAGATGTGCCAACAATATAGGACATAATTTATATATTACATTAAAATGAAATTCTCCACAAAGTTATCATATACAAAATGAAGAGCCAAGTCACAGACTGGGGATAAATAACCATTATAATCCCTGGTGCCTCAGATGGTAAATAATCCACTTGTAATTCAGGAGACCTAGTTTGATCCCTGGGCCAGGAAGATACCCTGGAGAAGGGAATCAGTTGAGTTCAGTCGCTCAGTCATGTCCAACTCTTTGCAACCCCATGAGTTGCAGCACGCCAGGCCTCCCTGTCCATCACCAACTCCTGGAGTTCACTCAGACTCACGTCCATTGAGTCCGTGATGCCATCCAGCCATCTCATTCTGGGTCATCCCCTTCTCCTCCTGCCCCCAATCTCTCCCAGCATCATAGTCTTTTCCAATGAGTCAACTCTTCACATGAGGTAGCCAAAGTACTGGAGCTTCAGCTTTAGCATCATTCCCTCCAAAGAAATCCCAGGGTCGATTTCCTTCAGAATGAACTGGTTGGATCTCCTTGCAGTCCAAGAGACTCTCAAGAGTCTTCTCCAACACCACAGTTCAAATGCATCAATTCTTAGGCACTCGGCCTTCTTCACAGTCCAACTCTCACATCCATACATGTCTACTGGAAAAACCATAGCCTTGACTAGACAGACCTTAGTCGGCAAAGTAATGTCTCTGCTTTTGAATATGCTATCTAGGTTGGTCATAACTTTTCTTCCAAGGAGTAAGCTTCTTTTAATTTCATGGCTGCAGTCACTATCTGCAGTGATTTTGGAGCCCCCAAAAATAAAGTCTGACACTGTTCCACTGTTTCCCCATCTATTTCCCATGAAGTGATGGGACCAGATGCCATGATCTTCGTTTTCTGAATGTTGAACTTTAAGCCAACTTTTTCACTCTTCTCTTTCACTTTCATCAAGAAGCTTTTTAGTTCCTCTTCACTTTCTGCCATAAGGGTGGTATCATCTGCATATCTGAGGTGATTGATATTTCTCCTGGCAATCTTGATTCCAGCTTGTGTTTCTTCCAGTCCAGCGTTTCTCATGATGTCCTCTGCATAGACGTTAAATAAGCAGGGTGACAATATACAGCCTTGGCATACTCCTTTTCCTCTTTGGAACCAGTCTGTTGTTCCATGTCCAGTTCTAACTGTTGCTTCCTGACCTGCATACAGATTTCTCAAGAGGCAGGTCAGGTGGTCTGTATTCCCATCTCTTTCAGAATTTTCCACAGTTTATTGTGATCCACACAGTCAAAGGCTTTGGCATAGTCAATAAAGCAGAAATAGATGTTTTTCTGGAACTCTCTTGCTTTTTCCATGATCCAGCGGATGCTGGCCATTTGATCTCTGGTTCCTCTGCTTTTTCTAAAACCACCTTGAACATCAGGGAGTTCACAGTTCATGTATTGCTGAAGTCTGGCTTGGAGAATTTTAAGCATTACTTTACTAGCATGTGAGATGAGTGCAATTGTGCAATAGTTTGAGCATTCTTTGGCATTGCCTTTCTTTGGGATTGGAATGAAAACTGACCTTTTCTAGTCCTGTGGCCACTGCTGAGTTTTCCAAACTTGCTGGCATATAGAGTGCAGCACTTTGATAGCATCATCTTTCAGGATTTGAAATAGCTCAACTGGAATTCCATCACCTCCTCTAGCTTTGTTCGTAGTGATGCTTTCTAAGGCCCACTTGACTTCACTTTCCAGGATGTCTGACTCTACATGAGTGATCACATCATCATGATTATCTGGGTCGTGAAGATCTTTTTTGTACAGTTCTTCTGTGTATTCTTGCCACCTCTTAATATCTTCTGCTTCTGTTAGGTCCATACCATTTCTGTCCTTTTTCCAGCCCATCTTTGCATGAAATGTTCCCTTGGTATCTCTAATTTTCTTGAAGAGAAGTCTTTCCCATTCTGTTGTTTTCCTCTATTTCTTTGCATTGATCTCTGAAGAAGGCTTTCTTATCTCTTCTTGCTATTCTTTGGAACTCTGCATTCAGATGCTTATATCTTTCCTTTTCTCCTTCGCTTTTCGCCTCTCTTCTTTTCACAGCTATTTAGAGAAGGGAATGGCTACCTGGAAATCCCATGGACAGAGGAGCCTGGAGGGCTATATATAGTCCGTGGGGCCTCAAAGAGTGGAACATGACCTAAAGACTAACACATTCAACAAAAGATTGTTACCAGAGCTCAGGAGACTCTCCTTCAAATCATTAAGGAAAAGGGACAAATGAAATAAATGGGGTGTTCACGGGGCATAGACTTTGGCAGATGAAATATTTTAAAGCATGTACAAGTGACCATGCCATCTTTGAGGGCAAAATCTGTTAGAACAGCCTTCTTTCTTAATACCTGTGTTACTGAGCTTCCGGGCTTGTGTGATTGTGTGCATAGCCATACTAAGTGTTTTAACATCAGACTGTGGAGCTACTTCAGTGACTGTTATTATGTTGTTAAATTTCACAGGACCATCCCTTTCCAGAGCAAGAAAATAGCTTTCATAAGGTAGTTCTATTTGCAATTTTTTAAGGAATCTCCACACTGTTCTCCATAGTGGCTGTACTAGTTTGCATTCCCACCAACAGTGTAGGAGGGTTCCCTTTTCTCCACACCCTCTCCAGCATTTATTGCTTGCAGATTTTTGGATCGCAGCCATTCTGACTGGTGTGAAGTGGTACCTCATTGTGGTTTTGATTTGCATTTCTCTAATAATGAGTGATGTTGAGCATCTTTTCATGTGTTTGTTAGCCATCCATATGTCTTCTTTGGAGAAATGTCTATTTAGTTCTTTGGCCCATTTTTTGATTGGGTCGTTTATTTTTCTGGAGTTGAGCTGCATAAGTTGCTTGTATATTTTTGAGATTAGTTGTTTGTCAGTTGCTTCATTTGCTATTATTTTCTCCCATTCAGAAGGCTGTCTTTTCACCTTGCTTATATTTTCCTTTGTTGTGCAGAAGCTTTTAATTTTAATTAGATCCCATTTGTTTATTTTTGCTTTTATTTCCAGCATTCTGGAAGGTGGATCATAGAGGATCCTGCTGTGATTTATGTCTGAGAGTGTTTTGCCTATGTTCTCCTCTAGGAGTTTTATAGTTTCTGATCTTACATTTAGATCTTTAATCCATTTTGAGTTTATTTTTGTGTGCGGTGTTAGAAAGTGATCTAGTTTCATTCTTTTACAAGTGGTTGACCAGTTTTCCCAGCACCACTTGTTAAAGAGATTGTCTTTACTCCATTGTATATTCTTGCCTCCTTTGTCAAAGATAAGGTGTCCATATGTGTGTGGATTTATCTCTGGGCTTTCTGTTTTGTTCCATTGATCTATATGTCTGTCTTTGTGCCAGTACCATACTGTCTTGATGACTGTGGCTTTGTAGTAGAGCCTGAAGTCAGGCAAGTTGATTCCTCCAGTTCCATTCTTCTTTCTCAAGATTGCTTTGGCTATTCGAGGTTTTTTGTATTTCCATACAAATCTTGAAATTATTTGTTCTAGTTCTGTGAAAAATGTGGCTGGTAGCTTGATAGATAGAACTACCTTATGACCCAGCAATCCCACTGCTGGGCATACACACCGAGGAAACCAGAATTGAAAGAGACACATGTACCCCAATGTTCATCGCAGCACTGTTTATAATAGCCAGGACATGGAAACAACCTAGATGTCCATCAGCAGATGAATGGATAAGAAAGCTGTGGTACATATACACAATGGAATATTACTCAGCCGTTAAAAAGAATTCATTTGAATCAGTTCTGATGAGATGGATGAAACTGGAGCCGATTATACAGAGTGAAGTAAGCCAGAAAGAAAAACACCAATACAGTATACTAACACATATATATGGAATTTAGGAAGATGGCAATGACGACCCTGTATGCAAGACAGGGAAAGAGACACAGATGTGTATAACGGACTTTTGGACTCAGAGGGAGAGGGAGAGGGTGGGATGATTTGGGAGAATGACATTCTAACATGTGTACTATCATGTGAATTGAATCGCCAGTCTATGTCTGACGCAGGATGCAGCATGCTTGGGGCTGGTGCATGGGGATGACCCAGAAAGATGTTATGGGGAGGGAGGTGGGAGGGGGGTTCATGTTTGGGAATGCATGTAAGAATTAAAGATTTTAAAATTTAAAAAATAAAAAACTAAAAAAAAAAAAAAGAAAATAGCTTTCAGGCTGGAATAAGATTGGAAGGCATCGACCACCAACATCCATCTTTATTTTGTGTGCTCTCTGTAGCTGCGGTAAGAGATGATGTTACTGTTAGGCTAATTGTAATGACAGAGGAGAATTTTCTAGAGAATGACGAATTTCGGTGCTTTGTGTTATAAATAAGTTCCAATACATTATGGATTCATTTTATTAAGTGATGGGTGAAATATGTTTTTTAATGATTTTTTTCTTTCTCTGAAGATTATAATTTTCTAGTAAGTCCCTCCTCACTAATGGTTACTCTTATTTAATTTAATTGGTAATAGTTTTCACCTGAGATTGGTGAAATCCCTGAATCCCACGGTGCTGCTTTTTTTCTGTTATAAGAGATGTAGTTATTCAAGTTTTATCCGCACTAATGAGAAATGTATATGAATAATATCCATGCTTCTGAATTATGCATTTGCATACATACATGAATTTTATGAAAATTATATAGGGTTAAGAGCCATTGATAAAAGTAAATGACTTATAAAATACAATATTTACTAAATTGTTTTTAGTAAATTGATAAAAGACCTCAGTATTTTGAATAACATCCAACATCAAAAACACTATTCACTTAATTTGCCGATTGATTACAGTTATTAAACTTGTATAGCATTTATAGGAGATGTGTTTCCCAGACTGTATTATTATTTTCTTTGTTGAGTGTGCTGGATGCATGTGTCAGAGTTGAAATAAGATCACACCCATGTTGGTTTTTGCTTGGTACTTCAATGTCTTGAGATGTGAATCTAAGCCAGGCAGCAGGAGATGGGGTTTCTGAAAGGAATATTTGGTACGTATTGAATGTCATTGAATAAATAACTTGTTGATCAATGGATATGTAAATTGATCTCAGATTCCTAGACTGAGGAAGGATAATTTTCTTGCAGAAAAAATCTTATGCTTGAAAGATAGTGTCTAGTTTGTCAGCATTTAGTCTTATCCAGATGTCATCTGTGAATTTGTTCTCTAACATAAGCACTTTTGGATGTAACGATTGGTTCATATATGTTGATGGTGTCTACAGAGTGGATGGAAATGTTGATTTTGTGTACACTTCAAATGCATGACTCGAGGATTGTAAACATTCTGTTTTACAGGTGTGTGGTTACCATCTAAGGCTTCATTTAGATGATTATTTAAGCTATGACAATTTTTGGACCAATGTTGGCTTCCCTGACATCCATCCAGTGGGGTGGTGTGAAAAAAACAAACATGACTTATACATCCCTCAGGGTAAGTAGGAGGGAAAGGCAGTCAGCTTTATTTTAACAATGGTTTATGAAATACTAATAAGAGAACCTATGTGAATTGATTTTCAAAATGAAAATTTGATCCACACAGAGCCGTAAGACTACAAGGATACCACTCTTACAAATAAATAAATGTCTTTTAAAGCATCAGTGATTATTTGGGTCAAGTATTCTGAGGTATAGCAGAAATAAAATCTTACAAGAACATTTTATCTTACATGAAGTTTATTAAGCCTTATAAGGAATGAAGAAACTAATGTTTAAATTACATTAAAATAAAACATTTCCCTTAATCAGTGATGCTGCACAGTAAGGAAACTTGATTCACTGTATATCATTTGTTTCAAGCAGAAATCACAGCAGGCAGGGAACTCCAAAAGGGAAAAATTTCATTATTTTTAAAAATACTTATTTTTTAAATTTTGGATGCATTGGACCTTTGTTGCTGTTTGCGGGCTTTCTCTAGTTGTGGTGAGTGGGGGCCACTCTCTGGTTGCAATGTGTGGGCTTCTCATCATGATGGATGAAAGGAACAGGTCGAGCTGACTCCAGCTTGAAAAAGAAGGAAACTCCATCTTGCACTTTCAGTGAATTTTGGACTATGCGCCTGGTAGCCATGGGGATAACATACCTACGGCGGAACTGGCCTCCTGGACTGATAAACACGATTCCATACCAATATGTCCCATGGCCAGAGAGAATGTAATAATCCCCTATGTAGTCAATCACCTTTATAATCTTTATGGCACCCATTGGTGTAATCTACAATGTATAACCAGCTGACCCTTCTGATTATAAAACATGGCTGTAACCTGATTGTGTCTCCCTTTAACACTTTCCAGGGTAGGTTTAAGGAATTTGGAGGTGTGGGCTTGAGCAGTACACTTAAGGTATATAAGGTTTTCACAAAAGTTGGTCGGGGTCCCTGGCTAAAGAGGAAAGTCTGCCTCGGACCCGCCGGTGTAATAAACTGCACTCCACTATCCACGCTGTCCTTCTGAGTTTGTTTCCTGGAGCGTTTGCTGTAACAATCACAGTGGCTTCTCTCATTGCAGAGCACAGGCTGTAGGGCACATGAGCTCAGTAGTTGTGGCTCAGGGGCTGTAGAGCTCAGACTCAGTAGTTGTGGTGCAGGGCATGTGGGACTTTCTCAGACCAGGGATCAAACCCATGTTCCCTGCATTGGCAGGTGGACCCTTAACCACTAGACCACCAGTCAAGTCCTTCACTATTTTCTTTGGACGGGAGTTAAAAATCTTGTTTTAGTCTCCTCTTTCAGTTCAGTTCAGTTCAGTTCAGTTCAGTCACTCAGTCGTGTTCAACTCTTTACGACCCCATGGACCACACGTCCATTGCATCAGTGATGCCATCCAAACATCTCATCCTCTGTCATCCCCTTCTCCTCCTGCCTTCAATCTTTCCCAGCATCAGGGTCTTTTCAAATGAGTCAGTTCTTCGTGTCAGGTGGCCAAAGTATTTCAGCGTCAGCATCAATCCTTCCAGTGAATATTGAGGGTTGATTTCCTTTAGGATGGACTGGTTGGATCTCCCTGCTGTCCAATGGACTCTCAAGAGTCTTCTCCAACACCACACCTCTTTAGGCAAGAGGAACTGGGTCTGGCAGATGTGGCTGAAACGTTTCTTATCTGATGAGGACTAGTGAGGGGACGGTTCACAGGTTGCGATGCTGGTGAGCCCGTTTCCTTGACCAACACACTTCTGTATTAATATAAGGTGTCCTGTTTGGGTCTTAGACTCCGGATGACCGTGGCAATGTCTGAAGTCACCATATAGTCATTTTATTCTCAGGAAGCAGCTTGGGGTGTCCTCTGGGATCCACCCTCAAGGCTCGTGGCAGGGTCCCCTGAGATTACTAGATCTCATGAGTCTGTGAGATGCCCCAGGCTCATCAATTTATCAAGCCCTTAGTGTGTGCAGACCCTGAGGATAGAGCTTTGAATAAAATAAATCCTCTCCGTCCTCATGGGGCTTTCATTCCAGAGGGGAGGAGAGGATAAGCAGAAAAGGATGCATGTTGAGCAGCGGCAGGGGTGGAGGCTGAGAGAGGCACAGGGCTGCCCTTGCAGTAAGCGTGCTGAAGACAGATGCCTGGACAGATGTGTTGCAGGAAGGAGGACCCCTTCCAGGGCCCGAAACTGGGCTCTTGTCTAATAAGAATTGTTGGAAATGAACTGTCCAAGGAGGCACATGTGCTGACGAAGCAAGAGATTTTATTGGGAAGGGGCACCCGGACGGAGAGCAGTAGGGTAAGGGAAGCCAGGAGAACAGCTGTCACGTGGCTCGCAGTCTTGGGTTTCATGGTAATGGGATTAATTTCTGGGTTGTCTTTAGCCAGTCATTCTGACTCAGGGTCCTTCCTGGTGATGCATGCCTTGTTCACCCAAGATGGATGCCAGAGAGAAGGATTCTGGGAGGTGGTTGGACATGTGGTGTCTCCTTTTGACCTTTCCTGAACTCTTCCAGTTGGTGGTGGCTCATTAGTTCCATGTTCCTTACCAGGACCTCCTGTTGTAAAACAACTCATGCAAATGGTTACTATGGTGGCTGGCCAGGGTGGGCAGTTTCAGTCAGTGTGCTTCCCCGATGCACAGGACAGACAGCCAGGCGGCTTCTGGGAAGAAGCCCAGCCTGCAGGTGTGTGGTGGAACCACAGGGAGGTGAAGGCACTGGAGTGGAGAGATGAGGGCTAGGAGCCGGGAGGTGAGTGGCAGGTGTGGCCATACCTTGAAGGCCCTGGAAGGAGTTTGATGCCTCTTCTGAATGTCATTCGTCTGAAGTGTCTACTGAGCTGAGTGGTCTGGGCCAGGCTGAGGCCAGCCGCTTTAGGGACATGGACAGGAGCATCAAGTGTTTTGCCTGTACAGACAAGGAGCAGAGAGCTGGGACTGCCCCATGGCCTGGGGGGTTTCCTGTCATTCATTCCTGCATCTGATTTCCCTGGGACTGCTCCCCATCAGGCCCTCCCTGGCCTGGGCACTCAGGAGCTCTGCCCTGCCCCCCTCTGCCCCTTTTGGAAGCCTTCACAGGAGATGAGAGTCCGTTAGACCACCAGGTCCTGGTTCCATAGTTTGAGTTTTAGGATTTGTAGAGAATGACATGAATGTTGAGAAATCACATTCAACAGGTTTGAATTGCACACACTGAAAACACACTGAAGCAGTTTAGAGATTTTCATTTAAATCTTTTGTGTCTGCTGAAGGACATCAAATGTATGGCAGAAAACTGAATAAGAATCATATGGTTATTATGTACATGGTTATATCTTGGGGGGCATTGTGGGTAATCCATCCATTTTTTTAGGTTATGGAAAAGATAAATTTGTTTGGATGGATTGCTTGAAGGCATGAAAATTATAAAATGCTCCCAAGAAATTATTCAGAAATTATTCAGAGTTCTGTATTTTCTTCCTTAGTATAAAGCAGATTTTTACTTTAATTTAAATTTCTTAAAATTCACTATGTATTTTGTTGCGTTTAATCTTTTAAGAATCCTTAACTTCCTATGACTTTTATCACTAAATTTTTCAGTTTTCTATGGATAAACCTTCCCCCCTCCAAACACACTCTTTAAACATACAATTAAATACTTTAATTAAATGGAGAGAGTAGAAAACTTTGCATTGAAAGCCAGCTAAAATTGTCTTCAAGGCGGAAGAACTGGATTCGATACCTGAGTCAGGAAGATCCTGAGAAGGCAATGGCTACTCATTCCAGTATTCTTGCCTGAAGAATCCTATGGGCAGAGGAGCCTGGTGGGCTTCAGTCTCAAAGAGTTAGACACAACTGAGCAACTAACACTTGCACTAACATTTTAAATGCCTTTTAGAATACATTTCTTTTTGCTTGCAATGAGTTAGTCAGTTATACTTAGTCTGGTACTTTGAGACCTGCTGATGAACCAGGTAGACTGACTGTACCTGGTCCAGGTGTATTTACGTGCAGTGAAAAAGAGCGTGACATTTCATACAGATTCAAAGGGCTTGTGAGAATTAGCACATACACGCTCTGTAACCCAGCAGCCTAAAGGGTGTTCAGGAGAGGGGGTCACAGCCCTGCCTCCTCTGAGCCCTGGGGGAGCCACACACTGGCAAGGGGCCAGAAGTCTGCAGCCAGAAGAGGCCCGGCCACCTGCTGGCTATGTCCCCTGAGGATAGCCCACCCCCTTCCCCAGGCTTCTGTGTCCTGCTCTGTAAACCAGTGTTCACAGCTGCTCAAAGTGTTTCGTTGTTTTTGTTCACTCACTAAGTCGAGTCCGATTCTTTGTGACCCCATGCCAGGCTCCCCTGTCCTTTACTACCTCTCAGAGTTTGCTCAAAACTCATGTTCATTGAGTTGGTTATGCTATCCAACCATCTCATCCTCTGTCACCCCCTTCTCCTCCTACTCTCAATCTCTCCCAACATCAGGGTCTTTTCCAGTGAGTCAGTTCTTTCCATCAGGTGGCCAAATCATCGGAGATTCAGCTTCAGTGTCAGTCCTTCCAATGAATATTCAGGGTTGATTTCCTTTAGGATGGACTGGTTTCATAGACTTATGTCAAGGAGAGAGAGTTATAGAGATATGAAAATCCTTTTAAAAATGTACTAAAGGAAACTAAAGATCAAGACCTGGTATAGACAGTAAAGAAGTAGGAAGAAAACCTTCTTCTAGTCCCCAGACAGTGTGTATACTTTCTAAATTTCTAGCCTGGCTCACTTACAGCCAGGAAAAGTGGAGCTTTATCATTGTCATAATAATCCTTGGTATTTTTAATACTAAAAACATGTGCAGGTACTAAAAAAAGCATTCATTGTTTTCAACTATAATTTATTTATGGATAAGTGCATGTGTTCCTTAAACATTGAGAAAGCCATTAATTTCAACTCTGATCAAAGTAAGTGATAATTTTAGTGCTAATGAACTTATCTGACAACATTTGCAAGTAATGGTATTTGGAAATATACCACCCATCAAAAGCCTAGAGGGAGTGGAGAAATTATTTGATATTACCATATTCAGTAAACAGTGTATTTTAAAATTAATACCAGTTACTCTAAGAACTGAAGAGGGAAAATGATAAGGGAAATAAAACCTACCTGCATGACAAAAGAGAAAAGCACAAAATAAAAGCTTGTTTCCTGGCAATTTTTTAAATGAATGGATACCTGGTAACAGTCCGTTGGAATATTTTTACTGGCTGGTTTCATTCTGGAGGACAAGTGTTGACACTCGGTAGACTTTTCTGATGGTAAATGTCACAGTTTTGACAGTGGCTCAGTCCTGTTTGGTGTCCTGTTTCTCTTTCTGCCTCTCCCTGGTTGTGCTGTTACAACAGGCCAATGCCTAAGGAATTTCAGATCAGAATGAAGCTGGAGGCCAATGACAGGAAGAACCCTTCCTTGATATGTGTTTGGAGACCATAGCAGATATTGTCGGCAATTGCTTGCAAGTGCATTTTGACAATTGGGATGGTAGTTACGATACTAGTGAGACACTGACGTGCGTTGTATTTCCGTGTGTTCGTGTTTGCCATTAAGAATTTATGTTCACTCCACCACTGAGCAGTTTCAGCCAAGTCGCTGTTCTTGCCATTCTTATAGTAACGAACATCAGGAATTTAGAGGCTGACTTGTCACTACCTTCTCTTGCTCGTGAACTGTTGAATTAAAGAGCCCGAGAAACTGTTTCTCCATCTCTGAGAGGTTGCCTAATGAGGTCTCATCTGAAATAATGTGACCAGTTCAGAGCACTGCACCATATCATGTCTAGTTTGTAAGGGAAGCATTTTTGTGAAGAGAAACTTAAGAACTTGCAGTATTTTTTTTTTCCTGAAAAATGTTGAACTCAGACTGTCATATTTTTAAAAGGAAAGATTCGGGGAGACTAGAGAGAATAATTTGAAAGCCTACGGGGAGCAGAGAAAATGTATGCTTGCCATGCCATTAAACTAACGTTGCGGGAGTTAAAAGGATTTTCTGGGTGAAAATCTGAAATATGGAAGAGGGCATGGCAAAAATAATTTTTGTGGCCTTTCTTCAGAGTATATCCTGAATAATCAACAGATCCCCAGCTGAGGCTGTGGTTCTTCACCTGAATATCTCTGGGAGGGGGACAGTTTTCATCTTTGAACTAAGCAGAGTGTAGGTTCATTCCTGTATGTGTCTTAGGTAGAATAGTCTGGGCCCCTGGAAAAGAAAGAGGGAGGAAATTGTAGGCATATGAAGTCCGATCTGTCCTATTAAAATTTGGACTGACCTATTAATATTTTCTTGCTTCTGGCAAGAAGTGGTAGGAAAGGTTTATTAAAATGTTCACTCTTTGGGGAGATCACTGGCAGTTCAAGTCCTAGTCAAACACTTTTTAAAGAAATATTTTTAAATTTCAAGTAGGCTATGTAAAAGAAGTTTGGCCACTCAGCTGACAAAATAGAATCCTAAAATTACTTCTGCTTTGCTTAGGCTGTAAAACATTTTCGCTGTGCAGTAATATTTCCATGTGTCTTTTAACATCCAGAATGATCATTACTCTTGGATTCTTTCTCCAGTGTTAATACGGGATCTAAAATAGAATCCTGGTTTTGCAGGTGTGATGTCAATCGTCCTTTAGGTCCAGCCAGTTGATTGGTATTGGGAGCATGGAAGAACTCTGATAGAACCCCAAGGTGAGTGCGCTGATTGAGTTCTCTTTGAAGCCATCTCTACCTGAGTGGCTATGCCCATTTTATTTTTGTTTATGCAAACCACATTTCAATACAAAGGGTGTCATAAGGATACTGTGGAAGATTCTGTTAACCCTCGAGGGACCCAGAGGTTGGGAATCTGCAGATCCTTCCTCATAATACAAATGGGACTGTGTTTATAAAGACATATTAGGCAGCTGTTTAAAAAAATTGGTACTGTTTTTTATCCATCGAAATGAGAAGCATTGCCATGAACTGACATTTAAAACTACTTATTTCCACTTCTGTAATTTAACTTATAACTAATGTTAATTTATTAACTGACTTTTTCCACCTGATGCAAATAGCAGACTTCATTGGAAAGACCCTGAAGCTGGGAAAGACTGAGGGCAGGAGCAAAAGAGGACAGCAGAGAATGAGATGGTTGGATGGCATCACCTAGTCAATGGACATGAGTCTGAGCAAATCTGGGAGATAGTGAAGGACAGGGAAGCCTGTCATGCTGCAGTCTGTGGGGTGGCAAAAAGTTGGATACAATTTAGCGACTGAACAACATCAACAAGATTATTAAATATACTTTACTTTGGAGTTAAATGTAAGAAATGCAGAAACCTAAAAAGTGAAAATTGATAATGAGAGCTCAGACTTGCCAGATTCTTTCACCAAGCCAACTTAGTGGCTGAACACTGACATAGGAACTCATTTCTTGTTATTTATCTGTTTCCTCATTACAGAAACAGAATCTCTCCACTTATTTAGTTCTCTGATTTATTTCAGTGGCATTTCATAGCTTTTCTTATGTAGATCCTATATATATATTTGGTTAAATTGTATAGCTATTTTATTATTTTGGATGCTAATATATACGGTACTGTGTCTTTAATTTCAAATTTCACTTGTTCTTTGCCAGTGTATAGGAAAGCAATTGACTTTCTATATATTAACCTTGTATCCTGCAACCTTGTTATAATCAATTATTGATTCTAGTTTTTTTGATTAGTTACTCAGTTGGGCAACCCTTTGCAACACCATGGACTGTAGCCTGCCAGGTTCCTCTGTCCATGGGATTCTCCAGGCAAGAATAGTGGAGTGCTTTGCCATTCCCTACTCCAGGGGATCTTCCCAACCCAGGGACTGAACCCAGGTCTCCTGCATTGCAGACAGATTCTTTACCGTCTGAGCCACCAGGGAAGCCCATAGAAGGGAGAGAACCTAGGAAGAATAAAAGAAAGGGATCTATATATATTTGTGTAAAAACATTAATAAGATCTAATTCACATGCGGTACAATTCATCGATTTATAAAATCCAGGATTTTAAATATATTTACACAATTGTATAACCATCACCACAGTCAGTTTTAGAATGTTTCCATCACCTGGGCCACTTAGCTCTTATCCCCAACCCTCCAATTCTGTAGCATTCGGAGAACATCAGTCTACTTCCTGTCTCACCCATTCTGAATATTTCATGTAAATAGAATCACATGAGCTGTGGCCTCTGGTGTCTGACTCCTTTCACTTAGCTTAGTGATCTTAGAGTTCATCCACATGGCTGCATGTATCAGAATGCATTGTTTCTTTTTAGTTTCTAATAATATTCTTTGTGTAGATAAACCACAGTTTGCACATTCAGTTTATCAGTTGATGGGCATTTGAGCTGGTTTCGCTTTTTGACTCCTTCAAATAATGCTGCTGTGAATATTTGTGTATGTGTTTTTGCTCGAACATGTTTTCTGTTCTCTCGGGTTTATACATAGCAGTGAAATTGGGGTCATATAGTAATTCTACATTTGCCTTACTGAATAGTGAGTGGGTAATTACTTACTGACTTTTTAACCACAGGAGGCTGCACTTTTAAAAATTCCCACAAGTAGTGGGAAATCCCACGGAGCCCTGGGGGGGCTACAGTCCATGCGGTTGCAAAGAGTCAGACATGACTAGACAACAACAACAAGTAGTGTGTGAGGGCTACAGCATCTCCACATCCTTGACGACACTTGCTGTGTGTTCTTGTATACTACTCTGTAACAAATTACCATGAAGTTAGTGAGCTGAAGCAGTACAGATTTCCTGTCTTATTATTCTGGAAGTCAGGAGTTCAAGATGGGTTTTACTTCGGTTTTGGAATATTAATGAAGAATTAGTGGGATGGGTAGATTGAGGTCTTTTTAAGAAAGACCTTTAAAAGCCGAAGTGAGGAGTTTATAGTCAAACACTGATGGAGGTGGTGGAGCATTTATTTTGCAATAGTAGGCAAAATTGGGGCTTCCCATATGGCTCAGCTGGTAAAAAATCCACCTGCAATGCAGGAGACACAGGAGATGCAGATTTGATGCCTAGGTTGGGAAGATCCCCTGGAAGAGAAAATGGCAACCCACTCCAGTCTTCTTGCCTGGAGAATTCCATGGAGAGAGAAGCCTGGTGGTCTACAGTCCATAGGTTGCAAAGAGTTGGACACAACTTAGCAACAAAACAACAACAACAATATGTAATTTAAACAAGAAATGGGCATACCAGACCACCTGACTGCTTCTTGAGAAACCTGTATGCAGGTCAGGAAGCAACACTTAGAACTGGACATGGAACAACAGACTGGTTCCAAATAGGAAAAGGAGTACGTCAAGGCTGTATATTGTCACCCTGCTTATTTAACTTCTATGCAGAGGACATCATGAGAAATGCTGGGCTGGAGAAAGCACAAGCTGGGATCAAGATTGCCAGGAGAAATATCAATCACCTCAGATATGCAGATGACACCACCCTTATGGCAGAAGAAAAAGTACTAAAGAGCCTCTTGATGACAGTGAAAGAGGAGAGCGAAAAAGTTGGCTTAAAGCTCAACATTCAGAAAACTAAGATCATGGCATCCAGTCCCATCACTTCATGGCAGATAGATAGGGAAACAGTGGAAATATTGGCTGACTTGATTTTTCTGGGCTCCGAAATCACTGTAGATAGTGACTGCAGCCATGAAATTAAAAGACGCTTACTCCTTGCAAGGAAAGTTATGACCAACTTAGATAGCATATTAAAAAGCAGAGATGTTACTTTGCCAACAAAGGTCCATCTAGTCAAGGCTATGGTTTTTCCAGTGGTCATGTATGTATGTGAGAGTTGGACTATAAAGACAGTTGAGTGCTGAAGAATTGATGCTTTTGAACTGTGGTGTTGGAGAAGACTGTTGAGAGTCCCTTGGACTGCAAGGAGATCCAACCAGTCCATCCTAAAGAAGATCAGTCCTGGGTGTTCATTGGAAGGACTGATGCTGAGGCTGAAACTCCAAGACTTTGGCCACCTGATGTGAAGAGCTGACTCATTTGAAAAGACCCTGATGCTGGGAAAGATTGAGGGCAGGAGGAGAAGGGGATGACAGAGGATGAGATGGTTGGATGGCATCATCGACTCGATGGACATGGGTTTGCGTAGACTCCAGGAGTTGGTGATGGATAGGGAAGCCTGGCGTGCTGCAATTCATGGGGTCACAAAGAGTTGGACACGACTGAGCGACTGAACTGAAATATTAGAATAGTCTTCTTATTGTTCATACTGTTTTTGTAGCCTTTTCCCCTACTTACTTGAAGATATAATTTGAACATATTCCCTTTCTTTAAATAGTCCTTGATAACCTGGCTATTAATGACTGTATCCTTGTCTATATGTGAGGATACTGCACTTCATTTTTGTATTGTACTAAATTTTGTCTAGTTCTTAAATAACAAGAGAAGACATGCTTTTATAGAAATAGTTATATGTTTATGCTTAAATTTTTAAATTTTTAAATATTTTAAAAAATTTAAATAAAACTTTTTTTAAGTTTGGTACTATTTTGTGGTTGTTGTAAATGGAATTATTAGATTGCAGAATATGGAGGTATTTTTTAAGCTTTTAGTAAGTATTTCTAGATTGCCCTTCATATAGTTTCTTTTCTTCCAATGATATAAGAAAATTCAGGCATTCAAAAGAAAAAAATGGAACAAGACCAGATGACTCAAAATATAGACACAGATTTTACGTGAAGATTTTAAATTTCTTTGCTTGTCTTTTTCTATTAACTTTTATCAATTCTTTATATATAACCTCTTATCAGATGACATAATTTGCAAACATTTCCTCCTAGTCGGTAGGATTCTTTTTCATTTTGTTGATGATCTTCTTTTCGGTGCAGAAGTCTTTTACTAATGTAGTCCCACTCACTTCTTTTTATTTTCATTGCCTTTGCTTTTTGTATTAAATCCTGGAAGTCATCACCACTATCAAGAGCTTATTGTCTGTTTTCTTCTAGGAGTTTTTAGGGTTTTAGGCCTTATAGTCAAGCCTTTAATCTACTTTCCAGGTTTGTATAAGGTAAATTATCCTGCTCCATACTGGCATTTCTCTGTAACAGATTTGTGTTTGGCGTCCTCAATTCAGTTCAGTTCAGTCCCTCAGTTGTGTCCGACTCTTTGCGACCCCATGAATTGCAGCACGCCAGGCCTCCCTGTCCATCACCATCTCCCAGAGTTCACTCAGACTCACATCCATTGAGTCAGTGATGCCATCCAGCCATCTCATCCTCTGTCGTCCCCTTCTCCTCCTGCCTCCAATCCCTCCCAGCATCAGAGTCTTTTCCAATGAGTCAACTCTTCGCATGAGGTGGCCGAAGTACTGGAGTTTCAGCTTTAGCATCATTCCTTCCAAAGAAATCCCAGGGCTGATCTCCTTCAGAATGGACTGGTTGGATGTGCTTGCAGTCCAAGGGACTCTCAAGAGTCTTCTCCAACACCACAGTTCAAAAGCATCAATTCTTCAGCGCTCAGCTTTCTTCACAGTCCAACTCTCACATCCATACATGACTACTGGAAAACCATAGCCTTGACTAGATGGACCTTTGTTGGCAAAGTAATATCTCTGCTTTTGAATATGCTATCTAGGTTGGTCATAACTTTTCTTCCAAGGAGTAAGCATCTTTTAATTTCATGGCTGCAGTCACTATCTGCACTGATTTTGGAGCCCCCAAAAATAAAGTCTGACACTGTTTCCACTGTTTCCCCATCTATTTCCCATGAAGTAATGGGACCAGATGCCATGATCTTTGTTTTCTGAATGTTGAGCTTTAAGCCAACTTTTTTACTCTCTTCTTTCACTTTCATCAAGAGGCTTTTTAGTTCCTCCTCACTTTCTGCCATAAGGGTGTGTCATCTGTATATCTGAGGTGATTGATATTTCTCCCGGCAATCTTGATTCCAGCTTGTGCTTCTTCTAGCCCGGCATTTCTCATGATGTCCTCTGCATAGAAGTTAAATAAGCAGGGTGACAATATACAGCCTTGACATACTCCTTTTCCTATTTGGAACCAGACTATTGTTCCATGTCCAGTTCTAACTGTTGCTTCCTGACCTGCATATAGGTTTCTCAAGAGGCAGGTCAGATGGTCTGATATTCCCATCTCTTTCAGAATTTCCCACAGTTTATTGTGATCCACACAGTCAAAGGCTTTGGCATAGTCAATAAAGCAGAAATAGATGTTTTTCTGGAACTCTCTTGCTTTTTCCATGATCCAGCAGATGTTGGCAATTTGATCTCTGGTTCCTCTGCCTTTTCTGAAACCAGCTTGAGCATCAGGAAGTTCATGGTTCATGTATTGCTGAAGCCTGGCTTGGAGAATTTTGAGCATTACTTTACTAGCGTGTGAGATGAGTGCAATTGTGTGGTAGTTTGAGCATTCTTTGGCATTGCCTTTCTTAGGGATTGGAATGAAAACTGACCTTTTCCAGTCCTGTGGCCACTGCTGAGTTTTCCAAATTGGCTGGCATATTGAGTGCAGCACTTTCATAGCATCATCCTTCAGGATTTGAAAGAGCTCAACTGGAATTCCATCACCTCCACTAGCTTTGTTTGTAGTGATGTTGTCTCAGGCCTACTTGACTTCACATTCCAGGATATCTGGCTCTAGGTGAGTGATCACACCATCATGATTATCTTGGTCGTGAAGATCTTTTTTGTATAGTTCTTCTGTGTATTCTTGCCACCTCTTCTTAATATTTTTTGCTTCTGTTAGGTCCATACCATTTCTGTCCTTTTATCAAGCCCATCTTTTCATGAAATGTTCTGTTGGTGTCTCTAATTTTCTTGAAGAGATCTTTAGTCTTTCCCATTCTGTTGTTTTCCTCTGTTTCTTTGCATTGATTGCTGAAGAAGGCTTTCTTATCTCTTCTTGCTATTCTTTGGAACTCCGCATTCAGAACTTCTATCTTTCAGATCTTGTATCTCTGCTTGTATCTTTTCTTTTTTCCTTTGCTTTTCACTTCTTTTCTCTGTTCGTTTCCAAGGCAAACTATTCAATATCACAGTAATCCAAGTCTATGCCCTAACCAGTAATGCTGAAGAAGCTGAAGTTGAACATTCTATGAAGACCTACAAGACCTTTTAGGACTAACACCCAAAAAAGATGTCCTTTTCATTATAGGGGACTGGAATGCAAATGTAGGAAGTCAAGAAACACCTGGAGTAACAGGCAAATTTGCCCTTGGAATACGGAATGAAGCGGGGCAAAGGCTAATAGAGGTTTGCCAAGAAAATGCACTGGTCATAGCAAACACCCTCTTCCAACAACACAAGAGAAGACTCTACACATGGACATCCCTAAATGGTCAACACCAAAATCAGATTGATTATATTCTTTGCAGCCAAAGATGGAGAAGCTCTATACAGTCAACTAAAACAAAACCGAGAGCTAACTGTGGCTCAGATCATGAACTCCTTATTGCCAAATTCAGACTTAAATTGAAGAAAGTAGGGAAAACCACTAAACCATTCACATATGACCTAAACAAATCCCTTATGATTATACAGTGGAAGTGAGAAATAGATTTAATGGACTAGATCTGATAGATAGAGTGCCTGATGAACTATGGATGGAGGTTCGTGACATTGTACAGGAGACAGGGATCAAGACCATCCCCATGGAAAAGAAATGCAGAAAAAGCAAAATGGCTGTCTGGGGAGGCCTTACAAATAGCTGTGAAAAGAAGAGAAGCGTCCTCAATTACTAGATGTCAAATCAGTTTTCATTCACTTATTTCCTTTCCCAGTTCCAGGAATCTTTGTTGCCAATTCTCATCTGCTTTTGGCTTTTTACCTGTTTTCATTGTGGCTTTATGTTCTTGTACTAGTTTCATAGTTTTTGTATAATATACGTGTGTTTATACTGTATTATTACATTCATTTCTCCTTATACCCAAGTTACTCTCTCCTAGTAAATAGCAGTTGGAGCTAATTCCTCCATGCTAATTTTCATGAGCTAACTAGCATATCAGACCACTCTATAAAATGTTAGTGCTGTAACATGTTAAGAATGAATTTCTTGCTCCTGTCAAAGTACAGTCATGGTTGATAGGGATCAGTTCTGCTCCATTTAATTACTATCCCCTGGGTCCTTGGGAGTCTTTCTCTCAGACCTGAGAACGGGAAGAGGGCTGATGGTCACACATGAGAAGGCTTTGGGGCCAGACTCAGAAGTGGCTTCTTGCATCATTTCTGTGCACATGCATTGGCCAGAATGCAATTACATGTCAGCATTTAAATGCACAGCAGTAAGGGGAGTGCAGTCATCTATTTTCCCAAGAGGGAGATGAACAATTAGCCATTCCATGCTATGCATTTTTTGCCAATTCCCATACCATTGCATATACACAGACATGCACCCTCAAACATGCATATGTTCATGAACCCACGTCCTTTACAAAATCATTGTCTGTGCTATAAAAATGGGTTAATATTGTGTGCATCTGTTTTCATCTTCTTGTTCCCAGTCAGTGGTGGCTTTTCTTGGTCTCTACCATTGGGAGGCCTAGACATATGAAGTCCCTGCTCTGCCTCATGAGCATGACCTGAATCAGAGCAAGAAGCAGTGTCTGAGGGGCTTTCTTAGAGAACCCAGCCCCTTAAAATGATGGCAGAACCCAGTCTAGCTTCCCTGGTGCTGGTGGTCTAGCCCCCATTGCTTGCTGGCACTGGTGCTTACTCCTATCTCAGTGCCCAACAGTCTTGGAGCATCACTGGGCCTCGGAGCAGCTCCCTGGAGATCTTGATCTCTGTAAATTGCAGGTCAGGATACCTGGGCTCCTGCTTTGCTTATTAGTTGTCCTGCCTTTGACATGTCAGCTAGAGTACCAGGTCTCTCTTTCCTCATCCACAAAATGAGGAGTTATTAATAGATGAAGAGGACTCTGAAGTCCTTCCAGCATGTATTTATGGCCAATATTCTGTCTGTTCTTATTGAACCTTCTCAGTAAGACTCAGAAGATGAGTTAACTTGTTATTAAACAGACTGTTGTCTGTTACTTGAGAATTGCTTGTCCTGGGACACCTATGATTTTTGGTTCTGGAACTGACTTCTGGTATAATTACTGTTGTCTTGATTCCATGGAACAGATTACCCAGACCAGAAGGTTAGGAACGTAAGGACTTGTGTTATTTATTCATGATCCCAGTTTTCTGGAAAGAAGGATCAGTGGCAGGATCATGTTTCTCGTTAGGCTGTTGTTTCTGGGGAAAGTGATAGAGGATGTTGTTGTGAGCAAAGCCTGGAACTCATCTCACCCTTCAGCTGGCCTTCTTACATGGCAAGTTGGGGAGTGGCATGTCTGCCTACTGCGAACGCCGCCCTTCAGATGCCTCGTCTGGGCTCCGTCCAGGCTGCAGTGCTGCCTGGAAGCACCAGTGGGATTCTGAGGCACCATTAGGACACAGTGATGCACCAGAATCATTACTGGCTCAGCTTCCAGTGAACTGATGTGGGTGGAGCACACCATCCATAAACAGAAGCCAGGTAGACATGCTTCTCTTGGCCATAAGTGAAAAGGGTGAAGGCTGCTGTTGTTCCCTGTATTTTTTTTTCTTGTTTCAAGAATGAATTTAGCCATGTGACTGGATCTGTCCCATGCCCCTTCCTCTATTCCTTTGCCTACGCTCATGAGCCTGGCAGGACTCAGATCCAGGCAGGAAGAAGAGAGGGGGAAATGGGTGTCATTTGCAAGGCTTTTGTGGCTGGAAGACGCTCTGTTCTTTGGGTTCATTGAACAGGGAAGATAGAATTCATGCGTGTGTTTTCCTTTTTGCACAAGCACAGCTCATTTCTGGAGAGTCACACAGAGGCAGTTAATACTTAAGAATCACTTAACACAATCACAGTTTTTTATTTTCACATGTTGATCATGTATCTGGTCCTACCACTTCATGGCAAATAGATGGGGAAACAATGGAAACAGTGAGAAACTTTATTTTGGGGGGCTCCAAAATCACTGCAGATGGTGACTGTAGCCATGAAATTAAAAAATGCGTGCTCCTTGGAAGAAAAGCTATGACCAACCTAGACAGCATTTTAAAAAGCAGAGACATTACTTTGCCAACAAAGGTCTGTCTAGTCAAAGCTATGGTTTTTCCAGTGATCATGTATGGATGTGAGAGTTGGAATATAAAGAAAGCTGAGTGCTGAAGAATTGATGCTTTTGAGCTGTGGTGTTGGAAAAGACTCTTGAGAGTCCCTTGGACCACAAGGAGATTCAACCAGTCCATCCTAAAGGAGATCAGTCCTGAGTATTCATTGGAAGGATTGAAGCTGAAACTCTAATACTTTGGCCACCTGATGTGAAGAACTGACTCATTGGAAAAGACCCTGATGTTGGGAAAGATTGAAGGCGGGAGGAGAGGGGATGACAGAGGATGAGATGGTTGGGTGGCATCACCAAATCAATGGACATGAGTTTGAGTAAACTCCGGGAGTTGGTGATGGACAGGGAAGCCTGGCGTGCCGCGGTTCATGGTGTGGCAAAGAGTCAGACACGAATGAGTGACTGAACTGAACTGATTGATCGTGTAAAGCGAGTGTGGCTGTTCCTCTGGGCTCAGCAGCTGGGTCTGTCTTCAAGGCCAGAGCAGGATTGGATGCCTGCTCACCAAGCATTCCTCACCCCACCACTTGTGGGTCTCATTTGTCACCGTTACCCTGAATGTGCTGGTCAGGTTCCCTAGGGGTCCTCCCAGGTGGGGAACCTGGAGCTGGCTGAGGAGCCTCAATGCTGAAGGGGCAGATTCAGATCTTGTACAGAAATGTGGAGGCCCAAGTAGCAAGGAGTAAGTTTGGACTGTTTTTTAAAATATGAGCTATAAAGGTAAATGCAGCTGCAGAAATGTTATACCAATGCATATTTTAAAATTGTAATGAGAAATAGTAAACTTGGGAAATTGTAATTACAAACCTTTAATTATGAGAATAAACCCTAATCAATGCAGAATAATAGGAATAATTGGAAAAATAATCAATTCAAAGTTTGAGGTCAGACAGTGATTGTGAGTTTTTTCAAACTTCTGAAGAGCCTCCTGCAGTGAGCTGGTTGTGCCATACACTCACACCACTTTTGGACCCTGGTCCACCTTCTTGACCTTGTGGAATGAATGCATGGACCAGTGAATGAGTGCTCGTGAGCGTGAATGCAAGCAAAACAGCCTATTCAGAGGTTATCATAGGCTTCCATTCTTAATAGGAGCTATTAAATTGTTGTTGTTATTCAGTTGATAAGTCATGTCTGACTGTGACCCCATGGACTGCAGCATGCTAGGCTTCCTTGTCCTTTTCTATCTCCTGGAGTTTGCTCAAACTCATGTTCATTGAGTCAGTGATGCCATCCAGTGAACTTCCAGATGTACAAGCTGGTTTTAGAAAAGGCAGAGGAACCAGAGATCAAATTGCCAACATCTGCTGGATCATGGAAAAAGCAAGAGAGTTCCAGAAAAACATCTATTTCTGCTTTATTGACTATGCCAAAGCCTTTGACTGTGTGGATCACAATAAACTGTGGGAAATTCTGAAAGAGATGGGAATATCAGACCATCTGACCTGCTTCTTGAGAAACCTATATGCAGGTCAGGAAGCAACAGTTAGAACTGGACATGGAACAACAGACTGGTTCCAAATAGGAAAAGGAGTACGTCAAGGCTATATATTGTCACCCTGCTTATTTAACTTCTATGCAGAAGACATCATGAGAAACGCTGGGCTAGAAGAAGCACAAGCTGGAATCAAGATTGCCGGGAGAAATATCAATCACCACAGATATACAGATGACACCACTCTTATGGCAGAAAGTGAAGAGGAAGTAAAAGCCTCTTGATGAAAGTGAAAGAGGAGAGTGAAAAAGTTGGCTTAAAGCTCAACATTCAGAAAATGAAGATCATGGCATCTGGTCCCATCACTTCATGGGAAATAGATGGGGAAATAGTGGAAACAGTGTCAGACTTTATTTTTGGGGGCTCCAAAATCAGTGCAGATAGTGACTGCAGCCATGAAATTAAAAGATGCTTACTCCTTGCAAAGAAAGTTATGACCAACCTAGATAGCATATTCAAAAGCCGAGACATTACTTTGCTGACTAAGGTCCGTCTAGTCAAGGCTATGGTTTTTCCAGTGGTCACGTATGGATGTGAGAGTTGGACTGTGAAGAAGGCTGAGCACTGAAGAATTGATGCATTTGAACTGTGGTGTTGGAGAAGACTCTTGAGAGTCCCTTGGACTGCGAAGAGATCCAAACAGTCCATTCTAAAGGAGATCAGTCCTCGGTGTTCTTTGGAAGGACTGATGCTAAAGCTGAAACTCCAATACTTTGGCCCCTTCATGCGAAGAGTTGACTCATTGGAAAAGACTCTGATGCTGGGAGGGATTGGGGGCAGGAGGAGAAGGGGACGACAGAGGATAAGATGGCTGGATGGCATCACCGACTCGATGGACATGAGTTTGGGTGGACTCCGGGAGTTGCTGATGGACAGGGAGGCCTGGCGTGCTGCAATTCATGGGGTTGCAAAGAGTCAGACACGACTGAGTGACTGAACTGACTGAACTGAACTGATGCCATCCAACCTTCTCATCCTCGGTACCCTCCTTCTCCTCCTGCCCTCAGTGTTTCCCACCATCAGGGTCTTTTCCAGTGAGCTGGCTCTTCGCATCTGGTGGCCAAAGTCCTGGAGCTTCAGCTTCAGCATCAGTCTTTCCAATGAATATTCAGAGTTGAGTTCCTTTAGGACTGAATGGTTTGATCTTGCTGTCAAAGGGATTCTCAAGAGTCCTCTCCAGCACCACAATTCGAAAGCATCAGTCTTTGGCTCTCAGCCTTCTTTATGGTTCAACTCTTGCTTTTAGTTAAAAATACTAAAGTGGAGGTGACTTATTTACTATTGTTTCTGTACACAAATGTAGGTGACCATTTTCCTCCTCGAAGTGCTTTGAAAGCCCCATCAACCTCTGATGCTAAGCCCCTCATTTCTGGTCCTGTCTGCCCACTGAGTGGGAACTTTGACCCTTTTCATCTCAGGAACTGCTGGATGGTCAGCGATGCCAGAATAAAATAGGTGGATCATATGTAGCCCCTGTGTGGTACCTGTTTACCCATTTGAGGGAATATTGCTTTTAGCAATTTGTTAGAATACAAACTTGTAAAGTTCAAACTTGTACTTATACATTTATTCCAGGATTAAACCAAGTATAACTGATAGCACAGTTAGAGATATTTATGTTCTAAACCAGTGGTTTTCAAGCTCTATTCCCTTTCAACTCTGTGTCCTTGGGGCTCCCTGGCTCATCTTTAATCAGAATTTTCTATAGTGAGCTTCTCCATATGATTTTTTTTTTAACTGGAAGTCTTCTCAAGATCAAAAGGGGTTTAAAACAAAATGCTATTTCATTTTTAAAAAAGCAGTTGATTATAATAGGTCCAGTTTGGAGGAAGAGGGATACTCAAATTAAGAGGGCTAGAAGTTCTGGCATACTAGAAAGAGTTTTAAAAACAGCAAAACATTCAGCAAGTAAAAGTTGCTTGTCGTCTCACATTTCTTCTTGCTTTATGTCAAAGCTTCATTTTATTTTTCCAAAAAGAAAATTATAAGAAAGTAAAATTACAAAAAGATCTGGTTACAAAGGCAACCTCCAGGCTCTGTTAAAGGGTTGTTATGGGTTCACCTCAAGCTGTGTGCCTTTGGCATTTGAAACAATTATGTTTATTATCAGCATAGACCTCAGGGAGAAAAGAAAGATTTTCAAGGATCAGAGAGTAAACTATAGTCAGTATCCTCCATTTAGTAGACACGATAATGGATCTTAGAGAGAAATATGTTTTCATAGAAGCTGTAGAGTAACAAACCAAGTATTGGAGAAATATTCAACTGTTTTGTAAGTCATGCATTATCAGAGATTTTATTTTCCTGCTGCTATTTCTAAACTTGAGAAACTCAATACCCTTTCGTCTTCAAGCAACTCAGCTGAACAATTTTATGTGTAATAGCTTTCAGATTGAAACTTTTTGCCACCTCTTAAACACTGGCCAAGTTGTCTTTTGACTGATTTTTGGTGAATTTTCTTAGTTTCCATGATTTGGTAAGCTCCAGGGCATTTTCCCCTACTCCATTTTTTTTAATATTCCTTGAGCGACCATCTTTGTAGACTCCTGGTTCCCAGTATTTTAAGACTGGAAAGAAGCTTTAGGTTAATACAGTCTAGTTCAGTTCAGTTCAGTCGCTCAGTCATGTCCGACTCTTTGCGACCCCATGAATTGCAGCATGCCAGGCCTCCCTGTCCATCACCAACTCCTGGAGTTCACTCAGATTCATGTCCATCGAGTCAGTGATGCCATCCAGCCATCTCTTCCTCGGTCGTCCCCTTCTCCTCCTGCCCCCAATCCCTCCCAGCATCAAAGTCTTTTCCAGTGAATCAACTCTTCGCATGAGGTGGCCAAAGTACTGGAGTTTCAGCTTCAACATCAGTCCTTCCAATGAACACCCAGGGCTGATCTCCTTCAGAATGGACTGGTTGGATGTGCTTGCAGTCCAAGGGACTCTCAAGAGTCTTCTCCAACACCACAGTTCAAAAGCATCAATTCTTCGGCACTCAGCCTTCTTCAAGTCCAACTCTCACATCCATACGTGACTACTGGAAAAACCATAGCCTTGACTAGATGGACCTTTGTTGGCAAAGTAATGTCTCTGCTTTTCAATACACTGTCTAGGTTGGTCATAACTTTCCTTGCAAGGAGTAAGCGTCTTTCAGTTTCATGGCTGCAGTCACCATCTGCAGTGATCTTGGAGCCCCAAAAAATAAAGTCTGCCACTGTTTCTACTGTTTCCCCATCTATTTCCCATGAAGTGATGGGACCAGATGCCATGATCTTCGTTTTCTGAATGTTGAGCTTTAAGCCAACTTTTTCACTCTCCTCTTTCACTTTCATCGAGAGGCTCTTTAGTTCCTCTTCACTTTCTGCCATAACATGGTTATATTAAAGATGAAATAAGAGAAGCACAGGCTGTGGCTTTAAATTACATTTTGGTACGGTTTTAAAACAGTTTAACTGTTATAATTATGGCAGCTTTTACCTGTTTTAAATTTAGATATAAAGGATCATATGTTTATCTTTTCTAATTTTTTATTGATTTTTCCTTTTTGTCATACACCTCAAAACTGGGCAGTGATAGTCCACGATTTCTTAAGTTATAAGGTTAATTTTAGAAAAAAATGAAAGCATCTAAACCAATGGATAAATTATAGTAAGATCCTTTTATTGAACCCTGTGATCATTAATGAATTTATCATTTAATCTGTCCTTGTCTTTTAAATATCTTGAAAATAACCAAAACATTCTTTTAACTCTTGCAGGTTTTTATGAAACCAGGATAAAATATTAATAATATGCATAAAATGTCTGTGTGTTCTTAGAACTACAGTTGTATTAAATATCTGATGCAAAAGCAGAACAGTCATGTTGTAGAAAACGTTAGCAACACGTCTGAATTGTTGGATTTCTCATGACTTGTCCCTCTTGTAACATCACAGCGATTGCACCATGGTTTTCTCCTGAATGTGAAACTTGAAGTTGTGGATAAGTGAAACCCCAGGTGAATTTGCTTGCTACGATTATGGATATTGACGACCAAAGTATAAAGGTACACGTTTCGATTAGTGTGATATTATATTGGCGTTTCCCCTGTGTCTCCTGTGAGGCTGGCTTCAGAGGCTCTAAGTTCCTGTCTCAGAGGGAGGATGGAACTTGGCCCGAGTTCATTGCTGGTCTCGTGTCTCTGTTCTCGTGTCTCAGCTGACATGTGTGGAAGAGGATTCTATAGCTTAGACACGACTGATTTTCTGAAGGCTCTCACACATCTTTGTTTGCACTTGCTGCTGAGATGTCACAAATTTTGTTCCTTTTAAAAAAAAAACCTTCTTTTTGTTGGTATCATCAGATTTTTCTTGAAACTGTTGTCATTAAGCTGCTGAAGAACGATTACCTCTTTGTTCTCTACTAGTCAAACAAAAGATTTGATGTTGAATTGAAAATCGATTCACAGATTTCTATACCATCCTTGTTGTGACATCTGTGTTTTTTAAAAAATATACACATCTTCAAAATTAAATTATCCTTAAGTGAAAGCCTTTCATTTTTTCACACAGACAGCTGAAAGTAACTGTGGAATTCAATAAATCTTCTACAGCATATGACAGTTCAAGATTCATTTTCCACACGAGCACAGTTTATTTTCATATTAATAAAAAATTGAAGTCAGTGAATATTTATAGGCTTTATTAATAAAGATGTATTTAAGTTGGATATACAGTTGGATATAATTGAAAAGAAATCTTATTTGCTCTATGCCTAATTTGAAAATAACTTCTAATTCATCTCATAGAGAATAATCAGTATATATATATATATATATATATATATATTTATTTATTTATTTTAGTAAAATACAGAGATGAGTATTTGGCTTGGTCACAGGTTATCAAGACCAGATACTGGCAATGTCCTTTATTTTTCTGACAGGTGAAACCAATAACTGTGCTAAATGCTATTCAGGAATATGTTATAGGTGTTCTATCCCACATACATTGTTATTAATGTTTACATTTAATTTTAAGCATATTAAGTTCTTATTTGTGACTTTTTATTGTTTACTCTTATTATAGCGCTTACTGTGGAAATGATTTTTGGATCTCATAATTATAAATTCAGTAATGTTTCATTACTGAAAATGAGCATCAATTTTTTTCTTTATATTCTTACTTAACTTTCATTATAAAATCACTGCATTTCTAGGAAAAGCTTTATCTTGATAGTACATCACATGTTATTTAGAATTTTAATTGACAGATTATTTTCTTGTGATTCCTAAGATACATAATACAATAGTATCCAATTGAACATATTTGCCAGCTTATTGTGTGATCACATTGGATTAGTACTACCTTTTGAAATATTGTTTGAAAACCTTTAGCTCCTAAAGTAAATTTAGTATACTTCTTTATTTACTATCTCAGCATCGAACTTTTAAAATCTCTTATGATTTCGCTGAGCCTTCCAAAGAAATATTTCATATGTCTTCTTCTTTTTCTTTCATGGAAGTTGCTTTGTCCTTTATTAGTGGCAAAAAAGTTGAAAAGTATCTGGTACTTCTGACGAGATTAGAACCCTAATGTTACCTCCATGACTGTGGGCTAATGGAAATCCCTTTAGGATTTTAGGCTAAATTAAGATGTGACATGGGGCTTTAGAAAATCTGCGGTGAATTGCTTCCACACACCCTTAGGTCTGCCAGAATATATCCATCTTGAAATGACATACATGTCTTGGGGCTTGTGGAGAACTTGAGGTCCCCCAGGGAGCCTCTGACCTCCTGCAGCACGTGCTGTCACGGCCCCTCCCTCCCGTCTCCTCCCCAGGCAGGCCCTCAGTTGGGTACATGCTCTTCCTGCCCCCAGAGGTGGAGGGGAGGAGATGGTCTGGGGGCTGGCGCAGTTGTCTGAATAGAAACAGATTACAGAGAAGACTCGGAAGCATGGCTTCAAGTCCTATTCAGCACTGTTCCCAAAGATACAGGGCGTTGAAAATGAGCATCAGGTTTTTCCTCTGATTCTTGTTCAAGGCGATTAAAGGCGGAGAGTGAGGCTGTCTTTGCAAGTAGGAAAATTAGTTGCTTTCCCTATCTTCTCTTGGCCCGAGGCATCCATCTGTGCCTTTATGAATGTGCTGATCCTATTGTTCCGTAATCTTCTTTTTTGAAGTCAATACCCTCAAGGACTGTCTTTATCCTTGGCAGTGATGGATGCTGAGTGTACGTGTGAATGAATGGGTGAGTGCAGCGGTGCTCAGTGGCATGGAGTGTACCCTAAAACCCTCCTATGTGAATGGGAGTCCAGTGTGTTAGTCACAGCGCACTCTCCCCTTAAGCTCAGCTGCCAGGAAATCTAAGGTGGCCTTCTGCACAGGAAAGCGCCCTAGGTCACCCTGGTGGGGTTTCATTCCAGCTCTGACTCCTATTTAACCAAGTTAGTAACTTCGTGGTTACCTGACGTATTGTTTTTCTTGGTGGCTCAGATGGTAAAGCATCTGCCTGCAATGCAGAAGACCCGGGTTCAGTCCCTGGGTTGGGAAGATCCCCTGGAGAAGGAAATGGCAACCCACTCCAGTACTCTTGCCTGGAAAATCCCATGGACGAAGGAGCTTGGTAGGCTACAGTCCATGGGGTTGCAAAGAGTTGGACATGACTGAGCAACTTCACACACCTCTGGAGAGCAGCGGCCTGCAGTGCCCACCTAGGGGGTTGGCTATAAGCATCGGGATAGGGAGCCTCGCTGTGCCCTGCCCTCTCTAGGGCCTCAGTGGCCACCACCATGGTTATTGGTCAGTGCAGGTGCTCTGGGCTGCTCTCCCAGGGGCCCTGGGCCTCAAGGAAGTAATCACCAGCTGTAGAAGGAGAGGAGATGAGCCCAGGCTCCCTGGGGAACAAAACAGTGAGTTCCCTGGAATCCCTGGGGACACTGCAGAGCACTTGCGATGTACCATGGGCCCAGTCTTAACACTGATAGTGATGATGGTGCCAGACACTTTTCTCAGGGTTTTTATGCACGAGTGTATCCTCACAGCAACTGGAATGATGTACTATATGACCCTGTGTGTCTGGCCTCTTTCACTCCGTTTTGAAGCTTTCATCCAAGTTGTAGTGTGCATCACTATTTTATCCTTTTTTTATTTCTGAATAGTATTCCCTTGTATGGATGTATCACGTTTTGTTCATCACTGATAGACATTTGGGTTGTTTCCCCTTTTGGCTATTTTAATAATGCTGCTGTGAACATCTGGGTGTGTTTTTGTGTGCGTGCATGCTTTCACTTCACTCAGGTACACACTAGGAGGGGGATTGCTGGGTCTTATGGTATTTCTCTGTTTAAAATTGTTCTCCAGAGTGGCTGCAGCATGTTACATTCTCATTGGAACCTCTCACAAAGGTCCAAGGAACCTCTCTACATCCCTGCCAACATTTGTTCCTATCTATTTTGTTTATTTTGTAATCATCCTATTGGGCCTTATGTGTTTAGAACCAGAGAGTCTGAATTATTACCTGCAACCACTAGGTTATGTCTTGGCCAAGAGGGCTGGGATGCAGCAATGGTTGCTTTGTGGTTGTAGCAATAGTAGTGGCAGTAGTGGATGTGATGGTGTTGGTCTCCAGTGTCAGAGACACAGTCCTAGTAGAGTAAGAAGACCCAGGTACTGAATATGGGGTTTGTTCTGGGTACCTGGTTAGGGATGTCGTGTAGCTCATCTTTATCTTCACAACTCTTTTGTTAATTTTTTTTATTGAGATATAGTTGATGTGTAGGGTTGTATCAATATGAGTTTTAGGTGCACCGTATGATTCAAGATTTGTTTCTGTTCTGCAAGCATCACTACCATAAGTCTAGCCACACAACAGCCCTTCCAGGTAGCTGTTATTTCTTCTTTGTAGTCGGCGTGGAGAACTGACCAGAGTGTCACAGCTAGTTTGTGTGCTTAGACAGTCAGTCGTGTCTGACTCTCTGCGGCCCCATGGACTGTAGTCCACCAGGCTCCTCTGTCCATGGGGATTCTCCAGGCAAGAATACTGGAGTCAGTTGCCATGCCCGCCTCCAGGGGATCTTCCTGATCCAGGGATGGAACCCAGGCCTCCCGCACTGCAGGCAGATTCTTTACACTTACATAATTACACAGCTAGTTTACACTTGGGTGTTTTGCTTTCATTTTAGCTCTTACTTCAGAGCTATGATGAGCCATTGAAATTAGGGAGCATCCTTGTCAGTGCTGGAGAGTGGGACCAAGGCAGTTTGTGTCAAGATATTCTACACTCTGCCAGGACTAGTCAGGCCAGATATTCTGCTTTTCATACCAAAAATATGGATTCAGTTGTGTGTGGTTCATTGGTAGGTGAGCTGTGAAGTTTTTCTTACAACGGCAAGAATTTAAGATACTACTTCTCCTTGATCATATGTGTGCTGAGTGCTAAGTCGCTTCAGTTGTGTCCGACTCTTTGCAACCCCATGGACTGTAGCCCGCCAGGCTCCTCTGTCCATGGGAATCTCCAGACAAGAATACTGGAGTGGGTTGCCATGGATAACAGTGTATATTAATTACCATGGTTACTCTCTAATAAATATTTATGATGTACTCAGTGTGTATCGTGTTCAGTTTACAGCCAACTATTATGGTTAATAACTGTTCTTTTGTTTGGTTGTACACTGTACTCTGTTATATCTGAAAACCCATTACTGTCCCCTTATCAGGAATTGTAGATTAAATTATAATAGACAGATGGATGCTTTTAGGAAGTTTAGCCTTAATTTGGGGGAAAAAATGTATTCTACAAATAAATGTAAAGGGATAACTTAAAACAGAGTAATATTTGATAAATATTTGCCCGGTGGGAAGCGCTGCTAAGCTGTGAAATGAATTATAAATGAATTCCAAATAGATGTTTTAGGAACTTCTACTGAATCATTAATAAATTGAGTCTCTTCAGCAAGTCTTTTCATATTTAATGCATTAACTGGATTATGTATTTGTGGCATTTCTAAATGAAACAAGAGCATCATAGCCAAGAGGAATTGTCGGGGTAAGTGGTTTATGTGTAGGACTCGAAGCTGGTTTGAATTTTAGGTCAAACCAATAAGTTTAAAGCTTTTTGTTTGAAAACACCTACGGGTGGACTCGCGCAAAGCGGAAGTCCAAATACAAGCCTGTGAGTGCTTGCTGTAATTAAGGCTTGCCAGCGCTTCGAGGAAGTCGCCTGACCCCCACGGGTCCTGGTGTAATTATCTGTCAGAGAGGGAGCAGAGTCTGGAGTGCGTCCTGTCACTTGGCAGTGTCTCCAACACGGATGCATTTTTGAAAATGGTTTTGAAATACGAGGCTAAAACAAGATACCCTGTTTAAAATGACAGTCCTTTGAGTTAAACTTCTAATTAATGGCCATTACGGTGCCGCGGTGATTATCACCATCTTCATTTGGGAAGGATATTGGGACAACTTTCAAAAATATTATGACCCATTAATGAAAAGATAATTTTCCGAGTAGGTGACAATATCAATTAATGTCAGCTGTGATTTCCAGAGGAGTTGAAGCAGGTGCATCCTTGCGACCACGGTCACAACAAACAGCAATCGATGGTAACTGCTGTGCTCCTCCCTCGGGTGTGGCGTCCCATGCAGCCTCTTCCTTTCCCCGTCCGTGCGGCCACCCCACAAGGGAGCCTCGGGGAGGAACCAGCGCAGGTGGCTTGGGTGACTCGCCCGAGGCTACAGCGTCTCTATGTGGTAGAGCAGATGGGGACTGGGTAGCCCAGGTCCCAGCCCAAGCTCTTCATCTGTAGCGGGGCATCTCCACCTGTGCAGGGCAGAAAGCGACTCAGCCCTGGGGGCTGTGTGTCTCTGGTGCAGCCACTGGCTCTGTGGTTTAGCACAAAAGTAGCCATGAAAACTTTATTTGTGGACAATTCCAATTCTTTTACGTGTCATTAAATAGTCTTCTTCTTTTTTTTTTTTTAGCAGTTTAAAAATGTAAAAACCATTTTTAGCCACTGGCATGCATAGAACAGGTACCAGACCCTGTTTAGCCTGGAAACTGTATTTCCCAGCTCCTGTCTTAATAGATCTGCTGTGCTGATTGGACAGTGAGATGAACTCACTGAGTTGTTACCTTTAGTATAATCTGTTTTAGACACCCACCTTATTTTTTTGGATATTTGATCTGTAAAGAAAACCAAATCGGTATTTAATTTTCGATCTAGTTTTAGTAAGTTTTATACAGTCAGTCAAGGAGGTAGAAGAGATGGTGCCACGGATCAACACTTTCTAGACTTAAATGCATGTTTCTTAGTAGCAATGGATTGTTGTTTAGTTGCTAAGTCATGTCCAACTCTTTGTGACCCCTTGGACTGGGCTCCACTGTCCATGGGATTTCCCAGGCAAGAATACTGGAGTGGGTTGCTACTTCCTTCCCCAGGCGATCTTCCCAACCCAGGAAATGAAACTTGCATCTCCTGCACTGGCAGGTGGATTCTTTACCACTGAGCCATCAGGAAAACCCATCAATGGATAATCAGTCGTTGATTTAATTTTCAGAGTAAAGGTAGTCAATCTCTCTGCCTCCGCCACCCCATGATGTATATTCTTTCCCAGAGTCTGTGTCTCTGCCACTGGTGTTGTATTCTCCAAGAACTGTGTGGAGACTTACTTTGCACATTTTTTATGGAAGTCAGTGTATCCAACACAGAAACCTTCCCAGCAGCATGAAGAACTGTGGTGGCGGGGAGCTGCCCACTGGGCTGGAGCCACTGTCACGCTCCCGGGTACCCTCACCTGCTCATCCCCCAGCCTGACCTGCAGGATCTGCCAAGATCCTGCCGTGTGACTATTTGGCTGGAGGCGCCAGCTGAGTCACGAGCTTGGGAGAATAGAAATAGCGCATTTCGCAGCTTCTCCACAGAACACTGCCTGTGTGGAACCTCCTAAATAAAATATGACGATGAAGGAGCACTGGTTGTTCTGAACCCTTGTTTCGGGATCATGTATCTCTTCGAGTGTCTGCTGTAGACGGCGAAGCTGCAGAGTACACGTGCCTGTGTACACAGAGGCTGGATGCTGTTTGTGTTTCAAGGGTTAATGGACTTTTCAAAAACTTTTTATTTTGTATTGGGGTATAGCCAATTAACAATGTTGTGGTAATTTCAGGTGAACAGTGAAGGGACTCAGCCATACATATGTATGTATCTATTCTTCCCTAAACCCCTCTGCCAAGCAGGCTGCCACGTGATGTTGAGCAGAGTTTTATGTGCTCCACAGTAGGTCCTTATTGGTTATCCATTTTAAATATAGCAGCGTGTACATGCCCATCCCAAACTCCCTAACTATCCCTTTCCCCTGACAACCATAAGTTCATTCTCTAAGTCTCTGAGTCTCTTTCTGTTCTGTAAGTTTATTTGTATCATTTCTTTTTAGATTCCACAGATAAGGGATGCTGCATGATATTTCCCCTTCTCTGTCTGACTTATTTCACTCAGTGTGACAGTCTCTAGGTCCATCCGTGTTGCTGCAAATGGTATTATTTCATTCTTTTTCATGGCTATCATTCCACTGTATATATGTACTACATCTTTATCCATCCCTCTGTCGATGGACATTTAAGTTGCTTCTATGGCTTGGCTCTTGTGAACAGTGCTGCAGTTAACCCTGGGGAGCATATATGCTGTCAGATCATGGTTTGTTTGTTTTTTTCAAGAGTTAATGGACTTTTGACCAAGTTAGTGGAAGGCCCTCCATTCCCTATAATCTATCACCTCATTCAAAGCTTTGCATTTACTCAGAAATTGTGAAGCTGCTTGCCTGCTGTGGTAGTGAAGACTCATTCCCCAGGCCTCGTCGGATGGTGCTGTCTAGACTCGCTGCCTGTGGAGCAAACCAGAGAGTCTGTGGCTGCATCTTAGCTTTGGGCGAGACGCGGTGTCTGCTGTTGCTCTGAACAGAAGTGTGCCATTTCTGACCAGCTGCCGCGCTGACATCCCAAATGCCCTCACTAATACTGACACTTGGCTAATTATGCTGAGCATCGTCTCATTCTCTCACATCCTGCTTTACTCTATTTTTACCCCTGGAAGAATCTCTCTCAAAAATAAATGAAGACACCCCAGAATAAACTGATTAGGCAGGATGGCGAATACATTTCCCACCTTGTTACAAAATCTGTGTCGTTCCTTGTGATACAAGAAATGGCGGTAGACTCGGGGAAAGGGGGATCTTCTCCAAGCAGGGCGTGGGTGGAGTCTCACTCCGGTTAATTTATTTCCAAATGAAGTTGTGTTATCTTTCCATTGCTGCTGTAACAAATTACTGCAAACTCAGTGGCTTAAAGTGACACAAACTGGCGCATTATATTTCCCTGTGTCGCTGGGCTAGAGCGGAGGTTTCAGCAAGGCTGTCTCCCTTCAGGAAGCTCTGAGGAGTCCAGTTTCCAGTCTTTGTCAGTTTCTATTCCTTGGCTCTTGGTGCTTTTCTTCACCTTTACAGTTAGCAGGCAGCACAAATACAGAGAGTAGCATTGAAACATGTATATCACCATATGCACAATTAGATGGCTAGTGGGAATTTGCTGTATGATGCAGGGAACCCAAACCTGGTGCCCTGTGATGACCTAGAAGGATAGGATGGTATGGGAGGTGAGAGGGAGGCTCAAGAGAGAAGGGGACATATGTATGTCATTTTGTATATAGTTGCTTAGTCATGTCCAACTCTTTGTGACCCCATGGACTGTAGCCCACCAGGCTTCTCTGTCCATGGGATTCTCCAGGCAAGAATACTGGAGTGGGTTGCCAGTTCCTTCTCCAGGGGATCTTTCTGACCCAAGGAGTAAACCTGAATCTCCTGCATTGCAGGCGGATTCTTTACCATTTGAGCCACCAGGGAAGCCCAGAGGTATGTATACATATGGTTGATGGCAGAAACTAATGCAATACTGTAAAGCAATTATCCTCCAATTAAAATAAATACAAATTAAAATTCTATTGTTGACAACGCTACCATATTTCTATGCAAAAATAAATATATATATTGTAATTTTCATTGTAAAATCTGTTTAAATATAAAGCTTCTAAATATTAAACAATATAAAGTCAGCAGGTATCACCTCCATCCCTCCCTCTGGCATTTCTGCCTCGGGACATCTGGATATCATGGGCCCCCAGGATAACCCAGGATAGGATGGTCTCTGCCATCTCAGAGTCCGTCACTTGATCATACCTTCAGCGTCCCTCCTATGATGTACAGGAGCATCTTCACAGGTTTTAGGGGTTCGGCTGTGGCATTACCGAGACCATCATTCTGCCTACTGCAGTGGTGTCAGGTAAAGTTAAGATACTAACAGCAGAAGAGGCCAGCCCTTCCTTCCATGTAATTGGCATTTTTGAGTCACTGAGCTCCGTGGGGCAGAAGGGACCATTCTGGGAGCCGGGGGCCAGGGATGAGACCTCACAGCCTGGCTGGGAGATGAGTTACATCACAGAGCAGTGTCGAGTGCAGGGCATAGATGCGTTCACCTACTGCAGTGCAGCAAGCAGAGATGTGGAGGGGCAGATGGCTGTTCAAGAAGAGCAGTCTCTCTTCTCTTAGAGAAAGTGTACAACATGCCTTGTTTTATTGCATTTCCAAACACCAAATGCCTTTATTTACTATCATGTGGAGACAAAGGATATTCAGATTTAATGTTTTAAACCGTGTGTGTGTGTATGCATGTATGTGTATTTGTCCACACACACACAGATATATCTACTTAGTTTAACCGAGAGCTGCTTGGGCCGGCAGGCTGTTGCAGATCTGTGTTTGGACCTGGATACAGGGGCATCATGGTTAACTGCACGCCTGTGGCACTGTCGGGGCTCAGCTGCAGGGAGCAGGGGCCTGCAGCTCAGGCAGCTGGAATAAATCCTCCTTTTCTGCTACTCCTGCTTGGAGACTTATCGCCCACACCTCCTCTCCTGGCCTCCGTCTCTGTGTGCATCCTTGCTTCCTTGGCAGAGCCAGCACAGGCCATGGAAACAAGGGACCAGGCTGCATTCATGGGGATGGTCTCCTCCTGACCCTGAGGGGGCCTTTGACAGACAGAGATGGGGTGTGTAGATCTTGAAAACGCAGAGGGTGGATTTGTGTTGCAGGATTGTTGAAGCTGGGCTTCCCTGGTAGCTCAGACAGTAAAGAATCCACCTGCAGTGCAGGACCACAGGTTCGATCCCTGGGTCAGGAAGATCCCCTGGAGAAGGGAATGGCAGCCCCCTCCAGTATTCTTGCCTGGAGAATCCCATGGACAGAGGAGCCTGGCGGGCCACATACAGTCCATGGGGTCGCAAAGAGTCAGACATAAAAACCATCTCTGGGGCTTCCCCAGTGGCTCAGATGGTGAAGAATCCGCCTGCAGTGCAGGAGACCCAGGTCTGATTCCTAGGTTGAAGCAAATGAGAGAGGAGTTGGAGCTGAACTGTCTGTGTTGGGTCCAGAGGTGCAGGGTCGCAGCCCCGTGAGTAGCTGGCCATCAGGGACTCAGGAGGGACGCAGAGTGGGCATAGGTGCCACTGACTGTATCCAGTATCCCGGCTTCAGGGTGGAACTGGGGGAACTTTTCCCGGCTTCTGTGCAAGTGAAGTTTTCCTGCAGCTGCAGAATGTGAGCTCCCATCCCCAGGGAGCAGGTTAGGAATGGGGCGCTCCCGCCTCACCCCAGACCTGCCGAGTCAGATCCTGCATTTGAACTGGAACCCTCTCCGCAGAGCTGCAGTCCTGTATTTAACCAGAACTTGATGTCACTTACATGTTCCATGTGAGCATGTCCTGGGGCACACAGACCCAAACCTGTTTCTTCCCTCGGTGTCCACAGTTTACTAAACAGCAGCTCAGCCAGCAGCTTGCTCGGTTCAGACACTGGGGAGCTATTCCTAAAACCTACCTGTCTCAGAATAGCATGCAGCCCCCACCTCATCCTATTGATTCTCACTCCTGGTATTGTGTCCCTAGTCTCCTTACGTCTCTTCATCTCCATGACAACCACTATAATGAAAGCCGGCACGGGTCTCTCATGGACCACTCCGCTTCCCTTCCAGCTGGGCTCTCTGCACCCCCGAGACCCTGTCAGTCCATGCTGCACAGAGATGCCAGAGTGAACTTACACGTGAAATGGAGCACCCACCTTTAGGTGGTGGTTGTTGTTGAGTCGCTCAGTCGAGTCCAACTCTTTGTGACCCCATGGACTGCAACACACCAGGCTTCTCTGTCCTTCACCATCTCCCAAAGTTTGCTTAAACTCGTGTCCATTAAATAAATATAATCATTAATAATTCTGGTCTTCTATGTCCATGAAAGACACCTAATGTAGCCTCCTCACCATTATTCACCAAAAGCTGTGAAATATGGTTATAGAACATTACCCTTATAATTTCTCATTATTGAAATGAGAAAAACTCTAACATGAGAATATAACTATTCTAAGTATGTGTATGTATTTGTCGCTCAGTTGTGTCTGACTCTTTGTGACCCCATGGACTACAGTCTGCCAGGCTCCTCTGTTCATGGAATTCTCCAGGCAAGAGTACTGGAGTGGGCTGCCATTTCCTTCTCTAGGGGATCTTCCTGACCCAGGGATCGAACCCAGGTCTTGATCTGCCATGCAGATATGCAGTACAGGGGGATTCTTTATCATCTGAGCTACAGGGAAGTCCCAACCATTCTAAATATGGTTACATAATATTCCCCTTATAAAATATTAACCATTATTGAAATGAGGAAAACTCCAGAACACAAGAATATAATTATTCTATGAGCTACTAATTATACTGAAATCTTCTCAGGACATCCCTATATTCAAAGGCCTCTGTTATTAGTGACCTATTCAAATGCCCACATTACTAAAATAGCAGTCATGTAGTTCTAATGGTGCATTCAGAAGCTGGGCTAGTCAGCCGAAGCAAGAGAAATACAAGTTGTCATAATATATTTTTCTTCAAGGAGACTGAAAACTTTATGAATCTTCACAAATGAAAGCCTTGTTATTAAAAAATTATAGTCCCTATCTGTCCCATGTGGTGGCTTGAAGGAATGTCATCTCCAAGCAAGGCAGAAATCTGGATAAAGTAGTTTAGTATTATTGTTCTTATAACAGAGAACCCCACCCATCAACAGTGGAAATACTATTTTAGTAAAATTCATAGTGATAATAATAAAAAATGTCCGTTGACTAGGTGATGCCATCCAGCCATCTCATCCTCTGTCGTCCCCTGCTCCTCCTGCCTTCAATCTTTCCCAGCACCAGAGTCTTTTCCAACAGCTCTCAGAATATCCGACTAGGTCCTGCATGCTCCATTCTCAGCTCACTGTCTCTTCCCATCCTTTATAACTTGAGAGACAGCTGTGTGGTTTAGAAAACTGCAAGCATCAGATGGGTGACTCTGGACTTGGTTTCCCAGTTCTCTTTGGAGTGACGGTGACACTCCACTCTCCACCTCGCAGGAATGGTCATGCACTGCCCTTTCTCATGCCCCTAGCAACGTGCGTTCATTTCTTTCTTGGGGAACTGGCCACACTCAGGACCCGTGTGGGCAGTGACAGCTGTTTCACCACCCTTAGCACTTGGCAGAGCCCTTCTGCTTGGATGGACGGTGCGTCTGGGTCTCACAGTTATGGAACTCTGCTACAGGAAGGTGAGAGGTCGTGTGGTAACGTGCAGGATAGAATCAGGGAAATCAAAGAATTCCATTTTCGTGTTTTTTTTTTTTTTTGAACAAAGATTTGCTTTGTGAAGTCAGTAGATTTGTTTTTTTTTTTTTTCCTAATAAGTGGAATTGGGCTCAGTCTTATATGACTGTGCCAAAGGTGGAGGCTTTTAATCAAGAACCACCAGGGAAGCAGAGGCTGTCGTCTTGTTCTCCACAGGTGCCTCGTCCCTGGCCGTCGCTTCCTCTTCTGCCGTTTCTATTACGCTTCCGCAGCTCCTGTCTCTGGGAAGGGGTTTCTGCCCTTTCTTTAATGGCTGCCTGTTTACAAACTTCCAAGTGAGGCCACTTTGTGTCCTGTGGCCGGAGAAGACAAAGAGCCATCCCAAGGGCTTACCTTCAATCCCATCCGCAGGTTTCTGGGGCCCCGAAGCCCACTCTAGCCCCCGCCTCCCCATCGGCCGTGTTCCCAGCCTCCAAGGAGGCTGCTCCATGGTCCTGTCCCCTCACGCCCTCTCCCCCTACTCTCACAGCCCTCCGTGCTTCTCCTTCACGGGGAGACCGAAGCAATGCAGAGAGGAATCACCCCGTCCTCAGTGGCCAGTCTCCTTCCCACCCGGGGTCTAGACACGTACTTGGAGCCTCTGCCTGCCTTGGTGGGAGAGACATCCTGGCTCCATCAGAGCATTCACTTTCCTCTTGTGTGAATTTAATCCGACATTAGATTACACACCCGTGTGTTTAGTTATCACGTTTTGCCACTGGAATGTAAGCTCCTGGTATGTGTGTTAGTCTCTCAGTCGTGTCTGACTCTTTGCGACCCCATGGACTGTAGCCTGCCAGGCTCCTCTGTCCATGGGATTCTCCAGGCAAGAATACTAGAGTGGGTTGCCATGCCCTCCTCCAGGGGATCTTCCCAACCCACAGGTTGAACCCAGGTATCCTGCATTGGCAGGTGGATTCTTTACTGTCTGAGCTGTGGAGGAAGCACTTTTCTCTCTTGGTTTCCCAAGAACTCTCAATGTCCTTGTGCCTGTAGAGCAGCCTCAGTCCCTGGCATCTCACAAGAACCAAATAAACACTTGCTGAATGAATAGATGAATGAGGGTTGTAAATAAAAATGCACTGATAGGTTGTTTACTGGCAGTAAATTACTATTATTAAGGATCACTTATGATTCATGCCTTATCAAAACAAATGTGCATTAACTCTTGGCATTAACTGGATCTCCTCTACATAATCCCCCATAAAAGAGTAACTATAACACCACATAGGACATTGGACTTTAATTGGTGCTTCTGTGTTACTAATAACCTTTTAATAGGCAACACGGTAGCTATGAGCATAGCTAAGAATGATACAATATTTGAATAACTGAAATCACGCATTATTTCATCATGTACGATGTTGTCTCCTTGGAATATTGACACAGTGAGTCATGTCAGTGATAATGGTGTCGGGGAGGCAGAGCCCATTTCGAGGCCATTATGCTAGTGGCATGTGACAAACAAGGGGGCCAAGGGTGGTAATGGATACATAATGGATAACGAAGGGCTGGGATTCTGCACAGTGATGGCTGCTAGTGATTTTCTAGTAGTAATAACCGCCTTCTCTCAAAATAAATGTAACTTCAATGTTGAAAACTGTCAGCAGCACGAAGGGCCCCCACTGCTTTTGGGGGTGGCCCACTTTGCTTGGCTTAAGCTTTTCCTCCAGAAACCCGGGTTCATCTTGCTGCTTCCCAGGCACTGAGGCAAGCTGCTCTGACAGCCTGCACCACGTGTCTCCCATCAGTGTGTCCGCAGGGCCCTCCTCAAGGAACACACAACCCCACGCCCCAGATTGATGTACCTTATGCATATCTCCTCCTTCGCTGGTCTCCACACTGATTGTTTCTTGCTTGCATCCAGGATTCTGGAATCAACAAGCAGTTTGCACTGGTGCGTGGTAGTACCCTCAGGACACCTGCTGCCTGGCCCTTTTGTGGTGCTCCCTCGCGCCCCCTTCACTCCTCCTTTGCTGGCTTTGGAGGTAGCTCCCCAGCTGGGGTGTTGTCCACTCTGTGCTCTTTCCCACCCAGCACCTTCCTGCCAGACATTCTGAGGCTCTGCAGCTGCCCCAGTCAAGTGTTGCAGTGTAAGTTCAGAGATGTGCTTTGCTCTGAATGCTCTTCATAATTCATGTCACCACCTGTGAGCCAAGGCAGTGCTGGACCCAGGATTCCCTTCTACTGAGGCTCACTGCAATGTCTCCATTTCCCTGGGCTCCACAAACCACATTTATTCAAGAATAAGGGCTTCCCAGGGGTGGTGCTAGTGGTAAAGAATCCACCTGCCAATATAGGAGATGCAAGAGACACAGGTTTAATCCCTGGGTCAAGAAGATCCCCTGGAGGAGGAAATGGCTACCCACTCCAGTGTTTTTGCCTGAAGAATCCCATGGACAGAGGAGCCTGGCGGGCTACAGTCCATGAGGTCACAAAGAGTCAGACCAAGATTGAACAACTAACACACAGTAGTCTCTGTGTGACTGGGATGCAGATACAAGAGGGATGTGTGATCCAGGGGATTGACGGAGGCTGAGGATGCTGCGGACGGGGTGGGGCAGGAATGCAGAGGACAGAGGAGCCGTCCTCGGGCAGGGGAGTCGGCCCCCTCAGCCCCTTGTTTGCCGACCTTCAGCATCCACCAACATGTATGATGATTCTGTCTGCTCTGGGTTGGTTTGCAAAATGTTTTTTCAAATTCCATTTTGTTTTTCTAGCACAGGAAAACCAGGCTTTATGGAATAGCTAATAAGGCCAATCAGATAAGCTGTAGGCATCTGCAGAAATTAAACTGAGAAGGAGGAGGAATTGCGTGGAATTTTAAGACTGTTTTCGCCTCAGCCACAAAATATTTTATCCCTAAAATAATGTTTTCATAATAAAAATAAATTTCAGCCATTTTTCAGCTGCAGAAATTTTGTGAGGCTTTTCTGAGTTTGCTGTTTGCATACGTTTGCGTTTGTTCCTCAAACCATCAGACTCGGCGTGATTGACTCATCCCGGGGGATCTGCCCAAACAGATTATGGGGTCAGAGGACCCTCTGCCCTGCTCTCGGACCCGGGCAACCCTAACGCCAGAGAGAAAACCCTGGCAGGTCGGTCAGCTCAGCTTTACCGGGTAATTATACAAGTAGGTAATCTAGCACCTGGTGGAGGTGAGGTGTTAGCCACCCCATCTCCGGGGTGTACGGGTTCCGGAGTTCCACACTTCAGGTGAGGCGACTGGAGTTCTGAGGCTGATGGAAACCTGCCCTGGACCACGCACCGCTGAGCCTGGACCCCCTTCCGCAGCTCAGGTGGGTTTGCTCTCAGCTGCCTAAACAAAGACAAAGCCTGCTTTTCCTATGCTAGAAAAACAAAACGGAATTTTAAAGAATGTTTGCAGACCAGCTCAGAGCAGGCAGCATCACTGCACATGTTGGTGGACACTGACTTTGGAGGTTGATGGACGAGACCCCCAGACCACAGGGTCTTCCTGCCCCACGCTGGGAGGAGCAGCCGCTCTGCTGAGGCAGCGAGGGCTTCACTCACCTGCCCACTTGGAGCAGGGTGACAGGTTTCTCGGTGCTTCTCCTAGCTGCCTGTGTCAGATGCATCTTTATTGCAGATGTCCTATTTGGGGGCCTTTGTCTTCCTTACTGTTCCTCTGGTGCTCTCTGTCATGGCAGCTCCAGGCTAAGAACCACAGAGCATCAGATGGAGAATCAGAGGCCTTCCTGTTAGATGTGCTGATCTGCCTGGGATGGCTATTATACAGGCCATACAGCACGTGGGCGGTCATCAGTTCCATGGGCCTCTTCCCACTGTGCCTGCTTTTAAGCTGATGATGATTCTGATGCCATGCTGCTGCTATTGCTGCTTCTAAGTCGTTTCAGTCGTGTCTGACTCTGTGCGACCCCATAGATGGAAGCCCACCAGGCTCCCCCATCCCTGGGATTCTCCAAGCAAGAACACCATAGTTGTCCCTTTATTGAAAAAAATATTTTTAAAAGAAAATGGCTAAGATGGCTATAGATCCTCTATTAGGGGCTAAGATCCCTAGTAAATCTGTTAAAATATTAACTATTTACATTAAAATTTCAATATTAATTATATTGCAAGTGAATACTGGAGTGGATTGCCATTCCCTTCTCCAGGGGATCTTCCTGACTTGGGGATCTGACCCAGGTCTCCTTCACTGTAGGCAGATTCTTTACCATCTGAGCCACCAGGGAAAGTTTAGTTGCTCAGTTATGTCCAACTCTTTGTGACCCTATGGACTGTAGCCCTCCAAGCTCCTCTGACAAGGAATTCTCCGGGCAAGAATATTGGAGTAGGTTGCTATTTCCTTCTCCAGGGGAATCTTCCTGACCCAGGGATCGAACCCAGATCTCTTATATTGCAGGCAGATTCTTTACCATCTGAGCCACTAGGGAAGCCCAAGAATACTGGAGTGGGTAGCTTATCCCTTCTCTAGGGGAACTTCCTGCCCAGGAATCGAACCAGAGTCTCCTGCATTGCAGGCAGATTCTTTACCAGCTGAGCTACCTGGGAAGTCCATGTAAGTATAAACATAATCGTATGTATGATTATATTAAAATATATTTGTATATGATCATAAACATAATGTAAAATATAATTAGTTACTTATTAAGGATGATCTGTGTAGAGGTTGGCAGAACTGGTATATTATCTGAATTAAGGCCAGCAGTTGCTGATTTCAGATTTCAGAACCAAGGCTTCCAAGATAAAAAAGTGGGAGAAAGGCAAGAAATGAATGGATAGGCATAAATATTCAGAACCACATGAACTGAAACGCTGGAAATAGTTTTTGGTTGGCACCGATGATTTCTTTTTGTTTTTATCTAAAATAAACTAGAAAGCTAGCTTGAGATGATTAGATCTTTGTATAATACTTTATTTTACATTATGTTAAGCTATGTGACCTGTGGAGTTTTAGAGGATAAATAGCCTGTGAAATAATTTTTTTTTTCCTGTACCAAGAGCCCCGTGGGCGACTAAGTTATTTTCAAAGGACATAATTTAAATTCCTGATGTTGACTTATGAACAAACACGTAAGGAAACAGGAGCAAACATGTTAATTGCAAACATTCATTCTCCTCCATTGCTTGAAAGTTATGCACTGGCTTGAACATGTTTTATTTTCTCCAGAAAGGTAATCCATTTTCAGAACATGTTGCTGTGGTTGAGCTAACCACTCGGTTATACACGGAAAGAGGAGAAGTCTCCTGCAGTCAGCCAGATGGATTACTTGTTTCAGAGAGAGCAGTGCATGGAAATATGAGAAAGTTACAGAGAACTTAAAATTCATAACACAGCCCACCTTTAAAAACTTTGTTTATATCTTTATCAAAGCTACTCATATACAACATGCAAAAAGTAACTCTCCTAGTTTTGTTATTGAACACTAGTCCCAAGACCTCCTTCTCCCACTCTGCACTCTGCAAAGGCACCCACGGTCCTTTACTGGAGCTAATTGTTACGGTGTTTACCTGTGACTCCAAACATAGCCTTGTTCTGCACCATCATGACATGCTGTGAGATCCTTGCTGTGTAGACAGAGCCTCTTCCCTCCCCTACCCTCTTCCTCCCCCATACATGCTCTTCCCTCCATCTGTCCCCTCAATATAGAGAGATTTTAGTTAAAACAATTTTTTAAAAAAATCCATGACATGTTAGTCATCATAACCTAGAGACTTATGTGTTCCCTTTTGTATCCCAGGACTTCCCTGGTGGCTCAGACGGTAAAGCGTCTGTCTACAATGCGGGAGACCTGGGTTTGATCCCTGGGTCAGGAAGATCCCCTGGAGAAGGAAATGGCAATCCACTCCAGTACTGTTGCCTGGAAAATCCCGTGGACAGAGGAGCCTGGTAGGCTACAGTCCATGGAGTCGCAGAGAGTCGGATACAACTGAGTGACTTCACTTTCACTTCACTTTTGTATCCCAAAGAATAAATGCCTGAGAACAATTCCAAGCAACTTTCACATGTTTCAATATCATCTTACTCGAAGGGAAACAAAGTGTTGGTAGCCCAGAGATGTGTCTGTAGAGTAAGTGGATAAGGTTTTGGTTAAACTTAAATGGGCTTTTTAGATGTGTTTGTTTAGTACTGTTTGCATAACTTGAATGGACATACTTGAATTTATACATTCACTTGTTTGTTCATTCATCCAACAAGCAGAGTGTTAAAATGCTTCAACACATATACTCCAAATATTATCTGGTACTGGTAACAAAAAAATATTAGAAGAAACATCCAGTTTCAAATTCCACACGGAAGGAACTTGGAAGTTGTCAGTCTCTTTTGACAACAAGGAAAAAGTTGAACAGACTGAAAACCTACAGCTCTTCTTGGATTCAAAAGTCAGGCAAGGGCACAGGGCGGCTTCACTGGCCCCAAGATCGGAGAGACAGACAGGTGGGCACTGGGCGTCATGGCTCACCGGGACAGAGCTGCTGAGCAGAAGCCAACCTGGGAACCAGGGCTGGGCAGGAGGACCTGAACCGTAATTGATGAGTTTCTGGGGGCTCAGCGTTCAAAGCTCCAGGGGACCGAGTTGTGGTGGGGGGCACGTAGAGTGTTATAAGATTTACCAATAGACCAAGTTTAACCAGGAGCTCAACTGTTGTAAATCTAGGAGAAAACACCCATCACAGGTCTGGCAGTGGAAGGGGCGGAGAAATGAATCATTTGGAAATGTATCAGGGTACTCTGTCCTTCTTAACAGGGCTGCCTTTAGGGGAAGCTCCTTAACCAAAGCCCACCCTGCTGGGGCACTGGCAGAGCCTAACTGACTTGGGAGGGCAGATGGTTGTCATTCAGCCACTCAGCCATGTCCGACTCTTCGCGACCCTGTGGACTGTAGCCTGCCAGGCTCCTCTGTCCATGAGATTTACCAAGCAAGAGTACTGGAGTAGGTAGCCATTTCCTTGTCCAGGGGATCTTCCTGACCCAGGGCCCGAATGCATGTCTCCTGCATTGGTAGGTGGGTTCTTTACCATTGAGCCATCAGGGAAGCCTGAGCCAGAATATATTGCAACAGAAATCTCCAAAACGTTAGCAGGGAACCTGCAGCCAGAGCTGCTTCAGTGCTTACAACTTTACAACTCTTAATGGCAGAGCTTTTGAAAATATTTATATTCGTTATAACCATAAACTCATTTTGAGAGAGTTTGTCCTCACACCACTTATGAAGGAGGTTTTTCTTCCTAAGACATTACCCACGCATCTGGCCATGGAGCCCCAAGTGTGGCTGTTTCATGCCCAACTCTGATGAAATATTTAAAGATCTGTTAACAAAGATTAAGCCCTGGGGGTGCTGTTAGAAATTTGGCATTTTTATTTCTTGCAAGAATCCTATGGCAGAAATTTATTTTATGGGATAGTCTAATTGTATTTGTTATAGCAGTAATTGTAGAAATAGAGAAGTAGAAACTTATGTAGACATATTTATCAGAAATGGGGACACTGAGAGTTGAATGTCCTCTGCATTAGGCCCTCCACCAGGTTTCTCTTGGACTCATTGTCTTACAAAATTTTAAAAAAGTCTATGGCCTTAAAAAATTACATTATTTTGATTGTTTTGGCTATAATTCTGAGTTTGATGGCAAATTCAGTTGATAAACAACTGTTCCATGGTATCCCCCTAAAGAGCCATTTCAAAGTTTTTATCCAGAAACCATCTTCAGAGTAATCTAGGACATGTAGTTTAAGGAAATGTGATTTCCAGGTATTATTCCTGATGTCCACTCCTCCAGCCCCAAATTCGAGTCCTGATGGGGGAAGGGGACAGTTGGTACTTTGCTTATTACTAAATTTTGAAAACCACTGCCCAATAAATACGATGAATTGGGCAGTGACCTTGACAAATAAAAGAATTTTAGATTGGCTATGGTGAAACTATTGATTTTTTAGTTTAATGACAAGTTGTTTTCCATAATACTTATTATAGGAACAGACTAGATAGGAGTTGAGGGAGCTGTATTTGTGAAGGAGGAGGTTAGCGGGGGAAGGGAACGGAGATGATTTCCCCGGCGTAGGAAGGAAGAAAGGAACATAGGGGCTGATGGTTCCAACTACTTAGCAGTAGCTCCGGAAAGTCAAGGTTTTCAAATCCCCATCAGTTGCTTGGAAAGGCACATTTCCCGCCCCCTGTGTATCTCAGGAGCTACTTGTATCAGATGAAGCTATTACATGACAAGGGTAGTTTTTTAAAGTATATCGACTCTTTTGTTCTAATTCTTTTCCTTCATGGTCCCTCAACATCAGTTCTTGCTTGGATAGACACAGTATATAGTAAGCAGACCAACTCAACATGGAATTAATGTTTAATGTGCAAAACTGTGGGTAGTTCTGGATGGCAGTCCTGCGTTACTAATTCCATGTTGCTTTGTTTTCATTATGAAAACACCATTTTATATTCTTATTAATTTTTGTTGGAGTTTAGTTGCTTTATGAAGCTGTGTTATTTTCTGCTATACAGCAAAGTAAATGAGCTATATGTATACATATATCCCCTCTGTTTGAATTTCCTTCCCATTTAGGACACCACGGAGCATTGAGTAGAGTTCCCTGAGCTAGAGTAGGTCCTCATTAGTTTTCTGTCTTATACATAGTAGTCAGTAGTGTAATATATGTCAATCCCAATCTCCCAATTCATGGGAGATTGAATTCTGCCCTTGGTGTCTACAAGAATTTGTTCTCTACATCTGTGACTTTATTTCTGCTTTGCAGATAAATTCATCTATACCATTTTTCAAGATTTCACATATAAGCAACATTATATGATATTGGTCTTTCTCCTTCTGACTTATTTCACTCTGTATGACAGTGTGTACGACGTCCATCCACGTCACTGCAAATGGTAGCAAATGCCTTTTTTATTTTAAAAACGTAATTTCCCTCCACTACAGTAGGTTCTTAGGTCGAGTGCTCCCAGATAACCTCACAATTTTTATTTCTGGAAGGTTCTTTCAGTAAACTCTTCTCAGCTGAAGTCTGGCTCTGCCATTTACTGGCTGGCTAATCCCTGCAAAGCTCTTAAAAGGTTCCTTTCCATCATCTATGAAAACAATGTATAGTGGTCATTAAACGAGTGTGTGTGTGTGTGTGTGTGTGTGTGTGTGTGTGTGTGTGTAACAACTATGCCTGGAATGCAAAAGTTCACAACAAAAGGACTCGCCTCGCCTTAGCATGTGTGCCTGTTCTTACACTGTGGGGTGTTTTGTGAAAATGCAACACAAGCCTCCTAGTCCTGCTGCGGACATGTGTCTGGCCTCTGTCCTCTTCCTGCTTCTCCTGTCTGGCCCCCAGCAGAGCCCTGCCTGCATCTTTGGAAGTAAGATTCACCGTGGTCTCATTGGCATGAATAGTTATGAGTAATGGGTATTGGGATAATGTATGAAAACTCAGTTCTTCTTTCTAGAATGAAATTCAAGGCTAAATCTCATTAACTGAAACAGTATTCATTTAAAGCTACACGGATTTCAGGTACAGTAGAACCTCTTTCTAAATAAGTTAATGTCATATGTATAGGTGCTTATAATTCATTCACCACAAGCCTTTGAAATAGATTTGAGGGCTCTGACAATAAAATACACGTATCCAATAAGCCTGTTGCAATGCAAATTAAAAATTTAAAAACCATATAGCAGGAGCAAACAAGCATAATAGTTACTTAGGCTAATAAAATTATTGTGATTGAGCATTAAATTGAGCTCCACTGTTCCCCAATAAATAGCTGCTTATTACCTAACTGCCCAAAGGAACAGAGAGGGGTGATAATGACCGTCATACGTCTTATTCAGCTGATGGTTTTCGAGGTGAGGCGATGTGTGAGCCACAGTGCCAGGAACCTTAGAGGCAGCCAGATGACTGAGGCAGGGACAGAGCGCCCAGGTCCAGGGGAAGTCCCTGATGTGAGGACTGGAACTGGATGGTAAATGATGAGGCAAAGCAAGAAAGACGGTGCAAGTCCAGACAATCGCCAGCTTTGGAGTCATGTGAAAGATTTGTCCTTGGTTATTTATGTGCTGATGAGTCTCAGTTATTTTACTGACCATTAATAACTAGTGCATATAGCATTAATACCATCAGGAAGCTTCACTGTCTGTTTAAGGATAGGAGCTTGAGACAGTGGCCAATTTCATTTTACGACCTTTGTTTTCCAGTTCATCAAAATCTGGGCAAGAAGGGTCTATATATTTACTCAGCTTTATGCAAACCCAAATATGTGAAAAATCATAAATGCATGAAATACAGTGCTGGAGATGATTTGGTTTTCAGAATGATTCTTCGCTTTACAAAAGGACTCTTTGTAAATATTCTTAAACTGCCACTCTTCTTTAGTAACATGAAAATCTGGTTAGAATTCTTAAAATTGGATTTTCCTCCCAAGTTATGAAGATCCAAAGATATGAAAATATCTTTCATAAAGACGTATATGGATACCGAATTTGGTTATAAATTCCAAGTTTAGATGGCCCTTGGGGGGAGGGGGCCTCATATCACTGGATTAGAAAGGGCTATTTTAAATTTCCACTGTTTTCATCGTCAGTAATTATATACAGCCTTGGAAAGAGTAATTTAATATTTCTTAATGTAAACATAAGGGGAAAATGTTGAATAGAGAACATAAAAAGTCATGTCTATCTGCTTTCAAAACATTTTTAAAGATATTTTCTTTTTTTCTTTTTCAGTTTTAGACCTAAATTCCACAGAAGATCCCCAGGTCTGCTCCAATAGCTATAGCTGAACTAGGAAGACTTAGCTCTCCTGCACAGTGGATCTGGGAGTGCTTGGCCTGCCTTGTTTGTATTTAGAAGTGGTTTCCTTGCTTTTGAAATGCAAACTATTGCATTACAAAGTTTAAAAGAGAAGGACTTTTTAAAAATTGAGTCTGGCTCATATTCATCTATATATTTGCATATCTAATAAAATTCTATTCTGTGTTGAACATAATAAATGATACAGTGTGCAGAGTTGGGAGTATTTGTCTCCCTTTAAAAAGAATAGTTTATTTTATCAGATAGTTGATTACTGGTGGTTCTTCTTCATCTTGTTGAGGCTTTATTTAGCCTTTTTTAGAACTGGTCTGGAGTAACATTTATCTAGGACGTGGTTCTAGCATGTGCCTTTTTGGTGTCTCAGTCAAATCCTCAAGGTGTGACTGAGGTCCCTCCACTCTGGTCTCTCTGTTCTCTAGGGTGTATGTCCTCCAGTTTGAATGAAAGTCGCTCAGTTGCGTCTGACTCTTTGTGACCCCATGGAGTGCAGTACACCAGGCTCCTCTGTCCATGGAATTCTCCAGGCCAGAATACTGGAGTGGGTTGTCGTGCCCTCCTCCAGAGGATCTTCCCAACCCAGGGATCAAACCCAGGTCTCCTGCATTGCCGGCGATTCTTTTTATCTGAGCCCTATCTTTGTCTTGTTTTCAGCTCTGTATCAGCTGTTCTCCATAAGACACCTCATACATGTGCAGTCCGGCCATTGGCCAAGGTCCTGTGAGTAACCCACGTATACTCTGGGGTCCCCTTCTCAGAGCTCTGTCCTCCCTGGTCTTTGTCCTCGCATCTCCAGCTGCATCCTCAGCTCTGAACGAATGGCGATCTTTTCTCCTCAGCACAGCCTGACTACTTTCCAGAGTTGCCCTTTCATAGCTGTTAGAATCACCCTTTATTAGGATCACTCTTAATCCGTCTACCTCACAGCTCATATTGTTTTGCTCTTTGCCTCTTTGGGTCCAATGGCTCCTACGCTCTTCGTTTGTCAGGATATCGAGATTTATTGCTTCCTTTTACTCCATGCATTTCCTGTCGGCTTAAGGTTTATCCTGGTGTCAGATGGTGACTCTCACGGTTGAGGTGCCGACCCTGTCCTTGCAGTAGCTGCAGGACAGGAAGTGTTCTTTGAAAAACATCTTAGAATGTCTAGTTGGGAAAACAGATGGGTCCTACCCTTTCAAGTTCTATTCAATCCTTGACAATTTTTTTTAAATTTCTTGGAAAAACTGGTCCAGCTGCCTTTGGTGGCTAGATCAGAAAGCTGTTTCATAGCACGTTTTCAGTATTGTTTCAGCTGTAATGTGAAATTATAACAATTTTAATCTCAACTTCAGAGGTGTTTTCTCGTGTTTTGACACAGGCATAGTGGTATACTGATGACCAAGGACTAATTTCCAACAGGTTCATTTTGATGGCTGGGACCACAAATACTACTGCTGGGTGGATGCAGGCAGCCCTGACCTTCACCCCATTGCATGGTGTGATGTCACAGGTCATCCCCTGGAAGTTCCACGTCGTGCGTATCTTGCTGTTCATGTTGTTGCTTTTTAAAGACTTAATCTGAAGCCTATCTTAGTGCTGTTTCTCTCATGTCATTGTAGGTATTTTAAAGCTCAATATCACATAGGTGAATTGATTAACCGGTATTATAGCAACACTGAAAGCCAGTTATTCATAATTAAGCCTTAAAAGACATGCCTTGTATAAATGAAGAGTTATCGTCATTAAGGAATTATTTTGATAATGTAGTCTAGAAGAATCTTTGTTTTCCACATTTTAGTTGGGGAAAACTGAGCTAGGTCTAAATGCATCTGGGATCAAACCAGGTCTCTTATGTCTCCTGCACTGGCAGGCAGATTCTTTACCACTAGTGCCACTTGGGAAGCCCCTTGTTTGGATTAATTATTATTAATCTAGTTTATTATAGGTTTCCTGATTAACCTTATGTTTTATAATGATTCAAATCTGCATTATTAGTCTTAGTTTTAAATACCTAGACTTTAAGACATACTCGTAGTTCTATACACACACACTGACACACACACACACACACACACACACACACACACATATCATCTACACCCGCATTGTTAAAGCAAGAATACATACACATACACACACACATAATCCTACTCCAGCCTTTATTTTCTTACTTGTTTATCACAGAATCTTTTTACACTGGAAAGTAGAGATGATTCTTTGGTCTGGGTCCTGCAGAAAAGCAAAATTTGAGGGTCTAGCATCGATGTTGCAACAGCTTCTTTACTATCTTGTCTTGTTTCTCTGCCATAATATTAATAGTCTGTGTAAAATCGAAATCTAACCTTTTACCAGCATCTTTCGACTCGAGGCTCCTGTGCACACACCAGGCCAGTCATAGTCTGTCCTCTGCTAACCTCTTGCCCTACCCTTTGCCATTTCAACCAAAAACAGAATTACTTCATTTATACGTAACAGGTTTACACATAGTGCCTTGAACTTTGGCTTTATAAGATTCTGACGACAGTACGTCACCTTTCTGTCCATTGCTCTCTTAGCTTCATTTTCAGAAAGTCGCACCCCACAGTCAGTGTCATATGCCTGAGGACTGAGGAGCTGGCAGGATCACTTGCCCTGCAGCTTGGACCACGTGTAGCATCTTCACTCTTGTGCCATCTCTTATGAGGGTACTTGTACAAACAGCCACCATCAAATCATCTTTTACCACCTGTGCTATTTTAAGTCGAAGCATTTACTCATATAATTCATACCAAATTTGTAAGTCTAATATCTTTGATAATCAGATCAAAGTAATTACGTTTTGTAAGTAGATCTATAAAGCCAAACCCAGCATTTTATCATATATGAACAAAGTCATCTTAGCAATATTAATTTTCTTATATTTCAGATGTTTTAACTTTCAGACATTGTACTCTGTAGTTTTACTTCAGCTGTATTTATATGATTCATCAATCGCCTTTAGTACTTTATATAATATGATAGCTTTATTGATCAAATGCTGCAAAAGACTATTCAACATTTAGGACTTGGAAAAGGGCTTATAAATCATCTAATCTACCCTGTTATTTGGTGGAGGCAGAACCCGACTTGAACTTTATCTGTTTTATTGATTTACTCCAGTGAATTTTTATAAAAGATACAGCAGCATGTCATCTATGCGGGGTATTCTGTGCAAATAGAAGCAATCAAAGAAAATATGAGGTAGACACTTTTTATATCTGTTCTTCTCATCTGTTTTTCTTTACAAATAATTTCCTTGACCCTTTTTCAACAGATCTGTAGGTCAGAATTATAACACATGCCTTGGAAACAAAGGAATAGAAAATAGAGACTATTTGCTGTTTATATATATATATGCATTTTTTTCTTTCTTCAGTGACTTCCTAATTTATGTTTGCGGGATCTGCAGTTTAGAAGTACATGAAGCATAATAAAATTGCTGCTTATGAACGAGTAAAACTATATGCAGATTGCTACAGTGGTTTTTAAGACAGAGCAGATGGGCCAGTCTAGCCAAGCTCCTAGAAGGGTGTTAACCTGAATTCAGAAGTGCATGAGAGGCCTGGACCAGCAGAGGGACAGAGGTGGCCTCTAAAGGTGGAAAGGCTGCAAGAAAGCACAAATCAAATTTGTTGGTCTTCATGCAGATCAACCCAAATTAGAATTTTGTTTTTATAAATGAGTTTGTATCTGTTCTTCCAGTGCCATTTCATCGGCATCTTTATTCTCACTGCAGAAACCGAGCCAAGGTGTAATGCACGTGACGGATCCACACTTCTATGGGAATCCTTGTGCAGTGCATTTTGGCCAAGACCATGATATTTAATAACCCATAGTATTCCATCACAAAAACTCTTGAAGAAGGTAACTATGAAAAGCCTTTTGAGAGAGAAACTTGAATGTCCCCACTCAGCCAGGAAGGGCGCCAGCTTGTGCGGCCAAGTGACCACGACCTCCTCTCAGCCTCCGTTACTGGCCAGGTCCTTGCTGACACGTCACCTTGTCCACTGCCACGCTGAGATCTCCTTTCCTCAGGCCAGGAGGGCACAGTCTGCCTGTTTTAGCTGATGTATAATCCTTCAGGGTGGATGTTTTTTCTACATATAAAATCAAAATTAAATATTTAAAAGTTAGCACTGACATCACTCATTATCAGAGAAATGCAAATCAAAACCACAATGAGGTACCATTTCATGCCAGTCAGAATGGCTGCGATCCAAAAGTCTACAAGCAATAAATGCTGGAGAGGGTGTGGAGAAAAGGGAACCCTCTTACACTTTTGGTGGGAATGCAAACTAGTATAGCCACTATGGAGAACAGTGTGGAGATGCCTTAAAAAACTGGAAACAGAACTGCCTTCAGGTCAGTTTAGTTCAGTCGCTCAGTCATGCCTGACTCTTTGAGACCCCATGAATCGCAGCATGCCAGGCCTCCCTGTCCATCATCAACTCCCAGAGTTCACTCAGATTCACGTCCATCAAGTCAGTGATGCCATCCAGCCATCTCATCCTCTGTCGTCCCCTTCTCCTCCTGCCCCCAATTCCTCCCAGCATCAAAGTCTTTTCCAATGAGTCAACTCTTCTCATCAGGTGGCCAAAGTACTGGAGTTTCAGCTTCAGCATCATTCCTTCCAAAGAAATCCCAGGGCTGATCTCCTTCAGAATGGACTGGTTGGATCTCCTTGCAGTCCAAGGGACTCTCAAGAGTCTTCTCCAACACCACAGTTCAAAAGCATCAATTCTTCGGCGCTCAGCCTTCTTCAAGTCCAACTCTCACATCCATACATGACCATAGGAAAAACCATAGCCTTGACTAGACGGACCTTAGTCCGCAAAGTAATGTCTCTGCTTTTGAATATGCTATCTAGGTTGGTCATAACTTTTCTTCCAAGGAGTAAGCGTCTTTTAATTTCATGGCTGCAGTCACCATCTGCAGTGATTTTGGAGCCCCCCCAAAATAAAGTCTGACACTGTTTCCACTGTTTCCCCATCTATTTCCCATGAAGTGATGGGACCAGATGCCATGATCTTCGTTTTCTGAATGTTGAGCTTTAAGCCAACTTTTTCACTCTCTTCTTTCACTTTTATCAAGAGGCTTTTAGTTCCTCTTCACTTTCTGCCATAAGGGTGGTGTCATCTGCATATCTGAGGTGACTGATATTTCTCCCGGCAATCTTGATTCCAGCTTGTGTTTCTTCCAGTCCAGCATTTCTCATTTATAAGTTAAATAAGCAGGGTGACAATATACAGCCTTGATGTACTCCTTTTCCTATTTGGAAGCAGTCTGTTGTTCCATGTCCAGTTCTAACTGTTGCTTCCTGACCTGCATACAGATTTCTCAAGAGGGAGGGCAGGTGGTCTGGTATTCCCATCTCTTTCAGAATTTTCCACAGTTTATTGTGATCCACACAGTGAAAGGCTTTGGCATAGTCAATAAAGCAGAAATAGATGTTTTTCTGGAACTCTCTTGCTTTTTCCATGATCCAGCAGATGTTGGCAATTTGATCTCTGGTTCCTCTGCCTTTTCTAAAACCAGCTTGAACGTCAGGAAGTTCACGGTTCACATATTGCTGAAGCCTGGCTTGGAGAATTTTGAGCATTATTTTACTAGCATGTGAGATGAGTGCAATTGTGCAGTAGTTTGAGCATTCTTTGGCATTGCCTTTCTTTGGGATTGGAATGAAAACTGACCTTGTCCAGTCCTGTGGCCACTGCTGAGTTTTCCAAATTGGCTGGCATATAGAGTGCAGCACTTTCACAGCATCATCTTCCAGGATTTGAAACAGCTCTACTGGAATTCCATCACCTCCACTAGCTTTGTTCGTAGTGATGCTTTCTAAGGCCCACTTGACTTCACATTCCAAGATGTCTGGCTCTAGATTAGTGATCACACCGTCGTGATTATCCGGATTGTGAAGATCTTTTTTGTACAGTTCTTCTGTGTATTCTTGCCACCTCTTCTTAATATCTTCTGCTTCTGTTAGGTCCATACCATTTTTGCCCTTTATCAAGCCCATCTTTGCATGAAATGTTCCCTTGATTTCTCTAATTTTCTTGAAGAGATCTCTAGTCTTTCCCTTTCTATTCTTTTACTCTATTTCTTTGCATTGATCGCTGAAGAAGGCTTTCTTATCTCTTCTTGCTATTCTTTGGAATTCTGCCTTATGACCCAGCAATACCACTTCTGGGCATACACACCAAGGAAACCAGAATTGAAAGAGACACATTCATCACAGCACTGTTTATAATAGCCAGGACATGGAAGCAACCTAGATGTCCATCAGCAGATGAATGGTTAAGAGAGCTGTGGTACATATATGCAATGGAGTATTACTCAGCCATTAAAAAGAATACATTTGAATCCATTCTAATGAGGTGGATGAAACTGGAGCTGATTATACAGGATGAAGTAATCCAGAAAGAAAAACACCAATACACTATACTAACGCATATATATGGAATTTAGAAAGATGTTAATGATAACCCTGTATGTGAGACAGCAAAAGAGACACAGATGTATAGAACAGTCTTTGGACTCTGTGGGAGAGGGAGAGGGTGGGATGATTTGGGAGAATGGCATTGAAACATGTATAATATCATATAAGGAACGAATCGCCTGCCTAGGTTCGATGTAGGGTGCAGAATGCTTGGGGCTGGTGCACTGGGATGACCTGGAGGGATGGTGTGTAGGGGGGAGGTGGGAGGGGGGTTCAGGATGGGGAACATGAGTACTCCTGTGGCGGATTCATGCTGATGTGTGGCAAAACCAATACAATATTGTAAAGTAAAAATAAATAAATAAATAAAATAAATAAACAAACAAATAAATAAAAATAACAGCAGAAAAAAGTTAGCACTGAGGTGTCAGGATCTTTTTCTTGTGCTTTGCATCCCTTAAATGTCCTTAAAAAGATAAAAATATCAGGACCACTTCAGACAACTATGGGATTGCCTCTTGGCAGTATCTTTAGTCATAGCATTTGGAAACTAAAATCCCAGTCACATTTGATGCTCAATTTGTTTAAATAGAGGTCGTTTCTTTTATTAAATTATTGCATGCTAAGTTGCTTCAGTCATATCCAACTCTCAGGGACCCTGTGTACTGTAACCTGTCAGGCTCCTCGCGAGATTCTCCAGGCAAGAATACTGGAGTGAGTTGCTGTTTCCTCCTCCAAGAGATCTTCCTGACCCAAGGATTTAACCCACATCTCTTATGTCTACTGCACTGGCAGTTGGGTTCTTTATTGCTAGCACCACCTGGGAAGCCCAAGTGAAAGTGTTAGTCAGTCAGTCATGTCTGACTCTTTGTGACCCCATGGACTGTGACCCCAGGCTCCTCTGTCCATGGAATTCTCCAGGCAAGAATACTGGAGCGGATAGCCATTCCCTTTCTCCAGGGGATCTTCCCAATCCAGGGATCAAATCCAAGTCTCCCTCATTGCAGGCAGATTCTTTACCACCTGAGCCACCATGGAAGCACCTGCAAATAACCCATCCACCAGGCAATGGGGTGCCCAATATTTTTTGCTTTGGAAATTAACCGAGCTTGAAAAACAAGATGGCAGACTTCGGAGTTACGAAAGCTTGGGTTTAAATTTCCATTCTGCCCTGACTGCCTGTGGCTTTGGGCAGGTTCCTTCACCTGTGGGACTCACAGGCTTGTGAGATTTAGTACCTGAACCACTTTACTGCCCGCCACTGGCTGGCTGGGCTCAGCAGCCCTGCAGGAGGGGAATGGGCGGGTGAAGAGTACAAGCATATTTGCTTCCTAGACTGCCGTTTCTCTTTACTGATCCAGAAAATTGGGAGTTGACTTGACTGCCTACAACTTAAAACAACAGTCTGTTTTTTCCCAGGTACTTGTTATGATTGCACTGTCCATAAAGGGGTCGCTGATCTCTGAGCAAATGTGGAATAACCATTCCAAACATTGAGAGTGACTAACGTAGACTTGAGATAAGCAGGCCCTGTAAGGCCCATGAAACTAAGCATGAAAGAGCTTTGCTGTCCTTTAAAATAAAAATTGGTCAGCAGAAGAATGGATAAGAAAGCTGTGGTACATATACACAATGGAGTATTACTCAGCCATTAAAAAGAATGCATTTGAATCAGTTCTGATGAGATGGATGAAACTGGAGCCGATTATACAGAGTGAAGTAAGCCAGAAAGAAAAACACCAATACAGTATACTAACACATATATATGGAATTTAGAAAGATGGCAATGACGACCCCGTATACAAGACAGCAAAAAAGACACAGGTGTGTATAATGGACTTTTGGGCTCAGAGGGAGAGGGAGAGGGTGGGATGATTTGGCAGAATGGCATTCTAACATGTATACTATCATGTAAGAATCGAATCGCCAGTCTATGTCCGATGCAGGATACAGCATGCTTGGGGCTGGTGCATGGTGATGACCCAGAGAGATGTTATGGGGAGGGAGGTGGGAGGGGGGGTTCATGTTTGGGAACGCATGTACACCCATGGTGGATTCATGTCAATGTATGGCAAAATCAATACAGTATTGTAAAGTAAAATGAAGTAAAAATTAAAATTAAAAAATAAATAAAATAAAATAAAAATTGGAATACTTATTGTACCCAGTTCCAATGTGCATGTGGGTTTTTTTTCCCCCACACCAGCTGTGTATCCCACGGTTCAGCTCAAGTCTGACACTTGTCGACTTAAAAATGTGCCCAACATGAGAGGGGTGAGTTAAGGTTTATTTGGGGCAAAATGCGGACTACAGCCTTGGAGACAGCACCTCAGATAGCTATGAGAGACTGTTTCAAAGAGGTGGAGGAAAGGACAGTATAGATGTGATCTTGTTGAAGGGGGTGTATATGCAATCAAGCACATATTTTTTGGTAGAACGTGTCTTCCAATCTCGTGAAGCTTCTGTTAGTCACGAGAAACAGTTGACACCATGAAGGATTTTAGGGCTTTTCTAGATATGAGGAGATACAAGAATTGGGCTCATAAAATGAGCTCCTGAGAATATCCAATTATCTGAAGACCTGTCCTGCCAGTTTTTCCTGGAGCACAGAGGGACTTATTTCTTCTCTCCATCCTGAGCTCCTTTCAGGGTGTGTTGAAGGTCAGCAGCAGCAGCACAAGATTTAGTGCTTGTAGAGGTAGATGGCAAACGCGCATGGCAAGTGCCAGTTTGTAGTTGACATGCTGTTTACTGGAAGTGATGGCTCAGGCCTACATCACTGCTTCCCCTGCTCCAGCATCCTCATCCCCAGTTCTCACAGGGGTCACAAGTCCAGGGTGTCACGTGTGCTTCTGAGGGACTGGCTATAAATCTGGAGGTTCCTACTGTCCTCTCCTTAGGTTTGATTAATTTGCTAGCATGGTTCATAGAACTGAGAAACCTTTTACTCACTCCATCACTGGCTTATTATAAAAGGATACATCTGGGGAGTAGCCAGTGAAAGAGATGCTTAGAGTGAGGTCTGGGGAGGGCCATGGAGCTTCCCTGCCCTTCCTCAAACCCCCTTTCCCACAGATTCCATGGGGGTTCACCAACCTGGCCATGCTTTGGGGACTTTTCAGGGGTGTCATTACAGAGGCACTGCAATTCAGTCCTTGGCCACTGGAGCTCGAGCTCAGTCTCTGCTCCTCTCCCCTCTCTGGGGTCAGGAGTCGGGACTGGGCAGGACTGGAAGCTCCAAACCTCTGATCAGTGGTTGCTTCTCCTGACACCCAGCTCTCATTCTGTGGTGCTTTGCACAGTCACATCATTAATATAATAAAGTGAAGTGAAGTGAAAGTTGCTCAGTCATGTCCAACTCTTTGCGACCCCATGGACTATACAGTCCACGGAATTCTCCAACCCAGAATACTAGAGTGGGGAGGGTTTCCCTTCTCCAGGGGATCTTCACAACCCAGGGATTGATTGAACCCAGGTCTCCCACATTGCAGGTGAATTCTTTACCAGCTGAGCCTCAGAAGACCCCTGAAATTCCAAAGGTCTTAGGAGCTCTGGGCCGGGACAGAGGTGAAGACTATGTCTATTTGTTGTGCTGGTCGGTTACTCAGTTGTGTCTAATTCTGCAACCCCACGGACTGCAGCACGCCAGCCTTCCCTGTCCTTCAGTATCTCCCAGAGTTTGCTCAAACTCATGTCCATTGAGTCAATGATGCCATCCAACCATCTCTGTCACCCCCTTCTCCTCCTGCCCTCAATCAGCATCAGGACTTTTTCCAGTGAGTTGGCTTTTCACATCAGGTGGCCAAAGTATTGGAGCTTCAGCTTCAGCATCCGGAGAAGGCAATGGCAACCCACTCCAGTACTCTTGCCTGGAAAATCCCATGGATGGAGGAGCCTGGTAGGCTGCAGTCCATGGGGTCGCAAAGTCGGGCATGACTGAGCAACTTCACTTTCACTTTTCACTTTCATGCATTGGAGAAGGAAGTGGCAACCCACTCCAGTGTTCTTACCTGGAAAATCCCAGAGACAGAGGAGCCTGGTGGGCTGCCGTCTATGGGGTTGCACAGAGTTGGACACAACTGAAGTGACTTAGCAGCAGCAGCAGCAGCAGCTTCAGCATCAGTCCTTCCAATAAATATTCAGGGTTGATTTCCTTTTGAATTAACTTGTTTGATCTCCTTACTATCCAAGGGAATCTCAAGAATCTTCTCCAGCACCACAGTTTGAAAGCATCTGTTCTTTGGCGCTCAGCCTTTTTTATGGTCCAACTCTCACGTCCGTACATGATTACTGGAAAAGCCATAGCTTTAACTAGACGGACCTTTGTTGGCAAAGTGATTTCTCTGCTTTTTAATACACTGTCTACATTTTTCATAGCTTTTCTTCTAAGAAACAAGTGCTTTTTTAATTTCATGGCTACAGTCACTGTCCACAGTGATTTATTTCTCCTGGCAAGTCTATACTTCTTATTACAACTCACACTCACACAATCGTGAGCGTGCTGCAGGTGACATGCACTTGTTCCCACTGTTGTTCAGTGGCTTCCTGGGTGTCTGATGAGAGGGTGTCAGCAGCTCTTCTCTTCATCTTCCCAGTTCAGCACAGCTTACCCTCCTTCACCCCATGTGGGCGACACCCTCTCTTCTGTCCCCCAGTCCGCTCCTGCCTCTCTCCTGAGTCTGCACGCGTGGCTCTTCAGCTCTTTCTGTGGCTTTTGTATCTTGACCCCTGCCTCTGCTAATCTTCCAGCCCTGTAAGGGATGCCGTGCCTCCTCATAGCGGCATGGACAGGCTTCTGGGTCCCCCAGGGTCCCACACAGGCTGTGCTGAAGCCAAAGAACAGCCCTAGGCCCATTAACTTGGCCCCTGCCCACTACACCATCACCTTCTAGTAGGATCTTTATTGGGATGTTTTCCTAATGACACACAGTCATACTGTAGTATACCAGGGAAAGCAAATAGCTGGCCTTCATCCCAGCCTGGATTGGGGGCTCAAATTAATGCCCCCAAATTTACAAATTAATGCCCACTCAGTGCCAGCCTAAGGAGTGGGTTGGGTGAGATCAGAGGGAGAAATGCACAAAGAGAGAGAAGGTGAGCACACACACGTCTGACCTCGTCTTCCTTTTACCTGCCCCTACTCCACTCACCCCCCTTTTCAGTTTCTTAAATAAGAATTCTTTCCACCCCAGGGCCTTTGCATAAGCCATCTTCTCTGTCTAGGTCAGTCCATCTCTTCTTCTAAGACATGGCTCATTCCCACCCTTGAGAATCCGTCTCCACTGGTCCTTTGTGAGAAAGACCTTCCCTGGCCTCGTTCACTGTGATTTTGCATTTCACCGCTTCCTTCACTCCATTGTGCATATCACAGTTTATAATTACTCTAATTGTCTATTTCTTTTTGCCACTAGTCCCAGGGAGACTGTAAGCTTCATGAGTGCAGTGTCGTCTGTCAACATTTTGCCAGTGTCTGGCTTCCAATAAATATTTATCTGTTTATCCATCTCTCTCTAAGTGTTACTTAATCACTTATACCAAAACCAGAAGCATCTCAGGAGACCAGCCTAGCCTCTTGCTTGCAACCTTTATAGAGTGAATTCTTGAGTAGTAGCTGTGCAATTGGTCTATTCAGGCCTGGTAGGACACACATGGGCCAACACCCCCACAGCTAACAAAAGAACCTTTCATAAATATGAAGCTGACAGGCAGAAAAAGGAGATTTCCTTGCTGGCTTCTATGTCTAAATAATTTTGTCATTGTTCTTTCTTTAGCTTCTGTTTGTTTTATATTTGGAAGCAATTATGAAACTTGATTACAAAATAAATTAAACAAAACATTATTATGAAGTTAAAATCTATATTAATAGTAGTACAAACTACAACAATAAGATCTATAACCTTTGTAATTTATCTAAGGACCTCGAGAGCATCACTAATTTATTTAACTGTTAAGCATAAATAAGCATACTAGAACATAACTTGATAAAAGATACAGCTCATGTTTACTCCATTTAGTTCATTCCATGGCAGATGTGTAAATATGACAGAACAGCTTGTAAATACACCATATGGGCTGGTATGTTGTTTTTCCTGTTAAGAGAGATAAATGAGTTAAATCTGCATTAAGAAATGAATGATTAATAAAGCCCTCTTTGGGACCTTTGGGATTAAGAGCATTTGGGAACCAATTTCTAATTGGGAATTAGAAACGTTTTATTCTGTCAGAGATGGAAATCCCTTTAAATTTAGAATAAGTTAATGAAGGGGCTTCCTGGATGGCTCAGTGGTGGAGAGTTCACCTACCAACGCAGGGGACACAGGTTCGATCCCTAGTCCGGGAAGATCCTACCTGCTGTGGGCCAACTAAGCCCCTGCACCGCAGCTTCTGAGCCTGGGCTCTAGAGCCCTGGAGCCTCAACTATCCTGAGCCCACACATCCTAGAGGCCGTGCTCCCCGACAAGAGAAGCCACCGTAGTGAGAAGCCTGCACACGGCAACTAGAGAGAAGCCCCCATTAGCCACAACTGGAGAAAAAGCCTGCGCAGTAATGAAGACCCAGCACAGCCAAAAATAAATAAATATATAAAATTACTTTTTTTAAAAGAAGAGTTAATACAGATATAGTCCAGATCTGGAATGATAAATGTGATGGTGGACAAATGTAATTCCTAGGAAAAAAGTGAAGATTGTTAACTTTTTCAGGTAACAACACATCTCCAATTTCATTCTAAGGAGAATTTCATAAGGAATCTTTAGTATTTGTTCTTCCAAAATAACAGCAGGCAAGTAATCAGCAGTTTTAAGAGTCCCTAAGTACTCGTTGACTTAATAGACAATTACAGCATCTTGTGTTAAAGAAAAAAAAAAGTTAGCTATTTTAGAAGTCCCTAATTACAGATTTACGTAATAGACTTATCAGGGAAAAATAATACATTTCAAAACGTCCTTACAGTCTTAATGATATCACTGTTTTCGGTGTTCCTTGCTGCAGCGCTTGTCGTGTGAGCTCTGTCTGCCGGTGGGTGAGGCGGGGTCCGCCACTTTGTTCTGGAGCTTGGTCTCTGGTGCCCCATGCAGGTGTCTTGTGGCCAGGCGGTCTCGGTTCCCCATTACAGAAGGGCAGACTGTGTCTAGACAAGGCTGGGCTCTGGGCAAAGTCACTGACACTGAGAACAAGAGCACACGAACTGCTGGATGCCACGGAATCACCCAGTGGTTTGACAGTGAGTGAAGCTGGTTCTTAGGGGGGCCCAGTTCAGAATCACATCTAGCCACATGTGTGGACATCAGCACATGGATGTCCACCTTTAGGGATTTCTCTGAGTTGTCACCCTGTTCAGAAGACCATCACGCCTTCAAGGAAAGCGGACAGGATGCAGTTATTATACTCCTGCCCCTGTGTCCACCTTGGGGGACCTTGGGTGATGGACTGACTTGCCTGGGTTTCCAGACTTGAGGGAGGGTTTTTCTGTCCCAGGGGATCCTGGTTCTTTGGTCACTGAATGAAGGTTTACTTGGTGTCACCAGTATACTGAACACTGTACCAGGATTAAAAAGTCCTATGGGACAGAACTGTGCTTCAGAGGCCAGGATGACGAAGGAGGAGGGAAGGTGGTCTGTGACCGGTACCTCTGGGGGCTTTGGCAGAGGTCACTCGGGGTGACACAGGGCTGTGCCAGGCACCGGGATGCAGCGTGAAGAGCCTGAGATTCCTCCTCCTGAGATGCATTCTCCTGGCCACACCACGTCTTCTTACAAATTAGGGCTTGGGGAAGGTGGTGAGGACAAGTCCACGGTGGCTTTAAAGGCCAGCTTGGTGCTCTCAGCATCGTAAAGATGTTCTGTTCACTTGTCTAAAAAGATAAACAAGTCCATTGTGTCCATTGTGTCCACTGTGTCTTCTAAGTGGATCGTAAAGGGCTCCATGGAATGACAGAAGAATCACATATTTCTAATGTAAAGTAAATGCTACGTATTTGCGTTACCAGAGAAGCTGGAAGGAGATCGTGGGTTTTGTTTTCCATTTCACTCTGCGTTGGAAGCAACTAAGAACCAAGAAGCTGAAAACATAGAGTGACTTAAAATTGAATGAATGCTGCAAATGACAAGCTTATAGAACTGGAAATTTATAGAATGTTTGGTAACTAAGGGCCTTTGGCTTATACATGGCATGTCATCCATGCTTTCATACTGATTTTAAGTCAGAAAGTAAAAATTAGAATTGTTTTGCTTAGCAAGACAGCCAGTTTCACTTCATGTGAGATCACTGTGAATGGTAAGAGAGGGTGGACTGCCCTTATCCTCCTGGGCTAGTGGCTCTCCGTGCCCACATACCAGCGGCAGGACCACAGGCCTTTCCTCTAGGACCAGTTCCCTGGACTGCATGGCTGGGAGCATCTCACGCTAGGGCTGCAAACACACAGTCAGAGCTGCTGAGGCTGGCCAGTGGCCTACTGCCCTCTGCTGCCTGCCACCTCACCCCAGAGCACTGTTTAGAGTACTCCTGATTTGACTAATTCCTCTAGTCAAGGCTATGGTTTTTCCAGTGGTCATGTACGGATGTGAGAGTTGGACTATAAAGAAAGCAGAACGCCGAAGAATTGATGCTTTTGAACTGTGGTGGTGAAGAAGGCTCTTGAGAGTCCCTCGGACTGCAAGGAGATCCAACCAGTCCATCCTAAAGGAAATCAGTCCGGAATATTCATTGCAAGGACTGATGCTGAAGATGGAACTCCAATACTTTGGCCACCTGATGCAAAGAACCGACTCATTGGAAAAGACCCTGATTCTGGGAAGGACTGAAGGTGGGAGGAGAAGGGGATGACAGAGGATGAGATGGTTGGATGGCATCACTGGTGGGATGGACATGAGTTTGAGCAAGCTATGGGAGTTGGTGATGGACAGGGAAGCCTGACATGCTGCAGTCCATGGGGTTGCAAAGAGTCGGGCACAACTGAGCGACTGAAGTGAACTGCATTTGACTGATGTCACTCCTTCACAAATATTTTCTCTGTGCACCCTTATTTCTATCAGCACCAAACAGTGGAGGACACTGAGGTGAGGACATAGCTGCTGGCGGCATGCCCGTTGTCCTCCCATAGCCTGGGCCCTGTCCTTCAAGGCGCTGTGCCTTGGATCGTCCTGGCTTCTGCTTATTGCTCCTGTGCTTGGCTGTTTTCCTGGACATTGAAAGCTCTTCTGTCCCAAGGAATGGTAAAGCAGAGTTAACAGAAGCATGGTTTTGTAGGTTTCTGATCTTTAATGTGCAGTGTGTTTTCTAAATGCATGAAGAACATTCTCCATCATTTTCTTTGAAGTCATCATTCTATTTTTCACGTCAGTGGACCTGTTTTGCAAAGAAAGTCATTAGAATGGGAGGGAACTCTTTTTTTCAGTGTAATGTCTCTGAACAAGTTTTATGTCATGCCAGGCACCTAGGGGAAATTTAACAGCATAGGGCAGTCACATCTTATTCCAGGAGTAGCTTCAAAATTCAGCAAGTAAGGCAAACAAACACGTCTCATCACAATCACTGAAAAGTGTCTTGGTGTCCTTTAAGCCCCACACAATGAGTTTTCCTTCCATCAGCAAACCAGGCAGTCGGCAGGTATAGGGAGAAGGGTGTGGTTGGTGTGAGTGGAGGGGCCCAGTTGTGTGAAAACCGTACCACATCTTAAACTCCAGGGCCATCGAAACTGGGGCATCTGCTCCCGTTGTGGGGAGCACAGGTTGGGAGGGGAGCTGAGGAGAGGAGTGGGGCTCTCCGACTCCCAGCACCTGCCCCTGGGCCTGCTGCGATCACCCGGTCTTCGTTGTGTGCATTTCAGGTGTTTGATGACTTTGTCATACAGGCCTACCCTTGCTGTCCAGGAGTAGCTGGGGTCCCTGATGAGGAAAGCTTGTGTGTATAAACATGAAAGTTGAGATTCCAGCAGTTACTCATTGGGCAGTGTAGCAGGCTAAAAAGAGCATGGATCTGCATGTTAGGGGTCTTGAATGCTTGTCCTAACTGCCAAAAGGTGATTTATGACCGGGCACAAATTATTTACGCTTCCAGCCCTTTATTTCCTGACTTGCAAAAATAATCGGATGGCCTCGGTCAGTGGTTCCCAACCTGGTTGGGGAAACACTTAAGAAATACCATTCAGAAGCTTGCCTCGGGGGTTCTGACTTTGTGGGGCCTGGAAATACATGTGTTTGAAATCTTTGAGTCCCTCTGTCTGTCTTCTGGGGCTCTCTGCCTCTGTCGTGTCCATGGTCTCCATCCTGGTGTTCAGACAGGATGGTCCACACAGCCAGAGTCATGTCTGACGCCAGTGGTCGGAGCCCGCAAAGGAGCCTTCTCAGAACGGGGCGCCTCCGTGTCTGTTATTTGTTCTTTCCATCAGTCAGCACGTGGGGGTGTGCATCCGATGATGTCCCCTCCATGGGGCTCCCCTCCTGCCCCCCACCGGGACAGCTCTGACACACCCAGGAGGAGTGTAGCCTGTCTTGGGTCTGAAATCCAGGCTTATTCAGAGCCCCCGGGAGTGGTCTGAGGTGTGGGTCTTGGGGTGGGAGGGTGAGCTGCCCCTTCCCTTCCCTTTGAGCGTCTGTCACAGACACAACAGAGGTAGTTCCTCCGCCTTAGACACGTGGCAGCTCTGCCAACAGTGTTCTCAATTCATTCAACGTGGGAACGTCGAGTTAGGTTTAGAGCAGGAGCCTTGAGGAGAAATGTACTTACCTGTTAAATTTTTAAAATACCCATTTCTTAAGCGACTCCCAGCATTTTCCATTGAGAATATCCAAAAGCTCATTGTTGAGAATGCTCTTATTAAGTGTGGCCACGTGAGGTCAAGGCTGATGCGAGGAGCGACCGTGGACGCTGCGGTCACCGCTTGAGGTGTGTCAGCCGGTTATGGGGATGGTGTTCCAGCTACCCCACTTTGGAGTCTTGAGTTACAGAGAGCATCTCATTTTTCTAAATAACGTTTATATTTATGCACATTTGGTTATGAGAACAGATGACGTTTCTGTCAGCAACTAATGTTTGATCTTTTTAGTCAGCAGATTATATGTGACACTTTTAATGAAAATGGAACTTATTGACTAATTTCCTCTGTTAGTAAAAAGGGGCAAAAGCAGTTCAAGGATTGGAGACGCTCAGAAACAAGTCATGAGCAACTGCGATACACTGACAGTTCTACGCCTGCCCCTTGCCTCCCCTCACACGGACAAGGAAAATCTCGGGAGTAAGGACAGCATAGCCAATAGTCTCGTGGCTCCCATTTGTGGCATTTTGTTGCGCAAGGTAGAGTGGAAGGATGGAGACAGAAATAGAAGCAGAAATAAAACAGAGCAAGAGAGAGAATGAATGAGAATCAGAAAAGGAGAGGAGGAGTGGATTGCAGCACTTAACTTAGATTCATTGGGAATAATCCATTTACACAAACCAAGCACCACATTTGTCTTTTAAAAAATAGCTGTTTTCATATGAAAGATCAGCTAAATTAGGAGGTTCAGAAAGTGAGAAATAATTTTAGTTGTTTTATATTATCTTTGGGAGAGAATTTGTGTAAGAGTTAAAGTTTAGAAGACAAGTGTATCTGCTTTGATTTCTTTCTCAAGATTAATGAAGAAATGAGACAGTCTAGTGAAGTAGCATTTGTACTAGAGGCTGTTTGATGTCACATTACCCTTCAGTTCCTCACTGTACACTTATCAGTTAGAAGGAGATTTAATCCAGTTTACTTTATGTGTAAGTCAATTTTTCTGTGAGCCAATATCTCTAAAGGCTTTTCTGCTCCTAACATTGTATGTGATCTCTGTGGATCACAGAGTTTTCCCTTCCGTTGGTCGAGGGCTTTGCTTTCCTGATTTTTTTTTTTTTTTTGAAAGGTTAAAATGGGTTACAAAGCTGTTGGGCATTTGAGAAAGAGCCTAGTCTTGTGTGTTTAGTTGTGGTATAAAGTGATGCTACAAATCCTTTACTTCAGAGTGTTTGATGGAGAGGTATCTGGGATCAAACCTGTATTTCTCCCTTCTGTCCTTGATGTCATCCTAGCCGTATGTCACATCTCACCATTCAGGCTTCCTCACGGCCCCATCTCCTCCTCTCTGTGGCTCAGACCTGTGCACAGTTTAAGGCTCTGTATCTGGTCCTTTGGGCCAAACCGCCTCTTTCCCAGAAGAGCCCTGGACCCCCTGGGCCTGTGCCCGCACGTAGATGGGAGACCTTCGCTGCCCTGTATCCTGGTGTAGTAGCTACACTGTGCTGTCCTGTCCCTTATTTAAAATTACATGTGTGATTAAGTGCATTTTATTATATTCTGCTAAGAAAATCCTTGCCAGCTGCTCCACTGTCTCCTTTTAAACACAGAACAAAGCCCCATGTGGTGTGTTTCACTTTTTACCTTGGCTGCTCCGAAGCTCTGTTGGGTCTGTCCTGTCCGCACTGCTATCCCTTCTCAGTCCAGGACATCTGTGAGGAGGAACCATGCGATTACTGTTGTGTCCACCCATCCTGCCCGATTCCATCTCCTTCCACATGTTTGCCTGCCTTAGGCGCTTGGTTAATTCACCTTCCTCCACTCACAGTGCCATTGCTATGCTTGAAAGGTTTTTCTAGATCAGCTAATATTCACATTTTTCAGAATCCTTTTAAAAATCTATTGCATTCTCATTTCTCAAAATTATTGTTCTGTTTCTTTTATGTGTCATGAAATCTGATGACCTGAAACCCAGTACAGAAAACTGTGGTGTTTGGTTACACCATTTTCATCTTCTTTTTGAGAAACTCATTATTATAGTACAATGGGTATTTATTGTCCTTAATTTCATTAGAAGGTGGAGAATAGGTAGGAATAACCTGTAATTTCAGTTTGAGAGATATCCTTATTACTTGCATCCTCCAACATTTGGAGTAATTGTTTCACTAAATCTTCTTAGCAAACTCTAGTATAAATTTCCCAGGGCATACGGTGGAAAAAACAGGATACTAACCTAAAAGTGTTAGTTGCTCAGTCATGTCCGACTCTTTACAACCACATGGACTGTAGGCCACCAGGCTCCTCTGTCCATGGAATTCTCCAGGAAAGAATGCTGGAGTGGTAGTCTTTCCCTCCTCCAGGGGATCTTCCCTACTCAGGGGTCGAACCCAGGTCTCCCACATTACAGGCATATTCTTTACTCTCTGAGCCACCAGGGAGGCCCTAAAATTTCCAATCCAAAATAAAGATGGCTAAAGCTTAATCATTTGAAGTGAGAATATGTGTATATTTTAACAATTTGCTTTATTTTTTATATTTTTAGTCCTAGATTTAATACAGCTGCACTCCTTGTCCCGCTGTTAATTTCAACTGACTGAGCTCACTGTCTATTTGGCTGAGAAAATAAAAGTTCTGGGTGGGACACTGGTTCTCCCATCCCTACAAGTTGCTCCCTTTCCTGGAGCCTGGCTGCACTTGGTCCCCTCTGGCCATGACTCAGGACATTCCCCAGAATCACACCCTCTCCTTCTGCATCATCATGTTTCCGCTACGAAAACAGAAACAGGAAAATACCTCCTTGACCACAACCCACTTTTCTGTCACCTTTTATACTAAAAGTCCTCAAAAAAGTAGATCTTCCAAAAAAAAAAAAAAAAGTGAGGATTGAGCAGCAAAATTCTTAACTGTATTTCAACACTCCTTTACCCATTGCCGTCCAGGATTCAGTTCAACCTGAGTCACTCAGCAAGTGTTTTATAAAGAAAGGACATTAGCACTGGGTGGTAACATCCACTAGGACGTACAGACAATTAGTGGCCATCTAGTCACTCAGTCATGTCTGACTCTTTGTGACCCTGTGGAGTGTAGCCTGACAGGCTCCTCTGTCCATGGGATTTCCCAGGCAAGAATACTGGATTGGGCTGCCATTTCCTTCTCCAGGGGATCTTCCCGACACAGGAATCAAACCCACGTCTCTCGCATTGCCAGTGGATTCTTACCACTGAGCCACCAGGGAAGCCCGGAAAAGTCAGACAGAGTCAAATGCCAGCAGACAGCACTTTCTCTTCCTCGCTCCACTTTGTGCATCTCACAGCGCCTGGGTCCAGGCTCCGTCTGCCTTCCTTCTCGGCCCTCTTCAACACATGGGCTTCTCTCCTCATGCTCTCCCCTCATGAGCCCTTAAACTTATCTTCTGTGAAGATCAAGGAAGGGGGAGATGGGCAAAGCAGCACCAACGTCACCTAAAAACATGCGAAAAAGCATTTATGAGCATTGCACATTGCCCTCCCCGTGGGTTGTACTGTCTGGGGCAAAGTTGAATGGCCTTGTCTGGGTGTGAGAGGGGCTGGAGGAGATTACTATGTTAGCTGACACATTGCTGCTGGGACCAGAGTCAGGGTTCATGAGCCAGAAGGGATCTGATCGCAGACGTTGGCACCTGCAGTGTCTGTTCTGGTGGCTTATGGCCAGTGAGGAACCTCATGAGAATGGGCATCTATGACCACGCTCTGCTGTGGTCTTGTGTTAGAACAAACCTTATTCACTGCTCAGATAATTTCCAGTTCACAGGGATATTTCCCATTTCTTTTTTTGTCCTCATGGAAACAATTCTACATTTATTCTTGGCTGAGTAAAATTTTCAAGGAAGACTTGAAATAAATGAGGAGTTATTCATGCTGCTAATTAGCAGACCAACAGTTTATTTTAGACAATCTAAGCTCTGAAATGAGAATAAAATGTGATTATTTCACAGCATTATGGTCAGGATGTACCAAAATAAGACTCAGAGGTGTTCACTGTTGTTGTCTTTATAGTTATTCATTCACAAGACACACTTTAATTCAACATCTCTTGTGGGCGGTCACTACTGCAGCCGGTCGGGGACGTGGCATAAACAAGCTGGAGAAGGCAGGTGTCCTCACACCCCAGCTCACTGATAAGGCAATGAACAAGTAGACTAGGTAGGTCATTTCAGGTAAAATGGTAAAAAGAAGACAAAAACGGGTAAGATGGTCAGGGATAGTCTCTGCAGAAGGGATTTTGAGCTGTGAACATTTTCTCTTGAGACCTAATTCTCCAAATATCCAAGTTACAAGTAAGATGTTCTTGGCAAATATACAGTTACTTTCTGGGGAAAAGCATTAATTTTGTTGTAGGTTCCCTTTATCCTAGAGGCAATAATATGGACTAATTCATAGGTTTCTCGTCCCCAACAGAGGGTTCTCTAATTCACCTTTGAGTCAGCCCATTAAACTTCATCAGACAAAATTTGCCAAGAAAAGTTAGATTCTGTGCATTTTTATTGCCTGCTCTCCTTGACTTCTTCTTTGTTACATCCTTGCTGTGGTTCTTAATGAGGTAACTCTTCTCTGAGAGCCAAGGTCACGCCTCTCCTTACAGATTCTACAGGAGAGGGTCACCACACCCATCAGGGCTCTGAAGAGATACACGCACTGATGAATATTTAAAATAGCACTTCACACCTTGATTGAATCAAGTGCATTAAAATAGCCCTGACAAAAATACCCCTGTAGCCTCCACTGGAAGTTGCTGGAACTCTGTTCCCACAGAGCTACATCTGGGCCAGCTGGTGGGGGAACTGGCATGTGGCCTGTTTAAGGTTCCAGCCCTTGGTGCCAGTGGCCTAGGAAGTGTGTCATGAGGCACGATTTGGAGAAAAGTCTCTTTATACTCTGTGCTTCTTTCTTTTCTCATAGATTCTGTTTTCACATAAGCATACTTCTTTTAAAAATCAGATGAATGGATAAGAAAGCTGTGGTACATATATACAATGGAGTATTACTCAGCCATTAAAAAGAATACATTTGAATCAGTTTTAATGAGGTGAATGAAACTGGAGCCAATTATACAGTGTGAAGTAAGCCAGAAAGAACAACACCAATACAGTATCAGTTCAGTTCAGTTCAGTCGCTCAGTCGTGTCTGACTCTTTGCGACCCCATGAATCGCAGCACGCCAGGCCTCCCTGTCCATCCATCACCATCTCCCGGAGTTCACTCAGACTCACATCCATCGAGTCCCTGATGCCATCCAGCCATCTCATCCTCGGTCGTCCCCTTCTCCTGCTGCCCCCAATCCCTCCCAGCATCAGAGTCTTTTCCAATGAGTCAACTCTTCGCATGAGGTGGCCAAAGTACTGGAGTTTCAGCTTCAGCATCATTCCTTCCAAAGAAATCCCAGGGCTGATTTCCTTCAGAATGGACTGGTTGAACACCACAGTTCAAAAGCATCAATTCTTCGGCACTCAGCCTTCTTCACAGTCCAAATCTCACATCCATACATGACCACAGGAAAAACCATAGCCTTGACTAGACGGACCTTAGTCGGCAAAGTAATGTCTCTGCTTTTGAATATACTATCTAGCTTGGTCATAAATTTCTTCCAAGGAATAAGCGTCTTTTAATTTCATGGCTGCAGTCACCATCTGCAGTGATTTTGGAGCCCAAAAAAATAAAGTCTGACACTGTTTCTACTGTTTCCCATCTATTTCCCATGAAGTGATGGGACCAGATGCCATGATCTTTGTTTTCTGAACGTTGAGCTTTAAGCCAACTTTTTCACTCTCCTCTTTCACTTTCATCAAGAGGCTTTTAGTTCCTCTTCACTTTCTGCCATAAGGGTGGTATCATCTGCATATCTGAGGTGATTGATATTTCTCCCTGCAATCTTGATTCCAGCTTGTGATTCTTCCAGTCTAGCATTTCTCATGATGTACTCTGCATAGAAGTTAAATAAGCAGGGTGACAATATACAGCCTTGATGTACTCCTTTTCCTATTTGGAAGCAGTCTGTTGTTCCATGTCCAGTTCTAACTGTTGCTTCCTGACCTGCATACAGATTTCTCAAGAGGCAGGTCAGGTGGTCTGGTATTCCCATCTCTTTCAGAATTTTCCACAGTTTATTGTGATCCACACAGTCAAAGGCTTTGGCATAGTCAATAAAGCAGAAATAGATGTTTTTCTGGAACTCTCTTGCTTTTCCATGATCCAGCGGATGTTGGCAATTTGATCTCTGGTTCCTCTGCCTTTTCTAAAACCAGCTTGAACATCAGGGAGTTCACGGTTCACGTATTGCTGAAGTCTGGCTTGGAGAATTTTGAGCATTACTTTACTAGCATGTGAGATGAGTGCAATTGTGCGTTAGTTTGAGCATTCTTTGGCATTGCCTTTCTTTAGGATTGGAATGAAAACTGACCTGTCCAGTCCTGTGGCCACTGCTGAGTTTTCCAAATTGGCTGGCATATAGAGTGCAGCACTTTCACAGCATCATCTTCCAGGATTTGAAACAGCTCTACTGGAATTCCATCACCTCCACTAGCTTTGTTCATAGTGATGGTTTCTAAGGCCCACTTGACTACACATTCCAAGATGTCTGTCTCTAGATTAGTGATCACATCATCATGATTATATATGTCGTGAAGATCTTTTTTGTACAGTTCTTCTGTGTATTCTTGCCACCTCTTCTCTATATCTTCTGCTTCTGTTAGGTCCAGACCATTTTTGTCCTTTATCGAGCCCATCTTTGCATGAAATGTTCCCTTGGTATCTCTAATTTTCTTGAAGAGATCTCTAGTCTTTCCCATTCTGTTGTTTTCCTCTATTTCTTTGCATTGATCACTGAAGAAGGCTTTCTTATCTCTTCTTGCTATTCTTTGGAACTCTGCATTCAGATGCTTAAATCTTCCTTTTTCTCCTTTGTTTTTGCTTCTCTTCTTTTCACAGCTATTTGTAAGGCCTCCCCAGACAGCCATTTTACTTTTTTGCATTTCTTTTCCATGGGGATGGTCTTGATCCCTGTCTCCTGTTCAATGTCACGAACCTCATTCCATAGTTCATCGGGCACTCTATCTATCAGATCTAGGCCCTTAAATCTATTTTTCACTTCCACTGTATAATCATAAGGGATTTGATTTAGGTCATACCTGAATGATCTAGTGGTTTTCCCTACTTTCTTCAATTTCAGTCTGAATTTGGCAATAAAGAGTTCATGATCTGAGCCACAGTCAGCTCCTGGTCTTCTTTTTGTTGACTGTATAGAGCTTCTAATTTAGAAAGATGGTAACAATAACCCTGTATGTGAGACAGCAAAAGAGACACAGCTCTGTGGGAGAGGGAGAGGATGGGATGATTTGGGAGAATGGCAATGAAACATGTATAATATCATATAAGAAATGAATCGCCAGTCCAGGTTTGATGCATCAGACAGGGTGCTCGGGGCTGGTGCACTGGTATGACCCAGAGGGATGGTACGGGGAGGGAGGTGGGAGAGGGGGTTCAGGATGGGGAACACGTGTACACCCGTGGCGGATTCATGTTGATGTATGGCAAAACCAATACAATATTGTAATGTAATTAGCCTCCAATTAAAATAAATAAATTTAAATTGAAAAAAAAAATCTCTTTTATTTATTTACCTGGCTGTGGTATGCAGGTTCCTATTGTCATTGTGTGTGTGTTAGTCACTGAGTTGTGTCCAACTTTTTGTGACCCCCATTGACTGTAGCCCGCCAGTCTCTTCTGTCCACAGGATTTTCCAGGCAAGAATACTGGAATGGGTTGTCATGCTCTCCTCAAGGTGATCTTCCTGACCCAGGGATCGAATCCACGACTCCTGCATTGTAGGCAGATTCTTTACTATCTGAGCCACCAGGGAAGCCCATTGTCATTAACTGGGTAAAAAGAATTTTTATATCATTCATAATCTCTGGGTTTTGTTTTCATGTCAGTTCTGTTATTGTCATCTCAATTTTACATAGCTGCAAAAGATGAAAAGTATTGTTTTTTAGGATGCATCTTTGGTGGTGTCTGTTGAGGGTCTTAGAAACACAGACCCCCACACACATACCTTTACATATGCTAGAAGCTTGCCACAACATGTCCAAAGTTATCATGAAACATTTTGCTGCTTGTATGTCAAAGCAAGAGGTGAGACTGCTTAAACGTTATTGCCATCTCCCAGAACCCTAGACATGCTACTGTAATCATGTCTAGCTTGAGTTTCCTGAACAATCTAAATTAAACATTCTAAAATGAATGTATTTATTTAACTTGTCTCAGATATGTGTACCTCTACCAAAGTCATCATTCTACAAGATGCTTTTTTCATAGTCTCTAGTCTAGAAGATTCTTAAGCAAATATTTTTACATTTAAAAAAAGAGAGGAAAAAACAAGAAGCACTCCCTCCAGTTTCATATGCATGCTTGCATGCTCAGTCACTTCAGTCCTATCCAGTTTTTTGCAACATCATGGACTGTAGCCCATCAGACTCCTCTGTCCATGGGATTCCCCAGGCAAGAATCCTGGAGTGGGTTGTCATTTCCTCCTCCAGGGGATCTCTCTGACCCAGGGGTCTAACCCACATCTCCTGCATTGGCAGGCGGGTTCTTTACCCACTGAGTCACCTGGGAAGCCCCAGGTTAATTTAAAACAACTCAAATGACTTGTGCTCCCAAAGCCTTTGGGCAGGCTTGGGAGCCTAGACCTACATCAAGTAAAGTGGCTGTTTCAGCTGCTTTCCCAGGAAACACTCCCAGGCAGTGAGTGCCTGCAAGGAATGGATGTTGTTTTTATCATTTCATGTCAGAATTCCTCCTTCTGATGTTGAAGTTTTGGTGTTTTGAAAGGAAATAAACAATATTCTTAAAATAAGTTGTCAGCATCTTGTTTTGTACAGCTGACAAGAAGGGTGACATGAGGGTGTAGCTGAAGACACTTGAAGATAACTTGTCATTTTCAGAGGCCAGACAGAGCCCTCGGTGTCTTTTTCAGACGAATTTCAGACAGGCTTATTTTTGTTTTCAGGTAAATTGTCAAGGGGTTAAAAAAAAATGTTCAACTCTGTTTAGAGTTCATGTAGAAGCTGCATAAACCATTATTTGAAAGAAATTGCATCAGTTCTTATCTGCATGAAAACAGGACTTTTGGCACAAATTTATCACACCATTTACATTTTATTTGAATGAATTTACATAGTGAATAAAAAGAAGTAGGTGTATTTGTTAACACAGAAATATTTAAAGATGACAACATTGGGACTACAGGATGTAAACGTCCTTTTAAGCCAGGGTCCAGGATTAGACATGTTGTTTTTTCTAAATGAGCAGAACAGACTGAGGAAGACTTGATCTACGTCTGTGCTGTGAAAAAGACAAAGGTGATGGCCTTAAGAGGTACTGATTATTCTTTACACAGAGAGCCAGGCACTGTAGAGTGTAAGCCCCCGACCCTGGTCTCTGGACCTGAATTGCCAGCATCACAGTCAAGAGTCAAAAGCAGAGGAGTACCTGCCACTCCGGGGTGAGAGGTCGGATAAACCTAAGGCGTCTGGGTGCTCATCATGGAAACTTCCAGCACCTCTCTGTGGTTTGTCTGGAACAGTTTTGTCGACTCAAGAATTGCTGTTCACTCACTAAGTCGTCTCTGACTCTTTGCAGCCCCATAGACCACAGCACACCAGGCTCCCCTGTCCTTCACTATTTCTCAGAGTTTGCTCAGATTCATGTCCATTGTGTCAGTGATGCTGTCTAACCATCTCATCCTTTGTCGCCCGCCCCCTTCTCCTCCTGCCCTCAATCTTTCCCAACATCAGGGTCTTTCCCAATGAATCAGCTCTTCACATCAGGTGATGGTGGACATCATTTCAGATCCATTCTCTTCTCTTCACATCTGTTCCCCTGTGTGTGGTCACACCTCGCTCACTGGTTCCATCTGGAGACGCACACCTCTTATTTCCAGGAGCTCCATGTGGTTTCTTCAGTTGCCATCTTTTCTCTCTGCTCCGCTTGTTTTCCTGTCGTGATGCTCAATCTTCTCCCCTATCTTAAGCACTTTGTCTTTTGTTCTCTTGCTTGGAGTAGTTCTCAATTTTGTCTTCTATCCCTTTGATTTTTTTTTTTTTTAACTATACTACGATTTTTTTCCTTCAGTTTCTGAGAACATGTCCTTCTTCTCTGATTTGTTTCTCTGTTACATCCTGTTCTTATTTGAACGGTGCATGTCTTTTCTTAACTCTCAGACAGTATCTGAGGCTGTGGTTTTCCTGCTCCCTTGCGTGTTGATTTGTCGTCCAATTAGGTCGGCTGGCTTCTCTCTCCCATGTGAGAGACATTTCTCAAATTGTTACCATCTTTCTCCAAGTTCTTTCTTGAGGACGGGGCACCTGCAGTCCTTGCCTGCGTGCTCGGAGCCTGCCAGATGGTGGGGCTCAGGGGCAGTGGTCAGGAGGGACCTGGCCGACGCCAAGGAGTCAACATCACCGCCAGGGGTCTCCCAACAGAGCCTTGCTTCCAGAGGTGTCCTGGTGGGTGTTTGTCATATAATCTCTCTGAAGACTCCTGTCTCCCAGCTTACCCATTTTTGAGCCTCGAAACTGTGTGGACCTCTCTGATCCTCCGTCATTTTTGTTCTCGTCCTTTGTCTTTATGCATTTATAACCTTTATTCATTTATTAATTATTTTAGTATCGAGAGAAAGGATTGATTATCGAGAACAAATGATAAATTCAGTTTTCCAGTCTGCCATTTTTCCCTAACTTATGTTTAAAACTTTATTTATCCCAAATAATAATTCCACTAATAGCATAGGACTTAATTTCTAACTCCCTTCAGTCGTTCTGCCTCGTTATACCTGTACCTTCCTCTTCATATACATACAAAATATAAGATTTTCTACAATGAATCTTTGTTTGGTTTGGCTCTGTAAATTTTATGATAATGACTGATGAAAGTACTGTGTTCAAAAGGATCGTCAAAGGCATGGTCTTAATTTTATATGCACAGAACTTCTGAATTTATTGTTGCCTTCAGTTAACACTTTCATCCTGACAAGAGAGTACCTTGATGAAATGCATGCACATTTATCTGATTCTTTTGTCACTTGGCCTGTCATTTGCTTAGACTTCATTTTACCACATAGTGAAACTGAGCTGGGTAAAAATTTAAAAATAAACTTGCAGATGTATTTTTACTTTAGTAAGTAAGAGGGAAAAGAGTATCCGACTTTAGCTAACACTTTTAATTCTCAAAATGACATGATTAATGACCCAATTTAGTAAAAGCACTGATAATGTAAGAATGATCAGCCCTGGGTCTTAAAAATCACTTCTATCCATTATTATAAAATTCTCAAAGGTTAATATATATGTCTGATCTTACTGAACTGGGAAATAATTAAATGAGAATTCTATGGGGTTTTTTTTTTTCTATCTTTAAGGAAGAAGATTGCATATGAAATACTTAGCTTTATAGTAATTAGAGTTTTGATTTTCTAAAGATGCCATATTATTTGACATCTTAAAGATTTTATGAAGTATAAAATTCCAAACTACCTGAATTAAAAATATTATAGGAACCGTATCTTTACTGTTTTATTTTTAAGGATTTTATTAAGTGCAAAAACATACAGGCACACACTCACTCACTCACAGACACTTACCACTGCAGTTGTTATTCATAATTTGTTACAGAAAATAAGAATATAAGCTATCTGAATGCTTCTCTCCACCTTGGTACGTAGAGCTGTTAACTCCCCTTGTAGAGCATGAACCATCAGTAAGAAACTTATAAATCAGAAATCTGAAATAAAGCCTTTAGTTATGAAAATACTAAGCCAGGTATGGTGGGTTTTAATTATCCCTTTGTCTCAATTATTCCCATTTTGATGAAATAATAAATACAGCATCATATTCCAGTTCCTGTTATTACAGATCTGTGCCCACACATGTCAGATTTAATATTCATTTGCCTGCCTTTATGTGGGGCCAGATGGAGAGGTATATTGGCTATTTATAAGAACTAGCTAGCTGTTATTACTGAATTTTCTGAATTACTTCAACAATAATAGTGGGTGTGTTGAGGGTGGTTTAGGATTGCATTAGAAATGCCAGAACAGAAATCCGAAATAAATAACATGGTACCATGTATCGACAAATGATGGGACTGGTGACTCAGTTAGACACGTGGCATTGACCTCAGTTATAATAATAGACTCTCCAAAAGGTGCGGGTGCGAAGGAGAACAAATAGCTCTGCAGGTAATAGATGGACTTGGATCTTGGGGGCCTTTTATAGGACGCTGTGAGCATCAATTATGCAGTAAATGCCAAAATTAATTTCAGAAGATACAGCAATCCCAGTCCTGGTTAAATGCCCAACAGAAACGTGGGTATAAATTCACTGAAAGTCACGTGCCAGAATGTGTGTAGCAGCACACTGATAGGAGCTCAAGCCTGAATCTTCCCAAATGCCCATCAGTTGCCAGTGATGCTCTGCACCTTGTTTACACAGTAGGGAAGGAGAAGGAGCAGACTAACCATGCAGCAACATGGATGTGACTCATGGACCAGTTGGAACCGAGACTTCCGAGCCAAACACCAAGGGCAAACCCTGAAAAGTTCCTTTAATCAAAGGGGCAAAAGCAGGCAAAATGGACCACTCCAGAAACTTCCACACTGTGTCACCCCTGGGAGATGCTCTATTTCTTCACCTGATGCTCCTGGCCGGCATGTGTTCAGTCCGTGAAAACAGCTAATAATCTGGGTGTTCTATGTATAAAGTCTACCATGAATTGAAAAAAGTTCAGAAAACAATTGCTTCAAAAGTATCAGAGGAGCCCTCCTGGCTGACATCTCTCCCATGTTTCTACAAGCCTGACCCTCTGTGTTTGGTGGACCTCGCAAGAGTGTGACATGAAACCAGTCTAGAGAACTCTCCATGGAAATCTGATGTTTCCAGAAGCAACAGCTGCAGCCCACTCCCCAGGCTCGGTGACCAACTCCAGGATCAGTTGGCCAGTCCCTCAGGTGCCCCTCATTGACATCCAGGTGCAGCTAGCTGGTTTTTCAGTTCTCACTGGAGTTTGAGTTTGCAGGACTCATCTTAGGTTTTAACCTGCTTTGCATGGCTCTCTCACAGAGAAAAGTGAATGAACAAGCAGAGCAATATGTGGAAATTTCCCTGAGTTGGGAATTAGGAGACTCACTTTTCTGCCCTGTATGCTGCGTTCGTTTCCCAGCCATTGGCTTTTTCTTGAATCTTTTCACTTACCTTAGGTTCGAGGGGAGAAACAACTTCTCCTGTGAGACAACAGGTCTGGCAGAGAGACAAATTGGGAGAGTGAACAGTCACCTTAAGTTCCTTCCAGTAGGATTTATATTTCATGAAAAGCCACAGTTTTATCCTGGAATTAAGCCTCACGAGCATCTACCTCCCACAGCCATGAAAGAGGCGTGCAGTCTGCTGTCAGACGGAAGTTGGCCTGGCTTCCGGGCTTTTCACACCACAGGGGATGCTGGGATCTTAGGAAGAATGAAACAGCAGGACCACTCACCTGAGCCTCTCTCAAAGTGACCCACGCACACTGACACTCTGTCTGTCATCCCCACCGCCTGGGCCTTTGTCTGAGGATTCTCCGCTGGTGATTCACCAGCACTAAAACATCTTTTGAAGGAGAACAAAGAGGCAGGCTTTGGGAAGCCGCAGCATGTCACATCCAAACACAGGAGCGTCCGCTGCCCTTGGCCGGCCCCCTCCTGCTCCCACACCCTCCACAGACCTGGCCCTCGAGGGAAGGAGATGAATGTATGGTGTTAACTAAGCAGCGTGAGAAAGTGTGTATGGGGAGCCACGTATGGGTGGTCCTGTGAGGGTCTCCAGCCAATCTAAGAGTGTCAAGAAAAGTTTCCCCAAAAGATACCTTCTGGGTCCTGAAGGATGAGTAAGTGTCAACCAAGCGAATGTGGGAAGAAGGGATATTCTACCTGAGACACAGGACATGCATGTTGGTGTGTGCGTGTGTGGGTGTGTGATTGCCTGTAATTTTAACCTTGCATAACTCGAGCCTGGACTTGGGTGGTGATGATGGGGGATGAAGGGGACACATGAGGCTAAAGAGTGGCTGGAGCCGATCCCGTGGTCCTAAACCTTCCAGCCTGTCCTGGCTGCAGGCCTTCTCAGCCTCGCAGGTAAGAGGTTGAGAGTTCAGATGTTTCATCTTGCCTTCATGTCTGAGCTGGTTCAGCCAGGCTGGGTCTCTCCCCTAGGTGCCAGGCTGGAGGCTGACTGTGTCTGTCACTAGCACGTCTGATGGAGTGAGAGAAAGGGCTGGCTCCTCCTTCTCCTCTTACTAGGACAGAATAGTAGACCTTCTCTCTGTGAGTTCATCCTTCAGCTGGTCCGGGATGTTTTTCTAACACTTGTAACTGTGGTTTTGTTGCTGATAATCCACCAAGAAATTTTTGAATGATGTGTCAACATTGGGTTTCTGTTGTGTGCCAAGATTTTTGACATATGACGCTAAACTTAATTATCACAACACACATTTTACAAGAGACCTGATCTCCATCTCAGAGCTGAGGAAACCATGGTTGATTTTGGCCATCTCCCTGGTTATGGGTGAGGCTGTTTCATGAGCTCTCTGTGCTCCTCCCTCCCTGCTTCTCTACCATGAGGACCCCACTGCCCTGGCTTGAGCACCTCCCAGAGGCCCCACCTCCTTCTCCATCACATTGGATGTCAGGATTTCAACATATAAACTGGGGTGGAGGGTGATGCAAACATTAGGACCACAGCATGGATGAACTGTTTATTCCAGAAATGTTATTGAAATACTGCTGTGCTCGGGTAATATGGTGAGAGCTGCGAGAAGTGATAAAGGATATGTAAGACTCTCAATGACCTTGTTGTCTAATAAGGTTGAAAATACAGGAAACATATGAATGCAGGTGATTTAATGCAAAGCAGAGAATGATGAGCATCTCAAAAGAAGCACAGATGAGTGCTTAGGGTTTCGGGGGAGGGAGAGATTAATTTGTGGTGCAGTTGACACAGAAAGCTTTCCAGAGGAAGTGATGTTCATGCTGTAAAGTGAGAGAACTCAGCCAAGTGAACCTGTGGGGGAGGAGAGGAGGTAGGAGGAGAGGCGGGACGAGGGGGAGATGGTTTCTTGGTTGAAGAACCCCTCAAGTTCCCTCAGCAAGGCCAGATCCAAACATAAGCGTCGCCTCTCTCCCCTGCGTTATCGTCATTGGAAATGGGTATTTATCTGTGTGTGTGTGTGTGTGTGTGTGTGTGTGTGTGTGTGTGGTGTGCACTGTTCATTGCGCCTCCAATACCAGGAACAGTTCTTGGCATCTGGTAGGCCCTCAGTTAGTATTTGGGGGAGGAAGAAGGAGAGAAGGGGGAAGGGATCTGAACTTGAATTTGGTCCTCATCTCCAAGTAGGCAGACGGTGGCTCTTACAGATTTGATGAAAATGTGAGCCAGATGGTGCCTGCTATACTTAGCTTAAGTGTACACTGGAGCAATTTAAAAACACCTTGCTTCCTATTTACTATCATCTGGATGTGAAATATCCAGTTTTGGGAAACAGTAATTATAATGTCGAACTCAGGCCGTCTCCGAGTTGCCTGTGATTGGTAGGACAGAAGAGGAAAACTGCCCAGGAGTGGTACACAGGAACGCAGTGGTTTTGTGCTCTTGAAACAGGTGAATCAGTGGGTATCTTTAAGAAGTCCTTTTGCATCCCTCTTGTTTGTGTTTACCGATAAGGACACATAGTCATCAGAGGCTCAGAGGAGCCTGTGAGAGTCACTGTCATAGGCTCACTTGTGATTCCTCCACTGTTCTGGAAGTGAAGTGTTCCCTAAATACATGTTGTCACTCCTTGGTCTTCATTTGTTTTTTTTTTCCCACACATTCCTCCAATTATACCTGTGTCATAGCTTTATTGTAAATGCAACCAAGCTCTGTCAGTGTTTGTGGTTACACGATAATAACTTTTTTTTTACCTATTTTGAACTCGCTTTTTTTTTTGAGCCTTTGTTCTATCACGGTTTCTAAAAACAAAGGAAGCAATGCCCATATCAGTGTATGAATGTGTTAGCCTTTAATTTTAATCAGATAAAATTCAGACATGTACAAAACACGAGAGAATAGTTTTTGTTCCACCAAAGATTCCCGTCCATCTTCGTTGTTTTGTTATCAGTATATCCAGTTCTATAAAGTATTTTCTCATAATTTTATCTTTCCTGAAATTGCTTTTTGGGAACTATCAAGTGAAAGATGCAATATACACACAAATTGAATTAAGCATGAAAGACAGATGATTCAGGCTCCGTTCTTCCGGTGTGCTGGGGAGTTAACCAGGCACAGTTCATTAACACTAATGGAAAAATTCATCATTTACCATGAGCTTCTCTAGACATCGTAGGGCAATTTCTCCCCCTAATTTGCTATATAATTTGATTACTTCTAAATGTACTAAGATTCGAAAAGGAGGTATTTTATCAATCATGCATCTTAAAGATTACTTCTCATTAATTTAAATATGAATTCCTTTGAGACTAGACTTCCTCTCCCCAAATCAATTATCTTCTATAAATATGTCCATGATTTCCTAGGCTCTATAGCCTTCTTTACGTTTCCAGATAATAAAAGCATATACTTGCCATAGTTTAACTATAACTTACATTCTCTTTGTGTTTTAAGTATGGCTCAAGATTCAGAAAAAAATTAATTGTTTTTCTTAATTTGACTCCGAAATCTCTATGGAGTAGAGATTTGGGACTTCCCTGGTGGTTCAGTGATTAAGAATCTGCCTGCCAATGCAGGGGATACAGGTTTGATCCCTGCTCTGGAAGATCCCACATGCTGTAGGGCAGCCAAGCCCACATGCCACAACTAAAGCGTAGTCCCTGCTTGCCAGAGAAAGCAAAGCAGCAACAAAGATACGTGTATGTGCGTAGAAATGGACTCACAAATGTGCTGATGTCACATATCAGAGATAATGTTTATTTGCTCTATTGCCAAAAGACTAAATTTGAAACCATAGGGGTCTCAAGCCTACTTAGGATTAGAGGTTTCCCTCCAGAAGCAGAGACACTCCCAGCCTGCAAAGGACTTCGTAAATACTGAGCAATCATACTTCACCACCTTCAAATCTTCTCTTTGGACTTAAAGTAAAAATTCACATTAGGACACATCTTAGCTCTGCAGCCCACTGCCTAAGAGGGTCACCTTCCATCCTAGTGAGCATGCAAACTGCTTCTGGATACAGATTCCATTAGTGATGGTGCCCATGGGTACCAGGAAGGCTCACTGGCCTCGGCTTGTCTTTTCTTTTGCATGCTAAGTCGTTTCAGTTGTGTCTGACTCTGTGACCCTGTGGACTGTAGCCCACCAGGCTCCTCTCTCCATGGGAGTCTTCAGGCAAAAACTGGAGTGGGTTGCCATGCCCTCCTCCAGGGGATCTTCCTGACCCAGGGACTGAACCCACATCTCTTGCTTCTCCTTCACTGGCAGGTGGATTCTTTACCCCTAGGGCCGCCTTTCTTATCTTTGCTTCAGTGGGAAAAGAAAATGTTAGAAAGAGGCAACAGTAAAGTATATGAAAAAGGAATGAAAATCTCTGCCATTTCTAAAGGAAACGAGAAAGTGGGGAGAACAGAGTCTGTTGGAGACCGTCTTGGGTTGAAGTCAGACTGGTCCAGGTGTCTTCTGGGCACACGGTGGCTTCTGGGAGCCATGAGGTCAGTGAGAGTATGGGCCATGCTTGTGTGTGTTTGCATTTGTGCATTTGTCAGCCAGGGAATCCATGACGTTTAGTAGATTCTCAAAAAGGATTTTGACTCCAAAGAGCCTCTGGAATAATATTTGCTAGTCCTTCAGGAATGATTAGGTGGCACAGTGGTAAAGAATTGGCCTGCCAATGCAGGAGCCACAGGAGACATGGGTTTGATCCCTGGGTGGGGATGATACCCTGGAGAAGGAAATGGCAACCCACTCCAGTATTCTTGCCTGGAGAATCCCACGGACAGAGGAGCCTGGCAGGCTACAGTCCATGGGGTCACAGAGAGTGGGGCACGACTGAGCACGCATGCCTAGCATCGATCAGAAAGGACCTGCAGAGGAGAGAGAGCCTTAGAGAAAGAGGCTGGCAGGAGGCGGCTTACCGAGACAGAGATACAAGACCCTGGACGGTCACTGTGACGGTGACCACACTCCTCTATGGTGCATGGACACACTCGCATCAGTGACGCTTGCACACGTGATGTGCACAATAAAACCAGAAGGAAATGGGGGAAATGTTGATGGTTTGCTCTGGGAAACCATCTAGTAACATTCTATATTAGAAAGTTTATAATTTATAAATTATATATAGGTTTTCTAAAAACAGAAACTTCAGTATATAGCTTACAAGCTAAAATGAGGACAAGTAAAACCTTGTTCAGGCCCTAAGATAGTAAAATTTCTAGTAGTTTTCATGGTCTGAATATACAAGTAAACCTTGCATGTGGGTAGAAAGTATGGGGCAGAAATTGAAGTCTGTATAGAATCAGCACATTTAAGATTTCACTGTCAAACTGGTTAAATTTAATGAGACAATAGAGATTTAAACCTTTTAAAAAATCTAACAAAGTGAACATTTAGAACCCTGAAACTTCCAAAGAACATCTACCTCGAGGGTAAACTCATAGGTTGATTTCATCTTTCCATCTTTCCCATCAAGTGATGCTTTAAAAAGTGGCCCATCGCTGGTCTAGATAGAAACGGGGCCTCTTATCAGAGAGAAGCTGGCATATGATACCACTGAGAAGAGTGTGTGGTTTCAACTAAAGAGAAACCCTGAGTTACCTCCACTAGTCTCCTTCCTCCAGAACATCTCTGCCTTCAAATATCCCCAAACACACACGTCTGCACAGACCCACAGTCTCTTGAACGCTGCAGCGTGCCAAACACAGGAGGTGGCAGGTGGGAGTGGAGGTGCTTCCCCAGAAAGCTCAGCTCCGGAGGGAAGGGAAGAAAGCAGCCAGCACAGCCTTGCTCCCGCCCGCCTCTACAAATGGCCCACCTGCCCTGAAACCTGATTCTGCCTCACTCAGTTTTCAGGATGGGGTCATTGTCAGTCAGTGCCTCGAGCTCTGAGATCAGGTCCTATAGAGCCACACGGAGAGCAGTGGATGCGCCTGAATAATCTGTGCTGTTGCAAATTGGTCCTAGTTTCAGCTTTCTGGGATTGCACAGCTAATGCAAGCAGAGAGCTTAAAATGTCAGCTTATCTAGGCAGATTTGCCAACAAACACACACAACTGGAACATTTCTATTGAAACTATTTTTGTACGGGCAAGTTTTTAAAAGATGGTAATTAGCAAAATTAAAGACAAAAGAAAACTTTTTCTGCCTTTTCAAATACTGTCTACCTGCAGCACCAAGCTGGAGCCCCATCTCCTGCCTGGAGCCTCCTCCACCCCCGTGCCACCCCAGCCACATCTCTCTTGTCTAAAGGATGCTCTTCTGTGTGAAATCGCACAGCCTCCCATTACCGAGAGGCTCTTAGGAAATCTGTCCCTGCTGCTGCAGCTGGAGACTAGGAACCACTCAGCTGCTCCTGGGGTGCCTGGCTTAGGGGGGTAATGTGGGAAGCTGAGACCCTCGCTTAGTGCCAGAGAGACCCGATGTCCTGGCATGTGGTGGAATTCATACTCTGAGCAGCCGTCTGTCTCTGCTCATCTGCAGAAAGAGACCACAGGGTCCCTCAGTCTGCTGTTTAAAACACTGGAAACAGGGAGCATGATCTTAGCCCCACATGTGGCATCTCATCATACTCAGAGGGTTAGGCTTCAGGGTTTGATGCCCAGATTGAAGCCTCCGAACCCCACGGCCTGGTTTTCTACAGTCTGCATCAGAACCAGCTTCCTTCTGCTGCTGCTGCTGCTGCTCTGGTCCAGACCCTTGGCCTGCCTGCCATCAGCTCCCGCCCCCCCATCCCGTCCCTCAGCCTGCTCCTCTTTTGGCCAGAGCTGCCAGTATGACCTTCCCGACCTTTAACCTTTCTTTCCCAATTCAGGAACCTCCAGCATCTCTGGGAAGTTGAAGCAATCAGGCCCCCACACGGTGAGAAAGGGTCTCCGCCCTGTTTCCTGGCCTGGTGGTCTTCTCCCAGAATCTTTCATCTCTCTGTCTCCACGCCTGGGACTGATGAGGCCAGACTTATTTCAAGAACCTGCCCCCTGTTCCCTCCTTGGTCCTAGAGTAATTAACAGCAGCGGCAACAACAAAACAATTTTATGAAAACATTCCCTTCCCAGAGTGTGTTTATTTAATGAAATAATGCATATAATGTAATATACACTTATAGTGCCTGATACATAGTATATGCTTAAGAAGTATGTATTGCTGTTGTTATGGTTATATTATTATTAAACACATACTATGAGTAGTAACAATAAACTCACAATATAATATCCACAGCTTTTGCCTTTTAAAGATTTTTTTAATGGGGACCATTTTTAAAGTCTTTATTGAATTTGTTACAACATTGCTTCCATTGTTTCTGTTCAGGTCTTTTTGGCCTCAGGGCATGTGAGATGTTAGCTCCCCAACCGGAAAACGAACCTGCACCCCCTGCATTGGAAGGCAAAGTCTTCACCACTGGACTGCCAGGGAAGTCCCTGCTTTTGCCTTTTAGATTTTTAATTCATTTCTTTTTGGACCCTCAGATCAAAGACCCTTGAGGTAGGCTCTGTACAGTTGTCCAGGTTCCCTAATGTCTAATGCAGTGCTGTGCATACAGCTGTTGCTGTTCAGTTGCTAAGTCGTGTTCAACTCTTTGCAACCCCATGGACTGCATACAGAATGCCAGACTTCCCTTGACCCTCACCATCTTTCTGAGTCTGCTCAAATTCATGTCCATTGAGTCGGTGATGTCATCCATCTCATCCTCTGTCACCCCCTTCTTCTCCTGTCCTCACTCTTTCCCAGCATACAGTGGCATACAGTAAATGCTTGTGGATGGAATCTTGGCAGCATTTCTGCCCTCCCCCCGGCTCCTGGCCTCCAATCACACAGGGTCTGCTTGGACACTTGCATGGCCAAGTTAGGTGGAATCTTGTATTTGGCTGTGTAGAAGAAACATTAGTTTGTGTGTATGTGGGTGTGAATATTTAAATTCTCATTTAAAACATGTTAGGATGGAATGCAAAATCTTTTTTCTGGCAGAAAGTCAAACCTGTCTCTTCTCTATTTTCTCCTCCTTTCTCACGGTTTTTATAAATTACAGCTTGTCCCAATAAAAAATTATCCAGATGGCCAGTTCCTCACATCACATTTTATTCCATGCAGAGAACGTGTCTTTGTTTCTAAAGAATTCCTTTTTCACCACATGTTCTATTCTTGAAACAACTCGGTAAATTTCGGAATGAAATTGAAAAAAAAAAAAACACTGAATGGCTTAAATTCTCTCAAACTGTTCTGATTTTCCTACCTTTCTCTCTGTATAATCAACAATGCCAGAGACATTACGTAAATACATTAACATCATAAATATCCATTTGGCAACGCACCCACTGTGTACAGGATGATAATGTCAAGTATTCCACCACTTTTATTTATATATGATGCATTCAGAGAAAAGTCTAATCCCAGAGGGAGTTTGGCATAGAACTTAAAAGCCTAGATCCTAGCATGAGTCTGCCTGTGTCTCAAACCCGACTCCAGTATCCTACCTGTGTGGCCTTGTATGACTGACTTCACCTCTCTGTACCTCAATTGCTTCATCTATAAACTGCAGATAATAATAGAACCTATCTTGAGGGATGTTGTGAGAATTCAGAAACTTAACGTATAAAGAGAGCTTAAGTCAGGGCATGACACAGAGTAAAAACTATAGAACTATGATCTGTTTTAGATATTATGAGTATTAGATGAATCAAGCTGTGTTTAGGTATCAACTTCTCTTTAAATTTTTGAATGATTTTACTGCCTAAATTTAGTAGAAATAAAAGAATTCATATACATATTTTAGATTAGTCTGGTTGTCTTATATAAAATATTTTGCATGTTGATTCTCAGTAACAAATAGTTAAAACAAATTACTTGAACAGTATGTTAAGATAGCTTATGGTAGAAAAAGCAGTGTTGAATCATATTTTCTTGAAAGAAGTAAGTGTTCATTTTTATCCACAATTACATGGGTGCTCCTAATCTTTAGGCTTCCCAGTTGGCACCAGGGTTAAAGAACCCGCCTGCCAACGCAGAAGATGCAAGAGACTTGTGTTCAATCCCTGGGTTGGGAAGATACCCTGGAGGAGGGCATAGTAACCCACTCCAGTATTCTTGCCTGGAGAATCCCATGGATACAGTCCTTAGGGTCGCCACAAGGACACAACTAAAGTGACTTAGCACTAATCTTTAATATCTCAGCGTGGTTTATTTAAACTTAAAAAAAAAGTTTTAATATCTTTATTAAAGATAGTTTAATAATCTTTAATATCTCAGTGTGGCATGCCCTAATCTTTAATATCTCAGTGTGGTTTATTTAAACTTAAAAAAAAGAGAAATATATAAAATCCTCCCTTCCAGATTTAATAAGAGTGCTAATGTTGATTATTGCTAATTGGGATGATACTGCTTTATGCACACTAAATTGCAGTACAAGTTTGCCTTTGGTATGTTAACTGATTTAGGGGAAAGAGAATTGGCAATCAACTCCAGGAATCTGAGGAAAGCCTAATATTGAGACCTTAGATTGCTGCTCTATATATGTATCATTTGTACTTGCTCACAATTCTCATAGAAGTAAAATAGTAACACTTTTAAGTCCTAGTTAGCTTTTGTAAGTTTCCATAGAAAATATTACAGGAATTCTACAATTATAGCAACCTGCCTTTTGGTGTTTATCATGCCTTTTATTACTGTCGGCCAAAAGGTCAATGTTACCTTCAAAATAAAAATTGTCCATTTAACATACTGGGCACATTTAAACTGTCCACATGTTAAAGTTGGATGGCAGTGAGGCAAAGGTTTGTCTTCCCCCCCTGTTTCCTGGCACACCCCCTGTTCTTCAAGTCTCTGTCCCCATCCTCTGAGGAGGCAGCATCCAGAGCTTCCTTGCTGCCTTTGCTGCGGGAGGCAAGCCCCTCAGATGGTCTGTTCCATGAACACTTCCAAATACTTGGCCTCCACTCACTCCAATTAAATTCTTATCTTTTGAAGACAACCCAGGAGAGTTTGGAGAAGGAAATGGCAACCCACTCCAGTGTTCTTGCCTGGAGAATTCCAGGAATGCGGGAGCCCCCCGTAGGCTGCCGTCTATGGGGTCGCACAGAGTCAGACGCGACTGAAGCGACTTAGCAGCAGCAGGAGACTTTAGCATCTAACGTCCCGGTTTAGATATATTGTCTTGTCTAGATCTGAGAAAGAAAGACTACAAATTGGCTAGTAAAATTATTGAGACTAAGCTATATGATGCGGTGAGCCTCCTGAAGATTGCATTAGGGAAGAACTCTTCATAGTCTCACTGCAGCCTAAGTCCTGGGCTACGTGAGGACATGTTCCCAGACCAGGCTCCTCCTGGGAGCTATTGGCCTTTCTTGGATGACTTCACTCTTCTGGATCAGCAAGAAGGTTGTCAGCAACCTGACACTCTTCCTGAAATACCGCTGACCTCTGGGTTTTACTTATGTTTTGAAGTACCCAAGGGGCTGTTTCATCTTTCCCAGTCTGCTTGAATGTGTAAAGCCTCTAACGTCATGTCATGGAGAGAAGATGCTAATAGATACCTGGGCAGGGAAGGAATTCAGAGCGGGGGCCAAGGCACTCAGGCCAGAAGGACTCTTGGTGCCCAAGGTCCCTCCAGCCACCCCAGGGCTGTCAGTGCCCAGCGCTTGGGAAGCTTCCAATTAGGTGTGTGGTGACAGCTTAGTTACACTCTCTTGGTCCAGACTGTCCATCCCCCAGGGTTTGACAGAGCATGGCCCATTATTTTTATCAGGACAAGAGAGTCATAGAGAAGCAGGGACCACATCAGCTGCTTGGGTCTGAGAAGATGAAAACGTAGTGAGTACAAGATGATAATAGGGTTGGATGAGTAGGGCCTGGAGCCCAGGGGTTTGGAAATCAGCAGCTCTCGTCTCGACTCTTGGAGTTGGAGCCAAGCGGGAGGAATCAGAAATGAAAGTGAGGAATCCCAGGAAGTGGGCAAAGCACAGTAAGAGAGAATAATTCAGGGGTATAGGCGCATGGAGGCCTGGTCAGCTGGGGAGGCAGACCTGCCTTCCAGGGGTGGGGTTAGGAGGCAGAGGGCTTATCATGGGAGGGGGCCCAGCAAGAGCCAAGTAGGAACGTAGGGCTTCCCCGAGGAGGACCCCTGGGTTCTTGGCATGACAGTAGATAAGACTCTTACTTTTTTAAATTTATTTTTACTTTCTGGCCATGCTGTGGAGCATGCAGGACCTTAGTTCTCTGACCAGGGATCGAACCCACATCCCCTGCATTGGAAGCTTGGAGTCTTAACCACACAGGACTACCAGGAAAAGTCTCTCTAGACCAGGCTTTTAGAAACAAAGTGTGTGTGTGTTAGTCACTCAGTTATGTCTGACTCTTTCTGACCCTATGGGCTATAGCCCACCAGGCTCCTCTGTCCATGGGGATTCTCCAGGCAAGAATACTAGAGTGGATTGCCATGCCCTCCTCCAGCAGATCTTCCCAACCCAGGGATCAAACCCAGGTCTTGCGCATTGAGGGCAGATTCTTTACCACCTGAGCCACCAGGGAAGCTCAAGAATCCTGGAGTGGCTTGCCATGCCCTCCTCCAGGGGATCTTCCCAACCCAGGGATAGAACCTGTGTCTCCTGCATTTCCTTCTCCTTCATTAGCAGGCAGATTCTTTATCACCGAGCCAACAAGGGCCGATGCAAATGCCAGGTTCTGTGACCCAGAGCCCACAAGGCTGAGCCCTGAGCTCTGGTATCAGAACTAGGCCCTGCTTCAGGTTCAGACCTTTGGACTTTAGACTGAACTGTGGAGTTCAGCGACTCACCAAAGGCTTCAGATCAGGACTGGTTCTGAGAATAAGGGGCAATTGCACTGACCTGTTGAAATCAGGTGCTCCTGTCATGGAAGGAAGGCGATTTCAGAGGCTGAGGACCATCAGGGGCCTGACGTCACCTGCAATGATTCAGCACTGGCCGCTCCAGCTCTGGCCTAAGTACAACCAGCAGGGCAGCGGCAGCCAAGGATGCTGCTCCTAAGAGGAGGGCAGGACAGTTTTTAAGGAAAGAATATGTACCAATACAGTTTTCTTTTATTTTTCTATTTCTTCTCAGGTGAAATAGAAATTATACTTGCTTCTCAATTACACTTACATATTCTGAAAAGCAAAACTAGTATTTTTAATGGCGGTCATTTTTCTATTTATGAAGAGGTCTACTAGGATCTCAGATCTGGTCGAAAAATCTTCTTTAAACAATTTTGTTTTATCTATTTGTTTTTGGCTGTGTCAGGCCTTAGTTGCAGCACCACAAGCGTCTCTAGCTGTGATTCTGGGGCTCAGCTGTTCTGTGGCATGTGGGTCTTAGTCCCGCCATGCCCCAGCCCAGGGATCGAACCTGCAACCCCTGTGTTGGAAGGCAGACTCTCAACCACTGGACCACCAAGGACATCCCCCAAAACCTCTTTTAAACTTTGCAGCTGTCTAGAAGTTTTTGTTTGTTTAGCATTTGCCCTCTAGTCACCTGTCTTGCTGATGAACTTGGACCTGACATATTTTATAAATTATTCAGCTGAACTGTATGAAATTCCTGGTATTCAGCTGTGTCTGACTTTTAAAAGCTATGTAGTTTCAGCAGTCTCTTCCTCCTTTCCCTGCAAGCAGCACACATATGTTGAATTAAGGAGAGCTGTGATTCCCAGTCAGAAGAACCCCACCTCCCACGGAGTTCCTGCTCAGTCCAACCATCCCACCCGCGGTTTTCTTGCTTCCTTCACTCTGTCCACAATGAGCTGAAATTTGAACCTGCCACCTCCCTGTCCATCAGAAGCTACCATTTTCCTTTGACCAACAGAGACTTGAGGCATAGAAATTTCAGCTTATATGTCAGCAATTTGCTGAAGAGACTATGTCTTCAGAACCTTCCCCCCGCCTCCCCAATATTTGGCTAAACCAGTAGTAAGTTTTAAATGGTTTTCATCATACCTAAGACAACCACTTCAATCAACTTTCTTCTATGTGTATGGTTTTATGAAGAGTCGTGTATGTTCTTAAACACGCACATATACACACATATTCCCTGCAGGAGGAAGTGGCCACCAACCCCAGTATTCTTGCCTGGAGAATCCTATGGACAGAGGAGCCTGGCAGGCTACCATCCATAGCATTGCAGATTCGGACACGACTGAAGTGACTTAGGACACATACACACACATAAGGGTGTGTGTGTGCAAAAAGGCTCATGATTGGGATGCCATCTCTGTAACATAAATATTTCTCTGCACTGAAGGCAAGTAAGCAGAGAGCTACGATCCAGAAATGCATTCCCAGCAGAGCCGAGGTTGAATGGGACGCTGACAGTGCTACCGAAAGCCCAGCATCCCCACTCCTTGCGAACTTCCATTTCTCTCCCATTGTTACTTTCTTTCAGGTTCTTCACCAGCATCTTCTGCAAAATGTGCTCTTATTCTGATCTGTATAATAGGGAGATACTCTGTCATATGCCTTGCCTCTCAGAACTGAGAAATACCCCATTCTGGTGATGCTCGAGGCACTGCATTGGTGCTAATAATTAAGTGATTTGTTTTGGGGTTTCCCAAGAAGATGCCAAGTCACATTGGGAAAATTGCTTATCTTGTGTGAACCTGTTTTCTTACCTATGAAAAATACATCAATAAACTATCTTTAGTTTTTGCATGCCTTAGTACCTGTGAGACAAAGAAGAGCTAGAATGGGATTAAGAAATAAGTGAATGATTAAATGACTAAAAGCACTGATTAATGAGTAAAGATTGAGGGAAACAGAATTGCTCTTAACTGAGCAAGAGGGCGAATGGTAGCTTCTACAAGCCTGGGCGGATAAGCCTGAGGAAGATGGCATGAGTGCTGTGCAGCACAAGTCACACAGGGGTCATGATATGAAATCAAGAAAATTCATGGCCATAATGATCATTAAACCATCTCGAGTTGGGAGTATGTGTTGATGGATGGTTAGCAAAGCTTCTGAGTGATAGTATTTTAGTGAAAACTCAACTGTGCGTGAAATAAACATTTTCCATCTCCCTTAGGTTAGCCTAATGCCTTTCAACTCTCATCCGCAGAAAATTCTTTCCAAAAATCTCCCTTAAATCTCATAAGTTGCAGCCTAAACCAATCGGTCCTGCTGGAAACAGCTTTATCACCACTTCACTCCTCACACAGGACCCGGCACAGACTGATTTATTTTCCCCTAGACATGGAGGGCTGGGTACCACTGCTTTCTCCTGTAATAGTGCCTCTGCCACTCTGAACAAGAATTATGTTCCCTTTCTGACAGTGCCGAAAGCGCCGTCCCACTTCGGCCCACATGGTTGGTGCTAATAATTAAGTGATTGATTTGGGGGGTTTCCCAAGAAGGTGCCAAGTCACATTGGGAAAATTGCTTATCTTGTGTGAGCCTGTTTTCTTACCAATGAAAACTATATTAAAGATATCTTTGGGTATTTATTGAACCCAGGTCTCCTGCATTGCAGGCAGGTTCTTTACTGTCTGAGCTACCAGGGATTCCCTTGGGTGTTCAGTGCTAAATACTAGAGATAATGTATGTAAAACACCTTGTATTGCAGTGGGCCTATGTAGGCACTCGGCGGGGATGGCTTTTGTTCTTATTTTAAATTTTGTGTTTTGGAACATATCCCAGCTTCTTCACTAGAACTGTATTCTCTCAGGTGCCTCACATGTAGCACATGCTAAGTTAGTGGGTTGTTGGATCAATAACTGGATAAACAAACTAATAGATCAAAGCCAATTAATATGAAGTAGAGAACATATGTGCATGGCGTGCTGCTGTCTGGCAAAGTACAGGTTTACCCTGTTATGTCGGGCGAGGCTCGTGTTATCAGAATCACCCCACTCCTAATTCCAGAAGGCCCATTCCAGATCCAGGTTGGTACTGAAGCCCTCTGAGGTTAGACTTCATATAGGTGCTCCCTAGAAAACTCAAGTCTATTGTAAAACAGAGGGAAACATCATTGCTCCTAAAAAAGTCAATTCCTAGGCAGGTTAATAAGAAGTCCGGGGTCCCCAAGGAGGAGAAAGGGGTCTAGGGCTCTTGAGGAGGAGATAGGGGTCTGGAATTCTTAAGGAGGAGAAAAAGACAACCTTTTCACGAGAGCAGCTCCCTGTCTTGAGGTGTGTGTGTATGTACGTGTGTGTCTATATGTGTGTATGTCTTTTTTTTTTCCCTCTGCATTCCTTAGTCTTAGTCACATAAAACGTTTTTCTTCTTTAAGCCAACAAAACAGCTCATCTTAAACTCTGTACTAAGGATTATATAACAACAATGTATCCTTCTTGAGGACAGTTTCTCCTTCTTGAAAACCTTCTGACTAATCCTGTTATCTTAAAATGTGTATTATGGAAGTGGGTCTGGTAAGATCTTTCTATTGTTCGTTCTAATCCTGTCATCGTAAAATGTAAATTGTGAGAGTGGGTCTAGTAAGATCTTTACAACCTTGAGACATTCTTTGGATTTATAATAACCAATTTTAAAAAGTATTTAGCTTGCTTGCTAAGACTAGCAAGGGGGGCACTCTCTGTCCCCCTTCTGATGTCTATGTCAGAAGCTTTCTCTGTCCTTTTTATACTTTAATAAAACTGCTACAGAAAAGCTCTTGAGTGATCCTGGTCCCTGATCACAAAGTTAAATCTTCTTCTTCGGAGATCACAAATCCGACATCGTTCACTGTTACTTATTACTCCCTAATTTGATCATGACTTGAAAATAACAAAAGCAAACTCTCCTGTATCTGAAAGGATTTATTATGCATTGTGTTACCAGCACATTTACAGTAATTAGGAAATGAATTCCTGGAAAAAAAGCCCACTGCCAAGATACTGACGCATTTGAGTCCATGCTCCCCTGGATGTAAAGGATGATAGCACTGTCATCATGAGAGCACTTCCCAGACCTGGGGTGTGTGTGTGTGTATGTGTGTGTCTATGTGTCTGTCTGTGTCTGTCTGTGTGTGTCTGTGTATGTCTGTGTGTGTGTGTCTATGTCTGTGTGTGTCTGTAGTTTTCGTGTGTATGTGTCTGTGTGTATGTATGTGTGTTTGTGTGTCTGTGTATGTGTGTCTATGTGTTTATGTGTATCTGTGTCTGTGTATGTATGTATATTTGTGTGTGTTGTGTGTGTGCCTGTATGTGTGTGTCTCTGTGTGTGTGTGTGTGTATGTGTGTGTCTATTTGTATATCTGTGTGTGTATGTTTCTGCGTGTGTCTGTGTGTGTGCGATTCCTCATGGTCACAGCATCCCAGAGGAGCTGGATCTGATTTTCCCATTTTCCTGGGGGAACTAGAGCTTGGGTGTGGACCAGGTCCCTGAGGGGCGCCATCACACCTGGTCATCTTCTGATGGCGCCTCCCTTGTTCAGAAACAGGTTGGAGCCTCTGGAGGCAGCACTGTGGGTGCAGAGCACTGGAGACAGCAGGCACCCATGGAAGGGACTGGACCATTGGTCCCGGCAGATCTTTGACCTGAAACTGCTGTCGGGCTCCAACCACATCGGGAGTTCAGGATTCAGCCGCAACCCGGTCTCTCCTCTTTCACCCACTTCGGCCCTTCACGTTCAAACACAAAACTTCCTAGCCAGTCCCAGGAGGATGAAGCAGACAACCAGATACAGAATTTCTGGATAAACAAATGATTTTTAAAAAGCTTAATATTCTCTTGCTGGTAAATATGTTTGATTACCCCATACTGCTCTGTGATGCAGGCAGTCCCATCAGCGCATGGATTTTCAAGGATACAGACTGAGTCAGCTGTTTATATGGCATTTTAACCGCATGCGCATCTTTATGACAGTCTTCTGTTTTTGAGCTTCTTAAATTGTGAAAACTGTATTGCTGATGACTACGCCTGTGATGTCTGCTGACCAGTATCTGAGGCCTGCACAGAGGGCCATATGGGAAGAAACTTCACATAGTGTGTTCCGTGAAAGGAGGACGTCTCTATCCAGTGTTTCAGTTTTGGATGGGTGTCTGTTCCCATGACAGTTCAGCCCTGATGCGTCACCCTAAACTGACGCCTGAGCTCTCATTTTTATATAAACCAGTGCTTTCGGCTGGCCGTGTTCGGACAGGAACTTGAAAAAAGGAGGCAACGCTTCAGGATCATCTGAGAGAACAAACACAGGCAAAAAAGTGGAATCAGGCTCTGCACATTCAATATCGAAAAATCTCTATAGCTTGAACTTCAGTGGAAGGCTCCAGAAAGTGAACAACCAACCAGTTCAGGTAAGGAAGTCTTAAAAATGTGAAACAGAGAGTAAAGCATGTAGAAGAGAAAAAAACAAACTTGTTAGTGATAATAATTCCTTGTTTCTTCAAAATCTTTTTTTTTTAATTTCTGGATAATATTATGTTCACTAGCTCGTAGAATTCATCTAAGCCTTAACACTTCATTTTTTAAAATATTTTTACTTACTTCATCCTCAGTAATGTGAGTTGACCTCTAAGTGCAGGTATTATGTGGAAGTCACAGAAAGCAAATCTCACATGTAAAATTCTGTAAGACTCCCTGCATCTTTGGAGATGTCTCACAGGTGGCATCTCTCTGGGCACGTGGCCTGGTATCCACGTCCTCTCATCCCACCAGCACCCTCTCGCTCACCTGGTACATGTTATCTTTAATCCAAACATCCCTCAGACATGGTTTCCTTACTCTGAATAGTTTCCATTTTCATTTATCAATGGCACCTCATCCTTTTGTTCCTAAATGTACACTTATGACTATCGGTCCTCAGTTTTTATTTGTTGTTGTTGTTGTTCAGTCATGTGACCCCAAGGACTGCAGCCTGCCAGGCTTCCCTGTCCTTCACCATCTCCTGGAGCTTGCTCAAACTCATGTCCATTGAGTCAGTGATGCCATCCAACCATCTCATCCTCTGTTGTCCTCTTCTCCTGCCTTCAATCTTTCCCAGCATCAGGGTCTTTTCCAGTGAGTTGGCTCTTGGCATCAAGTGGCCAAAGTATTGGAGCTTTAGCTTCAGCATCGATCCTTCCAAAGAATATTCAGTACTGATTTCCTTTAGGAGTGACTGGTTTGATCCCCTTTCTGTCCAAGGTATTCTCAAGAGTCTTCTCCAGCACCACAGTTTGAAAGCATCAATTCTTCGACGCTCAGCCTTCTTTATGGTCCACCTCTCACATCTGTCCATGACTACTGGATTATTTACATATAATTTTCTAAGAAGCTGCAGGTGCAACTGTATTTGCACTTTTTTTTTTAACCTAAACAAGTAAATAATCTAAATGACATTTAAGAATAAAAGCTTCATTCCCCATGCTGGGGATTATAAACACAGGAAGATCTAATACAAAGTGAATGACTGACGACCAGAGATGGAACCATGAAAGGCTTGAGAGAGGTGAGAAGTGGGCGTCTTCAGACCCCGCTGTGGGCAGAGGGCACTGGCGTTGAAGGACAGTAGACCCCACCCAAGGTGAGCTTTGGGGGAGCTGCTAGGGGAGGGGCTGCTGGTTCTCCTGACCCTCCACCCCCAGCCCTGTTCTTCCCACTCAGCCTGTGGGACCAGAAGGTGTGCACGCCTCTACGCAGAGGCTGACTTAGCGGGGATACTCTTGTACTCATGAGACCTGATCGTTGGGAGAGTTTGGTTCGTGCTGTGCTGTGCTTAGTCGCTCAGTCCTGTCCAACTCTTTGCGATTCCAGGGACTGCAGCCTGCCAGGCTCCTCTGTCCATGGGACTCTCCAGGCAAGAATACTGGAGTGGGTTGTCATGCCCTCCTCCAGGGGATCTTCCCAACGTTCAGCTCATAGGACATGCTTTTCAGGTGGACTCTACATCTCGGACTGCTCGTTTTGTTCTTTCTGTAGAGCATTCAGGTGATGTTGCTTTTTCGTTCACGTGGCTGATTTAAAGCGTGGTGGCTCTGCACGCTCCTGCGCACCCTCCCTCTGCGGCGTGCCATCCGCTGCCTCTGGGTACCGAGGCGCTCCTCTGTCGCATCTGTAGCCTGCATCTCATCCTTTGTTCTACACCCACTCCTCTTGCCGAAACTGCACGGGGTCTGGGTTTTCTTCACTGCTTTTCACACCCACGCCGTTTACAGCTTCAATTGGCTGAGAGCTTCAACAGTCTTTCCCTTTCCTAGTGGAGGGAGAAGTTTTTCTCTTTTTCTTTTTCTAAAAACTGTTTTTCCCAGGAACCCTGTTTGTTTATTCCAGAGGCCAGTGCATCCATTTGCTCTTACTCTTTTTGTTCTGTTCTGTTATCTTTTTTCCCAAACAGAAATGCTCTTGTAAACATTTTAGACATTCATTCTCAATGTCAAAAGCCAGAGAGAATAAACAGCTCTTTGAACTGCTTTAAAAAGTGATGACACCGTGGTGTTCTCTCGGAGGTTAGCCAAGCCTTTCTCTTCAGCACAGATGTACAGCTCCCCTAACTCCGCTTATGGTACACTGTTGAGCGCCTTATGGTTTTGAAGGGGGTTTGCACTGAAATGGACCAGTAAGCATAATTACTACTGATAGAAAAAGCAGAGCACGTTAGTGGATGTGTGTATGCATGCCCATCACTTCAGTCATGTCTGACTCTTTTTGACCCAGTGGACTATAGCCCACCAGGCTCCTCTGTCCATTGGATTCTCCAGGCAAGTATACTGGAATGGGTTGCCATGCCCTCCTCCAAGGGATCTTCCTGACCCTGGGATCAAACCGGAGATTCCTGTGTCTCCTGCTTTGCAAGTGGATTCTCTACCCACTGAGCCACCTGGGAAGCCCTGTTAATTGATTACCAAGCCAAAAAGAAAAAAAAAAATCACACATGATGCTATTCTGTGAAATCCTCTTTTGTAAAGGCAGGGAACTGTGTTAGCAGCTGGGCAGGGAAGGGGAGACCCCTGGTGAAAGTCTAGAATTCTTAAGCCATACTTTTTCTTTCATATCCTGAGACCAAAGTCATGCTCGTGCCCCAGTCCTCGTCCTCTTTTTCTACACCGATCATCATAACGTTGTTTGGATCAATGGTCTTGGCGGTAATGTCTGCTTGGACCTGCTCTCTGCCGCCCCACCCCCTCCAATCTCCCTGGTCCAATTCATGGTCCAGAATTCCAGCTGGAGGAAAAAAAAAAGACAACAAGGAAATCAACAAGGAAGAGGATGTCTGCTGATGATGAGCAGATACGATTTATTTTAACTCTTTTCACAGTTTACTTGTGATACTCTCCTGCAGCTGCCTATACTCTAACCCAGATCTTTGTTCTTAAAATAATAAGATACCACGTAGAGGTGGAGGAAAATGTTCAAATCCCATCTGGCCTCTTCTACATGCTGAGGGAAAATAATTTTTACTTGGCCCATGCCCAAGGATCGGGACGGGCATTAAATTAGCAAGTGAAAGTGTCTTAGTCGCTCAGTCATGTCAGACTTTTTGTGAGTGGAGCCCGCCAGTCTCCTCTGTCCATGGGATTCTCCAAGCAAGAATGCTGGAGTGGGTTGCCATTTTCTCCTCCCGGGGATCTTCCCAACCCAGAGATCAAACCTGGGTCTTCTGTGTTGCAGGTGGATTCTTTGCTATCTGAGCCACCAGGGAAGGCACAGGGTTAAATTAGCAAAGATCAGAGTTTTAATTTCCCCTGGCTTCAGGGCATCCACCATCACTGAGCTCCGGACAGGCCCACTCTGACTTCTTATGCTGGCAATGCTGTGACCTTAGAATCTCCAGACTGCTTACAGTTCCAGGGAAAAATATAAAATTAACTCTTGACTTTCTTCCAAAATCAATTAGATGCTGCCCAGCAATTGAGGAAGTTTTGTCTTTTCCTTAACAGCACTCCAGTTTTGTGTTTATTTTTAAAAAGCATGCTTGTTCTGATGTTAATCTTTGGAGAGGGAACTATAATTAGTAAATTCTAAGTCTCCATGATTTAGTAGTGGAAACAGTCTATTTATGCTCACATTTTCTTAGTGGAGGGTCATGTTATGGGTTCGAGTGTATTACATACTACTTAACGTTTATAAGATTCATCTTCACAGTCTAAGTTTGCATGTTAATACAACCTTGAAGAGTCAGATTCACAATAAAATGCCACTACTGAAAAACTATATACTATTAGATATAGTCCCTTTTTTTGGTGCTAATAGAATCAGTAGTGGGCTTTCCTGGTGGCTCAATAATAAAGAATCCGCCTGCAATGCAGGAGACGAGGATTCGATCCCTGGATTGGAAAGATCCCCTGGAGAAAGAAATGGCTACCAGCTCTGGTATTCTTGTCTGGGAAATCCCATGGACAGAGGAGCCTGACAGGCTATAGCTTATGGGGTTTCGAGAGAGGGATACAACTGAGTAACTAAACCATCACCAGCAGAGAGAGTAGTAGTATATTCATGGTGCATTAAATGCAGGCAAATGACCTTACCCTTGAGTATCTTACCCTTGAGCATTCAGGAATGAACTCTAGGGTGAAAAATGACTTTAATATATTACCTTGAAAGTTCCCCATAATCTTGTCATTTAGGCAAAATAGACGTTATTGTCATTAGAGTGTTGTCACTTAACTGGTGAGGAAGTCAAAGGTCTTCCTAGTAGCTAATCCAAGACCTGGGTCTTCTGGTTAAGTCCAGCATATTCTTAGTTCTGTAACCTCAGAGCACCAGATTTATCGACAATAATGCTGATTGCACACACTCAGCTCCTACTGCAAAGCCCTGTGAAAGACAATTCATATACACGGTCTAGTGAATTTTATTTCATCCTCACAGTAACTCTATGCGTGATAAATATTCTGATTCTGATTTTATGATGTCGGCACCTGAAGGTTCAGAGTGGTTAGGCAAAGTGTGCAGGACCACACTGTGGCAGAGGAGGTGGGATCCAAATCCAGAACACCTGACCCTGAATTCTATGTGCATTTCAAAGCATCAGGCTGGCACCAACACAGCAGCTGGAGGCTCTGAACCTGCCCGGCTGGGTTCAGATTTAGACATTCTCCTGCTGTTTAGGATTCTCAGGGTAATCTTGAGAGGAATTTGTTTCTTACTTGGTGAAAATAGAACTACCGAGGGGGAGGGAACTTAACCATGTCCTCCCCAAACTGTTTATTCTTATTTATACTGTAGATGCAAAACTTGCACCTTAAACACGTTTCTTTGTAATTGGTACTAAAGGCTTCGATCTGCAACAAGGGAATAAGATTATACTCACTAAACAGTTTCCTCATAAAGGAAATTGCTAGAAATGCAGCTCCCCTCCCCCACCTTATACAATCTGTTCGCTGGCTTCCCCAGGCCAGCATAGGACTTTTTTCCAGACCCCTCCCGTCCACCACAGTATTCTCTAATAGCATCTTCTGCCTCCCAGAGCAGTGTTTAACATACTCTAATTCACACAATCGGCAGAACCATTAGTTATAATAGCTGTCATATTCAATCACTGCTATTAAGAAAATCTAACAAAACGCCTTATAAAGCTCACTTTGTTTTTCCTAATGCCTGCCATATTATAAATTTTGCACACTTCCCAAAGGCCTATATTGACGATGAAAGTGGCTGGGAAAAAATTATGGTAATCAGACAAGAACGGCAGGCAGTAAGGTGGTTCCTTAATGATCCTAATAATAAATTCCTCTGCTCTGAGCTAACTAGTTGGTATTCAAGACTCAAATTACCTTCTACAAGGTCCATTCTCAGAATTAAAGCAGTGTTAGCTGGTTGTTTCCTGTATGAACCTTCCAAGACCTTCCAAAGGTTTTCTTTAAGTCGGTCAGCCTCTTCTCTTGCTCCTTCCCACACGACTTTTGTGCTTCAGAAGGTGAAGTCTCCCAGGTGCCCCACATTTCCTGTCTCTGGGCATGGGGATTCTTATTTCTGTGCTGGTTCTTTTGTTCCATCCTTCCTGCCTTCTTCGCTCCTGTCGCATCTTCTCCCTTCATCAAGGCTCCGTTTGGTCTTGAAACTTTCCACAGCAGTTCAGCCCATAAGAGCTTCCAGACCTTAGAGATGGGGTTTTATGCATCTGTGTATTTCTAATGTCTAGCTCAGTGCCCAACACTAGCCTTCCAGGTTCCCATACTATATTGTTCTTTACAGCATCGGACTTTACTTTCACCCCAAGACACATCCACAACGGAGTGTCATTTCTGCTTTGGCCCAGCTGCTTCATTCTTTCTGGAGCTATTTGTAATTGCCCTCTGCTCTTCTCTAGTAGCATACAGGACACCTTCTGACCAGGGGGCTCATCTTCCGGGGTCATATAGTTTTGCCTTTTCATACTGTTTATGGGGTTCTCCAGGCAAGAATACTGGAGTGGGTTGCCATTCTCTCCTCCAGTGGACCACGTTTTGTCATAACTGTACTCTATGACCTGTCTGTCTTTGGTGGCCCTGCACCACTCAGCAGCCTGGGCAGTTTTCTTACCCTGAGATGAAAGTTTAACAGGGACGAGGAGTTTAGTCTGTTTTGTCCACTGCTGTATCACTGGAGTTTGGAGCAGTGCCTTTCTAAGGGTTTGTTCAATAGATAAATGAGGAGCAAATGAACGGCTATGATGGGGATGCTGAATACAGCAAGATTAGTATCATTCAAGTATTCATATGCCAGAATACTGCCAACCCTGCAGGGAGAATATTTTCAGGAGCGATGATGGAGGAAGGAAAGCAAAGTTAAACATAACAGAAGAGAGACTCCTGGGTCGTGATGAGTGACAGGGAATGAGAGGGGGGCCTCTGGTTTCAGCAGTGACCACCTTAGGTTCCTGGAGATGGTGAGCCGATCAAGGCGATCAAGAAGAACTAAACGGTTCTGTTGAATATTTTGCAAGCTAAAACTGAGCTGAGTCTGTCAAGATCAGCCCAGGGGTGTGGACAGAAGCCGATGCGATGAAAGGACCCAGATACTGGATTCTGCTCTCCTCAGCTCCCCTGGCACCTTCATTATAGTCTCATGCATTTCCTAAACAAATTTACAGTCTTGCTAAAATGTGATAATATAACCAATGTATGCCTTCAAAAGATCTTTAAAAATATTTTTCTGTGCTTATTTTCATGAGGCATTTTATGATCTATTGTGGATCTCTGAATTTCTGGAATCTTGCCTTGGCTCAGGCCCTTAGCAATTAAATGCTGAGAACAGTCTGTGCTCAAATGTCCATGGTTTATTCCATCAAGGAAATATTGGTGTTCTTGCACCCCAGAAAAACACAACTTTGTTGCCTAAGTACCAGCAGGCATTTTTTTCTCATCTACATACTTCATTTGGCTTTAAAATAATTGTTGTTCAGTCACCCACTTGAGTCTGACTCTTTGTGACCCCATGGACTGCAGCACGCCAGGCTTCCCTGTCCTTCACATCTCCCAGCTCAAACTCATGTCCATTAAGTCGGTGATGTCATCCAACCGTCTCATCCTCTGTTGTACCCTTCTCTCCTGCCCTCAATCTTTCCCAGCATCAGGGTCTTTTCCAGTGAGTCAGCTCTTCGAATCAGGTGGCCAAAGTATTGAAGCTTCAGCATCAGTCCTTCCAATGAATATTCAGGGTTGATTTCCTTTGGAATCGACTGGTTTAGTTTCCTTGCTGTCCAAGGGACTCTCGAGAGTCTTCTCCAGTACCACAGTTTGAAAGCATCAATTCTTTGGCACTCAGTCTTCTTTAAGGTCCAACTCTTGAAATATTAATTGTTGGCACATGACTGGCCTGACGTTACTGCTGACCACACGCAGTAGATGCTCCCAAGACCGGTGCTGCGCTGGCTACTTCCACTGCTGTTCCTCTTCACTCACCCAGTCATGTCCAGCTCTTTTTGACCCCCTGGACTGCAGCATGCCAGGCCTCCCTGTCCCTCACCATCTCCCGGAGTTTGCCCAAGTTCACATTCATTGCTTCAATGAGGCTGTCCAGCCATCTCATCCTCTGATACCCTCTTCTCCTTCTGCCCTCGATCTTTCCCAGCATCAGGCACTTTTCCAATGAGTCCTCTGTTCTCATCAGGTGACCAGAATACTGGAGCTTTAGCTTCAGTCCTTCCAGTGAATATTCAGGGTTGATTTCCCCTAAGATTGACTGGTTTGATCTCCTTGCTGTCCAAGAGTCTTTCAGGACTCTTATCCAGCACCGCAGTTCGAAGGCATCAATTCTTTGGCATTCTGCTTTCTTTACAGTCCAGCTCTCACAACTGTATGTGACCACTGGGAAGAGTCACCATAGCCTTGACTACACAGACCTTTGTTGGCAGAGTAATGTCTCTGCTTTTCAACACACTGTCTATTTGTCATCGCTTTCCTGCCAAGAAGCAATCATCTTCTGATTTCATGGCTGCAGTCACTGTCTGCAGTGATTTTAGAGCCCATGAAGAGGAAATCTGTCACTACTTCCACTTTTTTCCTTCCGTTTGCCAGGCAGTAATGGGGCCATGGCTACTTCCATTGCCATCACGATAAAGGCCGCATGCTCAGAGCAGCGTGCCAGGCTCCCCCAGCCCGGCTCCAGCCGCAGCCTCACCTCTGGTCCTGCCTTTCCTCACACAGGCAGATGCTTCCCTCAGATCAGTTGACCTGCTTATTCATGTCCCCAAATGCTCTCTCTTGCGTTTCGCTTTCCTCCTGCCCTCATTCCCTAGATCTCTGTGGTCCCATCCGTCACTTACCTCTCGCTTCTTTCAGAACAGACCCAGCTGCATCCTCTGCCTCCTCCCCAACCACACAGATCTGAGCCCTCCCTCCGGTCCTCACAAGCACTACTATACACCCAGGTCTCTCCTCCCCTGTGCCATCTCCAGCTCCGGGCCATCTGTAGATGCTCACGGACCCTCCCACCCTCCGTTCCTGGAAGGCGATGTGTAAGGGAGAAGAAAGTTGGCTTTGGAGTCTGCTGACTTTGCCTCCAGACTCACTCACCCTCCATCATCGACTCACTGTGCCCTTAAGATGGGCAAGTGGTTTAACATCTCTGAGTCTCAGTTACTTGATTCATAACAAGCATCCTTATAGAGTTTTTGTGGGAATGAAATGCAGTTAAGTGAAATGAAGAGTCTGGGAGTCCTTAGGTGACACCTGCCTCACTCAGGAGATGTAACTGAATCTCAGTAGTTTACAGAGTTTGACTTGGTGTGTCTCCCTGATGATGTAATAATTTTGAAAGCAATAATTATTCCTAAATAGATCTGTGATTAATTGCACTGCTTTGCATTTTTTGAAAAGACACTTAGTAAACTTATTTGATTTGTTTTTAAATTGCCTTTTAAAATTCTCATCAAAGTTATATAAGGCATACTGGCTTCTATTTTTTTTTTTAATTTTGTAGAATAGAACCTTGATCTTCATGGTATTGTAGAGGGAAACTTTCAGATAATCTGAAAATCAACTCACCTTTATAAAACTTGTAAAGTTTGAGGGAAAATACCCAACTATTTGCCAAAAAGATGTAAGCAGAGCTAAAAATAGTTCTTTTTTTCCATCTTATTCTTTGCAAAATGACTCTACTGAGCACAAGTGCTTCTGGCATCCCATGTGAACCAACTTTCTCTCCTAGAGGCTCCCTACTTAGGGCCAAGTCTTCTTTCTACCACTCATGTTCTTAAGAATGTAGATAAATCCTGATATATACATACATATATATATATATATATATGGAATTAATAAAAATATTCCACATAGTTTTCTGCATGACCAAAGATGCGTAAGAGTTTATAGACTATGTTATAATATGTTGTTTCACTGATTGTTCTGAACGAACCCTGTAAGGCAAGTACTATCTGGGTTTGGCAGGTCAGGAAGCTGAGGCCTCTAGACTTTTAACTATTCACTCTGGGCCTCCTACCCAGAGAACAGGGTGAAGACATGGACCCAAGCTTTGGGTGGACTGATACCGGTCTGCATCACAGCAGAGTAACTACCTGGGACTAGCATGCACCGCAGTGGCTGTGTGCAGGTCCTCCTTTTAAGACCCAAAGGTGGGATTTCAAGAGCAATTCTTTCTCAGCTAATTGCTTTTTTGATTAAAAAAAAAAGTCTTCATGGTTAAAAAGTATCTGATTAATAGAATGCATTTTTACATGACATAAATGTTTTTGGAGGGCTTTCCTGGTGGCCCAGACAGCAAGGAATCTGCCTGCAATGCAGGAGACCCAGGTTGGATCCCTGGGTTGGGAAGAATCCCCTGGAGAAGGAAATGACAACCCATCCAGTATTCTTGCCTAGAGAATTCCATGGACAGAGGAGCCTTGTGGACTACAGTCAAAGGGTCTCAAAGAGTCAGATATGACTGAGGGACTAACACAAATACACACACACACACACACACATGCACACACACACACGTTTTTAGAACATGTAGATAAGATTGCCTCAAATTATGTATGAGTTGAGTTTCCCTGATGGCTCAGCAGTAAAGAATTTGGAGATGTGGGTTTGATCCCTGGGTCAGAAAGATCCCCTGGGCAAGGAAATGTCAACCCACTCCAGTATTCTTGCCTGGGAAATCCCATGGACAGAGGAGCCTGGTGGGCTATAGTCCATGGGGTCTCAAAAGAGTCAGACATGACTAAGTAAGTGACTAAGTGATAATTATGTGCCAGTCACTTAGGTTTATGTGTAAGATTTAGTAACTGAATCCATTTCCTCATCCAAAACAGAAACTGAAATAGTACTAGAATGTCCACATGAAAGACTTTTCAGTGAAAATAAAATGAGAGTGAGGTTATCTAAGTGCAACCAGAAAATATACCTGCAAAGCAAGCTATTCTACTTTTCATTAAAATCTTAAATATTGCAGATCAATTAATCCATCTTCTCAAGTTCTGACCACCTACAATTAATTACTAAGTAATTAGTAACACTGGCAAAGTTTTATTTTAGAAGCTTCCACATTCATTACAAACTATGAGCCTCAAGTTTTAATGAAGCTCCATGATGAAAGAGTTGCAGAATTAATCCTCACTGTATCCTGGAGCATCCTAAAAGTTAATTAATTCTCTGACATTCAACAGTGTAACTAAATTACTTTGTACAGTTGTTTGAGCACAATGTCTATAATCGTCTGATTAAAATAAGCACAGAAATCATCAGGAACAATTATTATTTACCACCTACCACACCATCACCTACAATCCATAGCTCTTCCTCAGAATCTAAGGACTATGCTCCAGAGACTTTTAGAAACTTTTGGCTATAACAGAACCAGAGGCTGGGGGCTTTCGAGTTTCAAGTTTCAAAGTTAAGAGTTTCTGAACAAAGGTATATTTTTAAATCTTAAACTGGAGAAGACTTCTAACAAGGCCCCATGCTTCAGAATACCTGCTATTTCACCATTGTTTACCTGCGATTTCTATTTAAATTTGTGCTGCTGTCATGATTTATTCCTGCCTCACAGGATAATGAATCCAGGTTTTATTTTAATTTTTGTTCTTTGCCCAGACTTGTACGGCAGACAAAGTGCTTGAAAATCAAAGGAAAAGAAGATATTGACTTGGTGATACTCCCCAGAGGTAAAAACAAAAGCACCAGCAAAAACACAGACTCTGATTTTTGTTGGGAAGGATGCCTTGTTTGTGTGTTTGGTTGGTGTTATTGTTCCAGAAAGGAGTGTTGGGTAAAGACGCTTCCAGAGGCTAAGAGACTTGTACTTGTGTCTTGTGTGCTTGTCCTAACTCTGCTTCACTACTCTGACCTTCATCTTCTTGTTTTTAAAGCGAAAGACCCCGTCATCTGCCTCTGTGGTCCTCTCTGATGACAGGACAAATCTAAAGCTATAGGAACACCCGTCTCAGTGGTGGAGGCCCTCTCTGCCATCCCCACAGGGCGTGGGGGAAACCAGAAGTGTCTCCTTGTATTTTTATAAATTGGGGGATTGGGCAATGTACTTCGTTAGCAAGATGGGCAAGAAGGCTGAACAAACCTAAGCATTAAAAGCTGAGGGATTACTGAAAGTGAAAATGTCAGTCACTCAGTTGTGTCCAACTCTTTGTGGCCCCATGGACTATGGGATTTCCCAGGCAAGAATACTGGAGGGGGTTGCCATGCCCTCCTCTAGGGGATCTTCCTGACCCAGGAATCAAACCTGCATCTTCTACACTGCAGGCAGATTCTTTACCTTTGAGCCAAGAGGGATTATTAGAGTGTAAGAAAAAAGAAATGCATATTTTCACTGATTGGGTTTCTTTGCAATTAAGGCTCATTAGAGACAGATGCCTTCTGTCATTTTGAGGTTTATAGTAGCAAGCTAAGGAATAAATTTCCCCTTGGGTGTGTTCATTTGGTGTAATAATTTCTATTTGGTCGGATGAAAATGTTGGTCATTTGTAATTAGTATGTCTTCAGCCACAGTAGTTCTATATTTGTATCTTCCAGAATGTGATAGGAGATATGCTTATCTTCTAGAGCAAAAGAAAATTAGTGAGTTTTCTCCTCCTTTAACTAAAAGTTCAACAAATTAGCATAGTTTGGTTGCACTGTACTTCCCCGCCAATACAATTACCTGTTCAACTTTTCTGAAAAGAAAAATAGGTGCTTTGCAGTCATTGATCAAAAGGGCTGTGACTTCTTTTTTTTTTTTTAAGTGAAGTGTAGTTGATGTACAATATTGTATAAGCTATAGGTGTACAATATAGTGGTTCCCAATTTTTAAAGATTTACTCCATTTATGGTTATTATAAAATACTGGCCATATTCCCTGTGTTGTACAACATATCCTTGTAGCTTATTTCATACATAATAGTTTGTACCTCTTATGCCCCTCCCTCTTCCCATTGTGTGTATACACCACATGTTCTTAATCCATTCATCTCTTGATGAACATTTGACTTGCCTTCATATCTTGGCAAATTGTAAATAATGCTGCCATGAACATTGGGGTGCATATATCTGTTTTCATTTCTTTTTTTCTGAAGTATATCAAAGAGTGGAATTGCTGGACTGTATGATAGTTCTCTTTTTAAGTTGTTGAGAATGTTGCATATTGTTGGAGAAGGAAATGGCACCCTACGCCAGTATTCTTGCCTGGGAAATCCCTTCGACAGAGAAGCATGTCCAGCTACAGTCCATGGGGTGGCAAAGAGTAGGACACGACTGAGAGACTAAGCACGCACTCTCCATACTGTTTCCACAATGGCTGCATTGTTGACATTCCCACCAACAGTGTTCAGTTCAGTTCAGTTCAGTCTCTCAGTCGTGTCTGACTCTTTGCAACCCCATGAATCGCAGCACGCCAGGCCTCCCTGTCCATCACCATCTCCTGGAGCTCACTCAGACTCACGTCCATTGAGTCCGTGATGCCATCCAGCCATCTCATCCTCGGTTGTCCCCTTCTCCTCCTGCCCCCAATCCCTCCCAGCATCAGAGTCTTTTCCAATGAGTCAACTCTTCGCATGAGCTGGCCAAAGTACTGGAGCTTCAGCTTTAGCATCATTCCTTCCAAAGAAATCCCAGGGCTTATCTCCTTCAGAATGGACTGGTTGGATCTCCTTGCAGTCCAAGGGACTCTCAAGAGTCTTCTCCAACACCACAGTTCAAAAGCATCAATTCTTCAGTGCTCAGCCTTCCTCACAGTCCAACTCTCACATCCATACATGACCACAGGAAAAACCATAGCCTTGACTAGACGGACCTTAGTTGGCAAAGTAATGTCTCTGCTTTTGAATATGCTATCTAGGTTGGTCATAACTTTTCTTCCAAGGAGTAAGCGTCTATTAATTTCATGGCTGCAGTCACCATCTGCAGTGATTTTGGAGCCCCCCAAAATAAAGTCTGACACTGTTTCCACTGTTTCCCCATCTATGTCCCATGAAGCGATGGGACCGGATGCCATGATCTTCGTTTAGTGTAGGAGGGTCCAAAAGGGCTGTGACTTCTATGGGCTGATTTCAGGCAGAGCCCAAGCTCTGCTTGTAGCTGGGAGAACTCTGGATTTCATCACATCCACAAAGTGGGGAGGAATCTTTTCCTCAGAAAATGGAGGGAGTTAAGTTGCTCTGTTTTGTTTGTTCATCTATATGTGTTTTCCTTGCCTGAAGAATTCCATGTAATATAACTAGATAGAGACATTACTTTAAGTCAATGTCTCCTACCTCATTTCCAGTGAATATTGAGGGTTGATTTCCTTTAGGATTGACTGCTTTGATCTCCTTGTAGTCTGAGGGTTTCTCAAGAGTCTTCTCCAGCACCACAATTTGAAAGCATCTGTTCTTTGGCCCTCAGCCGAAGTGTGGTAATCACAGTCAACTCGAGCAGGATGTTCTAAGCAAAAGGAAACTGGTGACCTAGTAAGAGGACTTAATGAGTATTCTCAGTGTTAGTCCAGAACAATTTCAGCAGGCATCTTGCATCAACAGTGCTGTAAGACAACACGAACGGAGTCCTGGTTCTTATGATAAGCAAGTCCTCTAACTGTCAAACCCTCCTGCCGGCTCTCTGCTGCTTTCTGCAGGTGTCAGTCAAAATGTTAATAAGAACTTACAAGATGAAATGAAATGGAACTCACGTTTCCCATTAACAAGGAGAGTTATTAGCTTTGTGCGTGCATGCTAAGTCGCTTCAGTTGTGTCCGACTCTTTGCGACCCTATGGTCTATCGCCCACCAGGCTCCTCGGATCATGAGATTTCCCAGGCAAGAATACTGGAGTGGGTTGCCATGCCCTCCTCCAGGGGATCTTCCAGAGCTAGGAATTAAACCTGTGTCTTTTATGTCTCCTACACTGGCACGTGGGTTCTTTAACACTGGTGCCTTACTTTGCATAAAACGACAAATAGCAGCCCTGTATCCCGGAGTCAGAGAGGGGCTGAGATTCAGAGGATTGAACTGGAGATTTGGAGGTGCTGAGATTCCAGTAATTATTTCCTTTCCCTGCCAGATGCTCCTAGACACCTACACTCATAGGCCCGCCAGAAGCCGTCTTGGTGGGGCCAGTAAGGTTCAGAGCAGGAGGAAAATTCTTATATCTGAGAGTGGGGTCTGGTCACCTCTAGCCTCCTTCCAGGGATATCGTGAGCTTTTTTTCTTTTCTCTTAGTTTGGTTTTTAGTATATTGTATATTATCGTTCATAAAATTCCCTTCATCCTTCTTTCCAGAGCAAACTCTTTTCCTGTCGAGTTCCAGAAACACGTGAAAATGAGAAGCCAGTTTTCTTGCTGAAATCAAGTCATAGTTTATAGTTTATGGATTTTAAAGAATTATAAGCCTTATGGACAGAATATTTTGAATATTCAAATGTGGAGAAAGTTATAGTGCACGGGTGGAAAAGTCTAGCAAAAATAAATCTGCTTTAATAAGGAGATACTTATTTTTAGTTTTGAGGCTTGAGGGGCTGACAGTTCTGGAAACTCAAATCCACAGCACCATGTCTGGTGTGGTGTGGGCAGCCACGCCGTGAGCTTCCTCAGAGAACTCCAGAAATAACCCTCTGGGACTGGAATCTGCCACTGACACCTCCTCTGCCACGTCTGGTTGTGCTAGGATGCAGCTTCACCTGTCCAAGTCACCCAGCCTGGGGGCTTCCCAGGTGGCGCAGTGGTAAACAATCCACCCACCAATGCAGGAGATGCAGGAGACACAAGAGGAACAGGTTTGATCCCTGGGTTGGGAAGATTCCCTGGAGAAGGGAATGGCTACCCACTCCAGTATTCGTGCCTGGAGAATTCCATGGACAGAGAAGCCTGGTGAGCTACACTCCATGGGGTCCCAAGGAGTTGGGCACGACTGAGCAACTGAGCACATCACCTGTACAAGTCACTCAGCCTGAAGGCATGATGTCCTGGGATGCAACTCAGACACAAGTCGCTAAACTGAGGGCCCTCTACATGCTCACTGTGCAGGGTTTGGGCAAAGTGGATAACCCAGAGAGCCACGGAGAAGTGGATCTCTACTCGGGATCAGAATTACAGCTTCGTGTTCCAGCCCAGGACAGCTCTCCTCCTGGGCTAACACACAAGTCCTCGAGTCTTAGATCTTCCACCCATCCTCCCAGGCCAGATGATCTTGTTGTTCAGTCTTTCCCAGCATCAGGGTCTTTTCCAATGAGTCAGCTCTTTGCATCAGGTGGCCAAAGTATTGGAGCCTCAGCTTCAGCATCAGTCCTTCCAATGTATATTCCATGCTGATTTCCTTTAGGATTGACTGGTTTGATCTCATTATTATACACAGTAGTGTACATATGTCAGTCCCAATCTCCCAATTCATCCCACCCATCCCCTTTTCCCCTTGGTATCTACACATTTGTTTTCTATGTCTATAGTGCTTTATTTTTAACGCCCTTTTATGTAAATTCTCTCTTTTGATCCACCTAACTGCTTTGAGTAGGGAGATCCTCTCTACCTGACAGGCCAGGAAGCAAAGGCTCACAATCTCAATGGCTTAGCCCTTCAGGCAGCATGTGTGTCTCAATTTGAAATCAGGTCCCACCACGCTTCTGCCAGGACCCTCCCCTATGCCACAGTCAGGAGGCAAGGAAAGAGGCTTTGAGTGGCTGCAAGGCAAGAGCTTTGGAGTGTCCAGGAAGAGTTGAGCTCTCTCTCTCTGTCCTTTAGCAGCAACTGACCTTGAACAGGCTGCCCAGCCTACTCTCTATCACCTTAATGGAAAATGGTGACCACAGTTCCCGAGACGGAAAGCAAACAGGAATCTGCTTTATGATTTGGGAAGTGCTGTGTGAATATGTTATTATCACCGTCACTGTGATAGCCGGCATATTAAGGAAACTGCTATTATTTCATGCTACTGCTAAGAAATGTTTTTTTTTAAGTGTCTTTCCAGAGTTACAGACCAAAAACTAGGCAAAGTATGTTAACAAAAATCCACTACTACTGGGGGAAAATTTTTTTTAAGCCTTATCTTTCTAAAGGCAAATAAAGAGGGAAAAAAAGTCATCAGAGTAGCTACATGTAGAATAACTCAGAAATCTTATCTTTTTTTTTAGTTTACTTTCTCATTTCCTTCAGTTCAGTTCAGTTCAGTTCAGTCGCTCAGTCGTGTCCAACTCTTTCCAACCCCATGAATCGCAGCATGCCAGGCCTCCCTGTACATCACAATCTCCCAGAGTTCACTCAGACTCACGTCCATCGAGTCAGTGATGCCATCCAGCCATCTCATCCTCCGTCATCCCCTTCTCCTCCCGCCCCCAATCCCTCCCAGCATCAGAGTCTTTTCCAATGAGTCAACTCTTCGCATGAGGTGGCCAAAGTACTGGTGCTTCAGCTTTATCATCATTCCTTCCAAAGAAATCCCAGGGTTGATCTCCTTCAGAATGGACTGGTTGGATCTCCTTGCAGTCCAAGGGACCCTCAAGAGTCTTCTCCAACACCACAGTTCAAAAACATCAATTCTTCGGGACTCAGCCTTCTTCACAGTCCAACTCTCACATCCATACATGACCACAGGAAAAACCATAGCCTTGACTAGATGGACCTTAGTTGGCAAAGTAATGTCTCTGCTTTTGAATATGCTATCTAGGTTGGTCATAACTTTTCTTCCAAGGAGTAAGCATCTTTTAATTTCATGGCTGCAGTCACTATCTGCAGTGATTTTGGAGCCCCCCAAAACAAATTCTGACACTGTTTCTAATGTTTCCCCATCTATTTCCCATGAAGTGATGGGACCAGATGCCATGATCTTCGTTTTCTGAATGTTGAGCTTTAAGCCAACTTTTTCACTCTCCTCTTTCACTTTCATCAAGAGGATTTTTAGCTCCTCTTCACTTTCTGCCATAAGGGTGGTGTCATCTGCATATCTGAGGTGATTGATATTTCTCCAGGAAATCTCGATTCCAGCTTGTGTTTTTTCCAGCCCAGCATTTCTCATGATGTAGTCTGCATAGAGGTTAAATAAGCAGGGTGACAATATACAGTCATGACGTACTCCTTTTCCTATTTGGAAGCAGTCTGTTGTTCCATGTCCAGTTCTAACTGTTGCTTCCTGACCTGCATACAGATTTCTCAAGAGGCAGGTCAGGTGGTCTGGTATTCCCATCTCTTTCAGAATTTTCCACAGTTTATTGTGATCCACACAGTCAAAGGCTTTGGCATAGTCAATAAAGCAGAAATAGATGTTTTTCTGGAACTCTCTTGCTTTTTCCATGATCCAGCGGATGTTGGCAATTTGATCTCTGGTTCCTCTGCCTTTTCTAAAACCAGCTTGAACGTCAGGGAGTTCACGGTTCATGTATTGCTGAAGTCTGGCTTGGAGAATTTTGAGCATAACTTTACTAGCATGAAGGATGAGTGCAATTGTGCAGTAGTTTGAGCATTCTTTTGCATTGCCTTTCTTTGGGATTGGAATGAAAGCTGACCTTTTCCAGTCCTGTGGCCACTGCTGAGTTTTCCAAATTGGCTGGCATATAGAGTGCAGCACTTTCACAGCATCATCTTTCAGGATTTGAAACAGCTCCACTGGAATTCCATCACCTCCACTAGCTTTGTTCGTCGTGATGCTTTCTAAGGCCCACTTAACTTCAGATTCCAAGACGTCTGGCTCTAGATTAGTGATCACATCATCATGATTATATAGGTCTTGAAGATCTTTTTTGTATAGGTCTTCTGTGTATTCTTGCCACCTCTTCTTAATATCTTCTGCTTCTGTTAGGTCCAGACCATTTCTGTCCTTTATCGAGCCCATCTTTGCATGAAATATTCCCTTGGTATCTCTAATTTTCTTGAAGAGATCTCTAGTCTTTTCCAATCTGTTGTTTTCCTCTATTTCTTTGCATTGGTCTCTGAAGAAGGCTTTCTTATCTCTTCTTGCTATTCTTTGGAACTCTGCATTCAGATGCTTATATCTTTCCTTTTCTCCTTTGCTTTTCACCTCTCTTCTTTTCACAGCTATTTGTAAGGCCTCCCCAGACAGCCATTTTGCTTTTTTGCATTTCTTTTCCATGGGGATGGTCTTGATCCCTGTCTCCTGTACAATGTCACGAACCTCATTCCATAGTTCATCAGGCACTCTATCTATCAGATCTAGTCCCTTAAATCTATTTCTCACTTCCACTGTATAATCATAATGGGTTTGATTTAGATCATACCTGAATGGTCTAGCAGCTTTCCCTACTTTCTTCAATTTCAGTCTGAATTGGGCAATAAGGAGTTCATGATCTGAGCCACAGTCAGCTCCCAGTCTTGTTTTTGTTGACTATATAGAGCTTCTCCATCTTTGGCTGCAAAGAATATAATCAACCTGATTTCAGTGTTGACCATCTGGTGATGTCCATGTGTAGAGTCTTCTCTTGTGTTGTTGGAAGAGGGTGTTTGCTATGACTGGTGCATTCTCTTGCCAAAACTCTATTAGTCTTTGCCCTGCTTCATTCCGCATTCCAAGGCCAAATTTGCCTGTTACTCCAGGTGTTTCTTGACTTCCTACTTTTGCATTCCAGTCCCCTATAATGAAAGGGACATCTTTTGTGGGTGTTAGTTCTAAAAGGTCTTGTAGGTCTTCATAAAACCGTTCAACTTCAGTTTCTTCAGCGTTACTGGTTGGGGTATAGAGTTGGACAACTGTGATGTTGAATGGTTTGCCTTGGAGATGAACAGAGATCATTCTGTCGTTTTCGAGATTGCATCCAAGAGCTGCATTTTGGACTCTTTTGTTGACCATGATAGCTACTCCATTTCTTCTGAGGGATTCCTGCCCGCAGTAGTAGATGTAATGGTCATCTGAGTTAAATTCACCCATTCCAGTCCATTTTAGTTCGCTGATTCCTAGAATGTTGATGTTCACCCTTGCCATCTCTTTGACCACTTTCAATTTACCTTGATTCATGGACATGACATTCCAGGTTCCTATGCAATATTGCTCCTTACAGCATCGGATCTTGCTTCCATCACCAGTCACATTCACAACTGGGTATTGTTTTTGCTTTGGCTCCATCCCTTCGTTCTTTCTGGAGTTATTTCTCCACTGATCTCCAGTAGCATATTGGGCACCTAATGACCTGGGGAGTTCATCTTTTGGTATCCTATCATTTTGCCTTTTCCTACTGTTCATGGGGTTCTCAAGGCAAGAATACTGAAGTGGTTTGCCATTCCCTTCTCCAGTGGGCCACATTCTGTCAGGCCTCTCCACCATGACCCGCCCATCTTGAGTTGCCCTGCAGGCATGGCTTGGTTTCATTGAGTTAGACAAGGCTGTGGTCCTAGTGTGATTAGATTGACTAATTTTCTGTGAGTATGGTTTCAGTGTGTCTGCCCTCTGATGCTGTCTTGCAACACTTACCATGTTACTTGGGTTTCTCTTACCTTGGCGTGGGGTATCTCTTCACGGCTGCTCCAGGAAAGCACAGCCACTGCTCCTTACCTTGGACGAGGGGTATCTCCTTACCGCCGCCGTTACTGATTTCAACGTGGGATAGCTCCTCTAGGCCCTCCTGTGCCTGCGCAGCCACCGCTCCTCGGGTTGCTCCTCCGGGCCGCTGGCCCTGGCCTCGGGCGTGGGTGGCTCCTCCTAGCTGCCGCCCCTGGCCTCGGGCTCAGAGTGGCTCCTCAAGGTCACCCACCCTGGCCTCAGGCACGAGGTGGCTTCTCCTGGCCTTCCCTGATCTCAGACACGGGGTGTCTCCTCCCGGCCGCCACTGGCCTTGGATGCAGAGTAGCTCCTCTCGGCCGCCGCCCACTTTATCATTATTTTATAATCTGATTTTTTATACATCAAAACCATTAAAGGTTTGGAGCCAAAATTTGAAGGAAATGGCATCATCTAAAATTAATAAAGGAAAACAAGAAAACAGTGAATGATGTAGAACCATGTAAATAATAGAAAAACTGTTGTCTTTGCTAATAAATATCCTCTATGCCATAAATGATATGTGATGTACCCCGACAAGGCAACAGTAACCATGGCAACAAGAAGAGATGCAATGCACTCAGATTGACTCAACCAAATACCTAATTGGCACACTAAACACATTTCAGGTACATTTTCATACAGTACTGAAGTATTTTTTATCCTTATTTATGTAAGATAATAGCCCCCTTTAATTCATAAAGAGATTAAGTTTTCTTGTATCTCCCAACTTGTGTAATAGATCAAAACCAAAACAGCCCACATGTACCAGGGTCGGCAGCAACACTCATTCTCTATTTGGCAGTGGGGATTTCTAGGTCTGAAGAATTTCAGTTCAGAAATCATCTAACACAGTGACTATCTGGTGATCTAGCTAAGAATCACTTACATGCATTCAAGATATCAAATTCTGATTCTCGCTCTATTTAGGCATGAGGTGCTTGGCATTCCTATTTGAAGTCTGCTCTCTGCAATAATGGAATGTCAGAATAGCAGTGATGTCTGGATAGAGAAACTCAGAACCATGTTTGGCTGAAAGTCTTTTAAGAAAAGAAATTACACTGCCTCGTTCTCTCAGTTGCTCCAGGATCTTGTACCTTCTCTCCTGTCTTACCCTTCTGCTCTAACCTTTAGGACAAGGGCTTCTTGTCCTAGGTCTGAGCTAAGGACTCAGAGCTCAAGGACTGAGCTAAGGACTTAAGAGCTCAAGGACTGAGCTCTTCTTCACTAACTCTCATTATAAGGTGTAAACACCAAGTTTAGTAAATTTGCTGTCATAAAACAGGCACTTTCTCTCCAAGCAGATTGTGTATTAGGGCAGTTTCTTTCCAAGCCCTCAGTACTTATCATGGAGGCAAAACAGGTCTCACACCCTCCACCTGATGGAGAGGCATGGGCTGTCTCTCTTTGATCCTGGAATATTTGAGAGGTGAAGGTTCTTCTCTGTGGCCTGGAGATATTTCTCATTAGTACTGGAATTAGAGATGAGGAAAGCAGACTTGGCAACATCCTGGGCCAAGCGATGAATAAAGGAGACAAATGCTTTGCTTTGGGAGTGTCCACTCCCCAGAGACACCCACACAGTTCTCACATGTTCATAGCCTCTGAGAAGGAAGATGTCCACACTGGGAGGAAGATGAAGTTATCAGAATTCCCTATCATGTATGGATGTGAGAGCTGGGCCATAAAAAAGGCTGAGTGCCAAAGAATTGATGCTTTTGATTGTGGTGCTGGAGAAGACTCTTGGATAGCAAGTACATCAAGCCAGTCAATCCTAAAGGAAATCATCCCTGACTGTTCATTGGAAGGACTGATACAAAAGCTAAAGTTCCAATACTTTGGCCACCTGATGCAAAGACTCATTGGAAAAGACCCTGATGCTAGGAAAGATTGAAGGCAAGAGGAAAATGGGGCGGCAGAGGATGAGATGGTTGGAAGGCATCACCAACTTATTGGACATGAGTTCGAGCAAGCTCTGAGAGATAGCAAAGGACAAGGAAGCCTGGCACGCTGCAATCTTTGGGGTGGCAAAGAGTTAGAGACACAACTTAGAGACAGAACAACAGCAACGAGAACCTACTGTGCAGCACAGAAACTCTACTCAGTGCTATGTGGTGACCTAAATGGGAAGGAAGTCCAAAAGGGAGGGGATAGGTGTATATGTATGGCTGGTTCATTTTGTTGTACAGCAAAAACTAACAAAAGCAACTACACTCCAATAAAAATTAATTTAAAGAAATAAAGCACTGTATTGTTGAAGGTATGCTGCTGCTGCTAAGTTGCTTCAGTCGTGTCTGACTCTGTGCGACCCCATAGACGGCAGCCCACCAGGCTCCTCCGTCCATGGGATTCTCCAGGCAAGAGTACTGGAGTGGGTTGCTATTGCCTTCTCCTGTTGAAGGTATGACCAGTACTCAAACATGTCTCTGTAAGTTCATCAGAGCAGATTCATAGCACCTTAGATTTAACCTCCCGACCCGGCTCCCATTGGTGGGCATGTCCTAGATGCCCTGTGACTTTTGCTGCTTCTTCAGAGACCATTTGCTCAGGTCCCCTTTCAACATAAAAGTAAACTTCTGCAGAAACTCTGGGGACTTTACTTTCTGTTGGACAGATTGGCATTGATGTCTGAAGTGAAAAGCCATTTCAGCATCTCTTGACATTCTTATTCTGTTCACTGACAGTCTTTCCTTTCTTGTGAAGAATGCTTTCTGCTTGGCCAGAAATTTCTCCTTGGAGATGACAGAATCGCTGTCTTACCATTAATGAATGTTACAGCCCAAATCCTTTTCATTTGAAAGAAATATGGACGTGTCTGCCTGAAGCCTCGCTTTATGACAAACCAGAGGGGCACCACTGCTGTCCCGAGACCCTCAGCCCCGCTGGTGATGCACCTTCAGACACTGCCTCCTGCCCACTTGGAGAAGCAGTCCCATTCACAGGTGATATTTTCATGTTTGAAAAAGAAGCTGCTGCATGTGGAGAGAAGAATAGTCCAGTCATCTGTGTTTCACACAAGTGCCCTGAAGTTTTGTGGGAGACTCTTCCCCGAGGGACTGAGAATCTGGGTCGAGTCACTCTTTCTGTAGCATCAGGCGTCTGTCACATGATGGGCTGCATTTGCCTAAACTGTGGAGGTAGCTGTTGTTTATCTGTTCATGATGTTTACATCAGAATTTTTTTTTCACTTCTGTGAACATCGTTGTTGTTTTTGTTTAGTCACTAAGTCGTGTCTGACTTTTGATGACCCCCTGGACTGTAGCCCATCAAGCTCCTCTGTCCATGGGATTCTCCGGTCAAGAATACTGGAGTGGATTGCCATTTCCTTCCTCCAGGGGATCTTCCTGACCTAGGGATGCAACCTGAGTCTCCTGCATTGCAGGTGGATTCTTTACTGCTGAGCCTCCTGGGAAACCCTCTGTGAATACAGGGGTTGAGTAATAAGAAGTTTCAAAGGAATCCTTGTTTGAGTGTTGTTTCACTGTTTAGCCTTAAAATGAAGAACATTTCCTGAAAAATCTTTCTAAGGCAGCTCTCCCCAAATCCTGCAGAACACACACACAAAACAAGTAGAAGGAAAAATGAAGCTTTAACAGGAAAGAAGATGAAACAGGAGGGAGCAGAAAGGGAGAGCAGAACTTGTAGAGCACAGAACGAGGGACACAGAAGATTAAACACACACACATACATACACACACACACTATGAAGAAACTTTACTGTCAAGTACACCTGCTTTCCAAATGTGGTCTTGGTGGCTGTGGCACCTGTACCCAGCACTCAGCTCTTTGTAAGCCCGGAGACTTAAAGGCATCCAATGTGAATGAAATGAACATAATACCAGATGTCAATAATCAAGAGAAGTTAGTCTTGGAATGAATGCCAAAGTGTTGGAAGTTTTCTCTGAGGGCTCCATGCCACCAAAGGTAGACCCTCTCTGAACACATCTAGAGAATTCCTTGGGGAAGTGCAGGAGGTGAGATGGGCCCCGTCGTGTGTCGTGGGCAATGAATGCAGGCTGGGTGTGCTTCAGGTGCTTCTGCAGTAACAAGCAGCGGGGAAATACATGGTCATAGTGTCTCTAGCACCCTGAGGCAGAAGGTGTCCATCTTAGGAAAGAGCTTCAGAAGCAATCAGGTTTTAGACTGCCTCCTGTATTGGCAAGCAGACGGCTTCACACATTGCTGGTCCCCCCAACACTCCAGTATTCTTGACCGGAGAATCCCATGGAGAGAGGAGCCTGATGGGCTTACAGTCCAGGGGGTCACCAAAAGTCAGACACGTGCTCCCAGAGCACGTGTACACCCATGGCGGATTCATGTTGATGTATGGCAAAACCAATACAGTATTGTAAAGTAAAACAAAGTAAAAAAAAAAAGTCAGACACGACTTAGTGACTAAACAAAAACTACAACTGATGTATTTTACTGCCTTCCAGGGGCATTGGGGTAACCCAGAATTAAACAGATGAAGGCCAAGCTGCGAGAGGGGAGGGGAGCCAAGCTCCCCTGCCCGGTGCCACATCCCTAACCCTGCAGGACCCTCGCGGCTCTTCCTCAGAACCTTTTCTTCCTGGATCCAGTCATTCCTTTGTTCCTGTGGTCTTTAAACACATTCTTCCTCCTCATTATTATCCCAGGCCTGGGGAGGGTGAGGTGGATGAGGACAGAGCTGTGCTTAGTGACAGCCACTGACAGCGCCAGGGGAGAGGGTGCTGGGAGGTCCAGGAGGGGGTCTCTGAGGAAATGACAGGGGCCCCACATCCGAAGGGGGAGCTGGGCCTCAGGGCAGGGTGGCAGGGAGGGCAAGGGGAGAAGAGAAGGATGTGTGCGGGTGTTTCCATGATCTGATGGTGTGGGTACCATGTGTGTCGCGTTGTGTGCTGGGGTGATCCATGTCAGAGTCTTCTTCCTATTTTGAGGGTACCCTGCCCTACAGGTACCCTCAGTCCCTCAGCTAAAGATAATGGAGCAGGGGTTTGGACCCATCTCACTGCCTAGCCCCCACCCTTGCCATCTCTCTACTTTGCCTCCTAATGTGAGCTGAGCAGGCTCGTGGGGGCTGAAGACAGAGATGTGTGAAGCTGTCTGCTTGCCAAGATCAGAGAGAGTCAGAGGTCTGAGCCCTTGAGTTACCACACCAAGATGTGCGAGGCTATAAAGATAGGGTTTCAAGAGTCCTTAGTGGGAAAGATGCTGAAGCTCAGGATGGAGCAGATCCCCCAGGGCCCTGGGCATCTCTGTCTCTGAGGTAGGGGACCAGCAGAAATGAGGCATGCATTCGCGAGCCCCCTTCCCCCATCAGAGCATTAGCAAACAAGGGGCCTGCGTGTGGAGGACAGAGCTTGCTGACCCGGCCAGGCAGACTTTGCCTCACCATCTGCATGACCTGGTACTTCCCAGGGGGCAGCAGTGGTAAAGAACCCACCTGCCAGTGCAGGAGACGTAAGAGATGCAGGTTCAGTCTTTGAGTTGGGAAGATCCCCTGGAAGAGGGCAAGGCAACCCACTCCAGTATTCTTGCCTGGAGTATCCCATGGACAGGAGCCTGGTGGGCCACAGTCCATGGGGTTGCAAAGAGTTGGACACGACTGAAACAACTCAGCACGCATGCACTGCTTGACCTGCGTCCTCTTGCAGTCGCTTCTTGAATAATGCTGAGTGCATCTTCCTGACTGTTTATGTGTCCATGAGACCATGAACTCATGGCACTGGACTCTGCTTGTTTTTGCATCCTCTGCACCTGGCCTTGTGCCAGTTCTGCAGGGAACACTCCATGCTGGATGCATTTTGTCACATTTCTGGAACTAAGTCTCTTGCCCCTTTCTCTGCAGATTTGTTGCCTTATCAAATTTATATGTCAGCTATGCAAGCAGTTGTTTTACTAATACACATAATTAGATTACACATTGTCTTAACTCTCCCAACCTGGTATATTTTAAAGAACTAACACTTGTCATTAGTGAATCCTAAAGGAAATCAACCCTGACTATTCACTGGAAGGATGGATGCTAAAGCTGAAGTTCCAATATTTGGCCACCTGATGCGAAGAACTGACTCATTGGAAAAGACCCTGATGCTGGGAAGGATTGAAGGCAAGAGGAGAAAGGGGCGACAGAGGATGAGATGGTTGGATGGCATCACTGATTCAATGGATGTGAGTTTGAGCAAGCTCCAGGAGATGGTGAAGGATAGGGAAGCCTGGTGCGCTGCAGTCCACTGGGTTGCAAAGAGTCGGACACAACTGAATGACTCAACAACAACAACAACATTAACAAGCACAGAATGATGTTCGAGTCTTCCGGCACTGGACTTGTTCTTCCAGATACTGAACTTATTGTGGGGATTGTAAATGGACAGAACTTTCTTTTCTTTTCTTTTCTTTTTTTACTTTATTTTACTTTATAATACTGTATTGGTTTTGCCATACATTGACATGAATCCACCATGAGTGTACATGAGTTCCCAAACATGAACCCCCCTCCCACCTCCCTCCCTGTACCATCTCTCTGGGTCATGCCTGTGCACCAGCCCCAAGCATCCTGTATCCTGCATCGAACATAGACTGGCGATTCGTTTCTTACATGATAGTATACATGTTTCAATGCCATTCTCCCAAATCATCCCGCCCTCTCCCTCTCCCTCTCCGTCAGAGTCCAAAAGTCCACTCTACAAATCTGTGTCTCTTTTGCTGTCTCGCATATAGGGTCATCATTACCATCTTTCTAAATTCCATATATATGGGTTAGTATACTGTATTGGTGTTTTTCTTTCTGGCTTACTTCACTCTGTATAATCGGCTCCAGTTTCATCCATCTCATTAGAACTGATTCAAATGTATTCTTCTTTTTTTTTTTTTTTTTTTTTTTAATTTTTTTATTTTTAAAATTTTAAAATCTTTAATTCTTACATGCATTCCCAAACATGAACCCCCCTCCCACCTCCCTCCCCATAACATCTTTCTGGGTCATCCCCATGCACCAGCCCCAAGCATGCTGCATCCTGCGTCAGACATAGACTGGCGATTCAATTCACATGATAGTATACATGTTAGAATGTCATTCTCCCAAATCATCCCACCCTCTCCCTCTCCCTCTGAGTCCAAAAGTCCGTTATACACATCTGTGTCTCTTTCCCTGTCTTGCATACAGGGTCGTCATTGCCATCTTCCTAAATTCCATATATATGTGTTAGTATACTGTATTGGTGTTACTCCATTGTGTATATGTACCACAGCTTTCTTATCCATTCATCTGCTGATGGATATCTAGGTTGTTTCCATGTCCTGGCTATTATAAACAGTGCTGCGATGAACATTGGGGTACATGTGTCTCTTTCTATTCTGGTTTCCTCGGTGTGTATGCCCAGCAGTGGGATTGCTGGGTCATAAGGCAGTTCTATTTGCAATTTTCAAAGGAATCTCCACACTGTTCTCCATAGTGGCTGTACTAGTTTGCATTCCCACCAACAGTGTAAGAGGGTTCCCTTTTTTCCATGCCCTCTCCAGCATTTATTGCTTGCAGACTTTTGGATCATAGCCATTCTGACTGGTGTGAAGTGGTACCTCATTGTGGTCTTGATTTGCATTTCTCTAATAATGAGTGATGTTGAGCATCTTTTCATGTGTTTGTTAGCCATCCGTATGTCTTCTTTGGAGAAATGTCTATTTAGTTCTTTGGCCCATTTTTTGATTGGGTTGTTTATTTTTCTGGAATTGAGCTACATAAGTTGCTTGTATATTTTTGAGATTAGTTGTTTGTCAGTTACTTCATTTGCTATTATTTTCTCCCATTCCGAAGGCTGTCTTTTCACCTTGCTTTAGTTTCCTTTGTTGTGCAGAAGCTTTTAATTTTAACTAGATCCCATTTGTTTATTTTTGCTTTTATTTCCAGAATTCTGGGAGGTGGATCATAGAGGATCCTGCTGTGATTTATGTCAGAGAGTGTTTTGACTATGTTCTCCTCTAGGAGTTTCATAGTTTCTGGTCTTACATTTAGATCTTTAATCCATTTTGAGTTTATTTTTGTGTGTGGTGTTAGAAAGTGATCTAGTTTCATTCTTTTACAAGTGGTTGACCAGTTTTCCCAGCACCACCTGTTAAAGAGATTGTCTTTACTCCATTGTATATTCTTGCCTCCTTTGTCAAAGATAAGGTGTCCATATGTGTGTGGATTTATCTCTGGGCTTTCTATTTTGTTCCATTGATCTATATTTCTGTCTTCGTGCCAGTACCATACTATCTTGATGACTGTGGCTTTGTAGTAGAGCCTGAAGTCAGGCAGGTTGATATCTCCAGTTCCATTCTTCTTTCTCAAGATTGCTTTGGCTATTCGGGGTTTTTTGTATTTCCATACAAATCTTGAAATTATTTGTTCTAGTTATGTGAAAAATACAGCTGGTAGCTTGATAGGAATTGCATTGAATCTGTAGATTGCTTTGGTAGTATACTCATTTTCACTATATTGATTCTTCTGATCCATGAACATGGTATATTTCTCCATCTATTAGTGTCCTCTTTGATTTCTTTCATCAGTGTTTTATAGTTTTCTATATATAGGTCTTTAGTTTCTTTAGGTAGATATATTCCTAAGTATTTTATTCTTTTCATTGCAATGGTGAATGGAATTGTTTCCTTAATTTCTTTTTCTACTTTCTCATTATTAGTGTATAGGAATGCAAGGGATTTCTGTGTGTTGATTTTATATCCTGCAACTTTACTATATTCATTGATTAGCTCTAGTAATTTTCTGGCAGAGTCTTTAGGATTTTCTATGTAGAGGATCATGTCATCTGCAAACAGTGAGAGTTTTACTTCTTCTTTTCCAATTTGAATTCCTTTTATTTCTTTTTCTGCTCTGATTGCTGCGGCCAAAACTTCCAGAATTATGTTGAATAGTAGCGGTGAAAGTGGGCACCCTTGTCTTGTTCCTGACTTTAGGGGAAATGCTTTCAATTTTTCACCATTGAGGATAATGTTTGCTGTGGGTTTGTCATATATAGCTTTTATTATGTTGAGGTATGTTCCTTCTATTCCTGCTTTCTGGAGAGTTTTTATCATAAATGGATGTTGAATTTTGTCAAAGGCCTTCTCTGCATCTATTGAGATAATCATATGGCTTTTATTTTTCAATTTGTTAATGTGGTGAATTACATTGATTGATTTGCGGATATTGAAGAATCCTTGCATCCCTGGGATAAAGCCCACTTGGTCATGGTGTATGATCTTTTTAATGTGTTGTTGGATTCTGATTGCTAGAATTTTGTTGAGGATTTTTGCATCTATGTGCATCAGTGATATTGGCTTGTAGTTTTCTTTGTTTGTAGCACCTTTGTCAGGTTTTGGTATTAGGGTGATGGTGGCCTCATAGAATGAGTTTGGAAGTTTACCTTCCTCTGCAATTTTCTGGAAGAGTTTGAGTAGGATAGGTGTTACCTCTTCTCGAAACTTTTGGTAGAATTCGGCTGTGAAGCCATCTGGACCTGGGCTTTAGTTTGCTGGAAGATTTCTGATTACAGTTTCAATTTCCGTGCTTGTGATGGGTCTGTTAAGATTTTCTATTTCTTCCTGGTTCAGTTTTGGAAAATTGTACTTTTCTAAGAATTTGTCCATTTCTTCCACGTTGTCCATTTTATTGGCATATAATTGCTGATAGTAGTCTCTTATGATCCTTTGTATTTCTATGTTGTCTGTTGTGATCTCTCCATTTTCATTTCTAATTTTATTGATTTGATTTTTCTCTCTTTGTTTCTTGATGAGTCTGGCTAATGGTTTGTCAATTTTATTTATCCTTTCAAAGAACCAGCTTTTGGCTTTGTTGATTTTTGCTATGGTCTCTTTTGTTTCTTTTGCATTTATTTCTGCCCTAGTTTTTAAGATTTCTTTCCTTCTACTAACTCTGGGGTTCTCTATTTCTTCCTTTTCTAGTTGCTTTAGGTGTAGAGTTGGGTTATTTATTTGACTTTTTTCTTGTTTCTTGAGATATGCCTGTATTGCTATGAACTTTCCTCTTAGCACTGCTTTTATAGTGTCCCACAGATTTTGGGTTGTTGTGTTTTCATTTTCATTAGTTTCTATGAATATTTTGATTTCTTTTTTGATTTCTTCTGTGATTTGTTGGTTATTCAGAAGCGTGTTGTTCAGCCTCCATATGTTGGAATTTTTAATAGTTTTTCTCCTGTAACTGAGATCTAATCTTAATGCATTATGGTCAGAAAAGATGCTTGGAATGATTTTGATTTTTTTGAATTTATCAAGTTTAGATTTATGGCCCAGGATGTGATCTATCTTGGAGAAGGTTCCGTGAGCACTTGAGAAAAAGGTGAAATTCATTGTTTTGGGGTGAAATGCCCTATAGATATCAATTAGATCTAACTGGTCTATTGTATCATTTAAAGTTTGCATTTCTTTGTTAATTTTCTGTATAGTTGATCTGTCCATAGGTGTGAGTGGGGTATTAAAGTCTCCCATTATTATTGTGTCATTGTTAATTTCCCCTTTCATACTTGTTAGCATTTGTCTTACATATTGCGGTGCTCCTATATTGGGTGCATATATATTTATAATTGTTATATCTTCTTCTTGGATTGATCCTTTGATCATTACATAGTGGCCTTCTTTGTCTCTTTTCACAGCCTTTGTTTTAAAGTCTATTTTATCGGATATGAGTATTGCCACTCCTTCTTTCTTTTGGTCTCTATTTGCGTGATATATCTTTTTCCAGCCCTTCATTTTCAGTCTGTATGTGTCCCTTGTTTTGAGATGGGTCTCTTGTAAGCAGCATATATAGGGGTCTTGTTTTTGTATCTATTCAGCCAGTCTTTGTCTTTTGCTTGGGGCATTCAACCCATTTACGTTTAAGGTAATTATTGATAAGTATGATCCCATTGCCATTTACATTATTGTTTTGGGTTCAGGTTTATGCACCCTCTTTGCGTTACCTGTCTAGAGAATATCCTTTAGCATTTGTTGGAGAGCTGGTTTGGTGGTGCTGAATTCTCTCAGCTTTTGCTTGTCTGTAAAGCTTTTGATTTCTCCTTCATATTTGAATGAGATCCTTGCTGGGTACAGTAATCTGGGCTGTAGGTTATTTTCTTTCATCACTTTAAGAATGTCTTGCCATTCCCTCCTGGCCTGAAGAGTTTCTATTGAAAGATCAGCTGCTTTCCTTATAGGAATCCCCTTGTGTGTTATTTGTTGTTTTTCCCTTGCTGCTTTTAATATTTGTTCTTTGTGTTTGATCTTTGTTAATTTGATTAATATGTGTCTTGGGGTGTTTCGCCTTGGGTTTATCCTATTTGGAACTCTCTGGGTTTCTTGGACTTGAGTGATTATTTCCTTCCCCATTTTAGGGAAGTTTTCAACTATTATTTCCTCTAGGATTTTCTCATGGTCTTTCTTTTTGTCTTCTTCTGGGACTCCTATAATTCGAATGTTGGAGCCTTTCATATTGTCCTGGAGGTCTCTGAGATTGTCCTCTTTTTTTTTTTTTTAATTCGTTTTTCTTTTTTCCTCTCTGATTCATTTATTTCTACCATTCTATCTTCTATTTCACTAATCCTATCTTCTGCCTCCGTTATCCTACTATTTGTTGCCTCCAGAGTGTTTCTGATCTCATTTATTGCGTTATTCATTATATATTGACTCTTTTTTATTTCTTCTAGGTCCTTGTTAAACCTTTCTTGCATCTTCTCAATCCTTGTCTCCAGGCTATTTATCTGTGATTCCATTTTTATTTCAAGATTTTGGATCATTTTCACTATCAATATTCAGAATTCTTTCTCAGGTAGATTCACTATCTCTTCCTCTTTTGTTTGGTTTGGTGGGCATTTCTCCTGTTCCTTAACCTGCTGAGTATTCCTCTGTCTCTTCATTTTGGTTATATTGCTGCGTTTCGGGTGGCCTTTCTATATTCTGGGAATTTGTGGAGTTCTCTTTATTATGGAGCTTCCTCACTTTGGTTGGGTTTGTATCAGTGGCTTGTCAAGGTTTCTTGGTTAGGGAGGCTTGTGTTGGAGTTCTGGTGGGTGGAGCTGGATTTCTTCTCTCTGGAGTGCAATGGAGTGACCAGTAATGGGTTATGAGATGTCAATGGTTTTGGAGTAACTTTGAGCTGCCTGTATATTGAAGCTCAGGGGTGTGTTCCTGTGTTGCTGGAGAATTTGCGTGGTATGTCTTGCTCTGGAACTTGTTGGCCCTTGTGTGGTGCTTGGTTTCAGTGTAGGTATGGAGGCGTTTGATGAGCTCCTATTGCTTAATGTTCCCTGGATTCAGGAGTTCTCTGATGTTCTCAGGATTTGGACTTAAGCCTCCTGCTTCTGGTTTTCAGTTTTATTTTTACAGTAGCCTCAAGACTTCTTCATCTATACAGCACTGATGATAAAACATCTAGGTTAAAGATGAAAAGTTTCTCCACACTGAGGGACACCCAGAGAGGTTCACTGAGTTACATGGAGAAGAGAAGAGGGAGGGGGTAGTTAGAGGTGACTGGAATGAGATGAGGTGGGATCAAAAGAGGAGAGAGGAAGCTAGCCAGTAATCACTTCCTTATGTGCGCTGCACAGTCTGGACCACTCAGAGGTATTCACGGAGTTATATAGGGAAGAGGAGAGGGAGGAAGTAGACAGAGGTGGCCAGGAGGATAAGAGAGGGAAATGAAAAGGAGAGAGACAGATCCAGCCAGTAACCAGTTCCTTAGGTGTTCTCCACCATCTGGAACACGCAGAGATTCACAGAGTTGGGTAGAGAAGAGAAGGGGAGGGAAGAGACAGAGGCCACCTGGTGGAGAAAAAGGAGAGTCCAAAGGAGGAAAGAGTGGTCAAGCCAGTAATCGCTCTCTCAGGTAATATTGGGTAGTGAAGTTTGGGTTTTTAAATGTACAAAATTGACAACAAAAACCAAAAAGCAAAGATTAAAAACCTAGAGTAGAGGTTGGATTTTCAAAAATACAATATTGAAGAAAAGAAGAAGAAGAAAAAAAAGAAAGAAAAAGCCACAAGAATTATTTTTAAAAATCAACAACAACCACCAAAGACTATATATTTGCCTTTAAAAATAGGGTCTTTTTTTTTTTGAAAAGTAATAGTAGGTTATAGAAATAAAAATTAAAGAAGAAAACTTTTAAAAGTTAGAAAAAAAGAAGAAGAAAAAGAAAAGAAGAAAAAACAACCACATAACAACATTAACAAAAAAAAAAACAAAAAAAAAAGAAGAATGATCGTAAAAATAGTAAAGATATATCTGGCCCTTTCTCTGGTGTTGTGGGCAGTGTGGGGTTACTTCCAAGGCGGTTCCCTCTGTTTTTCTTCTGTTTGCTGGTCTCTTCAGTGTCTGATTTCCATCCTGACACAGAGGGGATGGTGGTGGACACTTTTTTTTTTTTTTTAGGCTCACTTGTTCAGTCGTGCTGTGGGGAGGGAGGGATGCTGCAAACAAATAACACTGTTGTGTGCATGCAGTGTCTCAGCCCCACTGGGCCTGCCCCTGCTCGGGGTGCACAAACCGCTCAGGCTCTACGTTGCTCTGCTGGGAACCGTCTGAGGCCGGCCCTAGGCTGCATGCACCTCCCCGGTCTAAGCTGCTCAGGCTTGGCACTCAGGTAGCCCTCAGAGATGCAGATTCGGTTGGGACTGTGTTTTGTGCCCTTCCCAGGTCCAAGTACCTCAGGTGTTTGGCGAGTGCAGTCGCTGCGACTTATCGCCTTTCCCGTCTCTGCTGCTCAGTTTTCTGGGTGTACCGCTGGCGCCCCTTGTGAGGTGGATGGTGACTGTCCAGAACCCCCAGAAGCCTTAGCAAAGAAGCCTGCTTGCAGTTTGGTAGGTAAAGTCTCTCCAGGGCTGCGATTGCCCCTTTCCAGCCCTTATGGGTCTGGCTGCCTGTCCCCGGCGGGGGATGGTCTGCAGCCGGCTATTTCTGTTCCGTCCTTTGTTCTGTGCGTGGTCCTGGTGGTGTCTTATGTTCGAGCTTTTCGTGTGGTAGCTATCCCACAGTCTGGTCTGCTAGCCCAAGTTAGTTCATTCTGGTTACGTGTGGGGCTTTCCTGCCCGATTCTTAGAAAGCACTGCAGCCCACGCCTCCCGCACCTCCCTGCCCTGCCCCCACTTGCTAGTGGCGGATGCAGGCATCTGCGCTGCTTTTCCACTGGAGGAGTTACTGTTGGGCTTGTAATCTGTTGGTTTTAATTATTTATTTATTTATTTATTTTTCCTTCCTGTTATGTTGCCCTCTGTGCTTCCAAGGCTCGCCAGAGACTCGGCAGGGAGAGTGTTTCCTGGTGTTTGGAAACCTCTCTTCTTAAGATTCCCTTCCTGGGATGGGATGCCCTTCCCGGGATGGAGCTCCCTCCCCACCTCCTTTGTCTCTTTTTTTCATCTTTTATAATTTTTCCTACCTGTTTTTGAAGACAATGATTTGCTTTTCTGGGTGCCTGATGTCCTCTGCCAGTATTCAGAAGTTGTTTTTGGAGTTTGCTCAGCATTGAAATGTTCTTTTGATGAATTTGTGAGGGAGAAAGTGGTCTCCCCGTCCTATTCCTCTGCCATCTTCCCACTCCAGTCTGAACAGAACATTCTAGTAAGATTCCCTGAGCTGTAGATGGTTTTTGCTAGTCATCCAGATGTGCTGTAGGATCAGATTGTGTCGTTCAATTTGCATTGTCCAATTTCCTACCTTGCGGTACATTTTCCAGTATGTTGATTTGTTCTTCATCTAAAAACTAAAAGTGTCAGAACCTTTTATGCCCATTAACCTACTTACTCGCTGGATCTTGAAAGAGAAAATTCTTCACTATTGGTAAAGTACCAAAGAGTCAACTATTTGCAAAACTTAAAAATGGAGATTCTCTCTTTTGCCTCAGAAGGTTAGACGGGGGGAAAAAGCACATGTAAGTTTTGGAACTCACTGTCCTTTCAGCTGCAAAGGTCAAACAAGGATATTTGACCTTTTCCCTGTCGTTTGCTTAAACGTCTGGAAACTGATGCTTATTATTCCACAAGAGGCTGAGAAGGTACGGGAAGTCCTGCTTGTTCATCATGACCAACATCTGGCAGGGACTAGGCACTGATCACAGTTATTGTAATCCAACATATTGATTAATTGAGACTTAGGTATGTGTCAGCTGTCTGCCACACTCTGAAAATTGTAATGAATTTGATGCTGAATATATGCTTTATTGCTTTATGATTCAGACAGCCCTCCAGAGACTTTGTAAAGTTCTCAGTCATTGTTTTAACATCACTTTAAATTGTATTGTGACATGATAGCCCACTTTAATAGGAGTTTCCAGTCAATAGCATACTCTTAGTATCAACCTATATCCATAATTTGTAAACTGAAACATCAAAGAGAAAGTATTTATGAAGCTGACTTCAAGGCAGCTTTTTAGTATACTTTTGAAACTACCTCCAATTGCTTTTCAGAGAACTCTGAGATACACGTTTTATAATTGAACAGTGGGGTTGGTACAGAGAAGCCTTGAAGGAGGTCCGTCGTGATCATGCAGACAGCCAGCGGCCATCAGTATTGAACAGGACCGAGAAGCTCGCTGATGGGAAATGTCGCAGGACTCGTCCAGTGCCTCTGCAGTACCTGCCCTTGCAGCCACAGCTGCCCCTCTCAACCATCCCGATGATGAACTGTTATCCTGTACAGCCAGGCATTTGTCATATCACATAATGCAAGTCACTGGGGCTTCCCAGGTGGCACTAGTGGAAAGGAAACTGCCTGCCAATGCAGGAGATGTAACAGATGAGGGTTCAGTCCCTGGGTTGGGAAGATCCCTGGAGGAGGAAATAGCAACCCACTCCAGTATTCTTGCCTGGGAAATCCCATGGGCAGGGGAGCCTGGCTAACTACAGTCTATAGGGTCACAGAGTTAGACACCACTGAAGTAACTTACGGAGAAGGCAATGGCACCCCACTCCAGTACTCTTGCCTGGAAAATCCCATGGATGGAGGAGGCTGGTAGGCTGTAGTCCATGGGGTCGCTAAGAGTTGGACACAACTGAGTGACTTTACTTTCACTTTTCACTTTCATGCATTGGAGAAGGAAATGGCAACCCACTCCAGTGTTCTTGCCTGGAGAATCCCAGGGATAGCGGAGTCTGGTGGGCTGCCGTCTATGGGGTCGCACAGAGTCGGACACAACTGAAGCAACTTAGCAGCAGCAGCAGCAGCAGAAGTGACTTAGCACACTCGCACAGTGAAAGCCATTGCTGAAAGTCAGGCACTTAAGATGCCAACATCCTTCATACCATGTGGTACCCTAGGAGCACCTTTCATCAGCACGAGTCCCCTGTCCTGCAGAGTTCCAGCAAAATAAAGACTGGTGGGCTGTATTTTTCCACCAGACATTGACCCTTTGATGGTCAATGTCTCCATCAAAGTCACAGACTGGATTCAGTCCACAACAGAAATTTTCTAGAAATGGCTGGATTCATCCACTGAGTCTGCCTGACCACAGGAACACACCAGGATTTCCACCCAGTTCTCCAGTGAAGACAAGAATGCAGACTGTGATGGCCTCCATGGAGTTTCATTGCCCCAAGGCCTGCAGGCTTCATCAGAATCCTCACACACTGGCAGCCTAGCCAGTTAGACCTGCGTGGTGTATCATATTGACCTGTGTACGTTGAAGTCCCAGCAGGGTGAAGACCATAGGGAACATCCCGTTCCCGAAGGATGCCTCTGCCACATCCAGGCTGAGAGTCCCATACCAACATCCAGGGCCCTTGTGGCTAGACTGAGACTCTGGAAGCAATGGCCACCACAGCCTTTATGTCCTCTTTCCCGCCAAGACCTGAGGCAGGAGGAAAACAAGCATCACATTCCGGAAGGAGTCTGAAGAAGTTACCAGCTGTGTTGATATCACACGTCTGCAATTCTTTAATAGGCAGCATGTTGAGAAAACTTTTAACAATTTAAGAGAAAAATCAGTATGAGTTCTGCAACAGAATTTGCTATGAAAAATCCTTCCCCATTATGAGCAGATCACTTACTGGGAGGGGGGAAAAAAAATCCTTCCACTACTGTCTCTGCCTCTCTCCAGAACTCATTTCAGACCCATGTTATTGCCCTAAGAGGAAAAAAAAGAAACCTCCATTAAAAACCAGAAGTTGTACCCTGCACAGCGGCAGCTCAGAGCCTCAGGGGGACAACATGATTCTTATTCAAACAGCGAATCTGAGTGCTGCCATGCTCCCTGGAGTCAGGTCTTATTTGCACTTTGGAAACTGTTCGGTATTGATTTTATTGAGTTATTTAAAATTAGATACTTTAGAAATTAGTGTGCACAAGTATTGGTCATGGAGAATATCACGACTTATAAAAACTGAGAAAGTTTGCTCTTAAATTGCAAGAATGGCACAGTGACAGTACTAAGGTGGGTGTTGTTCAGTTGCTCAGTCGTGTCCAACTCTTTGTGACTCCACGGACTGCAGCACGCCAGGCTTCCCTGTCCTTCACCACCTTCTGGAGCCTGCTCAAATTCATGTCCATCGAGTTGGTGATCCCATCCAACCATCTCATCTTCTGTTGTCATCTTCTCCTGCCTTCAGTCTTTCTCAGCATCAGGATCTTTTCCAGTGAGTTGACACTTCACATCAGGGGTCCAGAGAATTGGAGCTTCAGCTTCAGCATCAGTCTTTCCCTGATGAATAATCAGGGTTGATTTCCATTAGGATGGACTGGTTTGATCTCCCTGCTGTCCATGGGACTCTCATGAGTCTTCCCCAGCACCATGGTATTAATATCTTCATCATTTTGGAGACTACAAGGTTAATTGCCTTTCAGACTGCTGAGAGTAACTAGTTTTCTTTCAATTTCTACCTAATGGAAGAGGCTAGGACTAGGATAGGCAGATGTTATGTGGTCCTGGAGAATTTCCCTGACGCACTTTGGGGAAGTGTTAAGGAAAACAAGGTTTGGTGAGAAGTCAGGTTATGCACAATTCTTCATCTTGAGGAAAAGCATACTGAGAATTAATAGGCATACAGAATTCACAGGCACACAGTCCATCTTTTGACCTCCAAATACTTTGTCACTTTTTGTAGTATTTATTGAAAAAAGGCCTATCTTTTTTAGTGATTTTTAAAAAGTTTGGTCCCTTAATAATTATTGTACCAAGTTGAGTAGCATGAGTGTTGTGGAAAATGGTTTTTAGTACTCAAAATATTCCATTTACTGTCTTCCCAGACTCATACCTGTGTTTTTCAGCAGAGTTTTGCTAGTTCCCTTCCTGACCGGTTTAAAAAGAAGAAAAAGTACAGAACACTACGGTAGAATTGCATAGGTGTAATTACATATTAAGAGCTTTCCACGTGGCACTAGTGGTGGCCAATGCAGGGGTTGCAAGGGATGTGGGTTCGATCCCTGGGTCAGGAAGATCCCCTGGAGTAGGAAATGGCAACCCACTCCAGTATTCTTGCCTTGGAAATCCCATGGATGGAGGAGTGCGGCAGTCTACAGTCCATGGGGCCGCAAAGAGTCAGATGCAACTGAACACAATTACAAACTGGGCTCATTGTGCAAAATTACTTTTCTGAAACTGCTTTAATAACACCAGTCAAAAAGTTCCCATTGTTGTTTTTGCTCTCTCCTTCTCCAAAGAATAATCAAGGGTCATGTAGAGGAAGGACCAGGGCTGGCCAAGTTGCAGTCAAGGCCACTCTCAAACTGTAAGAAGAGCTCTTAAATTAGCCAGAGAGCTGTCAGGGGGCCCAGGGTGTTCTAGGGGCTTATCAAGACCACTATCAGGTCTTCTGGGGAGATGTAAGCTCAACTCACAGGCAAAACTATTGTCAAGACTTAAACTGGAAAAAAAATTAGGTAACTGGAAGCAAAGCCACTTCTGTGATTTTGGGGACAACAGTGACTCATCTGATGAACCACTTAAGGATGGGAAGAAGCCTGGGCGAAGGCGAGGGTGCTCATCCTATGGGGTGCCAACAGCTGCTTCTCCCACTCTTCACCATAGCCAAGTTACATTGTGTGTTCTTTCTTTTTAATTATGAAGAAACTGGGCAGAGAATGCATAACCTCCCAGGGCCCACAGCCAGTACATGGCTGGCTGGCACCAGCTCCACTAGTTTGTCTTCCCCAGGAAGGCAGAAGGGGACGGGGGGTTGTGATGCCCTGATAAGTAGTTTGGCAGCAGAGGCTGGGGGCTCCAACCTGTGTTAAATCTGCCTGAGAAATCCCTTCCTGATTCCACCTGGAAACAAAATGAGAGTGGATTGTCCAGCTTCCCACAGTCATCTGTGGTCATAGCATGAACTCATTCGAAGTGTGTGTGTGTATTTTCATCAAAGGGTAACAGCAGAGTGTTCTAACTCTGCTTCAGAGAACAGGTGCCATATGTCAATATCCACTTCCTTTCACTGCTTTCTTCAGCTGAGCGCCTACATTCCAAACACAGATCAAAACCTTGCCTCCTCCAAGCGTCACCTGAAAACAAAATCAGCTGTCCCTTACGAGTGCTCTTGAGAAAACATCTATATTTAACTCTGAGTCAAGGAAAGTAAGTTAGAAAATGTTGAACCTACTAAAGGATCCTTTTGCTCTAAGATCAGCCATTCAACAAACATTTTACAAGGCAATCATTGTGTGTCCAGCACTGTAAACTTCAAAGAGTCAATCCAGTCATAGCTGGATCAGAGGAAAGAAATACAGAGCACAAAGTTTTTTAGTTGAGAAGCTCTGGAAAATTCTGGTCATGGGAAGTGAAATAAAAGAATTCATTGCTCTGTCATGTAATTCAAAAGCTTCGATCTCTATTTGTACTATGGTTAAAAGCACAAGTCCTGGATCATTGACTGATCAGTTCGTTGACTGATTCTGTTTTACAAGCACTGGGTTGGACGTGGGGGTATGTAACTTCCCAAACCAGAGACAGTTCTTTGTGCTCAGTCGTTCAGTTATGTCCAACTCTTTGCAACCCCGTGGACTGTAGCCTTCCAAGCTCCTCTGTCCATGGGATTTCCCAGGCAAGAGTATAGGAGTGGGTTGCCATTTTCTTCTCCAGGGGATCTTACCCTTCCCGACCCAGAGATCAACCCTACATCTCCTGCATTGGCAGGCGGATTCTTTCCCAACTGCACCACCTGGGAAGCCCCCATCTCCAAATATCATCAACCAGGGGCTTAGGGCCTCAACATATGAACTTTGGGAGGACACAAATACTCAGTCCATAACACCAACTTGATAAGAACATGCAAAAATGATGATAGAATTGCTTATTATTTATGAGGCTGACTGATCAAAAGCTCTCTCTTGTGTATTACCCTTCTTTGGTGAGATGTCATTTTTGTTGTTGCTGCTGTTGATTTCTTTCTGTTAGATGCCCCCTCGACACTGATGTGCCCTTGCTCCCATCTTTTATGTAAGCATGCCCACCCCCCTTCCATGTGGCTATCTCTTACTAGGTGACCAAGTCAAGTTAGCGGTCAAAAACTGACCCAAGGCACTGATTTCTAGTATCCTCTAGGATTCTAGTATCTCTGTTAAAAATACATTTAAGTAACTTACTTGTATCTATATTGACATTGGTTAAATCTCACTGGGGGCACAAATATTCAATGCAGCAGAATTTCATTACAACAAAAGCTGTTTGATCGTCTCTTGATTCCATTGCAATGAGTTCAGAAAAAGAGCATATTAATTCTGAAGAATTTGCATAGGGTTTGTATGTTATGGAGCTTTGTATAATACCATATGCCTTTGCAACGTCCATTCATTTACCAAGACAAAAGTAGAAAGCAGTAGAAACACAAATTACCAAAACACTGCTGGGAAGGAGAGAGAAAGCAAGTGTGACTATGGCGAGTACAGGAAGTAATTCTATAGCCTTTATTGAGGAATGGGGAGGAGGTGACGACGAAACCAAAAAAAAAAAGAGAGAGAGAGAGATATTTTGAATCATTTCAAAAATATACTTCCCATTCTGGAAAATCTGACTTTTCCTTGGTATGCAGATGAGTCTCTCCCCCTGGAGAAACCACCTGTGGCTATGGCACTCATTGCATTTTCCTTATATAGAACTGTTTTTCACAGAGAGCTGAGCAGCAGAATTATTTGGTTGGTCCTCTAGTCTCTCTTTCCTCAAATCTGACATGATACTTGGAGTCAGTCTGGTCTGAGCTTGTGGTCCTCTTCCCCAGGCATGTACCCCGTCACCAACCTCTCCCGGACTGAACAGGGTCATAACCTTCCCCCGCTTTGACCCCAGTAAAAGCTGATGCTGAATCAGCTGCAATGTACAGTGCTTTTGTTTATTGATTTGTTTTGGGCTGTGCTGGGTCTTTGTTGCTGCACTCAAGTGGCTTTCTCTAGTGTCAGCGAGCTGGGGCTACTCTCTGTTGCGGTGCAAGGGCTTCTCATTGCTTCTCTTGTTGCTTTTGCGGAGCACAGGCTCTAGGCACTTGGGCTTCAGGAGTTGTGGCACACAGGCATAGTTGCTCTCAGGCATGTGGGGTCTTCCCAGACCAGGGATCAAACCAGTGTCCCTTGCATTGGTAGATGGATTCTTAACCACTGGACCACCAGGGAGGTCCTGACTTACACTATATATATAGTGTAAATATGGTAAATCCTGAGTATTCATTGGAGGGACTGATGTGAAGCTGAAGCTCCAATACTTTGTCCATCTGATGCAAAGAGCCAACTCATTGGAAAAGACTGATGCTAGGAAAGATTGAGGGCAAGAGGAGAAGGGGGAGACAGAGGATGAGATGGTTGGATGGCATCACTGGACTCAATGGACATGAGTTAGACCAGACTCTGGAAGATAGTGAAGGAGAGGGGAGCCTGGTGCGCTGCAGGCCAGGGGGTCGCAAAGATCGGACATCATCAGTCGACTGAGCACAGCCTTCTTTATAGCTGCATGAGGCTGGAGTTACAGATCTGTGTTCCACCAGTTATGAATTTTCACTTTGCAAGCAAGATAACTTAGCCTGTTATTACATACCTGAAATTTGTAGAAATCAAGTTTCCAGTCTTGCATCACATCTCCAGGCGAGGCGCCCTGCACAGATCTCTACGTGAAGCTATCCCAGGTAATTTCTATCCCAGGTAATTTCTCCACCACCCCAAGAATGAGATGCTCCTGATCTATGTGAATTTCTCAAGAGGCAAAGAACGGTTCCCTCCCAGCAAGTTGTAAATCACTCAGGAGTTAGAGAAGCAGGGAGGAGTAGCATTTCCTGTGTACACCCTGCCTCTCTGAAATGGGCTGATGTGAGGAATCTGTCTTCTCAAGAACACAGTGTGCTTCCTGGCAGCAGGTGGACCAGCTTCCAAAGGCCCCTTTGAAGTAGAAACCAAAATAATGCTTAATGGTCATTCTGCTCCCATGGAGGGGGCAGCAGTGGGTGGGGGGCATAAATCAAAAACACAGCCGGGCTTGGAACTTGGATCACATGAGGCTTTTCTCAATGGTCACAAACTCCAGCCTCCTAACACATAGTAGTTGGATTATTAAGTACTTTTATGGGTCAGTCTAGTGAAAGAGCAGCTGTAAAACCGAAACACAGGGAACCAGCTAGGTAACAAAAAAGACAAAAAGGGTGGTAGAAATAATTGGGTTTCTTAGCACTTCAAGTATTTCACAGCAATGCAGTTACTGTATTTATAAACGATAAAACCAATACAATATTGTAAAGTAATTAACCTCCAATTAAAACAAATTTATATTTAAAAAATAAATAAAGGATAAAACACCATTGGGTTTAATGGAGCTGCCTGGGTGTTTATGGTTTACATAATGCAGTTACAGTATATTCCTTGTTCATATGCTTGTTTTAAAATGTGTGACCTCTTTATTATAAGAAGTTTTAAATGCAGTGAAATTCTTAGAAAATTCATAAAGTAGAAATTGAGATGGCAGTACATACAAGAAATTTTGACAGTGTTTTTAATTTGAAAAAGTTGAAGTCAAAGGTAAAAGCAGATGCTTTGGGGCTGCTCAGCTAGGACTACTGACTAAGTTTCATCACCCTTGACAGTTTAGAATCAAAAACGTAATTTTTCTTTTCTCTATTTTCTCTCTCTTCTTGCCAATGAACTTGCAATACTTCTGACAGACATTAAGAGAACCACAGGCAAGTCTGAGAAGGATGGCCCCTTGGAAAGTAAATTTGTGTTACCTTTTTCCCCATGAAGCCCTCTTCCTTATGGAAACAAGCTCAATACTTCACTCATTTAGTTAAAATAGTGAAAACCAATGCTTGGTGAATGGTGAGAAAAGGTACACATGTATGCGTTCTTGCTTTCTTTCCCTTAACAAGCTCATTCTCCCAGACTTAGCCTTTTTCCAGCTACAAGTCAATAACCCAGAATTCTGAGAAGGCAAAAAGATACATTATTGATTTTTAGTAGGTAATAGATGTGCTTGGTACAAAATTCAAAAGGTATGAAGAATTCACAGTGAAAATGTGTCCCCCTCCTCATCCTGTCCTGCAGCTCCAGCTTGCATCCAAGCCAAGGCTGTTCTCTCCTTACTTAGGGATGCCTCTGTGTGTGTGTGTGTGTGTGTGTGTGTGTGTGTGTGTGTGTGTGTGTGTGTGTGTGTGCATGGTTACACATGTCCCTGTGTTCACTTAGCACAATAAAGTTTGGCAAACGGTTCACAACAGTGCGTGTGAAGGATCCTTGCCCTTGTTCACCACATGGATGGACTCTGACTTTGTCGATGGCCATCCAGGTGGTTTTCCACATTTTTATGTAAAGAATGCTGAAGAGTGGTCCACATTCATCATTTCACACTGTGAGAGTCTACTGAGCAGATACCAGAAGTGAAATCACAGGTCCGTGGGGACACGCATTTTAGATAATGCCAGATTTTTCTCCTTAAAACCTGTACTGTATACCCCCACCAGCAATGTATGAGAGGACCCCCCAGCCTCCTGCCACTTTCCACCTGTTATATTAAGAAATTTTTTCATCTAAACCAAAAAAGATAGGTTGAAAAAAATAGACTTAAGTCTGAGAGTAAGCATCTTTGCATATTTCAAGAGCCATTTGTATTCATTTTTCTGTGAACAATTGTCTAAACTCTGTTCCCATTTTTCTATTTAGTTTTGGCTCTGTGGGGCTTTCCAGGTGGCACTAGTGGTAAAGAACCCACCCAGTCAATGCAGAAGACATAAGAGACGCGAGTTCAATCCCTGGGTGGGGGAGATCCCTTGGAGGAGGAAATGACAACCCACTCCAGTATTCTTGCCTGGAGAATCCCGTGGACAGAGGAGCCTGGTGGGCTGCAGTCCATGGGATTGCAGAGTCGGATATGACCTAGTGCCATGCACATGCGACTCTGTGTGTGTACATACAGGGAAATTAACCCCTTTAATGTATTGCAAGTTGGAACCACTTTTTCCGTTTTCGTTTGTCTTTGAAATTGCTAATGGTACTTTTTATGTTTTTTTAAATACAGTTTTTGGATACGAATATACCAGTCTTTTCCTTTGTGGCTTCTAGTTTTGTATCACAGTTGGGCTTTTCTTTCCTTAAAAAAGAAGTCTACCATTTCTTTATTGCGTCATGGTTTTCAGTTTGAAAGCATCTCTCCCTTTAACCTCTGTATTTGTGGACAGTGAGAGGTGGAGAAGTAACTTTTACCCTTGTCCTGGCCTTTGATCTAAGTGTCCACAATTTGTTAACTGAGTGTTCCATCTCTTCCCCCACTGACTTAAATCTCACCTTCATCTTGTACTAAATCCCTCTATGCAGTTTATTTATTTGCATGGATCTTACTTGTCTGTTCCTGCGTTGGTGCTACCTTGTTTCAAGTGCTGCAGCTTTATAGTACGTTTTAAAATCTAAATAGCAGTTAGGCTCCTCTTTGTAAAAAATGTTTATTTAGGCTGCTCAGGTCTTAATTGCGGCTGCGTGTTCTCTAGTTGTGGCGCGGAGGCTCAGTAGTTGTGATGGGTGGATTTAGTTGCCCTGAGGCATGTGGGCTCTTAGTCCCTGCCAAGGATTGAATCTGAGTCCCCTACATCCCAAGGGGGATTCTTAATCAGTGGACCACCAGGGAAGTCCCAAGGCTCCTCTTAACATTCTTCCAGCTACTCTTTCTTGTTTGTTTTTTCCAAATGAACTTCAGAATCAGTTTGTCTAGTATGAAACCAAAATCCTGTTGTTAATCTTACTGTGCTGTGTGCTTAGTTCCAACTCTTTGCAACCCTGTGGACTATAGCTCGCCAGGCTCCTTGGGGATCTTCCTGAGCCAGGGATCCAACCTGCATCTCCTACGACGCCTGTATTCGCAGGTGGATTCTTTACCCACTGAGCCTAAATTTATGGTTTAACTCTGAATGTGCTCCTTTATGAAGTTAAACACAATAAGCCTTTCCCACATTCAAATCATTCCTGTCCCTTGGTAGTATTTCCAGTTTCTTTCATGTAGAAATTGTACCCTTCTTATGAAGTTTATTCCTAAGTATTTCATCATTTTTGTTGTTACAACAAGTGGATTCATTTCTTTCTTGATACCTTGGAGCTAGTGTTGATTATGTATAAAAGCTGTCAATTTCTGTACAGCAATTTTGACTTTGTGATCAAGTCAAATTTTCATCTATATGTAATTTTTTCATGTAATTGCTTTCTAGGTAAATAAATGGGCCATCTACAAATAATTATCATTTTACCTATTAAAAGCTGTTTGTTTTGTTTTTCTGATTCTCCACGAATTGACCAGCTTAGCAACTTTTGGACAGTAGAGTAAGCTTCTCCTTGGCAAGTAGGAAGGGGGTCTCTCTGAGACCGCAGACCCCCTCATCTCCTGGGGGACCAACACAGACCTCTGCTTCTATCTTAATTTTGTTTGGCTAGTCTCTTACTGGGCTTCCCAGGTGGTAAAGGACCTGCCTGCCAATGCAGGAGGCTTAAAAGATGTGGATTTGATCCCTGGGTTAGGAAGATCCCCTGAAGAAGCACATGGCAACCCCCTCCAGTATTCTTTTCTGGAGAATCCCACAGACAGAGGAAGCTGGTGGGCTACGGTCCATAGGATCACAAAGAGTTGGTCAGGGCTGAGTCCACTTTGCAGCAGCAGTACTCTCTTACTGAAAGAAATTAGAGTAATTCATTTCTTTTGTTTATTGAACAGTGGGATGGGAGCTGGTCACAGCTTTTGTGGTTTATTTAAACATTTACTTTATTGGTTTCTTTATAAATCCCATTTAACATGCAGTAACTGTACTCTCGCCTGGAAAATCCCATGGATGGAGGAGCCTGGTAGGCTGCAGCAGTCCATGGGGTCGCTAAGAGTCGGGCACAACTGAGCGACTTCATTTTCACTTTTCACCTTCATGCATTGGAGAAGGAAATGGCAACCCACTCCAGTATTCTTGCCTGGAGAATCCCAGGGATGGGGGAGCCTGGTGGGCTGCTGTCTATGGAGTCGCACAGAATCGGACACGACTGAAGCGACTTAGCAGCAGCAGCAGCAGCAGCAGCAGCAGCAGCTTTAAATTACTTAGATTAGAATAGTCAGAGGATGGCTATTACACTGAACAGTCTTATTAGAAATTAGTAACCTTGGGAGGAGTCAGGGTCCTTCCCCCTCACGCCTTCTCCAGGCAGCTCCAGCATGTGGGTCTCCCCAGTCTCACCAGTGGGAACCTCAGCCATGCACTGCAGGGCATATAGGGCAGTTAAGATCCAAGCCTGAGAGACTATTGATAGGTTTAGCTGGATGGCAGTTGAATTTATCAGAAGGTGAGGAAAATTAATGCGAGAAGTTACGGATATCATCTTAGCTCAGAACTCAGCTGGTTGTGCAGCCCTGGCAAATCGTGTAACCTCTCTGCTGTGATATTTTCAGTCTGGGGCTGTGACTATTATTAAATATTCGGTTAATTGATATTTAATATCAGTTAATAATCTTAATTAAAAGTATTCATTCATAGTAGATACTCAGTCCTATACCTACGTTTGTCCCTGCACTCTACGTCTTTGTTAGGAGACCTCACTTAACAGCCCTGAGTGTTGCTGTTATTACTCACTGTGGTTACCACGATCCCATGTGGCATTTTAGATAAGGAAGTGGGTTGGTCTTTGGGGCTTCTCCCTTGCTGCTTCAGCAGACTGAAGAGCAGCTGGGCTAAGAACCGGCAGCCATAGGTTTTTAATCAGCTGCCACCTCGAGCTCAGCATCACTCTGTCGGGTGGCCTCCTTGCATGGTCCTGTCTACCATCTTCTCAGAAAGTGGATAAGGGTGGACTCTCACCTTTTGCTAAAGTCACTGCAAGTTGGAGATGTTAAATCACATAAATCAAAGTAGACCTCCTAGGGATAAGACATTGGCACTAAAAAGCATTGTGAAGGTGTATGAAATATTTTAATGAAAGAAAGTAAGCCCTACTTGAAATCATATTCATAGTCAAAGGGAACAGTCACCAAGATTTCCTTTAGATTGTAGATGGCAAGCCATTTCCTTTCCTCTAATCAAGTATACTAGTGTTGGTATCTTGTTCCAGCTGTACTTTTATCACAGTGGCCTATCTTTACATCCCTGTGTAAGACTAGAAAAGGGTCAATAGAAGGAAAAGCCACATTTAAGAAGTCAGTAACACCGTGTGGGGTCTGAGAACTCACTTGGTTCTTCTTTATCTGTGACTGACATGGTTTAAGTGATGCGACGTAACCAGCAGTCGTCATCCTACCAGGCATCAGACAGTTAGGCAAAAATATCCACCAACGCTTTTATTTTTTTCTTTTATTAATTTATTTTGGCTGCTTTATGGCACACAGACTTCTCTAGTTGTGATATGAGGGCTTACTTGCCCCTCGCATGTGGGATCTTGGCTTCCCAGGTGGTGCTACTGGTAAAGAACCAGCCTGTCGATTCAGGAGACATAAGAGACCTAGGTTCAATCCCTGGGTCAGGAAGATCCCCTGGAGGAGGGCATGGCAACCCATTCTAGTATTTTTTCTTAGAGAATCCCATGGACAGAGAAGCCTGGTGGGCTACATTCCATGGGGGTCTCAAAGAATCGGATGTGACTTAGTGATTAAACAACAAGAGTACGATAGAATTTTCTTTTTCTTCTCATAAACATTATTATTTTTTTTTATCTGTTTCTCTGTCTGGAAGGTAAGTTCCCTAAAGGCAGGAATCTTTGATTCTATTCCTAGATGTGTCCTAAGCATTATGTCAGGTCCCAGAAAATAGTAGGTATTACATAGACAACTGTTGGATGAATGAATGGACAAATTAATGTCATTGTATGCAGCCAGTATCGACTTCTTTGAAGCTCAGCTGCTGCTGCTACTGCTAAGTTGCTTCAGTCATGTCTGACTGTGTGACCCCATAGACGGCTCCCCCGTCCCTGGGATTCTCCAGGCAAGAACACTGGAGTGGGTTGCCATTTCCTTCTCCAATGCATGAAAGTGAAAAGTGAAAGCAAAGTCGCTCAGTCGTGTCCGACTCTTAGCGACCTCATGGACTGCAGCCTACCAGGCTCCTCCATCCATGGGATTTTCCAGGCAAGAGTACTGGAGTGGGGTGCCATCGCCGTCTCCGTTGAAGCTCAGCAGAACCTCCTATTTCATGAAGAAAGTGTCTGGGGGCATATTAAATGTAGGGTTGAGCTATGTTTGTTTGTTTGTTTTAAATATATATGGATGGAGGAGCCTGGTGGGCTGAGGTCCATAGCGTCACAAGGAGTCGGACATGACTAACGTGGCTAAGCACGCATGCACATGTGGGATCTTAGTTCCCCAAACAGGAATCAAACCTGACTCCCCTGCATTGGAAGGTGGATTGTTAACCACTGGACCATCAGGCAAGTCCCTCCATCAACACTTTAAAATATGGAAACCGATAAGTGTATGAAACTATGCACAGCGAAGGTTTAGAAAAGCAAAAGAGTGAACATTTTTTGACATGGGGGAAACTGGAGTATGTGCTTACACAAAAGGTTTAATAAGATGTCAGTACGAAAAGATTCAGGCTTGTCTTGAGGTTACAATTCGTTTTGGAAAGACCAGGTGAAGCTTGGGTTCCGAGAGAGGGTGAGGGCTGCAGAATGCAGTCAGGGTCAGTGGAGGACACAGCCGTGTCTGTGTTCAGAGACCCTCCCAGGAGAGGTGGAAATGTGTTTTTTCTTCACCAGGGAGCATCCTTTAGAGTGTATCTCTTTGTCCTGTTTACCAGACGATCAATGCCCCGGGTATCTTGTGGATCTTAGCTAAGCATCCTAGTTCTGAAACATCATTCTTCCAAGGTTTTGTTTTGTTTCTTACCAAAACTGAACCCAGAATCCATGTTTTAGGATGCCCTCCACAGACCTGTGAACTTTGCAGAGGCCTTTGGAGGGACCCCACAAATATGATCGCTCCAAGGAAGAGAGAGGTGTTGATGGGTTGTCATGAGTAAACAGGGAAAAGAAAAGAAGCTTCTCTGAAAAAAAGGCTAGAAATTATTTTTACACCCTCTGTGATTATTTAGCTAAATGTGGGAGGCATACCAAACTTTATTTTCAAGTATGTGACCTTTTCACAATCATAAGCTGTGCCCTGGAATGTGCCAGAGTATGCAGCGGTTTTAATTAGCCTCCCTATCGTATAAAACCAGCAACCAAACTGAATATGAGACTTTTTTTTTTAATACCCATTGATTTGAGTAATTAGGAAAAAAAAAAAAAAGAATTGCAAGGAATGTTCTTCAATTGAGTTTATCCTGGCTTTTTAAATTTTAACTGGAGCAGGGCAAAAAAAGAAAAAGTAAATGACACTATTTGGTTTCACTTCTTACTTTAGAGAAATGAATGTGGCCAGTTCTAGTTAATTAGCAGAGGCACGTTTATGTCATGGTGTAGTTCGGCCTGTGCACCTTATGTGGGAAAGATAGGTGATTTGTGTTATTTTTCTCTGTGGGTTTTGGGGACTATGATTTAGCAAGGCAATATCCTGGAATACGTTAGAAAATAACAATGACAGATCCACCTTGTATTTTGTGCCCTGAAAAGCTGTTAATGTAAATGCTGTGCTTATAATATAAAAACGCCTGGGAATTACTGGCCCCTTAGCCAGGGCTTGTGAGAGGAGAGAGCAAGACAGTGAAAATCAGATTTCACCCAACTTGACTGCGATGACTAACCCTCTATAAAGAAGGCATAGACAGGCCCCCATTTGAAGGAATTCCATAGGTGACCATCCAAACTTCACAATAAATCACGGCAGTTGTGAACAGTGCAGAAGAGCACTGTCTAATAAGAAATAGGAAGAGCTTATAGTAAAGTAGAAACGATTATCCATTTTATGGGATATAGGACTTCCCTGGTGGTCCAATGGCTAAGATTCTGAGATCCCAATGCATGGGGCCTGGGTTTGATTTTTGGTCAGGCAACTAGACCCAGCACAGCCAAATAAATAAATATTTTAGAAAAAGAAAAATGAATTTACTGTAATACCTCCCTGACGAAACTGTAAGGAGAATTAAATGGAGAGACTCAAATGGCAAATACCAAGCATGGCACATAATAGGTTCCCATTGGGTAGTAGGTATTTTATAATTGGAATGAATTTCAACATGTTTATTCGATGCTTTTTGAATGACCACACCTGAAAACAAATGAGGAACAAAGAATTCGTTTCTTGAATGTGACTAAAATAACAATTTTGGCCTGGGTCTATGAGGGGGAAGTCTCTGGACTATGGCCTCATATATAATTTATCATTTGTCTCCATTAAACCATAATAAATTATAAAGAATCAGAGGCTCAGGCTTTGTACTAGAAACCTCCTCTGAACACAACCTGAGGGAACTATTTGTACTTCCACCACCTTCCTGCAGAGAATCATTTGCTATTAATAACATGGGACCATCTTTATTTGTCCACGATTTCAATTCTGTAAAATATCACATAAAAGCTGCCCTTTCCTGGACTCAGCCTCTCCAGCCTGGGATACTTAGGGACCCTTGAAAAGTATAAAATCCGTGACTGTCTATACAACAGCAGAGATGTATTTAAGACACGGGCTATGAGATATGTGTATGCTGTATGCTCAATCACTCAGACATGTCCAGTTCTTTGTGACCCCAGGGACTGTAGCCTACCAGGCTCTTCTGTCCATGGAATTTTTCAGGCAAGAAGACTGGAGTGGGTTGCCACTTCCTACTTCAGAGGATCTTCCTGACCTTGGGATCAAGCCTGGCTCTGGTCAAAAGCTATATCAGTAATGTGTGTGTGTGTGTGTGTGTGTGTGTGCGCGCATGCCCACGTATGTGCGCTCAGTCGCGTCCAACTGTTTGTGACCCCTGGACTGTTGCCCACCAGGCTCCTCTGCCCATGGTATTTTCTAGGCAAGAATGCTGGAGTGGGTTGCCATTTCCTTCTCCAGGGGATCTTCCCAACCCAGGGATCAAACCCATGTCTCCTACATTGGCAGGCGCATTCTTTACTGATGAGCCACTGGGGTAGCCCCATGTACCAATCACAGCCACGACTTGTTGACATTCTGAAAATGAAGCGGAAGTGGATGGCAGAAATTTCATATTATCTCTTAAGATTAAACTGTTCAGATAATTTAGATAATCAATAACATAAAGAATACCCTTTCAGGACTCACCTCTTTTCCATGTGTTACATTTTATCTCCTTGGTAAAAGAGCTGTGTCCTTTATGTTGTTGGTGATCTGAAATAACTGGGCACTTTAATCCTAAGAGATGATATGAAATTTCTGCCACCCACTTCCACATCACTTTCAGAATGCCAACGAGTTGATTGCATTTAGTTTGGGGTCCCTGAGAAAAGGTTAAATATTAATTAACTTGCATAGCTTTAGGCAACATTGCCAGAATCCTGCAGCCCTCTCTTTTTAGCATTGCTAATCAGAATCTTTGCTGTTATTTTCTAAACCTTAACTCTTTTAGAGTTTGGGGATACCACTGGTTTGTGTGCATGCTCAGTCGCTTCAGTCCTATCCAACTCTTTTTGAGTCCGTGAACTGTAGCCCACCAGGCTCCTCTGTCCATGGGATTATCCAGGCAAGAATCCTGGAGTGGGTTGTTATTTCCTTCTCCAGGGGATCTTCCCGACCCAGGGATCAAACCTGAGTCTCTTGTGTCTCCTGCATTGCAGGCGGATTGTTACCACTTCACCACTTGAGATTAGCCCGTTATCTAAGAATCAGTGTTCCTGATTAGAAGTGGTTTGTTTACAGGACATAAAAGCTCCAATTTGCCCTCAGAATTCAGAGTGGGGAGGAAATGGTAGGACTTTTTCCTGTTACAGTAGTTTCTATGAATCACATTGCATACTCTCAACACATGAAACATCTCTTCTCACTTTTAAATGTAACAGATGCCACTGGATACTATGGTAAATGTGTGTGTGTGTGTGTGTGTATACTCAGTTGTGTTTGACTCTATGCAACCCCATGAACTGTAACCACAGGCTCCCCTGTCCATGGGATTCCCCAGGCTAGGATACTGGAGTGGGTTGCCATTTCCTTCTCTAGGGGATCTTCCTGACCTGGGAATCAAACCTCTGTCTCCTTCTCCTGCAGGCAGAGTCTTTACCACTAGCGCCAGCTGGGAAGCTCCATCAGTTCAGTTCAGTTCAGTCGCTCAGTCGTGTCCGACTCTTTGCGACCCCATGAATCGCAGCATGCCAGGCCTCCCTGTACATCACAATCTCCCAGAGTTCACTCAGACTCACGTCCATCAAGTCCGTGATGCCATCCAGCCGTCTCATCCTGTGTCATCCCCTTCTCCTCCTGCCCCCAATCCCTCCCAGCATCAGAGTCTTTTCCAATGAATCAACTCTTCCCATGAGGTGGCCAAAGTACTGGAGCCTCAGCTTTAGCATCCTTCCTTCCAAAGAAATCCCAGGGTTGATCTCCTTCAGAATGGACTGGTTGGATCTCCTTGCAGTCCAAGGGACTCTCAAGAGTCTTCTCCAACACCACAGTTCAAAAGCATCAATTCTTCAGCGCTCAGCCTTCACAGTCCAACTCTCACATCCATACATGACCACTGGAAAAACCATAGCCTTGACTAGACAGACCTTAGTCGGCAAAGTAATGTCTCTGCTTTTGAATATGCTATCTAGGTTGGTCATAACTTTTCTTCCAAGGAATAAGTGTCTTTTAATTTCATGGCTGCAGTCACCATCTGCAGTGATTTTGGAGCCCAAAAAAATAAAGTCTGCCACTGTTTCCACTGTTTCCCATCTATTTCCCATGAAGTGATGGGACCAGATGCCATGATCTTCATTTTCTGAATGTTGAGCTTTAAGCCAACTTTTTCACTCTACTCTTTCACTTTCATCAAGAGGCTTTTAGGCTCCTCTTCATTTTCTGCCATAAGGGTGGTGTCATCTGCATATCTGAGGTGATTGATATTTCTCCAGGAAATCTCGATTCCAGCTTGTGTTTCTTCCAGTCCAGCATTTCTCATGATGTATTCTGTATATAAGTTAAATAAGCAGGGTGACAATATGCAGCCTTGACGTACTCCTTTTCCTATTTGTCTGTTGTTCCATGTCTAGTTCTAACTCTTTCTTCCTGACCTGCATACAGATTTCTCAAGAGGCAGGTCAGGTGGTCTGGTATTCCCATCTCTTTCAAAATTTTCCACAGTTTATTGTGATCCACACAGTCAAAGGCTTTGGCATAGTCAATAAAGCAGAAATAGATGTTTTTATGGAACTCTCTTGCTTTTTCCATGATCCAGCGGATGTTGGCAATTTGATCTCTGGTTCCTCTGCCTTTTCTAAAACCAGCTTGAACGTCAGGAAGTTCACGGTTCACGTATTGCTGAAGCCTGGCTTGGAGAATTTTGAGCATTACTTTACTAGCATGTGAGATAAGTGCAATTGTGCAGTAGTTTGAGCATTCTTTGGCATTGCCTTTCTTTGGGATTAGAATGAAAACTGACCTTTTCCAGTCCTGTGGCCACTGCTGAGTTTTCCAAATTGGCTCGCATATTGAGTGCAGCATTTTCACAGCATCATCTTTCAGGATTTGAAATAGCTCAACTGGAATTCCATCACCTCCACTAGCTTTGTTCATAGTGATGCTTTCTAAGGCCCACTTGACTTCACATTCCAGGATGTCTGGCTCTAGATGAGTGATCACACCATTGTGATTATCTGGGTCATGAAGATCTTTTTTGTATAGGTCTTCTGTGTATTCTTGCCACCTCTTCTTAATATCTTCTGCTTCTGTTAGGTCCAGACCATTTCTGTCCTTTATCAAGCCCATCTTTGCATGAAATATTCCCTTGGTATCTCTAATTTTCTTGAAGAGATCTCTAGTCTTTCCTGTTCTGTTCTTTTCCTCTATTTCTTTGCATTGATCGCTGAAGGAGGCTTTCTTATCTCTTCTTGCTATTCTTTGGAACTCTGCATTCAGATGCTTATATCTTTCCTTTTCTCCTTTGCTTTTCACCTCTCTTCTTTTCACAGCTATTTGTAAGGCCTCCCCAGACAGCCATTTTGCTCTTTTGCATTTCTTTTCCATGGGGATGGTCTTGATCCCTGTCTCCTGTACAATGTCACGAACCTCATTCCATAGTTCATTGGGCACTCTATCTATCAGATCTAGGCCCTTAAATCTATTTCTCACTTCCACTGTATAATCATAACAGATTTGATTTAGGTCATACCTGAATGGTCTAGCAGTTTTCCCTACTTTCTTCAATGTAAGTCTGAATCTGGTAATAAGGAGTTCATGATCTGAGCCACAGTCAGCTCCTGGTCTTGTTTTTGTTGACTGTGTAGAGCTTCTCCATCTTTGGCTGCAAAGAATATAATCAATCTGATTTCAGTGTTGACCATCTGGTGATGTCCATGTGTAGAGTCTTCTCTTGTGTTGTTGGAAGAGGGTGTTTGCTATGACCAGTGCATTTTCTTGGCACTGGTCTTTATTAGTCCTTGCCCTGCTTCATTCCACATTCCAAGGCCAAATTTGCCTGTTACTCCAGGTGTTTCTTGACTTCCTACTTTTTCATTCCAGTCCCCCATAATGAAAAGGACATCTTTTGTGGGTGTTAGTTCTAAAAGGTCTTGTAGGTCTTCATAGAACCTTTCAACTTCAGCTTCTTCAGTGTTACCGGTTGGGGCATAGACTTGGATAACTGTGATATTGAATGGTTTGCCTTGGAGACAAACAGAGATCATTCTGTCATTTTTGAGATTGCATCCAAGTACTGCATTTGGACTCTTTTGTTGACCATGATGACTACTCCATTTCTTCTGAGGGATTCCTGCCTGCAGTAGTAGATATAATGGTCATGTGAGTTAAATTCACCCATTCCAGTCCATTTTAGTTCACTGATTCCTAGAATGTCGACGTTCACTCTTGCCATCTCTTGTTTGACCGCTTCCAATTTGCCTTGATTCATGGACATGACATTCCAGGTTCCTATGCAGTATTGCTCTTTACAGCATCGGACCTTGCTTCTATTACCAGTCACATCCACAGCTGGGTATTGTTTTTGCTTTGGCTCCATCCCTTCATTCTTTCTGGAGTTATTTCTCCACTGATTTCCAGTAGCGTGTTGGGCACCTACTAACCTGGGGAGTTCCTCTTTCAGTATCCTATCATTTTGCCTTTTCATATTGTTCATGGGAAGCGCCATAGTCAATGGTAATCGCCATACTAGAGTTCACCATTATTGTGTATCAGGACTTTGGTTTGGGTGATCATGGAAAGAGCACCTGGATGTGATTCTTCAGAGACTCTAGTGGTTTTGTGTGGCCTGTGCTGTGATCCTCACTCTTCTCTACATCAGAATCTCCTATGTAACCTTCTACTAAATGCATGTACTCAGGCCCCCACCCAAGCTATTATAACTTAGATATTCCGGAAGTGGAGCCAGGTCCCTCCAATTTAGGGGACCTGAGGAACTGAACAGGTCACAGTAAGGATCTCTAGGTAGGGGGAGGAAGGTGGGGGCAGGGGTGGGACAGGAGGACGAGCCTACAGAGAGTAAACGTGCAGAGACCATGAGGGGCTGCACGTGCAAAATGTTCTCACGTCCTCACCATGGATCAAAGGAGAAAAGCGGTTCATTCCATTGATTTCTGGCAAAACTGACACCAAAATCAAATGCTTGTGTATGTTTTTAAGATGTATTTTCTATGGCAGCGGCTTGACACACACAATTCTTCTTTATGACCCTTGTGACAGCTTGCCTTGTCCTGGGAGACTTTTTTTCTCCTCCCTGATCTTTATTTCATTGACAGGCAAATAAATATAACTTTAAATTTCCCTGAGCACTCGCTGTGGCCCTGCTAGACAGTTCTTCAGAGTAGCTGTTCCTCAACCCTTCATCCTAATTCTTCAACCATCTTTACATCATATTTCTGCTTCCCTGTGATCTGTGTCCAGTTTACAGAGCACACTCCTGAACTAGCCCCAGAAGTGTCCAGGCAGCACTTGGGGGTAGTGACCACAAATCCTGTTTTTAAGGAAAACTGGGTTTTAATGTGCTTCAGGCCAAAGGATAAAAGAAAAGGTTTCTGTCCAGCAGCAAAGCCGACTGTTGATGGGAATCAGAAAGGTAGTCAGGCCATTGTTAAAACTGGAGGTGATGGTTTTTCCTTGACTTTTAAAAAAAAAATCCCTTGAACGATTCTCCATCCCCCAGTCATTCTGTTCTTTGTACCTCATGTTTGTGTTATTGCAGAGATTGTGAACATTGAGCATTGTTCAGCCCCTGTCCTCTGTGTCCAAAAGGTCTCTTGTGTTTCTTGAAGCCACTGCATTTATGTTGCGCCTGTCTAACAATGGTTGGGAGCACTTGCTCTTTGGAGATGGTTGGGGAGAGCTCCCAAGGATTTGGTAACTTGCTACTTTCATGAGGGAAAATAAATGGGAAGTGGGAATTGATGCTTTTAAATTGTGGTGCTGGAGAAGACTCTTGAGAGTCCCTTGGACAGCAGAGAGATCAAACCAGTCAATCCTAAAGGAAATCAATGCTGAATATTCATTGGAAAGACTGATGCTGAAGGTAAAGCTCCAAAACTTTGGCCACCTGATGCAAAGAGCCTACTTATTAGATGATGCTGGGAAAGACTGAAGGCAGGAGGAGAAGGAGACGACAGAGGATGAAATGGTTGGATGGCATCACGGACTCAATGGTTGTGAGTTTGAGCAAACTCCCAGAGATAAGTGAGGGACAGGGAAGCCTGATGTGCTGCAGTTCATGGGGTCAAAAAGAGTTGGAGATGACTGAGCAACTGAACAACAACAAGGAAGTGAAAAGGCCTTGGTGACCTGGGAACATGGGACTGGATTAAACAACCATTCAGATGTGGATTAGTCAGAACACAACCAAGTATATGTCTCCGCACACTGACTTGTCACTTGGCCCTCTTGGAATGTTCACTCCAAGTCTGCTTGTCAGGTACCTGCCCGCAGAACCTTGGCTCACCAGCAAATTCGGCCATTATTTTGAAATGACAAGAGAATCTGCTTCTACCTCTTGGTCTTTTAAAAAATGTTTACATCTTTCTCGATATGCTGTCAGGGCTGACAGACTAAATGAGGACTTGTCACATGCCACTTTAGCTTGTCTCCGTGTATTTTCAGCCCCCATTGAAAACACAGATAGTAGTAATTAAGTCTTCTTTAGAAATCATCCCTTAGTGGTGATGTGCTTTTCGGTTCTTTCAATGAGACGCTGTACCTTGATAAATCACTCCGTTGGCAGCAGCAGCAACAACAGAACCTGAATAATTGTAAACCCTTCCTTCGCTAATACTTAGCAAAGTCATCATCCAGTGCAGTTTCCTCACACCAGAACAAGGGGGCCTGCATGAGTAAATTTTCAGAAACCCTCCTTCATCCTTTTCTTTCTGGAGGAGTCGCTGGTCACTCAAGAAATGAGTCAGAAGAGATGGCGCCTCAGAGAAATGGCCTTGTTGCCTAGGGCCTCCCCTCCTGATATTCATCAAGCGTGGACCAGTCCTGAGGCCCTGTTGAGTCTAAGTCCCAAGAGAAGATGTTAAAAGTCCCTTTGTCATGATAAAGTTTCCATTTATTTTATTTCCATTTTGCTTTAAAAACAAATTAGAATTAAGCATTTACCAGACATAGTAGAAAAGCTTTTGTGTTCATTTGTGTGTGTGTGTTAGTCACTCAGTCGTGTCTGACTCTTTGCGACCCCATGGACTATAGCCCACCAGGCTCCTCTGTCCATGGGGTTCTCCAGGCCAGTATGCTGGAATGGGTTGCCGTGCCATCCTCCAGGGGATCTGCCTAACCTAGGGATCAAACCCGGGTCTCCTGTATTGCAGGCAGATGCTTTACCGTATATATATATATACACATATATACATATATGTAAATAGTATGTTTGTGTGTTAGTCACTCAGTCATGTCTGACTCTTTGCAACCCCACAGACTGTAGCCCGCCAGGCTCCTCTGTCCATGGGGTTCTCCAGGCAAGAATACTGAGTGGCTTGCCATCTCTTTCTCCAGAGGATCTTCTGAACCCAGGGATTAAACCCTAGTCTCCTGCATTGCAGGCAGATTCTTTACTGTTTAAGCTACAGGGAAGTCCTTTACGATAATATAAATATTTTAGAAAACTGATGAATTTTAAAGCTGAGTGCTGAACAGTTGATGCTTTTGAACTGTGGTGTTGGAGAAGACTCTTGAGAGTCCCTTGGACTGCAAGGAGATCCAACCAGTCCATCCTTAAGGAGATCAGTCCTGAGTGTTCATTGGAAGGACTGATGTTGAAGCTGAAACTCCAATACTTTGGCCACCTGATGCGAAGAGCTGACTCATTGGAAAAGACCCTGATGCTGGAAAAGACTGAAGGCAGGAGGAGAAGGGGACAACATAGGATGAGATAATTGGATGGCATCACCAACTCAATGGACATGAGTTTGGGTAAACTCTGGGAGTTGGTGATGGACAGGGAGGCCTGGCATGCTGTGGTCCATGGGGTCACAAAGAGTTGGACATGACTGAGCGACTGAACTGAACTGGAAAAATTTATGACATTTTGATTCCACTTGTTTGACTTAATGTGAATAGAATCCTAGATCTCTAATTTATATTCACTCAAAATTTTTATATTGTTCCATGTATTTTGGCATCTAGTATTACTGCTAAAAATCTAGAAAGTTTATTATCTTAGTGATTAAAAAAAAATTGAATGAGGCTTGAAACTTCTAATCCAATTCGGAGAATATGAAGAAATACTATATTGTTTAAAAAAAAAAAAAACAGGAAATGTGATCCAGTATTATTAACTAAAGTACAGATTTTGTTCAAATCTCAAAAAAAAAAAAAGCTTAGAATTATTCAGGGAAAAAATATTATATTATGTAAATAAAAGGAGACAGATGGGTTAAAGGGAGAAAAGACTATTTCCATTTTAGCTCAGCTTTGGAAATCTAGGCCAACACTGATAAAAATTGAAGAAACACAGATTGAAACCAGATCTGTCTCACCAGAGAAACTAGTGCCGCGTGAAGGCTCCCGCTCAGGCGGCTCTGGCTGGAGAAAACCACCCACCCTGGCTTCAGAGACCTTGCTCTTCTACTGGACTTTTCCAGATTTGATTTTTTTTTTTCTTAATGATTCAAGTCATCACCGATCAGACTGAATCATAAGTGATTTTTTTACGTGACATTTGGAGAATGTTTCAAAGGCAGAAAGCAGAGCCGCCGGACTCTTCCCCCTCAGCCTGTATTTCTTGGTAGATTAGCAGCATTTTAAAACCCAAACTCTCACTTGCTGACATTTTCATTAGCGCTTATTCCGTGTTCTGGCTTTTAAATTTTAATGCCTGTCTTATAAAGAAGGAGAGAGTGGAGCCTTCCTAATCAGAAATGTATTCCTTTCAATTTACCATCTTCAAAAAAGAAAAGAAAAGAAAAGAACCCCTTGTTGAATAGTCATGACCAGGATGTAAGGAGTCGTGGGGAATCACGAAACGGTGGAGACAAACACTGGCTCTGTGTATCTGAGGTGCCACTGAGTCAGACGTGCGATCCTTCTGTACACTTTCCTCCCTTGAATATGTGATAGATGTAACTCCACTGTCTTCCAGGTTTTTTTTTAATTGTGATAAAATATACATAACACAAAAGTTACAATTTTGCCCATTTTTAAGTACCCAGTTCGGTGGCATTAAATGAATTGACATTGTATGCAATCTTCACCACTTTCCACCTCCAAACTGGAACCCTGTCCTCCTTGACTAGCAACTCCCACCTCACCACCCCCAAGCCCCAGGTCATCACTGCTCTACTCTCTGTCTCTGTGTATTTGACTGTTCTAGGTATTTCATATAAATAGAGTCATACAATATTTATCCTTTTGTGTCTGGCTTATTTCACTTCGCATAATGTCTTCAAGGTTTATCCATGTTGCAGTATGTATCAGAATTTCATTCCTTTCTAAGGCTAAATAAATTCCCACTGTGTATCTACCACATTTTGTTTATTCCCTTGCCATCAGTGGGCACTGACATTCATGTCATTTTTGGACAGAGATCATTTCCCCGCTTCTTTTCCAACTGAGTTGCCTTCCTGCTGGTTAGGAAATGTTCCCTCCTCTTCAGTTTTTGGGAAAAGTCTGAGAAGAATTTGGGCTTCGCTGGTGGCTCAGATGGGAAAGAATCTGCCTGCCAGTGCAAGAACCACAGGGCACCCGGGTTCAATCCCTGGGTCGGGAAGATCCCCTGGAGAAGGGAATGGCTACCCACTCCAGTATTCCGGCCTGGAGAATCCCATGGACAGAGGAGCCTGGCTGGCTACAGTCCATGGGATTGCAAAGAGTCGGACATGACTGAGCAACTAACACTTTCACTTTCGAGAAGAATTTATGTAAGTTCTTTCAGTGTTTGGTAGAATTCACCCATGGAGCCATCTGGTCCAAGGATTTTTTTTGTCAAGGAGTTTTTGGTTCCTGGTTCAATGTTCTTACTAATTATAGGTCTATTCAGATTCTCCATTTCTTCGTGGTTCACTCTTGGTAGGTTTTGTGTTTCTAAGAATGTGTTCCCTGTATCTGTGTTAATGTGTGGGCACACAAGGGCATATAGTTGTTCATAGTGGTCTCTCATAATCTTTTTTATTTCTGTAGAGTTGGTAGTAATTCACCCACTGTTCATAGTGGTCTCTCATAATCTTTTCTATTTCTGTAGAGTTGGTAGTAATTCACCCACTTTCATTTCTGATTTCCATAGGTTGCGTCTTCTTTCTCAGTTAATCGTTTTGATTTTGTTAATTTTTCAAGAAAAACACAACTCTTGCCTTCATTGTCTTTATTGTTTTCTCTATCCTGTCAATCTCCACCCTACTGTTTCTTATTTCCTTCCTTCTGCTAGCTCTTGGTTTTTCTTCTTTTTCAAGATCCTTAAATTGTGAAGGCAGATTGTTGATTTGCGTTCTTTTTTCTTTTTTTGATGCAGCATTTACAGCCATAAATTTTCCTCATAGCACTGCTTTCATGCAATCCCCTAAGTTTTGGTATGTTGTGTTTTCATTTAAATTTGTATCTTTAAGGGACAAATACTTATAATTTCTAATTTTCTTTCTGATTTTCTCTTTGGCTCGTTGATTAAGAGTTTGTCATTGAATTTCTACAAATCTGTGAATTTCCCAGATTTCCTGCTGTTACTGATTTCCAGTTTTATCCTGTCCTAGTCAACAAAGATTCTTTGTATGATATATATGTTTTAAAATGTATTAAGACTTGATTTGTGGCCTAACATAAGGTTTGTCTTAGAAAATGTCCCATGTGAACTTGAGAAGAATGTGTATTCTGTTGTGGGTATATGATTCTGTATGGTTTCTGTTAGATCTAGTTAGGTTATGGTTCTAGTCCTCTATTTCTTTACTTATCTTCAGGTCTGGTTGTTCTATCTATTGAATTGTGTGTTCAGTTTTTATTACTTTTACCATGCAGAGCTCTGAGTTCGTTGCTGGGGCCCTGGTAGTTTTCCCTGTTCTTTCTTTCCTACAGTGGATAGTGTTCTGGGAGAGAGGGTGGGATAAACAACTTTTTTACTTGCTACATTGCAAGAAGATCAAACCAGTCAATCCTAAAGGTAATTAACCCTGAATATTCACTGATGCTGAAGCTGAAGCTCTAATACTTTGATCACCTTATTCGTACAGTTGACTCATTGGAAAAGACCCTGATGCTGGGAAAAATTGAGGGCAGGAGGAGAAGGGGACAACAAAGGATGAGATGGTTGGATGGCATCACCAACACGATGGACATGAGCCTGAGCAAACTCCAGGAGATGGTGAAGGACAGGGAGGCCTGGTGTGCTGCCGTCCATGGGGTAACAGAGAGTGGGACACGACTTAGCAACTAAACAACAATCCTCAAATACCTGTCTCCCAAAAGGCGAAGGGGAGAATGAAGGGAAAAAAAATTTCAAGGCACTCTGAGATACCCTAAAAGCCACTTCAGCCAGCAGGGGTTGCAGCAATAGCATCTGGCTCCTCCGTGCCCACAGCTCCACAGTCAGCCACCAGAACACAGAGCTTTGGCATTTGGAGGACAAGGTCCTGGCTGTCCACCCTGTATATCCTGCAAATCACGCGCAAACTGCTCCAGGAACATGGGCACAGCTTCCGGCCAGGGGGCTCAGGGCAGGGCATGGGTAGCCACCACTGCACTGAGAGCCAGCGTTGACCGAAATTAACTGTGACTTATCTCCCAAGCCTCCCCTGGAAGCTGCACGCCTTCAAATAGACTCCAGTTTCCAAAATAGTTGCATCAGACAGCTTCTGCCAGTGCCGTCGCTGTCTAGAGAGGAAGCAGATTCCTGGCACTTCCTACTCACCATCTTCTCTGCCGTTCCCAGGCTCTGCTGCTGAAGGTCTGGGGAGAGAGGGGAGGCTTTCCTGACTGCCCACACGGGTGTTTATCTCTAGATGACGGTGGCTTTACCAAGATACACCCCAATTCTGGATTCTCATTCACCGGATGGCCCTTTCAGTTATAGATTCAAGTATCTTTGAGCTTATAGATACAAAATGCTCAGGAGAATGGGTAGCTTTTATTGTATGTGTGTGAAGTGTGTTAGTTCAGTCATGTCTGACTCTTTTGTGACTCCATAAACTGTAGCCCAGGCTGCACTGTCCGCGGGGATTCCCCAGGCAAGAATACTGGAGTGAGTTGCCATGCCCTCTCCAGGGGATCTTCCCAACCCAGGGATCCACATCAAGTCTCCCACACTGCAGACAGATTTTTTAAATAATCTGAGCCACCAGGGAAGGTTTTACTCTGTGTGTGTGTGTGTGTGTGTGTGTGTATACATGTATGTGTGTGTGTGTGTGTGTGTGTGTGTGTGTGTGTGTGTATATATATATATATATATATATATATATGGTTTGTTTGTTTCATTGTTTTGCTTTTTTCTCAGAGACACTAGCTATGCATTTGCTGGATCTCCTCTTCTAATCTTTTCTTAAAAATTCTTTTTTTTACATTTCAACTGTATTTTGCTAGGAGTTTTCATTTTTATCTTTTGTATCCCTTGCTCAGTGTTGAGCAAGGTCTGTCCTCCCTTTCTGCTTCCTCCAGTTTCATCTTCATTCCTGTTAAGGTTTTATTTTCCTTCTACTTATTTTATGTGTGTGTGTGTGTTCTGCCTCTCTTGCTGTTAACTTGTTATCTCTTCCTCAAATGATTGCTTTTCTACTTTGTATAGAAATGGCCAAATTCTGAGTTTCTATTGTTTTTATTTTCATAAAAGAGGAAGACCATCATGTAAATAGCTTTTCAGAATCAGCTCATCTGAAAAATGTTTAATTTTTTAGAGGACGAGTTTCGGATTCGGCCTCCAGCTTTCATGCCTCATAACGGGAAGGCTAGAGGCAGGTGGAACACACCGTGGTGGGAAGTTGGGATTTAATCAAATTCAGGGAGCCCACCGCTGCTTTATTTTAAAGCACTTGATTGCATTTCTGCCTTGCACGTCCTGGCGTGGTGTGGCTGCCCCTGCAGAAAGCACAGATGGTGACTGTCAAATCCATGCATCAAACCCATGGCCCTCCTGGAGGCAGCTGTGTCCTCCGGCTGGCATCCTGAATGTAGCTATTTTCCAACCATTTTGAAAATTAGCCTTAAATATGCTTTAAAAAAAAAAACCCACATTTCTGGATGCACCTTCTTCTGCTCCTAACAAAGTCTCAGTTAATCAGAATGATGAAAGGGAGCCTCATCTCCATTTGAGGGGGGAAAAATTGAGTTGTGGGCCATTTATAAAAGCAGATAAAGATGTGACATCTTCATGGATGACATAATCATGATTATTTTTACAGGGAAGAGAAAATGGAGTGATTCACAGCAATTCCAGAGAGCTGAATGCTGGCCAGTGGACACAAGTGTAAGAAGACAGTTTTACTCCAGCCTAAGGAAAGTCTTCCCTGGTGGCTCAAACGGTAAAGAATCTGCCTGCAGTACAGGAGATCCGGGTTTGAGCCCTGAGTCGGGAAGATCCTCTGGAGAAGGGAATGGCTACCCCCTCCAGTATTCTTGTCTGGAGAATTCCACAGACAGCAGAGCCTGGCAGTCAACAGTCCAAGGGGTTGCAAACAGTCGGACACAACTGAGCAACTTTTACTTACTGATAGTTAGAAAAAAATTGTTAACTTAAAACAATGAGTAACATGGACATAACAAGTGCCATGTAAATAGCATCACCAACTCAATGGGCATGAGTTTGAGCAAACTCCGGGAGAGAGTGAAGGACAGGGAGACCTGGTATGCTGCAGTCTGTGGGGTCGCAGTCAGACACGACGGAACTACTGAATAGCAGCAACTGTCTATTAAAGATGAATAAAGGAAATATGTTCTAAGGTGTCTGAGGGACACCAGAGATCTTTTCTGAGGGCCTCTTTTCCACTAAGCAGTAAACAAGGTGGATACGGGTGCCACCTGCACACATCTCCGATCTCGGGCTGGAGAAGGAGTCAGGCAGGTACCCAGCATGGCCTGGAGAGGACTTCGGGCACAGGGACCCAGGTTCCTATGGCATCTGGAACCCGGGCGCCTGGGCTGGACAATTCCCACCCTGATCCCCACTGCTGCATTGAGATCAGACTCTGCTGATTTCATCCGGAGCCATGGTTCATTACAGCCCCCGACTCACACATTTCCTCATTCACTTACCTTTACTAACAGGTTAGAATCTAGAGCTTCTGAGTACAAAAGCATATATATTTCTAAATTGCCCAATAAAAGCTTTATTCAGTTAGAAGTGTATGTTCAGTTTTTTCATTTGTCGCAAATTCCATTCTTGTGCTCTCTGAATAAAACCGTTGGAGGAGAAAATAGTATTTATTCAAGTTGTGTCCTTGAAGGAAATAATAGCTGTCCTCACAACTCCCCTTTTTCATTACTTTTACTACCCAGGTTGAAATAAGCATAGGAGCTGTATAATGATGGCGATGATTATAATGCATAATTCTGTGAAGTTTTTGTTTGAAGGATCTCTCAGTGAAACTGTCTGGTGAGCAACACATGACTTGAGTTCATTTCTGTTTTCTTAGGATTAGGCATTATCAGGATGCAGAATGTATAATTACCCTCTAGGTTGAACTGATGTCTATCTCAGATGAAATGATGTTTCGTCAGGAGGCAATGTGAGGTCCAGATAGGTTAGGTAACATGCCTAAGGTCACACAGCTTGACTCCGGCATAGCTGGGATTGGAACCCAGATCTCTCTGACTCTAAAATCCGTGCCTACTCTTTCCACGGTAGTATGCTTCAGGCAAAATAAAATAATTGCTGAAGACATACACACTGCTGTGGTAAAACAGGAAGGGGTTCTTTATTACAGCAAGGAAGGATCCATGGATCCATGGATCATGCTACAGGGCCTCCATTGCAGGGAAATGAGTGGGGCGGATACATGGTGGATCAGCTCCTTCTCCCTCTAAAATGCAGCATTTCCATGCGAGGTCTCTGTCCTATTCCAGGAATGGTCTGTGGCTTGTATTGTTCATGGCTTCTACCTTAGTTCCTTTTTATTTAATTGTTGTTCAGTTGCTCAGTCGTGTCCAGCACTATAATTCTAAAACATCAGTTCTTCAGATCAAAGCCTTCCTTATGGTCCAGCTCTCACATCCATACCCTACACGTTGATCAATTCACTGCACCATTATTTACTGAGCTCCTAAGAGGTGCCAGGCACAGTGGAAAAACACAGGGCGCCGCCTTCAGAGAGAATCAGGCTTCTCGTTTGGAAAGTTCCTGGGGTTATAGCCAGCCTGCGTGACTTTTAAGTCTTTGCTTCTCAAAGTCTGATCCTGAGAACCGTCACAGGAGCATCACCAGAGAGCTTGTAGTAATGACAGAACCTCAGTTCCCCACCACCCATTCTATCAATACATGAGCAAAACCCCCAGGAGACCCAGCACAGCAGAGCCTGAGAAGCTCTGCTCTGAGACTGAGAGTCAAGTCAGGGTAGGGGCCTGAGTTGGTTGGGTGGATCGTATGTTTACTTACAGTGGTTGTGGTTGTATACCTGTGGGTTTAAATTGTCCTTCACATGGCAAACTCTCTTTGAGGGATTGTTAACGTAAGCGACACTCCCTGGTACTGGAGAGCACCACTAAGTTACAAGTAAGCAAATAGAGATTTATCTCTCTTGTTCGAAAAATGACAACTTTCCAGACACTGCTCATGTTTCCTTCTGCAAATATTTATCCAGTTACCCTTGCATTCAGGGGATTTGTGCTCACTCAGACGTTGTGAATTGGTATTTGCAGGCTTGGCCAAGCACCTGCTTGTGTGGCCAGCAAGGGTTTTCATAAATGTTTAATCCTTTGTGAGCATTTAAAAACCGAGAGATTTTCATGTAAAAATGCAGACTTCTGGCTTCTCTTGAAAATCAGGCAGCCCCACCTTCCTGATGACACAACAGGCTGGCTCTGGGGGTCCCCTCCAGTTTACCCACCCCCACCCACTCCGCCAGCCTTCTGGACTGGAGGCCCCAGAGCTGACCCTGCCTCCTGGAATAGCCACCTTTTAGTCACCTTCAGAGTCTCCGTTCAGAAGCAGCCCCCACAGGAGGAGAGAAGAGGGCAGCACTGGTGGTGAGGATGGATATATGGCTCCAGGCTTGTGATCCTCAGCCCTGGTGCAGGAGTTCATAAAGGCATCAGTGCCCACTCCCATCGACACCCCAGAAAGTCTGATTTAACTGGTTTGGGCATCACCAGATTTAAAAATCTCCACTGGTGATTCTAATCTGGCTTGAGAACTACTAGCTGAGCCCATCTATCAATACATTACTTGCAAAAAAAACCTGAATTATGCCAAAGTGAGGAATAAAACGTGCATACATATGTGTGTATGTGGATACATGGCCTTCCCAGGCGGCTCAAGTGGTAAAGAATCCTCCTGCAATGCAGGAAATGCAGGTTCCATCCCTCCGTCAGGAAGATCTCTTGGAGAAGGAAATAGCAATCTACTCCAATATTCTTGCCTGGAGAATCCCATGGACAGAGGAGCCTGACAGGCTACAATCTGTGAGGTTGCAAAGAGTCAGACACGACTGCACACACACACACACACACACACACACACACGCACACGCACACATAAATTGACAGAATTTACACTGAAGCCTCATTTCTCTGGACGCTGGTGATCCAAGATGTTTTATCTAATGACCGACCATCTACTTTCCTATAGAACGAGTCAGCCAAGCAGATGAGTACTGTAAGCAAGATGGCTTTAAACTGCGTTATAGAAACTAGACTTTTTTTTTTTTAGGATTTAAATTCAAATCCTGCCTTGAGCTAAATATAATTTACATTCTCGATTACAAAAACGAGAATTTGCAGGGTACCAGACAGAATTGTGAGTAGATCAGCCAGGGCCCCTCTGACAATCGCTTTTACCGTAGAATTGCTTTTACTGCCTTGTCTATTATCACATAGCCTAAAATTCTATTAGTACTTTAATTGCTTTAGAACAATGTTTATTATTGTTGGAATTCAGCTGTTCATGCCACAGAAATCTCCATCTGAGGGACATCATTAGAGGATGACTTCCTGTAACACCGCAGCTTTAGTGGGACCCGTCCCCTCACCCCAACCCTGATCCTGCTCAGGTCCTCAGATTTGCAGATTTGTGCTGCAGCACTCCGGCAATTGAAGTGCCTGCCTTTTCCGGCAGAGCCTTTTGATGAGGGAGTCTGACAATCGCCAGAGTAATTCATGCGATGGCTTTATGCAAGAAATTTCATTATTTCTAATAGCTGATGGTGGTTTAATATTTTAATGTAATTATGCTTAATTATATATTGTAATAACGCATTGATCAGGCTTTGGATCTGGGTCTAAGTAAAATACAGCTTGTGGAAAATTTTCCTCCAGTTTTTTTTTTTTCCTCTAAAAAGGAATTAAGTCCTGAAGTGAAACTGGATGCAAATCCGACAAGCAATCTCTTGCCAGAGAAAATATTGGCATAATATATTTGAATGGCCTAGTTTATCAGCTCCCTTGGCTAAATCCCCAAAGCATACACTGTTTGAGAATTATTTCGGAGCTGCTGTTCCTCACCCTTGCGCTAACCTACTTTGGGTCATTTCTGTTTTGTTTTATGAGCTTTTACCAACCGGCCTTCTGCGTGTGGGAGACACATGTCATTTACTGTGATGGTGATTAAAATGGGGGAGAAGGGCTTGGAACTAATGGCAAGATAAGACTGCGGTCTCACTGGTCTGTGCTGCCCACTGTGGCCGGACACACCAGCTGGACGCAGACAGCAAGAGCTGACATACAGCCCCCCAGTGTAGGGGCTGCGCGGACTCTTCCCCACCCCACATCCCCACCAAGGCATCTCCCTTGTGACGGCCCCCAAGGTGTGGGGCCTGGGGCCACAGCCATCCAGACTCGGGCCTCAGCGAAGTCCCCAGAAACAGAAGGGCCAGCCCACCCAGTCTTGAAAGGAGAGGAAGGGAAGGGAAGGGGAGAGGAAGGTAGAAAAGAGACCCCAAAAAGGAGCAGTGCCTCACATCCACACAGTCCTACCCCATCGAAGGAACCCCGTTCCCATGAGAATCCTGCCTTGTTGCTGACTCACGCCGTCTTCCAGCGGAGAAACCTGAGGCTCTGGAAGTGGGACGCATGGACGCGGCGCACACGGGCATGCACGGGGCAGCCTGTCGCCGAGTCCGGGGCTCTGCCCCCACGTCACAGCAGCCTGGCTGCACCCGCAGGCAGCTCCTCACAGGGGACGGTGCTCCCTGGCTCAGAACTGTTCATTCTGCGCTTAGCAGAGTTTAACACTGCCTGTTTTGAAATCTTTCCTCAAGAGCACATTGTGAAGTTTAGAAAAAGGAAACAACAGGGAAAAAAAAAAACAAAACCTTTCCACCACCAGAGGAGAGAAGGCAGAGGAAACCTCCCAGCAGAGGCTCCCAGGGAAGGTTTATTAAAGGTCACCTCGTTTGTGACGGATGAGATGGTTAGATGGCATCACTGACTCAGTGGTCATGAATCTGAGCAAACTTCGGGAGATAGTGAAGGACAAAGAAGCCTGGTGTGCTGCGGTCCGTGAAGTTGGCAAAGAGTTGGACACAACTTAGTGACTGAACCACCGACCACAACCTCTATGGCGCTGCCAGAGAGCACAACCCGTAAACCTCGTGGAGATGAGAAACATCACGAGGTCTATGGGAAGAGGGGTGGTGGGGGGCAGAGTCTGGGAATGGCTTTGATCCCACCTCTGTGCTTTGCTGGTCCTGGGACTGGGGACTGGAGCCAGGTCACTAGGTACCCACACATCTGGAGCCCCAGCATCCCCTGGGGTGGGGCTCAACCACTTATCCTGTTAGCTGCACTTCTGGCAGGCGGGACAGGGGGGTATCCTGCAGGTGAAAGGTGTTCTTGTTTCTATGCCTTTACCAGTCCAACATCCGAACACATATGCACTCCATCATGTTCAAGTCTTTGCAACCCCGAGAACTGTAGCCCGCCAGGCTCCTCTGCCATGGGATTCTCCCATGGGCAAGAATAGTGGCGTGGCTTGTCATGTCCTTCTCCAGGGGATCTTCCCCACCCAGGGATCGAACCCGGGTCTCATATCTCCTACATTGGCAGACAGGTTCTTTACCACTAGCGCCACCTGGGAAGCCCCTTCCATGGTCCGAATGGAGCAGGTCAAAGCCTGCATCTCCTTCGGCCTCTCACTTTGTTCTCATGGGCCCCAGCTGCCCCACCAACACCACCTCTGTGAATTGACTGCTGTCTCTGACCGGGTCACTCTTACTCGCCAGACCTAAGCCAGGATGGCATGATCGCACCTAGGCTGCTGGCTGGCCCCACGTACGGCGGGCACATTCAGAGTCACTCTGACACTGCGTTCTTCTCGGACCCTCAGCTGCAACCATCCCCCAACACTGACTGCAGAATCTGCCTTTTTACTTGGACTGTCTCCTGAAATACATCTGCAGTGCCCTCTCCCTGCCCCCCATAAGCCCCTTACTACAAATCTCCTCTCTCTTCTGTGTCCTTCACCCTGATCTCGTGTGCTCTGACCTTGACCCCATAGATGTCACACCTCAAGGCCCAACTCCTACCTCCCAGGCAGGTGAGTAACTTCCTCCCCGTGGATTCTTCCTAAATATTCATTTCCAGACCAGTCTTTGCCTGTGTGTTGATAATATTCCTCGATTCCTTAAATGCCCATCGGTCCCTTCATAAGGCTGTGTAATGTCAAGACCAAGGGCACAGACCGGGAGGCCAGACAGCCCAGCAGCAGGTCCTGACTTTGCCACTTTCTAGAAGGTTCTTGGGCAAATTCCATTCCCTCTTTGTGCCTTAAAACAGTGCCTGACACCTAGTGCTATGTGAGAGCTAGGCCTTGTGGGGTGGGGTCAGCTTGGGAGGCAAAGGGGAAGAAGGCTGAATTGTAGCAGTTTTGAGCAGGAAAAGCTGAGCGTTTCACCTAGTATTGGATAGAACATTCTTTGCCTGCATTTCCCCTCCAGGGCTGTTTCAGGTCTGTCTGGATCTCTCTCTGGACCCATCTCTGCACCCCCCACGCCCCCACCCCCGCCCCCGCTACCCTGTGCTGCCGGTCACATTACTGCCTTTGGTTCAGTTCGTTATGCTTTTCCTTTTTGTCTTCCTCGTCCACCCAGCTCTCTCATTAGAACTTGTGGGAAAGAGCTTTTTACTTACATTTCAGAGCAGTATATAAATAGCCTGCTTAGTTTCAGCCAGCAGGTAAAAGCTTTTGTCAAATCATTCCTCCTCCCCGGGTCACTGTTTTCTGGGGCTCCCAGGAAGGAAAAGTTGAGAGTTACATGTTTTTCTAATCATTAAGGAAGCACAACTTGCGGCCCAAGCGGCAGTGTTCCATTTCCCTACCTATAATTGACCGATATGATTTGGACCACTCATCAACACCTGTAACATTTTTTCTTCTGAGAAAAATTCTCCTAAAGACTCTTAGATTATGACATAAGATTCAAGAAAACCAAAGTTCAAAAATAACTGAGAAACAAGGCTCAGATTCACTCCATGCAAATTACTTCAGCACATCATTTCTTCACCGAGAAAGAAATGAGAGCGTAAGCAAAAATAGCCAGTGTTTGAAAGAATAACCTGGACAGATGAGGGATCGGGGCGGGAGGGGGGGTCCCCGGAATTCCCCACTCCTGTTCAAAGTCTGAAGCAGAATGGCATTTCCCCCATATAGTTACGTGGGGGATATCTGGCATTGTTACAGTTACATAATTAAATACATTAAACATTTTCTTAGGGCTCCCTGGTAGTTCAGTGGTAAGGAACCCACTTGCCGATGCCAGAGACTCAGGTTCAATCCCTGGGTCAGGAAGATCCCCTGAAGCAGGACGGCATGGCAACCCACTCCAGTATTCTTGCCTGAAGAATCCCATGGACAGAGGAGCCTGGGGTAACAAAGAGTCGGACCTGACTTAGCAACTAAACCACAGAAACTACTTCCTTCCCTAACTCATTAACATTGATCCTGCAACTGAAAAATCCATCAGCCTCAGTCCTTCAGACATAACCTCATTCTCGGGACTCCCACAGGATCTTCAGTGGAAGGCAGCCTTTCCAAAAAAAATCATAAATCCTGGTCGCAGTTACTTTCAACAGAGGTGAAAGCAGGGTTTTGTGTACAAGTGTCATTTACTTGAGAAAGGGACTTATCTGGTCATCACAGGGTCCCCTTTGCATCGGAAATGAGGCTCCATTTACAACAGACTGTCTCCCTGCTGTATGAGTGACTCAGGGCTCCCTGAACAGGGACCCACCAGGGTTTATTATTTCCATGCCCACGCTGAAGTAGCGACCCAAGGAAATTGCCATCTCTCTGCTGAGGTGATGAAGCCCTGGCACATGTCCTCAGGTGCCCGTTGTTACTAGAATGTCTGATAGGGGCGGGGGGGGGGGTGGTGCTCACCAGGTGGCACTAGTGGTAAAGAAACTGCCTGCCAATGCAGGAGACATAAGAGATGTGGGTTCGATCCCTGGGTCTGGAAGATCCCTTGGAGGAGGACATGGCAACCCACTCCAGTATTCTTGCCTGGAAAATCCCACAGACAGAGGAGCCTGGTGGTCTACAGTCCATGGAGTTGCAAAGAGTCAGACATGACTGAAGCAACCTAGCACGCATGCACTAATATGGTAGGTTTGGAATACTTGCTTAGAAGTTACCTGGACATAGTTCCTTAGTAGGTATTTTTACTAGTACTTATAAAATATGTAATTTTTAAATCGTGTATCTTATAATCATATAAATGGGAAACAATAGTCAATTAATTAATTCCAGAAAAAATCATGCCATCTCTTATCCCACCACATAGGCACGTGATAGATGTCAGAGCTTCCATCCAATCTCTTGTAATCTTGGAAATTAGGGAGATTGTCATTTGTGTACGATATCATGAATGTGTAAAATTAGCATCTAGGTCAAAATGTGAGAGTGTGAAAATGTTAGTTGCTCAGTCGTGTCCGACTTCCTGCGACACGATAGCCCGCCCGGCTCCTCTGTCCGTGGGATTCTCCAGGCAAGGATACTGGAGTGGATTGCCATGTCCTCCTTCAGGGGATCTTCCTGACCCAGGGATCGAACCTGTGTCTCATTTTGTCTCCTGCATTGGCGAGTGGGTTCTTTACCACCAGCACCACCTGAGCTCTGCTCAACCTTCAGGAAATCCAGCCTCCACCTTCCCCCAAACAAACAGATTCATTTAGTGGGGACACAGACCTAAGAGCACAATGTGCTCAAGTGCGCGGCACCACGCTGGCCCCCTCCCTGCCTTGAGTGGTGAGCTCAAGGCCATCCTGCCACTTGAACTGCATCCCCGTCCTCCTGGGTGGGAGCCGTGGGCAGCAGCTGACGGAAGAGTCTAGTGCTGTTCAGCAGAGCTGCCAACCACACCTTGGGTTCATTTCCAAGTGGCTGCTCAGTGCCCAAGGCAATCTGCTTCCCAAATGAACATGTGGAAAATTTCCTTTTTAGGAGTCCAGTGAGGTTTGGTGTTTTTTTGTTTTGTTTTGTTTTGCTTTGTTGCATTTCAGAGGCCTTCAGGAATGTGATCACTGCCACTGGACATCTTTGTTCCTCCAAAACATGAGCCTCACTCCTGGTGTCTTTTCAGAATCCTGACATCTTGGAAACCACACGTGATTGGTTCATCCAGGGCATGGGTTTGAGACATATGTGATGTGTTTTTTAAGCCTGCGGCATTTCAGTGAAAGCAACCGGCTGATGGATACGGCAGTTCTTTTCCAGAATAAAGCCAGGCTTTGGCTCAGGTCTTAATCCCTAAGAGCACAGAGCTTTTAACTCCTGGTTTCCCAGAAGAGCCCTGGCGATTCTGCACGTCCGGAACTGCAGACCTCTGTTCTGTGACGCTTCTTCCCTCGCTTTCCAGGGCTTGTTTTGTATACGCTCCTGTCCAACTTGACGACTTCATTAAGGAACATTCACACTTGTAAACCTACTGGCTTTGCGAAGAAGACGTGAAGTTTCAGCCTTACACACTGCTGGCTGAACGACTCGGAGGAGATAACCTATTTACATACTAAAAAGGTCAGTGTCGGACAGTTCGCATCTAGAAATGAATTCGCCTCTGCCGACAACTGGAGCAGAAGAATTTGGGAGAGGGCCGCAATTTTGCTATCTCTCTATATAGAGAGCACACGGGAGTAAAGATGCAGGATGTCTGTGCGCGGTGGTCAGGCAGAGATGGGCATGTGGACAGGCTCCCTTTCCGATCACTAACCAGTAGGTGACTGTGAGCGTGTAGACTGTGAGTGTTGCAGGGCAACCTCACCTACTAACAACTGTAATTAATTTGAGATGGAAATATATGCCTTATAGGGTTTTCCCGGTGACTCAGCAGTAAAGACTCTGCCTGCAGTGCAGAAGCCGAAGGAGACCTGGGTTTGATCCCTGGGTCAAGAAGATTCCCTTGGAGGAGGACATGGCAACCCACTCCAGAATTCTTGCCTGGAGAATCCCCTGGACAGAGGAGCCTGGCCGGCTACAGTCTATAGTGAAGACACGAAAGAATCAGACTCGATTGAGCCCTGCTTACTTACCCTGTCTACACATTAGTAAAGGTAGACTTTGAGAGGGCCAAAGACAGTTCCTTTTGTGGTCTTCCCTTTCAGAGCCTTTCAAAATATCAACAGCTTTACTTGGCTAATGCATGTTGAAAGAATCTTAAAAGACATCACTATAAAGTCCAGAGTTTTCTCTGAAATCTCTGTAGTGATTTTGTCCTTGCCTGTTTGTATATTCAAAGCAAAATAATGAGGGAATTGAGATCTGTGCGTGCTAACTTGCTTCGGTCCTGTCAGACTCTTTGCAGCACCCCCATGGATTATAGCCTGCCAGGCTCCTCTGTCCACGAGATTCTCCAGGCAAAAATACTGGAGTGGCTTGCCATGTCCTACCTCCAGAGGATCTTCCCCACCCAGGGATGAAGCTCACATCTCTTATGTCTCCTGCATTGGCAGGTGGGTTCTTAACCACTGGGGCCACATGGGAAGCCCATTGACATCCATAGCTCCATATAAATGTCTGGCTATAATAGAAGAGTAAAGTCCCTTTTGAAGGTGGAAAAGGCTGTTCAGAAAGGCTGGGGAGAAGTGTGGGCGGAAGAGGACTCTGACTCCTTGGTGAGAGCAGCCGGCGCCCTTGCAGCCTTAGGGCCAAGGCCACTCAGAGCTCTGGTCCCGAGGGAGCACCCCATTCGGAGGGTCTGGCTGGGGCTCCGCTCTCAGCTGCAGCCTGTTCCCTGAGTCCCCTGAGGTCGTCGTGCCTGCAGGACTTACAGCAGCAGCTGGCACCCAGGTGTTCCCCCGGGATCCTGAGCTACATCCCACACCCGATGCCACCCCACCGGGGGACCCTGGGAGCCAGACGTGGACCCGGGCCCATGGTGATGAAGGCGGCGGCTTCCAGGAGGGAAGCGGGCTTTGTGTGCTGCGCATCCAGGCGGCCAGGGTGCGGTCCACTTAGGGCTGCATCCACCAAGGCTCTGCACCTTCCCTGCCTCCCGACTAAGGGAGAGAGGCCGGTATAGGCACAGACCAGCTCCTCCTTGCCATCAGCGGGTCACAGAGATTATTCGAAACTGCTTAGCAAACGGCCATGTTCTCGGGCCTTCACAACGTCTGATTCTCATGACTGTGGTTTTGAAATAGAGCGGCAGCAATGTGGCTGTGTTGGGGAGGGTGATGCCTGGGCAGTGATGCCGTCTGTCCAGGGTTCCACTGGGTCAGCCCTCGGCGGGGAGGGGCTATGAGGATGCCCCAGGAGGCCACCTTTCTCGCCCCTTTACATCTCTTGCAGGGCGCTTGGCCACACAGATGCCCCAGGCGCTGCACCAGCCTGTCTTCACATCGTCCTTGTTGGCCCAGCCTTTCCAGGACCCTCCCCTGGGCCAGCTTGGCTGACGTGCAGGCCTGCAAGGTGGCCGGATAGGCACTGGAGGAGGTTGAGAGGCCGCTCGGGGTGGGGGTGGTGGACCTGCACACAGCCAGGTTTCCCTTAGTTGCAGAGTCCTCGTGTCAAATTCCAGGTCCACACCTGAGGGAGAAGCAGACCTGGCCTGAGGAAGCTCGTGAAGCCCCTGGGTGGGCCCTGCATGCCCCTCACCCCCAGCCTTCTCCAATGCCGGCTCTACCGCCTGTCCCCCAGGGTGGTGGGATTGAGGCTTCAGCCCCGCATCACAGGTTTCCTGTGAGGAGACATGTACCGTGTGAGCCCTCAGGCATGTGCCCTAGAGCCCCTGGTGAGCCCCCCATGCACTGTGCCCGAGGGGGTCCCTCTGCCCTGTGTCCACCTGCAGCCACAGGTGAGCCGGTCAGCCTCAGGTTTATTTGTAAACTAGGTCACCACGTGGTGAAAGACGCTGGACAGAGGGGAAAATGGATTCAGTTCAGTTCAGTCGCTCAGTCATGTCCGACTCTTTGCGACCCCATGGACTGCAGCACGCCAGGTTTCCCTGTCCATCACCCACTACCCAGAGCTTACTCAAACTCATGTCCATCAGGTCAGTGATGCCATCCAACCATCTCATCCTCTCTCATCCTCTTCTCCTCCCACCTTCAATCTTTCCCAGCATCAGGGTCTTTGCAAATGAGTCAGTTCTTCGCATCAAGTAGCCAAAGTATTGGCGTTTCAGCTTCAGTATCAGTCCTTCCAATGAATATTCAGGACTGATTTCCTTTAGGATGGACTGGTTGGATCTCCTTGCAGTCCAAGGAAACATTTCATGCAAAGATGGGCACAATAAAGGACAAAAATGGTATGGACCAAGCAGAAGATATTAAGAAGAGGTGGCAAGAATACACAGAAGAACTATACAAAAAAGATCTCCATGACCCAGATAACCATGATGGTGTGATACTCACCTAGAGCCAGACATCCTGGAATGTGAAGTCAAATGGGCCTTACGAAGCATCACTATGAACAAAGCTAGTGGAGGTGATGGAATTCCAGTTGAGCTATTTCAAATCCTGAAAGATGATGCTGTGAAAGTGCTGCACTCAATATGCTAGCAAATTTGGAAAATGAATTAGATTTTAATATAAACATGTCCAACAGCATTGTCAATGCTCACTCAGCTGACCCTGAACCCTGAGAGGTGAGTGGACACTTCACTTCACTCCCTGGGCCTGTATCCCAGAGCCTCTCACTAAGCCCAGCACTGAGTAGATCTCCCAGTAAGCATTTGTTGAATGTATGCTGAACAGCAAGGGCATTTGAGCTGGATTTTGAAACAAAAGTGGGCTATGTCCAAGCAGAGAAAAGAAGAAACGCCGTGCATGGGAGGAAACCAGAAGTGGAGGGGACACCGAAGACAGTGAACTGCATTCACACAATCGGGAGGCGCGTATGCTTGTTTGCCCATTTTACAGACAGGGAAGTAGAGGCACCAGAGACCGAGGAACCTCTTAAGGTCACACAGTCAGAGCCGCATCCTGAGTTGATGTCTCACCCCCAAGCACACTGCCCACTGGGCTTCAGGAATCTGGGCCTGGGATGGGGAAAGGGCCAAGCCTGGGCCGAGCATGCAGGCCAATCACGCAGTATCCATGTCTTAGGCCAAAAGTCCTATTGTGAAGCTGGTGCTTCAGGGAGGTGCAAACAGCGAAGACATGCTAGGAGATGAGCATGAGAAGGGGCCGGGCTGGGTTCGGAGGGTGGAGCCACCCCACAGGAACTAGACGGGACACAGGATGAAAAGGTGAGATGAGACAGGCTGATTCCTTTTATAGCCTCTGCTTCACGGCCTGGCACTTAATTAGGATAATGACGTGTCAGCGACGCAGCCCACAGTCTTCATCGGGAAGAATGGGAAAGCAGTGGCGTCGTCAAAAAATGGAACTTTGGGGACAGGATCCAGTTTGAGGGCTGGAGGATAAGATGATGAATTTATTGTGGGACCTTCTGAGTTCAGGTCCCCGCAGGTGACACCAAGGGCAGAAATATCAGATGGGGCCTCACCAGGCATGACTCCCAGAGAGCATGGCCAAGAATGGAGGCCAGTGGGTCCATGACTAGGAAGCATAGGAAGTGGGGAAGGCAGAGGCCGGCAGTGAGAGTCCAGGTCACAGGGTTCCCGCTGGGGCTGTGGGATTGGGCTGCAGGGGATTTGGGAAAACTCCATGTGTATGTGTGCGTGTGTGTGTGTGTTAGTTGCTCAGTCGTGTCTGACTCTTTGTGACCCCATGCTCTGTCCATAGAATTCTCTAGGCAAGGACACTGGAATGGGTTGCCATATGCGTGTATCTTTTTCCCTTAAGAGGAAGGCCACAGCTTTTGTTAACTTCTGGAGGGTGGGAGGAGCATTATCCCAGAGCAGGAATCACTCTTATGGAATATCAGAATGCTTAGAATTTAGAATTCTAATTTCAGAACATTAGAGTTTCTTTAGGAAATTTGTGTTTGGCGGGGGTGGGGGCAGGGGTGGGGGCGGGCGTGGAGAGGGTTCTGATCTGATAAGTTTCAAGTCTGACACTGAACCAAGTGGAGTTTGAGGGGTGATTAAAGGAAAGTAGCTGGCCCAGCACAAGTCTCCCCAGGCTGGGGCACGTCTCAGAAGGGAGATGGTGAGGGAGGCCCAAAGATGCCATGGAAAATGATCAGGAAGCCCGAGTCACAGTTCTGAGCTCTCTGTAATGGGTACACGAGGCATCCCAGCCTTTCATTGCTGGAAGAGGTCTTGTACATTTTCTAGATTAACGACACAGCAGGCATTGGAGAGGCCTCTGTGACTGTGGCCACCCTCAGGGTTGCATCTCAGAGACAACAGCCCACGATATTCCCTAACGTTGACATACCTTTGACTTGCTAACTACCATTGGATGCCCCTGAGGACAAGGACCGCATCCTAAATTTCCCTCTGAATTCTCACTCTGTAGCACATTTTCTGGCACCAAAATTGGTCTCCAAGAAGAGTCTTTGGAGGTTCAAAGTGTGGGTGCTGTGATGGTTCTGTTTGTATAGTTGAAAACGAGGCGGCTCCCTAGGGGGCATCTTAGTCTCATCCACTGAGGCCACAGTCTGTTCTGTGAGCATGCATGCTCAGCTGCTCAGTCATGTCCGACTCTTTGCGACCCCTTGGACTCCTCTGTCCATGAAATTTCCCAGGCAAGTACACTCGAGTGGGTTGTCACGCCCTCCTCCAGGGAATCTTCCCTACCCAGGGACTGAACCTGCATCTCCGGCATTGGCAGGTGGATTCTTTACCACTGAGCCACCTGGGAAGCCCATGTCTGCATTAGGAGTGGCGCGTGAGGAAGTGAGGACTTGAGGAGCTGAGCGGGCTGGGGGAGCGCTATTCCTCTGCTGTTTGTTCCCATGGGGCAGAGACTGGAGCAGGGCTCAGTGGCCAGGGACAGGGTGTGTGGAAGATGACTGGTGGGTCCTCGTGTTAAGCGCCATCTGGGGAGACTTAAGGCAGGTTGTTGTCTCTGGCCAGAGATGCAACACAGGACAGTCGCTCTTGTTTGCTTTCCTGGCCAGAAGGAGGCCTCCACTCCAAGCTCTGTTACCTGCCTGGGTCTTTGGCACCTCACCCGGAGGTGGGGGCTGGCTTTGAGCTCCTTTCCTGTTTCTCTGGCTCTGTCTGCCAGAGCAGATTCTTTCAGAGCACAGGCAGGCCATGAAGTCAATGCAATGGTTCTAAACAGAGAGATGAGACCGGAAGACAGCTCATCATCCCATCGCAGAGGTTACTGTTTTGTGAAACCTTCGTTAGGAATGTGGGGGTGAGCACACGTGCAAGGGGTAGTCCCTGAGGAGCATATTTCTTACTCTAGTCGTGGAAGTGTTCTATAGATGGGTGCAAACATTTAAGAGTAGGGGCTAAATTAGCCATATCTTTTCACATCTTTATAGCAAGTGTCTTGCCAGAGCAGCTGTGAGACAGATGTGCAAGTGCGGGGGTGAATTAGGAGGGGAATTTTCTGCAGCCCCTCCTGCCAGGTGTCCGTGGGCACAGGCAGGCAGGTGTGATGTGTACACTCATCACAGGGTGCCACTCGGGGATGCCCGGTGTCTATAAGGTCACTTTTATTTCTTACATTCAAAAATGCCTTTTAAAGCAGCATGTGTAAATCTCCCCGGCCTCACCCAAGGGCTCCCTACATGTCCATTAGCTCTGAAAGATGGTGATCACTTCCACACAATCTTTGCACAGGAGGAAGTGTTGAGAAAAAGTCAGGATGATGCTGCCTAGGCAGAGCAGCCTTATACAGTTAGGCCATGAAAAGGGGCAACTAATCAACTCCGTTGTTGACAAGAGACCTGGGCTGGAGACACAGTCCCCAGTGGACCTGGAGCCAGGACAGTCAGGCGTATGGAAGCGCTGGCTCAGCAAGATGGAAACATGGGCATCAAGAGACATTTAAGGGAGCAGCAGCCCCACTGAAGGAAACAGGCCCGCTGGTCTGCACGAGGTTGCCTGGGAGGAAGTCAGGTGGGGCAAAGGGCCCAGCTCAGAGCCTGCACAAAGTCATCATTCCTAGTCTTTCCAAACTCTGTGTCATCCCCAGAACCCACTGACTCGGTGTCCTTCCAGAGCAAAACCAGGGTGTCTACATGTGATGCCACACCCCGAGAACTCGGGGAACCAGGTATGCTGCCCCCATCAAGACCAGGGTCAAGGTCAGCCACCCTGGGCTACAACCAGACCACCATCACCTCGAGAAAGCAGCTGCATCCACACAGCAGTCCTGGGTAGAGACAGAGGACAGGACAACAGCCTCCTTCTCTGTGGACTTGACACCATCTGACCAGTTCTCTGTGCTGACCTCAACATGAAGATGGAGACACGTGCCAAAGGGAAGCATGAAAGGGAAACCTTCCGATGCTGCTCTGCGGCCCAGTGAAATTCACCTACTGTACGCTGAGAAAATCTGTAGCAAATGGGCTTTCTCCCGAAGCTCAACATAGAATGAATTTCTTAGGGGTTAGAAATCCTGAGTAGCAATATTGAGTGATGATGCCAAATGATCCAAGCTTTTGCATATTTTTAAATTCTAGTCAGAAAAGTCTGTCTCATTAGATTTCGTTGAACTTATTCTTTACTTTGGAAAAAGGTAGGTTGAGTAGCATCAGAATCTCTGTCCAGAAAGACAGAGAATTTCAGACCCAAGAAAGACAGGAAAGAGAGTGTGAGGCTGTGCAGGCTGGGCCACCTGCCCGCAGTGCGGCTCTGTTTACTCTTTGCTTTAGCACATCATTTATACCCATTTAAAAACCCAATCTACCTCTGACATGGACAGTGATTTCTTGGCTTGTGGTACTAAGAAGAGGGAATGTGATCCTTTTCTTTAATTTGTATTTGTTTGTCCAGAAGAGGACATTTTAACCTCTGAAAACCATCAAAGCAATACTTCAGCTCCTTTTGGAGAACAGTAGTTGCTGGCGCATGTGTTTACAAGAGACCGTCTCTGGAGCACGCCCCTGAGCCTGGGGTGAGGGCCCAGGGACCCTGGTGCTGGTGTGTCTTCCCCAGGCAGCCAGGAATTGAGACACAACCAGGGTGTGTCTTAGCTAACTCCTGGTCCCACTTTTCTATGTATATTTCCCTACTGTGGCCCCAGCCCTCGCCTGTCACACAGCGTTCCCGGGAGAGCCCTGCTTCTTCGCCACGGCTCTTACCCACTGACATCGGCAACACCTGGACTCATTTCTCGTTGTCACCGTTGTGCGTGTTGCGGGTGTTCCTGTCACTTAGCTGGCAGAAGGCAGGGATGTCACTGAACATCCTGCAGTTGGCAGGGCAGCCCACAGCAGGAAGGATCAGCCCAGCATGGGAGTAACGCTGGGGTAGGAAGGCTGTCCTTGAGCATTGTCCCTGCAGTCAGCATCAACTCCTTCAGCCCCACCCCCAGTCTATGGGCGGAGCCTCAGGATTCACCCCAAGCATCTCCTGCCTCCAGCTCTGGGCTCAGCCCCAGTGCAATGTCCAGCCCCCAGAACTCTCTGAGGGGGAGAGGCTGCAGGCTGCCCCTCAGAGACACCCAGGTCTCCTCTTCCCAGACCTCCTCTCACCCAAGGTCCCTGACCCTGACTGCACATTAGGATCAACCTGGGAGTCTAATCTGTGCCCAACTCTCAGGCAGATTCGGCACCTCTGATTTGGAATCTGCAGCATGAGCCTGGCCTGAGATGGTGTTTAAAGCTCTCCAGGTGGCTCTGCAAGCTCCGGGAGTTGGTGACGGACAGGGAGGCCTGGCTTGCTGCAGTCCATGGGGTTGCAAAGAGTTGGACGTGACTGAGTGACTGAACTGACTGATTGGGCTTCAGCTTCCTCCTCATTTTCCTGGGAATTCCCTCAGCAGAGAGTTCCCAAGTCCCTGTTGCTGGCCAGGCCCCAGGGGAGGCCCTGGAGGCTCAGGTGAGAGAGAGGGGTCTGGAAAGGGCAGGCGGGCAGCCCTCAGCTCCTGACTGTCCCTTCATTACTGATGTGTGCAGCCACTGCCCCCTGCCCTCCTGACCCTGCAGACCAGATGATAGAAGGTTCTAGAATGCCAGGGCCACACGGAGATGGAGGCTGCCATTGCACCATGGTGACTGTCATCCTACGTAGGTTGGCCTAGAACAAGAGGCCAGAAAAGACAGTAGGAGCTGGTGCCACTTCCGAGCTGGCGTGAACTAATGTGGCTGGATGGTTACTGTTTAAACCCCCAGCGTGTGAGGGATGTGAAGTGTGTTTTACTCAAACATCGAAGGACTACAACCCAAGGTGTTATTTCCGGTGAGTGTTTTGAGTCAGGCTTTTCACGTCACGCTGCAGGTGGCTGAGTTTGTGGCATCTCTGCTGGGCGGTGAGGAGCGTGCCTAGTACTTCAGGAGGGAGGTAGGGAACGGGAAAATTATATGTATCTAGCCCAGACCCAGGAGTGCTCTGCTTCCGTTTACTTAAGTGTAAATAAGAGCGGTGGGGGGGGGGGCGAGAGGAGGAGGTGCAGGCAGGAGGGGTCTCAGGGCGGCCTCTGTCTGGGCTGCTGACATGAGCTGTGCTTTGTAACTTGCAACTAGAGCTGGTGGCCTTGGCTCTGCAGCCACTCGAGGAAGGGACAGTTGGAACACATCCCTCAGTCACTCCCTGGAGTGCCCCTGAGCCCTGTACCCTGGGGTCAGGGGGGCCTGCAACAGACCTGCATCCAGGAAACGACATACACTTTTCTGCTCCAAAGTGGAAGTAGGGCCATCGGGTTTGTCCCCACCCAGCCTCTGCTCAGAGGGTCACAGAGAAGCCGCATGCTCCGTCTACAGGGCTTCCCCTTCCAGAACCAGAGGGCAGGGCATTTTGCTAATGGGTAAGCTGGGGCCTCATGAGCAAAAGTTCATCTCGTACCAGTCTGATCCCTGAGCCTCTGCCATTGATCTAGAACTCTTGAGAAAACCATGCTCGTGGACAGGGTGCAGCTCACACTCTCTGTTTCTGGGTTCAGGACACCCGTGGGGCAGGGGAGGTGCTCTCTGAGTTGTGGGTCCCAAGCCCCTCTGATCCTGCCAGGCCCTCTACCTGCAAGGAGCTCAGCATCAGGGCCATGGTCTGGAGCTGCTGCTGGGAACGTGGAAGGGGGAACCCCTACCCCCTAGCCCAGCCTCACATGAACAGGTGTCCTCTGTGTCTGCCACGTCCAGGACCTCCTTGTCCACAGTCTCCTTGAGGTCCAGCTGCTCCACTGTGGCTATTGAGACCTGCAGTCACCATGGGCAGCTTGCCTCGCTTCTCTCCTCCCTGCTCTGGAAACAGACTGATGTGAGAGGACCTGCAAGGGTTACGGTTAGTGTGTCTACAGCAGCTGGCCCAGGCTTGTCCCAGGGCAGGGGCTCCATGACTGGCACCGATGCGGAGCAGAGGGGCCCCTGCTGGAGTTCAGCAACCTGCCCACAGCCACAGCGTTGCCCTCTATGACCTGCGGCAGGTTGTGCATGCGTGCAAAGTCACTTCAATCATGTCTGATTCTTTGTGACCCTATGGACTATAGCCCACCAGGCTCCTCTGTTCATGGGATTCTTCAGCCTAGAATACTAGAGTGGGTTGCCATGCCCTCCTCCAGGGGATCTTCCTGACCCAGGGATCAAACCTGTGTCTCTTATGTCTCCTGCATTGGCAAGCAGATTCTTTACCATCTGAGCCACCAGGGAAGCCCATGGAAGCTTTTAAAACTAACACCCTATCTGGGGTCCTCGGGGACCTCTCCTTCCTCAGGGGGACACTGACACGGGGGTTGTGTTGTGAACTAAAAGGGTTAGAACCACAGGGCTGGGTTCCTGGACGGGTATTACTCCAGCAAACTCCATTCTGTCTTCTTGGTTCTGGACCCAGGACTCCTCCTGGGCCCGCCCATGTGAATAGGCAGTGTGGCTATAGGCCTGTCCACGTCCCCGAGACCGGAACTCTGAAACCATCCTGGGACTTCTAGAAGCTGGAAACACAACCTGCACAGTGGCTACCAGCCATCACGCAGTCTCAGGATAGCCAAGACATTCCAGACCATGACATGTTTTCAAATGAATGTTTACATTCATTTTGAATGTACTTCTGCTTATAATGGTGTTTGTCACAAAAAGCATTTTAAGTAAGGTTAAAGGAGAAAACACCAAGCAAACATCTGGCCAAAGATCACTTCACATTTGCTGTAAAGACTGAAAATATTTCAACTCTGTGTCTGTTTGCAGCAATCACACACATTTAATTTTACAAATGAAAACAAATCTTTCTAGGTCATCAGCTCATGTTCCCTTGCTTCACAGCCCACAAAAAGTTTCCCAAGTCATTACCTATTACACTGAGACGTGAATTTTGGTGACTGCCGGTCCCGCATCCTCGGTGACACCGTAATTTCTTTCCTTCTGCTGTTCCTGGTATGTCCGGTTGTTTGCAGTATTTCACTGCATGAATAACACCAGCGTGTCCTCACCACTCATCATGTTCATGTGAAGTATTCCTGGAGATTCACTTGGTATATTTTTAAGGCCCTTGATACAAATTCAGTCCAAAAATTTAAAAATGTAACAGCAGAAATTTAGCCTAATTTGTGTACGCTGAGTTCACATTTAACAGAATGAACACCTTTTAATGTAACTTAGCTTCAGGGTTCTGGGGAGAACTTACTGCCGAGAGCAGTTGGACTAAGATGCCGCTGTGCTCCGTGGTCCCCTGAGCTCTGCACCCCGGGGCTCCCGGCAGTGGGGGGGTTGGAGGGGGGCAAACAGATGAGAGGAGCAGGCTGTGTTTATTTGTGTGCATTTATTTACTGACAGCACATTGACGGCAGAGTCTTCCTGCTGCTAACAGACGGACATTGTCCAGGTGGATGAAGATCGAGCCGGGTCCAGCCCTGAAGGTTTAAAACTCCATCCTCGTGTTCAGGAGCTCCCAGGACCTCGCCAGGGAGGACGCCGTCTCAGGCCAGGAAGCCATCAGGGGACACTGTACCTGAGGGACCAAGGCCTTGTTCTTTCAGCAGGAACCTCAGCCGCAGGAACTTGATTTCAGTGTTTCCATGGTCATGCCCAAGTATGAACGGGACCTTATAAAGCAGCCGTGGCTTTTACTTTTGGAAGATTTGATGGCTGATCCAGCTCCAGCGACACAGAAGCCCCCAGGCCCAGCAGGACCCGGACCGTCACCACCGCAGCTCTGATGTATGATAAGAACAGACCCAAGAAGCCGACGGCATACATCTTTATCCTTGTCCCTCGCTGTCCAAGAAGCAGCTTCTCATTTTGCAAGGATGAAACTCTCTAGGGTGGGATATGAGAAACACGGTTTTCAGACACACACTGTTAATGTTTTCGTCAGCACAGCATCTGAGCTTGGCTGTGATTTGCCCTCTGGGTGCAGGAAGTCTAAGAGGCAGAGGCCTGGTGCTTTAATGACTTCATGTAAGATGTGTGTGCTTTACTCAGGAAAGTGCAGATCTTAAAAAAAAAGAAAACAAATTAGTAATAAGCACATGTTTTCATGATCCATTCATTCTTATCTAGGTTCCATGAAAAGTTTCTCAGCTGTGCCACTGGGTCTCCAGGAGCATGTCTGGGTCCCATGAGGACAGCCAGCAGGATACTTGGCAGAAACTGGGAGGACCTTCCTGAGGACCCTCCACCTGCGGTGACTTTACTGCCAGGGACCCAAGTCCTGACACAAACACCCCCATCCCCCCATCCACATCCTCACAGCTTCCACTCTGGGGGCTACCTGGGAGGCTGACATCCTGCGGGCCACCTGCCTGTCAGGAGGAGCCGTGTTCACCAGGGCCCTGGGTACCTGTCTACAGACAGAGGCTTCATCAAGGGAAGAGGTCTAGAGCTGGGTATCTAGTACTCGTTTAAACAAGTCTTTTTTTGTTATGAGTGCGTATTTGTTTTGTGTAAGTGACTATATTTGAGGCTGAACCTATGCAAAGTCAGCCTCACAGTTTTGAAAGACAAGCACCTCCTTTCTTATACCAAACAGTAAGAGCTACCCACGCCCCGTGGAATGGAGGCGCCGCTGTTTTGGTTGGGTTTGGGGGGCGATGCGGTTTGTTTTTTATTTTTGCTGGGGGGAGAGAAAAGAAATAAATAGAATCAAACCTATGGTATCCATTTGCTTCAATTAAGAGTCTTAGGGTTTAAGAAAGTCGCTTGGAGAGTTTATCAAATTTCATGTCACTGAAGAAAAGAGAACTTCTTCTCTCAGAGGTGTGCTCAGATTCGATTCTTTAGAGTCTCACTTTGTCTACATGGCCTTTTACTATATTATTGGTTGATGTGCATTTTTTCTGTTTGGTTTTTCTTTTTCAAATTGCCACATACAATTAAAATTCCTGCTTCTGCTTCATTACAATTGTAATATATTTTAAATGATAATAAACAGATGAAATGAAAACCCCCGCCTCACTGCCTTCATGAACATGATAGCCTGGAGCCTGCCCTCCCCTCATCCCCTGAAGGACCGTACAGAGTAACCCCGCACCCTCGAGCCAGCAGAGAAGTCAGCCCTTACTGAACGCTCGAGGTGTGTTTCCTCAGGGATGGTGCTAATGATTTGAGAGGTTTTTTAATTAAAAAGCATCTCAAAATGGCTTTTATGTAGGCTCCATGGAAGACAGGAGATTTCCAGTTTGTGTATTTAATACGTGTCATTTCCACAGAAGGATTGAGAACAGGACAGAAAATTCCAAGCCAGATTAGGGTTGAACTCTGTGTCCCTCTAAGACAGGACGGACACGGGGTAGCTCCTTTTGGCCTCGCTGAGTGCGCCGGCCGTCGCAGCCACTTGTGATGCAGAGTACATCATGAGAAACGCTGGACTGGAAGAAACACAAGCTGGAATCAAGATTGCTGGAGAAATATCAATCACCTCAGATATGCAGATGACACCACCCTTATGGCAGAAAGCAATGAGGAACTAAAAAGCCTCTTGATGAAAGTGAAAGAGGAGAGTGAAAAAGTTGGCTTAAAGCTCAACATTCAGAAAACGAAGATCATGGCATCCGGTCCCATCAATTCATGGGAAATAGATGGGGAAATAGTGGAAACAGTGGCAGACTTTATTTTGGGGGGCTCCAAAATCACTGTAGATGGTGACTGCAGCCATGAAATTAAAAGACGCTTACCCCTTGGAAGAAAAGTTATGACCAACCTAGACAGCATATTCAAAATCAGAGACATTACTTTGCCGACTAAGGTCCGTCTAGTCAAGGCTGTGGTTTTTCCAGTAGTCATGTATGGATGTGAGAGTTGGACTGTGAAGAAAGCCGAGCACCGAAGAATTGATGCTTTTGAACTGTGGTGTTGGAGAAGACTCTTGAGAGTCCCTTGGACTGCAAGGAGATCCAACCAGTTCATTCTGAAGGAGATCAGCCCTGGGATTTCTTTGGAGGGAATGATGATAAAGCTGAAACTCCAGTACTTTGGCCACCTCATGCGAAGAGTTGACTCATTGGAAAAGACTCTGATGCTGGGAGGGATTGAGGGCAGGAGGAGAAGGGGACGACAGAGGATGAGATGGCTGGATGGCATCACTGAGTCGATGGACGTGAGTCTGAGTGAACTCCGGGAGTTGCTGATGGACAGGGAGGCCTGGTGTGCTGCAATTCATGGGGTCGCCAAGAGTCGGATACGACTGAGCGACTGAACTGAACTGAACCGAACCGAAGACAGAACGATCAGACAGAAAGAATCTGATCCAAGCTCAACTTGAATCAAGCTGTTTTAAATTTGGTTTTGAGCATGTGCGCATGTGTGAATGTAACCGACGCAACACATGTGTAAGCTGCCGGACACCTATCAGTAGCCATTAAATAGGTCTCAGAAAAGCAACCGCAATCCATTTTCTGAACAATCCTGCAGGAATCTCCCACATATGTACTCAAATTTGCACCAAGCTTGACACCCACTCTTAGGTGGCCTATGTCGGGGGCCCAGGAGCAGGTGTGGCAGACCCTCGGATTGTCCTGGACATGAGTCCACCACGCCCAGAACCAGCTCTAGCCAGCTCCCTCCCCTGTGCCAATGGTCTCCCGAAGGGCTTGGAACTGGAATGTTAGGAGGTGAGCTCCTCTGCTCTGCCAGGAACCACCCCCTACCTTCACCACCCTTAGCTGTCAGGCAACATCCAGAAATACCCAGATACTGTGAAGGCCTCAACCGCCCTGGGTACCAGCCTCACCCTCACTCCCCTTTTCTCTTCCTGAGTCCCACCCAGAACACGAGTGAGTCGAGGACAAAGCAAACACCTGCCACCAGGGCATCAAGAGATACAGGCTTCTAGGATGTTAGAGCTCCCACAAAGGAGCCCTCATATATATTGCAATGCTGGAAATTAGATCATTAGCAAAAATCCAAAGGGGGCTGGCACTTCTGAGACCATGGTCTTTAAACATCTGTAATTTGAGGTAATTTCTGCAAAAATAAATTTTTCCTCCCTCTGGGATTAGATGCTAACCTTGTATAACCAGGAGTTTGGGATGGATATGTATGCTCTACTATATTTAAAATGGATAGCCAACAAGGACCTATTGTATAACACAAGGAACTCTGCTCAATGTTATCTAGCAGTCTGGATGGGAGGGGAGTTTTCGGGAGAATGGATGCATGTATATGTATGGCTGAGTCCCTTCGCTGTTCACCTGAAATTATTACAACATTGTTCATTAATCAGTTATGCCCCAATACAAAATAAAAAAATGTAAAAAGAAAATTGATTAATACATAATGGATGTGTTCATTTTTTTAAAAAAAAGAAATGAACTTATTTACAAAATAAATACATTCACAGGCATAGAAAACAAATTTATGGTTCCCAGAGGGGAAGAATGGGGGGAAGGGATAGTTAGGGAATTTGGGATGGACATGTACACTCTGCTATATTTAAAATGGATCACCAACAAGAACCTACTGTATATAGCACATGGAACTCTGCTCAATGTTATGTGGCAGCTTGGATGGGAAGGGAGTTTGGATACATGTAAATCCCTTCGCTGTTCACCTGAAACTATCACAACATTGTTAATTGGCTATGAAGTGAAAAAGTGAAAGTGTTAGTCACTCAGTCATGTCCAACTCTTTGCAATCCCACAGACTGCTGTAGGCCACCAGCCTCGTCGGTCCATGGCATTTTCCAGGCAAGAATACTGGAGTGGTAGCCATCCCTTTAGCCAGGGGATCTTCCCGACCTAGGGACTGAACCTGGGTCTTCTGCATTTCAGGCAGGTTCTTTAAGTTAAAAAAAAAAAAAAAAGTGACAGTGCAGGAAATTGACTCCTATTTAGGACAGGGCTCTGAGCTGAGACTGCCTACCCTGGCTGACGTTGACTCTCAGACATCCCTGGGATTCCTTGGTTGAATCACCTTGGTCTATGGAATCTCCATCTGTTGGGTGAGGGCTGGAAGCAGAGACATAGAGGGAAAAGTACTTGGGCTTTGGAGCCAGACCCGGGCTTGAATCCTGAGTCCTGTCTCTAACCAGGTACCTGCTCTGGAAACGTTTCTCAAACACCCAACACATGACCAACTTCCACACTCACTTGTTCCTTTTGAAATACTGTGTTTTGATTGCATTGCATGTTGCGCCATATCATTTTTTTTTTTTTTAAGCCGGGCATTTTTTTTTTTAAACTCTCGAGAAGAACATGTGTTTTTTTTTTTTTTTTTTTTTGGATGATCTGAAATGACATTTTTTTTTAAATTTTTAAAATCTTTAATTTTTACATGCGTTCCCAAACATGAACCCCCCCTCCCACCTCCCTCCCCATAACATCTCTCTGGGTCATCCCCATGCACCAGCCCCAAGCATGCTGTATCCTGCGTCAGACATAGACTGGCGATTCAATTCTTACATGATAGTATACATGTTAGAATGCCATATCATTTTGAAGAATATTCAGTTTGTCTTTCCAACTCCTGGGGCATAAAAATGTATTCTTGAATACGAAGTGTTCCTATGAATACATTCTTAATATTCAAGAATATATTCATCATGAATATATTTTCTTATAAATACATTCTTCTTAAAAACTGATTTCTCCTTGTAAATATATTCATGAAGAATCTATTTGTTAATAGATTTTTGAATATTCAGAATCCTTATAAATATATTCTCCCTATGAATAAACATATTAATGACTAATATATTCACAGGAAGTCTTTCTTCAAAAATACATACTGCTCTACACTGTCTCTCTCTCTCTCTCTGCCCTTCAGTTTCTAGCTGTGGCAGGAAGCTACCACAGCCCAGCTCCTTAATATACTGCTGGGAAGACAGAGTGAAACCTGATCAAATAGAATTCAAGAGGTAAACAAGTGGGCTTCCCTGGCAGTCCAGTGGATAAGAATCCACCTGACCAACATGGATGGACCTTGAGATTGTCATACTGAGTGAAGTAAGTCAGACAGAGAAGGAGAAATATCATATGACATCCCTTATATGTGGCATCTAAAAAGAAATGATACAAGTGAACTTACTTACAAAACTGAAACAGACTCACAGAGAACGAACTTATGGTTGCCAGGGGGAAGGATGAGGGGAAGAGACAGGGATCTGGGGATGAACATATACACACTGCTGTATTTATTATAGAATAGCTAAACCAACAAGGACCTACTGCACAGCATAGGGAACTGACCAATGTTATGCGGCAGCCTGGATGGGAGGGGAGTCTGGGGGAGAGTGGGTACATGTATATGTATGGCTGAGTCCATTCTCTGTTCACCTGAAATTGTCACAACGTTGTTAATCGGCTATACACCAACACAAAATAAAAAGTTTTTGTGTTTTTTTTATTTAAAGAATCTTCCTGCTGATGCAGGGGACACAGGTTTAATCCCTGGTCTGGGAAGATGCCACATGCCTCAAAGGAGCTAAGGCTGTGTGCACAACTACTAAAGCCTGTGCTGTCTAGGGCCCATGTTCTGCAACAAGAGAAACCAAGCCAGTGAGAGGCCCACACACCGCAACTGGAGAATGGCCTCCACTCATCACAACTCAAGAAAGCTGGTGCAGCAACCAAGACCCAGCAGAGCTAAATGAAGAGTAATTTTTAAAAAAATCAAACAAGTAACCGTTGATGAGCCACTTGGTGAACTGGTGCTCACACTTTGATTTCTCAGTGAGACTGCCTGCACATTCAAGTCTTTGCCTCATGTATCCCTTTAGGCAGATGACGGATGTTGAACATGGTGATCAATAAAACACAGCCCAGCCACTCCCGCCGAAAGCCCAGGGGCCCAGGCTGAGGCTAGGATGCACCAGGAGGTCCTTAAAGGCAGAGGTGAAACTTGGTGATGGGCACAGGGGGCGGCGGGCATGCAGACGCCAGGTGGACACCTTGGGCTGTCCCTCCCTCAGGACCTCAGAATTTTAGGGGCAAAGCTGCTGCATTGGATCACTGTCTGTTGATGGCGGTTGCAGGCGTGACACAGAGATGGAGAAAATGCAGGGAAAAGGGATATAGGGTTAAAAAAGAACAAGCCAAAACCACCATTTAAAAGGAAAGGCAAACTCAAAGGTTGGAGAAATGAGACTGAGTTTAAAATAGTAAGTTTTTCTCCAAATGGTTCTGGGAGTCAGGCTGAGTTGTTCTGTGCAATTTTGCCTACAGGCACCACCCATCTATTTCCCCATTTACTTCAGCTTGAAATCAGATCTTGTTCCCTTTGATTGCAGAATCCAGCATCAAGGCAAATCAATTCGTGATGTATACAAAGTAGTAAAAAATCCCAGGTCAAACTTGGAAAAATTTGAATCTAAAATTCTTAAAAAATGTTTTTAGTTTAAAATTCTTTAAAAAAAAATTTTTTTAAAGAATGTTCCCACAATGGCTTTTTCACAATCCTTGAACTGCAACTGATAGCAACTGTGTTAAACACACAGGGCCTATTTGGACACGTAGGACTTAGTGGTTTACTGTGAAATGCTGGGTCCTCAAGGGTCTTTTAGTAGGGAAAAAAAATCAAGAACTATAGGCTAGTACTAGTTTCATTTAAAAAAATAAAGAAAGAAATAGGAAGCATGTTTACAGGATCTGGTTCCCAAAGATGCATGAGTAGCTTCACCAGCTTGTGGTGAGAAGGGTCAGGTGTGAGTGGCATGTTCTTCCACTAATGCAGTTGTTTTTCTATAAACTGGTTCAGGATTTGCTCTGAAGATGCTTGCAAACACTGTGCTTCAGAGAGCAGCCCAGGTTTTATTTGTCCAAGAAGAAGCAATTCGAATTTCATTTGGCCTGGCCTCTCCAACAAAGAGAGTGAAGCCAGTCAAAAACTACTTTACCAAAGGAAGAGTAGGACTTCCTTGGTGGTCCAGTGGCTAAGACTCCACATTCCCCAATGCAGGAAGCCCAGGTTCGATCCTTAGTCAGGGAACTAGATCCTGCATGCCGCAACTAACAGTCCACATGTTTCAACGAAGACCCAGTGCAGCCAATTAAATAAATAGTTCTTTTACAAAAGAAAGTGCAACCAGGTTCCTTGGTGTTAGTGACTGAATATTTTCCTTTCATTTTTTTCAACGAGTTTGTACAGTTTTCCTTCAGAATAGTCAGCTTACTCTTTTTTTTCCTTTTCATTTCTCTCCTTAAGAATAGATCTGTTTTTCTCTAGGCTTATCAGTTTGAAATTTGAGGTTGTCCTTCTGGGTTTCTAGAAAGTTTTACTGCCATGCCTTTGAAAATGAAGACAAAGAATAGAAGGAAATATCCCAGAATTGCATCAACATTGATTCAGAAATTTTCTTTAAATGAATCAACAAATGCACCTGAACAGAGACGCCCTTATCTTCATCCACTGTGGAAATTGCTGCATTCATTCATTCAACAATTATTTATTGGGAGCCCACCATGTGCCTAGGTTGGGAAGATCCTCTGGAGGAAGAAAGGGCAACCCACTGCAGTATTCTTGCCTGGGAAATCCCATGGACAGAGGAGCCCGGTGGGCTACAGTCCATGTGGTCACAAAGTCAGATGGGACTTGAGCGACTTGACTTGACATGATGTGCCAGGTATAATGAGCACTGGGAATGTATCTGCAGACAAATAAATTAAAATCTCTCTTTTCATGGACTTTAAATTCAAGTGGGTGGAGACAGTAAAAATATGAAGAGGAGGGAAGAAAAGGAGAAGGGTCTAGGGTCTGGTGTAATGGAAATGGTACCTTGCTTGTCCACCGATCTCATGGACATGCTATCAGGCAGCACTAGTGGATGGAGGCCCCTGGCACCCAGGTCCACGTGGCATCCACAGGACACACACCTGCACAGACCCAGGTGTTGCTATTTTTCTGCCTAGGCCTTTCTTCTTGTTCTGCTATAGTAAACAGTAGACATGCCCTCATGTCTCCCCACAGGATCTAAAACAATTTTCCACCAGAGGTGCCATCGCCCACACACATTGCTGACTGGCTGGGTCAAGGAAGGGAATGTTATTTTGAGTGCCAGGCTGATGTTAGCAATTAAGTAATCTGTTACCTGGAAATTTCTGGACCTTTATCCCTCCAGAATGGAAGTAGCAATTAACAAGAAGTAATCAGAGATACTTGTAATGTGATTAAGTAAAATTGTCATCAGGCAGGTAATTTTAAATACAGCCATGCTTCAAATACAGACTCATTAATTTCAGCTCAGTGGTGTTCTAGTATTTATTATGCATACAGAAGCATTTAAAATGTGAATATGTTTTCATATTGCTATGCTCAGTAGTTCTGCCACTCCCCCCCCAAAAAAATTATCCAACCAATTAATTTCCTCCCGGGGGGAAGCTAAAGGTTAATAATGTGATTGTCGAGTGCAATGCTGTAATAAAAAGGATAACAATTCTTGATGAAACGGGTCTAATGAGAAGGTGGAAGGACTTGACCTTCTATGGATGCCAACACAACATTCCAAGGGTAGGTCCTATGTCACAGCTGTTTTCAGTGTCCCCACTTATCAAATTAATCATTTGGGTGCATGTTAATTTGAAAACTGATTAGCCTTAGAGGATGTGCCATTTTAGGAAAAGCAATATTTAGTGATTTATTTCATTCTAGGCAAGTTCTCTTAACCTGAAAATTCTGAAGCTGTGTGTTAAGATCTGAATTGGAATCATGGGGGAAAGATCAGTTTTTCTACATCTGGGTAGCTGTTGGACACTTGAAGGGTCCTTTGGAACTTGGGACCACTCTCAGTCAACTTGGGTTATAGAAACTTATTTCAAAATCCTGTCTACATTCTGGGCAGACATTGGAAATATCTGTCTTCAAGAGGAAACAATAAAGAGCTTGCTGATTTCAAAAGCTCAAGCTCAAAGTTTCAAAGATCTATTTTTTACTGGTATTGTACTGGTAACAGGTATTTGATTCCACAAACCTGGTTAGCCCCATTTCCATTTCTTCAGAGACAGGCATCACACACACCCATCCTCAGCAGCAATTTCATGACTTTCTAGACTTCAGTGAGAATCTGAAAATAAAGTAATGGATGAATGGAATACGGAACCATGGAACAGAACAGAACAACTGGGTCATGCAACTACTCTCCTTCATTATCTCCTTCCCCAAACTCCCTAGTAAAGCAAGTATCTAATATGCTGCATAGCCTCATTCGAGACCTCTTTGGAAAAAATGATGACTCCTATAAAATCCTCCACACCTCTCAGGGCTTACCCAGAGCCCTGCATAACAGGTCAATTGAATTTAATATTTAACAACTGGACGGTGAGGAAGAGGCATTCGAGAACTAAAGTAGAAACAAAGATGCCCTTTTTCAGAAGGAGCCTCAAGGATTCAAAGTTTAGCTTAAGATTTAAAACAGCTAGTTCTCCAGTCCCTATAAAATCATTTTTCATATATTTTTGAAGATCCTAATGAGATCACTCGTCAGTCTTCTCTTTTGGGGATTAAATCCTCCCTGCTTCTGGTCTCTTTTCATAGATTAACTTTGAAATGTTCAAGTTTCGCTTCTACTATTAATTCTGTTTTTTTTCTAATCTTCGTCCCATGTACCTTCTCAGCTGTTTGCTTCTAGAAAGGCCTTCCCTTTAGTATCTCTGGATGGTTATTGAGAAGCCAGCTGATGTCACTCTGACCTGTGATTCATTTCTGCTAAAAGTTAACCATGACGTAGATCTATTCAACCTCCTCCCTGTCAACCCTCAAAATAGTGTGACCTGGGAGGCACAAGGTGGAACAGCCCAGAAATCCATCGAGTCGTGGAGTGATGCACTGACTCCTGGAATGAGCGAGGGAGGCCTGCCATCCTGGAAAAGAATTCCTGGAGACTGCCATCTCACTAATGGTTTATAAAACATTACACAGCACAAGCACCTAATGAAGAGGCCTTAGGCCAATCAGAATCAGTTTTCAGGCTTCACGATATTACCCGAGCACTTCTCTTGTGCCTCCTACAGTTCCTGTTCCATGTGTCTTGCTGTTCGATCTACAGACTTTCTTGTTCGGTGCATTTCATTTGGTTTCTGCCCAACCTGAACTTCCTTCTCACTTACAATTGGCATCTCCTGGTTAAAGCAACTCTGATACTGTCTCATATTTCTTGCAGCACCTTGCTCAGGGCTGAGACTGTGGTCACATGATACCTTTCTCAGTTACGTGAGGTCAGTTGTCTAGAGAATTGGAACTTTTTCCCGAAGACCTCACCTTCAGAAGACACAACGTGTTTTGAATAAATCACATCCATTTCAGCCAAATTCTTCCTGGTTCTGTCTTTTATGAACATCTATGTCCTGCCCACAGATCCAAGCTTTGATTGTGATCAGATGGATGTGACCACGGTCCGTGTGGTCAGGGTGGTCCAATGCAAGCCAAGCACTGTCCTCGCTTGGGTGAGTGTGTCAGCAAAGAGCGAAGTCCCACCTCAGCCTTCACGTTGAACTTGGGATGTCTGCCCAAGTATTCCTGGTTTATTCTATCCAGAAAAAATTATTTAGGAGCATGTGGTTAGAAGGGAGAAGAGAAACAAGTTTATTAAAAAGTAACTGGAAAGAAGAGGCAAAGCATTACCTAATAATTTATTATACTTTAATGAATAATTTCATTCATTCTTTCATTATCATATTTTTTTAGCATCTACTTAAGTCAGACATTGTGTTCATCATATAAGCACCAGTATTATATATGGAATTTTTTATCTTTGGACTGTCATCAATGAATGACTGAATAAATGAACAAAAGCCAGAATTAGAACATAATTTTTAGGCTGTGGAAAGCCTTTAATATTAGTTCACACCAACTCTGATACAGTGTTTTAGAAGGTCTGAAGTGTTTGAGTCACATGTGGCAGTAGCTTTCTGAATTTTTAAAATTTCATTCCACAGAAAAAGATGCTTTAGATCACAACCCAGTGTGTAAACACACACACACATTTCTGTCAATAGCAGGTTTTTAAAAAAAAAATTGTTGATCCCAGCCCACTGAGCCTCTTGATGAAAGTGAAAGAGGAGAGTAAAAAAGTTAGCTTAAAACTCAACATTCAGAAAACTAAGATCATGACATCCAGTCCCATCACTTCATGGCAAATAGATGGGGAAACAGTAGAAACAGTGTGAAACTTTATTTCGGGGGGCCCCCAAATCACTGCAGATGGTGACTGCAGCCATGAAATTAAAAGACGCTTACACCTTGGAAGAAAAGTTACGACCAACCTAGACAGCATATTAAAAAGTAGAGACATTACTTTGCCGACAAAGGTCCGTCTAGTCAAAGCTATGATTTTTCCAGTAATCATGCAGCTCAGGAAGCGACAGTTAGAAGTGGACATGGAACAACAGACTGGTTCCAAATAGGAAAGGAGTACGTCAGGACTGTATATTGTCACCCTGCTTATTTAACTTCTATGCAGAGTACATCATAAGAAACACTGGGCTGGAAGAAGCACAAGCTGGAATCAAGATTGCCAGGAGAAATATCAATAACCTCAGATATGCAGATGACACCACCCTTATGGCAGAAAGCAATGAGGAACTAAAGAGCCTCTTGATGAAAGTGAAAGAGGAGAGTGAAAAAGTTGGCTTAAAGCTCAACATTCAGAAAACTAAGATCATGGCATCCAGTCCCATCACTTCATGGCAAATAGATGGGCAAAGAGTGGAAACAGTGGCTGACTCTCATTTTGGGGGGCTCCAAAATCACTGCAGATGGTGATTATAACCATAAAATTAAAAGATGCTTACTCCTTGGAAGGAAAGTTATGACCAACCTAGACAGCATATTCAGAGAAGGCAATGGCACCCCACTACAGTACTCTTGCCTGGGAAATCCCATGGATGGAGGAGGGCAGTAGGCTGCAGTCCATGGGGTTGCTAAGAGTCGGATATGACTGAGTGACTTCACTTTCACTTTTCACTTTCATGCATTGGAGAAGGAAATGGCAACCCACTCCAGTGTTCTTGCCTGGAGAATCCCAGGGACAGGGGAGCCTGGTGGGCTGCCATCAATGGGGTCGCACAGAGTCAGACACAACTGAAGAGACTTAGCAGCAGCAGCAGCAGGCCCCATATTAAAAAGCAGAGACATTACTTTGTCAAAAAAGGTCTGCCTAGTCAAAGCAATGGTTTTTCCAGTAGTCATGTATGGATGTGAGAGTTGGACTATAAAGAAAGCTAAACATTGAAGAATTGATGCTTTTGAACTGTGGTATTGGAGAAGACTCTTGAGGGTCCCTTGGACTGCAAGGAGACCCAACCAGTCCATCCTAAAGGAAACCAGTCCTGAATATTCATTGCAAGGACTGATGCTGAAGCTGAAACTCCAATATTTTGGCCACCTGATGCGAAAAACTGACTCATTGGAAAAGACCCTGATGCTGGGAAAGATTGAAGGTGGGAGGAGAAAGGACAACAGAGGATAAGATGGTTGGATGGCATCACCGACTCAATGGGCATGAGTTGGGTAAACTCTGAGAGTTGGCAATGGACAGGGAGGCCTGGCATGCTGCAGTCCACGAGGTCGCAAAGAGTCAGACATGACTGAGTGACTGAACTGAACTAAACCCATTAAATTGGTCTCATGACCATGGGTTGTGACCACAGCTGGCATGACACCACCGTGGGCCACCAAAACAGCAACCCTCTGCCCTGGCTTCACAGGGGAGTCACTAGAAGCTTTCTAAAAAAAAATACAGGGACTTCCCTGGTGGTCCGCTGGTTAAGAACTCACCTTCCAATCCTGGGGACATGGATTTGATTTCTGGTCAGGGAACTAAGATCCCACATGCCTCGGGACAAATAAGCCTGCTCACCACAACTAGAGAGAAGCTCAAGTGCCTCAATTAGACCCAACAGAGCCACATAAATAAACAAATAAAATACACAAACAATGATAAATAAAAATTTAAAAATACAGATGCCTGGTCCCCTACCCCAGACCAACTGAACCCAAATCTGGAGGTGAGATCTGAGCTTTGCTATTAAACTCCCTGTCTGATTCCCATGAGCAGTAAGGGTTAGTATCACCACTCCGCATCTTGGAAAATGTCCTTTTAAAATACACAATTACCACCTTAATCATGTAAGTGACACATGGGCCTACTGAAAATTTTAATAGCATAGATGCTTATGAAATAAAAACTGAGGTGCTGGATCAACGCCTTACCTCTCACTTCTGCTGTCTATAGATAAACATTATTAACACTTCCTTCCCCCAAACTCTTGTTGCATATTCGGGAATTCATTGAGATATAGTTTCTACAAGTTTACATTTCCAAGTAACTTTAACAATAGGTTTCCAAGTTATAAAAGTTACTGATGGTATTTTGATGAAGATTACTTTGGATTTATGAATTAGTTCAGTTCAGTTCAGCCACTCAGTCATGTCCAATTCTTTGCAACCCCCTGGACTGCAGCACACCAGGCTTCCTCATCCACCACCAACTCCCAGAGCTTGCTCAAACTCATGTCCATTGAGTAGGCAATGCCATCCAACCATTTAATCCTCTGTCATCCCTTTCTCCTCCTGCCTTCAATCTTTCCCAGCATTAGGGTCTTTTGCAATGAGTCAGTTCTTCACATCAGGTGGCCAAAGTATTGGAGTTTCAGCTTCAGCATCAGTCCTTCCAATGAATAGTCAGGACTGGTTTCCTTTAGGATGAACTGGTTGGATCTCCTTGCAGTCCAAGGGACTCTCAAAAGTCTCTCCAACACCACAGTTCAAAAGCATCAATTCTTTGGCACTCAGTTTTCTTGATAATCCAATTCTCACATCCACACATGACTACTGGAAAAATCATAGCTTTGATTAGATGGACTTTTGTTGGTAAAGTAATGTCTCTACTTTTTAATATGCTATCTAGGTTGGTCATAACTTTTCTTCCAAGGTGCAAGTGTCCTTTAATTTCATGGCTGCAGTCACCATCTGCAGTGATTTGGGGAGCCCCCAAAAATAGTTTCTCACTATTTCCATTGTTTCCCCATCTATTTGCCATGAAGTGATGGGACTGGATGCCAGGATCTTATTTTTCTGAAAGTTGAGTTTTAAGCCAACTTTTTCACTCTCCTCTTTCACTTTCATCAAGAGGCTCTTTAGTTCTTCTTCACTTTCTGCCATAAGGGTGGTGTCATCTGCATATCTGAGGTTATTGATATTTCTCCCGGCAATCTTGATTCCAGCTTCTGCTTCTCCAGTCCAGCATTTCTCATGATGTACTCTGCATATAAGTTAAATAAGTAGGGTGACAATATACAGCCTTGACATACTCCTTTCCAGATTTGGAACCAGTCTATTGTTCCATGTCCAGATTAATTTCAGGTAAATTGATCTGTTTACAGTATTAAGAAAAAAAAATAGGTCTTTTTATTTATTCAATTACATTTTTATGTCCTTTAAGAAAATATTACAGTTTTAAAAATATATAGGTGTACACATTTCTTATTAAGTTCATTCTAGGTGTTCTTTTTTTTTTATACTCTTACAAATGAGGTAGATTGCCTCATTACATTTTATAGCTAAATACTGCCTGTTTATTGAAATGCTGCTGAATGTGGATATTAATTTTGAAATCAGTCCACCTAGCTGAATTACCATCTGTTGTTACAGAATTTCACCCAATTGATTCTTTTGTACTTTCTATGTAAACAACTACATTGTCTGAAAATAGTAATAACTTTGTATCCTCAATTGAGATATCGATGCCTCATATTTTTCTCTAATTACATGACCAATGCTTTCAAAACAACAAATTTTAATTTGAGATGATTCCAGAAAGTAACATCTATTATAATGACCTATTATTTAATGACATAGTGAAGAATTATATACACTATATATATATATATATATATATATATAGGCATATTGAGACTGAGGAAAGACAAAACTTGGTAAAATCACTTTCAATAATTTTTTTCAGTTACCTTTTTCTTTAAAAGACTGTCAACTTTAAAGAAAAATATCATTTTCCCATATTTGTTATTATCACAGCTGAGATTTTATTATGTATCCGTATAACAGAGGCTTCCCAAGTGGCTTAGTGGTAACAAATGTACCTGCCAATGCAGGATACTTGGGGTTGATCCCTGAATAGGGAAGATCTCCTGGAAAAGGGAAGGGCTACTCACTCCAGTATTCTGGCCTGGAGAATCCCATAGATAGAGGAGCCTTGGTGGGCTACCATCCATGGGTCACACAGAGTTGGACACGACTGAGCAACTAACACTTTCACACCTGAAACTAATATAATGTGACATGTCAGTGAAAGTCGCTCAGTCGTGTCCAACTCTTGGACTATACAGTCCATGGAATTCTCCAGGCCAGAATACTGGAGTGAATAGCTTTTCCCTCCTCCAGGGAATCTTCCCAACCCAGGGATCGAACCCAGGTCTTCCACATTGCAGGCAGATTCTTTACTAGCTGAGACATGTTAATTATGCCTCAAAACAAAACCCAAACCAACAACTCAGCTTCTCACTAGCCACAGGGCTGGTCGCTGCCGTGGGCTCAGCATGGATCCCACACCACTTGCATCGCTGCAGAAAGTTCTAATGGGCAGCAGTGGCCGAGCCATCACTTCCACCACAGAGCCAAGAACTTGACACAGTCACCCTCAGAAAAGCAAATTCAGGCAGACTTGACTCCACCTCCTCCCGGGCCGGCGCTCCCTATTTCCAGGAGTGACAGCAGTTCTCGGCTGCTGGAGATGGACAGCCTCAAGGTGCCAATCCAGGAAACAGTCTTTTATGCAACATATTTCCATGACAAAAGGAAGCAGTCATGTGGCTGGAGTTGTCCAGACCATGGGTTCAGGGGTCTTTTTATATTTTGTAAAGACAAAACGAAAGAGGCAATAACTCCTGTTTTCCCTTCCATTCAGTTCCTTCAGGGTCCCTGAGCTCCGAGGCAGTATGGGAACCATGCCGTTCTCCTTGCATCCAGCCCACCGCCCAGCTCCCAGGATGGGAGGGGAAGAAAATGACAATGTCACCTTGGCAGGCTGGAGTGCACCAGCTGGCCAGGTGAGGGCCCATGAAGCCAAGGGCCATGGGTGCAAAGGTGGGGGGAACCCAGCTCCCCGTCCCCGCTCCCCACACACCCCACCCCCCTTCCCTTCTGCAGATGGAGAGCTGGCCAAGTTCCTTCCCTGGGAACACTGAACTCCTGGGCTCAGCCTCCAGCTCCTGCTCAGAGCCCAGTGTCATCATTGAACTGAGGTCTGAGGGCAACCCAGCAGCCGCTTGCTCTGTCCCTTAAAGGAAACAAAAATAGCAGAGACTTCCACTCCAGAACCTATGCGTGGAGCTGAGCCACTGCCTACCTTGGGCCTGGGATGAAGCCCTGGGGAAAAGTCCTGACTGCATGACTGCCCAGAGCTGCTGGAGACCAGAGCTGTGACCTCCTGGAGTTCACAGGATCATCTTCCTTCCATGGAGGCTCTTAGGAAGGAGAATTAGCCTAGTATAAGCTGCAGCTGCTGCTGCTTACAGTAACAACAACAATAATAATATAGCGGCACTTTTCACTTTTCCTTCATCAGCTTCCTTAATTCTCACAGCAACCCTGCCTGGAAACTCTTCTCCTACCTTCATCCTGCAGATGGGGAGCCTGGCTTTGTTGTTGTTGTTTAGCCAGTCAGTCATGTCCAACTCTTTGGGACCCCATGGACTGTAGACCGCTAGGCTCCTCTGTCCGTGGGATTCTCCAGGCAAGATTACTGGAGTGAGTTGCCATTTCCTTCTCCTGGGGATCTTCCTGACCCAGGGATCGAACCTGCATCTCCTGTGATTCTAGCATTGGCAGGCAGATTCTTTACCACTGAGCCACCTGGGAAGCCCCCTATAAATAATTGCTTGATATTTATTTGAAGGCAAGGTTTTCATGGCCCAAACAGAAGAACCAAAACCCCTACAGCTGAGCAGACAATCCTCTTCAGAAAGCAGACCGTTAATTGTATGGGAAATTTTTTTACCACTGTTTTTCCCCCCAAATTTATCTACGTCAAAGAAACCGTAATAATGTGCCATGTTGACTATACTACTTGGATTTGGGGGCAACGCAAGAGAAGCTCGGAGAAAATGAATAACCGTGTTAAGAAAACCCCTAATGCTTTTGCACGTCACTCATCCTAAAAATGCTACAAAAGATACCTGAGAACTGACCTTGAAAGCCAGCTCCTGGGGCCAGCATGTGATTCACTGTGGTCTTACTATTCTCCTCAGCCAGGAGGATCTAAGTTATTAATACATTGGAGGGAGCTTTCTGGCTTCCAAGTGATGTCTTCGGTATTAGCTAATCTGGATGTTCAGAAAGCCTGGGAAGATGCGCGATGTGACCTTAGTTCGATCAGAAGGTGATAAAACTCAGGTTCAGGAGAGCATTAAACAACTCACTCAAGGTCATGTGGTCGGAAGGAGCCGCTGCTGCGGATGGAAAAAGCATCCAGAATCCAGATAAGCCAACCATCCCTGACGCCCTGGTGAGATGCGGCTCAATGACTCAAGTGTCTTTGATGCTGTCAGAAAGTGAGAGTGCTTCTGAGCTGATTGTTAGCAGGAAAGAGGCTATTTAGATTATTACAGATGTTCAGGCCTGAAAATGAAGGAAATCAGGTAGCTGTGAATTTAATGACTGCATACAGATATTCCATAATGCCTCAGACTCCCTAGGTCCCAGGCTCACAACTCTTATCATCACAAAGACAAAGGAAGGTGTGAGATTCACCAAGAATCTTTGGGTCCTTATAACTTTGTGTCCTCATAATGACTCACAGGGCTTCCCTGGTGGCTCAGACAGTAAAGAATCTGGCAAGAGACCTGGGCTAGATTCTTGGGTCGGGAAGATTCTCTGAAAGAGTAAGTGGCAACCCACTCCAGTATTCTTGCCTGGAGGATCTCATGGACAGAGGAGCCCGGTGGACTACAGTCCATGGGATTGCAAAGAGCAACTAACACTTTCACTTTTCAATGACTCATAACTGTGGAGTGAGATTCCATAATGAATCAACCAGGCTGGAAGGAGGAGGCTGAAAATTCTCAAGCCAGGAACTTTGCAAACTTGCTGACAACAGAGTTCACGGCCAAGTTCCCTCTTTACCCCAAAGTCACTGGAGTCTGCATGGACAAGAAGAGCAACACTGATCTAAAATGTTTTCTAGTCAATTGACTCTAAACAAAGAAAAGTACCATTGAATTTGGTAGCTGACATTTTGTGACCTGAACAGGCTGGTGGCACCACTGCCCGGCCAGTTCCTGAGGATTGTTTGTAAAACTGGGCACAGCAAAGGAGAAGACACTGCGATCCTAATGCTATTTGGAAAAACTCTTCCACTCAGTACATGAGCACTTGAAAGTGAAGTCACTCAGTCATGTCCGACTCTTTGTGACCCCATGGACTACCAGGCTCCTCCCCCCGTGGGATTCTCCAGGCAAGAGTACTAGAGTGGGTTGCCGTTTCCTTCTCCAGGAGATCTTCCCAACCCAGGGATCGAAGCCGGGTCTCCCACATTGCTGCTGCTGCTGCTAAGTCGCTTTAGTCGTGTCCAACTCTGTGCGACCCCATAGACGGCCTCCTACCAGGCTCCTCTGTCCCTGGGATTCTCCAGAAGAAAGCCTTCTTCAGCGATCAATGCAAAGAAATAGAGGAAAACAACAGAATGGGAAAGACCAGAGATCTCTTCAAGAAAATTAGAGATACCAAGGGAACATTTCATGCAAAGATGGGCTTGATAAAGAACAGAACACTGGAGTGGGTTGCCATTTCCTTCTCTAGTGCATGAAAGTGAAAAGTGAAAGTGAAGTCGCTCAGTTGTGTCCGACTCTTAGCGACCCCATGGACTGCAACCTACCAGGCTCCTCTATCCATGGGATTTTCCAGGCAAGAGTACTGGAGTGGGGTGCCATTGCCTTCTCCGCTCCCACATTACAGGCAGATGCTTTACCATCTGAGCCACCAGGGAAGACTCAAGTGAAAGTGAAATCACTCAGTCGTGTCCAACTCTTTGCGACCCCATGGACTGTAGCCTACCAGTCTCCTCAGTCTATGGAATTTTCCAGGCAAGAATACTGGAGTGTGCTGCCATGCCCTCCTCCAGGGGATCTTCCCAACCCAGGGATCAAACCCACATCTCTTATGCCTCCTGCATTGGCAGGGGAGTTCTTTACCACTCGTGCCAGTTGTGTGGCCTGGGAGAAGGAGAAAAAGAAAGGCAGAGAAGGAAGGGGAGGAGAAGACATAGATGGATCTCTAGGGGTCATTTTTGGGGAAAGAGGAAAAATATTCAAAGAAGAATTTTAGAAATCTTTGCTTTATAATGTAAGATGCAATTCCCACCTTTGTCTTCTGGCATCCAAACTTTTTTATAAGAATCTTCAACAGGATCTTGTGTGTGTGTGTGTGTGTGTGTGTGTGTGTGTGTGTTGATATAACAATGTACTGAGACTGACCTTAAGATGAAGACTTATTGGATACATTCAAATTATATGTGTTGTGGAAGTCCTCTTACATAATTTTCACATGTGTGTGTCTTGTCTCACTCTAAATTATGTATCCATACTTCCTGAGAGGATAACTGAGGCCACATAATTATCCTCTGTATCTAGCATATAGGCTATCAGTGTCTTACATACGAGAAAGTGAAAAGTTAAAGTGTCAATAGCTCAATCGTGTCCAACTCTTTGTGACCCCTGGACTCTAGCCCGCCAGGCTCCTCTGTCCATGGAATTCTCCAGGCAAGAATACTGGAGTGGGTAAGCCATTCCCTTCTCCAAGGGATCTTCCCAACTCAGGGATCAAACCTGGGTCTCCTGCACAGCAGACAGATTCTTTACTGTCTGAGCCACCAGGGAAGCCCCTTATATATGAGAAATACCCATTAAATATTTCATTGCTTGATTGATAGGAAGAGCATGTTTGCCAAGTACTTTATTTATAATATATAATTATAATTATTACAATTATTCTGAAATGACAATGAGGAGCCAATACTTTACAACAGAAGAGAATCAAGGATGTCAGCAAAAGGACACATTTTGGTTGGGATTTTTTTTTAAAGATACTCTATTTGGTGAGGCATAACCATGTTCCTATTAACTTTGGAAAGAAACACTTTGTACTCGGTCTTAAGCTAAGAGAAACAGGACTGCCTATAAGCCACTGGGTGCAATTGCTGGCATGACTTTCCAGTCAAATTTCCAAGCAGAACAGTCTCTAAGAGGGCCCTGCCTCAGGCTTTGGAAGGTTATCTTAGGGGAAATGAACTGTGGTCTAAGAGGACACTGAGCGGATGGATGCTGGTAAATCTTTTAACAACTGACTTCAGGGGGGGAAAAAAAGGCCTGGTCTACACTGTGTGCCAATATCAGTGGTGTAAGGACTCTCAAAATGGCAGATCTCAAGCTGCCCACAGGGCATCGCCAAGTACAGAGCTAGAAAGAAAACAGGCAAAATGAGCTCTCGGATCCAGTACAAGGGAGCCCCAGGGCCCACCGATTCTGAGGCTGTCCCCACGGGGACGACCAAAGAGCAGGTCTACAAACTACAGAGGAAGGTGGGGATTTTGTGTGTGTGTTTTCTTTCAGAAACATGAGACTGAGATCAGAAAAGTTACACAAGGCACCAAGAACTATTTTCAAAGCATTACAGAAAGAAAAACTATATGAATACACACACCAGGCCATTCAGCCAGCTGACAAAGCATCCTTTCATACAGTATTAGGGGTTGCAAAGACGTCTCAAATTTCATTACCGCACCGGGCTAACATGAGTACTAGGAGAGCCAGGACAGCACAATTACGCATGGTTAAGACCTTGCAGGTCGTCCGCCGGCTCCTTCGAGGCAGGAGGCTTTATTCTGATGAGCATAGAATGAGGCGTGCGCCAGCATCTGCACTTAGGTCAATCATCTGAAGATTTCTCATCCGCCTCGCCACATCCTTTTGCATCTGACACGCCGTTAGAGCATTGGAACGCTCTTCCGTGCCGGTTCCCCCAGGGCCCAACTAAGTTGTGCTGACATGCGTGCGCCCGGTGACCCGCAAATCGGTGAACAAGCTTCAAACAACTAAGGGCTTGTTCTAAATCACGGCAGTTTGTTTAAAGCAATCTCCTCGTTCCAAGTGGTGTGAGTGCGTGAGCAGGCACGCACCTGCACACCTGCTCTCCATCCCCAAAGCCCACCCCCATCTACTGCCTGAAACCACAGAGAGGAGAGACACAGATGCGGGCCCCCAAAGGGCTCCTCTTCATTTCCATCAACTGATCTTCTTTTCCTAAATCTTAAGAACAATATTCCCCAGGAATCTGAAAACAAAGACTAGATTCCAAAATAATTACTGTGAATGTATACGGCGAACCTCTCTCTTTCAGTGAAGCCCAAAGAATTTCATGATGTAAAATATGCTTACTACTGGAGATTACATATATTTTACTTGGGGGCAACTTTACAGAGCAGGATGTTGCAGCTTCCTGGTGTCAACTATTTTCTCTTTTAAAATTCTGTGTGTGTGTGCATGCGTGTGCAGTGCCAGCTTCATTTGTGTGTGTGTGCATGCTCTGACTCTTTGAGACCACATGGACTGTAGCCCACCAGGCTCCTCTGTCCACGGGATTCTTCAGGCAAGCATACTGGAGTGGGTAGCCATTCCCTTCTCCAGGGGATCCTCCCGACCCAGGAATCAAACCCACGTCATCTCTTACGTGTCCTGCTTTAGCAGGTAGGTTCTTCACCACTGAGTCACCTGGGAAGCCCTTATGAAGGTGAAAAAGATACCCAATCAAAAACCACTTTTAAAAAATATGAAATACATATTTTATCATATTTTATATTGATCCTAAGCTTCTTTTCTTATATTGAAACCAAGAGGTATCATAAGCCAAGTTTATATTATTTCCCCTGAATATACTGCTTTAACTCACCCACGCTAGAGCTCATTTGCTATTTCTCTACCCACTCATGAAATCTCCCAAGATTGTACTACAGTTTATCCCTGTCAGTTTGACATTTCACTTCCATCTTTAATTTCAGAGATGTCACTGCGTACTTTCTGATCCAAATCACTCATAAAACTATTAAATAAACTCGTAACATGTTTCCATCTGGAGGAGCAAATATTTTCCAATGCTTTTGATTTCCTATTAAGCCAATTTTTTATCTACAGCAAAACAAAATACGACCCCCATTTGCCCTCTGACTGGTGGCAAATGACTATTCCACGGTTTTTCACCAGCATTCTTTCTCTTATAAAGAGAGAACATCATGTAGTGGAAAGACTAGCTTACGAAGCTAAACCACATGTGTGGGTGTTCACCAGAGGCCTGACCCAGCACCACTGAGCTGCAGTGTCCTCATCTGTAAAGGTAACACGTCAATCCTTAGAAAGGAGGCAATGACCCTTTAAGATCAAGCATAATCAATATCGGTTTCCCAGGTGGCGCTAGTGGTCAAGAGCCTGCTTGCCAATGCAGGAGGCTTTAGAGACGCAGGTTCCATCCCTGGGATGAGAAGATCCCCCGGAGAAGGAAATGGCAACTCACTCCAGTATTCTTGCCAGGAGAATCCCAGGGGCAGAGGAGCCTGGCAGGCTACAGTCCAAAGGGTCCCAAAGAGCTGGACGAAACTGAAGTGACTTAGCACAGCACGGCACATAATGAATGTCAAGCTGTGTATCTTACGGTACATTTTCTACATCTTATGGTAGATTTTCAATACACACAAACTATCCTTATAAATATCTGAAGCCCGGAAGCATTAATTTGCTGCAGACTTCTTGGAAATAAAATACATGGACAATGTTAATCATATTCCAAATGTAAAAAAAGTAAAAACCATGCTCCAGCGACGCAAATAACTTGCTTCTTTTTTTCACTTTTATTGCACTGTCAGGTTCGATAAAGCGGCAACATACTTTAATGTTCAAAACCGATAGATAACGATGGCACGTGTCAAACTCCAACAAACATGCAGGCTTCATTCTCCACAGGAGCAGTGGTCCCTTTTAGGGAGTCTCTGAGATCTTTGATAGGAAAGAAGTGTGAGGTCCCGAGTGGTGATGGTGAGGGTGACGAAGCCGGCAGGAGGGTCCATTCCAAGCCTGCGCACCATCAGCGTTGTCCTTTACAAACCACAGACAAGCTGTTGGTGTGACTCGGTGGTGACAACGTGCCGTCTGACGTGCGGATCTGTCTCGGGGAACGCACTGCCCGGCTCCAGTGGAGATCGGCTACTGGTCTGGAAGGAGTTTCACATTCTTTGAGATCATGGGTCATAACCATAACTCCATGAGTGCTGGGCAGAGACCGTTTCAACCTGAAAAGAGCTTTAGATGTTCTCTGGCTGGGGATTTCTTAAGCGGAGTAAATGCGTGTGTGGCGTGGAGGGTCGTGGGGGTGGGGGGGGGCATCCAATTAATCAGGGAAAATGGAACTAACTAGGGGAAGGGAGGGCTTCCCTAATGGCTCAGCAGTAAAGAATCTACCTGCAATGTAGGAGACACAGGAGACTCAGGTTCAATCCCCAGGTCAGGAATATCCCCCGGGGGAGAGAATGGCAACCCACTCCAGTATTCCTGCCTCGGAATCCCATGGACAGAGAGGAGCCTGGCGGGCTGCGGTCCATGGTCACAAAGAATCAGATGTGACTAAGCACATGCACCCAGGGGAAGGGAAGACTGATGTGAGGGGAGGAGGGGCGGCGGTGTGTGTGGTCTGTTAGTCAATCAGTCCTGTCGGACTCTTGGGACCCCATGGACTGTAGCCTGCCAGGCTCCTCTGTCCATGGGATTCTCTAGGCAAAAATCCTGGAGTGGGTTGCCACTGCCTTCTCCAAAAGATCTTCCGGACCCAGGGATCGAGTCCAGAAGATAACCCGGGTCTCTTGTATTAAAGGCAGATTCTTTACCATCTGAGACACCAGGGAAGACCTAGGTGGGACGGAGGAACCAAGGGAATGTCTTCATTATCTCCTTTCTCTTCCTCCTTTTTTTTTTTTTTTTTAAATTTTGACCATTTTTTAAAAGATTTTTTTGATGTGGACCATTTTTAAAATCTTTGTTGAATTTGTTACAATATTGCTTCTGCTTTATGTTTTGGCTTTTTAGCCACAAGGTATGGGAGATCTTAGCTCCCCGACCCAGAGAAGGCAATGGCATCCCACTCCAGCACTCTTGCCTGGAATATCCCATGGATGGAGGAGCTTGGTGGGCTGCAGTCCATGGGGTCGCTAAAAGTCGGACATGACTGAGCGACTTCAATTTTACTTTTCACTTTCATGCATTGGAGAAGGAAATGGCAACCCACTCCAGTGTTCTTGCCTGGAGAATACTAGGGACAGGGGAGCCTGATGGGCTGCAGTCTACAGAGTCGCACAGAGTTGGACACGACTAAAGTGACTTAGCAGCAGCAGCAGAGCAGCTCCCCAGTCAGGGACTGAACCCTCACCCCCCTGCGCTGGAAGGCAAAGTATTAGCCACTGGACTGCCAGGGAAGTCCCCACTCTCCCTTCCTCTTAAAGAAGTTTCCCATCATCACTTATGTGCTATCTTGCTAGCTGCCTATTTCCAGAAAGTTGCACTGTCAGATTTGATAAAGTAACAGCATTCTCTAATTTTCACTGTTGATAGATGATGATGACTCATTTCAAACTCCAACCGACACGCAAGCTTCATTCTCCATATAGGCGATGGTCCCTTTTAAGGCTAACGTGCCAGCTGCATATTTCTGCCTATTTTCAGACCCTTGCATAGACTCCTATAATTGTCATCAGATCCTAAAGGACATAGAAGGATTTCTTCCTAGAGGAAAGAAGATAGAACTGCAGCCAGTTCTTTAAGGACTATATTTGTTTGCGCAGCAGTAGATTTCTCTCCAAGTCACTGAGTCATCTTCCCAGACAGAGAACTGAAACCTTCTTTTCTTTTTATTTGGAGATTGACATTCTCATATACCATTTCATAATAATGTGTTCAAAGGGCACATTTAAAATATATGAAATGTATATGAAATAAAGTCACTGAGAACTAGAGATATTAGGAGCCTCAAGCCAACAGCCTGGCTTAATAAAGAACCACAATAACTTGCAAAACAGAAATTCAGACTAGAGCCCGAAAGGAGTCCCTCTCTCACTCTTATCCGCCTGAGTTCTAATATTTTCAGGTGCTGCCACAGGGAAGAATCTTTAACTAGATCATTTCAAAATTATTTTTCCCCTCTTAAAAATGTACCGTGTGGAATAAACTGCATCGAATTCAAAATAAGTGACTTCATATCTGCGGTGGCTGCCTCTTATACCACGCTGAGGCTGGCACAGCATCAACAATTCTGATGGCTTCTTGGAAGACCAACATTTCTCTTCGAGGCACTTACTGTTACTTTTCGAATGTTTGTGAAACCATTACCCTATCATGCGTGCTAAGTCACTTCAGTCATGTCCAACTCTTTGTGCCCCATGGACTGTAGTCTGCCAGGATCCTCTGTCTGTGGGATTCTCCAGGCGAGAACACTACACCTTAGGGAATTTTCTTCAATGAAACTAAATTTATGTTTCTATTATCCCCAAACATGTGCCTTGGTAGGAATCTACTAAAAGGAGAATGGAAAGTGTTCCAGGGGTGGTGTGCAGCATGGGAGTCTTTCCTCCAAATGTTGTTGTTGTTCCGTCACTAAGTTGTTTTGACTCTTTGCGACCCCATGGACTGAAGTACACCAGGCTTCCCTGTCCTTCACTATCTCCTGGAGCTTGCTCAAACTCATGTCCGTCAAGTTGGTGATGCCATTCAACCATCTCATCCTCTGTCGTCCCCTTCTCCTCCCACCTTCAGTCTTTCCCAGAATCAGGGTCTTTTCCAATAAGTCAACTCTTTGTATCAGGTGGCCAAAGCATTGGAGCTGCAGCTTCAGCATCAGTCCTTCCCACAAATATTCAGGGTTGATTTCCTTTAGGATTAACTGGTTAGATCTCCTTGCAGTCCAAGGAACTCTTGAGAATCTTCTCCAGCACCACAATTTGAAAGTGTCTATTCTTTGGCACTCAGCTTTCTTTATGGTCCAACTCTCACAAATAAAGATTTGTAAACAATAAGAAAAAAGCTCTGGCTTTCCAGTTAAAAATTACAAGCAGCGAAGCACCCACAGCTTTTATCACAGGCAGGCACTAAAATGAGTCCTTCACTGCTTTCTCCCACCCACAGCCCCTGGAAGCTTTAAAGGGGTCATAACTCAGAGGTCACTGTGGCTTCCTAAACTCTTAGGAACCACATCAAACCAGGCTAAACTCTTGATGGAAGTTCACCTTGAATTCCTGTTCTCGTGGCCACTTTTTCACTCAGTGTCTTGAGAAACGGATGAGAAATTCAGCTTCTGACTCAACACTCACACCACTATACAAAGCCAGCCCTATTGAAGGCTGGAGGATCATGAGAAAAGGTCACATATTCAACACATGTCAAGTGGCAGAGCATCCCACAGTACATGTTCCTGTCCTTAAACACCCTTTTGGCCATTCTTTGTCCACCATCTCCATTGAGGAGGCTTCTCACCACCCTTTCCTCATGTCTTACCCAGCCCCCTCTCCCCATTCCCATCCCCTCGGCTTCCTGGACCGTCGTCTGAATTCTTCCCCTCAACTCTTCCTGCATGAGTGCAGGGTGGTTCCACCCTCTCCAGGTCCTGCCCCCACATGCACAGAGGTGACAGACATACACAACAGCATCACAGGTACAGGGACCAATTCCTTCCTGACAATGTGGTTGCACACATCACTGTCCCATCACACAGTACACATTTTCCCTAAGTTTGGGTGTTTTTTAATCATTTCAAAAACATTCTGCCTCTTTTTGCCAGAGACCATCCAGTACTTTTGCAGCTTATAAGGCTTCAGTTTCACATTTCATTGACAGAACAAATAAACTTATTTGCTCCCCAAATGGAAATTTTATAGGATACATTTTCCCTTTCACAATTTGACTGATAGATAAATTGCTTGCAGTAAGACTGATAGTAATTTTCTCTTCTTTATAGACCCTGATTGTGTTGCCATGAAGCTCTGATGAATAAAGGTAGAGTTTCAGGTGGCTTTGAGAAGCTTAGAAAAACACATGCTCCCATAGCTGAGGGTCAAGGAACTACCATTAATCAATGCCTGACTCTGTGCTAGGTATTTATATCTACATCCTTAAAGTCACAATGTAATTAGTATTCTGTAAAGCAATTATCCTTCAATAAAAAAATAAATTAAAAGGAAAAAAAAGAAATGTTCTAAACACATATGCTTAATAACTATCTCAGGTTATACCAGTGGCATCATTTTTAGTATCAAGTGGCTTTTTAAAAAATATTGTGTTCCTATTTAATAGTTATGTCTTCTGTCATGCTGGAATTTATCCTTTTTACAACTTTTCAAGTATCAGGACCAAATTTTAATGCCAAACACTTTCACGGACTACTGCAAATTGAGGGGGAAAGTCCAAATGCCCAAAACCCATGGTACCTTTAACAACATGTTCAAATTAATGTGCATTTTTGAATCATGACTGTGCTCACATCAGTCCTCCAGTCTCTTAGAGTGGACTGTTAGGAGAAGACTCAAAGGAGGTGACCTCTGAGCTGAGATGGGAAGAAGATCAGAGCAACAGCCAGTGTAAAGGTCGGAAGGTGAGAATGGGCCTGCAATGATCAAAGCTGAGAAAAAGGCCAGTGTAAATGAGCAGGGTCAGCTTTCAAGAGGCGGCTGGGCCCAGACATCACAGGGCTTTGAAGTCCAGGTGAGGAGACTGACCTTGATGGTAAGCACAATGCGGACCATTGGGGGATATCAATAGGGGGGTGGCATTGATCTGATTTCAGATTTTACAAGATTGCTCCAGCTGCTGTGAGGCAAGAGAGTGCAGGATTGGGGGGCAGCAGGAGGTCTGTCAGAAGGTACCCCCACCACCTGCCCTGGTCCAGGGGAGAAAAGATGGGGTGTGGCCTAGAGGAGGAGCAGCTGAGGAGAACGGAGGGCTACCTGGTGTGGGTAACACCGGGTATTCAGTGTACACAGGATGAGACCACATACATAGCAAGAGTTTGTCTCCAGGGGACACTGGGGTGCCATGTATGGAAACATGGTCTCCTTTCAGTAACGCTGGCTTTAAAATGCTGCAGAGGGCCTGTGGGAGACACATGGCTCCTTTGCATTTAGAGGCGAACTTGCCAAAGTCTCACATGAACTATTTTCATCTGCAGAATACTGGAAGTAATTCTTTCACCTTGGTGCCTGAGGAGGCTCAATTAGTGAATGCTTATAGGGTGGTTAAAAGGAAAAAATGAAAAAATGTTTAAATGTCAACTGTGACTCTGTCTAATTGTATTGCAAGTACTTAACTCTGAAGCTTGCTGAGACTTCCTCCTCCAACCAACAGCTATTCTCCGGGGATGGTGAGAAGGCAGAAGCGGCCTTTTCTAACTGCAATCAAAAGTCCATTCGTCACTTCACGCCATTTTCAGGGAAGTGAAGTGAATTCGCTCAGTCGTGTCCGACTCTTTGCTACCCCATAGACTATAGCCTACCAGGCTCCTCTGTCCATGGGATTTTCCAGGCAATAGTACTGGAGTGGATTGTCATTTCCTTCTCCAGGATATCTTCCCAACCCAGGGCTCGAACTTGGGTCTTCCGCACTGTAGACAGACGCTTTACAGTCTGAGCCACCAGGGAAGTGGCATAGGAATCAAGTCCTGTAGAGAAGCGCTTCATTATCATCTGGAAAACCATGTTAGATGATCATTTTTATGAGAAAAAGAGATATGTGGCGAAATACCACAGTCTTCAATATCATTAGAGAAGAATTCCTTCCAGATAAGTGGCTGCCTTGAAACACCTGTTTAGTTGCTCAGTCGTGTTCGACTCTCTTTAACCCCATGGACTGTAGCCCACCAGGCTTCTCTGTCCATGGAATTTTCCAGGCAAGAATACTGGAGCAGGTTGCCATCTCCTCCTCCAGGGGATCTTCCTGACCCAGGGATCAAACCCACGTCTCCTACATCGCCTGCACTAGCAGGCAGATCCCTTGCCTTAAAGCATCAAAGTAGTTTTATTTTAACTACTGCTGATGGATATCTCTTTCAAACGTAGGGCACACACCTCCCGACACATGGGGAGGTCTCTTAGCTATGACTGAACCTTTTCTCCACCTTTCAGGGTCACAAGTCACACGGTGAGTCATGACTTGTGATGTTGCTGAGTGCTTCTCCTCCACAAGCTGTCACATTTCTCAGCATCCTCTACTGCTAAGCACTTGCTTCTTGCGGCCTCTTTGTGGGTCTTCTATCTTTTCCCTTGCAGCCAGGTCATCCATCATCACAGACTGTAACCGTCATTATTTTTGCTCCGGAAACTCCTCATTTGTTATTTTAAATCTGCTGCAGACTGGATAACTAGTTCACAAAGCTGTGAGCATTGTGTGCGACATCAAGAGTGAGTGGGTTCTGAGTGAGGGATGAGGCATCTCTGTTTTGAGTTAAAGTGCTTTGAACTTTAGCACGCGTCATTTCACAAACCAAAAAACACGAAGAAGTGAAGCATCTTCACCAGCCACTCTCACTATATTTGTTTCCTGTGGTTGCTGTTCCCGCAATTTACTGTCATCATATTGGCTTAGAAATACACAAATCTATTACCCTACAGTTCCGCAGATGGTGTGAAGTGGGTCTCACCGCACTCGGGTCGAGGGGACAGCAGAGTTGGTATTCCTTTCAGAAGATGCTGCTTCCCTAGGCTCACAGCTTCCTTCCATCTTTAAAGTCAGCAGGGAGGCAGCTTTGAATCTCTCTGACTCTCACACTCCACCTTTGTCGTCACCTCTCCTTTTCTGAGCCTATTAAGGACTGTAGTGATGATGTTGGGCCCATTCAGATAATTCAGGATAATCTCCTTGGCAAGGAGTCCTTAACCTCATCTGCCAGGTGAGGTACCAGAATCACACAGTCTGGAGGGAATTAGGATGCGCACATTTCCCATCAACTTTCAGGTGTTGCTGAAGCTGCTGGTTCTCAGTTCACACTCTGAGCAGCAAAGGAAAAGGCTCAACCTGCCATCCTTCTGTTTCACTGGGCAAACTTGCAGGAAGTGGACACGATTAAGTGGGCAAGGCTTCCGTGACCAGTGTGATCGTGCAGACTGCTGTCTCTGTGAACTTCTACAGCAGTTACTTTTTGTCTTCTTGTTTGATACTCAATAAATATTGCCTTATACGATTAGTTAGCATTCTATGTTATCTTATTTTCCAAACAAAACTACAAATGCCTAGAGATCTAGACAAACCTTGATCAATTTCTTCATATACTTAGTTCCCAAATTCCAACTCTGTACCAGGTAACTGCCCAAGAAATATTTGTTGACTATTCATGGATTTCCTTAGTAGAGACTGTGGACCTATTAAAATTAGTTGGAATCACAAAGAGATGGAAATATGACTTTTGCTATGAAGCTAAAAATTTAAATCAGGTAAGTTTACAATTAGGTTTACATTCAATAAAGAGACAGAATGTATATGTCTGTGTTAATAAACTGGATTAATTACATAATGGGATTCTTTTAAAAGTTGGATAATTGAATAAAGGAGAATTTCAGAGCACCTGGACCTCTCAACTGCTTCACAATTACAGAAGGATTACATAAAACTGTATATCCCTATTAAAAATAAATTAAACAATAATCATGAATATTATCCAAAATAATAAAAGAACAGTGAGTAGCTGCTTGATGTGAATTATCGGGAACATTTTCATGATTGTTCTTTAATTAATTGCTCCATAATCTGAAAGCTTTCTCTGCCTCTCAGCATGCAGTGCAGCCTAATACAGAGTTTCCTTCCCCGAACTCACTAACAGTCAGCTTGATACATCATGGCAATGAAAAGAGTACTGAGTTACATAGGAAAATCACCTATGTGTGACTGCCCCTTGTAATTCAGTACGGAATTACATCCTGCAATTAATATGAAGACCGCTGTCTGAATGACCACCATCTCTCCAGGGGCCATCACTTCCCATCTGTGCTCCCTGGGAAGAGAGTTCCTGGCACAGCCCCTGAGGCAAGGCTGAGGACCCGCCCAGCTCTGATCTCGCTCCAGCAGCACATTGTGGAGATGCTGCTCCAAGCGGCGCCCCGGTCCCAGTGCCAGCGGAGAGGAAGTCTAACCACAGCTGACTTTTCACTTTGCAGAAGTGTCAATTACCCAGCCATTCTTTAATAAACACTGTTAAGCATCTCTTCGAGGTTAAGTGCCATGCTGGGCTCTAGAAGGGGTTGCATGGACAGGATCTCCATCTTTGAGAACCCAAACTCCACTACAATGAGGCTGTGAAGGGGCTGGGGCTTCACCTGGCCTGCTCACACTGGATCCCCCACATCCAGGCGAGTGTTTGGCTTATCATAGCTGGATGGAGGGAGGGAGGGACGGAGGGAGGGATGGATGGATGGATGGATGGATGGGTTAGTGGGGAGCACACACGCATACATCATTAACTTCTGGTTAATACAGAGCTTCTTATAAACTCACACCAAAGCTACAATTTATGGAGCCTTCACAAAGCTATGTGCCAAGTACTGTCCTACAACCTCTCTGCAAGTTACCTATTTTAATTCTGACACGCACCTCTGAGTGGCTGTGATTATCACACCATTGCTTGTGTAAGGAGCTGGTGTGAAGAGCAGCCATGCCTTGTGCCCGAGCTCACACCCTCAGTGATAAAGTGATGACTCAAACTTAGGTCTTCTGACTCTAGGTCTCTTAACTGCCTCACTATACTGGCCTCTCCCAGCTTTCACAAAAGCCAGAGGCTTCCAAATTGTGGCTCAAAATTAAAAAGGGGGAGAAAGGTGAGTAATTTGCTGCCATGGGGTATGCTAAATAAACATCATAGCAAAAGCAATCTTCATCGTCTTGTGAGATCGTGCTGCTTTCCTTGGGGTTTGCCTACAGTCTGAGCCCACGGAACAACCAGGATAAGGATCTGGGCTGACTCATCTATTGGTTAGAAGAGTCAAGATGTCACAGTATTTCTTGGAGAAAATTGTTATTTCCATGAGTTGGCAAGAGCCTGGTGGTGCTCCTTCTTCAAGACAAGCTACAAAAGAAAACTTTACCTTCAGCAGTTTTTAATACCGAAAATCCGCTATTGACAGCAGAGCTGTAGAATCGGGGCAAGAAAAAGGTCGACATTTCTTTAAAAGTGACATTTTTCAGTGCAATCATTTCCAAACAATGTTACAACTTACAACTGTATGTGGTCAGTCAAGTCTGACTCTTTGCAGCCCTATGGACTGTAGCCAGGCTCCTCTTTCCATGTAATTTTCCATGCAAGAACACTGGAGTGGCTTCCCATTTCTTATTCTAGGGGATCTTTCCAATCCAGGGATTGCTCCTGCATTGACAGGCAGATACTTTACCATTTGAGCCACCTAGGAAGCCCCTATAATTGTATATTAAAAGACAGAAAAGGCCAGTATATGTGCCACAAACACTTGAAATGAATCAAGAGATTTACAAATTAGGAAGATTTACTCTACAGACTATGTACCCACCACTTAGCTTGGGAGGTGATAATAGAGCTGTGGTTGTAGGGTCTGCAGGGGGGAGGTCCTCATGAAGAGAAGAGGCTGGGGACCTTGAACAGTCAGAAAATCCCCAGAGTACCAAGCTCTTGAGATGCCAAGGAGGCAAGGCTTATAGAAAGAAGTGGGATGGCACCCAAGACAAATTTCTCCTCCCTTAAAATCTGCCGAGCTAAAGGCTGCATTTTTTTCGAATCCCTCTTCTCTTCTCTTCTATACAAATGCCAAGGCGTTTGCCACATTGCTTGGCCCCACAGCTTCCCTGCCTGGGGCGGAACAATAAGCACCAAGGAGCGTGTCTCTGGACATTGTGTGATGGCCAGGGCGGGCTGTGCCAGGGAGCAGGAGGGATGTTTAGTTAAATCAGTTGGGAGCAGTGGTCCTCAACGTCATTCCCAGATCCGCAGCCTCTGCTAGACCAGGGAGCTGCAAATATTTTCTGTGAAGAGCCAGAGAGCAAATATTTTAAGCTTTTTGGGCCAAGAGGCAAAACTGAGGATATTATGTGAGTACTTATATAACAAGGGAGGAAATCAGCATCCTCAGTTTGACTGATGAAATTCAAGCCATCACGTTGGCTATACATTTTTATAATCTAGATCCATTAATACTAATGAGAAGAATGAAATCATTTTTGCAGGAAACAGCATTTTGCTTAATTGGGATTCAAAGATAGTATCCCCTGTCAGGGAATCAATTGCAAAAGTTCATCCACAAGAACCATTACTAGGTTGCTCCTGTTCAGTCCTGTCCAACTCTTCCCAATCCCAGGGACTGTAGCCCACCAGGCTCCTCTGTCCACAGGATTCTCCAGCCTAGGATGCTAGTGTGGGTTGCCATTTCCTTCTCCAGGGGACCTTCCCAACCATTCTGAACCCAGGGATCAAAACCGCATCTCCAGAGTCTCTTGCATTGCAGGCAGTTTCTCTACCCCTCTCTACCCCTGAGCCATAGGCACCTTGCCAAAGCAGGGGGCAAAACAGATCTAGCCCTTGGTCTAGACCTGCGAACTTCTTAGAAACGCAAATTAGAAGGTCCTACTGAATTAGCAGATGTGGAGGTGGGGCCAGATACCTGCCTCTTAACAAGCCCTTCAGGTAATTCTCAGGCCTCCTAGCATTTGAGTACCAGTGGTGCACATGTTGAAGGGCCAGAATTAGCCCCGCCCACTCTGTTATTACCATGGTAACAGCCATTTCTCAGTCATTCAGTCATCGCCTTCTGCCCTACTTTTCCTTTGCCATTATTTTAATGAGTTTGGGTGTATATTTTTATTTTAAAATAACCTTTTGAGTCTTAGGCAACTCATTTAGGAAACATGGCATGCCCATGTCTGCTCAGAGATATCTAAGCAGAGGAGCAGGAAGTCCTCTGGGAAAAGGCTCAGAGCCCAGGAGGAAGAAGCATCTCTAACCAAAGCCAGAAGAAGGTCTCAGACATTTTGCTCTCAGTAGGTAACCCAGAGATTGGTGATGGAAGTGCTGACTTTTCACCTTTTCAATTGTTGCTCCAAGCCACCTCTGCTCAGTTAAAAATAAACGGGGCTACACCATAGGTGCTGTTTTGATTGAAGGGGTGGTCTCAGTGTGATCATTTCATACAATCCATAAATAATGTTTTCATAGCAAACTCAGAAGGAAGAAACACACAGACTGTCACCTGGGTTCATTCTCACTCTGACTCATCTTTTTCTCTCTCCGATGCTGCCTTGATTTCTCCATGTTTACAATGGAAATAATCCATCAAAGAGCACTGATGGGGCTGCCTTGAAAACAAACCCAGGTGTGTGAAGATCTCTGCCACTGACAAATTCTGAGAATTATTATTAGGTGGTACTGTCCTAACAGACGGACAAGATGATGTCTAGGCTGACAAGAGGAGTGCACAGCACCCTATTACTCATGCAGTGTTGCTCCTGGGGCTGCGCAGACTGCTCTGTGGTCCATCTGGCACCTTTCCGGCATACTGCATCTTTTGCTGAACATTCAAATAGCTCTTTAGACCCACTGGCCAGGATGCGTGTGTCAACATTTGAATTAGGTTCCCTACCCCTGAAATTCGGGTTAGTTGAGTGACTTGGGGGTAGGGGTCCAGAGGGGAAGGGGGAGGGATGTTATCTCCAGAAAGCTTTGGTCAGTCTTCTAAGACCCACATCCAGATGTTTCCTATTAATACTGGTTGACTGATCAAATTCACTGGATGAAACCTAAGAAGTCCCAAAGAGACAGACCCAAGTGGATAAGGGGTGTATTTTTAGCATACTCACTTTCCTAGTTTAGAATTATGGGTGTAAAGCCAGGAAGACTGTAGCTGTAAGAAGGGAGCCCTGTATTCTCCGGCTTTAAAGGTTTTGCCCAAGACAAGGAAGGAACTTAACACGCTTTCGGAAGCTCAGAATCCTGCTCCTTCTCAGGAATCTTCCTGGAGCCTAAGCTTCAGCACAAATGATGCCAAGGAAATACATACATACCCACAAGGACTGGCCATGTTGGTGGATCGATTGGAGGCACTTTAAAAAGAGAAGCAGGAGGAGGAAAGTTTAGGATGTGAATCCTAAGGCAAATGCTCAGTTCTGCATCCCCTTTAAAATTCAAGTCCTCAGGGGACCCCTTGTTTTGACTAACAAATGCAGAAGGAGTCAACACACAAAAAAAAAAAACACCAGTGGTTGGAAGAAAGCAAGCCTTGTAAAGATCTCCGTAGAATCGAGAGGACTACAAAATACTTTTAAAACAAACAGAAAATGTATTTAGGGAAGAATCCATTGCTGTCTCAAAAGCTTCACCTTTTGAGATGACACTCTTGAGTGTTAGGCAATGGCAACCCACTCCAGTGCTCTTGCCTGGAAAATCCCATGGACGGAGGGGCCTGGTGGGCTGCAGTCCATGGGGTCGCTAAGAGTCGGACACGACTGAGCGACTTCACTTTCACTTTTCATTTTCATGCATTGGAGAAGGAAATGGCAACCCACTCCAGTGTTATTGCTTGGAGAATCCCAGGGACGGGGAGCCTGGTGGCCTGCCGTCTATGGGGTCTCACAGAGTCAGACACGGCTGAAGCGACTTAGCAGTAGCAGCAGCTGTGTGGTACTTAGATTGTATAGAGACAGACAGGTGATTGGTAGATAGACAGACATTCATCTTCTATTCTTTTGTTATGAAGCCAAGAATTCTAAAAGGAAAAGGATACACAAGGAAAGAAGTGAAAGAAACATCCCCTGTGAAGCCCCTTCACTGAAGAGGTGACTGTGTGTGTTACTCGCTCAGTCGTGTCCGACTCTTGGCAGCCCCATCGACTGTAGCCTGCCAGGCCCCTCTGTCCATGGGATTTTCCAGGCAAGAATACTGGAGTGGGTTGCCATGCATGATCCAGGGGATCTTCCCACCCAGGGATAGAACCCGTGTCTCCTAAGTCTCCTGCATTGGCAGCCGGGTTCTTTACCGCTAGCGCCACCTGGAAAGCCCCACTGAAGAGCTGAAAGTGAAAGTGAAGTCGATCAGTCGTGTCTGACTCTTTGCGACCCCGTGGACTGTAGCCCACCAGGCTCCTCTGTCCATAGGATTCTCCAGGCAAGAATTCTGGAGTAGGTTGCCATTTCCTTCTCCAGGGGATCTTCCCAACCCAGGGATCGAACCCAGGTCTCCCACATTGCAGGCAGATGCTTTAACCTCTGAGCCATCAGGGAAGCCTCTGTCCAATTCTGATAGGTTTCTCCATACTGTCCTTCATTCTAGGTTCCATCAAGTAGAAAACTGAAGTTCTGAGAGGTCAGGGCTTGTCTGAAGCAAAACTGTAAATGGTTAATTTCCCTTCCATTTTATATGAGTTAAGGATGCTTCTGAGTGCTCATTACAAAAATCCAACCAATAAAGGCTTTATCAAATAGAGGGGGATTTTTTGCTTTTCACATGCAAGGAATTGGCAGGGCAGGACGGGGGCACTGGCTCAGGGGTACACTGGGGACTCAGGCTCTTTCTGGGCTCTATTATCCTGAGCAAGCCGGACAGCATCTCCAGGCTTGTAGGTGTCCTTTCATCAAGCACATGAAAGCTTTTTCAGACACCATCCTGAATCTCACTGGTCCCCACGGTGTCTGCACGCCCTAGTGCTGCAAAGCCAGGCTGGAGAACTCTGACAGCAACCATACGGCCAGCAAGGTCAATGTCCCCACTACCTGGCCCTTGACAGGAAAAGTCTGCCAGCCTAACTTGACAGCACCATTTCTAATGGAGGCTGGTTTTCAACCCAATGGATAGATAAAGCTCCTCAATTAGCTAACCGATTTTCTACTTTTCTATATTGAAGTTACTCTCGTGCTCACCACTGTAAAGAAAATGCTGATGAACATCCATGTATTACACATACATCTTTGCATGGATCTCTAAGTATATTTTCATAGGAAGGTGGGGAGTATAGTTCAGTAGTTAACAGCACGTCCTTTGGAGCTTGGCTGCTGGGTTCAAATCCGGGTCCTGCCCATCAGCAGCTGTGTGACCTTGAGTGAATGATTTTACTTTCAGGAACCTCAGTTTTCTCACCTCAGTGAGGTTAACATGAGTTAAAACATGCATAGATTGGAAAAATGACTGCACATAGTAAATGCCACCTGTATTAGCTATTATCGACTTCGAGAAAATTTTTTGACGATTGTTATTAATAGCAGTAGGTTAAATCCCTAAAAAAGGATTTTCCTGGTGGTCCAGTGGTTGGGAATCTCCCCGTCCAGTGCAGAGGACACAGGTTCGATCCCTGGTCAGAAAACAAAGATCCCACATCCCACAGGGCAACTAAGTCTGAGAGCCACAACTAGAGAGCCCTCAAACCCCAGCGAAGTCCCAGAGCAGCCTCTCATCCCCACAAAATATTTAGAAAATAAACAAAATCCCTAAAAGTGAAACTGCAGAGTATACAGTTTTTAACATATTAATTACATTTCACACAAATAGGTTTTACTAATTTCTGAGAAACAGTGAATATTATCCTTTATGGAAAAAAAGGAATTTTTTTTTTGATGTTTTGAAAGTGAATGATTGTACTGAACTACAGTTAATACTTAATTATAAAATAAATAAAATTATATTCTTAAATTTGTTATTTTTGTTACTAGTGAAATTATTTTTGATATTTGAAATTTTAATTTTAGGAATTGCCAGTTTTTTTTTCTCTTTATCCCCTATTTCTAATTAAGTTTTTTTTTTTTTAGATATTGGAAACTTTTATATGTTAAGGATATCAACTCTTTGGTGACTATATTGAAACTCTTTCCCTCATTTTTTGTTTTTGAATTTTCCTTTTGGTATTCATTAATTAAAATGCTAAAATTTTATATAGTGCAAACTATCCATTTTTCCTCTTTATGACTTTGATCTTTGATTCCTGGTTAAAAGGAATCTTGCTGTCCTGTGATCCAATATATATTCGTTCACATTTTCTTTAATTTTTTAATGGTCTAATTTTTTTCACTTTTAACTGTTCAATCCATTTGGAATTCACTCGAGAGTACAGTGAAAAGCAGGAACCTAACTTCTTTTTTTAAAACTGAGTAACTCCTGCTGCTGTTAAGTCGCTTCAGTTGTGTCCAACTCAGTGCGACCCCATAGACGGCAGCCCACCAGCCTCCCCTGTGCCTGGGATTCTCCAGGCAAGAATACTGGAGTGGATTGCCATTTCCTTCTCCAGTGCATGAAAGCGAAAAGTCAAAGTGAAGTCGCTCAGTCGTGTCTGACTCTGTGTGACCTCATGGACTGCAGCCTACCAGGCTCCTCCCTCCATACAATTCTCCAGGCAAGAGTACTGGAGTGGGGTGCCATTGCCTTCTCCAAATAACTCCTAGCAAGATTTATTTAAAGAATCTTGACTTGCTGACAAAAGTTATCATTTTTGACATGTTAAAAATCTTTCATCGATTTATCCATCTATATATTTTAAATTATTTATATTAGTTAATTATTATAAATTTAATAATTTAATTATAATTTTATAATACATTTGTATCTGTACATCTTTTTTCTTTACCAATTTTCTAAACTTTTAATTTAAAAATATTATACATTCACAGAAAGTTACATACATAGTTCAGAGAGGTCCCATGTATCTTTCGTCCTGTATTCCTCTGTGGTTCTATCTTACACAGGGTTTCTCCCGTCTTCTAGCACTTCATAGTTACACACAGCTCTCTCCCTCTTCACCTTCCCCACCCCATCACTACCCATAACCCATGACTATCACTAACCTGTTTTCCACCTCTGTAATACTAACATTTAGAGAGGCTCCTGAAAGTAGATTACACAATAGGAGCCCTTCAGGATTGGCTTTAGAAGCTTGCTCTGGAGACTCATCCAAGTTGTTGCCTCTCTAAAGTTTGTTCTTCTTCGTTGCTAAGTCATCTTCCATGGTGTGGATGTATGAAGATCTATTTAGCCATTCACTTGAGGGATATTTTGCTGTTTCCAATTTTTGGCTATTACATATGAAGCTGCTATAAACAATTGTATCCAGGATTTTGTGTGGCTGTAAGTTTTTATGTCTCTGGGATAAATGCCCAGACTTATGAGTGCTGGGTCATATGTTAACAGTGTGTTAAATTTTTGTAAAAGCCACTAAATAATTTTAAGAGTGACTGTACCATTTCATAGTCACAGCAGCAATGTATGAGACTTCTATTCATCTCATTATAACAAACATTTGATGTTGTCATTTTTTTAATTTCAGTTGTTCTAGTGGAAATGTAGTGATAGTTCATCATGACTTTAATTAGCATTTTCCTACTGGTTAGTGAGGTTGAACATCTTTTTGTGGGCTTATTTGTCATCCAGACATCCTCTTTGGTGAAATATCTGTTCATCTCTATTGCCCATTTTCTAAGTGGATTTCATTTTTTTAACTGTTGAGTTCTGAGTTCTTTAGATATTATAGGTATGGGTCCTTTGTCAGCTAGGTAATTTACAAATATTGTTTCCCAGTCTGTAGCTTATTTTTTCATATTCATATTATTTCTTTCTTATTTTTTCATACTCAGGATTGGTCTTTCACAGAGCAAAAGATTTTAATTTTGATGAGGCCCAGTTTACTGATTTCTTAATTCTTGTATGTATTATGCATGTTTAAGAACACTTCATTAAGCCCAAAAGTAACCCACAGATTTTTTCCTATGTTTGCTTTAAACATGTTATAATTATACATTTTACTTTAAACTCTAATATATTTTAGATCACATTTTATTTAAGGTGTGAAGTTTGACCCTGGGTTGTTTATTATCAATATGCATGCATGGTATTCAACCACTGTTATTATTCACTTTGTGTATATCCTTTAATCCAGAAATTCTCCTTCTAAGGCTTTTCCCAAAGGAAATAATTAATGTCCTGTCACAGCTTTCCTTTTTCCCTAAAAGTGCTTTGGCTCTGCATACCTCTCTCTCCATTCTTATATAAACACTTAAGTAGAAAAACCTTTGCTTTATGGATACATAATTTACATAATAAAAAATCGGTCCATTTTGGGTATCCAATTTAATGGTTGTCAGTGTTATTTGCGAGTTTTACAACCATCACCATAGTCTCGTTTTGGAATATTCCCAACCTCCTCAAAGAAACTTTGTACCTATTTCCAACCACTCCTCACTCCCAGGGTGAAGCAACCACAAACTTATTTTCAATCTCTATAGATTTGCTTTTCCAGACTTTTAATATTAAACATAGTGATAGTGTCCACTGTATGATCTTTTACACGTGGTTTCTTCAACTGAACATAACGATTTTGAGCTCATCCCTGTTGCAGCATGTATATTTCCTCTTTATTGCTGAGTGGTATTTCATGGTATGGATGCACCACACTTTGGTTGCCCATTTGCAACTTGATGCATGTGTGAGCTTTTGAGCTGTTATGAATAATGCTGCCGTGAACATTCACGTCCAAGTTTTATGTGCAAATGTGTTTTCATGTTTCTTGAGTAGACCCCTAGAATAATGTTGATATATTAAAAAGAAAAGTCAGATTTTTATTGGAATTGCATTCAGCTAAGGGAATAACTGGCTCCCCAGATGGCTCACAAGGTAGAGAATTTGCCTGCAATGAAGAAGACACAGGTTTGATCCCTGGATCAGGAAGATCCCCTGAAGAAGGAAATGGTAACCTGCTCCAGTATTCTTGCCTGGGAAATTCCATGGATGGAGGAGCCTGGGCTACAGTCCAAAGGGTCACAGAGTTGGACAGGACTGAGGAACTGAGCACACAAGGTAATAATTGGCATCTTTACCATATTGAGTCTTGGCATCCAGAAAAATGGTGCTCCTGCACTTGTTCAAACATTAGAACCTCCTTCCAATTTTTCTACTTAGGTTAAAGGGATGCTAATATTTCCATTTCATTTTTGTACATCTCTCATTTGCGCACAAATCCATCAACTGTCTTGCACAGGGAAAGTCCCTGATGGTCCAGAGGCTAAGACTTTACACTCCTGTACTCCCTCGCTCCAGGCCTGGGTTTGATCGTTGGTCAGGAAACTAGATCCCACATCCCACCTCATACAGCAATCCTGTGATGAAAACGAGTGGAGTTCACAAGCTGCCACTAAAGATCCCGCATACCCCAACAAAGATCAAAGATCCTCATGCAGCAACTGAGACCCCAGCACAGCCAAACAAATAAATAAAAGTACATGACAGATGCTTGCCAGTCACTTTCTTTGGTGTTAAGGGCATGGCAATGAACAAGACCTAGTAGCTGCTCTCTTAAGCTACTTTCTAGTTGAGGAAGGGCTGATTTGCCCAAAAGCTTTGAGCAGCTGATGGATCGGTAGGGCAGTGACAGCGTTGAGAGTAACACTCGAAGGAATCAGTATTTCAGGTGGACGCGGGGACGATCTTTCCAACCCAGAAGGTCTCTGAGATGCGACCAACCCATTTTCTTCAGACAAGCCTGCACCTAAGGTTCTGTCCTGACTCATCTGGTCCACAGTGCCAGGAAGAGGGGCTCCGACAAAGTACGAATGGATTTGTGCATCTTTACTAACCTGAAGCCAGGAGGGGACGATGGGTGACCAAGCGCTCAGAGATAAAACGCCCTACAATGAAGCCAACAGGACTTCCATTACGATCTCAGCGGTTTGTTGCTGCTGCTGCTGCTAAGTCGCCTCAGTTGTGTCCAACTCTGTGCGACCCCAGAAATGGCAGCCCAGCAGGCTCCCCCGTCCCTGGGATTCTCCGGGCAAGAACAGTGGAGTGGGTTGCCATTTCCTTCTCCAATGCATGAAAGTGAAAAGTCAAAGTGAAGTCGCTCAGTCGTGCCCTAGCGACCCCATGGACTGCAGCCCACCAGGCTTGTTAGATCCTGTAAATCCCTGTATATTCTTCACGTGTGTTATTCATATAAAGCAGGTGCTCAGCCCACATGATTGACAGCAGAACTCTCAGCAATGCTGGCACATTTGTTTGTAGGGTGTAAAAAAGGTGGCAGCCAGGAAGAAACATCCCACATGGAGAATGAGTTTGGGGAGAGAAAACCGCACCCCTCCAGGAGGAGAGTCGGGGGATGGCGGAGGCTACTTTCCAAGAGGAGAAGGTGAGTGGCACCCCGGGGTTCTGCTGAGAAGAAGAGCAGGGGGCCAGAGAGACTGAACAGTGAGGAAGGGCCTCTGGGAAGAAGGGCTTCCCTGCAGAAGCCAAAGAGCTCAGAGTCTGTCTGAGATTCCTGTGAGAGTCGGGGTGGGGCATAGGGACACCCCCAGCCCACCACTGTCCTGGCCCCTGAAAGCCTGCTAGAGATTTCTACAGTTAGGCCCCCATCGTCTACCTCATACAGCAATCCTGTGATGAAAACGTGTTAGATGATCTAGGGGCTGAACACTCCTGACACAGTCCTGCAGCTGGAAACTGACAGTTGTCAGAACTCAACAGGAGTTGGTTACCTGATTTAGGTAAGTAGAGAGAGATGTTTCAGGAAATTGTTTCTTCAAAGGTGGACTCAGAATGGGTTGAACCCTTTCCCTGCCTTCAAACAATACAAGCCCCCAGGGGCTTGTCCTTCTGAGGATAGGGAGGGATTGAATACAAATAACCAGAAGAGCAATTCCCCTGGTAATCTGGAACCTTCTGCAAGCTCACCAACGATCAGAAGAAGGGAGTAAACAGTACCCTCCCTAATGGTGAGACCCAGTGAATGAGCTACATGGACAACTGCAAGGATAAAGAAATGATAGCAGAGGATTTGCTTGGATAAAGAAAATGTGCTGGGGGGGGCGGGGGGGGAGAGAGTCAACTGGGGAAAAGTGCCAACTATACCCCTGGGGAATTGTCCAGAGAAACAAGGTAGTTAATGAGCTAAGGAAACCTGAAAAGCAGTGCTGCTGAAAGAGGCCACAGCAGAGAGAGAACAAGAAACAGGGATGTGTTTGCAGGGTGAGCCTGAAGGTCAAAGAGGCAAAAGCAAAAATAATAGCTGAAGACAAAGAGTCTTAGTTACCTAAGCATCAAAATCACTAAACCCATGTTTTTAAAATTACTTTCTGGGAGAATACACTGGTGTTTGTAACTAGGTCAAAATGTCCCATGGTGCAAATAAATGATTGTGTTCTTGCCCAATTTTTAGGGGGAAAAAATGTTATCAAAGATTCACAGTTTTAAGGTTTTCTTCCATAAGTATTCCTTCAGTATTTGATGCTTACTCGATTCTTATGTAAGACTCTAATGTTAGATGGTTTGTGATTCAATCAAAAAGCAAACATGAATTAATTTTGTTTGCTACCTGAAAATATTCCAAGAGGAGGTCTGAGATGTTCAAACATCCCATCTCCTGAAGAAGTCTGAGAATTGAATCCAAGTGAGGCCAAAATCTAGAACAGTATAAAACCAAACACAGTAGCTTCTGTTTGTGGACATTGTAATTTTACTATCTTTTGTACAGACCAGAGTTTCTAGAAAACGCAGTGGCCAAATGAATATTGCAAAAATGACTGATCCCCTGTCTCCACAGCTTGAAGTAAAGAATAAGATGAACCAGAAGACAGGATGGAGTCTTTAAAAGCCAGCTAGTGCTTTCTTCAAATCCCATTGTTCAATACCAACTATTCAATATTATGCATCATTTAAATACTGCATTAATATGTATGGTGTCCAGGAGGTTTGCAACGTGTCCTTGAGATTTTTTTTCTATGGCTGCAAAAGCAAAGAGGGAATCAAATTATCCAGTTTAACTTTATACATCCTTTAAATAAACAGCACACTGAAGGATCACCCAGGAAAAGGGTACAAAAAGTATCATTTCAAAGTGGTTTAGAATCCCGGCTTGCTCAGAGCCGGAAAGGCTAGCTGACATTTCCATGTCTCTATGTGTTGGTAGAGACAGGCAGAGAAAACCAGAAAGCTGGCTCCACTGATGGAATCCTTGGAGCTTTGTTAACTTCCTCTGACTTGAGATCCATGATTCTGTGCACCACCCTGGCCCCCCACTCCCCCTTCACCTCTGCCCTCAGCCTTTGCAGATTCCTGGAGAGATTCCTTCACTGCCTACTAGGGGAAGCCATAGAGAGTCTATAAGTTCTAAAACTTCTAAAGTCAGCCATTAAATGCACATTCTGATGTGTACCCTCTTAAAGTGATTGCTGCAAATGACCATCTTTTCTAATCCTCCTCCTATGGTTTGTGAATTCTGTCTTGATGATAATATACTTATTTCTGTAAATGGGAAAAACATCATTTCCTTGGCAAAAGAAAAAAAAAGGTAGAGCTGTAACACTGATTGGTATTTAATTTCCATAAAGTATAATTTTTCTATCATTTCATTCATATTAATGCCATCAAAAGCCAGAAGTTATAAGTGATTGGGAGGCACTGGAAGGCAATCTGTGACACAGGTTCCCTTTGGTGAGCGGAATAAATGAAGCTCTTATATGATATGCTGGAAACAGTCAGAGTGCTACAGACCTTTCGGTGGCCCAACCCTAATCGTGGAAGGAAGTGGCTTTGGAGAATAATAAAAAACAGGAATATTTTGAAGGATTACCTCTGCTTTCTCTGCATATCATTTTCCAATATACCATACCAGTGTTTCCCCTCTGTAAAAAGCTGTGCAATCACTTTATTTTGTCTGTCAAGTAATCATGGTGGCATCTTTCTTGCTGGAAAATAACTTCTTGTGATACTTTTCCGACATCATGGTATTTCTGTCTTCTTCAATATAAAGAAGACAGCTGAAATTGTCAGTAAGATTTTATAGAAATTCAAAACTAAATTAAGTGTGGGAAAATACTGCATGCTTTCTCTCTTCAGAAAAAAAATTTATATTAATATTACCTTGAGCCTACTTTAATCATGTAACTCTTTTGTGGTTCTGATAAGAGTTTCACGTGGGAAAAAATACTCTATCAAGGCTGATTTACTGGCTTTATATGTTAGATATCTATGTATTCTGTGATGGTCATTTGGGGCAGGCAGTTTTCTCCTTTGCTCTGACTATATTTATACTCTAAAAGGAATATGAATGTATTATAGTTGTTACAACGGGGTCATCAGAAAGGGATGTGCATTAAGAAATTAACTGTAAACAGCAAAATTAATTGTTCACTGTGATTGTTTGGCTTCCAATGATTTGGAGCCCCAAATATGCAGATTCTATCATTACACGATCAGTAAGTCAGCAGCGGGGATTCCAGCACTGTGAGGTTATATGAGGCCACCATATAACCTGAACAGTGGAGCAAAGCCTGGGGCTCACAAGATGGTTGCAACGGCCCAGGTGTGAGACTGAGGAAACCCAAGCCCACTTCAAAACATAATTAACTTTAAAATATCTGACCCATTTTCCAAGTGTAGATACATTTTATCTTAATATTTTGAAAAAAATGATATAGGTTTATAATATCAACTTCTCTCCTGATATAACATGCATAATTTTTCCCCACTCTTTTGTTTCAGAAAGGAAGCAATGATCTAAGTTTCCAATATGACCTTGAGATATATTCTGGTGAGGACTCCTTTCATAGTGATACTTAAGATGATCAACCTCCAAAATACACAAGCGGCTCATGCAGCTCTATATCAGAAAAACAAACAGCCCAATCAGAAGTGAGCAGAAGACCCAAACAGACATTTCTCCCCAAGAAGACGTACAGGTGACAACCAAGAGGCATATGAAAAGAGGCTCAACATAGCTCTGCTGCTGCTGCTAAGTCGCTTCAGTCGTGTCTGACTCTGTGCAACCCCATAGATGGCAGCCCACCAGGCTCCCCCATCCCTGGGATTCTCCAGGCAAGAACACTGGAGTGGGTTGCCATTTCCTTCTCCAATGCATGAAAGTGAAAAGTAAAAGTGAAGTCACTCAGTCATGTCCGACCCTTAGCGACCCCATGGACTGCAGCCTACCAGGCTCCTCCATCCATGGGATTTTCCAGGCAAGAGTACCGGAGTGGGGTGCCACTGCCTTCTCCCAACATAGCTCTAGAGAAAAGCAAATCAAAACCACAATGAGGTATCTCACAGCAGTCAGAATGGCCATCATCAGAAAATCTGCAAAAAAACAAATGCTGGAGAGGGTGTGGAGAAAAGGGAACCCTCTTGCTTTGTTGGTGGAAATGTAAATTGATACAGCCCCTATTCAATACAGCCCCTATGGAGAAAAGTGCAGAGAGTCTTTTTAAAAACTAACAACAAAAATTACCATATGACCCAGCAATCCCACTACTGGGCATCTACCCTGAGAAAACCACAATTCAAAAAGATACTTAAAATGAAATATGGGTTTTTATTGGTCAACACTTTGTCCTCCTAAGTCACCTTAGTCAGTCAATTTAATTTCACAAGTCCATAGTTACATGCACAAAACATATATATAAGTTTGAATTATTCCAAACATACAACAAGAACAATATCCGGCACCCACACAAGTAGTTAGTTGTTCAGCCTCTGTTTTTGCAGGAGGGGACGAGGGCTGGCTTTGATGAGAATTAAGCTGGAAAGTGGAGAACAGAAGTAAAAGGGATCCAGATCCTGCCTTCTGAGACAACAAATAGGAGATATGTGTATGAAAATGCCATTGGCTTCCATCAGAAAGAAAGTGAAAACATTTATCTCAAGCTTTACAAGTACAATTAAAGCCATTTCCAGTCCCATCTAGGGAGGAAGTGATCATCTTGCTGAGGCTCAGCAATCGAAGGCAAAGAAAAAGCACACTTCAGGAAATAGCCACAAACAAACCAAAACACAATGGCTGCAGGACCAGCAAGGGGCTCCGAAGATGAGACGAGCACATCAGTCACCACTCCCTGCCTGCCTGGGCTCACTGGGAACCGCAAGGCACTCTGGGAAACTCTTCTCTGTCTTTGGATCAGACCCAAACCTCGCAGGTGGCTTCTGCCCTCCACTGTGTCTCCAGGACCCACGATGCGCCCTGTAAAGATTCCCCACCATTATCACCAGCACTAACACCTGACTAAGGCTGCACAGACATCAATGCCTGTACCTCAAGCGACACCTACAGCAGCAGCCCCAAAATTTCCACATAGAACAGGCTTAATGATAGAACAGGATGAGTAACCTTTCCATAGCAAGTACTCAGTTTTTACTTCTATATATTCATTTAGAGGTGTTCTGGGGAATGGTAGAGATGATGGGGGACCAGAGGACCTCTTCTTCCCCAAGCTGCCCCCGACTATCTCATTTCCTCCCCACAACCACCTTGCAAGAGAGGAGTCAGACAATCACACACTTGGGTATCTAATAATGTATCTAACATCCCATAACTAGAAGGGGCAGGACTACCTGAGTGTAAAGGGTCTGAACCCAAACAGCAGTCCCAGAGTAGAGTGAACTTGATCTTCCAGAAAACTGGATTCAAGCCTCACCTCCACCAAACCTATTTCCTAGACAGATACAGACACCTCCAAAAGACACAGGTTTTAATTTCTTCTTTCATTTGAGCTAAAACACATGCTGCTGCCCCATGTAAGAAACACATATTTGGTCACAGACGTTACGTACATCTGTGTGCACTTTGTGAAATACAGAGTTAAAGGCAAAATTCTTTCTCTCACACCTGGATAAGAGATGGGAGATGAGGTGAATCCCAGGTAGTGCTGATGCTGCTGGTCCATGGACCACACAAGAGAAGCAAAGGACTAGAGCATCTGAAGGGCTCTTCCCATTCTGAGCATCTCAACATCAATGGCATGCTTGGCCCCTACTCCTGGGCCTCTTACACTCATCAGAGAGGTTATGTTCATGTCCCAACTGCTCACATGTCCAGTTCTATGCCTTCCCTCCACTGACCCAAATCTACCCCAGGTCAAGGGTGGGAGCCACGAGGTATTCCTGACCTAGCTTTTTCTCCCCAGTGATCATTATCTTCTAAAGTCCTCTAGCGCTTAGAGATTTTGCCCTCTTGCCCTGCCTGCATTGGTCACTAGTTATTTTTTGATGACTCTAACTAAATTATAGGCTAACAGGGCCATGTCCCTTAATCTTTTCTTTTCCTGGGGAATACTCTCAAATGGTCAGCTCCTTTTCAGCCTTCAGCTCTCAGTACAAACACCACTCCTTGGCAAGATCTTCCCTGAATATCCGATCTAAGTTATTCTCTCCTGCTGCTTCCTCTCACCAGTCACAGCGCCCTCTTTTAATTTCTTCATAACACTCATCAAGCTTTGAAATTTTCTTTTGTTTGCTTCAAACTTTTCTATTACCTACCTGCCCCCTTCCCAGAGAGGGACTTTGTTTACCTGTTCATCACCCTACCCCCAGTGCCTAGAAGACTAACTATAACATAGTAACTGCTCAGTAAATATTTGTTGAGTGAATAAATGCAAGAATCTAAAAGCTGGGTACACAAGAGGCACTTAAAAAATGTTTGCAGGTTGAGTCAGAGACTTGTCACCCAAGCTCTAGTCTTGAAATCTTATGTTTCTTTGTTTACCTGTTCATCACCCTACCCCCAGTGCCTAGAAGAATAACTATAACCTAGTAACTGCTCAGTAAATATTTGTTGAGTGAATAAATACAAGAATCAAAAAGCTGGGTACACAAGAGGCACTTTAAAAAAAATATTTGCAGGATGAGTCTGAGATTGTCACCCAAGCTCTAGTCTTGGTTTCTTTACTTTTGAAAAGGAGTTCCGTGTCCGTGTGTTTCTCCCTTCCTGCTGGGAACTCACAGCAGCTCACATCACAGTTAATTTTGAAAGGAGCTCCGACATGCGAGTTTCTATTAGTTCTCAGTAGGACAAGTCTTCTGTCTGAAGTGCTCGTGGATTATTAGAAATAATGGGGACAGCCTTGGTGTGGACGTTTGGGATATGTTTTGGGAACACAGAGCACATTTAGTTGTGAGCTTCTTCTTGGCTGTTCTGTTGTTCGTGCCCTCTCTGCAAAGCCCTTTCCAAGCTCGGCTTTGATGTGCTTTCAGCTGTGCCAATACACCCTGGTTTCTCATTTCAGACCTCAATTATCTTATGAGGCACACAACCCAGCTTTGATGGTGTCCATGGAAAATGATAGAAAATACAGGCCATCGGGGGAAAGTGAATGTACAGAAAGGAACCTTCTTATTAGAGAAGACAACCCCCAGTCAGTCTCTTGGTGACTTGCAAAATTAAGAATGAATGGGGCTGGAGGCAGAAAGTGAAGGCTGTCTCTGCCACACGCCCCGTTTGTCTGGAACGGAGGTAGAGGTGCTTGGCTGATATGTTTCATCATCTCCTTTCCTCTGCGGTGGAAGTGTTCAGGCTTGAACTCTGACATGTTTCAGAAACACAAGAGAACAGGCTGGATCGTGACCTTGACACAGCATGAATTCACCCTTAGTTTCCAAACAGAAGTTCTCGAAAGTGATGCCGAGTTCCTTCTCCCAGAGATTCATTTGTGGGCCTCTGGGGAATGGAGGCAGAGGCAAACGCCTGTCCCTCTGGGACAGCAGCGTCGCTGGGGAAGGGCTGGAAACACAAACCGTGTAATCTGGAACTGTGAGAAACCAAGGGTTTCCCACCCTTGGGCTTCCAAGTTCTGCTTCATCCAGGCTCTGCCGGGTGTCTTCTTGCCTATTCTGTTCCAAAAGAAATCTAACGGAGCTTTATCCCACTGTTGCATTTCCTATTTTCTGTTTTATCAAACTCTATTATCCTTTGTATGTGCCATGAAAAAGAGCCTGAGGCTAACGATGTATGTAATGGTGGGATGCAGATCAAAGACTGTGCCTGGTGAAATCTACATTTCAGGTAAAGAACAGAGAGCTTCTGTGTGTATATTCCACCTAAGATTTTATTTGCTAAATCTGGTGCTTGGTTTTTTGTTTTCTCTGACTGGGTTTTTGTTTGTCATCTTTTTTTATTGGCTGGGGTATGGGGAAGGAAGTAGGAAAGAGGAGGAGTGAGATATCTGGTGTCCCATGCTCAACCTTGGGATAGTGTTTTTTTTCCTTCTGTGGCGATGCCAGAAAAAGGCTTTAAAGTCCCTTCTGTGAATCCCTGAAATGTCCAGTCTGAAGAATGTCCTCTTGGTTGTGTTTTTGCAAACTCCTACGCTGACTCTAGAGTGACTTGAGTTTGCAATCTGGGTTCTCCAGCACTGAAATGAAAGGGCCCTAGTAATTGCAAAATGAGTGAGGTGGCAATGGGGAAAGAGTTTTCACCCCCGACCCCCTAGAGAGTGGGCTTCTTGAGCGACACTGAGCCAAGACCACGTGGGCCATGAGGGCAGTGTTGCTCAGTTACAATAGCCAATCCTCTAACCACATTTCAGAGTGATTAAGGGTAGGCACCTCCCACATCAATGTTGGTGAATGTGAACAGAACTTGAGAGGGAGGGTAACAAGGTGGGAGAAGAGGTTCAGACTACCAAGGAGGATGGCTAAATGTAATGAGTGTTAAGGTGAAGGTGAAAGTCGCTCAGTCGTGTCCAACTCTTTGAGACCCCATGGACTATACAGTCCATGGAATTCTCCAGGCCAGAATACTGGAGTGGGTAGCATCTCCCTTCTCTAGGGGATCTTCCCAACCCAGGGATCAAAGCCAGGTCTCCTGCATTGCAGGAGGATTCTTTATCAGCTGAGCTACCAGGGAAGCCCAATGAGTGTTAACCACATGCTAAACATTAGTGAGAAGGAAATGGTAACCCACTCCAGTGTTCTTGCCTGGAGAATCCCACAGGGGAGCCTGGTGGGCTGCCATCTATGGTGTCGCACAGAGTCAGACACGACTGAAGCGACTTAGCAGTAGCAGCAGCAAACATTAGTGAACGTGAACTAACCTTGCTTAATCCTCACAATAATGCTATGAGGCAAGCGTGTGTCATGATCCCAATACATATGGGGAAACTGAGGCAGAGAAGCCAACACCACTGACTTATTTGATTAAATTCCGCACTGTGTGTATGGAGGATACAAACTGGTTCCAGAACACACACCTCCAAACTATCTGTTTCTGCGACTGAAAAACCTGAGGGATGAGAGCGTGGGGAGAAGCAGGAATTGCAGGGCTGCTGACATGGGCAAGCCTCCCCCACTGCACACTGTTATCCTCTCTCTCCTGTTCTGTTCACATTCACCACCAAGGGCCCCGGCAGGCTGCCCACCACCACGTCTCCTCCTGAGACCCCCGGCACACACAGGCAGGTGAGCCAGTCCAGGTTGAGGACATGACCAAGGGAAGTAAATGGAAATGGATTGTGAATTACATATATTACATAAGGGTTGTTTTTAAGAAAGAGCAGATGAAAGGCTTCAGTTTAGAGTTTAATCCAACTAATCTAAGCTCATACTGTTCTTAGTTTAGTTAGTTAAAACTAGTCAATCCTAGACCAGGAAATCAACCCTGAATATTCATTGGAAGGACTGATGCTGAAGCTGAAGCTCCAATACTTTGGCCACCTGATGTGAAGAACTGACTTACTGGAAAAGACCCTAATGCTAGGAAAGATTGAAGGCTGGAGCAGAAAGGGACAACAGAGGATGAGATGGTTGGATGGCATCACCGACTCAATGGACATGAGTTTGAGTAAGCTCCAGGAGATGGTAAACGACAAGGAAGCCTGGTATGCTGCAGTCCATGTGGTCACAAACCCTAAGTCGAACACGACTTAGCAACTGAACAACAAAACTAAGCTCATCTTTTTCCTCTTCTTTTTTCCCAAGGCCCTCATTTCTCTCCTGCTGCCACATGTTCTGAATGCCCAGCTAAGCCCTCAGTTCTACAAACACTGGTGAACTGTTATAAGTAGGTAGTTTTCACCCTTCAGTATCCAGCAGGGTGAAAGAGGGGGTGTCCCACAACCTCTGAAATCACCCTAATTGAACAGCCAGTGAAATCAGAAAGAAAATAACTCCAGAAGGGCCGAGAGCATCATTGTTCCTTTCAAAATAACCCCATCACTTGCAAACCCGTGGGAATGTATGTTGATATGATATTATTACAGAGAGGATAAAGGACTGCACTGGAAACAGATGTGATCTGATTTCTTCTGATACCCTGAGCTGAAAACAAAGAAAATAACTGAAGATGATACACTCAGGTGAAACGTTAACAGTTCAAAGTTCCAAAGAACTCCAGTTCACAAGGAAGCCTTTGAATAATAAACCATGAATCTTACTGCAGTCATCCACAGAAGAAAAGTATGTCCCAAGGCCTGTTTATCTAGAAAAGCATTCTATTCCTTTCTCCTTAAATCCCTCAGGTGAATTTTAACTGTGCCAATGATGGCTATCATTTCTGCTGAAATTTGAAACTGCTAATGGCTTAATCCACCTCAGACCAGAATGAAGTTCTGCAGTGCCATTTCTGTTTACACAGCTCAGCAGAGGCCAATGAGGACAGGAATTGCCACCCCGTGGCCCCTGGCAGCCAGTTGTGTAATGAAATGAGATCTCAGATCCAGTCTTTGTGCAAATCACCAGATTATTATAGGGATTCAAGACGTCTAGAGGGCTTCTCTGATGGTTCAGTGGGTAAAGAATCTGCCTGAAGTCTAGACGTTCCGAGCCAAAAAAAAAAAAAAGCACCTTGAAAGTGACTACTAGACCAGGTGATTTCTTCCTTGCAGTGATTTCTCTAAAAGGAAACACTCTATTGTGGAACTGAAAACTTTCCCTTTATTTTGACTTGTTTTCTAGTGTCTGAGTAGGAACAGAGGTAGAAGGAGGTGGGCTCTGATCACCCCATCATTATCCAGCTTCAATATTTGCTTGGAAAGGGAGACAGACGCCACCTTCCAAATATGCAGATGTGCGGTTTCCTTTGAGGAAATATTTCTCCTCCACCCCCTCCTGCCTCCCCACCGTCTCCACACCCACCTCACATATCAAGTGTCCACATTTCTGCCTTTAAATCCATAAATGTTTGGTCTTTTTTTTTTTAATTGTTCTTTTCTGCAAAGTGCAAGCTCTAGCGGTAAACACAAGAGGATGCCGTGTACCTTGAGGAACAATCTTGTCCCTGACACTGCGGGTTGCAAGGCCCTCCCTGGTGGGCTTCCTGAACCCTTGAACAGGCAAACTCAGAATACACAACAGTCTCCACCACCACCACTCCCCCCACCCCACAGCAATATATTTTGTCTGGGCCCCAAAGTTCAGACAGGACCTGCTCTTCCGTTGCTTTCTTCTTGAACCCTGGCTGTCCTATTTCAATAGATAATTGAAATCTTTCTCACTTTCTTCTCAATTCTCCATGGGGAAATTCCATTTGGAAATGCTCGCTTTCCTGTCATTTTTACTTAACAGTTGAGAGGGCAGGGATGAGCCAGGAAGCAGGACTCCTCTCTCCCTCTCACTTCCTTAAAAATGACGTAGGGAGTTTGGACGGCCTCCCTCCCCCCACCTCCCGTCTCTGATGCTAACCCTGATTCCTGGAGAATTGTAGTTTTCCTTTGCAAGCTTGCTCATGAGCGCGCGGGTCGGAGCAGGAGGGGCTGCCAAGCGAGAGCCCCGGTGCCGATTCTAATCTCCGATGAGCCCCAGCTGCCCGAGTCCGGGGGAGCGGCCACAAAAGCCCGGCGGGGCTGGAGCGCGTGGACAGCGGACAGCGGCGGCCACGAGCCCCGCGGGGCGCGTGGCGCGGCGGGGGCGGATCCCCTCGGCCCGGCCTGACTTCGCTGGGGGACAACTTACTGTGTTCGCTGTGCGTCCACACTGCCAACTCCCGAGTGGGAGGAGGGAGACAGCCCAGGCTGTGTCGTGTCCGGGAGTAGAGGCAACAAAAGAGAAAGAGAGGAGAGGGGAGGCCGGGACGCAGGGAGGCCCGGAGACGCGGGCGCTGCCCGCAGATGTTGATGGGGAGCCCCTCCGGGAGCAGCGGCCCTTCCTTTGGGGCCCCCCCGGCCCGCGGCTCAGACAGGTAGTTGGGAGGGAAAGAACAAAGCTCCAGCCCCGGGCAGGCGGCGCTCCCGGGGCGCCCCAAGGGCGGGGAGGACTGGGGCTGAGGCGCCCCGCGCCCTGCCCTCCCCGCGCGCCCCCGGCCCGGGCCCCCACCTCCGCCTCCCCTCGCGCCTCCTCGTTCCTGGGGAAGCGGTTCTTCCGAGGGGACGCGCGCCGGCGGGAGAGGAAGTGCGGTGGGGGAGAACGGCGAGGCGAGGGGACTGGAGCCGGGGAGGAGGCGGGAGGCGGGAGGCGGGGCGGGGCGGGGGGCGGGTGCGCCCCCGAGCCGCCGGGCCGGGCCGGGTACCGACTGCCATCCTGCAGCGATTTCCCTGTGTCACGGCTCCGGTCTCCTAGCAACCGCCGCGGGTCCGGCCGCCCCGAGCCGCTCTCGCCGCCGCCGCCGCCGCCGCCGCCGCCGCCGCCGCGGGCTCAACTCCACCCGGCGGTGCCCGGCGCGCAGCAGCCGCACAAAGAGGCGCGGAGCCGACCAGCAGGCAGGGCCGGACTAGGGGCCGAGGCGGCGGGGAGAGCGGCTCCGGGCGGGATGCGGGATGCAGAAGACCTGACACTTGAAAACTCCGGGAAATGGCTCCCACCCCGGCGCCAGAGAGGGATGCGCACCCGGGGCTGACGCTCGCCCCCGCCGGGATGCTGAGCCGCGCTCGCACCGAGGGCCCCGCGGCGCTGTCCCCGCGCTCCGCCGGCGGCTCCGGCTCGAAAAGTTTCTCCATGGTTCCTTTGTGTCGCCCGAGCGCCCGTTCGCCGGCCCCGAGCTGCCCCCGTCTTCCCGGGTAAGTGAGCGATATTCTTGGCTTCCAGCGCTGCCATCTTGAGCCGTTCTGTCCATCCCCTCGGGCGCCCCCTCCCCAGCCCCCGGGCCCAGCCCGGGTCCCCCGCGCGGGTGTTCGGGACACTCGTGTTCCTGGGCGGGCTACGCGGCACGCGCTGCCCGGATACAAGCGAGTTCAGGATTGCCCTCACTTCGCTCGCGCCTGGCTTCGTTCCAGAGGCGGACTCCCAGCTGCTGCACTCATGTGACTCCAACATAAATAAGCAGACCTAAAGGGAAGGGCAAGGGGGGCTCGCTGCCCTGCCGGGGAGGGCCCGGGGGTATTGAGGACCCGGGCAGGGCAGGGCGCTCCCAGTCCTGTGGGCTCGGAGCCGCAGACACCGAGTGGGGCTTAATCCATCACGAGCCGAGAACTTGAACGTCTCTCTTGGAAGCAGTTGTATTTTTAGACATCCCTCCTTTCTTTTCCCCCAGCCTCCATTCCTTTGCCGCGGAAAGACCAGCACCAGGCAGTAAATTGCTAGGGCAGCCGAGCTCCAATGCTAAGTTTGTTTTCCTTCATTATGCACGAAGAAAACCTCCAAGGTGGTTCTTCCTCGCCATCTGACCTTTGTCAGTATTTCCCCGTCAGATGGAGACACGTTATAAAGGAGTTCAGGCTTCAGCAGAGCTGAAGGAATAATAAACTAGGGAGTTAATTACTAGCTATTAAACTAATTTTAAAGATCTTCTGTAAACGGTTGTTGAAATCCATTCCAGTCTTCCTTACTTTGTACCCAGAGCCAAAACTGCCTTGTGAGGAGAAAAAACATGTGTGGACCTTCCTCCTCCAAGACGTCCAGCGTCCCCATCAGTGCCCAACAAAATGTTAGCCCTTCTCTTTTTTCTGGGAGAGCCACCTCGCCAACTGAGGCTGCCTTTGCTTCTAAAATGTCTGGCTCCCCAATCCTTCTTAAGACAATCACTCATCTCCAGATCATTACATTAAAGATGCTGGAGTTTGGGTATCACTTAAAAAAGCAGTCTTTGCAGTTACAACTACATAATAAATGTGCTTATTTAGGGGGAAGAATGGACAGTAAGCTACTCTGGTTTCTGTTTTGTTTTTGTTTCCCCCCCCCCCCCCCAATCTCTGCTTATTGGTGCAGCTCCTACTTAAAAACAAAATTCAAAGGGTTTGTAAATGTATTCTCTCCACTAAGCCCTCTCTCACCTGCCCAGTGTTTAACCCCTCTCTAGCCCACCTCGAATTCCTGCTTACTGAAAGCCAACCAAGTTCCAAGGAGATATTGATTTACAAGCATTGTAAATAGTGGGTTGCCATTTGCTTTTCCATCAGTGGAGAAATGCTCCTGTCTTGGTATGATAGAGGGGCTCAACGGGCAAAGCTGTTCACCCAGGCACCAACTAAAAGCAAAATTCTACCTGAGCAACCCCCCATTTTCAAAGGGCAGTTTATTCTAAAACATGAATTATTTTATAAAGGATATAATTCCAAAGGCTTGTGAGTGATATCTAAGCCTTTCGATTTCAAACAATGCCCTTAATTTTAGCATCTCTATTATAGGAGGGAACACAACCAGTGGAACAAAATATGTGTTACTCTGGGGATCCAGCAGGACTGAAATTTTTCGAAGCTGACAGATATCCACAGAGTTGCATCTGTGCCGTTTATCTACCCAGGCTTTATTATAAACCACTAAACTTCATGTAAGATAGTCCACTGATTGTTGTCCCCCCTCCTTTCCTAAAAATGACCTCATGAGAAAAACATGGGAACAGCTCTCCCTTGGGAGATCCTACAAGCGATCGTTATTATGTAGACTGCTGTACCTAGTTAATTGCCTCCTCATTTGAATATTTGGATTCTTCAGAATGTACTGTTGGCACATTAATAAGGGGTCAGAAAGCTATGATGGCAGGTCTCTCTCTCTCTCTTTTTTTTTTTTAAGATTGGAATTTTCCCACATGAGAGAAAGATCCTGGGAGGACTGCTTAAATGCCCTGATGGGCTCTAGCACTTGATACCTTTAAGGGAGTTCTTCTGAGGGAGGAGAAGAGGCCAGAGAGAAGAGCGCAGTTACATAACCTGTTACCTAAAACTAAATATTCCACCCCAAGAAGCTGTCCAGATGTTGCAGGAAAGAGATGAGGGAAGGGGCTGTGAGAAGGATCAGCTTGCTTGAGAACAATGATGGCTTGGAGACAAGGTGGTGGAGGGATTCATGGTCGGAGTACTGAACATAGCTCTCCGGTGTTCCCCCAGCCGTGAACTGTTTATTAATTACATGAGGTAAATAAACCGTCTGCCAGGATATGACTTTTCACTTCTGTCCAGTGAAAGGACTTCCTTTTGTCTTTATGAATCGGTAACTTTTGTGACTGTTTCAGGGACTTTGAAGGCCCCACAGACAAACAGACCCTCCTTTCAGTTAAGAGACTTGGAAGTCTGGGGCGCCCCCCTTGGGAGACCAGGAGAGCCCGTGCCCACGAGCGCTGAGTCCCACGTTAGTTTTCACTCATGGTCAGAACTCCGTTGGCTGTCAGCCTGGAGCTTTTGAATTGAGCCCTGCTGGAATAGTACCTACAGTGTTTGGGGGATGGAGGAGAAAAGAAGACATGCTCTCCAAGTGTGTTTAACCTTCTCGGATCAGTCAGTTACGGCAACAGCGCTTCTCGTCCCTAATCCACTGCCCTCACCCCCTGGTCTCCACGTAGGGCACTCGTGTTAGCGGGTCATGGCCCCGGGATGTGGGATGGAGTGGGGTAGGGGCGCGCACATGTGGTGGGATCTTGGAGCCAGACTATGGCAGAGCGCGTGGGATGTTGCCGCAGCCAAGCCTACACCCTCTGACTGTCTTCCTCTGCTTTGCAGCAGGAGGAGGTGGAGGAGCGGCTAGTGGGCAGCTGGTGCCCCCCCCCCCCGCCCCCCTACAGGCTTCCGGCCCCGGGTTAGCCCCACTCTCCACCGCTCGCTATGATCGCCACCGGCGGCCTCCTGAGGATCTCCGCCCGGAAGCAGGACCCCCTCCGGCCCCCGGGCCAGGTCCCCAAGCGCAAGCGGAAAGCCAAGAAGAGGCGCAAGAACGACGTGGTGGTGGTGAAGGGCAAGCTGAAGCTGTGCTCCGTCTCCGGGCTCATCGCCCTCTGCGGGATCGTGGTGCTGCTGGTGGGCATCGCCCTGGCGGTGGTGGGCTACTGGCCCAAGGCCAACGGAGCCCACCGGGAGGGGGCTAAGCAGCCGCCGCCGCCGCCGCCACCCGGGGACAGCGGCTACCGTATGCCCTCCATGACCAACAACAGCAGCGGGGGCAGCAGAAACCGGTCCAGGACCCAGCCGGGGCCTCCGGAAGGTGTCACCGCCAGTTCGGTGGGCGCGCCCAGGAGCACGCCCCCAGCGCGGTCCCCCGCCCCCTCGCCGTCGTCCTCCACGTCGGTGGGCTTCTTCTTCCGCGTCTTCTCGGGCTACCTGCACTCCGACAAGCTCAAGGTCTTCGGGCCCCTCATCATGGGCATTGGCATCTTCCTCTTCATCTGCGCCAACGCCGTGCTCCACGAGAACAGGGACAAGGAGACCAAGATCATCAACCTGCGGGACCTCTACTCCACCGTCATCGACGTGCACAGCCTCCGCGCCAAAGACCTGGCGGCCGCCGCCTCGTCCTCCGGCCCCGCCTCGGCGCCCCCCGGCGCCGCGCCGCTCAACGGCTTCCTGGGCTACGTGCAGTCGCGGGGCCTGGAGCTGAAGCCCGGGACCCGCGGCGGCGCCGCCGGGGACGCCTTCGGGGCGGCAGCTATGCTGGCCCGCGGCGCCTGGCCCCACCCCGCGGCCCGGAGGGGAGGTGGCGAGGGGACCCCAGGCGCCGTGTCCCCGCCCGACCTGGCCTCGTCCCCGCGCCGCCCGCGGGAGCCCCCGAGCCCGGCGGAGGCCGTGTACAGCATCTACCGCGAGCGCCCGGGCGTGGCCGGCCGTCGCCGGGCCGCGAGCAGCGGCAGCAGCCCGGCGCCCGGCAGCCCCCCTGAAACCTGGGGGCGCCCGAGCACTGCCAGCTCCCTCGTGGGCTCGTCGCTGAGCGCCTTCGCGCTGCTGCCCCTGCCGGGGGACCGCGACGGGGACGCGGGGACCGCGAGCCACGGCTGGCAGCGGCCCCCCGGGGAGCGCGGCGCCCGGGAGATCCCGCTCGACCTGAGCCTCGCCGACCTCCGGGGCGGTGCCCGGGGCGGCGCGCGCTGGGCGCCTCGCGAGCCGGAGGAGCCGGCAGCCGCGCGCACCGCCAGGGGGCAGGGCGGCCGCCTACCCAGGACCGGCAGGCACGCGGCCCTGCGGCGCCGCAGCACCAGCGGGCTGCCGGACTACCGGGCGGCCCAGTCCTCCGAGCCCCTGCCCGCCTCGCGCAGCGCGGACCTGGACTCCAGCCTCCCGGAGCTCGCGGCCTCCCCGGAGACCCCAGCCCGGCCGGACTCGCCGAGTTCCCAGTCTGATGACCCGTCCTGCAGCAATAAGGGCTACACCCCCCTGCGAGAGACGGGCACCTCCCTGGAGTCGATGGGGGACCTCGGGGCCGGTGGAAACCCAGACGGGGAGGCCGCCACCGCCCCGGAGTCGGAGCAGAGACCCCCGGAGGATCCCGGCCAGGAGGCCCCTGAGGCCGAGCCCTCCCATCCGGTGCAGAGGCAGTTTACAAACAAGGAGAAACTCTACATGATTTCCCGGTCTCACGCCTCAGGGGTCGAGGACAGAGAACTGGAGAGTGCTGGCATTTAGGAAGAAAGAGAGAGAAGATAGGAGAAATGCCCGCAGAAGTAGGGGATTTATCCGCGGAAATCGCCCACTACCCAAAGAGCTGCAGAATGTTAGCCTTGAATTGCATTCACGAGATTCCTGTAGATAATTCCAAGCAACTTTTTTTTCAAAGCATACTAGTCTTATAGGTCCGATGGTGATTGTATGTTCTCTGAAAACCAAATGTATTAAAAGGTCAGCAATGTAGTTCCTTAGATAAAATTCTCTTAATTTTCTTAGGATCAAAATAATATATTTTTGACAGTAACTGTGCACTTTACTCCAACTTTTTTTTTTTTTTTTTTTTTTGGATCTCTAATTCCCCTGACCTGTACTCTGCCGCTGGTTTTGTCCCTAGCTGCTCGTGAATGACAAGCTTTCTTCCTTCTGTGCTTTTGGGGAGCATAGAAGGGTTTGTCTCAGTTCTCTGAGAACTGATTTTACTCAGTGAAGTCAAAGCCAAAAGCATGAGTTTGAAGAGATCACAGTTCCCTGCCCCACCCCTGTCTGCTCATCCCACCACCCAAAGGCCTCTTTATTTTTGAAAAGGGTATTTACATTTTGCTACTAGGGTATCTCATGGAGATTAGAGGCCAGCATCCAGTGGGACTGTTACCTTCCTCAATTCACTATATCAAGTACACAATACTTTATGGAGTATTATCACACCTGTACTGAAAATAGCATTACCATGAAAAAAAATCTTTTTTTAATAAAACAAGTTTCCAAACAAACAGTTAAACATAACAGTGCCTCATTTTGCCTCAGAACTAATACTTTAACACATGTAAAGCATGGGGCAGTTCCGCTGGTAAACCCAAGATATTTTGCTATGACACTACTACTGTGATTCAGTGCCATCCTCAGTCATTTCAAGCATATTTTTAACTTAAATACAGAGTAGAATTGAACGTTTGGGAGCGTCTCTTTCAAATGAAATATTAAATAAACAGTAATTTTCAACAATGCTTCTAGTTTACCTTTAGGATTAATCTACAGACCACCCAGGCTTCATGTTCTTCTGCTATCCTTTGGCAATTGACTATTTGATTTTTGCTTTTAAATTCAAGATCTTGAATCCATGTCCTACAAAGGCTAGCAGGTCACGTTTTAATAATGTGGTAGGTTGTTTATGCTTGATATTATTAAAAGTCAATTAGTTAGTTTTCAAGACCAGTAGACAAACACAGTAATTAGTATACCAGTCTGATGTCCTCTCCCGTGGAGTATGAGCTGAGCCTCATGTATGACTTTTTTTCAGCTTCTCAGAAACAGGTTCTCTAGTTATGGGTAGCTGAGGCTAACATTGCAGGAATTTAAAATACTGATTTTCAAGGAAAATCTTATCAAAGATGAGGTCCTCTTGACCCCCAGGGGTGAAACAGTGGGTCCCAGAGACAGAATGCAGATTCAAGGGTGAAGCTGGACCCCAGGTTTGGGCATTTGCTGGCTGTGTAGCCATGAACAAGTCACAAATGTTGGGTTGCTGTGATCTCCTCTATAAAAGGGGGATAACTAGACGTACCAAGGGCTTCCCAATGGCTCAATGGATAAAGAATCTGCCTGCAGTGCAGGAGACACAGGAGATGAGGGATGGATCCCTGAGTTGGGAAGATCCCCTGGAAAAGGAAATGGCAAGCCACTCCAGTATTCTTGCCTGGAGGATCCCATGGAGAGAAGAGCCTGGTGGGCTGTAGTCCATGGGGTCGCAGAGTCGGACATGACTGAGCAACTAAAAACCACCATTCCACATAGAGCTATGAGGGGTGGGACAAGGGGGTTATGTGGACAGAGCCTGATCGAAAGCTTGGTTCAGAGCAGTACTCAAAGACAGTAGTTACTGAGAATGTTATCATGATAACAGTGTCTGAATGCATGCTGCAGGAGAATGGGCCTCCCTCCCACTAAGCTCTAGAAAGCCTGGGCTCAAATCTGGAAGGTTTGCTTACTATCTGTGTAACCTTAGGCAAATCGCTTAATTCCTCTGGGCCTCTGGTGGATGATATAATCTCTATGATTGCCTTCAGCTCTAAAAGCTTTACTTAAATCAGGGTATTTGTTTTGTCCCGGATACAGTCCTATCATATTTGCACAAGACAACTTTGCCAAGTGAACATAATACTTCGTCAACTCCATTTAGTGTCACATTCTGTGATCAGTTTTTAAAGGGCCTAATTTACTCCCAGATTGAATCTGCGTTATGCTCATAACACACTTTAAAGCTGATGATTAATTTGACTTATCCATAGAGCAAAAGTGAGTTTCCACTAGTAAGAGTGACAAACAAAACCATACCGTCAGGTAGTGTTAAATTTCAAGTCCCAATTATTTTATAGCCCTTAACCAAAGTATTTAAAAATCTCCTCATTTTTCTTCTCAATTATCTTGCACACTGGGTGCTTCATATACTGAGAGAATCTGATGAGTTGTCTAAAAGGAAAAACATTCTAGTGCTCTAAAATGCTGTTCCTAGTCCTCAAAAAATACACTATCAGATGTTTAGCAAATAATAAACCCATAGCCACGTAGCTTGACTACATAGAGGTGGGCAGAACATTCATATCTTACAAACTTCAGAAAATTTAGTCCCACCAATTGCCTGGACTTAACAACGCTGATTGCCTCATGATATTAATCAGATTATATAAAAACTTCTAGCTCACATTGATCTAGATACAGGCCCTCTGAAATTGAGTAACTTCAGCAAACTAATTTAGCTCGGTATCAAGTCACATCTCTCTTAACTACTGAGCGATTTAAATGGATTTTTTTTTTTTTAACCTGGAAATAAAGGATGAGCCCAATTTTCCAAATCTTGGGAGGAGCTAGGCTGTCATCAGACCTCAGAAGGAATCCTCTGCAGTTATGATCATAGTGGTACATGATCCTTCCTGTTCACAGGAGCAGAGATTTTCTCCAATAATGTTAAATGTTTACTTACTACTTTCTATGGACCAAGTTATCTTCTGCACACTCTAGACATTGATCTCAATAACTCCCCACTCAGCCCTCACTGAGCTCTGTGGAGATAGGATTATTATACCCACTTTACAGAGAAAGACTCAAGGCATGATGGAGTACTCACCCAGGTTACACAGCTGGTGCACGGTGGAGCCAGGATTTACACAGTGTTGAGGATTATCTGTACATGTTGGCATATGCCAGGCTGAAGCTGGCATTTCTAGAGACCATCAAAATATTGTCTACGTTCTTAGCGTACTGCTTCATTCCTTTCCAGAAACCACTGTTGGGGATATCCAGGGAAGAATCAGAATGCACAGCCAGTTAAAACCTGGACTTTGCATTTAAGTCTTCAGACTGGGACAGACAAAGCTGTTTTAAAGTCAACTTTGCAGTGTTTGTTGAAGAGATCTTAGAGATGACAGAATCAGCCCCCCTCCTTTATTTATACATGAGGTCACTAAGAACTGGAAAGATAGAGTCATTTGTTCGAAGGCAAACAGCAGTGGCAGGACTAGAATGTTAAAAAGAATTGTAATAATTGGCATATATGTTGCCCCACATCCTGAATTTCTATCAGATTACTCAGCATCTCTGGGTCTCCATTTCCTTCTTCAGACAGTGGAAATAACAACTGTGCGCCCCCCTCACCAGACTGGATTAAATGAATTCACACCTGTGCAGAGGGCTTACAACCAGCTTGGAAGGTAGAGAGTATTGTAAAAAGTTTTTAGAGCTTTATTTAAAATAGAATCAACTGCTAAACAGAATGATTTCATATGACCTTCCTGTTTATTAACAGAATAATGTTAGGTTTGAAATCTAGAGAGTAAGGCAACACGGCATGGTGGCTGGAAGCCTGACTTGGGGTTTGGTTCGGAACATGGGACCTGGGGTCCACATCTGTTCAATGGAAATACTCTTGGAATTAATTATTTAATTAAACTACATAAACTAACATCCGTGAAGGACTTAGAACAACTCCTGGCACAAATAAACCTTTGGTAAATGTTAACTACTGTTATTAAAGGCAAAATAGAAAAAAGTAATTAGTAGGCTACATTTACTGCTCAGTTGTTAGGGACAACCATATAAACTTACTATACTGGAAAAAAAAAATCTGTATAATTTAGACATGTTAGAAAAAAGAGAATTTAAAAAGTGAGAACAGAGGCCCCTACAATGGCCCCCAATAGACCATGGGATGAATGAGCACTGGATGTGTATTCCTCACGGTCCGGCATCATAATATTTTATAACAAGCAATGACTATGCAAGCCAGCTTACTTGGCTGGTTTTGGCCACCATTATTTCATTTCTGTTTATGGTGGGCTGGTGACATCAAAGAGGCCGAGCTAGCTCCTTCCCACCCTTCCCAACTCCCACTCCCAGCCCCATGGTCCCAGTCCCTTTCTGTGAGGGGAGCCAGCATGGGAGAAAATAAGAAGCCGGTGCTTATGGATTTTCAGAACCATGTCAACAATAGTTCTTTATATACTAGTTTTTCTTGAGTCATTTTGTGTAGTTTTTAATGATGGAATTTTGAAACTTTTTAGAGAACTTAAAAAAATCTCCTGCCAATTACATTAAATTAGAAACCAAGTATGAACTTGCATTTTAATCAGAATAGTATTTTTGCCAAGATATAAAAATATAAATATATACAAATACATTTTACAGTCACATATGGAACAGGATTGATCTTCGTGGAATTTGTTTTCTTTAGACTCAGGCCATTGTCTGATTGATTGATTTAGGACACAAAATCATGGGTGAATTATTAAATTTTTGAATGACAAACTCTGAAAAGCATTCTAAGGCTTTTCTCTCTTCGTTTCTCTTAGGGAAATCATCTTTTAGGTCCTCTCTTCAAAAAGAATGACTTCCGTTTAACAGATATGAAAATTCTATGTGATTTAAGTCACCAGCTTCCCTGGTAAAGAATCTGCCTGCAATGCAAGAGTTTGCTTTGCATCTCCCATGCTGGCTCCTCTCACAGAAAGGGACTGGGACCATGGGGGTGGGAGTGGGGCTGGGAAGAGTGGGAAGGAGCTAGCTCGGCCTCTTTGATGTCACCATTCCATTCCCAGGTTGGGAAGATCCCTCGGAGAAGAGAATGGCAACCCACTTCAGTATTCTTGCCTGGAGAATTCCACGGACAGAGGAGCCTAGTAGGCTACAGTCCATGGGGTCTTAAAGAGTCGGACACAACTGAGCAACTAACACTTTCAGTTAAGTCACCACAAACTGGGGAGTCCATTTGTACTAATAATTTTAGTCAAACAGCTGCCTGACACCTCCAAAGACCTGGGGAGCAACCTCTTCCAGTGTGCTAATTACCTGCAGTGGCAGAAAAGCCCTGGGCTGGTGATGGGTCCCTCTGGGCAAGAACCACAGCAGGAGCTATAAATGGTCCAACCCTGGGAATTTAGGTTGCATCCCTGAGCCAGGGTTCTTTCATGTTTCTAGAATCTCAGATATATTTATTCAAGTTTAAATGGGCTTCCAAAAACCCTCACCCCAGCAACAGTGCCAGCCTGGAATATAGCCCTGTATGGCAAACAGAATGTTTGGCTAAACCAGTACTAAGACAATAGTTTGTTGGTTTTTTTTCTATGCTCATAATGTTACTGTCAAAAGACTAAAAAAGCTTAAGCACATTCACCTAGAGCATCATAAAGCCCATGCCCCTTCTCAGCACCTGTGTCACTTTACCTAAGCTTCTGATCCTACACTGTGCCACTAAGGGTGAGACGGTTGACTATCAACCACAAGAGAGGAAAAAAGTGGGCAGATCCAGGTGCGGAAGAGCTGACATCCTGCAAAAAGACTGAAAAAGTTAAGCTGGGAAAGCTTTTCTGTTTCACAAACAAGCACTTAGTTACACTTGTTTACAGATTATTTGTATGTAGACAAGTGTTTTAAAATGAAACATTATGGTAACTTTTCAGTTCAGTTCAGTTGGTCAGTGGTATCCCACTCTTAGGGACCCCATGGATTGCAGCATGCCAGGCTTCTCTCTCCATCACCAACTCCCAGAGTTTACTCAAACTCATGCTCATTGAGTCGGTGATGCCATCCAACCATCTCATCCTCTGTCATCCCTTTTTCCTCCTGCCTTCAATCTTTCCCAGCATCAGGGTCTTTTCCAGTGAGTCAGTTCTTCGCATCAGGTGGCCAAAGTATCGGAGTTTCAGCTTCAGCATCATTCCTTCCAAAGAATATTCAGGACTGATTTCCTTTAGGATGGACTGGGTGGATCTCCTTGCAGTTCAAGGGACTCTTAAGAGTCTTCTCTGACACCACAGTTCAATTCTTCAGTGCTCACCTTTCTTTATAAGACAAGTGTTTTAAAATGAAACATTATGGTAACTTTTAGTCCTTAGAAAATACTATTTCAGCAATGTGGCTGAATATTTTCCAATATTTAAGAAATTCAAACTAACTATGTATTATTGAAATTAATCCACTTGATACTAGGGACTGCTAAATGTCTAATAATGTTTAATAATGGAAGGAGAGAAACTTATCTGCATATTTACAAAGAACTGTTTTCTGATGAGAAATTCAAGTACCTTTAAACTATATCCATGCTTTGAAAGGGAGAAAGTATACAAGTTGTGGTAACTGGTCTGTTAGGTCCATCAAAGCCAGACAGGCCAAAAAACTGCTTTGTCTCATTGTAGGACTTTGGCCATTGCTTATTGCCTGACTCCATTTTACATAGCTTATAACTCAAGAGAAAACAATTTCACCTGTAGGAACAAACAACTTTAGCTGAAGCTGCTGTCCTCTGGGTAACCAAATTCATTTTCAGATCAGTTCAGATTTTTAGGGCTTATATGGTCCTCAGATAGTAAAGAATCTGCCTGAAATGCAGGAGACCTGGGTTCCATCCCTGGGTCAGGAAGATCCCCTGGAGGAGGGAATGGCAACCCACTTAAGTATTCTTGCCTGGAAAATCCCACGGACAGAGGAGCCTGGGGGGCTATAGTCCATAGGTTGCAAAGAGTCTAACACACACACACACACAGAGGAGGCAGGTAGGCACGGCGCAAGGTGGAAGGCTAGAACTTATGAAGCAAACATAGTTCCAGACCACGGGGTTTGCGATTGTGTTGCTGATACAGGCACGTGACCAGTTTCAGTACAATGTAAGAAATATGAGCGCTATGACATGGACCCTGCAGCTGAATCTCAAGAAATGAAGAAAGTGTCAACTGGTGCAAAAAGGTGCAATAGGTGTATCAAAGAGTGGAACCAGCCTGAGCAACTGTGTGAAGGCAAAAATGCAACTGAACAAGCTAGACTGTCATAATATGTCAGAATCCCATGGACCGAGGAGCCTGGTGGGCTACTGTTCATGGAGTTGCAAAGAGTTGGAAATGACTTAGCAACTAAACCAAGCTCTCTTTATGAGCAAAAATTATTTTTGCTGAATCATATAATGCTTTTACAATAACCATTTATCAATCGCTTAAATGTTCAGTCCTGAATATCACTTCTCTCAGTGTGGCAGAGGGGGATAAGATTGGGGTGGGGAACCCACAGCGCTATGTGTGTGTTTCCAGCAAGGTGGATAATGTCATGTCGATCACCTGCCCTGAGGATTGGGAACAGGCCTGGGAACAGGAACTCGGGGCTATTTTATCAAGGCCACAGGGCACTTTGCAGAATCTAGACATGACAACTGAATGTATTTCTACATTAATTTGCAACATCATCTCTATCAAAGCAAAAATAATTTATCTTTGTTAAGAAAGTATCCCATTCCTATTTTTTCACACCCATGTTCATAGCAAAGCAAAAGATAACCTAGCTGTGCTGAAGCAAATAAGAACAAGATAAATCTGAATATTCTTTATGAATTGGCAGCAAATTTAAAAGGCTAAGCTTTTAAATTTCTAAGTAGCCAGTCATTTGAGGATAGTTACTGAAACCAGATTCAGCCAGAATAATGGTTTGGCACTGAAAAATGCAACCTAATATTTCATTTACACATAAAACTGCAAACTAAAAGATAGGGGGGAAAACCTACTTTTTCAACACAAATATTCTAATAAGGTAAAAAAAACCTGGTATTATTTTATTTGATTTTCTCACATTTTGATTTCTTTGAAATCTTTTTAGTGGGTAAATGTTCAAAACAAAAGTATAAAATGTGTTCTTTTCTCTAATCCATCAAAGTAAGAATTTTGCATTACAGATCAAGTTCAACAGATATTATCAACTGCAGTGTCATCAGAGCCATTAAAGAAATCTTTCATACAGATATATTTATTGGTAAGAGATTTAAAATTTGAAAATACTGGGAGCTAAAATGTTATAGTTAATATGGCCTGGCAAATGATGTCAGGAAGAAAATAGAATTCTGGATAGAGCAAGAAAATTCAAAAGACTAATTTGGTGACCTAAATGCTAATCCTTCTGCTTATATAACCACACATCTCAATGTGTTTGGAGCACAAAATATTATTTCACTGCTTGCACATTTTATTGTACAGTTCCTTCCATTTGTATTCCTAACTTCATTTCAGCTTTATGCCTAGGAACATTTCCTGATTTATTAGTCTTGCTTGGGATTACTATTTTAGGGGAAAAAAGAATGCATTTATAATGAAAGTCATAATAATAATAATGTATATGATAATAATTATAATAGGCTTAAAGGAACCCAAAGAATAACCTGAGTACTTTACTAATAATATAGTAATTAGTTGTGCCCATTTTAAAAAATGTCTTCTCAGAGAGTAAATTGAATGATATCTTCTGAAAACATGCGCTGCCAAAACACAATTAAAATATGCATGTTTGCAACACCTGCCTTTCTTAATGCCATGAGCGTTGGACCCTAAAAACTTTCTTTTATTTTTATCATATATTCTAAGTCGAGATTTAGGGGTAGATGCTTTCCAAGATTTCTTTTATTATAAAGTAAATGAAAAAAGAAATTTAATAATGCTGTAACCGCTTTTGTTTTAATGCCAGCTTTGATTAAGTCAATGGCAATTAAACATAACACTTACAAATAAATTGAACAGAGAATCTGGCTAGCCTGTGAGGAGGAATCATCTTCAATGGAATTACCAAATAATAGTAAAAAATTAAGTAAATAAAATGATATGAAAAGAAAAAACTTCTTTCAGTCATGATTAGGGCCATGAGTAAAAATAATCCAAGTTGATGGGTGGCAATTTCTAATGCAGCCTAATTTTAGAAAATTATTTGGTGATTGTATAAATGTGACATGCCTGAAAAATGTTAATTAAACTGGTTTTACACAATGGTTGAGATGTATAATTATTTAGCCATGCTCCCACAGTCATTTGGAAGGAAACTGCAAGTTCCAACTCTAAAAGGCTGTTATGGATTCTAAGCCCTGGAGCTGGTGGTTGAAAGCAAAGCCTTTTCTATCCCCTGAAAATGATGAGGTCCCAGGAGTGTCACAGTTGTGTTTCATTCATCTGTGATTTCATTTACTCATGTTGGGAAGAACAGCATTAACAACAATCAGGTCTAACTTTAAATGCTTTCTCTCTTGCCCAGGATCGTTCAGCATACTTAATTCACGGAAGAACGACAGTGATAAGGTATTAAACCAGGTCTCAGAATAAATAACCCAGCCATCGTATCTCCTGATTTATAAGAGTTCTGTGCAATCCATCTTCAAGGCAGAGGAAGGGGATGGTTGAGAAAAATGAGCCCGAAGACCTCTTAAAATCTGGGGTAGTTGTACCATTATGTCCTAAAACTTATATGAATGCCTGAGACTGATGTCTGGGTCTTGGCCTGGAATTACAGATTTGGGAATCAGGCTGCTGAAAATTAGGACTGATGGTAGAATGATCAAGTGGGAGGATTCCTGGGTCTTTGAGTAGAAGTGACCGAGGGAGGGAGATCTCGGATGTGTTCACGTGTGCCCCTGTGGTCCCGCTCCAGCATGGAGCAAGGTCATGTTTGCAACTTACTTCAGATCATGTATGCTTTACCTTGACATCTATGGACAAAAACAGCATAGCCAGAAATCCCTTGCTTCAAGCAGAGAATAGTTCTTACGATATAGATGGCAACCTTAAGAAAATCACCAAATAGCAAGACTTCCTATCTATGTCACAGAATATTGTCGCAGCCCAGGCTTAGGTGAAATGGTGCTCATATTTATAAGTAGCAAAGTAGATATGTAAGACTCCATGGCCACTTCAGAAACTATATTTATTTTACTATCGTGTAGTGGGTATTCTCCTTACGCATCCTATAGTCACTATTATGAACCTCAGTGAATACCTAAATGCTTTAGGAGCTCTGGGCCTTGCCAAGTGGGCTTAATGAAACTAGAAAGAAGCCCTGAAAGTAAAACAAAGCAAACAAATGTCAATTTTACAGGCCCTGGAACTGATTGCAGACCAAATTTGCATAATTAAAATAAAATAGGAATAATTCAGTATGCAACTAACTTGCTCAGTCTGAATAGACAGGATTTTTTTCCCCCTAGACTCTAATTAGAAAATTCAGAGATGGTCACAATAAATTTTGAAAGAGCTCATGTTTGTTCGAATGCACGCCAGTTGGGGGCATTTTTAAGGGAAGATTTGCTAGGAAGAGTATTTAAAGAACTCAGCATGTCACACCGAGAAGAGTCACTGATGGGGATCACACACTTGACATCAACTTGCTTTTCTCTGATGTAGTCTTTCTAGAACCAGTCTATGAACTTCTCGAATTTCAAGGCAGAATATAATCCTTAGCAAAACTCAGCAATGGTTAGATAGCATCACCGACTCAATGAACATGAATTTAAGCAAACCCTGAAAGACAGAGGAGGACAGAGGAGCCTGGCATGCTGCAGCTTATCGACTGAACAGCAACAAAGACACTGCAAGAGCAACACAAATTTTATCTGATAACACTATTTCATGTACTTCATTTAAATAGCATCAGTAACATCCACTTCAATTCTGGTTTTCCATAGACCACAATAAAAGGTTCAAGGCTGGGTCTAATTGGCTTAAACACAGTGGGAATTTTACCACTGTTGAGGGATGAATCATCTGATTTAGGTTAAAAACCATCTATCCAGCTTTATCCTTACTGAACACCTACATTGATCCTTGTGAAATCTTCCCTGAACTGCTTTGTGCTAGAATTGCTCTGGTGAGCAATTCCAAAACCATTTTCAACAGGAGAGTCAGTCTTTAAAATTTATCAACACCCCATTTTCAGACTGCTTGATGTAAAATCACTTTCTCATGCTTTTATCCCTAGGTGATTTTACATTTTTCTGCACCTTGCTCCCCCTACCGTTGAGAAGATGTTTCTGCTCCCTAAAGTAAAAAATAAATGCCTCGTTTCAAGGTATTCTATGCTTGTTCTGTAAAATTAGTGCCCTGCCCGGGTGCTCCTTGGTCAAAATGTGAGGCAAGCTAGATAATAAACGTTTCTATCACTACTGTGCCCATCAACATCAATAAGCCCATTCTGTAATCTGTAATCTTTCTGAATTCTTTACTGTAGCTAGGCTCACATCCTGACCATGTGAACAAACATTCACTGCAAGGGTCACTGCCAAGTTTTCTCAATCTATGTTACCAAGGCCGATCACATTTCCCATAACTGTCACTTTTATTTGTCCATTTATTCTATAAATATCTATCATAAATCTCATTTTCAGACTGGGTGATTAACAGAGAAATATGAAAAGGATGCACTTCTTGAGCTTGGACTATCATATTCTAGTGGCAGACACTGACATGCAAACAAATAGATTTCATATGTGACAAGTGGAGTGTAGCCAGGCTGCAGTCCCACCAGGCTCCCCTGTCCATGGCATTTCCCAGGCTAGAATACTAGAGTGGGTTGCCATTTCCTCCACCAGAGGATCTTCCCAACCAAGGGATTGGACCCAGGTCTCCCACATTGCAGGCAGATTCTTCACCATCTGAGCCACCAGGGAATATACATATACATATGTATATATATACATATAATATCCATTGTTAAGAATGTGCATTTTCAGCTCTGAGCTAAACCCCCAAATTTTGTCACCTGTAAAACTGTACCTACTTCAAAAGGTTTTCGAGGGAAATAAAGTACATAAGGTATATAAGGCCCTGTGTCTGGCCTATAGTTGGTGATCAATAAATGCCAGCTATTATGACCAATCACCTGATAGCATCCCTTGTGGCTCAGTTGGTAAAGGATCCACCTGCAACGCGGGAGACCCGGGTTCGGTCCCTGCGTTGAGAAGATCCCCTGGAGAAGGGAAAGGCTACCCACTCCAGCATTCTGGCCTGGAGAATTCCATGGACTGTATAGTGCATGGGGTCGCAAAGAGTCAGACACGACTGAGTGACTTTCACTTTCACTATGACCAATCACCAGCAGTTGTCTGGGTTTCCTGAGATGGGCACTCTTCCCTCATCACTTTGGGACTCACAATTCCTTTAGTTGGCTTGAGAAAGTATTTTGAGTAAGGCAAGACGCTGGTGTATCAGCACCCCCGTGGCTGTACCACAACGCATCTGGGGGTGAGCCTGGCCCTGCTGCTGTCCCCCAGGGTCATCAGTCTGGAAGAGCGGATATGGGGTGGAGGAGAGCAAGGGCCAAACCTCAGACCCCAGCATCTCTGCATCTGTGTAATCCCACCACACCATCCCAGGATGGCAGCAGCCTCTTTACTTCCTCCTTATGCAAATTGGTCTTTCAGCCAAGTCCTAACTCAGAATTACACAGCACAGATCATTCTAGAAAAGAAAGATCCAGCTTGATCGAGTTGACACAGTTGAGAAAACAACAGTCTATCTGCCATTGGCTTGCCATTCGATACCCCTCTCGGATCATATTTAACTTCCAAATAAAGACTGAAAAATATCATGCTTCTACCTAACATGATACAATCATGCCTTATGTCACTGAAAATACCGAGCCCCCCACCCCCAACATGTTGGACCTGGTGAAATGGGCTCACCTGGCCACATGTGTTTAACCATTTGAAAAACAAAGAAGTCAACACTGAAGCACATGCTTTGTTTAAAGATGAGAGCCTGAGTCTGCCCGGAGATCTTTCAACGTTAAATTATTTTCAATCCATATATTCTTCTTGGTGCTGAGTCCTTGGGTTCTTGAAGTATAGGAAGAGGTCTCTGACTGTTGAAGAACAAGTCCTAACCCTTCTAACAGAACGCATGCATCTCAAAGATCTGATGCAACCTTTGTTTTTGAAGTCTTACAGCTGGGGTGAATGACAGGCCAGTAGAGTAAAACAACCCCTGGGGAGGTTAACAGACACTGTCTGGTGACTTCAATAGCACTCTCACCCCCAGAACTTAAGGACCTAAGCCACCATGTTAATAAAAATGAAATTTTAAATCACATACACGAGCTTTTAATAACCAAGGCACATAATACCACAGCCCGGTTTTGAAGAACAGAAGTGAACAAATGTTGCATGGCTAGTGTTAACAAATGTAGATTAGGGGGTCATTCTAGGGACAAGGGCTTCCCAGGTGGAACTAGTGATTAAGAATTCGACTGCCAATGCAGGGGTTGCAAGAGACGGGGGTTCGATCCCTGGGTTGGAAAGATCCCCTAGAGAAGGAAATGGCAACCCCCTCCAGTGTTCTTGCCTGGAGAATCCCATGGACAGAGGAGCCTGAAGGCCTACAGTCCATGGGGTCACAAAGAGTCAGGCGTGACTGAATGACTGGGTGTGCACACGCACGCACGCACACACACACACACAAACGCCTTAGAGACAAGGAAGCTGGGATATGAACCAACAGGAAGAGTTGATGAGGGGTGAAGAGGAGAGAGAAAAAAGGAAAAAAAGACTTTGCAGCTTTCCAAAGGAAGTTCTTATTTGCTGTAACTATTTCTATAGCTGCTACATTTCCGCTGTGTTGTGATTATTTATAGATGTCAAAAGAGTCTTTCTCATGGGTAGGTTCCAATTAAAATCTGGCAGCAATTCATCAGGACTGTGAAGACAGTGCCGTAGCTGTTGTTAGCGTTGTCACATAACTCGTGCAACCTGGCTCCGGTTTCCCAAATCAACTTCTTGTTTTCAGTGACAAAGAAATCTGGGGAGCCCTTCCTCTCTAAGGAGAGCAGTGAAAGGGCTTTGCTCTGGGTCTCATAATCCTGGCAGAGTCCTGCTGGAGGTTTTGACCACTGGCCCCTCTGTGGGTTAGGTTCTGTAAACAGAACATTCTCCCCCCATATTATGTTCCTTCTTTTTTGGGCAAAGTGTATTTTCAGTGGAATGTGAATTTCCTCTCAGCTCCTCACAGTTCAATGATGCCTGGCAACATCAAAGAACCGAGGCGACAAAATGGGATGCTTTCTGAACACCAAGATGCTGGGCCCTTCAGTCTCTTTCAAGAAATAATGGTGTCAGCAACACCTCTCAGCTGACATTAGCATCATCACAAACAGCCCTGCCGAGCTGGGAAGAAAGCTGGGTTGTTAAAGCATGGGCATAGATGCCATCTGCAAACCAGAAATGCATCCAGCATTTGGAGACGTTAAGATGGCCTGTTCTTTGGCAATGATTAACTACATCTCTGGTATTTGGGAGAAGGGAACAGTGAAGAAAAAAACTGAAAATTTATCATTGCTTGGGAAGAAATAATTGTTGAAATTACAAAGAGCTGCCATATAAAATACCATGCCACAAATATGACCCCCAAACTGTGCAACTTAGGAATGTCACAGGTGATCAGTCTTTTAAGTGTGTGAACAGAAATGAAGTAACTCACATCCTGGAAAATGCTTCTTCCATGCCCATCCACAGACTGAACTCTTGTCACTGGAAGTGGCTCCACCAGCTTGTCCTGGCCCCAGAGAGCCCGAAGAAGTCACTGGATGTGACTGTGGCAACAAAAAAGAAGAAGAAGGGAAGGAGGGAAGGAGGAAGGCAAGAGAGAGTCCACGTGTGATGGGGCAGTTCACATTGCTCAGCCGAGGGGCCCCGAATCCATCCATACTTTGGCAGGGGAACCTGTTGCTCTGGCCAGGTGAGTTAGTCCCCATGAAGGTATCAATTTACGTAAGTAGACCTGAGTGAGTGTTGTCTTGACAAAGTAGTTGCTGACACCAAGAAAGAGAGAATCCATCTTAGAAAAAGAAATTCACACCTTCAACAGATCAGTGATTCTCTCCTGGGCGAGATTTGGTCTCCTTTTTGGGGACACTTGGTGAGGTCCTGGGGTAGCCCTGCTGTCACTGCTGGGGTGTGAGAATGCTCCTGGCATCTGGTGGACAGAAGTCAGGGATGCTGCTACGATCTTACGATGCTCAGGAGAGTCCTCTCTCTGCCCTGCCTCCCCGCTCCCCACCCCACTCGACAAAGATTTAATTGTCTTGAAATGTTGATTAGTGCCCCGAACAAGAAACCCTGTGGTACATTAGATATGGCCCCAAATGTTTTGCCACTTCTTCCATCCAGAGATGGAGGGCTTCCCATGGTGGCTGGCCTGCACCAATCACAGGCAGTGGAGTGATGTTCACGTTCCTGAGCTGAGGTCCCAGGAGGCCTTTTAGCTTCTGCCCCTTCTCCCTGAGACCACCTGCCAGATTATCTCAGGATGTTGCCCTAAGGCCATCATGGTTGGAAGAAGCCCAAGATGAAAGATCAAAGAGATAGAAAGACTGTCCTAGTTGCACCCAGGCACCCCACAGCCACTGCTCAGCACAGTGAGAAAGGGTAACCAGTTGCTTTACGTCCCCAGGGTCTGGCTGGTATGCCACGCAGCTATTGGTAACTAACTGGTGTGGGCGGGGCATGCACAAAGCTTAGTTTCCCCGGCGTTTTCCAAGCCACGGGCCACCAGATCTTTACCACAAACCTGCCGGAAGTGATCCCAGAGAGGACGGCAGCTAAAGCTCCTTTGCCTTCAGTGATGAAACCAAAGCAATGAAATTCTGGGGGAAACACGCACCACTGGTACAGACTTTCTAACTACCACTGGGTCCTGCTCCCCCAGTTCACTCAGTCTGCACCAGTTGGGGTATGCTGAGGGGAGAGAAGAGACAGAGAAACAATAGCATGGAATTGAGATCTCCATTAAACCATGATGCGGTTACATCCATCCTACATCCTGCATGTGGCTGTCTGGAAAACTCCAGAAGAGGCTGGTATTCTGTTCACACACCAGGAGAATGGGGACCGCACACCTCAGGACATCTCTGTGGTCACTCACCCCCAGGTAAACCCAACACTCAGCAGGATGCCAAGGACCAGAAAGATGCAGTGTGAGGGGGGCTGGGGCTGGAGAGGGCAGAGCCCAGCCAGCCTTGCACACTCTGTGGGCAGAGGACCACAGCCACTGACGATGCTCCCCTCTGTCCTCAACCCACTTCTCTCCACTCTGTCCTCAACCCACTTCTCTCCCCTGCCTGCTTCCTGAGCCATCGGGTCTGCCTGCCCCAAGTCATGCAGCCTGAGGAACCAGACTGCAGGCTTCCCACCACCCCAAGCTACCCCGAGCTCCAGACACTGTTCTCTGTGGCCAGAAGCAGGGCACGGTCTTTGGGAGCTTGGGTCTGCAGTGAAGAACGAGGAGTTCCGCTTTGGAGGGAACTCACTGTGTGGAGCCTCTGCAGGGAGCAGGGTTGACTGTGGTCCACACGGTTCTCTTGGGGCCACCCCTGCTCTGTGCTCTGGGTCTGGTGGGAGACCCGGGAGACCTGGTCCTTCCCAGAGCGGAGGAGGGGGCCAGGAGAGGCAGGAAGGAGGCTCGCTGCTGTGGAGCAGGGGCAGATGGACCACGTCTTTGAGGGAATGAGAGCTGCAGGCAAATCTCCCGATCCTGCCTGGCACCGGGATCAGATGGCTTTCAGTTTCCTTAGGCTTCTGGACCTTGCTGTACTGGTTACACACTGGAGTTGCCTGGACCTGCTGCAGACAGTGAGACAGAAATTGCCAGGGGAGGGATCCTGGCATCAGTAGCTCCTAATGTGCAGGTATTCGCTTTTTTTTGTTCACTTGTTGGAGGGAAGCTACCATTCTTTCCTTCTTCTGGGCTGAGGCTCTTGCCTTCTTCAGCCCCTGGACAGCTCACCATGGGCTCCACCCTTAAGTTAGCGCCAAAGAAACTCACAAGCATCAGCGCCCTCTGGTGTCAGTCATGACACTGTTCAGTTCTGAAGGAAAACTCTATGCAGTCATTGAAGAAAAATTAGAAGATAAAGATACACAGAAGAAAAAAAAAAACGCAAATAACCTGCACTGCTGAATGTTAATGATGTATATATACATATTCACAGAATTTTTTGATAGATTTTCTTTAGAAAAATGGAACTAGTTATATTGTCTTGTTAACCTTTTACTTAATAAACTATGAATGCATTTTGAGGCAAATAAATTTACCATTCTATACCACTTTAATTCCTCATACAATGGAACGGTATTTCAAGGCAGTAATAGTAAAACTATGTGACATTTACTGAGCACACAGTGTGTGCCAGGAACTATGGGATATACTTGACATCACTAATCTCATTTCGTATTTACAACACCCCTATAAAGTAGACGTCCTTTTCATTATAGGGGACTGGAATGCAAAACTAGGAAGTCAAGAAACACCTGGAGTAACAGGCAAATTTGGCCTTGGAATGTGGAATGAAGCAGGGCAAAGACTAATAGAGTTTTACCAAGAAAATAAACTGGTCATAGCAAACACCCTCTTCCAACAACACAAGAGAAGAAGACTCTGCACATGGACATCACCAGATGGTCAACACCGAAATCAGATTGATTATATTCTATGCAGCCAAAGATGGAGAAGCTCTATACAGTCAACAAAAACAAGACCAGGAGCTGACTGTGGCTCAGATCATGAACTCCTTATTACCAGATTCAGACTCAAATTGAAGAAAGTAGGAAAACCGCTAGACCATTCAAGTATGACCTAAATCAAATCCCTTATGATTATACAGTGGAAGTGAGAAATAGATTTAAGGGCCTAGATCTGATAGATAGAGTGCCTGATGAACTATGGAATGAGGTTCATGACATTGTACAGGAGACAGGAATCAAGACCGTCCCCATGGAAAAGAAATGCAAAAAAGCAAAATGGCTGTCTGGGGAGGCCTTACAAATAGCTGCGCAAAGAAGAGAGGTGAAAAGCAAAGGAGAAAAGGAAAGATATAAGCATCTGAATACAGAGTTCCAAAGAATAGAAAGAAGAGATAAGAAAGCCTTCTTCAGAGACCAATGCAAAGAAATAGAGGAAAACAACAGATTGGAAAAGACTACAGATCTCTTCAAGAAAATTAGAGATACCAAGGGAATATTTCATGCAAAGATGGGCTTGATAAAGGACAGAAATGGTCTGGAGCTAACAGAAGCAGAAGATATTAAGAAGAGGTGGCAAGAATACATGGAAGAACTGTACAAAGAAGATCTTCACGACCCAGATAATCATGATGATGTGATCACTAATCTAGAGCCAGACATCTTGGAATGTGAAGTCAAGTGGGCCTTAGAAAGCATCACTAAGAACAAAGCTAGTGGAGGTGATGGAATTCCAGTGGAGCTGTTTCAAATCCTGAAAGATGATGCTGTGAAAGTGCTGCACTCAATATGCCAGCCAATTTGGAAAACTCAGCAGTGGCCACAGGACTGGAAAAGGTCAGTTTTCATTCCAATTCCAAAGAAAGGCAATGCCAAAGAATGCTCAAACTACTGCACAATTGCACTCATCTCACATGCTAGTAAAGTAATGCTCAAAATTCTCCAAGCCAGACTTCAGCAATACATGAACCGTGAACTCCCTGATGTTCAAGCTGGTTTTAGAAAAGGCAGAGGAACCAGAGATCAAATTGCCAGCATCCGCTGGATCATGGAAAAAGCAAGAGAGTTCCAGAAAAACATCTATTTCTGCTTTATTGACTATGCCAAAGCCTTTGACTGTGTGGATCACAATAAACTGTGGAAAATTCTGAAAGAGATGGGAATACCAGACCACCTGACCTACCTCTTGAGAAATCTGTATGCAGGTCAGGAAGCAACAGTTAGAACTGGACATGGAACAACAAACTGGTTCCAAATAGGAAAAGGAGTACGTCAAGGCTGTATATTGTCACCCTGCTTATTTAACTTATATGCAGAGTACATCATGAGAAATGCTGGACTGGAAGAAACACAAGCTGGAATCAAGATTGCCAGGAGAAATATCAATTACCTCAGATATGCAGATGACATCACCCTTATGGCAGAAAGTGAAGAGGAGCTAAAAAGCCTCTTGATGAAAGTGAAAGAGGAGAGTGAAAAAGTTGGCTTAAAGCTCAACATTCGGAAAACTAAGATCATGGCATCTGGTCCCATCACTTCATGGGAAATAGATGGGGAAACAGTGGAAACAGTGTCAGACTTTATTTTGGGGGGCTCCAAAATCACTGCAGATGGTGATTTCAGCCATGAAATTAAAAGACCCTTAGTCCTTGGAAGAAAAGTCATGACCAACCTAGATAGTATATTCAAAAGCAGAGACATTACTTTGCCGACTAAGGTCCATCTAGTCAAGGCTATGGTTTTTCCAGTGGTCATGTATGGATGTGAGAGTTGGACTGTGAAGAAGGCTGAGCGCCGAAGAGTTGATGCTTTTGTGCTGTGGTGTTGGAGAAGACTCTTGAGAGTCCCTTGGACTGCAAGGAGATCCAACCAGTCCATTCTGAAGATCAACCCTGGGATTTCTTTGGAAGGAAGGATGCTAAAGCTGAAGCTCCAGTACTTTGGCCACCTCATGAGAAGAGCTGACTCATTGGAAAAGACTCTGATGCTGGGAGGGATTGAGGGCAGGAGGAGAAGGGGATGACCATGGATGAGATGGCTGGATGGGATCACCGACTCATTGGACGTGAGTCTGAGTGAACTCCGGGAGACGGTTGTGAACAGGGAGGCCTGGCGTGTTGCAGTTCATGGGGTCGCAAAGAGTCGGACACGACTGAGTGACTGAACTGAACTGAACTATAAAGTAGGGATCATAATTATTCTCATTCTTTACAGGAAGGTATTGATGTTACAGAGGACTGATGATTTTTCCAAGAGGGGGAACCAGAATCAGACATAAACGTTTCTCTCTATTGCCATTGTTATTTATTTTTTCCTTTGGGGATCATAGATTGTACTGCATAACAAACCTACACAAACACACACACGTGTGTGGTCATGGGTCATTCCTTACTCCTTTTGCTAGGACCTTGTGTGAGTTCACAGATTAAAGGGTATGCATTTTAATGATCTATCACAAAGTTTTTCTCCACAGATAGCCAAAGATATTTTCTCCATGTTTGCTTACACTGCTTGAACAACCGTGTTTGCTTTCATCTATTCCAAATTCAGCAGGACTTTAGCAAACCAACCTGCCCCTCCCCAATCCCCACCTCATATCTGGTCTGCCATAGAATTGGAAGTTGTAAGTCCAATAAATGGCAGTTACTATTATCAATGATTCAGAAAACACAGCTTCTCTATCACGTGATGGCATGGAATCCAGTCCTGGTGTGTTGAGAGATTCATACATCATAGTCAAAAAAACTGACAAATGTAACTGATTGCTGCTGGTTACACAGGGTTTTGAATCAGCATTTTAAAAACTGGAATTAGGTCTACATAATGTAAACGTGTTTCGACGCAGCTGCCATTTCAGATTCAGATGATGGAACGTGGTCCAGAGAAAGGAGCACACAGGTTAGGTTTGTTCAACAGTGTTGGGCTAAGGCCGCTTGAGATGCTATTTCCTGGGGCAGGAGTCCGCTGCCAGTTCACATCAGAACACACAGAGAGCATGCCGGGGCAATGACCTTTCTGACTCCAAGATTCTTCCTTCGTCTCCTCCCCTCCCTTTTCTCCTCCTGCTAGCTGACAAAATTACACCCATATCTTCAGCTGAAACTCCAAAGGAGCACAGACAATTTAGCAAAGAGATTCAAGAATCACTGATCCTCCAATATCAGAAATTTCCAAGACAGAAAAGAACAGGCCTTTTCAGTAGGAACTAGAATGGTCTGTAGCATTTCCTAGGTGCTAGAATAAGCAGTCCATTTGATGTCCTCATAATAAGAAGTGCCCTTCTCTCACTCCCCTCAGATATGAATTATTAAAGTCTCTTATTGTTCCGCTGTAAGTCCTGTATATAATGCAGAGCTCATCTGGATAAAAAGGGGAGAAAGAAGCTGGAAGCAGCCAAAACAATAATAATAATGCATCTGGAGCTTACAGCTCCCACCAACAGTAAAATCATTTCTTGCACTTTTGTACGACAGTGTTTTTCCCCATTTCATTTCCATCTTGGGCACAAGGTAATTACCCTTCAGAGACACCTCGGGAGCAGCTATGAGAATGTCTGATAATTTTTAGTGTATTCGCCTCTACATACTCTTTCCAACGCGTTCTCACGCACACCTGCCATGAAACCTCGGCTGAGGATGACTTCATCAAATATTAAATACCGTTTCCGGCCTTCACCAAGTGTTGGCCCTACACAAAACCCTCAAATGGTGGGGGCATCCAGGAGGGCAGCCCGACTCTTTCTGAGCCACAAAGGGCTCCTTGCGAAAGTCCCCCTCTCAATGTTCTGCCAGTCCCCTGTGAGCTCTGCCTGCAGCCTATCCAATCTGAACAATTGCTACAATAGCATCTCTAATAAGGGTTTCCACGGAAACTCAAGACAGTGTATTTGTGGATTAGAGACAATCTTCAGGGCTTATAAAACTTGTCCACCAGTCAACAGTAATTCAAAATGAGAGGGAAAAGGAGGGAGCGTGTGTCATAGCCTTCTATTCCTTTCCCCCAAATCCACTCCTTTGCTTTGATGGGCATGATGGAGATGCAAGATTTTAATCTATTTTACATTCACTTCGGAAGTTTCCCCTTCTATAATTTTTAAATTGCCTTGAAAAATCTCAGGGACCATTGGTTTCTCTATTAGTGCCACCTGCTGGTCTGGATATTCTGGTTCTGGTTTGTAAGCTTCAATACACTGAAGAAAATTCAGACTTTTCTAAGTTACAGATTTTTAAAATAATTAAAAAAATCTTCAACCAGAGATTTTGTTAAAAGAATTTTACTTCACAGGCACCTGATATTTGTCATATTTCCATTTTACTTAACTCCAAAAGCAATAATTACCAGTCATTCGTATGTCTATTCATGTCTATGTTATACTACTTTGTATTGTATATTATTACAATGTATTAAGGCTGACAGGTTGACTTTTTAGTTCCCTTGATATTTTGGAAAGTTAATGTGACAGTGTAATTATATAATCTCTAAGAAGTGAAGAATTGAAGTGAAGTGAAGTCGCTTAGTCATGTCCGACTCTTTGCGACCCCATGGACTATAGCCTATCAGGCTCCTCCATCCATGGGATTCTCCAGGCAAGAATGCTGGAGTGGGTTACCATTTCCTTCTCCAGGGGATCTTCCCGACCCAGGGATTGAACCCGGGTCTCCCGCATTAGAGGCAGATGCTTTAACCTCGGAGTCACCAGGGCAGCAAGTGTCAAATCTACAGGATAAAAAAATTTGATTATATGGACATTTCATACACGACTTAGATGAACTCTCCTCAACGTCAGAAAATAAGTTACATTTAATTCAGACACAATTAAACAGGTGGATTTTGAACTGGTGAGTCTTGTTTCCAAGTATTTAGTCATAGAGATACTTACAAGTAGTATATGCATATTAATCATATATAATTATCAGTGGGGCTTCCCTGGTGGCTTGGTGGTAACAAGTCTGCCTGCCAATGCAGGAAACTCAAATTCGATCCCTGAGTCGGGAAGATTCCCTGGCAAAGGAAATGACAACCCATTCTAGTATTCTTGCCTGGGAAATCCCATGGACAGAGGAGCCTGGTGGGCTATAGTCCATGGGGACACAGAGGAGTCAGACATGACTTAGCAACTAAACAACAACAACATCAGTTCAGTTCAGTCGCTCAGTCGTGTCCGACACTTTGCGACCCTACGAATCGCAGCACGCCAGACCTCCCTGTCCATCACCAGCTCCCAGAGTTCACTCAGACTCACGTCCATCAAGTCGGTGATGCCATCCAGCCATCTCATCCTCGGTTGTCCCCTTCTCCTCCTGCCCCCAATCCCTCCCAGCATCAAAGTCTTTTCCAATGAGTCAGCTCTTCTCATGAGGTGGCCTAAGTACTGGAGTTTCAGCTTTAGCATCATTCCTTCCAAAGAAATCCCAGGGCTGATCTCCTTCAGAATGGACCAGTTGGATCTCCTTGCAGTCCAAGGGACTCTCAAGAGTCTTCTCCAACACCACAGTTCAAAAGCATCAATTCTTCGGTGCTCAGCCTTCTTCACAGCCCAACTCTCACATCCATACATAACCACAGGAAAAACCATAGCCTTGACTAGCTGGACCTTAGTTGGCAAAGTAATGTCTCTGCTTTTGAATATGCTATCTAAGTTGGTTATAACTTTTCTTCCAAGGAGTAAGCGTCTTTTAATTTCATGGCTGCAGTCACCATCTGCAGTGATTTTGGAGCCCCCCAAAATAAAGTCTGCCACTGTTTCCACTGTTTCCGCATCTATTTCCCATGACGTGATGGGACCAGATGCCATGATCTTCGTTTTCTGAATGTTGAGCGTTAAGCCAACATAGTTATCAGGAATTTTTTCCCTTGGTTGTCTGTAGTCTATAATGGCGGCTTTCTGACTTTTAACTACTGTATCATTTCAAATACATTCCTCCCCACTAAGTGAAATCCAGGTGGCTTTCCCACAAAGGGCGTCTCTCCCCCTTTGCACTTGCTTCCCAGCCCTGCGAGATGCCCAGTGGTCCGCCAGCTGTGCTTTGGCGTGTGCACCAGCCCCATGGTAAGCTGAGCCCTGGCACATGCCCTCCCGCTTCCCTGCTCACTGCTGAGATATAATTTATGTTGACTCAGCTCTTCACCAATTGCCATCTGTCAGCTCTGCCCTCTCTCCTCCCTTACCTCCTCCCTTCAGTGCATTTGGCTGAACTGGCAGAAGTACAGGATCTGGCTGAGAGCAAAGGCTCTCCATCAGTAGTGAAGATCTCATTTTAAATTAACACCTCATTCATGAACTGCCTTCCTTCAGTCTTGACGATAGCAATATTGTCATCTGGCTTCTCAGCATCCTCCGCTACCCAAGAAACAGAGTGTCAGTGCCTACTGACCTCTCTGCCTTCTGGGATCCAAATGAGAGGCACTTTGCATCTGTATCTTCAGAACAATCCGTCTTTGTTGGTGTCCTGTGATCTTGCTTTATGCTTCCAGAAGCCTGTTATTTGGAACATTCACAGTGATGATACCCAGATGCCTGCTGCTTCTTGTCCCTGGAGCACAGATCAGTTTTGCTGAAAATTTCTGCCCCAAAGGGACTGTCACCATAGTCTTTACATAGATCTGAACAAATCTTTCTATAGCCGTGGAATATGTTAGTCGCTCAGTCGTGTCTGTCTCTTTGCTACTCCATGGACTGTAGCCCGCCAGGATCCTCTGTCCATGGGATTCTCCAGGCAAGAATTCTGGAGTGGGTTGCCATTCCCTTCTTCAGGGGATCTTTCTGACCCAGGGATAAAATCTGGGTCTCTTGCATGGCAGGGAGATTCTTTACTGTCTGAGCCACCAGGGAAGCACACTGGAATATAGGGGAAGTTATTTAATGCTAATTAAAAAGCAGACAAGCATAATTTAATTAATAAAAATATAAAGCATGATGAAAATCTATAAATCCCATCTAAAATTAAGCATAAGTTAAAAAAAAAACCTTAAATGTTTTTAGCGGTGCTTTCCCTAGGCCAAGATGTCTCAACCTCAACACTATTGATATTTTGGGGCCAAATAATTCTGTTGGAGGTGGGGCACACCCTGTGCATTGTGGGAAGTTTAGCAGCATCCCTGAATGCCAGGAATACTTCAGTCTTCTGTGTGTGACAAACAAGAAGATCTCTAGACATTGCTATGAGTCCCTTGAGGGGCACGCCTAATCCCCTGTTGAGAATCATAGCCATTACACATGAGCATTAATAAAAGAAAACACTGAGATACATGCCAGAAATCCAGGTGAGTTTACTTAGGTTGCAAACAACCTCCCTGTAAGAGAAATGTCAAACCAACTGAAACATGACACAAAAACTTAGACCTCAGAACGGGACAGGAAGATGAAAACATTTCTTCCAACAATGGAGAGCTGAGATATAACTCACCATCACGGACTCTGGACGTTCTCCCAGCAAAGTTTGGGGCGTGAACACAGAACTCAGCAGGCAAATCTTCTAACAGATATGTCTCCAAGTACCCTGTTACTTTTTAGGAACTCAGGAACCGGGGGAAACTGGTCATGGGTCACTGTTGGTGGCTAACTGCTATCGGAACCACTGATCTATTGGGCAGATTCTAAGAGTCAAAAGGAGGGAAAGCGTCTCCAGTGGGCTGTGCTGCCATGTTCGGTGACCTCCTGGCTGCCTGACCCCTGGCTGGGGGCACCCTTCCTCCATATTCACAGCCAGCACCCCCTGCTTTAATCACCCCATCTCCATCTCCACCTCTTCTCTTCTGCCTCCCTGTCCCACTTCGAAGGTCCCTTGTGATTACACTGGGTTTACCAGGATAATCCAGCATAATCTTCCTTTCTTACCGTCATCTGACCAGAAACTTTAATTCCATCTGCCACCTTAATTCCCCTTTTCCATGTAGTCTAACATATTCGCAGTTTCTGAGGATCAGAATATGGGTATCCATATTTTGGGGGCCATTATCCTGGTGGCTCGGTGGTAAAGAACCTGCCTGCCAGTGCAGGAGATTGAGGAGACACGGGTTCGCTCCCTGGGTCAGAAAGATCCCCTGGAGCAGGAAATGGCAACCCACTCCAGTATTCTAGCCTGGGAAAGCCCATGAACAGAGGAGCCTGGCAGGCTACAGTCCAGGGGGTCGCAAAGAGTTGAGACAGGACTGACACGACTGATCACACACACCCATCCTGCCGACCATGTGCTGTGCTTAGTTGCTCAGTCATGCCCGACTCTTTGTGACCCCATAGACTATGTAGCCTGCCAGGCTCCTCTGTCCATGGGGATTCTCCAGGCAAGAATACTGGAGTGGTTTGCCATGCCCTCTTCCAGGGGAATCTTCCCAACCCAAGACTCACAGATGCCTGCTCAAGTCAGTGGACAGAAGTTTTGAGAAGTGAGATATTTGCAGAGTCTCAATGTCTCTCCAAAAGAGGTTTATTAACTACAAAGAGATAAATGATAACTTTGCACTGGAGAATCGCAGATGACATCACCTTTACCAAGTGATCAAGGGCAACACCACCACCAATGTAAGACCCGTCAGCATGGTGTGCCCTTGTTACAGTACACTGAGATAAGTACATCACTCCTGCAGTGTTTGCTAAAAATATATAGACTCAATCTGAAGAGAAAACACCCGATAAACCTAAATTGAGGGACCATCTGCAAAGTCAGTACATTCAAGTGTCAGTGTTATCAAAGACCAAGACGGAGGAGTTCTCGCAGACTGGGGAGGCTCAGGCAACATGACAATTATAAAAATATGAGGTGGAATCCTGGAACAGGAAAAGAACATCGCTGATAAGTTCTGGTGACATCCAAATTACGCCTGCTGTTTAGTGGACAACAACGTGCACTGAATTGAATGTGCACTGAATTCTTAGTTTTGGCAATCAGACTCTGTTTCCCACACAATGTGAACAGTAGAAGAAGCACTGCGAGAGGTATGCAGGCTCCCTCTGTGTTGCTTTCTCAACTTTTCTGTGAATCTGAAACGATTTCAAAATCAAATTTAAAAGACAAAAGAAAAGTGCCTAAAGATCTAATGGGGAAGGATGACAATAGGCCTAGAGAGAAGGAGAATTCCCCAAAACACATAGAAACTGTGTTTTTAAAAAAAAAGGAAGAGAAGAAGAACCTAGTGGAAATGTCAGAACCAAAGATATGGATACCTGGGTCTTAGGCAGCAGAAATCCTGATCTGATTGCCATGAGGCAGGATGCAGGCAGTTAGAGGGGTGTCTGTGTGTGTGATTTCCCATGTAATGTGAATTGCAGCCAAAGATGGGAACCCCTGGGCTAGCCTAGTCAAATTATTAAAAGTATTAAAATATGAGAAAACTGTGGGCTTCCCAGGTGGCACTAGTGGTAAGAACCTGCCTGCCAACGCAGGAGACATAAGAGACCCAGGTTCGATCCCTGGGTCGGGAAGATCCCCCAGAGGAGAGCATGGCAACCCACTCCAGTATTCTTGCCTGGAGAATCCCATGGACAGAGGAGCCTGGCAGGCTACAGTCCATAGGGTCGCAGAGTCGGACACTGGAGTCTTTTCATTGAAATAGGAGATAAATGATAGTTCTCCCTCTCTCTACCGTAGAACATGTCTGAATGTAAATGATAATGCCCCCAGAAGGACCTTGAAAGACATGATATAAATTGTTTTTTCCACTGTTATCACCAATGGAGGTAGTTTTAATGAAAAGAAAGTTCTCTAGTATAAATGGGGCATTTGAAAAATTACCATGTAGGGTTTCCTGAATCTCTTTTCTACATTACAACAGTATTGAATATATGAAAATATCATTTCCCCCAATTCCTGTCAATTGGCCTGTTTGACTTAATTTTTTGTTTCAAGACAAATGGGCTTTTGCTTTTCATGTATTTCAGACTTGTTCCCTTTTTGGTGCCTCTGATCCTGGGACCTGGTGAAGCTGTTTTAAGTGGTGATGGTCGGCACCATGCAAAACTGCTGACAATTCACCCAACTGTGAGAAAGCACATCCCTCCACCGCCGGCTGGCAGTTCTAGTTCAATGAACACAAAGGTCAATTTTATTACCAACGTTTCTGCATGTATTTCAGCCATTTGACACCAAAAGGCAGAGGGGAAAAGCCCCTCCGCTCAGTTCAGGAACAAACCTTCCCCTGCACTGGGCCCTAGAGGGCAGCCCTGGGCCGTCACTGGGAGCCCGGAGCTGCCCAGGAGCTGGGTGTCCACCACCCCACCCTCCGCTTTTTTGGGCAGAACCATCTCTCATGGGGCAACCCAGAGCTGTGGGAAAGTTTCTGCTGACTGAAGCAAAGATGCTGATTCAGAATTTTAAATAAGAGGCAGCCTTAATGAAATAAAGAGTCCAAGTTCCTAGAACAGGAGTCAGCAAAAATTCTGTGAAAGCCCAGAGAGTAAATACTGTAGGCTTATTGGGCCCTGGGGTGTCTGTCTCAGTGACTCAGCTTCACCAAGCAACAAACCAGGACCCTTAGACAGACGAATGTAAACAAATGGGCATGGCTGGGTGCCAATAAAGCTTTATTTACAAAAACGGGGGGTAGGTTGGATCTAGTTTGCTGGCTGCAATTAAGCAATGCTTGTTCTAGAACACTAGCAGAATGTCTAAATTAAGATACCCAGGAAGTGTTAACTCAGTGATTCATACTGTACATTCCTACCTAGAGCACAAACACAGTCCCCATACTCAAGTGCTAGAATTCATAGATGTGAAGGACAAGAGATTGGTTTATATATTTAATTCCATGCTAGGTACCAGTGCTCATCATTCCTAAATGGCGAACTGCAGACAGAGTCTGAGTGTGTCTGTCAGTAGGATGTGAACCGTCTTTGTGGGCACCTAATACATTCTACATGGAGAACAGCTAGGACCTGACTGCTTTTGCTACATGTAATAAGGTTCAAAGACCAAAGAACTATATTCTGATGCTTGTACATAATAATACATCTGGAAAAAAGCTAGATTGTAGAATCAATAGCAGTCAGATGGTCCTGCAACATGGTATTCCTGGGAGACTAAAAACAAAAAAAAAGTAAAATATACAGAAGACTAAGTTCATTGCAGTTTTTTAAAACACACAATCTGAATTTCAAAATGTAGCTATGCTTATTGATTTTTACAAAATAACTATGCCGTATAACACTGCATTTTAACAACAAGCCCTGGTGATTGATTCTCCCTCTGCTTTGAAATGATGGCTACTTGAATCAAACAGTAACTAACAGCCAGTAGATGGCATCTAACTGCCAGAGCAAGGTTCTAGACTTATACCTATTTTTAACATCAGATTTTCTGATTTATGAGGGCTTACCTCCTGAATATTCATTGGAAGGACTGATGCTGAAGCTGAAGCTGCAATAATTTGGCCACCTGATGCAAAGAGCCGATTCATTGGAAAGGACCCTGATGCTGGTGCTGGCAAAGACTGAAAGTAAAAGGAGGAGGAGGCAGTAGAGGATGAGATTTTTAGATAGTATCACTGACTCAATGGAGACGAGTTTGAGCAAACTACGGGAGATACTGGAGGACAGAGGAGCCTGTCATGCTACTACTGTCTGTGGGGTTGCAAAGTCAGACACAACCTAGCGACTGAGCAACTACCCTCTGATGTTATTTATATTGAATCATTTTAATTTTGAGCTCTACTCATCACAGTTGAGGTTTTAAATCCCCATCCAATAAATTCACTTAAAGAGCTTCAGGAGACAAAAAAACTTTTTTCCCTTAATTTGAACCTGATATTTCCAACTGCATTTCCACATAAGAAGCAGATGAAATGTTCTGAATTTTAAAAAGAGATAATTTAAAGACACGAAACACTGCACACAGGCATTTCAAACACACTTAGTTCTTTATGATTGAATAAAGCTGAGTTGCTAATTGCTGGATCAAGCCCAAAAGATATAATGAGTGTAACACCAAACACCCTCCACTTGGATAAGTTCCATAGGAGTCAATTGAGTTTAAAAGTTTCACAAATAATTAAATTACTGACTAGGATAGAGCAGAAGGAAAAAGCCAATAGCTTGAATTCTGTTCCTTAGAGCTCAATTTGCTTTTCAGCCTACTGTGTTTAGCTATCTGCAATTCTAACAAACTAAAATCATTAAAGACCCATATATTTTCTTATGCAGCCTGAACAGAACTTCAGTGGACTTTCCCACACAGAGAAATTATAATACATTTTAAAAGGAAGCAGGGTTTACAAGTCTCAACTCTTTTTTATTTTTTATTTTTTGCCCCTGTCATGCATATTGAAGTGAATAACTGAGATTATAAATAATTTGGGGCAAAGAATAAACAATGTTTCTTAGGATGTGCTTTCTAGGTTGTGACCCATGTATTTTGGTATTGGAGTTTGAGTTAGATTGATTGCAGAAATAAAACAGCATTCTTGGAAATGGGAAGGACAGAGGTCTATGGGGGGAAAAGAATAATCTAATCAGAGACTTGTTTCTTACTTTAATCACGAGCCATAAAAACTGCCAACTCCCATGTCATGCTGCAGTAAAGGTTACATCAGCACTTCATACAATATTTATGGTGTAAAAGAAGCCCTGCAGTCCGACTCCGACATGACATTAATCTTCCTGCTCTCTCATCTCTTATCCCCCTCCCCGACACATGTACACACCCCTCCTCTCAGCTAAATGCGTTCCCTGCTGCCATTCTGATCATGCAGATAACTGCCTGTAGAATATGGCTATAACAAGCATGCTCGACCACAAAACGAATTCAGAATCACATTGGATCCTAGGAAGATGCATTTTAAATGCCTTTCAAGTAGGGAGACCAATTACCCTACTTTGTCCCAGACTGAGGGTTTTCCCAGAGGTTGAACTTTTGCATTGCTGCTGCTGCTGCTGCTAAGTCACTTCAGGCAAGAACACTGGAGTGGGTTGCCATTGCCTTCTCCAATGCATGAAAGTGAAAAGGGAAAGTGAAGTCACTCAGTCGTGTCCGACTCTTCGCGACCCCATGGACTGCAGCCTACCAGGCTCCTCCATCCATGGGATCTTCCAGGCAAGAGCACTGGAGTGGGATGCCATTGCCTTCTCCGGAACTTTTGCATTAAGACTAGTCAAATCCTGGACAAACCTGGATGAGTTGCTGACCCCACCGTTAAGAGGCTATGACTTTAGGATAGGAAGATTTCATTCAAAAACATTTCTTACGGTCTAGTCAGAGAGCCCAGTATGGTGCTCTGTGATGACCAGGAGGGATGGGATGGGGGAGGGGAACAGGAGGGAGGGAGAGGGTGGATGTATAAGTATGGCTGATTCACATTGTTGTATGGCAGAAACCAACACAACACTGTAAAAATTTAAAAACAAAAAAAAAAGAAAGTGTGGGCAAAACATGGCAGGGGCTCTAGTGCTTGAAGCTGCTGCTACTGAGAACAGGGTCAGGGTGTCGCGCCCAGAAGAGCCAGGAGCCTCTCTGTGGTGCTAGACTTCCTCCTTCATCTCCATGCCGTAGGCTTATAGGTTTAGGAAGGGTGGAACAGGGCTTAGAGAGGGAATGATTCAAGAAACTCAATAGCTACTTGGAACAGCATCTTGAATCGTAGCTCCTGCTGGCACTCTTTTTCTCTGGTATTGCCCATTCTGTGATGCTCATTGAAAACGCATTTATACGCCAAAGAATAAATGAAAGCAGCAGAAAAGGAGCTCAGTCACGAGGATTCAATCAACATAATTATCAGGCTTCTACACCAAGCTGCTCTGGAGGTACAAGGACCATGAGGTGGGACTCCAAACCTCTGCTGCCTGTGACAGTTTCACCAACAGCTCCCTCCAGAATTTGGGGTAAACAAGGGATTTATAAACAGTTACTGAAATGGGGCACAGGGCTATATCATCACCTTAATTCCAATCCTCTAGGCAAAATGATTGATCAGTTGAATCCATCAAAGTTATTATACACTGAGGAGTCCAAGCTAGCATAGATCCGTTTATTGTGGGGCCACATAAAATGACTTGTTATAACAAATCTCTCTCTGACTGAGGCATCCTCATCTCCACCCTCAGCCTGGCTGACATGCTAGGGATCCTGCTTCTGCATTCTTATGCCCCCTTACCTTTAATCCGCCACTCGCCCCCCTCAACATCAGCATCCACTCAGGGACTGCTCCGTCAAGCCTGATTGCTTCTCGGGACGTTCTCACGGCAGCTTTAAGCATCTCTGTTTGTCTCCAGAAGCTGGATTTGTGGCGTGCCGGCCCTGCACTGCAGTCTGCACACTTGTATAGGGTCCCTGCCAGAGTAGTCCGGATGGCACATATAAGCAGCAGGTCCTGGCGCCCAGAAATAGGTCCTGTGCGAGTGGCCTGCCCACCGAGTCCTGTCCGATTGTTTGTGACCCCATGGACTGTAGCCCACCAGGCTCCTCTGTCCATGGGACTTTCCAGGCAAGAAAACTGGAGTGGGTTGCCATTCCCTTCTCCAGGGGACGTTCCCCACTCAGGGATTGAACCCATGTCTCTTGTGTCTCCTGCATTGGCAGGCGGATTATTTTTCCACTGGAAACCCCAGACAGATTCTTCGTATATGCAAATATGAGCAATGGGGACCTAGAACCGGCCTCTGGGTTCCCATAAGACAACTCCAACCAAGAAGCCAGTATTTTTAAAAAGTAGACAGGAAAAGGTACAACTTTTCTTTCCTAAGAAAGCCCTTAGGAAAAATGCCTCCTAATCCTTCTGAAGTTTCTACCAGCAGCAGGTCAATAGTGGCTTCTTAAAAAGCTTAAGTAGCTTAAGAAAACACTCTCCTGGAAAGGTAATATGAGTAGCAACTTATTACGTGTACTTATTCCAGAGTTCAACAGGCAGGTAGAACTGATGGCTTCATCCTGACTTTGGGTCCATACGAGGAGGTATTTATAAACCATCGCAGGGAACTGCCTGCCTGGGTTTTAGTGACAATGGCGCAAGTGACCACCTGACAAGCTTATCAAAGGCCGTTCCTATTCCTTCTCCTTCGCTTTCCTTCCACGTAACAGGTACAGATGAAACCCTGGGTAATGATTAGTCAGATCCACTTGACCTGCCCTTTCTAATCAAGGTCCTTTGCATCATAGCTGCAAAAAGCTCTCAATATCCTCGCAGCTGCATGGAGCCTTAAAATGAGCTGTTTGCCCGAGTTGTTTTCCAGGAACTTGGATCAGCTGCGTCTAGTTGGAACCCAGCTGGTTTAAGACTGGATGGGGCCTGCAGCCCTCCCAACTGGGCATGCGCGACTGTCCTGTGACCGTTGACCTCCCAAGCACTCGACTCCCTGTTTTGAACGTGTGGGACTGTGGCTGAGCTGCGCCTGCACAGAATGAGGTGGATGCACCTGCTTCTCATCACCTTTCGCCCTCTCCCCAAGCTCCCCGTACCTGGGTTGCTAGCTCATCCCATAAATACCCCCACTCCCATGCCTCTAGGAGAGCACATCGAAGACTTTCTTCTCCGGTCTTTGGTGTTAGGCTGCTTTGTGCATAAGCGTTCCTTCTGTTGCTAACTTTGGGAGTTCAGTGGTTTGGTTCACTGGGCATGGAAGCAAAACGAACCTGGTTTGGTAGTAGGGTGACCCCTGGTCTGGACTTTCTAGTCTATGCTGTCATAGGGACTTCAAACAAACTCACTGTCCAGCTGAATCTACTTAGCCAAGTCGTCAGAGTGAGGGAAGTGTTTTAAAATGACTCGTAATACTTAGCCATTTTCAATGGAGACAAGTTTTGTATAGACCTAGGTACCTGGGGGAAAAAAACTTGGCTTTCCTGGGTGGCTCAGCAGTAAAGAATTTGCCAACAATGCAGGAACCGCAGGAGACATGGGTTTGATCCCTAGGTTGGAAAGATCCCCTGGAGAAGGAAATGGCAACCCACTCCAGTATTCTTGCCTGGAAAATCCCATGAACAGAGGATCCTGGTGGGCTGCAGTCCATGGGGTCGCAAAGAGTCCCACACAACTTAGTGGAATAAGCAACAACCTGCAGAAAAAAAAAAACCTGCAACCTAGTAATTTTAAAACCAATCTACCAACCTTTTTAAGGTGGGAGGAAGCCGTTGTCATTCTCTTTTTCTTTAGGAGAAGTCGTTTCATAAAGAAGTAGCTAAATGAGTAGGAACTTAGGCTCAAAATCAGACTATTGGAGTTCCAAACCCTCACTTTCCAATTTGGTTGTGTGTGTGACCCAGCGCTCCTTAAAATTTATTTGTTAAAGATGTAAGTGATTCCTACAACGAGGGGGGGGGGTTGGGTGTGAGTCAATGTGTGCCTAGAGCTCTACTTGGCACCTAGCAAATTTTTGTTGTAATAATTAAAGTGACCCTTTCTGAATCTGGGTGGAGATTTTTGCTAAGACAACAAAGAAAATAATTTTCCTTATTCCCAAGGGAAGGGAAAATGAAGCAGCAGCAATTGCCATCAGCTGTGCTCAAGAGGAAAGGCTTCTGTGAACATGTTCCTTGTGCAGGCGAAGAGTCCAAAGTACCAAGTAGACCTCCAGCGTACCGCCTTCATCTCACCCAAGCTACTTCTGGAGGCATCAGAAATAAAACCGATGATGACTTCACCAAGATGGGGAAGGGGGCGGCGGGGAATAACCACTTCCTGCTTTATGGGGCAGGCAGTTATTTAGGGAGAACAAATGTGCCGCTGAAGGTTCACCTGGTGAGCCATGAACCCGAGCATGGCTTAGGTATTCACTCAACATAGCAAGCAGCCCTGGGAGGGGACAATTGGAGTCACTGCTCCAGCCAGAAAAAGACTTTCTACTTTGGCTCAACCGTTCAGAGTCTTGAGAGCCACAGCTGTCACAAGAAGTGGCTCAAAGCTGGAGTTGCTCTGGTTTCTGCTTTCTCCATGGGTTGGAGGCTGTGCCGGGCAGCTAGACCCAGAGTGGTTTCCAGAGGAGGGGGAGAGAAAGCACAAGAGACACCCCCGCCCCCCTCCACCCGCTGCCCCCGTCCAGACGCTTCCCTGGAACACTGAGCAGCCTTCTCCCTGTAAGAACATATTTTCCTTTTCCTCCAAAGTGAATATTACATCAGGGTGTGACCACCGAACAGTATTCAAGCAGAGTCATTTCAGATCGTTTTAATGATCAGACTATAGATGGACACATATAGATGTGACAGAAATGGCAGTTTGGTGTCGGGGATGTCAGCTCTCTGCCCAGCGTCCACTGTCCTTCTACAGACACCTCCACATAACCACTCAGCTGGAAAAGGACCCAGCCCATCAGGCCAGATTAAGACTTTTCTTTGGGAAAGTCCTTCTACTTTGGCTAGCTCTGCCCCACGCCCAAAGAGCCCAGGTGTAAGACACACACACAAGAAGAGCATTAAGTACCTGGAGGCCACCCTGTTTTTCCTCCTTCTTGGGAGACAAAGGAAACAGGCTCAATGCGCACCAGGGACCTGGGAAGGAGTTGTTGTTCAGTCGCTCAGTCCTGTCTCTTTCCAGCCTCAAGGATGATAGCCCACCAGGCTCCTCTGTCCTTGGGATTCTCCAGGCAAGAATACTGGAGTGGGTTGTCACTTCCTTCTCCAGGGGATCTTCTTGACCCAGGGATCAAACCCGAGTCTCCGGCATTGCCAGCAGATTCTTTACCACTGAGCCACCAGGGAAGCTCCTCCAGAAAGGAGTACTCATCCTTAAAAAGATACATGAAACACCCAGTCCTGCTAGGAATCAGCGAGCCCCCTGCCTGCCTTCCGAGCACCCTTGGCAGGATAGGAACTGAACTGTCTTTCATGGACAGACACACAGCCTGCCGCTGCAGACACAGCACCTTCCCCAGCCGACACCAGCTGCCACTTGCCTATTACTGAAAGGATACACAAGTCGTTAAAGGCCTGGAGAGAGACCAGAGACCAGAATTTTCTAATAAGAACTAATCCCTCCAGGCAGAGAGCATTTGATACATCAAAGGCTTAATATTTGATACATCAAAGGCCTTCTCTGTAATTCTGTTGAGGAATTAAAAAAATATGCTAATAAGTGTTCGACCTCTATAGTTTTCAATCAGAACTTTTTTATTTGTGCTATGACTTAAGATGATCTAAGACCAGTTGTTCCAGAACACCTTCCCTGCCACCTCTTCACCCCTGCGTTAGTGCATCTCTGAGGTTAAGGATTTGAGGGCCCCTTTAAAACACATGTTACCCCAGAGATGACATGAACACAATCATCCATTAATATATTAGAATAAACTCATTTGTTCAATTTATCCTTCTCAAGTGGCATTGATAGGTTGGGACCCACAGTAGATACCCTTTGATGGGGCTTACTTAGACTCCAGAGGTTCCTCTCATCAGTATTGGTCCCTGGGGTAAGGGATCAACACTCAAAGAAAAAGAATAAAAGGTTATACAAGGATGACTGGAAGCAGGTGGATGTACCATTCACATAACTCCTGATTTGAAAACTCAAGAACGGGCTTTGAAAGAGACCTACTACACTCCTCCACCCTAACTGCTGTTGAGTTTCTAATTCCTCTGGGTGGCTTAGCATCTTCTGTAAACTTGGTTACAGCAGGGATTAAACAGTATCAGTTCTTTTGTTCAGTGCCTGCCCTCCTGCTTGCAATTGTAAGGACCACATGCTTTCCCAAGCACCTTGTCCAGTACCTTGCCCTTAGGAGACACTCAAAGCCTCTGTCCATGGGATTTCCCAGGCAAGAATACTGGCATGGGTTGCCATTTCCTCTTCCACGGGATCTTCCCCACCCAAGGATTGAACCTGTGTCTCCTGCATTGCAGATAGATTCTTTACCATCATGAGCCACCATCATTATTCAGTTAATTTCCTAATTTTGATCTTTCATTTCGTCTTGAAGGAAGTGACTTTTCCTCTGACCACAGGGGTTTCTCAGCCAGGCTTCCACCTGTGTGTACTGTGCAGTCATTAAGTTGTACTTCCTAGGTGGGCAAAGAGTTGCCCCTCCCTCAGGACATGCAACTCTGGCACGAGGCGTGGCCAGGTGAGGGCTATATGGTTCAGCCCCTGCACCCCCCTAGCTGGGTGCCTGGGGCCATGCAATCTGCTTCCCAGCTCATCTGTTGCCTTAGTTCATGAAGTGACCACTAACCATGTATCTGGCCACTTTCAGTTCCACATGAACACCTGAAGAGTTTACCTATGCCCTTTGTGCTCAGATACCCAGTCATATCCAACTCTTTTGCAACCCCATGGACTGTAGCCCTCCAGGCTTCTCTGTCCATGGAATCCTCCAGGCAAGAAGACTGGAATGGGTTGCCGTTTCCTTCTCCAGGGAATCTTCCAACCCAGGGATTGAACCCGCATCTCCTGAACTGTGGGCAGATTCTTTACCTAGTGAGCCACCAGGGAAGCCCAACTTTTCTAAACTGGATGCTCCTTATTTCTTCTTTTTTTTTTTTTTAGTTTTTTATTTTTAAAATTTTAAAATCTTTAATTCTTACATGCGTTCCCAAACATGAACCCCCCTCCCACCTCCCTCCCCATAACATCTCTCTGGGTCATCCCCATGCACCAGCCCCAAGCATGCTGCATCCTGCGTCAGACATAGACTGGCGATTCAATTCTTACATGATAGTATACATGTTAGAATGTCATTCTCCAAAATCATCCCACCCTCTCCCTCTCCCTCTGAGTCCAAAAGTCTGTTATACACATCTGTGTCTCTTTCCCTGTCTTGCATACAGGGTCATCATTGCCATCTTCCTAAATTCCATATATATGTGTTAGTATACTGTATTGGTGTTTTTCTTTCTGGCTTACTTCACTCTGTATAATCGGCTCCAGTTTCATCCATCTCATCAGAACTGATTCAAATGAATTCTTTTTAACGGCTGAGTAATACTCCATTGTGTGTATGTACCACAGGTTTCTTATCCATTCATCTGCTGATGGACATCTAGGTTGTTTCCATGTCCTGGCTATTATAAACAGTGCTGCGATGAACATTGGGGTACATGTGTCTCTTTCAATTCTGGTTTCCTCGGTGTGTATGCCCAGAAGTGGGATTGCTGGGTCATAAGGTAGTTCTATTTGCAATTTTTTAAGGAATCTCCACACTGTTCTCCATAGTGGTTGTACTAGTTTGCATTCCCACCAACAGTGTAGGAGGGTTCCCTTTTCTCCACACCCTCTCCAGAATTTATTGCTTGCAGATTTTTGGATCGCAGCCATTCTGACTGGTGTGAAGTGGTACCTCATTGTGGTTTTGATTTGCATTTCTCTAATAATGAGTGATGTTGTGGATGCTCCTTATTTCTTGTTTCAAGTTTCCCTCCTGCACATAGCGATGTTATTTGATCCAGGATGTACCAATGCATTAGGTTCCACCTATATTCTTTTCCCTGATGCTCTGTGGTGGCAAAGAGCTGTCTGCTAAATTCACTGATGGATGGTGGGACACTGTTCTTTATCAAACATATACCCCTTCTTTCCTGTGAGTGTATCATGTGTCCTGTTTCTGCCCCAGCTACTCTAAATGCCTGGCACCATAAAAAGAGAAAAAAAAAGTTCACCGCCTATCTGTTCTCACCCCTTCACAGACTTTAATCTCCTTCCACCTGGAAGCCCTTCTCACTGCTCTCAAATGACATAAAAATAAAAATTTGATTTAAAGTTCACTCTGTGGAAAACAAGGACAGGTGGGTGGAAAATATTTCTCATTTATCTTCTGTAATAGGCCTGCTGAGGTTTGGGGTACAAATACTGAGTCAACACGGGGCCTCCGGCTTGCCTGTTTTGAATAGTCTCACTCTTTAAGCCATCAGATTTATTCCACAGCCTTGTAGAAGGTCCAGGGATTTGAAGGTGACTTGATTAACTTAATCATTACTGCACAATGATTCCATTTTTATCACTGACACACTGAACAGCCTGTTTTCAAATAGAAGCTTCAAGAATTTCATGGTGGGACTTCTCTGGTGGTCTACTGGTTAAGAATCTGCACTTCCATTGCAGAGGGAACAGGTTCAGTCCCTGATTATGGAACTAAGATCCCAGATGCTGTGTGGGCTGACCAAAAAGTTTTTTTAAAAAGTAGTCTTGGTCAGTATTTTACCTTTCTGACCGTTTTGGAGAAGGAAATGGCAACCCATTGCAGTATTCTTGCCTGGGAAATCCCATGGACAGAGGAGCCGGGCAGGTTATAGTCCATGGGGTTGCAAGAGTAGGACAAAACTTAGCGACTAAACCACCACACCATTTTTTCTTGGCATATTGTCTCAAAAAGAGCATTGCTAAAATCCCTAAGCTTATGCTTCAGTAACACACCCAATGGATTTCATTCACGTAATTGTTCCAAGATGATTAAAGAAAAGCTGCCAAATTGATTACTGAGTAGTCTTTCACATTGCTCATATTCATCAGATTCACTGATCACCATCCTGCCTCTTCTTGACATGAGAAAAATGGAGGTTTGAGTCACATTAAGAAAGAAAAATCTACTTTGACCTATTTTTCTTCACCATAACTGCCTACCTGCAGTCTTGCTGCCTGGTTGGTGAATGCCATTGACATTGACAGTTGATGCAGGTATTGTAACCAAAATACTAAGAAATCCCCACCAAGGCAGCTAAACTAGATTAATGGCCAAGGGAACATGATGTTCTGCTGGGCACCCTCCGCTCAGTCTCTAATTCATTTGGTCTAATTAACTATTTTCTGTAAGCTGAAGTTCCCTCCATATTTTCCATTGACAACTTGCTGCTGAACAGACAGGCATAAAGAAACCAATTTAGAGCCAAAGATTTAGTGGTGCTAGTATCTGACTTTCCTTCCTTTTAAATACTATACTTTGGGGCTTCCCAGGTGTCAGTAGTGGTCAAGAACCCACCTATCAATGCAGGAGATATAAGAAACAAAGGTTTGGTCCCTGGGTTGGAAAGATCCCCTGGAGGAGGACATAGTAACCAACTCCATTATTCTTGCCTGGAGAATCCCACAGACAGGGGAGCCTGGTGGGCTGTGGTCCATAGGGTCACAAACAGGCACAACTGCAGCAACGTAGTATGCATGCATACTCTACTTCATTTGTGCCCACAACCAGCACACATCCAGCTCCCTGACAGGTATACTGATTGTGAGAATTCCTCTTACGTGTGAGTTCCAAATGCCTACCAAAGAAAGAAGGGGAGCCGAGGGTTATAACTAAACCTATTTCCTTAAGTGACTTATTAAAGCTATTGAAATTGGGGAAATATAATTGCAATGATGTGTGTATAGAGTGAAAAGACTTCTCAGGTTTGACCATCACATCGGTCTTGAGCTGAGTGTTGATAGCAGGGATCTAAATCTTCTCTTTTGGGATCAGCGTTCAATGTAGCTTGGAATTTCATTACGTACAACTCTCTGGAGCTTTTAATCTTATCCAGAATCTACAGTCACACAAGCAGAGAAAGAAAAGAAAAATTCACATCGCTTCAGTCATAGAGTAGCTTATGTGACCAAGACATATCGTACTGTTTTCTAGATGAGTAGATGAAGGCAGAGGTGACTGAGCATCAGTCTACCTGGGAGAAGCAAATAGATACAACATCAGGCACTAGCCAGTGGCAAAGAGCATTTTAAGATGTGGGATGGGAAGGCAGAGCTCTGAACAGTCACGGCCACAAGATGAGGGTCTTGAACCACTTTCTGTAAGAAACCAAGAGGAAAACAAAGGCATAGCCAGCATTCCATTAGCTCGGGGCCGGGAAGGTAAGGAAGCAGAGGGCCCTCCACTGTGCTCATCTGGGATGTTTTGATAGTGCTCATTGGGGTCCTGAATTTAAATATGTTTTTTAAAAAATTATTTTTCAAACTGAAGTGTAAGATTCCCTGGAGGAGGGCATGGCAACCTACTCCAGTATTCATTCTTGCCTGGAGAATTCCATGGTCAAAGGAGCCTGGCAGGCTATGGTCAAATAGGGTCACAAAGAGTCAGACACAACTGAAGCAACTTAGCATGCACGCATACATAGTTGATTTATAATGTTGTGTTAATTCCTGCTATACAGCAGAGTGACTCAGTTATACATATATGTACATTTTTAATATTCTTTTCCATTATGATTTATCTTAGGATGTTGAATATAGTTCCCTATGCTATATGGTGGCTTCCCTGATGGCTCAGTGGGTAAAGAATTCACCTGCACAGATTCAATCCCTGGATTGGGAAGATCCCCTGGAGAAGGAAATCGCAACCTACTCCAGTATGCTTGCCTGGAGAATCCCATGGACAGAGGAGCCTGGTGGGCTATAGTCGACGGGGTGGCAAAAGAGTTGGATGTGACTGAGCACGCATGCGCTACGTGCTATACCATAAGGCCTTGGTGTTTATCCATCCTATATGTCATAGTTTGCATCTGCTAACCCCAAACTCGCAGCCCTTACTTGGAAAGCTGATAAGCTGCCCTCCCTGATACACCCCTGTGCTTCCCGAAAGCACAGTGTGATTTTTACCTACAGGAGCATAAGGGGGAGAGGTTGCTTGCTGCCAGGTCTCCCCCAGCAATGACCTTCCATCTCTACCTCTCATCCACTAAGCAGCGACTGCCCTCCAGCCTCGAGAAGGCTGCTGCCTTACTATAGCACTTCGATTCCACCCTCTGATTTTAATGCCTGCATGAACCTATTTAAACCAGGCTGTTCCAAATTTGCCTGCCACCTGTACACATCTTTTTCTAAGAAAAAACACCTGCACTTAAGGCAGCCAGCCACGCACACAGGCAGATGGATGACTGTCTGAAATTTAGAAAGGGAGCTCCCTGACCTCAAATATTACACCATTCCCCAGTCTCCTGACTTTTTCAGCTCAAAGTCCTTTATTCAGGTTAAAACAACACTTCTTAAAGGCTTAAATTAAAATGCAAACATATTACTTGGAATGGGAATCGCTCTAAGTTATTCAAGTTTATTAATACATCAGCAAGGATTAGTTTTTCTGATTAGAAAAGTACCTCCTTCAAATGCATTATCCTAAAAGACTAGAATATACTCTTTTGATTGGTTGGTTGGAGTGGGGGAAGGGGTGAGAAAATACTTAGCACCCAGGATTTTAACCAGAGAAGGATGCATGGCATATTAGCTGAGTGTGTTCCTAATGTCAGGGGCTTTAAAGAAATATTTGGCTGCACTGAGTCTTAGTTGTGGCATGTGGGGTCTAGTTCCCTGATTAAGGATCAAATTCAGGCCCCCTGCATTGCGAACGCAGAGTCCTAGCCACTGGACTCCCTGGGAAGTCCCATGTCAGGTGCTTACATATTTTAATCTTTACAACAACTTTATGAGATAGGTTTTAGCATTCTTCGCTTACAAATAAGGAAACTAAAATTCAGACATCCTAAATGACTCTAAGTAGGGGCAGAGCCAAGAGGTGAGACCTAGGTCTTACACTCCAAAGCCAGTGCTCCACCAAAGTCTAAGAGAAGGGAGGGTACCAATGTGTACCAACCCACAATTGTTCAGGTGATAAGTCATGTCTGACTCTTTGCCACCCCATGGACTGCAACACACCATGTTCAAAGAAAGGCTTCCCCGTCCTTCACCATCTCCCGGAGCTTGCTCAAACTCACGTCCATTGAATCGGTGATGCCCTCCAACCATCTCATCCTCTGTCTCCTTTTCTTCCTGCCCTCAATATTTCCCAGCATCAGGGTCATTTCCAGTGAGTTGGCTCTTCACATCAGGTGGCCAAAGTATTGGAGCTTCAGCATCAGTCCTTCCAGTGAAGATTCAGGGTTGATTTCCTCTAGGATAATCCTATAATCGTCTCTGGCTTTCCTATTCTTCCACACTTCTAAGAGGATGGAGGCCAAATAACTGCAAATTCTCTGGCAGTTTAGGTGACAGCAGGTCTGTGTAGAAAGAGAGCACTTATCAAGATACTGTTGTAAAATGATGGGAATGTTATGTCTTGATTCAACGTTGCTTATACGTCTGTCCTAACTTATCTAACTATGCACTTAGCATCCGTGTTTCTGACAGCATACAATTATAATATCGAAATAAGTCCTAAGCTTTACTGAAATTGAACACGTCCAGGAGCCTGCACTAGAGAAAAACAATTTCCACATTGAAGGGAAAGAAAAGATCTATAAGACCTATAGGTCCCACGGATATCAAGAAAATAGGTTTAATAGGGTCCACAGGAATTCACATTCCTTCTGAAATCTTCCACCTGAACATAATGACAACTATGGCAGGCATTCATGCAGAAAAATGCCCCTGTGATGATGGACCTAGATAAAGAAAATCAATGTTAATTTGATAAGCATTAATTTATAATCCAAAATCCAAAGGAAATTCATGCATCCCTTGAATGTCAAATTCATTAAACAAATAGTGCTAATCAGATTCTCTTCTACAAGTCTAAGTAGACTAACATAAGACTTCTGGAGCAATGCTTACAGAACAATGTAATTATTGCAGTCTTCATACAGTTGCTTGTTAATTGACTATTGAAATTGAAAAGCATTTCCATAATTAATCTCCTGCCATTTTCCAATTATAAATTTGATAGAGTGAATCTGATGCATCTTCCGAAGCAACTGAGGGTAATAACTTGTTTCAGCGAACAGATATTTTCTCAGACAAACCAGGAGAGTTTTCTAATCAATATTTAGCTTTTTTGAAATCCTATGCACAGAGGGAGTTAAGTGAAAACAGCATGAAAGCATTGTTTCAAGCTTATTTTTGAATAGGTTGAAAAAGATGAAATTTGGAAGGGAATAAAAAACTCCGTGTGACAGATACACTGTACAGTTTGTCCAGACAGCTCAAGACAAGCCCTGAAGCTGAACAACATCCCAAATGCAATAGTGGCTCTTCACCCATCAATGTGTTAAATTCACTGTGGACCACCCAAGGTGCCAAAGTCTTAAGAAGAGACAATTGTTGGTGACCAACTGTTTGCAATTTGAAGAATCCCATGATGATTGCCTACTCTTTTCTAATGACTCAACTGTTTAATTTAGTCAAAATCAACCACACAAATGATGTCTTATTTTATTCTTCAAAGATAGGCACTCCGAAAACTCACAAGACTCTGAAGAAAGGAAGAGGGAGTAGAGAGCTTGCTTGTTACTATTAAAATATCACCTATTAAGAAACAAATAAGTTAGGTGAACGCATTTTTGATCACCATTTTTTGAGCTGGGCTGGGCTCTGAGATGATAAAACAGGGAACTTGTGAAAGGAGAGCTGGAGAAGAGAGGGGAGATGTGTAAAGCCCAGGACACTGTCCAAGCTGCAACATGAGACTTCAGTCTGTACCCTTGGAGTGTTGTATGGTCCATGCAGTGAATACCAGAAAGGGGCAACTTAAGCGGTGTCCAATTTTACTTTCTGAAAGGGTTGGCCCATGCCTTTAACATGCAGAGAATGATAGCCAGTGTTGGGTTTCAAGGGCAGCTGTTCACAGTATCTCAGCTCCCTGTAAGGTGACAGAGACTAGGAATAAAAAGACTCAGATTCAAGTTTTAGATTTTCAACCATTTTCTATCATAACGTTGATGCTTTTTAACTGTGGTGTTGGAGAAGACTCTTGAGAGTCCCTTGGATTGCAAGGAGATCCAACCAGTCCATCCTAAAGGAAATCAGTCCTGAATGTTCATTGGAAGGATTGATGCTGAAGCTGAAACTCCAATACTTTGGCCACCTGATGTGAAGAGCTGGCTCATTTGAAAAGACCCTGATGCTGGGAAAGACTGAAGGCAGGAGGAGAAGGGGACGACAGAGGGTGAGAAGGTTGTATGGCATCACCGACTCAATGGACATGAGTTTGAGTAGGCCCTGGGAGTTCGTGATGGACAGGGAAGCCTGGTGTATTGCAGTCCATGGGGTTGCAAAGAGTCAGACACGACTGAGCGACTGGACTGAACTGATCATAATGTTGGACTCTGAACACCTGCCTTTACTTCTGGAGATTTCAGTTTTCCCTTCTGCATCATAAGATAAAAATTTGCATGATCTGTTGATACCTTTCACCTCTAGTATTTAATACTTTTCTCAAAGAGATAAAAAAAATGAACCCTGGGATAGCACTGGAGGAATTAGAATACATTTTCATCATCAACGCACTGTTCACATCTTTTCCTCCGAAGCTAGCTCACTGATTCTCATACACCTTGTGATAGGTTAGGTTTTTGTTCCCCCGAAATCCATATGGTAAGTCATAACCCCTAGGACCTCAGAATGTGAACTTATGTGGAAAAGGGGATCATTGCAGGTGGAATTAGTCAAAATGAGGTCATACTGGAGCGGGTGAGCCCTAGTGCAATGTCTGGTGCCCTCACAGAAAGGGATATTTGGACCAAGAAACAGGAATGTGGGGAGGCAGCCATGTGAAGACTGGGGTGAGCTGCTTCCAGCCAAGGAATTGCCAGAAACCAGGAGCGTGTCTTGGAACAGATCTTCTCTGGTGTCTTCAGAGAGAACGTGGCCCTGCCACCGCCTTAATGTTGGATGTGTACCCTCCAAGACTGCAGGACAAACTTCTGTTGTGTAAGTCAGGGGTCTCCAATTGCCAGGGTCTAGTGCCTGATGGTCTCTAAGGAGGAGCTGAGGTAATAATAGGAATAAAGTGCACAATAAATGTAATGCACTTGAATCACCCCCAAACCACCCCCCTGCGCACACGCGCGTGCACACACACACACACACACACACACACACACACACACAGGTCCTTGGAGAAATCATCTTCCACAAACCAGTGCTTGGTGCCAAGAAGATTAGGGACTGCTGGTTTAAGCCACTCAGTTTATGGTAGTTGGTTTCACGGCAGCCACAGAAAACTAACCAAACCCTGCACCGTGCTTCAATCACTTCCCTGGAGAATCCCAACCAACAGTCTCAATCAAGTTCTCTTAAAATTCAGGTCTTTCATTTCTTCCTTCAGGTCAACCTCAGTGTTCTCGCCAAGTCGAGTCCTTTTCCATAAATGTGAATGGCCCCTTGCTGTTCAATTTTAGTAGGTAGGGCATAAGGTTAAACCATTAACTTCTCTATCCAATCATGAAAATTAAATTTGTCCCCACCTCCACGTGCACTCTCTTCCATTACCTAAGATGCAAAATTTGTTTCAAGCATTACAACCGTGGCAGATGAGTGAGTTGTAATAAATAAGACATCCTGGAATAATCATAGGACATCACGACATTTCCAGTACAAATCTCTCTCTTCTCAAGATGGCTAAGCGTTTTCTCTTAGGCTCCATGCCAGTCCCCCTTACAGAATATTGAACTGGATTTGTTGAGATTTAATGTGCCCGTCCTTTAGATTAGATTTTGCTCTGACCACCTTCTCCTCCAAGGAAGTGTCAAGTCCAACATTACTTGTGGAAATTAAGGTTGAAAGCTGAGATAGAGAATGTGTCAGCCACTTACATCGAAAAACTCAAAATATAAAGCAGAAGAGTTCAAGAAGCAGAAGAGTTCAAGAAGGATGTAATTTATAACTGTGGTCTTATATAGAGTAATTTTAAAACCAGCCTCCCTTGGGTATTCTTAGTCACTTGGGTGAGGGGGCATCTCTCCTTACTAAACAAAATGGGCACACACAAATACAGATCTTAAAATACCGCATTATAGCGACAAATCTGAAAAACGCACTATCCTAAATCAACACTTCTCAAACTTTCACAGGCAAAAGAGTCTCTTGAATTGGTGGTAATGCAGATCCTTATGTATTCTGGCATATTCTGATTTGGTAGAACCTAAGCATCTACATTTTTAGCAGGCATCTTGGTGAGCTCTGGAGGAGAACATCCAAGGATAACCCTTTCAGAATTCCTGCAATGTTTTTCTTTCCAATAAGAAAGAAAATTATTCCCTCCTACTCTCAATTCAGCACTGAAACATATACATTACCAAATGGAAAATAGCCAGTGGGAGTTTGCTATATGACCCAGGGAGCTCAAACTCAGCGCTCTGTGAAAACCTAGAGGGGCGGGATGGGTTGGGGTGGAGGAGGTGGGAGAGCGGTTCAAGAGGGAGGGAACGCATGTATACCCGCAGCTGATTCATGTTGATGTATGACAGAAACCAACACGATATTGTAAAGCCATTGTCCTCCAATTGAAAATTATATAAATTTTAAAAAGTCACTCCTTAACTGTCATCTTTTATAACAAGCTTTTATTTGCAGTATGTATTCAAATCAGAAGAAAAGTCCATCAGATAGTATATTGCAATATTTGCTTAGAATCTGTGGTCATTATCAGTTGCGATCCTGTCTGGGTGGGAGGAAGCAGATGAGTTGCCCGTCTATGATTGGTCCCCAGCAGGACCAGAACTCACCTGTGCTCTCTGCCCTGCTTGGCAGGACCACTTGAAGAAGCCTGGGCATCCAGGTGTCCAGGATGCTCTGTGAGAACTTAGCCACCTTGTGAAACGTGCCAGCTTCGACATATCTAAGACTGGGTACGCTAGCCTCCTAGGGTGATAGGGAAGAAGAGTTTTCTCCCAACTCTGTCTCAGGTCTCTCTGCATAGAGAATTTTACCAGCTCTCTTATAAAAATGACCCTGTTCAGCCAAAATACCTGTTACGGAATATTGGGGTAGAATGAATGGAAGGAGTTTGAAATGAAATCAGTATGAGAGAATGCTATTTACCCCCTAGACAACTGCTCTTGAAGGACCTCTGTCCTCCTAAGGCCTTATTGATCTTACTAAATAGCCCCGATCAAGTAAATGCCCAGTGGAAGAAGGAGGGGAAACTCTAGTAGTTTCCATCATTATTTTGATAGTGGAAAAGATTGTCTCGCTAAGAACTGTGCCAGAAAAGCATAAAAAAGTCATGATGATGATTCTAAAGTAAGGCTAGAGAAGGCAAAGGGTATCTAAGTTCATGCATCTTGGTAGGAAGTAGAATGAGGCAGGGTTTAAGAATATGGGTTTTAGGGAATTCCTCGGAGGTTCAGCGGTTAGGATTCCATGATTTCACTGCAGAGGGCCTGGGTTCAATCCCTGGTTGCGGAAATAAGATCCCATAAGCCATGCAGTGTGGCCATAATAATAATAATATGGGTTTTAAAGTCAGACAAACTTTAAGTTCAAATCCCAGACATATTGCTGGTTTATATAGAACTAGTTACTTACCTGCTTGTAGGCTCAGTTATTAATATTTCATCTGTAAAATGGGGATAACAATACTTACTGTATGTGGTTGTTGTTAAAATTAAATATATACCAGTACACACATATTTATGTAGTATATATATGTATATGTGTATGTATGTAGGATAAACACACATTCCTATTCATACCTAGATGCATACATAGTATACATGTACTCTCCACCTGTCTATCTCTCAGCATAGTGCCTGGAGTGTGGCAAATGTCCCTTAAAAAGCAAGGCTAGTAGCAACTTATCATTATTATTAGAAATGAGACACAATGACCAATTTAAATCTCTAACATTTGGAAAGTAAATTTCCTAACTGATACCTCTTTTTGTTTGCTACAGCTGCAATACCATAAGCACACCAGTAAGTCATTTATTTACCACTTACTATGAGCCAGCTATCGTGAATACAAAACCCCATGAAACACAGTGGTCTGGGATCCATCTGTTTCTAACTCTCTGCCATTACCATGGCCTGCCCCAAGTCTTCTGCTTCCAGGCATTTTCCCATAGAAGCCTTCCTGCGTCTAATAGTTGCGTTCCGCAGTGCCATCCATGCTTCAGTATTATTGGCACTATTGCTCTAACCACTAGGGACGGTATCAGTTCTATAAGATGTTGAAATGTACATTTAAAACATTTACAGTTTGGGGCGCAAAACATGTTCGTTGCTCATTATAGCAGATTAAGCTTCTCTAAGCCCAAGAATCCCATCCCACATCACAACCCACTGCAATACAGGTGTTTACCACTTACAAGAGAATCCCAATCACAAGAAACTCTAACTTCTCAGCAGAAGAAAAACGGAGAAGTCGGGAAGATCCCCTGGAGTAGGAAATGGCAACCCGCTCCAGTATTCTTGCCTGGAGAATCCCATGGACAGAGGAGCCTGGTCATCGTGGGATGCAGAGTCAGACACAACTGAAGCAACTTAGCGTGCGCATAAAATAGACAACAGACGAGAATCAACTAGATAGCACAGGGAACTCTGTTCAATGGCCTGTGGTGACCTAAATGGAAGGAACTCCAAAAAAGAGAGGACACATGTATACGTACAGCTGATTCATTTTGCTGTACAGCGGAAATTAATACAACACTGTAGAACAACTATACTCCAATTAAAAAAAATAAAGAATTGAGAAACCTCTATACTATGGTCAACTAATATTCCACAAGGATTCTAAAACAATCAATAGGAAAATACTTCTCTTCTCAATAAATGGTATTAAACAACTAGATAGCCACATGCAAAAGAATGGAATTGGACCTTTACCTCACATGACTTGCGAAATTTAGGTTTTAACAAAACCTAAAGCTATCAAGGGAACATTTCATGCAAAGATGGGCACAATAAAGGACAGAAATGGTATGGACCTAACAGAAGCAGAAGATATTAAGAAGAGGTGGCAAGAATACACGAAAAACTATACAAAAAAGATCTTCACCACCCAGATAATCACGATGGTATCATTACTAACCTAAAGCCAGACATCCTGGAATTCCAAGTCAAGTGGGCCTCAGGAAGCATCATTATGAACAAAGCTAGTGGAGGTGATGGAATTCCAGTTGAGCTATTTCAAATCCTAAAAGATGATACTCTGAAAGTGCTGCACTCAATATGCCAACAAATTTGGAAAACTCATCAGTGGCCACAGGACTGGAAAAGATCAGTTTTCATTCCAATCCCAAAGAAAGGCAATGCCAAAGAATGTTCAAACTACTGCACAATTGCACTCATCTCCACGCTAGTAAAGTAATGCTCAAAATTCTCCAAGCCAGGCTTCAATAGTACATAAACCATGAACTTCCAGATGTTCAAGCTATTTAGAGGAACCAGAGATCAAATTGCCAATATCCATTGGATCATCAAAAAAGCAAGAGAGTTCCAGAAAAACATCTATTTCTGCTTTATTGACTATGCCAAAGCCTTTCACTGTGTGGATCACAACAAACTGTAGAAAATTCTTAAAGAGAAGGGAATACCAATCCACCTGACCTGCCTCCTAAGAAATCTGTACGCAGGTCAGGAAGCAATAGTTAGAACTGGACGTGGAACAACAGACTGGTTCCAAATTGGGAAAGGAGTACATCAAGGCTATATATTGTCACCCTGCTTATTTAACTTATATGCAGAGAACACCATGAGAAATACTGGGCTGGATGAAGCACAAGTTGGAATCAAGATTCCTGGGAGAAATATCGATAAACTCAGATATGCAGATGAAACCACCCTTATGGCAGAAAGCAAAGAACTAAAGAGCCTCTTGATGAAAGTGAAAGAGGAGAGTGAAAAGGTTGGCCTAAAACTCAACATTTAGAAAACGAAGATCATGGCATCTGGTCCCATCACTTCATGGCAAATAGATGGGGAAACAATGGAAACAGTGACAGACTTTATTTTGGGGGGCTCTAAAATCACTGCAGATGGTGACTGAAGCTATGAAATTAAAAGACACTCCTTGGAAGAAAAGTTATGATCAACTTAGACAACATATTAAAAAGCAGAGACATTACTTTGCCAACAAAGGTCCATCTAGTCAAGGCAATGGTTTTTCCAGTAGTCATGTATGGATGTGAGGGTTGGACTATAAAGAAAGCTGAGTGCTGAAGAATTGATGCTTTTGAACTGTGGTGTTGGAGAAGACTCTTGAGAGTCCCTTGGACAGCAAGAAGATCCAACTAGTCCATCCTAAAGGAAATTAGTCCTGAATATTCATTGGAAAAAAAAAAAAAAAGAAAAAAAAAAAGTCTATTAAAAAAAAAGTCAAAAAAAAAAAAAAAAATATTCATTGGAAGGACTGATGCTGAAGCTGAAACTCCAATACTTTGGCCACCTGATGCAAAGAACTGATTTGAAAAGACCCTGATGCTGAGAAAGATTGAAGGCGGGAGGAGAAGGGGACAACAGAGGATGAGATGATTGGATGGCATCACTGACTCAATAGACATGAGTTTGAGTAAGCTCTGAGAGTTGGTGAAGAACAGGGAAGCCTGGTACGCTGTGGTCCATAGGGTTGCAAAGAGTCGGAGATGACTGAGCGACTGAACTAAACTGAAAGCTATCAAATTTATAGAAGAAAACATGATGGTAAATCTTCATGCCCTGCCTTGGATTTGGCAAAGGATTCTTAGATAGAACAACAAAATCATGAAAAACAGCAGCAAAAAATGAAAGTGAATTTCATTAAAATAAAAATATTTGTGCTCCAAAGGACACCATTAAGAAAACTGAAATATTTGCAGAACGGAAGAGCATGTTTGCCAAATATCTGAAAAGGGACTTGTATCTAAAAATAGGTAAATAACTCTTAAAACTCAATAAAAGGACCAAAAAACCCAATTTAAAAATGAGCAAAGGATAAGACATCACATTTTTCCAAGAAAGACATACAAATGGCCAATAAGCACATTAAAAAGCGTTTAACATCATTAGCCATGAAGGAAATGCAAATCAAAACCACAATGAGAACTCTTCATGTCCACTAGGATGACTAGGATCCAGAAGTCATACAGTAACAGGTCTGGTGAGAATGTGAAGAAATCAGAACCCTCGTTTACCACTGGCAGGAATATAAAATGGTACAGCCATTTTGGAAGACAGACTGTTTCTCCAATGTTTAAACACAGAGTTATCATATGATCTGGCAGTTCTCTTCCTGGGTATATATATCCAAGATAACTGAGAATGTCGGTCTGCACAAAAACTTTTACACGGATGCTTATAGCTGCAATATTTATAACAACCAAAACCCGGAAACAACCAGAATGTCCAACAGACAAATGGACGAACAAAATGTGATATATCCATGCAACGGAATATTGTTTGAGCATAAGAAGGAATCATATTGATACATCCAACAACATGAATGAACATTGTAAACGTTATAGTGAGTGAAAGAAACCGGGCACCAAAGACAACATGTGATAATAATAGAACTTCCTTCATGTGAAAGTCCTGTAGAGACAGAAAGTAGATCGGTGGTTGGCTGAGGAGTCTGGGGGGGGGGTGGTGTGTAGAGGGGTGAAACCAAAAATAATGGACAAAGAGTTTTTTTCTGAGGTGATCAAAAAGTTCTAAAATTGGCAGTGGTGATGGTTGCATAAATTGGTAAATAACTAAAAATGGTTGAATTGTGCACTCTAAATTGCATGGTGATTTGCATGCATATCTTTATTGAATTTTATCTCAATAAAGCTGTTTATTGGAGTTTCCCAGGTGGTACAGTGGTAAAGAATCCACCTACCAATGCAGGAGACACAAGAGACACGGGTTCGATCCCTTAGTGGGGAAGATCCCCTAGTGTAGGAAACGGCGATGTGCTTCAGTATTCTCACTTAGGAAATCCCATGGACAGAGGAGGGTCAGTTCAGTTCAGCTCAGTCACTCAGTCGTGTCCAACTCTTTGCGACCCCATGAATCGCAGCACGCCAGGCCTCCCTGTCCATTACCAACTCCCGGAGTTCCCTCAAACTCACGTCCATCGAGTCAGTGATGCCATCCAGCCATCTCATCCTCAGTTGTCCCCTTCTCCTCCTGCCCCAATCCCTCCCAGCATCAGAGTCTTTTCCAATGAGTCAACTCTTCGCATGAGGTGGCCAAAGTACTGGAGTTTCAGCTTTAGCATCATTCCTTCCAAAGAAATCCCAGGGCTGATCTCCTTCAGAATGGACTGGTTGGATCTCCTTGCAGTCCAAGGGACCCTCAAGAGTCTTCTCCAACACCACAGTTCAAAAGCATCAATTCTTCGGCGTTCAGCTTTCTTCACAGTCCAACTCTCACATCCATACATGACTACCGGGAAAACCATTGCCTTAACTAGATGGACCTTTGTTGGCAAAGGAATGTCTCTGCTTTTGAATATACTATCTAGGTTGATCATAACTTTTCTTCCAAGGAGTAAGCGTTTTTTAATTTCATGGCTGCAGTCACCATCTGCAGTGATTTTGGAGCCCCCCAAAATAAAGTCTGACACTGTTTCCACTGTTTCACTGTCTATTTCCCATGAATTGATGGGACCGGATGCCATGATCTTCGTTTTCTGAATGTTGAGCTTTAAGCCAACTTTTTCACTCTCCTCTTTCACTTTTTATCAAGAGGCTTTTCAGTTCCTCTTCACTTTCTGCCATAAGGGTGGCGTCATCTGCATATCTGAGGTTATTGATATTGATCCATAGGGTCACAAAAGAGTCAGACACAACTAAGCAACTGAGCACGCACACAGAGCTGTTTATAAAAATTTGCAAAGAGCTGTTAAAATGAAAGTTAACATTCATTCTCTGTTCCTAATTTATATGACATTTAAAAGGTTAATTATATAATGTCACTATAACATTCAGAAATCAACTTTCTAATGCTTAAAGAAATCGTTAAAATTGGAAAATGCATTGAGACCTTTGGATGATGGAATTTTTTGTATTATTGCTATAAGTAATCAACAGCTTGCACAGAATGTGTTATATTTAGAATTGAAAGATAACTGGTTCTACTTTACTGAAAATCTATATTCTTCATATTAGTGTAAATGGTTTTCCTTCTTAGTACAAAGGTAATTTAAGGGGAAAGTGTGTACAGCTTGTGGTTTGAGCATCCTCATTAATGTGTTCCAGTTATACTTTGCTCACATCATTGTCTTCTAAATGGACTGCATTATGTAATATTTAGAACATCCTTTTCTGAATGTGAAATAAAATCATTTTGCAGAAATGAATTTTTTTTTTTTACCACACCACTCAGTTTGTGGAATTTTAGTTCCCCACCAGGGAACCCTGCAGGGGACACTTGGAGTCTCAACACTGGACCAGAAAGGAAATCCCAGAAAGAAAAGATTTTTACACAAAGTAGGGATCACAGTGACAATAATACAAAAAAAAAAAATCTGTCTATTGGCAAACATAGCAGCTTTCTCTCTTCCATCAAAAGATTCTGGTTTTGTAGCAGATTTTAAACCAAAAAACTAAGTGCTTGTCTGTCCCAGAAAATGATGTCCCCTTAATGGGAAAGAGCAGAGAAATGGCTGAGTACTCACTTTTAAACTGATAAATTTCTTTATCAGTATCCATAAAGAGAGGCTGATTTTGTCCATGGTCAGTTAACAATGAAGAAGATAAAATGATACTCCAAACTGGTTTTCTAGAAGGATACCCAAATGGCTCCACATAAGGAAACTAAGGAAGACCACTCACAAGCGTGGGATTACAGTCTGGGGCAAGCGGAGAATGTCCAGTGGAAATACCTTAATAAGTAATAGGATGTGCTCCTTATGGGTAAGGGATCTGAAAATTACTTCAAAACTATTCTTTATATATTTCTGAATTATACACCAATGTTTTACATTCCCCCAATCACATAACATTCAAAGAGTTGAATAGATATTTGTCCACCCATGTTCATAGTGGCATTATTGAGAATAGCCAAAAGGAGGAAATAAGGCAAATATCCATCAATGGATGAATGGATAAAAAATGTGGTCCAACCATGCAATGGAATATTATGCAGCCTTAAAAATTCTAACACATGCTACAGCATGCTTGAATCTTGAAGACATTGTACTCAATGAAATAAGCCAGTCACAAAAGGACAAATATTGTATGATTCCACTTTATGAGGTCCTTCAGTTCAGTTCAGTCGCTCAGTCATATCCGACTCTCTGCGAACCCATGAATCGCAGCACGCCAGGCCTACCTGTCCATCACCAACTCCTGGAGTCTACCCAAACTTATGTCCATTGTGTCAGTGAAGCTATGAGGTCCTTAGAGTAGTCAAATTCATGCAGACAGAGAGAAGAATGGTGGTCACCTGGGCCTGGGGGAAGGGATGGGAACTGTTTTTTAATGGCTGGAGAGTTTTAGTTGGGGAAGATGAGAAGGTTCTGGAGATGGATTTGGTAGTGGTGGTTGCCCAACTGCCCTTGTTGTACTTCATCCTACTGGACTACACACTTTAAAATGGTTAAAATTAAAAGAATCTGGGAAAAATAAAAAGGTATTTATGTATAAGTGAATCACTGTTGTATACTTGAAACTAACACATTATAAATCAACTATACTTCAATTTATTTAAAATGATAAATTTGTTATAAATATTTACCACAGTAAAATCTACTTTTCATTTGTATTAATATTTCAAAACATACATAAAATTTACTTAAATTTTGCATAAATGTATTAATTACAATGCCAATGTAACCAAAATACATGGCAACGTGCAAGGAGCTCAAATATCTCAGCTGAGGCACTGATCCACCCCCATCCTATCCCAGCATGAACAGGAAGCAGACTTGACTTCCATTTCAGAAGTAGGATGGCTCAGATGGAGAATTGTTCATCAGTGAACATAAAACACAGTAAGTAATGGTTTCTAGATGCTTCCCGGCTACCTGCCGCTATTCTGTTCCTTGTCTGAAACACAAGATTTAAGTGGCTGCCTCTCCTCTGGCAAATGAGATTTTCACAGAACTTATTACCTAGTGCCTTCTAACATACATGGCATAATTTAAAAGAAAATAATCAATGAGCCTTCCTAGGGCCTTGAAATCCCTAGACCAATAGCCTTGACTCAAAGCAGCTCAGGCTAAATTGCATGAAAAGCTCACAAACAGCGTCAGCATCAGAGGATCTCGGGTTTGCGGGGTGGAACTCAGCCCACGGGTCAGAGCTCCTTCCTAAGACACTACCTGCTGATTCTGAAGTTGGACGTTTGCTGATTATGAAGCAATTGGTCAATAAGGACAACTTGGGTTACTTTTTTCTTCAGGTGTCCTGTGTGAAAACATTCACTATCAAGAATTTCTAGAAGAATTAACAGAGTACCATTCACCAGCACCATTAGGCAGAATTCTCTACTTATCAGTAATTTTCACATAAGAATTCAAACCATGATTTGTAAGAAGCCATTACATCAAGCCAACTAAAACTAAGCGGCCTGACCTTGTTACTCTGATAGCTAATGATTAAGATGACAGCAGATGGGGAGCTGTATTTGTAGCTCACATAACCTTGCGTTTCTCAAGGTCAACTGTGAATTCAGATAGTTGTCCCACATGCGTGCATGCTCAATCACTAAGTCAGAGCATGCACACACGTGGGACAACTTTACCACCCAAAGGACGGTTTTCTGACTCTTTGCCACCCAAAGGACTGTTTTCTGCCAGGCTCCTCTGTCCATGGGATTCTCCAGGCAGGACTACTGGGGTGGGTTGCCATTTCCTCCTCCAGGAGATCTTCCTGACCAAGGCAGGTGGATTTTTTTTTTTTTCCCCACACTGAGCCACTAAGAAAGGGCATCCCACAGTTTACATCCATCTAATGACCTATTGGCTGTCGTCACCATGGGGACCAGAATACTTAAAGTGAACACTTAAAGTCAGAACTCCATCTACTCCTTCTCTCCAGACTTTGGAGAACCTCTCCACCAGCACAGGACTGCAGGCTTTTTAATAAAAGCCATTGTTAGAGGTGAGGGGTGGGGTCAGATTTGCACAAAGAGCCTCGCTTCATCATTTAGAATTGCGATTTCTGGTCAATTGAATTAGTCAGTTCTGTTCTGACAACTTTTCAGACAGCCGCTCACCAGATTTCTGTCTTTAATTCCTCCACCTTCTCTTCTTTGAGAAACGCATTTTCAGCAAGTTTGCACTCGTTTTCCACATTGTCTGATTTAGCCAAATCAGCCGCTGAAAGCTTACATAGGATTAAAATATTAGCATAGTCTTACATCTTGGTCCAAGGATAAATCCTCCATAGAGCTCCGTGTGGATGACAGTGTAAACTGCTGGCCGGCTAGTGACCCTCAGAGACTGGCTTCCTGTAAACCTGCCCCTGCCCCTGTTCCCATGTGATAGGCTGGAGAACCTAGGAAAGCTGGTATTCAGGCCACACAGATGAGGGATGACAACCATCTCTTTCTCCTCCTCTAACTTTAACCTTAGGGGCTACATCTTTGCTTCATTCATTCGTGAAGGGAGATGCGTGGCTATGTGAGGACGCAGGGGACACGATCTCAAATCTCGGCACTCCTCCAGGGACCCTTTTCCTGTGGGCTCTTTCATCGGCCACCAGAGCTGCTGATCCTTGGCTTTCTCCTCCCAGCCTCCCAGGAGTGCCACCGTCTGATCCGTTTTCGTGGAGAACAAACAGGCGTCTCTTGTGAACAGAAGGTGAATGATTGACAAGACAAGGGTTAATCAGAGAGCCCCAGAGGGAAGCATTTGGAGAGATGAATGATGTTCAAAGCCTGGTCAAGGAGAGCAGGCTTGTTTAATTTAAGGGAGAGATCAAGGGCTGAAGGTATTCTGTCCCCAAACTTAATCTCTCAAGTTTTGGCACTGAAGACATGTCTAGCTTAACGGCTGGAGATGATGTTTGGACGAATTCAGGGAAAATGTTTAATTCAGTCTAGCAAGAAGTGTTCATCCAACTCACATCACCTCCATTTCATCAATTCCATCTGCATCTGCTGTTTCTTCTCCTTCTTCTACTCTTGGGTCATTATCACTAGATTTGGTAAGAATTTCTTTCTATATTAATAGTTCTAATGAGGCTGTATTCTAATACTATTCTGTATTATTATCACTTTAATTTTAATTATTTTATTATGTACTGTATCTAATTGCCATGTTTGTATTCCCGAAAGTTATCACATGATAAAAGCTACAGGACTCAAGGCAAAAACAGGGTTCAGTGGACTACTCATAAAATTTCTAATCAGAGAAGTGACAAAAACAACAGCAACTCTTATTAAAATGCTGGCACAGTTTAATCTCCACTGGCACTTGTATATAAATTCACAGTCCAGACATCATAGCATCCTTATATTCTAGGGCTCCAGTTTCTTCCTTCAAGATGTAGGTCTTTGAAGACATGTGTTTCCAGTAGAGACCAGTTTCATCAACACAAAATGTATCACCTGAAGGCAGCTTTCCTTATCATTGCATTTTGGTTAACATATGGAAGAAACGTCTGTGAATTCTTCATCTGCATTTGCGGCTTCCTCAGAAAACTTAACACCGTCCATTGGTCCGCTGACTCTCAAGCTGTGGTTCTCTAACCAGCAAACATGCTGCTGCTGCTGCTAAGTCGCTTCAGTCCTGTCCGACTCTGTGCGACCCCATAGACGGCAGCCCACCAGGCTTCCCCGTCCCTGGGATTCTCCAAGCAAGAACACTGGAGTGGGTTGCCATTTCCTTCTCTAATGCATGAAAGTGAAAAGTGAAATAGAAGTCACTCAGTCATGTCTGACTCTTGGCGATCCCATGGATCCCATGGCCCACCAGATTCCTCCATCCTTGGGATTTTCCAGGCAAGAGTACTGGAGTGGGGTGCCACTGCCTTCTTCGAACCAGCAGCCAGCCTCCTGCAAACTTTCTCTAGCAATGCACCTTGAGGTACTTCTCTGGTCCAGTGGTTAAAATTTCGCCTTTCAATGTAGGGGATGCTGTTTCCATCCCTGGTCCAGGAGATAAGATCCAACATGCCTCGAAGCCAAAAAACAAAAACATAAAATGAAAGCAATATTGTAAAAACTCAATAAAGACAAAAAAAAACTATGAGGCATGTTAGTCACTCAGTCATGTCCGACTCTGCGACTGCGTGGACTGTAGCCTGCCAGGCTTCTCTGTCCACGGGATTAACCAAGCAAGAATACTGGAGTGGGTAGCCATTCCCTTCTCCAGGGGATCTTCCTGACCTGGGGAGCAGGTATACAAAAGAGTTCATGAATACATCTTTGCACAAGTTAAATGAAGAATTAATAAAATGAATGTATCTTGAAAAGAAAGAAATGCACCAGGAAATTTTGTTTAAACTACCAATCCCTGGCCTCTTCCCCTTTCCCCACCCCACCACCAGGGACTTGTGATTCAGTAGCTCTGAAACATTTAAAGTCTAGATAAATTATCTTCCAAACGTGGCTTTCTTCCCCTTGAGGCTCACGTTTGGGGCCACTGTGCAGATGGCTGCCAACGTATGTTTGACTAATCCACTGGGGTCAGAGAGGCATTGCAGAAGCAAAAGCATTCAAGAGAAAATACGAGATAACAAATTGTTTCCTATGGGCTTAGAGCTAAAAACTTCTGCCTAATGAGATTTTAATTTTATTTAAGGAAACCTAAAACTTCTAATAAAAGAGATTATTCTGAGCCTCAGGCTCCACTGAACCTGTGATCTTAAGAGAGGATCATTCTCACTTGCTAAATAAGTATCTGTGATGTCATTTTTTGCTGTTAGACCAATCAACAGTCTGAAGAGATACCAGGCTCAGAACAGACATTCTGTAGTTTATTAGTACAGATAAAACATGAGTAACTTTCCCAATGAGGAAAAAGCCAAAAATTACAGATTTATGAGCACGAATGAAACAGAAACTGGAGAAGTGACCAGAATCTGTGAGATGAGGAAACTGAGAGGCATAGAATGCAATATTACTTCATTAAGGAAACAGAAACTGGGATTTTGAACCATCCAGCTGTCTCTGAATACACTTGAGATATCAAACAGTTGTTTGCACCTCTACAAATAATATGAAAGACAATGAAATACAGACATAGACACTCAAGTAGAAAGTGTGAAAAATAATTTATGCAGCTTAATTTAGAATGTCTTTGCTTATTCTTCTCCAAAGCTTTTTGAGTTTTCTAGCTATTTCTTCCTCGGAAATCTTCCTGACCCAAGGATCAAACCCAGGTCTCCTGCATTGCAGGTGGATTCCTTACCATCTGAGCCACCCGGGAAGCCCAAACTAGATCACAGGAGCAAGTAAAACACTATTCCAGTCCACTGTAAAATTATATCTACTCATACAGGATGGTTTACCTAAAACTTGGACCCAAGTGTTTCCTCTCCTGGTCTCTCTCAAAAGACACTTGATTTGATTGAAATTTTAATTTTTAAAAATTTTAGTTTGGAGGGATGCAATTCCAGCATGGAAAACTGGAGACCCAGGGAGACTTTCCAGAAGGTCAGGCAGCATCCTGACTTTTACTGATGCCTGTGGGCTTGATTTCAGTTAGATCAGGAGATGTGAACATCTTGGTAAGTCTTTCTGAGCAGTTAAAAGAATCAGAAGTAGTTAAGATTTAGAAACTGCATTAAATACAATGCATTTAAATCTGAAACACTTTGGGAGACCTTTTTAAAGATCTAAATGCTGATCTTTTTCGGATAAGAAAAAATAGAAAGCATTATTATCTCCCACTACAACTCATTTGAAGCTAAGGAAAATCGCATTCTATTTCATTCAAATTATGCTTTGGCTCCATGCGAATGATATATGCTATTTGAGAAAATGAGGGAGATGATCGCCTTTCGGCTAATAGCCCGGGATGTGTGTGCGCACATACACATGAGCATGTATGAGAGAGTATCTTATAAGTCAGGGCTTATTTTTGCAAAAAAAGAAAAACAGTTAAGATTGCAGTTTAGTGAGTATGAATAGTTTTATGGTCAAGTTCAGCAGTTGCATTGTCAACTCAGTCACGTCCAACTCTCTGTGACCCCATGGACTGTAGCCTACCAGGCTTCTCTGTCCTCTGGGATTCTCCAGGCAAGAATTCTGGAGCGGGTTGCCATGCCCTCCTCCAGGGGATCTTCCCAACCCAGGGATCAAACCCAAACCTCTTACATCTCCTGCATTGGCAGGCAGATTCTTTGCCTCTTGAGACACTGGGGCTCCCCCAAGTTCAGTAGGAATAATCCTAAATAGTAATTGATTTGCAGTGCAATTACCATTTTGATTAATTTAGCCTTTCCCTGTGCCCACAAGGTGGTGGGAGGGCCATGCTAATAGCCTTTTGGATGACTGGTTTTGTGTTTGGGGTGCTGGATGTGAAAAGTCTTTTAAAATAACTACAATACGTCAAAGTCAAGTATTTCATTCAGTTTGGTTTCTAATTAGCTTTAAAAGAGGGCATGTCAGTCACTGGAAAGTGAGATATACATTGAACAAAAATACTTTTATCCTGAACTCCTGTTCCTGAAATTGATGAGAATTTGTCCTTAAAAAGAAATGAGACACTGCAAAAATCATGCCGGTTCAAGAAAAAATTGCTGGGCAGGAGGGGTGATTTTGATGATGATTGTGCTTCTCTGCCTTGTCCTTGGTCCCCTCCCCAGGTCAAGGCTGGGCTGTTGGGATATTGCACTGGGCAACCCTCAGTCTAACCGAGACCTCCTGTCTTAGAACCTGGTGAACAGGGTCTCTCTCCAAAGCTCTCCATCCCCACTGAGTCCTGCCTTCCCTGTGGTCTCTCAGTCTTGCTCCATCTACAGTGGCAGCCAATGGGTGTGTTTTTGGTTAGTTCCCACCATCCCAGGACCCCAGTAAAAACACTGGCATTTCAACTGGGCCGACAGAGAAATACTGAGGAAGACTACTACTGAGTGCCCTCAGCTGTCCCCTGTGGTTAGACACCAGAAGCAAGATAGACTCGGCAGAAAGCTGTGAAACCCAAGATGACTCCACCAGCCATTCAGATGCTCTCTCCAGCATTATTTAGGTTCAAATTATTACCTGTAAAATCAGACTCTCTTAAGATTCGCAATTAGTGCTAGTGAGATTCAATCTTCTTAGTGATGTACTTAAAAAGAAAAAGTCCCAAACCATGACACCTTGAATGAAAAAACCATCATATCCATATTTGTGGCTTTCTCACTTACTAGCTTTGTGACACTGAACAGTCTCCTTTAGTCTCTCTGACCTCCAGCAATAATCATAATAGCGCCAGTTTTATGCAACTCACAGGGTCTTTTCAATGTCAGAATCAATGCCTCATACTCTGGAAAGGGTATTTCAACAGTAAACTCAAATTGCAAAATATGACAAGGAGCTGATCATGTGCTGAAGTATCTCTCGCCAGGTGGGGCCATACTGGCCATGATGCTGATCAAGTTAGGAGAGTGAATTGATCCCCCAAATTGGAGCATCAAGGGCTGCCAGATGTTGGGGGGCTATGCATCCAGCTCAATTCCGTCTTGGGAAGTCATGAGGGTTAACTGACCACAGGCAATCGGACAGGGAGAGACAGAGGATGAGAGAGAGACTGGGAGAGAGAAGCTGATAAATCAGGAATTTAATTAGCAGGGTGACTCAGGTGGAAGGTTGAAACCTAACTGGGTTTCTGTTTACATTAAACAGATTTGATTTGTAATCTGTCTCAATTAGCTGGAAATTAAATGCATCTTGAGGCAGAAATACCATGGACGTAAGTATTCTCTTTGGGGGAGAAAAAGAAAAACTCAGCAAAATGACCACATGTAACCTCTTCCTACAATCTTATTTCTGGGGTGCTCCTGTTTCCCAGGCCACAAATGGTCATCTTCTTGCCCACCCCACCCCCACCCCCACCTCTGTGCTTGTCTTAATCAGGATGGAACATACCATTCCCACAGTGTCAGGAGGATGCTTAGCGTTAACATGATAAATGATTCCATGCTGATATGGTGACAGTTAACTCCAATGTGTTCATCGTTGCTGTTTTGATGTGGGCAGGATAAAAACTGAAGCAGGAATATTTCCTTTAAAAAAAGAAAGACCCTACCATCAACAGTCTTATGAACACCTTGGAGCAGGTGTCCCTGGCTATGTCATTCTCCCTCGTGATGCAAAAGCAAACTAAGCTTCATCCGAAACACTGAAATGTGCCTCCATTCCTCCTGGGAGAGAGTTGGCACTTGTCACTGTCGCCTGGGGGCAAACCAGTGAGAAGGAGACCGAATCCAAACAAAATGATGATTGAGGAGAAATTCAGGATCTCCCCCAGGAGTCCTCCCCTGTGACTAGGACCCCAGATCGTTGGCAAAAATCGACCACGTGTCCGCCTGTGTACAGCCTGTCTGTGTCCTCACCCCCAGAGCAGGACTAGAGATGTTGGCATATGAGCCACAGTCACCACGAAGCTGCTGAGTAGAAAGAGGAGGGCCTTTCTGAGCATCAGCTTGACATTCCTCATGACTCAGCTTGACCCAGGTCTCTGGCACGGGCTCCACTGGGGGCCTCTTTTTTGTGCATCTTCTTCTTGAATCCCAAAGACTTTCCCCTGGACTAGGGGAGAGAGGGCTAAGATTGGGATGTTTGTTTGTTTCTGGGGTTGCATATTGACATGTGGGAAGAGCCATGGTTAATAACTGAGGTAAATAATTGAAATTAAAAGACGCTCGCTCCTTGGAAGAAAAGCTGTGACAAACCTAGACAGCATATTAAAAAGCAGAGACATCACTTTGCCAGCAAAGGTCCATCTAGTCAAAGCTATGGTTTTTCAAGTAGTCATGTACGGATTTGAGGGTGGCACAGGGGTTGTATTTTGCCAAATAGTGAACTCAGGGCTATAACTTTGAGCATCCTTCTCTTTTTTTTTTTTTAAGAATTTTTTTTTAATGTGGACCATTTTCAGTCTTTATTGAATTTGTTACACTATTGCTTCAGTTTTATGTTTTGACTTTTTTGTTAGCAGGCATGCGGGATCTCAGCTCCCCAACCAGTGATTGAACCTGCACCCCCTGCTGCTGCTGCTAAGTCACTTCAGTCGTGTCTGACTCTGTGTGACCCCATAGAAGGCAGCCCACCAGGCTCCCCGTCCCTGGGATTCTCCAGGCAAGAACTCTGGAGTGGGTTGCCATTTCCTTCTCCAATGCATGAAAGTGAAAAGTGAAAGTGAAGTTGCTCAGTCGTGTCCGACTCATCACGATCCCATGGACTGCAGCCTACCAGGCTCTTCCGCCCATGGGATTTTCCAGGCGAGAGTACTGGAGTGGGGTGCCATTGCCTTCTCCTGCAGTGGAGGGTAAAATCTAACCACTGGACCACCAGGGAAATCCCTTGGCTTCTTTCTTACATGTTGGTTTCATCTCTGTGACTCATTTAGGAAAAGCACTGTGTTAGCCACTGGGATGTTCAAAGGTGAGAGAAAGACAGACCCCATCCTCAGGAATAGCATCGCAGACCTCCAGCATTTTGTGTGTGTCAGGCCCTATATCATAGGTGTGTACACACATGTACTACGTCAGGCAGTACATGCATGCATACATACCAAGTGTCCTGCTGCACCTTTGTGCTGCTGCCAAGAACAGAGCTTTTGATGATGTCAAGCAACGGATGGACATCCAACCCAACCTCCAAGCGCCAAGCTTGCAGGATGCTTCTGCCTCCCCAGGAAGATCCCCAGGGCTTCCCCTCCCCCTCCCAAACTGCTCTCTGCTCTGGGTCTGCCATGCAGGAAGGCTGATGGCCCAGGGAGTTAAACAAAAATCTAAAAATCAATAAGATAATTTGTAACTGATCCTTGGGCACGAAACATAGGATTTGCCTCCTGCCTTCTCATTGTTTGCACTTAAAAAAACCTGGTTCACACTGCAGAACAGTGAGGCACGCAGGCTGGCGTTAATTCAAACCCCAACTGGAGTTGCTTTCTACCCTCTCATCTGGTTGGAACTTGATCAGCCTCAGCCAAGATGTTCTTTGGGGCCAGGAGGGAAGCTGGAAGCAACTGCCTTCTATTCAGCATAGACTGGGACCTGCTTTTGAGCTCACACTTAATACCTCGCTTCCCTTCTGACTCATTTGCACAGTTGTGTCCGACTCTTTGTGACTCCATGGACTGTAGCCCGCCAGGCTTCTCTATCCATGGGATTCTCTGGGCAAAAATACTGGAGGGGGTTGCCATTTCTTCCTCCAGGGGATTTTCCCAACCCAGAGATTGAACCCGGATCTCTTGCATCTCCTGCACTGGCAGGTGGATTCTTTACCACTAATGCCATCTGGGAAGCCCTTCTGGGCCCATGTTTATTATTTTTTTTTTTTAGTTTTTTATTTTTTAAATTTTAAAATCTTTAATTCTTACATGCATTCCCAAACATGAACCCCCCTCCCACCTCCCTCCCCATAACATCGTTCTGGGTCATCCCCATGCACCAGCCCAAGCATGCTGCATCCTGCGTCAGACATAGACTGGCGATTCAATTCACATGATAGTATACATGTTAGAATGTCATTCTCCCAAATCATCCCACCCTCTCCCTTCTGGGAAGCCCTTCTGGGCCCATGTTTAAATCTCACCTCACAGCAGAGTTCCAATGCTCACGTCTCAAGTAGGCTTTATATACTGATCACTCACTAAAGTCAGTTTGATAGGCTTGATCTCTGGTGGCCCAAACAGGATTAATTTTTAGAAACACAGCCCTATCTGGAATTGCTAAAAGAAAACATGCTAGAAAAAGGGAGGCAGCACTATTTGTACAATTATTGCAGCAAATGAACAGGGGCATTCTGGCAGGTTCTCAGTCCTGCTGCACTTCATCTTGCAGCTGTCTGCAGTTCCTGTGACGTGACATGCTGCACTTCACGAGACGATTTCCAGGCACAGTCTGGGAGGCTCCCCTAAGAGGTGAGGAAGTCACTGCACATGGCTGATCCACGCGAATGGAGGACCTAAATCCTGGCTTCGCGCCTGATTGCCTTTTCCACGTATCTTTCATCATCATTAGCTGGACCCAGCTTCCCTGTTCCAAATCAGGGTATTAAAAAAACACAGCGGACTGAGCAGAGAGAGCTGAGGAGGCACAATTCAGCAAACAATCCCAGAGACACAGACAGGCAGCAAAATCCCATAAAATAAAAACAGTGCATCTGAGACCCAGCCCGGGTAGCAAATCTCATTTGCTGTTGACATGAATCTCTCCACCTGTCAAGGACTCACCAACTACCTTCCATATCAGCATCTGCTCCCTCACTTAACATTGATCCAGAGGAAGTATCTTCCAGACATGCTTTTTATTACCAGGTGGTGAGACAAATGGTTCTTTGGTCAATCAAGGCACAGGGCAACTCTATCAAATCTTTTTTTAAAATTATAATATTCATCTTCCTACTTCTGGTGAAAGATCAGAATAAGGTTGTCTGATAAAATGCCTTAGAGTTCTGAAAACCAAAGGCTGTGTCCACTGTCTTATGCTCAAGATACATTTTTATTTCATGGAAGTTGGCAACTTTAAATTATATGGCTGCCCATTCTTACCCCTCTGGGCAGGACAGCTCATAACTATAGAAGGGGAAAGCCTCATATATGAAGCCTTTCATTCTCTCCACAGTCATCAAAAATGAGTTTCTTCTGGCAGACAGTTGAGTTTGCAAATGAGCTGAAGTGATTCATAGGCTGCTGGGAAAATAGCATTTTGAAATCTATTCTTAAACGCTCAGCTTTATAAACTCAGTTCACACTTTCAGTATTTCCCAGGCAAACATTCAGAGGCACAGGGAACCATGAGCCTGTGGCAGGGATGAAATTGGGAAGCAGTACAGAAATAGCCAAAGCTATGACAAACTTAGACCTTGTATTAAAAAGCAGAGACATCACTTTACTGACAAAGGTCGGTAGAGTCAAAGCTATTGTTCTTCCAGTAGTCACGTACAGATGTGAGAGTTGGACCATAACAAAGACTGAGGGCTGAAGAATTGATGCTTTTGATTTATGGTGCTCCTTGAGAGTCCCCTGGACTGCAAGGAGATCGAACCAGTCCATCCTAAAGGAAATCAACCCAGAATATTCATTGGAAGGACTGATGCTGAAGCTGAAGCTCCAGTACTTTGGCCACGTTATGTGAAGAGCCAACTCACTAGAAAAGAGCTTGATATTGGGAAAGATTTGAAGGCAAGAGGAGAAGAGGGCAGCAGAGGATGAGATGGCTGGATATCATCAGTGGACATGAATTTGAGTGAACTCTAGGAGATAGTTGAAGAAGGAAATGGCAGCCCACTCCAGTATTGTTGCCTGGAAAATCCCACGGACAGAGGAGCCTGGCAGGCTGCAGTCCATGGAGTTGCAAAGAGTCGGACACGACTGAGTGACTTCAGTTCACTTCACTTCTAGGAGATAGGGGAGGTCACGGGAGCCTGGCATGGGGTCATAAAAGACTTGGACTTGACTTAGCAACTCAACAACAGCAACGGGACTGGCTCTGTGGTCACCACTGGGAGGATCCCCATGGCCTCACTGGGGTGGGCTCAGGCAGGCACGCCCTGGACCACTGGTCTAGAAATTAATGTGGACAACAGCACAACAGTAGAGCAGAGGGAGGGACCCTCTTAATCCTCCCTCCCATCATCCTTTTTACTCCCAATCCCAAACCAAAGAGGGACATTTCTCATGGCTTTGTGTTTTGTAAGAAAATTCCCAAATCAGGTATCCTCAGTGTCCAGGATCTAATGCTTGATGATCTGAAGTGGAGCTAATGTAATAATAAAAGTGAAGTGGACAAGAAATGTAATGCACTTGGATCATCCAGAAACCATCCCCTCACCCCTAGTTCATGGAAAAGTTGTCCTCCATGAAACTAGTCCCTGGTGCCAAAAAGGTTGGGAACCAGTACCCCCAAATGATTCACAGAGCAAGAGTCACGGATTATCTGAGCAGAAAACCTGGACTGCCGATGGCAGGGTTCAGAAGTAGAACTAAGTTCTGTGACTATCTCTCACTGAACCCATCCTCAGGAATGCAAGAAACCTAAAGCAGGGCTTCCGAGGAATCCCTGCATTTTAGAGCTTTAGGAAACCGAGTACTCGCCTGTGTGGTAAAAGATGGTGCACGTGCGTGTGTGTGTGTTCAATCACATCCAACTCTGTGACCCCATGGACTGTAGCCCGTCAGGTTCCTCTGTCCATGGGATTTTCCAGGCAAGAACACTGGAGTGGGTTGCCATTTCCTCCTCCAGGGTGTCTTCCTGACCCAGGGATTGAACTTGTGTCTCCTATGTCTCCTGAATTGCAAGCAGATTCTTTACCGCTGAGCCACTGGGGACTTAGGGCAAAAAAGTGCATCTCCTCATCCCACAAACAGTGTGAGAGCAGAAGCAGAAGGACCCTGTCTCACTTCCCTCTTCCTTGTCCCCTGAGCACAGGAGGGACAAAGACGGAAGCTAGAAACTGCTCTGTCTTCACTGCTGTTGAGAGGCTGCTGAGAGGAACAGTGAATGGTGGTGATACATTATTTATGATAACAAAAACAAAATAACAGTAGCCAACCTTTATTAAGAACTGACTGTATTCTAGGCACCGAGCTAAGTGCTCTACACATCATTTATTTACAATTCTTCATGATAACCTTATAAAGCAGATCAATGCAAATAATGTTATGATTCCCCTTCCAGAGGGTGGGAAAACAGTGTTTGGTAAGCTTCTTGCCTGAAATGAGATGGCTTGTCCACCAGAGAGCCAAGGCATGGACCCTGCCCTGCCTGCCTCCAGAGGCCACTGCTGTGCCCCCTCCAGGAAGTATACTAAGAGGTGAGGATGGGGCTTTCAGTTCGGTCCCTCAGTCATGTCCGACTCCTTGCGACCCCACGGACTGCAGCACACCAGGCTTCCCTGTCCATCACCAATTCCCTGAACTTACTCAAACTCATGTCCATTGAGTTGGTGATGCCATCCAACCATCTCATCCTCTATTGTCCCCTTCTCCTCCAGCCTTCAGTCTTTCCCAGCATCTGGGTCTTTTCCAATGAGCCAGTTCTTCACATCAGGTGGCCAAAGTATTGGAGCTTCAGCTTTAGCATCAGTGCTTCCCAATGAATATTCAGGACTGATTTCCTTCAGGATTGACTGGTTTGATCTCCTTGCAGTCCAAAGGACTTTCAAGAGTCTTCTCCCACACTACAGTTCAAAAGCATCAATTCTTTTGATGCTCAGCTTGCTTTATAGTCCAACTCTCATATCCACACATGACCACTGGAAAAACCATAGCTTTGACTAGATGGATTTTTGCTGTCAAGGTCTCTGCTTTTTAATATGCTGTCTAGGTTGGTCATAGTTTTCCTTCTAAGGAGCAAGTGTCTTTTAATTTCATGGCTGTGGTCACCATCTGCAGTGATTTTGGAGCCCCCCAAAATAGTCTCACTGTTTCGTTTCCCCATCTATTTACCATGAAGTGATGGGACTGGATGCCATGATCTTCGTTTTGTGAATGTTGAGTTTTAAGCCAACTTTTTCACTCTCCTCTTTCATTTTCATCAAGAGGCTCTTTAGTTCAGCCGTATCTCCACAAAGAAGGCCGTGAGACTGGATGTCAGCCTGAAAGACACGATTAGGGAGCCTGGGATCTAGAAAGTGACTGTGTTGGTCACTTGGTCATGTCTGAATCTTTGTGACCCCATGGACTGTAACCCACCAGACTCCTCTGTCCATGGAATTCTGCAGGTAAGAATACTGGAGTGGGTAGCCATGCCCTTCTTCAAGGGATGGTCCCAACCCAGGGATCGAATCCGTCTTCTGCATTGGCAGGCGGGTTACCACTAGCGCCACCTAGGAAACCCTGAGCCCCTGTCTGGAGGGGATATTTCTGCAGGTTAGTTGCTCGCTGTTCATTGCAACACTGGAAATTTTTAAAACAAAACTGAGTTTTTCCAGAAATGTGCTTTCCTGAATTCTTCAGGTGGGTGTGCTATTAATATGGAAATGAGGAGAGAGTTTAATCATGTTTGACTGTTTGCTGGAAAGAAAGCCAACAGTCTGATATGCTAAGTATCATCAGATTTGCTAAATGGGGTCAGGATTACGGGGTCCATGTGGGGCCGATGGATTTCTTACTGCTCATTATTCCTATTGAATGGCTGGAATAGATTCAGTGCAGTGAGAGGCCAGGCCACGGCGGGGCAACCGTGCCCCTGCACCTGGCAGGGTGCTCTTGAGAAGCCCTTGGCCTTGAGCAGGATCTGGGGCGGCAGGGAGGCGGTGGGCAGCCAGTCCCACCCCCGAGCCAGGCCCCACCCACCACCCAGTGATCGGTGTGCAGAGCAGGTGCAGGGCTGGAGTTCAAGATCAAAGGGCAGATCAAAGAGGATTCCTTGCCCTCGCCAGAGTGTAATTGATTTCTGTTTGCAAAATAAGTACACGGATACTGTCTCAATGATTCCTCCTAAGACTGAGGAGAGAACAGCAAGACAGATATTTTCATCTACCTGGTTTATAGATGAATAAATGAGTCCCACAGACAGTTAAGGGGTTTGTCCAGTGAGACCAGACACAGGCAGGACCAGCGCCCACCCCACCTGCCCTGCTACACCATGATGCCAACTTCCCATATGGGGGACCCCAGAGGACCAGGCTCCCACCCTTGAGTTCCAGCTTCAGCTTGACCTAATCTTGCTCCCAGCCACAGGGAAGTGAGAACCTCAGGGTGATTTCAGATTTCAACTCCCTCTTCTTAACTAATCTCTAAAGAAGCATGTGGCTCAGATGGTAAAAAAAAAAAAATCTGGAGACCTGGGTTCGATCCCTGGGTGGAAAGGTACCCTGGAAAAGGGGATGGCTACTCACTCCAGTATTCTTGCCTGGGAAACCCCATGGACAGAGGAGCCTGGCGGGCTACAGTCCATGGGATTGTAATTGGACATGACCTAGCAACTAAACAACAACAAGAACCTGATGACTTGAAATGACAAGAAGAGTGAGATGTGGTCATTGGCCATAGGAGCCTCCACAGACCCAAGTTCAGCAGAGGGTGGGATGCGGGAAACTGAGCTAAGCCAGGGGCCCTTCCCCACCCCTCTCCCAACCCCTGGCCCGGGAGTCAGTCCCAGGCAGAGGGAGAGTCCAGCCGTGGATGGACACCTGGTGACCAGGTTGTCACACTGAGTCACAGACACATCAGAAAGAACCCGGAAGGGCTGGGAGCAGGAGTGGGGGAGCTTTTCTGCAAAATAAGGGAATAGGCTGTGATCAGGTTTGTAAGGCGCTCAGAAGCAGACGTGTGGAAGCAGCCAAACAATCAGAGCTTTGTGAAAGGATGCTGTCATGGATTCAGTGAGAACGGCCGTCATCTGCGCGATGGTGCCACCTCTCCAGGAGGGCTCCAAGCTGGTGACTCTGAGTGTCTCCTCCACTTTCAATTGCAGTTCAAAACTCACCTCTTTGAGTAGCTTTCTGCGCCCCCCACCTCAACCCCAACAAATACCTCCACTGTCCTAAGGGATCTGAGCTTCCTGTCCTGAGTGCTCCCAAGGTCAAGTGCACATTGGAAGTACAAGTGCAAATGATTCTTACCAGGAGTTACCCTGAGAACTTTGACTTCATGACAACTATTAGTATGAAAAAAAATGTTAATTAGTACAGGACTGTTGTAGGAATAAAAAACATGTAAATATCAATTGTAACAATTATTAGAGAAAATGCAATCTCACATAGCTATGAAATTCAAGATCATTATTATTCATTGACAAATAGTAATGATGGCATAAAACTAAGGTAACCTCAGCTCAGATGAGCAAATAAAGTTGACAGCAGAATGACCCTCATTAATGAATTTGACATGAGCCTTCCCCCGTTAATAGATTCTTAGCCAAAGGTGAGTTTTTAATTAGGATATAAATTTCAGGTACATTGATAATATATGTGGAAATGTGAAGGCTTCAACCCAGCAAATGCGTATTGCTTCCTCTACATTCGGAGTCAATGTCCTATAAAGACAAACATACAGAGGCCCTGCTCCTGAGTTTCCTCCCCGTAATTCTCTCAAGATGGAGAAAATGACCTGAGATTATTTGGAAGCAAGATGGTACAGGAGAGAGAGAGAAGTTAAAAATAACAAGGCAAATGAAGTAAACTTTTGGAGGGAGCAATGGAATGCTGGTACCAGCCAGAGTTCTTGGTCTTCCCCAGCCGATAGAAACTGATCAGAGGCCAGACAAGAAATTCCAGCCAGGCTTTACTGGGGTCCCTGCTGCAGCAGAAGGATCAAGAACAGTAATTGGTTCCTTAGCTTGCTCCCCAAGGCAGAGTGAGCTTGTTCCTTATATGGGGTGAGAGTAGGGATGCATCGTGGGAGCTGGCTGAAGGGGTGGCTTAGGTGGTCTCCCTTCCTCTTTATGGTGTCTTGTCTGGGGGGCAGGAGCAGTACCCTGCTTTTGTTCCCAGCTCTTCAGAAGTGGGTTTTTTGGCCTTTTTTTATATCTTTGTCTGTAATCTGTCTCCAACTGCACATGCACATATTAATAGTTGTTTTCAGTCCCCTGTGTGCGTGAGTGTATGCTCAGTCACGCTAGTCATGTCTGACTCTTTGCAACTCTATGGACTGCAGCCCGTCCATAGGATTTCCCAGGCAAGAATACTGAAGTGGTAGCCATTTTCTTCTCCAGGGGATCTTCCCGACCCAGGGATCGAACCCCTGTCTCCTGCATCTCCTGCCTTGCAGGTGGATTCTTTGCTGCTGAGCCCCCAGGGAAGACCTTCGTCCCTTCTAGTCTCTCTGTATTCTATTGCTCGAGGAGGAAGCATTTGTCCAGGCGCAAGCACTGCAGCAAAAGGTCCCAGGTCCCAGCCTGTCTCAAAGCCACACTTGTCAAAGTAGGTCCTAGGTTCCTTGCTGGAGTCCCAGACTTCTGTCCTCTGCAAATACCCCCACCCCTCCCCACTTGCAACCCATCAGATCAGAGTCCCAGGAGAGAGCCTGGGAATCTTCATTTTACTAAAATCCTCAGCTGAGTCTCCTATTCATAAAACAAGAAGCACTGCCTGGCGCTCTGAGAACAGGGTTTAAATGTGCTCTTCTGAGGCCATCACCTTATTTTACAGGGGGCGCCCTTGAGACCAGAGGGATGGAGCCAGAACTCCAGAGTTGGGCTCTATTTCACCTCCATATGGCCAGGTCTGTGCCAGGCTCCCAGGAACCAGTTTCAGCTGCCCACAGGGAGTTACCTTCAACATTCCAAATTCCAGCATCAAACTGAATTCGCACTCTGTTCCCGCCACACCCTCCATCCTGGGGTCGGTGCTGGCCTCTGGAGACCCCGCCTCTGGCCTTCAGGCCTGAGGCTGTGTTTCTGAATCATGATTGGAGGTAATTTTTCTGTTCCTCCTTGGCTTCCTGGTCAATGTTTTAAAACATAAAGCGTGATTTTAAAAAAATGCTACCTATTTAAATCTATTTTTCTGACAGTTAATAGAAAAGTTATGTATTTAGAAAAGCAGATCTAGACACTGGTATGTGACCACCTGCCACCAAATTTTCTCTCCTGACCTGTGTCCCGTGATTCTCCCTTTGGGTGTGAGTGTGAGCAAACCTGTCCTACTTCATTGCATGTCATGAACCCCTGAATCTAGGTTAGACAGTTTGGCAGTATCCTAATCTTTTCTTAGACCCAACCTGAGACAGAGGGTGCTTACAGAATTCCAAGATGAAGAAACAAGCTTTCTGTTTGAAATAGCTTCTGACAGACTGATGTCATCTGACTTCTACAGAAAAGGCCACTTTTTTTGTTACCTCTGTTTTGTTCAGTTAGGTGCCCAAGGAAGTGGTTAATTCTTTAAGAGCGATGGTAAGACTGGCTGGGGCTCTATTTCATACCTATTCCCTATTTCTTTTTCTTTCTTTTTAACCAGCGCACCCAACTGTAGAGCAATATAGTCCTTCCTTCTGTAAGAGAAGCAAACAGATTTCTGCATATCTGCACAATTTTATGACAGATCTCACCCAAAGTCCACTTTCTGAAAGTACCGATATTATACTTTATCCCAAAGCCATTACATCGTTCGTTCCTCCTCTGTCCTTATGCACACCCCTGTGTGGCTGTGGCTTTATGAAAGCGGCAGTGGGTCACAGAGCCGACAGTGTCTTCTGTAAATTGGTTCAAGCTGGCACATCTAAAACATAGAGTCCCCTGAGTCTGGTGGTTTTTCCCACAAAACAGCCCTGCCGCTTACTGCTTTCTGACTTGGCTGAAATCGAGAAAGGGACATGATATCTTTATTTTCCAAGCAGAAAGGTAAAACCAGGCAATGGCAAATCAATCCTCAAGGCACACAGGTCTATTCCTGAAAGCTGGAAAATGTGATTCTGAGAGTCCCCCATGGCTGGCCTTAAAAGTCAAAATGTGCTGACTCATCCCCAAGTGTCAAGGAATTTTAAAATCTCAGATGTACTGTTTTCCAAATGGAAACTGATGGCCACTGGCTGACACTGGGTATGACAAGGCCTTGGGACTGAGAGGAGGTGGTGCTGAGGGTTGGCTGGTTCATCCTGAAAAGCTCTATTAGCCCCAGGTTGGGATCGATGTGAAACTTAATACTTTAATGACTGGGCTGCTCATGGGCTCTTGTTTTTAATTCTCTGGTCCCGAGAGAATAATTTTCTTCTCTCAATCAAATCTTCTTGAGAGGAGGAGAAAGCAAGGGGATAAGTGTGGGTCAGGCAGTGCTGGGCAGAGCTTCTTAAGGGAAGGGACCGTTCCTGATACACGGAGCGGGCAGCCAAGGGTGGCCAGTGAGCACCAGGCATCTGGACTCAGACCTCTTCTCCATCCCCTACCAATCCCCTGAGCTGAGTCACTGACATGAGTTGAGTCTCATGTCCTCCTCTGTTTCCCTGCCCCAGGATGGTTAGTATGAAATGAGATCATCACATAAAAAACATTGTGTCTGATGTCTGGCACATAGTGGATATTTAATACTGATAGGGAGTTTCAATTACTTTATTTCAATGTTTAACAACTTGCCTAGAGAGCATCAGAGGGTCAGTATATTTGGTGTGAGTGGATGATACATTGATGACACACTGAACTCATCACAGGTGAAACCAGCTAGCGACTGTTATCAACGTCAGAAGTTCCTAATAGGCAGAGACCATCTGAGATCACAGGCAAGCATCAGTCTTTATGCGTATCAGCTAATTTAGCCTTCCAAACAATCCTATCAAGTCAGTGTGATCGTTGTCCTTGTGAAGATAAGAAAACTGAGGAGTTCAATGCTTTACCCAAAGGCACAGAGCCAGAAAGTGAGAAAGTGTGATTCCAAAGTCCACACTCTGAGCCAAGCATCAGCAAACCCGTAGGCCACTCTTGTTAGCTTCCTGCTTTTGTAAATAAAGTTTTATTGGAACACAGACGTGCACATTAGATTACACGCCATCTCTGCTTTTGCATTACAGTGGCTGAGCTGAGAAGTCATCCACAAGGCCTGCAATGTTTAAAATACTTACTGCCTGGTCCTTCACAGAAAACATTTGCCAGCCTTGCTATAAATCACTACAGCATAGTACCTTCTTGGTGAGAGAGAGAGACATATCACGTACCCAGACTTCTAAGACACAAGATGGAACATGAGCTACACAGGGGTACAAAGAAAATGGAGTAATGTTACTGTGACCTTCCTGGACACAATGGTGGTGAATGTGTGTGTCTCTGTGTGTGGTTGTGGGCGATGGCAGTGCTAAGCTCCTTTGACTGTGAAGCTGAAGTGGAAGCAAGAACAGCATAAGTGAAGACTAATCATGATAGCTAGGTTTGGCAGTTTTAGATAAAAAAGAGCAATTGGGAGAAAGATTTGTATCCTAGAATAGTTACCACAAGGAGCTATAATATTTCTGCTTTTATGCAAACGAAGTAGTAGGGACTTCCCTGGCAGACCAGTGATCAGGATTTTGTCTTCCAGAGCAAGAGATGCGAGTTCGGTCCCTGGCTGGGCAGCTAAGATCCCACATGCCTTGTGGCCTAAAAACATAACAAAAGCAATATGGCAACAAATTCAATAAGGACTTAAAAAATGGTCCACATCCCCCAAAAAATATGTAATGAGGAAATGAATATTAAACAATCTGTTAAAAATTTTAATGAGGAAATGAACGTCAAGAAGTAGTAAAATCTAATTTAACATCTTAAAATCAGTTTCACCCCTAAGTTTCAACACTCATGAGAAAGTTTCTTCCAACAGAGTCAAGCAAGAGCATGCCAAGCTCACAAGAAGTCTGAGTCTCCAGGGTGCTGCGCAAACACAAAATTGCCACTTGAACTCTAAAAAGCCGACGAGGACATTAGAATTAAGCCGACTACTTAAAGCCAGCATATACGTCATCATAGCAGCTATCTGTACCTGCTTTTTATGCAGTTTCTTCAACTCTTGCTCCTCAGTACATTTTTTTTCTTATTTGCCGCTTACCTCATTCATACCAAGCAATTCAGCAAGGGAATAGTCTTCTTCAAAACATTTAAAACTGGATGAATATTCCCTTTGATCTCTTGTTTATTTCAATGTCTGACACCACACTTGACTGGTGAGCATTCCTGGTCTCCAAGAGAAACAACCACCCTCCCCTGGGTGTTCCTTGAAAATGATGTTACTTTTCTCTGATGGTAAACATCACACAGACATAAAACTGAAAACAGAAAATTTAATAAAGTAAAGACACGTTTGACCATCTTTCTCTGGAGCTTCAGAAGCTGTTCAGTGTTTTATAAGCAGTACATGGCGTAATGCAGGCATACCCAGAAAGATGGATAGTCGTTCCATTATTTCGAGATTTCCCTTGGTGATCATAGCTGCAAGGCTTTCACTGCTTCCTGGATCGTTATTACATGATTCCTGCCTTTTCAGCCTATTTTTCTCTCACGTTCTTCTAGCTTGAATGAGGAGTTTATGTTTTCAGTAAATAGAGGTAAGTTAAATGAGGTTGAAGGTTTGGGGAGTCAATTGAAATCAACTGCTGTTAAATATGGATGCAGGTTACAGGATCAAAGCCTCACTTGCCAAAAGAAAAAAAAAATCTCTTATTTTGCACATTTGCTGCTCAAGGGCATTTCAAAAAGTGCTCTTTAGCATCTCCAAGCTTTGTCTCAGCCACATTCTATTCCATTTCAAGTCACACATTTTTTTTTACCTTAATTATCATCCCATTCTTAAAGAGATGTTCAGATTATGCCAAAAAACTTGAGGTACCCTTTTTTGATGGGGCTTCCCAGGAGTTGCTTATGGTAGAGAACACACCTTCCAACGCAGGAGATAAAAGAGACACGGGTTCCATCCCTGGTTCGGGAAGATCCCCAGGAGATGGGCATGGAAACCCACTTCACTATTCTTGCCTGGAAAATCCCCATAGACAGAGGAGCATGATGGGCTACAGCCCATAGGGTCACAAAGAGTCAGACATGACTTAACAAACATACACACACACACACACACACACACACACTTTTTGACAAGGCAGATATTTATTGAATAGTGTGTAATGTCTGGGTTCTCATCTGCTTCTTAATTCTGCTTTTTGGTCCATTTCTCTCTAAGATGAGAGGATGAGGTTGACCCAGGAAGCCCGAATTTAATTCCATATTAAAGTCTCATTCCATGAGTACTAGATGGAGGCCAAGTCCAAAGAGATACAGAAAGAACCCCCTAGCTGAACACTTCAATTTCTTCTAAGAAATGAGATATTAATGATCTGTTTAGTTCAGTTCAGTTGCTTAGTCTTGTCTGACTCTTTGAGACCCGGACTGCAGCACACCAGGCTTCCCTGTCCATCATCAACTCCTGAAGCTTGCTCAAACTCATGTCCATCGAGTTGGTAATGCCATCCAACCATCTCATCCTCTGTCATCCCTTCTCCTCCTGCCTTCAATCTTTCCCAGCATCAGGGTCTTTTCCAATGAGCCAGTTCTTCGCATCAGGTAACCAAAGTATTAGAGCTTCAGCTTCAGCATCAGTGCTTCCCAATGAATATTCAGGACTGATCTCCTTTAGGATTGACTGGTTGGATCTCCTTGCAGTCCAAGGGGCTCTCAAGAGTCTTCTCTGACACCACAGTTCAAAAGCATCAATTCTTCAGTGCTCAGCTTTCTTTATGATCCAGCTCTCACATCCATACATGACTACTGGAAAAACCATAGCTTTGACTAGACAGACCTTTGTTGGCAAAGTAATGTCTCTTCTTTTTTAACATGCTGTCTAGAAGCTGTTAAATACAAGGCCTTCTCAACTAGACACAGAAGGCTGGGTTTCCTTTCTATTTGCACCCCTTTCTTTGAAAGGGGGCTTCCCGAGTAGCTCACTAATAAAGAATCCTTCTGCCAATGCAGGAGATGCAAGAAACGTGAGTCAATCCCTGGTTGAGGAAGATGATCTAAAGAAGGAGATGGCAATCCACTCCAGTATTCTCGTCTGGAAAATTCCATGGACGGAGGGGCCTGGCAGGCTAACAGTCCATGGGACCAGAAAGACACGACTATGCAACTGAGCACACATTCCATAGAAAGGCCTAAGTGTAATACTGAGAGCTCGTTATCAGAAGATCTCATTAAGCATCAGAAGGAAAATCAAAAGGCTGGGCTTGGGAGAGAAGAGAAAAAAAAAAAAAAAAACCCAAGAAGGAACAACAGAATTAACATAATTCCAGACTGGTTAGGACTTTCCCAGGCAATAGGAATGCTGCTTCATTTTCTGAGTCCTGATTTCCCCAAGAGTAATATTAGGGTCATCACATTTTCTGTGAATTGACCAGATCTTAACAAAATATACAAGAACAAAAGTACTAGACACCTGCATACTACATAGTGGATAATACATTTCAAAGTACTCATTCCCCTCCCCGTACACCCCTTCCTATGGATGTCTCCCTCTGAGAGAATTAAACATCTCAGCCCCATGAATATCATGTTACTTGTTTTCACCAATGAACTGAAAGCAGAAAGTATGCATACTTTGTCTGAACACAAGCTCTGAGAGCTTTCTCCTGGTTCTCCCATGCTCTTATTTCTCTCCACCTAGAGATAAGCAATGACAGAATAGCTTAGTCTTCAGACTTTAAATTTTTTATGTTCTTTTAATTTTCTATAACAATTTCCTCTGGTTTCTACTTCATTCTGCAGGAACATCCTCTCTGAAAATGTCAGCCTGAGAGAAAGAGGGATGGAAATTCAGAGAATCTCCCCAGGACCAACCCCCAAGGGGATGGAAAAGGAGAGGTGGAAATTTAAGGGCATGATAAAGTAACTTGAAGTCAAACGACTAGGAATTGGCTTCCAGCTTTCAAATTAGCAAGTTAAAAATAGCATTCTCTGTAAGCAAATGTGTCAGGAAATGGTCACTCCTGTTCTTCTGATACAAATATAAAATAACTAGATTTCTAGAGGACAATTTTGTAATACTTATCAGGAAGATTTAAAGCAGGCAGGCATAGCCTCCTAGGTAGTAAAACCCCCCACAGGGCTGTGTCGTAAGGGAATGATAATAGATGTGCATAGGGTCTGTGTATAAGGCTGTTCTCACCAAGAACAAGGGCTGAGGGGCTAACAGTGCTTTTGTCGGAGGTGTGGCATGAATGCGATTTCTCGTACCTTTTCTCCCTCCTTTTCTCCTTCTCCTCTTTCTTCTCTCCTTTTCTCCTTCTCCTCCTTTTTTGCTTATCTATTTTTAAAGTGCCGAGAGAACTTTCTTCATTTTTGTGGCAAGGAGGGAAATATATTTCAGAAAAACAATAGAGGGAGGGCTCCCCTGGTGGTTCAGTGGCTAAGATGCCAGCTCCCGTTGCACGGAGCCCAGGTTCAATTCCTGATCAGGGAATTACATCACACACGCTGCGACTGAGAGATCGCATGCCTCGGCAAGATCAAAGACCCCGCAGGCTGGAACCGAGACCTGGCACAGCCAAGTAAATCTTTTTTAAAAAGAAAAGAAAAAAAATAGAGGGAAATTCAGGAAGAGCTTATGTCCCTCTTGGGTAACATTGTTCCCCTCTGGGGGACAATGGCCTTCCCTGCCCCACTGCAGCTAGAGGACTGGCCTCAACACGGGGATGATCAAGTCAGAGAGGAGGCGAGAGGGTTGTCTCACCCTGCAATTCACACCTGTGCTGGGGGTGGGTGGGGTTTATCTGTAGAAAGTACCCTTTGAGTTCCCCAACCTGCATAGACTCCAGGAGCCCAAAAGAAGAGACAAGAGCTCACAGGATGTTCAGCTGGGGCCGGGAGCCCACCTTCCATGAGGCTAGCTGCCTGCTTTCTTTCATCCTTATTCACAGTCCCACCCACTTTCACACCTGGGTTAACTCCCTGTCCAGTTGGGTGTTTTCTTTCACTGCTGTTTCCTTGGTTCCATCTTGCTTCCAAGGAGTCATTAAACTCGGTAGGAAAACCATACTTAGGAGGCCATGCAGCTGCAGAGGCCCATGGATAATAAGTAAGTGGTGAACAAATCTCCACATACTTAAAGCTCAGCTGTTTGAAACACACTGAATGCAAAAATCACTGGTGAGTTACAATATGTTAAATGACTATAATTAAAGGCCTCTATTTTATGACACAGTTCATGATCTTTCATTGTAAAAGTTGTAACTGGGGCACCTACAGTGGTGGACACTCCAGTTTTTATTTCTTTCTGTGGGACTGAGAAAGAATGGGACAAAAGCATACTGGAAAGATCATTATGTTATAGGAGGAGTTTTATTATTTGGGTTCTTTGAGGCTCTTCGTAATCTTTAGCCAATGATTTTTGTACAATGTTGTACACTGTCTTCCTGCTTTACATCTGCTGACAGAAGAATGGGAAGTCAATTACATTTCAACAAAATTTCCAGCTGCTGAGCATGTCTAGATAACTGGGCTGTTGCTATTTTTCTAATGTGGGGTTTGTGTTTTTTTGTTTTGTTTTTTTTTACATAAAGCAGTTGTGAAAACAAGACATGAAATACTAAACTCGTTGAGTTCAGCATAAGTTTGGCCATTTTGGAGAAAAGCTAACTGGTCAGATATTAAAGCAACTTGATCACTTTCTCATTTAAATGGAGACTTGTAGAACTTCCCAAGATCTATCATTAGAATTTTATTATTTTGTACCCAGAAACCTATATTTGATACAATTTTCTTTTTCCCTCGTATATAACTCCTGTGTTCTGTGCTGTCTTGTCCAACTGTTTTTGGCTTTACAAACTGTAGCCCATCAGACTCCTCCGTCCATGGGATTTCCCAGGCAAAAATACTGGAATGGGTTGCCAGGCCCTCCCCGAGAGGATCTTCCCAACCCAGGGATCGAACACACGTCTCCTGCATTTCAGGTGGATTCTTTACCACTGAGCCACTGGGGAAGACAGTACCTACTTCTGAGTTTGACTCTATTCCTGCTTAAAAAAAAATCTAAGTTGGAGGACTAGTTCTTAATCATTTCCATCAATGGGTGAATGAAATTGTTAACTTTTTGTTAAGTACAAACTATAAGATTGATATTTGCGTTTTAGTGTAGCCAACTTATAATATTCTATTACAACATAATTTATGAGCCTGATTTGACAACGTTTTTAGTGTAGTCATTATTCAGATTGTCTGTAGTCATTCTGCTTGAGTAAGGACCATAAGGTTCAGCTATCATGGATGATAAATGTTCTGGATTCCAATCTTGTTGCTGCCATTGATGTTCTGAGCTCATCTTTTTATCTTTGTGTCCTCAAGGAGAAAGCACAGCTTAGAAAGCCAAACTTGCCACCAAGGATATAGAAAGAATAGATATAATTCCTGTAAAATGCTTTTAAAATGGAGAGTGATATTTGCTTAATGCACCTTGAACTTGTTACAAAGTCCAAGCTCATCTGGAGAAGGAAATAGCAAGCCACTCCAGTATCCTTGCCTGGGAAATCCCATGAACAGAGGAGCCTGGTGGGCTACAGTCCGTGGGGTTGCAGAGAGTCTAAGCATGCACACACGCATGGTATTTCCATGTGTGATCCTTTATCTCCTTTCAAGAGGAATGAAGAGTCTTTGCCAGACCACTGTCTGGCCAAAGGGCACTACTGTTTTACATGTGTTCCTTATTTACTCTTTGCAGCACTGTCTTATTTCACAGACAAGGACATAGGGATTTAGGATTCAGATGCTTCATACTTGCCAAGGTTCCAGTTTGCAAATGCACAGCCAGCATATTAGCCCTCTGTGTCCCCAGAATCCAGGTCTGTCTCTCTGTGATTCTGCCTCCAAAAGCAGGCATTTAAAACCCTGGCAAAAAAAAAAAAAAAAAAAGGACCTGGCGAAGAATGGGAGGAGACAGCAGTGTCTTCATTCCAGCACCAGGTCCAGCTGCTGTTTTCAGCTGAGTTTCAAGCTCCTGTGAACTGGCAGGAGTTTTCCAGCAAAGGCAACCTCATGATTGACTGCTGATGAGTCAAGTCCATGCCATAGCTTATCTGTGCTGCCTTCTGCAGTTCTGTGTAGACAAACTGCAGGGTCATAGAAGGTGTCACTGGACATAGGGTTCTGTTGAAGTGAGATATTTCCACGTGAGGCCAATAGGAACAGTGATTTGTGGCTCTGGTTTCAAAAGATTCTACTTAAGTGAAAGCCCCATCGAACAGATGGAATCCTAAGTCTCTGTCCATAATGTAGCTAATATTTATAACAAAAAGTTTATTTTGATGCTCACACGTGTGCTGCGACTGCATCTGAAGGCAATGAGGGCTTTTTCCAAAAGGCATTTATTTGGTTTTGAAAAAGATGTGGCTGTGCTTTTTGGTTTAATCACCAGTCTTCCCAGAGACAGAGGAAAATAATTGTCAGTTGGGACTTAAGCTTTTATGGGACAGACGGTAATCGGGAGAGAAAGGCAAACCCTCATTTATTGGGGCGGGGAGGGCGGGTGGAGATGGAGCAGCGAGGGGAGAGAATGTAGCACAATGTGATACAATGGAAAGGCATGAGCTTTGTGGTTAGAAAAATCTGGGTTCAAATCCTGGCTTTGCCTTGTGTAAGCAATTATTTATTTAATGAGTTCTAAATCCTGTGCCAAATATTGAGTGAGGCATTAGGCACACACAGATAAAAATGGAATGGTTCCCAGAAGCACACAGTCTAGAAATATACATACATTTCAGAATGTTTAAATTTGTGATGGCTAAGCACAATGACAATGACCTTTTTTGGGTACTAGGCAAGCACATCTAAAAAGTCAGAGGAAGAGGGCAGACCAGGAAGGCTTCCTGATTGGTGACTTTGGATGATTTGCATAATCTCTAAACATCACTTTTCTCAAGCTGGTAATAACTGTCTTGTTAGACTGCTGTGAGAATTGATACACTATACACATGCTGTGTGTGATGTGTGTGCACTGTGTTTACTGTGGTACCAGGCAAACAGACTATACCCTGCGCAATGTAGGAGATGAGGGTTCGATTCCAGGGTCGGGAAGATCCCCTGGAGAAGGAAATGGCAACCCAATCCAGTATTCTTGCCTGGGAAATCCCATGGACACAGGAACCTGGCAGGCTACAGTCCATGGGGTTGCAAAGAATCAGACATGACTTGGTGACTAAACAACAACTATAAACAGTTGTGATGCTAACCATGACGACTGGGAGGGCAGATGGTATGGACCTGAAGGACCAATAAGTCCAAAGACAGGAACTCTGGCAGAGTCAGAAGAGCCGACTGCTCCGTTGCTCAAAATCAGGCTAGATTTCTATCCCTCCTCTGTGCCCTGAGTGAGCTGCCCTATGCTGCTGCTGCTGCTAAGTCACTTCAGTCGTGTTCAACTCTGTGCGATCCCATAGACAGCAGCCCACCAGGCTCCCCTGTCCCTGGGATTCTCCAGGCAAGAACACTGGAGTGGGTTGCCATTTCCTTCTCCACTGCATGAAAGTGAAAAGTGAAAAGTGAAAATGAGGTCGCTCAGTCATGTCCGACCCTTCGCAACCCCATGGACTGTAGCCTACCAGGCTCCTCCGTCCATGGGATTCTCTGGGCAAGAGTACTGGAGTGGGGTGCCAGAGAGGCACAAAACTCTGTCTCATGAGACACTGTGTCCAGGATTTAGCTTCAGTCCTCTCACATGGGAATCTACATATCCATGGAGGGAAGGAAGTAGAAGAGAAAGAAAAGATGGACAGAGAAACAGGTGAAAGGAAGAAGTCAGGTGGAATCACTGTCCGAGGACACTCCCTGCGGCTGCTGCCTCTCCTCTCTTCCACGCTTCATAGCAGCACTTTCGATGACCAGCTCATCTCTCCGTTACCCATCATTCTCTAACCAGACACATGCACAATCTCAGCCCTAATTTCTTTATCTTCCTTTTCTTTCCTTCTTTGTTGTTGTCCAGTCGCTCAGTCGTGTCCAACTCTGCGAACCCATAGACTGCAGCATGCCAGGCTTCCATAGCCTTCACTACCTCCCAGAGTTTTTTCAAACTCATGTCCATTGATGGTCGGTGATGCCATCCAACCGTCTCATCCTCTGTTGCCCCCTTCTTCTCCTGCCCTCAATCTGTCCCAGCATCAGGGTCTTTTCCAAAGAGTTGGCTCTACACATCAGGTAGCCAAAGTATTGGAGCTTCAGCTTCAGCATCAGTCCTTCCAATGAATATTCAGGGTTGATTTTCTTTAGCATGGACTGGTTTGACATCCTTGGTGTTTGGTCATCTTTCCTTTTTAGAGAGTTGAAATTCTAGCCATGCCACATACTGAACTATACTGGCCTGATGTAAGTTCTTAATCTCTTAGAGTCAGGTGAAGAGAAGTCCAGTTAAACATGGCAGATTTAAATATACATGAAGTCCACTTCTTCCTAAAATTCTAACTACAGTGAATATTTTTACAAACATTTAAATAAGAGGGGTGATCAACATGAGAACAAAGTTGACAGCAGAGAAGAGTGGTTAAAATATTTTGAAAGTAAATCCTTGGCTTTGTCCTTCCAATTTATTGACTTGCTCACTTGAATCCAATAGGGAAAGTATCTGGAGGCACAATTGAGGTGGGGAAGTCATTCACAATAGCAGAGGTGAACTACTATCACTTTGATCCTAGACCCTAACATGGGCTAGGGTAGCAGAGAGACACCCCCAGCTAGATGGGGTCAATTCATTCAGCTGAGAAAATGGCGTGAATGTAGTGCTGATTTCAGGGGCAGAGGAAAAAGACAGCTAGCCCACGTCTCTATATATTACTTAGTGGGATGTACAGAAGATAATAAAGAATACACTTATTGATTGACTAATGGACAAGCCCTAGCCAATGCCCTCCAAGAGTGTGTGATATGCAGTCATCAAGACAGTATGGTACTGGCACAAAGACAGACATATAGATCAATGGAACAAAATAGAAAGCCCAGAGATAAATCCACACACATATGGACACCTTATCTTTGACAAAGGAGGCAAGAATATACAATGGAGTAAAGACAATCTCTTTAACAAGTGGTGCTGGGAAAACTGGTCAACCACTTGTAAAAGAATGAAACTAGATCACTTTCTAACACCGCACACAAAAATAAACTCAAAATGGATTAAAGATCTAAATGTAAGATCAGAAACTATAAAACTCCTAGAGGAGAACATAGGCAAAACACTCTCAGACATAAATCACAGCAGGATCCTCTATGACCCACCTCCCAGAATTCTGGAAATAAAAGCAAAAATAAACAAATGGGATCTAATTAAAATTAAAAGCTTCTGCACAACAAAGGAAAATATAAGCAAGGTGAAAAGACAGCCTTCTGAATGGGAGAAAATAATAGCAAATGAAGCAACTGACAAACAACTAATCTCAAAAATATACAAGCAACTTCTGCAGCTCAACGCCAGAAAAATAAACGACCCAATCAAAAAATGGGCCAAAGAACTAAATAGACATTTCTCCAAAGAAGACATACGGATGGCTAACAAACACATGAAAAGATGCTCAACATCACTCATGATTAGAGAAATGCAAATCAAAACCACAATGAGGTACCACTTCACACCAGTCAGAATGGCTGCGATCCAAAAATCTGCAAGCAATAAATGCTGGCGAGGGTGTGGAGAAAAGGGAACCCTCCTACACTGTTGGTGGGAATGCAAACTAGTACAGCCACTATGGAAAACAGTGTGGAGATTCCTTAAAAATTGCAAATAGAACTACCTTATGACCCAGCAATCCCACTTCTGGGCATACACACCGAGGAAACCAGAATTGAAAGAGACACATGTACCCCAATGTTCATCGCAGCACTGTTTATAATAGCCAGGACATGGAAACAACCTAGATGTCCATCAGCAGATGAATGGATAAGAAAGCTGTGGTACATATACACAATGGAGTATTACTCAGCCGTTAAAAAGAATTCATTTGAATCAGTTCTGATGAGATGGATGAAACTGGAGCCGATTATACAGAGTGAAGTAAGCCAGAAAGAAAAACACCAATACAGTATACTAACACATATATATGGAATTTAGGAAGATGGCAATGACGACCCTGTATGCAAGACAGGGAAAGAGACACAGATGTGTATAACGGACTTTTGGACTCAGAGGGAGAGGGAGAGGGTGGGATGATTTGGGAGAATGACATTCTAACATGTATACTATCATGTGAATTGAATCGCCAGTCTATGTCTGACGCAGGGTGCAGCATGCTTGGGGCTGGTGCATGGGGATGACCCAGAAAGATGTTATGGGGAGGGGAGGTGGGAGGGGGGTTCATGTTTGGGAATGCATGTAAGAATTAAAGATTTTAAAATTTAAAAAATAAAAAAATAAAAAAAAATAAAAAATAAAAATAAAATAAAATTTAAAAAAAAAAAAAAAAAGAGTGTGTGATATGCATCTTCAAAAAGAATTGTCCAGACAAGGTGGATGCCCCAAGAACACAAAGTACACAGCTTCCCAGCAGGTATAAGATTTGGGTGTCTCAACATCTCAGCCCCCAAATAATCATAGTTTTCTTCTGGTTGATCCCTGAAATTCCACCCTTAGCCCTCCCCTCACTTGCTGTGTTGATTTTTATCCTACTGGGTACCAGGCCTGCATGGGCTGGGCTGGGGGTACAGGTGGGATGAGAAACCACCCACTTTTCTGGGGAATAATGGACAAGTACACAGGTAACTATCATACTGGAGTGAGCCCAGGAGCCACAGGGTACCCAGTATGCTGTCTGCGCCCAACACAAATGCAAGCACGCACCCAGCTCAGCCAGGTCCTGGATCCTTCTCTGTAGGGCAAAGGATTCTGGAAGGGAAAGATGTTGCATGGGGGGGGTGATATCATCGTGTTTGTGCATGAAAATGCAAATCAGGACAACAAATGAGGAGGTTGCATACGTAATCCATTATGTCACTTCAGTTCTAACGTTCTAAATACCCTTAGAAGGGACAATGAGTTTTAAACACGGTATGCACTTTTTGGAGTGACTAAAGGTTTCAAAGACTACTTTTTTTGACTCCCTCTTTTATTAAATTTATTTTTAACTGGAGGATAATTGCATTAAAATATTGTTGGCTTCTGCCATACATCAACATGAATCAGCCATAGGTATACATATGTGCCCTTCCCCTTGAACCTCCTTCCCACCTCCCACCTCCCACCCCACCCCACCCACCTCTCTAGGTTGTCAAGAGCAGCAGATCTAAGCTCCTTGTGTCATACAACATCTTTCCCCTGGTTATCTAGTTTTTCACATGGTAATTATATGTTTCGATGCTACTCTCTGAATTTGTCTCACCCTCTCCCAGTAGTGGGATTGTTGGTGATAGAGTAATTTTATCCCTAGCTTTTTAAGGAATCTTCACACTCTTCCCCAAAGGGGGCTGTATCAATTTGCATCCCGACCAAAAATGCAAGGGGGTTGCTTTTTCTCCACACCCTTGGCATTTATTGTTTGTAGATTTTTATTGATGATGGCCATCCTGACCAAAATGAGGCAATAGATCATTGTAGTTTTGATTTGCATTTCTCTAATAATGAGCAATGCTGAGCATCTTTTCACATGGTTATTAACCATCTGTACATCTTCTTTGGTCAAATGTTTAGATCTGCCCACTTTTTTATTGAGTTGTTTATTTTTCTGGTGCTGAGCTGAATGAGCTGCTTGTGTGATTTAGAGATTATTCCTTCGTCAGTTGTTTCATTTGCTATTAGATTGCCCTGTTCTGAGGGTTGTCTTTTCACCTTGTTTATATTTTCCTTCCCTGTGCAAACGCATTTAAGGTTAATCAGTTCCCATTTGTTTATTTTTGTTTTTATTTCCATTATTCTCAGAGGTGGGGTCATAGAGGATCTTGTTGTGATTTATGTCAAAGAGTGTTCTGCCTATGTTTTCCTAAAAGAGTTTTACAGTTTCTGGACTTATATTTAGGTCTTTAACCCATTTTGAGTTTGTTTTTGTGTATGGTATTAGGAAGTATTCTAATTTCATTCTTTTACATTAGCTGAAAGACTACTTTTTATATTAAGACAGGAAGAATTCCAAAACAGGTCTGAGCACCAGAGGGAAATGGAAAGGGGAAGAGAACCACTGAGAAAGGAAAGGAGGAAATTTGATGCAGAACAGACCAATGATTGTCTTATGCTTGTCTCACCAGGCCTGTTATCAGAAGGACGTAACTTATACGCATTGATTGCCTGGCTTTGCGTCCTCAGTCATGTCTGACTCTGCGAACCCCTGGACTGAATCCCACCAGGCTCCTCTGTCCATGGGATTTTTCAGGCAAGCTTACTGGAGTGAGTTACCATTTCCTCCTCCAGGGGATCTTCCTGACCCAGGGGTCAAACCCACGTCTCCTGTATCTCCTGCATTGGCAGGCAGATTCTTTACCACTCAGCCACCTGGGAAGCCCATATACCTTAATTACTTTTCCTTAATTTATCAGAAATTATTATTTCATGAATTTGAAATCCAGTTTCATTTATTTTTACCGAAGTATAGTAAAAATTCTATTGTTGTGGTAGTTTCAGGAGTGCAGCACCGTGATTCAGTTCGTGGACTGTGGCCCGGCAGGCTCCTCTGTCCATAGGATTTTCCAGGCAAGAATACTGGAGTGGGTAGCCATTGCCTTCTCCAGGGGATCTTCCTGACCCAGGGATCTAACCCAGGTCTCCTGCACTGCAGGCAGATTCTTTACTGACTGAGCTATCAGGGAAGCCCCATGCGTGTGTGTGTGTGTGTGTGTGTGTGTATATATATATATATATACACACACACATATATTTATATACATATTCTTTTTTTCAGATTCTTTTCCCTTATAGGTCATTAAAGAATATTGAATAGAGCTCCCCATGCTATACAGTAGGTCCTTGTTTATTTTATATATAGTAATGTGTATCTATTAATTTCAAACTCCTAATTTCTATCCCCTTTTCCCCTTTGGCAACCAGTTTGTTTTCTATGTCTATGGGTCTATTTCAGTAAAACCCAATTTTAATCAACAGTAAAATGACTAAAGTATCTGTAGCAAAATTAGCCTCCCCAAAAAATAAAATTTGAAGGAAGTTTTAATACCTTTGGTTAAAGTCCATATTCAGTCACTTTGAGAAATTGTTAAAGTTGAATTTACTCATCCCAAAATTTGTTTTTGAAAAGAGCAGCCCAAGTGTGTCACATGACTGCTGGCCAGACTCTAAGCGTTCCTGGTAGGGTGTTCTGACTGTGTTGGCTTGTCCGGGAAGTACAGCCTTCATGTAAGTGATAGAGGAAAATTAAGTATCTGCAAATATTTGCCAAGTGTCTGCCACATCACGGGCACCACGCCAGTCCCTCAATGGGGCGGTAGACTAAGAGGCCTAGGCTGAGAATTCATGGTCCTTTCATTCTAGGTCAGGAAACAGGCAAAATCAATTAAGTGCAAAGGCATGTACAGAGTTAGCCCTGTGAAGGAAAAGCTAAGGGAGAGTTTCCTAAGATAACAGGATCCATGAATTCAGTTTCCCAGAGAGAGGTCAAGACAGGCTTCGAAAGGACACGATATTTAAGCAAAGAACTGGACTTAACAAAGAATTAGCTGGGGGACGTGTGAGAGAATGTGATCAGGACACAGAAAAAGGCCTGTACGTAGGACCACAGTCTTTGCTCTAATCAAGATCTATTAAGAGGACATACAGATGCCCAACAGGCACATGAACAGATGATCAACATCGCTCATCAAAAGGGAAATGCAAATCAAAACCCACAAGGGGATGTCACCTCGTGCTTGTCAGAATGGCCATCATCAAGAAGAACACATGTAACAACTGTTGGAGAGGGTGCAGCAAAAGGAGAACCCTTGTATGCTGTTGGTGGGAATGTAACCTGGTACAGCCACTGCAAGAAATAGTATGGAAGTTTCTCACAAAGCTAAACAGAACTATCATGCTGCTGCTGCTGCTGCTAAGTCACTTCAGTCGTGTCAGACTCTGTGCGACCCTGTAGACAGTAGCCCACCAGGCTCCCCTGTCCCTGGGATTCTCCAGGCAAGAACACTGGAGTGGGTTGCCATTTCCTTCTCCAATGCATGAAAGTGAAAAGTGAAAGTGAAGTCGCTCAGTCGTGCCCGACCCTCAGCGACCCCATGGACTGCAGCCTTCCAGGCTCCTCTGTCCATGGAATTCTCCAGGCGAGAGTACTGGAATGGGGTGCCATTGCCTTCTCTGTAGAACTACCATATGACCCAGCAATTCCACTCCTGGATATATATATCCAAAACAACCAAAAACACTAATTCGAAAAAATAAATACACCCCAGTGTTCATAGCTAGGACTCCATGATCCCAGCGCAGGGGGTTGGTCTGGTTCCATCTCTGATCAGGGAACTAGATCCCACATACTGTAACTAAGACTCAGAGCAGCAGAATTAAAAGAAAAACAGCTGTGGTTTGTATACATACAACATAATACTACTCAGTCATTAAAAAAGAATGAAATTTTGCCATTTGCAGGTACATGGATGGACTTGGAGAGCATTTTACTACGTGCAATAAATCAGATGGTAAAAGACCAATACTGTGTGATATCACTTCTTTGTGGAATCTCAAAAATACAGCAAACTAGTAAATATAACCAAAAACACAGACCCACAGATCTAGAGAACAAACTGGTGGTTACCGGTGGAGAGAAGGGGGAGGGCCGGGATAGGGCTGAGAGAGAAGGAGGCACAAATTACTGGGTGCAAGATGAGCTCAAGGATGTATTGTACAACGTGGGGAACAGAGTCAATATTTTGTAATAACTGTAAGTGTAAGATAACCTTTAAAATTTGCATTAAAATTTTTTTTGGCTTTTTAGAAAAAGAACTAGCTAGTGAGAAAATGTGGTTGGCACAGAAAAAGCTTATGCATAGGAATACAATATTTGCTATAATTGAAATCTGTCCCAAGTGCAGGAGGTCACAGGAAGGGAGCTGGGAAAACCGTAGAAGATAAACAAGCAGCTGTGAAGTCTTGGGGCTCAACCCTCCCAGGGAGGCCTGCCTTCCCCAGAGGGAGACCTGTGATCCTGACAGATGTGTGGGATCCAGTTACTCACGTGACTGCACATTTCTGAAAACTCGCCAATCACCACAGAAGACCATCCCTTTGCTGGAACATACCATTCCACTATCTTGAATAATTTGGGAAAAACAAACAGATGGGAAATGCCGAGAATTCATTCCAGGTGAGTAAATATTCCATCGCAATTGTACAGAGAACGTGAAAATAAAAACCTCTAGGGCAGGGGGCAAAAAACAAGCACACCTGGGAATTTTGGACAAAATGATAGATCTGTCGTTTCATTTTTCCTGGATGGATGACATCGCAATTGGATTTACTTTTATCTTCAGAGATAGAGAAATGTTGTAATCTTTTATCTTCCTTTTAAAAAAAATAACAAAAAAATAAACCACTCTCTGGTTCCAGATTGCTTCCCCCTCGGGAGATGTTACCGGGCGGCCAGGAGGCAGGAGGTTCCAAGAAAATAAGTAGAGCATGAATTGCTCCCGAGGTAGAGACGTCTTTCCACATGTGACTTTCAGAAACAGAGCTCTTGGCCCATGAGGGCCAGACATCGGCTTCGGTGATCAGTTTGAGGTTAATCATAGAAATGAAAGAAATCCAATACTCTGTAAAGCTAGGTCTCCTCACTTCTCAAAAGTCAAGACAGCCATCATCCATCTCCCTGGATCCCCTAACTGGCTGGAGGAGTTATTAGTTTTAGGAAGTGGATTATTCCCCAGTTAGTACTGTTCTGTCGGTTGCTCGAGGCTGGAAGCCCTTGCAGCCAGGTGGTGGTGAACAGCAGGGCTGAAAGGCTTCTTGTAGGTCACACCGTACTGAAAGGAGTTTCATTTCATCCTGATTCAGTCCTGAACTTGAAACCAAATAGCCATCAGTATGAATTATCAGAAGGTCACATGAAGAAATATGTTAATACTGTTAATATCTTTCCTCCAAAATGTTTCCTCCTGTCTTCCAATATTCTTTTCATTTTTCTTTGAGTATGTAAGATGATGAAAGAAACTACCTATGATTTCCTAAAAGCTGCATATTCAGCTAATAGTTCTAAATAGCAGCACGGTTCTCACTTTTAAGGCTCTCTCCAGGGAAAGAAAAAAAAAAAAAAGGACTTTGGTTGAGAAAGCTGAGCGCTTTTTTTTTTTTTTTGCCAAACCTCCTCTGAGCCTATTCCATTTGAAAATGAAAATCTAACATCACATCCGTAAGGATCTTGGAATGGTTTATGGTTGCTCCCTCTCCATGTCTTGAGTCAGAATAAATGAAACATTTCAGGCTTCCTTGACTGAAGGCTGACATTCTGTCTTTCATGAATGTCTGCTGGCCATAGAAGGAAATGAAGAAATAATTTCAGAGTTCCTATTGATCTGGTATTGCATTAACTGTCTGCTGAGCCAAGCTGCTTATTGACTAAATGCTCGCTGGCCACTTCTAATTAGCTCAGCGATCCTGAGCGATTTTAGGATGGGGTGAAAAGACGCCGGAACAGGAGCCTCTGAAGCTGCCACAGAGCTATCCATATGACCTCTAAATGTCATTCTTACTTCCCAACCATACTTTAAAGAGTGGAAAGGCAATATTGGATTCTTAACGACAAAAAAGGGCTTCCCAGGTGGCACGAGTGGTAAAGAACCCGCCTGCAGAGGCAGGAGGCATAAGACACGCGGGTTTGATCCCTGGGTCAGGAAGATCCCCCTGGAGGAGGGCATGGCAACCCACTCCAGTATTCTTGTCTGGAGAATCCCATGGACAGGAGTGCGGCGGGCTACAGACCGTGGGTTGACACAGAGTCACACGACTGAAGTGACTTAGCACACACACACACACATTCACAAACAACCCCATGTATGGGGAAGCACGAAGCTATCCCTTGAAAAAAAATTGCTGATCCACACAGAGCGCAAGCTTTTCTTTCACGGAGTCAGATGGCCGAGTCCATGAGCTAAGACCAGGTCTTTCTGTGCAGGAATTCCGTCTCCCTCTCAGTCACTGGTTACTTGCAGTGACACCCTTTTGGAAGCCAGTCTTACCCACTTAGAATCTGTCTTCGAAGTTTTTGGAATCTCAAAGAAAATCAGGGAACAACTAGGCTCCTGTAAAAGTAAACTCTGTATTGAAATGTAAGTTACATGTGGAAATGTGCCTATATCATTAGTTTGAACTAATGATATGAACATTTCCATATAAATATATATATATTTTATAAAGTGAGAACACCTGTATAACCAGAAAACACAGCAAGAAACAGAGAATTACCTGCACTCCAGGAAGCTTCTTCAGTCACTTCTGTCCCTGTCTCCAAAAGGGTAACCGCTATGTGGACTTCTAAGACCATAGTTAGTTTGGCCTGGTTTTGAACTTTATATAAATGGAATCGTTGTTCAGTCACTTAGTTGTGTCCGACTCTTTGCAACCCCATGGACTGCAGCACCAGGATTCCCTGTCTTTCACTATCTCCTGGAGTTTTCTCAAACTCATGTCCATTGAGTCAATGATGCTGTCCAACCATCTTATCCTCTGTTGCCCTCTTCTCCTCCTGCAGTCAATCTCACCCAGCACCAGGGTCTTTTCCAATGAGTTGACTCCTCTCATCAGGTGACCAAAGTATTGGAGCTTCAGCATCAGACATAAGTCCTTCCAATGAATATTCAGGGTTGATTTCCTTTAGGTTGGACTGGTTTGATCTCCTTGCTGTCCTAAGGACTCTCAAGAATCTTCTGCAGCTCCATAGCTCAAAAGCATTAATTCTTCGATGCTCAGCTTTCTTTATGGTCCAACTCTCATATCCATACATGACTACTGGAAAAACCATACTTTTGACTATATGGACCTTTGTTGGCAAAGTGATGGACTATGTAGTATGAAAACTTTTATCCTCAGCTTCCTTCAATCAATATTCATCTTGTAATATTCAACCAAGAACAACAGAATTTTGAGGCTAAGCTACATGGGAGGTAATATCTGGTCTATACTTATTTCTTTTGCCTAATTTTGACAAGTATGTATGAAAATCAAAAACCAAACTCTCAGCCTTTATCAGTAGGAGTTTAACAAACCAGTGCAGATGGTCAGGAAGAGAACACTTTGAGTAAGTAGAAATCACCATGTCTAATTACTTCAGAAACATTTCAAAAGGCCATGTGAGTTCAGGTCTAAAAGAATAGTAGAAAGTGTGCACATGATTTCAACTCTGATACAAATGTATGCCTAGTCATAGTATTACAGTGACTCCCTGCTTTCAAAATTTTGCAAAATTCTTCTAAGCCTCTTAAATTCCCTGCAGCTTAGAGAGCCAACAATATAAATATTCACAGGAATTTCCAAAGCAAAAATTGCTGCTTGGCTCCAGACAAGCAAACCAACAAGAGACTCTACTGGAACAAGATGCAAAGCACAGTCATATTGAATTTGAACATCAATTTTAAAAGCGATTCTTTATAATTTCTGGAGCTCATAATCAGAGAGGCAGCATACTGAGACTATGCCAGATAGCTTAGCTCTTCCACTTGGGATTTGCTTCTGCTTTTATTTAAAAATAAAAATAACCTGTAATACATAAAAATGTTTTCCTTCATATTTAGTCAAAGTCACGTTTTCTGACAATTAAATCATGCTTCCTTATTTCAGTAGAGGGAATGTTTGATTTTTTTCTTTTGCCTGAAAAAGGGACACTGGAAAGACATCTATAGGAAAGCACCCACATCCTGAACTGGCTGTGGAGAGACCAAGATGAGTACAAGATGAAAAGGGATGGAAGATACAAAATTAGCATAGGTTCATGTCCAACTGAGTCTCAGAAACCAGCATGGAGTGCTGAATATATCCAGAAAGGGCCCATTCATTCATTCATTCCTTTAGGAACTTTGATTGTGTTCTTACCAGATATCAAGAACAAGCTGGTAATGATTTACCAAATGAATAAAGTTTCTTGCTCAAGGGGGAAAAATGCATTCTTGGGACCAATCACGTGCTAGTAAACATGCTCTTCGAGGGAAAAAAATATCCCTGTTTTTCACTCTTTTGTTGACGTGATATAAGTATTCTCTCCACCTGTGATTTCAAGATACTCATTGAATTATGTGATCATAGTACAAAAGGTGAGTATTCATCTACCCCAAGTAATTATTTAACTATGTTGGGTAAATAGGCGGTTATGCTTCTATGGATGCTTATGATAGGAGGGATGATGAAAGAGAGGTAAATTTTCCTCTACTATAGTGAGAAGTGAATAGATGCAGGTAAAAACGGAAAGGATGATGAGAAGTACCATGCTTTACTAACAGGCTGTTGAAAACAGTTGTGTCTGGAATCCAAGAAATAGGCAGAAGAAACTGGGGACAGATATTCTTCCAATAGCCTTGGAGAGCTTTATGAGCCTTTAAACTAGATCTTGAAAATTTTGAAACAGGGTTAATAAAAATTAAATTTAAAAAAGGTACCCATTGAAGTCGCTGAACCAGAGTCGGAGGGAGATACACAGTTGGGCTTTCGTGATTAAACAAGAGTCAACTCTGATACATCACTGCCTAGAACAAGTATTGCTGATGATGCGGAAAGGTATCCTTGAGACAGAATAAAGGCCGCATACACAGCACTGCACCTTCTCACCAATTAATCAAGGGAAACTGAGTGCGTATTCTCTGTCTCTGGAGGCCCATGTGCATGAGTTTCAGTCAAGTCCAGCCTTGCTGAAAAGCGAGCCATGGTGTTCCAAAGGGAAGCAATACAAGCAGAATAATTTTGCAGGGCAGGGATTTAGAAGAGCTCCAGTAGGTCAGCGAGCCCAGATGGCTCCCTGTGCAATTCCGCTTTGAAGCCTGAAATTCCCACAGTCAGCATCAGGAGGCCTCGTGAAGCGCCAGTCCCAGAGGGGTAACAAGTCACTCCCCTGGTAAACAGGTGGTGTGACGCAGCAGCAGGAGATCTGGCTGATCAGTAAAGGTATTCCATTCCTGGTCAGATAACAACTGATTGTGAGATGTGTGGCAAGTCCCTCCATTTTGAATCTCAGTCTCTGTGAACCCAATGAATCCTTTGTCATGCTCATCTGATACGTTGCAAATCACCTCTGCATCAGGCAGGCCTCTGGACCAAGATGGCAGATTTGTTGGTGGCTCTGTGCTACAAGGCCCGATGCTTTGACAGTCCGCTTTGTTTGGAATTGGGGTATGGAGAGAGATGTCCACCTACTTTTTAAAATGTGTGGTATTTAGTTGCTAAGCCCTGTTAGACTCTTTTGCAACCGCATGGACTGTAGCCCTCCAGGCTCCTCTGTTCATGGGACCTCCCTGGCAAAAGTACTAGGCTGGGTTGCCATTTCCTTCTCCAGGGGATCTTCCTGACCCAGGGATCAAACCCATGTCTCCTGCATCTCTTGTGTTGGCAGGTGGATTCTTTACCACTGGGCCACCAGAAACGTGTTCTGTAAATAATTCACACTTTCAGTTCAGTTGCTCAGTCGTGTATGACTCTTTGCCACCCCACGGACTGCAGAATGCCAGGCTTTCCTGTCCATTGCCAATTCCCAGAGCTTACTCAAATTCATGTCCTTTGATTCAATGATGCCATCCAACCATCTCATCCTCTGTCATCCCCTTCTCCCACCCTCAATCTTTCCCAGCATCAGGGTCTTTTCAAATGAGTTGGTTCTTCACAGCAGGTAGCCAAAGTACTGGAGTTTCAGCTTCAGCATCAGTCCTTCCAATGAATATTCAGGACTGATTTCCTTTAGGATGCACTGATTGGATCTCCTTGCAGTCCAAGGGACTCTCAAGAGTCTTATTCAATACCATAGTTCAAATACATCAATTCTTTGGTACTCAGCTTTCTTTATAGTCCAACTCTCATGTCCATACATGACTACTGGAAAAACCATAGTTTGACTAGATGGACTTTTGTTGGCAAAGTAATGTCTCTACTTTTTAATATGCTGTCTAAGTTGGTCATAGCTTTCCTTCCAAGGAAAGTGTCTTTTAATTTCATGGCTGCAATCACCATCTGCAGTGATTTTGGAGCCCCCCAAAATAAAGTCTTTCACTGTTTCCCCTGTTTCCCCATCTATTTGCCACGAAGTGATGGGACCGGATGCCATGGTCTTAGTTTTCTGAATGTTGAGCATTAAACCAACTTTTTCACTCTCCTCTTTCGCTTTCATCAAGAGGTTCTTTAGTTCTTCACTCTTTGCCATAAGGGAGGTGTCTGCATATCTGAGGTTATTGATATTTCTCCTGGCAATCTTGATTCCAGCTTGTGCTTCATCCAGCCCAGGGTTTCTCATGATGTACTCTGCATATAAGTTAAATAAGTAGGTTGACAATACACAGCCTTGATGTACTACTCCTTTCCATATTTGGAACCAGTCCTTTGTTCCATATCCAGTTCTAACTGTTGCTTCTTGACTTGCATACTGATTTCTCAGGAGGGAGGTCAGGTGGTTTGATATTCCCATCTCTTGAAGAATTTTCTATAGTTTGTTGTGATCCACACAGTCAAAGGCTTTGGCATAGTCAATAAAGCAGAAGTAGATGTTTTCTGGAACTCTCTTGCTTTTCCATGATCCAACAGATGCTGGCAATTTGATCTCTGGTTCCTCTGCCTTTTCTAAATCCAGCTCAAACATCTGGAAGTTCATGGTTCATGTACTGTTGAAGCCTGGCTTGGAGAATTTTGAGCATTACTTTGCTAGTGTGTGAGATGAGTGCAATTATGCAGTAGTTTGAGCATTCTTTAGCGTTGCCTTTCTTTGGGGTTGGAATGAAAACTGACCTTTTCCAGTCCTGTGGCCACTGCTGAATTTTCCAAATTTGCTGGCATGTTGAGTGCAGCACTTTCACAGCATCATCTTTTAGGATTTGAAATAGCTCAACTAGAATTCCATCACCTTCACTAGCTTTGTTCATAGTAATACTTCCTAAGGATCACTTGACTTTGCATGGTAGGATGTTTGCTCTAGGTGAGTGATCACATCATTGTGGTTATCTTGGTCATGAAGATCACTTTTTATAGTTCTTCTGTGTATTCTTGCCACCTCTTCTTAATATCTTCTGCTTCTGTTAGGTCCCTGCCATTTCTGTCCTTTTTTGAGCCCATCTTTGCATGAAATGTTCCCTTGGTATCTCTAATTTTCTTGAAGAGATGTCTAGTCTTTCCCATTCTATTGTTTCCCTCTATTTCTTTGCATTGATCACTGAGGAAGGCTTTCTTATCCTTCCTTGCTATTCTTTGGAACTCTGCATTCAAATGGGTATATCCTTCCTTTTCTCCTTTGCCTTTCACTTCTCTTCCTGTCACAACTATCTGTAAGGCCTCCTCAGACAATCATTTTGCTTTTTTGCATTTCTTTTTCCTGGGGATGGTGTTGATCACTGCCTCCTGAACAATGTCACGAACCTCCATCCATAGTTCTTCAGGCACTCTGTCTATCAGATCTTATCCCTTGAATCTATTTCTCAGTTCTACTGTATAATCATAAGGGATTTGATTTAGCCTAGTATAAAGTGGAACATTTCTCTCTCATTCTTGTGGTGATCACCAGCTTTTACTAGTGATTTGTAAAGGTACCCGAGACTTTCAAGATGTCATTCAACTATCAAGTCAGCATCAAACTTTCAGATTCTAAGAACGACATGAACATCATAAAATTTTTTGCAGCATTTCTCTGTGAGTCAAAGTGAGCAGAAGCATAAGAGAGGCAGGAAGTCTGAGTACCAGGAACCAAGGTAAAGAGATAGATTCCATTGGTACTTTAACAGAGTAAACCGGGCATGGAGTTTCAAGAGGGAGTTTCCTGTCTCTCCTTCACAGTGCATCTGCATCCACCCCGGGAGTATTATGAATGTGTGTTTTTATCATCCTCCCAAGTATCTTAAAAGTTACAGCCCAGTAACCACACATCAGAATTCACTTTGGTCAGCAGTAATTGACAAACAAAACTGTGCTAATTTCACCCTGCTCATCCTAATTGTACCCCAGCTCACAATAGACCCAGACAACACACAACACAGACCTTGAGTTGGCTCAAATAAGAACCACAGTACCCTTCAGAATAGGGTCCTGGGGATCCGAACACATGCTTGTCACTGCCCTGGTTTTTAACTCCTGTTTGGAGAAACACAAATTTTGCCAAATCTTCATTTTTAAATCTCCTGGCATTAAAAAAAAAAAATTGCTCTCCAGCCATATTTAAGCAAGGAAATGTGTTTTTCTAAATACTTAACTTGGTCCTGGGGAGGAGACATTACTTCCATCAGAGAACATCATGGGTTTTAAAATTTTGACAAACTCCATTTGTTCGCAGGCATCTGGCGTGAGCTGACATCAGCGTGACTCTGGCAGCCAGTTGGCATTCGAGCCCTAGGATAAGAAGTAAGAACTTTAGAAGTAAATTGTCCAGGGGAAAGGCCATTTGAGGTCTTGCAATCCTAGCTGCCTCAGAGTTTTTCCAGAGAAGATGAAGCCTGTGGTTAAGAGTATCCATTGATCGCAGGACCAAAATGGGCTTCCACAGGCCGAGAAGCTTCTTCATTGATCTATTTATACTTGCATCATAAATTTTTTTCTGATTCTGAAAGAAATGCAAGCTTGTAAAAATACAAACGGTAAAAAATTATAGGAAGTAAAAGCAAATGTCTCCTGTAATCACATACCCCAAAAATAATGTTATTATTTTTTGTGGATTTCCTTAAGTTTTAATGCCTATGTGAATATCTACATAATAATTACCATTACTTAATAAAAGTGGATCATAACATATGTGTATATATAGATATACACACATATAATACACAATACATATGTGTATTATGTGTATATATAGATATACACACATATAATACACAATACATATGTGTATTATATGTGTGTATATATAGATATACACACATATAATACACAATATATATGTGTATTATACACTGTATGTTCCCCTGGTGGCTCAGTCAGTAAAGAATCCACCTGCAATGCAAGAGGCCTGGGTTCGATCCCTGGGTTGAGAAGATCCCTTGAAGAAGGAAATGGCAACCCACTACAATTCTTGCCTGGGAAATCCCATGGACAGACAAGCCTGGTGGGCTACAGTCCATGGGGTATCAAGAGCCAGACATGACTTAGCAAATAAACCACCACCATGTATATATATAAGATATATATATCTTTTACCCCTAGTTATTGAAGGGAAGTTATGACCGACCTAGATAGCATATTAAAAAGCAGAGACATTACTTTGCCAACAAAGGTCCATCTAGTCAAGGTTATGGTTTTTCCAGTAGTCATGTATGGACATGAGAGTTGGACTATAAAGAAAGCTGAGTGCCGAAGAATTGATGCTTTTGAACTGTGGTGTTGGAGAAGACTCTTGAGAGCCCCTTGGACTGCAAGGAGATCCAACCAGTCCATCCTAAAGGAAATCAGTTCTGGGTGTTCATTGGAGGGACTGATGCTGAAGCTGAAACTCCAATACTTTGGCCACCTGATGCGAAGAGCTGACTCATTTGAAAAGACCCTGATGCTGGGAAAGATTGAGGGCAGGAGGAGAAGGGGACAACATAGGATGAGATGGTTGGATGGCATCACCGACTCAATGGACATGGGTTTGGGTGGACTCCGGGAGTTGGTGATGGACAGGGAGGCCTGGCGCGCTGCGGTCCAAGGGGTCACAAAGAGTCGGACACGACTGAGCGACTGAACCGAACTGAACTGATCCTGGACATCTTTCTAGGTCAGTTCATGTAGCCCCATGCCTTTCTTTTTAGTGTCTGGACAGAAAGGCCCCTCTTTTAGGGTCATTGTGTTTTCTTTGTGAGGGGAACAGAGGAAAGGCAGCATCCCATTTCACGGAAGGACAAATTGAACAGCAGACAGGATGCCTGCCCCTCCCAGGGTCCACAACCAGCTGACTCCTCAGCACAGCTGAGACCTCCACAGTCTGTACCTTTGGACTAGCGACCCTTTCCAGATGTCAGCCCATTGCTCCCCCATCTCCTGAAACAGGAGTTAAAATGATCACTTTTGAACAGCTAAGCTGTGCTAACCATAGATCGATTTTGCAGGTTGCTACCAAGAGGGATACTCAAACAATCATTAAACCACAGCGGATGGTCATTCATTCCCGCAAGAACTAAAAATAAACCCAGTAGGTCGTCTCTGCACTATTTTCCAGCAGAACTCAAAACAAACCAATGATACAGGCTTAGCAGTGCTGGTGCCTGTTCCCTTAAGAGAAACAAACTCTCGGAAATTACAGTTATTTATTGTTCCCTGTTAGACACAAAGACCATCATGAGCCTTGCTTTCTCTATTGACTGGGGAAGACAGCATTCATCACAGCAGGAATCTGAAGTCGAGGTTGGGATTGCACTTTGGGCTGCTTCTGCAAGGAAGGGCTGGAGAACCCCTGCTCTCCACGCTTGAGGCTCTGATGTAGTATATGCAGGACACCCTGTCCTTGTTCCTGTCCTTCCACCCGGACCACCCACCCCTCCAGATGCATCTGCTAATGGGCATTGCCTTCTATCAGACTGCTCGTCACCCCCCACCACTCCAGCCTTGAGCCCTTCCTTCACCAGCTTTTCTCTTCAGATACCCAGTTCCTCTTAGCTTCTTTTTGTTGCTCTTCTGTCTCCCCCATTGAGCTTTGCAGGTGGCTCAGCAGTAAAGAATCCACCTGCAATGCAGGAGACACAGGTTCGATCCTTGGGTCGGGAAGATCATCCTGGAGGAGGAAATAGAAACCCACTTTGCCTGGAGAATCCCATGGACAGAGGAGCCTGGTGGGCTAGAGTCCATGGGTTGCAAAGAATCAGACATGGCTTAGCACTGAACAACAAACTGCCTCTCTCCTGCACTCAGACTGTCTGTCCGGGCCTTATCCCCTGGCCTCTTTTCACTTGCTGTCAGCCATTGATTGAGTTGTTTGTTCTTCCAATGCAACCAGCATCATCTTGCCCACTTCAATCAGCCCTCAGCCCACATCAGTTCAGCCTTAGTTCCTGCCAAGTTGCTGTATGGATGTCCACCTTCAAGGTTATTTTCACACCAGATGTCCTGTCTCCTGTCTCCACTAAACCCTCTGAAAGCACACCTCCCATCACACCCCTTTCCTCTTTCAGACATGTCCAGGGGACCCACTGCTGGCTTGCACTGGGCCTCTCAACAGCTGTTTGTTGGTGCTGAGACTTCAAAGGTGAATAGCATCTAAATCTCTGCCCACAGATGTACACATCTCACCTGGAGGAGGATGAGCCAGTGAATAACACGTGGCCAGCCCAGATGGGTGCAGGAGGAGGGGAGCCCAGGTGCTGATGGGCTCCAGGCCAACTCCGGGCATTAGGGGAGCTCCGGGGAGGGGATGACAGGTCACAGCTAGTCCTGAGGGGGGAGGTCATTGAACCAGGTGACAAAGGGAGTCATGACCCTCCACCATCTGGCCTGAGTTTCTAACTTCCTCTCCTTGACTCCCTCCCGTCCCACAGCTCTCTCCCCCACCCCCAGCAACATTCTGCAGCTCTCTTACGCCCCGGTCTTCTTGGGGTCCCCTCTGCTTAGAAAGCCTCCTGCCCCCATGCCTACCTTGTCTCTCCAGTCCCCAGCCAGTATGACCCCTCGTCTGCTGTCAGCTGTCCCATTCAGGTGTTCAGTCTACAGTTACTTAGCAAATGTTTACAGAGTGCCATTTTGGCCAGGTGTTGAATGATAGCAGAATAGGAAAGGAATAGAAGATTTAGAATTTGTAGTATAAGCAGCTAACTCCCACCCCCGATTGATGGTGTCATTATATTGCAGGTAAAAGGTTTTCTATCAGACATCTGACCCCTATCTATTGGCTAACTTCTGCTGTCTCCTCCTCTCTCTTCTGGTTCTTTTCCTTCATTCCTGTAGTCATTCAGATCTTTATCATTCATGTATTTGCCACATGCCACCTTGTGTTACTGATTTATTTCATCTGCATTCTTTCTCTGTCTCTGCTGCAAGCTCCTATTGGCAAGGAATCTCTCTTTTACTACATTTCTGTACTCCCATAGTTAAGGTTCTTGGCTCTGTAAGACATTTAGGCTTTTTTTCAATGGATAAAGAAGATGAATGAATAAAGAATATGTGAATATATATATTCAGCACAAAAAAAGAATGAAATAATGCCATTTGCAGCCACACAGATAGACCTAGAGGTTATCATACTAAGTGAGGCAAGTCAGAAAGAGAGATGCAAATGCCATATGATATTACTTACATGTGGAATCCAAAATATGACACAAATCAACTGATACAAAAACAGACCCATAGTCATAGAGAACAGACTTGTGTTTGCCAAGGGGCAGTAGGGGAGGAGTGGACTGGGAGCTTGGGATTAGCAGAAGCAAACTAGTGTACATAGAATGGATATACAACAGGTCCTACTGTGGAGCACAGGGAACGGCCCTCAATACCCTGTGATAAACCATCATGGGAAGGAATATGAAAAGTACACATAGGTATAACTGAGTCACTTCGTTCTACGGGAAAAAATGAACACAACATTGTAAATCAACTAAACTTCAATAATTAAAAAAAAAAAAAACGGTCCCATTCCCTCGTTGAATGGGAAATTGAGGACACGGATGGGAGGAGGAGGTGGGCCCTGCAGACACCCACACCCCACAAGGTGCTGGCGTTGATGTCTTACTTGGGATGAGTGGGAAACATCACTATGACAGTGCCCAGCCTGTCCCCAGAGAGGGTGAGGTCCCCTCACATCCTCCCCTGGGCAGCCTCTGGGTCTTCCTCACTGACTGTTGTGAAGAGAAGCATTTCCATCCTCCAGCTCTTTCTCCCACCATGAACGCACCCTGGCATTTCTGTTGTTCAAAGCTGGACTCATAAGCCACTACCTAATGCAATAAATTTCTTTTAACACTAAAGCCAGAGCTGTAATGATTTATCTCAGGATCTCAAATCATTTTGACTCTCACATATACTTAAATTATAAACCATGTCAGGAAAATATCTCATTTTCCATAAGTAGTAATAGTCAGGTTTATAAGTTACGGGATAATATTTTATATAAGAAAAGGTTGAACTCTTGTCATTTCCTTCCCAAGCTTGAAATAAGTAACACGAATAAAATGGGTTTTCAATTTTCCAGTGACTTTGAAAACCATCTAAGTGGGAACCACTTCCCTTTTTCCTCCAAAGCAGAGACCTACATTCTGTAGACTTTCAGAAATATTTTTGAAAGTTTTCACCTTGCTGTTGCTTCAGGATTGCTGATAAGCTGGAGTTTAAATTGAATTTATTTGAAATAGAATTAACAAATTGAATTTTTTCTGGATTCTGTTCTATCTTGCCAAAATTTTAATGAGCTTTTCACATAGAACCTTGAAAATAAATGCATTAATAATAATTCCAGCCACAGTCATATTAGTAGAAGAGTTACCAATGCAAAAAGGTATGAGAAATGTTCCATTACATATAAAGATTAGATAAATAGCTAGAGATAAATTAAATTGAAATAAAACTAAAGACCTAATAGTGACCAGGATATTTTGGTAATCTCTCTCTTGTATGTCTTTTTTTAATAGTTAAATATTTATAAAATCAACTTCTGGAAATGTTCAAACACAGCCATGTTCAGACAAATAATATACTTGACTTGTATTTCATATTTCTTTATACGTCTTACCTTTAACAGAAAAGAAAATATAACTGTGAGAAAGCAGAGCTGCTGTAAGAGAAACATCTGTTTCTCTATTCATAAAGCAACTGAAAAAAAAAACATAAAAAATTCAGTGGACATTATTCAATTAAAAAAAAAAGCCTTTCTTCAAGAAAACATTTTAGTGCACCAATTTTGTTTCATTACTAACGGGGTCATTTCAATTGTGGAATACTAAAACTCTTCTTCCATTATCACTGTTAATCGTACAGAATACGGAATCCCACCTGCTGACGATTTTGACAAATTTATGTTGCTGATAAAATGAAAACCATCTTCGCTTGCAACCAAATCACAGGTTATCGCTGCCTTCATAACTTGTGAATTGAAATTCACTGTTCTTCCAAACTCAGGACTTCAAGAGCTGTATTTTCTCTCTTATCCAAGATCACCATCAGCAGTGGGGCATTTCATATCACTTTGGACCACATCAGTATCGCTGAACACACTGGGTAACAAGAAGCAAGGTTAATTGGATTGATAACATAGCAATATCCAAATGGCTGATTATTTTAACATCCCATTTACTATAAATCTGAAAGCACTTGTCATTTTCTCCCTTATTTCTGGTGAGAGGCTAGCCCCCAAGTTTTACTGTGTAACCTTATGACTCTGACCTCTTCCCTCAAGCATTTAACCGGTCACCTTGGCACTGACTAGTGACTAATTCAGATGGAACAGCAAAGCTGGTTTTGTTTTATGAAGAGAGAGAGAGAGAGCGTGTTTTCCATAGCGCAGCCCTGCTTGATTTGTTTCTCCATCACTTTTCAGAAGCTCTATTCTTTTACTACCCAGGAAGGGGGAAGGTTTACATCTGCACCCAGCAGAACTGCTCATGTGCGAGGGAAACATGGGCTCCAGGTGCCCCCTGGCACCACTGCCATCTGAAATCAGGCAGCCTGCTACCCATAGGCATCTGCGTATCCAGTCGATGGTTTTGAGGCCTGCAGAGAGCACCCACCAGGGATGGCTGGCAATGAGAGTGTGCTTCAGAAGCTGACAGCTAAACCCAGGTCCCCACCCCATGGGAGCCCTGTTGGCCCACCTCTGTGGAAACTCACCAGCTCCAGGTTCACACCACACCTGAAACACAGCATCTGAGCAAGTGGATGCACTAACTATCTGTTCTTCCAGCCAACATTTATGATGGGGGTAGGGGTTTGAGGGCCCAAGTCTGGAGATGCAAAAGTAAAGGAGACCCAAGGGACTTCTCTGGCAGTCCAGTGGTTAAGAATCTGCCTTCCAGTGCAGGGGGTGAGAGTTCAACTCCTAGTCCAGGAACTAAGAGCCCTATGCCTCGTGGCCAAAAGACCAAAACATTAAACAGAAGCAATGTTGTAACAAATTCAATAAAGACTTTAAAATAAAATAAAGGAGACCTAACAGCCTCCTTCCTGCTCACAGGTGGAATCGCTCATACCGGGAATGGAGACGACACCGCTCTGCAACCACTGTAGGAAGCCATCCTGATGTCATGCGATCCTGAAAAGAGAGGTCTGGTGGGAACAGATAAAGGAAAATGTCCAGAAGAGCATCACTAGCGCAATGAGGAGTCAGCAGCACCTGAGCACACAGGGCTGGATCTGAGGGGCTTTGAGGATTCCATAGGTGGACAGTTACCATCAGGGTCCTGTCTCATCAAACACACCACAAGTCACAGAGTCACCGACATTTACTGAACACCAACTCTGCCCCCACGTTATATCATCTCCTTGAATCCTGAGAACAATCTCTCAAGTTGACACTGTCATCCCATTTTACAGATGATCAGCTGAGACTCCATAACTTTCCTGAAGTCTCACAGCCAGCAGATGTGGGAATTAGAATTTGACCTCTACAGCAGTGGTCCCCAACACTTCAGGCACTACAGACTGGTTTCATGAAGACAATTTTTCCATGGACGGAAGTGGGGGCTGGTTTGGGGATGATTCAAGCGCACTACATTTATTGTGCAGTTTAGTTCTATTTTTATTATTACATCAGCTCCACCTCAGAACATCAGGCATTAGATCCCGGAGGTTAAGAATCCCTGCTCTAAAGTGAAAGCTGTTTCTTTTTTTTTGGTCTCTGAGCCAGGTTTCTACCCCAAGAGGACACGGAGGTTCCCAACAAGAACTGGGCATTTCTGCTCCAGGTTTGGAGCAAAGGGCCAGCCCCCTTTACCCCCCTCTCCCACTGGGTCCCTTGATTCACTGGATCAACCTACCTAGGATTTTCCCCAAGCCAGTCATGGCTGGGCCAGTTTTATTACCTTGTGAAAGTGAAAGTTGCTCAGTTGTGTCCAACTCTTTGCTGCCGCATGGACTATACAGTCCGTGGAATTCTCCAGGTCAGACTACTGGAGCAGGTAGCTGTTCCCTGGTCCAGGGGATCTTCCCAACCCAGGGATCGAACCCAGGTCTCCAACACTGCAGGCAGCTTCTTTACCAGCTGAGCCAGCAGGGAAGCCCACCTGGCTCTTTTCTCTCCCACGTGAGTGGGTGGGCCTGAGTGTCTGGGCCATCTGTTCCTCCAGCCTCTGCCAAACCTGGATTTCTTTCCATCACCTACTGTCCACACTGCTAGTTCCTACTTCTCCACCCTGTTTCTCTTCTAGTCCAATGGTCTTTTTTTTTTTTTTTCCCATACTCTTCCTGATGGATGCTGGTTTCATCCAAATAATCTACTAATCTGCCTTCTAAAAATGATTCTGGTCAGTCTAAACATTTCAAGACTTTAAAGAGATGTTACATTTTGGAGTCAACACATCTATAAATTATAACTCTGCTACTTACCAGCTGAATGGTCTTGAGCAAGTGGCTTTACCTCTCTGAGCCTCAGTTTTCTCATCTGCAGAAAGGATATAGTGATGATGCTCTCACAGGGTGATTGCAAGGACTCAGTGATCTTGTTTTTACAAAGAGCACAGAGCAGCGCTTGATATCAAGACCACCGCACTGCACAACATCAAGCTAGGATGGGGATAGTGCCCCCTGGATATATGCAGTTCCACAGTGCACAGACTATGCTGGATACAGGGCTGTATCCAGCAGTCCTGCCTGGTAAACAGTTAATAATCCAGAAAATGTTATTGCTCTTTCCTTTCCTCCTTGCTAGTAGCTGCTTTGTAATAGGTCTTTAAATTGGCCCATGTGGGATGGTTGCTGTTGTTGCTAAGTCGTTTCAGTCGTGTCCGACTCTGTGCCACCCCATAGACGGCAGCCCACCAGGCTCCTCTGTCCCTGGGATTCTCCAGGCAAGAATACTGGAGTGGGTTGCCATTTCCTTCTCCAATGCACAAAAGTGAAAAGTGAAAGTGAAGTCACTCAGTTGTGCCCAACTCTTAGCGACCCCATGGAATGCAGCCTACCAGGCTCCTCCATCCATGGAATTTTCCAGGCAAGAGTACTGGAGTGGGTTGCCACTGCCTTCTCCAGTAGGATGGAGGGCATAGTTAAAGATTTAAAGCTCCACTGTGATCCTCATCTACACAAATTGTTAAGGAAGACTTTAATGTAGAAAAGCAGATGTCTTTTCTAGACTAGCTGTCTCTCTTGACAAGGGCTTAGACACAGTAGCCCCTGGGTGCTCTTCTCACAGCCTGCTGGGCACACTAGCTGCTTAACCCAACCTACTCATTTCTCCATACTGTACTTCTGCCAAGCAAGTCTTGTATATTGAATAGGTATTTGCACAATAAATGTATATTTTCCAGTAAGTGCCTCTGGCTTCACTGTACTGCCAGAGGACTTTCTATGCAAGCGGCAAGGTCTCTGTAAAAAAGGAGGTCATCTGAGTTGTTTTCCATCCAAAGACCTTTAAATCCCCTACTTAACATTATTAGTTCCCGAGCCCATTGTTGATAATAAATATCCTTGGGATTGCTTGACCTGAACATGATTGTTTGAATTTCAGCCCTATTTTCACTTTCCCTTCATAGCCAAGTTCTGTGTGATCTGTATCTACCCTCTCTATTGTATCTGCTTCCTACACTCCAGCCTCTATAATCTGCCTTTGATCAGTTTCTCTTAAACTCTCTTCTGCCTTGTTAAGGCTTTTCCTTTTCTTTTTCTTGGCGTCCCTCCAGTTTCCCCAATTCTTTTCCTTTTGAAGTCACCAATGACTTCTTCCTAGTCGAATGCTGGCCTTACCAGGCTGCAGAGAAATCACCTGGGGAAAGGAAAGTCTTTCCACAAAAGTGGTGTCAGAATAACTGGAAATCAACACGAGGAAAAAAATAAACCTTAACCCTTACTTCATAATTTCATACCTCCAAATTACAGTTAGATATAAAAGCTAAATCTTCAGTTCTTTGGAAGAAAACATTGAAGAAAATCGTTGTGACCTTGAAGCAAGTAAATACTTCTTAGACAGGACCCAAAAAAATTAACTACCAAAAATAAAGTGATAAATTGGACTTCATCAAAACTAAAAGCTTCTACTCAACAAGAAAGAATCATGAAGACAACAAATAGGCAAACCGTAAACTATCAGAAAAATTAGATAAATCTGACAAAGGACCTGTATACAGAATACATAAAGAACTCTCACAACTTAATACTAAAAAGCAAAAACACCAATGATAAAAGTGGCCAAAAAATCCTTGACCAAAGAAAGGGTCCGCAAGCACTTGAAGAAGTATTCATTGTGATCAGTCATCAAGGTAACGAAAATGTAACAGACTGACAATACGAAAGTTGATGAGATGCAGAGCAAATAATATTCTTAAATGTTGTGTAAAATCATACAACCACTTTGAGAAACTCTTTGGCAGTTTCTTATGGCACTAAACATGTAACTGTATTATACCCAGCAACTTTGCTCCCAGAGTTGGCCCAAGACAAATAAAATCAGATATCCTTAAAAAAAAAAAAAAAGACTTCTAAAAAATGCCACAGATGCTTTACTGAAAGTAGCCAAAACTGGGAGAAAAATGACCATCAGAAGGAAAATGGATTTTAAAAGTGCAGTAGAGCAATCCGATGGAACACTGCTCAGACTACAAAGGAGCAGTAGCTATAATACCATGGATGGCACTCAAAAGCAGCCTAGTGACAGCAGACAGACATCAAAGAGTGTGTACTCAGTGACTGCATTTATGTGAAATTTATGAGCAGGCAAAGCTCAGCTAGGGAGACAGAAATCAAAACAGTGGCGTCCTCTGAGGTGGGGTAAGGGGGTTGGTGAGTGGGGATTGACTGGTTGGGGACACAAGGGAACTTTCTGGGGAGATGGGAGTGTTCTATATCATGATAGGAATGTGCATTAAGTGTGTGGGCATTTGTCAAAACTCTTTGAACATGCGCACTTAAGATCTGAGAATTTAATTGAAAGCTGTAATTCAATAAAAGCAAATTTTTAAACAAATGAAGCTTCCCCTTCTCAAGCTTTTTTGCTGTTATTTAACATCTCTTCAAACTGTACCCTGGCTCTAAGGGTTTCCCAGCCCCTTAGCTCCCCCACCTCACCCCACCCCTGTTCTGTGTGCTGCCTGCCAGAGGGTGGACCCTCATGCCCTCATCCTCTTTCCTCTGTATTACCTCATCTGCTCACTCATCCTGAGCACAGCCCTGTCAAGATACAATAAACTAAATTCACAGATTCAAGACTTTTTTCCTAACAAAGTTAGAGAACATTCCTTCTGCAGCTTAAGAAATGCACCCAGGGTGATTCATGTCCCTTCCCCCCCACTATTTCCCATGGAAACCAAGCAAAACTAAATCACTTACCTGGAAATAGCAGACGACCCACAAATGTCCACAGATACCCGTTTTGGCACCCCGCATCCTCCCAAGTTCAGGTGATGATGTCATCCTTGCTTTTTTGGAAACTGGCTCCCTTTATGGTTTCAGTCCTGTCGCATTCAGAGGCTAAATTCACTGGAGAGTCATCATGGCTAATGCTGGTCTCCCAGTGACATCTAAGTGCATTGCTGATGTTCAATGAATATTAATAAATAATAGCAACTGTAGGCTTGAGTAAGAGAACCAAGCCCCAGGCACTCTGCGACCGGGAAATCTAAATAAGAAATTTTGAAGCTTTCTACCGTCATTAATTAAGATTAGAAAGCTAGTGAACTATGTAAAAAAAAATGAAGCAATCTTTTATGTTCAGGCCCAGAAATACTGAGAATGATTGCATTTTACTGGTGTCTCTTTGTTTTGTTTTATTGTGTGTGTATGTGTGTGCGTGCGTGTGGCAAAGAATCCTGACTCAGACAACCATAAAGAAAAGTCATTAGAAAGAGCAACTGAAGAGCATACAGCTGTTATTTCCTTACTAAGCTTTATTACTCAGCTAAATACTCAGAAATGTACAAAAAGAAAAAGGTCTGGCTATAATATTTTTTAAAAAGAACTATCCAAATGAACTTACTTATAAAACAGAAACAGACTCACAGACTTAGAGAACGAGCCTATGGTTGCCAGGGAGAAGAAATATTTAGGGAGTTTGGGATCGACATGTACACTCTGCTAAATTTTAAATGGATGACAAACAAGGACCTACTATGCAACACAGGGAAATCTGCTCAGTGTTCTATGGCAGCCTGGATGGGAGGGGAGTTTGGGAGGGAATGGATACATATATATGTATAGCTGAGTCCCTCCACTGTTCACCTGAAACTCTTACAACTATGAGTGCATCTGTGTGTGTGTGAGAAAGTCATTTAGTTGTGTCTGACTCTTTGTGATCCCATGGACTGTAGCCTGCTGGGTTCCTCTGTCCATGGAATTCTCCAGGCCAGAATACTGTGGGTAGCCATTCCCTTCTCCAGGAGATCTTCTCAACCTAGGGAGTGAACCCAGGTCTCCCACAGTGCAGGCAGATTCTTTACCAGCTGAGCTACCAGGGAAGCCTAAGAATACTGGAGTGGGCAGCCTATCCCTTCTCCAGCAGATCTTCCTGACCCAGGAATCAGACCAGGGTCTCCTGCTTTTGCAGATGGATTCTTTACCAGCTGAGTTACCCCAATACAAATAAGAAGTTTTTTTTTAAAAAAAAGAGAGCTACCCAGATTAAGTAGTTTTCTGTTTCCAGCCCTTTGTACCAAAGACATTGAATGGCTTTTTCCATTGTCTATTAATAGAAATATTTTTGCCTGATTTTCTGAAGCTGGTCCTGTCTGGTTTGAGAGGATAGTTACGGATAGAAGTCATCACTACTTTTTTACTGCTATCCCTAAAGACATATCAAAGGCTTGGACATCTTTTGATAACACACATTCTATTTTACAAGATTGAAATCATTGAGACCTGGGGCTCATTTCCTGGGGCAAATATGTGAGCAGAGCCGGGCTTGAGAAAGAAGAAAGCAGGGCGATGTGCAGGACGGCTCTGAGCTGCGAAGGAGAAGAGGATGTGAGACCAGGGGTGACCACAGCCACCACAGGGGCGACCAGGACGCCCCGAGGGCTCAGTGAGCGCCGGACGCACCGTGATACCCACTCGTCCCACCTGTCACCTATGCTTGCACAAAGCTCTCGGGCATACGTGTCCAAAGGGCTGTACTAATTTTTTGTTTTAGTGTGGAAAATTTTTTTTATTACAGTATAGTTGATTAACAATCTTGTGCCAACCTCTGCTATACAGTAAAATGACTCAGCAACACACATATATACATTCCTTTTTGAAAGTAATCTTTTCCATTATGGCTTTTTCCCCAGAGATTGGGTATAGTTCCCTGTGCTAACTCACACTGCTACGCATGGGGCCGAGAGCCCTGGCTTCCCGCATGGTAACCAGCGTTCATTTTTATCCACGTCCAGAAAATGGTCTTCTGCCATCCACTCTTCATCTGTCACAACCTTGCTAACTGCCCCATGAGGAGCTTGTGAGTGAGCTTTGTGTGACGCTCTGCAGCCACTGCTTGGGGCCAAGGTCTCTGCAAGGTCGCCTCTGCAGGACTAGTGGGCTCAGACCAGCAGCATCTCGGGTGGGTCACTGAAGGTTTGCGACCCTGTGTTGTCTGCTGTCCAAGTCCCAGTGGGTAGTCTGGTGCACAGTAGGCACTCAAAGAATATTTATGGCTTTGTTGAATTTGCCATGAGAGATTCAGTAACTCACTGTTTCAGGACCTCCTAAATTATGTGGCCAGAAAGACAGGATGAAATAGTTGTACTTGTCCCTACGAGAATTCTCTTCAAAAGGAGTATAATGAACCAGGCATTTTAATTATTCCAAGGACACTGCCCGGTCAGTGTCTCACTGAACCACACACATGCCGGAAGTCTGGATGCTCTGGATTCTGTTTGGTTTTGGTGCCTGGGGTCCACCCAATTCCTATTTCCTTGTTTCTGCTTTTGTTCCTCAGGAGACTTGAACGAAAACACCTCCTGCACTTAACCAACTAGAAATGAGTAAACTGAGCGCCTCAGATTGTAATGAAACAAAGGGCCATCTCAGAAACCACACAGCTAACCCCTGAGGAGCAAAATCTCAGACTGGACTCCCCGGAGGGTGTGCTGGCAGCGGGGTGAACGGGCAGCCTCCTCTGTGCCCTCCTCCATGACAAGGGAAGCATTTCTGATGGCTTTCTGCAAAGAAATGTGAGCACACCTTTCCCAGTGTAAAAGAGTTAGTGCAAGTAGGTAAATAATTTTGAGAGGGTACTTGGTACTGCATCTGGCTTCTCCCATCCAGGTGGCACCAGTGGTAAAGAATCTGCCTGCCAATGCAGGAGACGTAAGAGACTCAGTTTCAATCCCTGGGTCGGGAAGATCCCCTGGAGGAGGGCACGGCAACCCACTCTGGTATTTTTGCCTGGAGAATTTCACAGACAGAGGAGCCCAGCAGGCTACCGTCCATGGGGTCGCAAGAGTCAGGCACATCTGAGCAACTTAGCACACACGTCTGCCCCTCCACGCTGATTGGTAGGACCATTGGCTTCTGGGCCTGGGTCTGCTCAGTTCACAGCCTGTCTCAGCCTTTTCTTCTCTATTTGTTGTGCCACCAGAATGACGCTTTTGATTTAAAGAAGAAAAACAAATAAAACCAGAAAGTCTGGGGACACAGCAGAACCTTGATTAAGAGAAATGTTTGGGCAGTGGGATATTTGGATTAATTCCATGTTCTATGATACCAAGAGTTACATATAAGATATCGTTTCAGCTTCAATCCTTGTGATTGAAACCATTTCTCAAATAAGCTACTCCATTCCTCTATCTTTGTAAACATAGTAGAATCTTCCTCTGAGGACAGACAGTTGGGTAGTCAATCTTGGCCATCCTTCCTGAATGCTGATGGTAAGGTGATTCATGGAGATTTGGAAAGTATAGAAACCAGATGTGGGCAAATTCTTATACATTCTAGGAGCTCAGATTTAGAAATAAGTCTTTTCAGGGATTTCTCTAGCGGTCCAGTGGTTAAGACTTCGCCTTCCCCCACAGAGAGTGCAGGTTCCATCCCTGATCAGGGAGTTAAGACCCTACATGCCCTGGGGGCCAAAAAACCAAGACATAAACAGAAGCAATATTGTAACAAATTCAATGAAGACTTTAAAAATGGTGCACGTCAAAAAAAATCTTTAAAAAAATGTCTTTCCATTTTCATTTTGTAATTTGCTGTTGAGGGATAAAGGGGGTCTCACTCATTGGTCTTGAGTTGGAGGCCAGACCATTGGAGATTTTGTTTTTCATTTAGAATCTTAGTGAACAGCTATTTGATTTATTTTCTAATTAATACTGTATTCCAGGTTTTTGAGTCTATGGACTCATGCTCTTCTATAGATGAAAATACCACATAAAATAATGAATATGGTCCAGAGAGTACTGAGTATAAGTTTTTACAACATTGATTCATATTGTCCATTAGAGGAAATTTTGGTTTTTATTTTTTTATTTTTTTAATTTTAGTTTTTTTATTTTTTAAATTTTAAAATCTTTAATTCTTACATGCATTCCCAAACATGATCCCCCCTCCCACCTCCCTCCCCATAACATCTTTCTGGGTCATCCCCATGCACCAGCCCCAAGCATGCTGCAAAAAGACTTGTTATTTTTTAAAACAAATAGCAATCTAAATGTGTTATAGAAATATCTCTTTTGGAGAGATGGCATAGTATAATAGACTGAGTTCTGGTTTTGAAGTGAAGCACATCTGAGTGAAACAGCTGCTCTGCCCTTGCTGTGTGACCCTGGGCAATTTACTTAACCTCTCTGAGGCTTGACTTCGTCATCTGAAAAAAATGAAGACAAAACCCCTCCCGTCAGGGCCAGAGTAAAGATTAAATGAGAGGCTATGTATAAGAACCTGGTGCCTAGTGGCTGATGAAGAAAAGTCAGATAGTCTCCTGCCCTGTCCCAACTTAGAAAGGAATGGTGTCATATGTTTTATTGATCAAACACAAATATTCTTCCTATTTGCCCTAGAACAGTAACAGTGCCTGCTCAGGTCATAGCTGCTGCAGATTCTATTTGTGATGGTTAATTTTTTTATCAAATTCACTGGGCCAAGCGATGTCCAGGTGTCTATTTCTATTTCTATTTCTATTTCTGGGTGTGTCTGTGGGGGTGTCTCTGAAGGACGTTAGCAGTTGAATCAGTGGATTCTGGAGAGCAGATGTGGCTTCTGGAAGCACATCTGGCTTCCCTGATGTGGGGGGTTATATCCTATCCTTGAAATAAACAAAAGATGGAGGAAGCGAGAATTGGCCCCTTCTCGGCAGGCCTCCATGACCTGGGACATCGGTCCTCTCCTACCCTTGGACAGGGACTCGCTCCATCGCCCCCTGGTCCTCAGGCCTCCAGATGCAGCCTTGAATTCCAGCGTTGGTTTTCCCAGGCTCCAGTCACAGACAGCAGACTACCCGCCTGCATCATCTTGTGAGCCAATTCCTTATAATAACCTCCATGTATCTCCTGTGTTGGTTCTGTTTCTCTGGAGAACCCTGACTAACATACCATTTTCAGGAAGTGATCCCTACTACCCAACCTGGACTAGAACTCTTGATTTAGGGAAACCCTAGCCTTCCTCACCCACCAGCCCACAGCCCTCAGCCCGGCTCTTGTCAGCAGTTGGGGAAAACCAAAGCTGCAGAATCACCAGGCTGCGAATTCTCCAGGGATTTTTACATAAAGTCGTCTCACTTTTTTTTTGTTAGTTATCTCCCACAGTGGCAAAACTCATTTTAGCGTGATCTTAGAAACGGAAATCTGTGTTCAATCAGATTAAAAAGAATAAGGGATGTAAGTGATGTAAGAATTGTATCAGTCAGGTTACCTCTTTGATATTTGACTCCAGAGTGAAATGAGGCCAAACCACTTTAGAAACAGGTTTTAAATGAGTCCTCATGCCATAGCCCCAGCCCCAGAACAGAAAGTTTAGGAGGAAGGTACAGGGTGCTTTGGGGCTTCCCTGGTGGCTCAGATGGTAAAAAATACCCCTATGAGTGCAGAAGCCATGGGTTCAATCCTTGGATCGGGAGGATCCCTTGGAGAAGGGAATGGCAACCTGCTCCAGTATCCTTGCCTGGGAAATCCCATGGACAGAGGAGCCTGGTGGGCTACAGTCGATGGAGTCTCAAAAGAGTTACACATGACTGAGCAACTAAACAACAGGTGCTTTGAGGGTCCCGTTGCCTCTCCCCTCGCCTCCCTTCCCCACTAGAGCTGGGAGTGTACAGACTGGACCCTAGTGTGGTGCCCTGGCAGGCTTAGTGAGCCATTGTTTAACTTGCTTCCTCTGCAAATGGAAAATAAGATACCTACTTGGTAGGGTTGTTGTGACACTTAAAATGAAAATATCTGATAGTTATATCAGAGGTTCTCCATGAGTGGCAAGCATTTTCTGCAGGCACAGGGAGTAACATAGGAAAGAGGTTGTTAACTGACCTTTGAAAAAGGTGGACTCTATTTGCCAAGGAGGTGGAGTAGCCAGAATCATCCAGGCATCACTGGTGACGTGTAAAATGGTGTAATCATTCAGGAAAACCAAAAAAATAAAAAAGAGAATTCATCCGAAACTTGCCATATGACCCAGCAAGACCACTCGCAGATATAGACTCAAGAGAAATGAGAATGAATGACCCTTCCAAAAAAGACTTATCTGAGAATATTCACATCAGATGCGTCAGATCTATTCATAAGAGCCAAAAATTAAAAACAGGCTAATGTCTGTCAAGTGGTGAATGAATAAACAAACTATGGTTGATCCCTACAATTGAATACTCTGCAGCTGCAAAAAAAGAGGGAACTATTATTTCATACAAGAGCATGAGTTAATCTGAGGAATATTATTTTAAATGAAGGAAACCATATATATGAGAAAACATATGCTATATAACCCCACAGATCAAGAATTTCAGAGGTCAGTGGTGAAATAGTGACTCCTGCAAGGGTGGGATCATAATATTAGCAGAAAAGGACCCTAAGAGAACTTTCTGAGGTGATGGACGTATTCTAAATATTGACTTGGATGAAGACTGACCAGACAGGTACAAAACTCATCAAGCTATATTGTTCAGGTGTGTGCACTTGATATTTGCAAATTATATCTTAAAAGTAAATTTGAGATTCTCTTTGGCAGTGAACAAATTCCCTTAAACAAATTCTTAGGCCATCCTGTGCAGTCATTTCCAGGAGGCAGAGAAGCCTAAACCCCTCCCCCACCCACCCCATCCATCACCTCTCCCTGCACCTGTGGGTGGGCTCTGCATGGCTCTCTGAGAGCAGAAGCCTCCAGCCACTTGGCAGATGGCAATCATATTTCTGCTATATGACAAGATACAGGAAGATACATGAAGAACACGATAATACCTCCTCATTCTGGATGTTGTAATGTAGTTACAGGAAGTCTCTAATCTGGTGTTGGGAAAGGGGTTGGAACGTAGATATTTGTAGCTGCATATTTGGGGACAGCTGGGTGTTTCTCCCAGGAGCAGGAGGAACTGATACTGTGTCCCTCGAGGGACAGGAGCCTGACACCGCAGCCCCTCAAGAGGAGCCTTGGCTTCACAGAGCAGTCAATTACACAGCCAGCCTGCTGGGATGGGGGCAGGGTGCTGGCTGCTCATCTCCCCGCCCTGAATCCCCACGCTGTGACTTGGCAGGGTTTTGCTAGCACATCATTCCATTCTTTCATCTGCCTTCAAAGAGTTTGAAAACATGTTTGTGAATTACTTACTTTTGTGGAACCTATTAAATCAGAAGCTTCTTTTCTTAATATAACAAGTAGATTAAAATGTGAGCAATTTCATGGTCTGCAAAGACAGTCAAATGTTGATTTAATTCCAGAAGGCGTGCTCTAATGCACGTTCATAAAGCCAAAGTGTGTTTCTTATGAACAAGGAATTACTATCTGCAGGCAGGGCAGTGGTGGTGACGAGGGTGCTGGGGTTCTGGCCCATGCATCAGAAGGCCATCTAACACTGCCCATGTGCTCTGGGCCACGGGTAGAAGCAAGCCATGCCTTGTGGGGCCTCGGTAACCTCCAAGAGCGTGCATGCCCAGTTGCTAAGTCGTGTCTGACTCTTTGCGACCCTATGGACTGTAGCCCTCCAGGTACTTCTGTCCATGGGATTCTCCAGGCAAGAATACTGGTGTGGGTTGCCATTTTCCTCCTCCAGAGGATCTTCCTGAACCAGGGATCGAACTCAAGTCTCCCGCCTCTCCTGCACCGCAGGTGGATTCTTTATTGCTGAGCCACCAGGGAAGCCCACCTCCAAGAGCACTGGCGCCTTTTAGGATCAGAATCATCCAGCTATGGGCAAACAGTCTACAACTGTTTCTGCAGAGTTAACAGTTATTAATAACACCTGCTGTTTCTCAAGTGCCTTCTGTGAGCTTGAAACTGTTGGTCCCTTCCTAGGCATGGGGTTATTTAACCCTTACAACAACTCTGAGAAACTGGCTCAATATTAGGGGCTAGGATTTAGCAAACACAATTCCATAGCCTGTATAGTCCAGGGAGTTGCAAAGAGTCGGACATGACTGAGTCACTTTCACTTTCATTAGCAAGTCCAAGGCATTTAACCCTTGCAGCGGCAACTCCACAAAGAGGGAATTATTCTCCCCATTTGACGATGAGAAATTTGAAGTTTAAGAAGCCAAGGAACTTGTCTGGAGGTTACACAGTCCCGAGTTGCACAAACTGAAGGTTTAGTTCAACCTAACACCCGTGTCTGAGCTCCCCACCCCCACCCCACCTCAGAGCAGGTTTGCATCAAAGAGGGTGAGAGGGAAAAGGGGAAAGCTGGGGCATTCAAAGAGCTTCCCAGGCAGCTCAGATGGTAAAGAACCCACCTGCCGATGCAGGAGACATAAGAGATGTGGGTTCGATCCCTGAGTCAGAAACATCCCCTGGAAAAGGGAGTGGCTACCCACTCCTGTATTCTTGCCAGGGATGCCTGGAGAATCCCACAGACAGAGGAACCTGGCGGGCTGTAGTTAGACATGACTGAGCGACTAGCACTTTCACTTTTTTTCAGGGCATTTAAAGGCCAGTTCCCTGGGTGCGGGGAGGGCAGGACTGGGAGCCTCTGATTAGCCACAGAGACGGGGGCTGGAGAAGACGGAGCCCAGTGGCCATGAGTGCACGTGTGTCTGTGTGTAGCTGAACTGGTGGTGGTGATGGCAGAGAAGGTGGAGAAGTGCGTGGTCAGCGAGGTGTGTTGGGAGGGCGCCAAGGTTTCTGTCCTAATTTTGGAAGCAGGTACCCTGTTTCCATGGTGGCCAGTCTCTACCTGAAGAGACTAGAGCCAAAGGCAGGTGGCTTTCTTTCCCAGAGAATTCAAGGGCTTGAGCACATACACACACACACACACACCCAATCCGTTGTCCCGAAATAGGGCAGTTTTTAACATGGCAATTTATTTTAAAATATTGGTGTTCTCTGCTGGAATTATTTTTAAAATTCCGGCCTGGATCGTTTATTTCCCCAAGTAGAACATCAGCTCCTAGAAGGCTGTCACGGCAATGCCTGTCAGCGCCCTGCCAGGTCATCTGGGTCCAGGCAGTCCTGACCCACACTTGAGGCACCAGTTGGTGGTCTCCAGGTGGCCATCCCCTGAGCCAGAGTCTGGGTGGGCCACAAGTGCAGGACAGAGAAAGCCCTGGACCAGTTTCTGGCAGAAGTAATGCCAGGCCATCCCCATTGCGAGAACCCAAAGGCATCATAAGCACTGTCTCCCAAGACTCCTCAGAGGGATTTTACTCCAGATGGCGGCAGGTGCTCCCCAGGGCAGTCTCCCTTCTCTTCCTCCCTTTCACTTTCTACCCTTTATTCCCTCCCATCCTTGTTCCCCTCCCAGGGCTTCCTGGTATTATCTCCCAAACACACTCTTGGCCCTGGAAACTTTGCCTCTGTTTTCAGCTCTCGAGAAAGTAACCCAAATAAGACAAATCTTCACTGTCCTCAGGACTCAGCATTCAGATCAGTGATTCTCAAGATGTGGGCACCAGGCCACCAGCATCAGGGCCGCAGGGAATTTGTTGAAAATGCAAATTCCCAGGCTCCACCCAGACCTGCTTCATCAGAATCCCGTGCGGGGGGTGGGGTGGGGACCAGAACTCTGTGACTTAACAAATCCTTCAGACGATGGTTTTGTCTTTATTTTTTTTAATTTTATTCTATATACAAAATTTCAGATTTGTCTTCTTTTCTAGTAGGTCTTGGAACTGTTGATCTGAAACAGAAGAGTAATTCAACATCTCCTAATTTTCAAGCTGTCCTCCCCACTGATAGGCTGTATGTCACTTCACTAGCAAATTCTCATAACTAATTAAGACTGCATCCAGTTTAAGAACAATAGGTATGCACTTATTTGAATATTTTTCAAGAACATAGAGTTTTTTTCTCTACAAGACTGCTTTTTTTAAAACTAAAGATATAGCACCTCTATCTTTTGGTCCAGATGGTTTTGTTTGTTTTTATTTTGTTTCCAGCTTGATTGAGATCTAATTGACTTATTATGTAAGTTTAAGGCTTATAAGGTAATGATTTGATGTCTATATGTATTGCAGGATGATTGCCACAGTAAGTTTAGTTAACATGCATCACCTCTGGAGCTTCCCCCATGGCTCAGTAGTAAAGAACCTGCCTGCAATGCAGGAGACACAGATGACGTGGGTTCGATCCCTGGGTTGGGAAGATCCCTGGAGGAGGGCATGGCAACCCACTTCAGTGTTCTTGCCTGGAGAATCCCATGGACAGAGGAATCTGGCGGGCTACAGTCCATAGCGTCGCAAGGAGTTGTCGACTGAAGAGACTTTGCCCATACCCACAACCTAGACATGGTACACATGCGGTTGTTGCATGAATAACAGAAGGAAGGAGGGAAAGGAGTTTGCGCCTTTAGTCACAGCCAATCAGACTGACAAATACATGCTCAGAGCCTTCCGGGAGAAGTCTGATGACAGCCGGGCTGACCCTGGGCGAGCAGGGACTGTGGTGTGAGACACCCGCACCAAAGCAGGTCGTCTCTCCAAACACTTGATTTAACGAGGCTTTGCCTAGGATCGTTGCCTAGGGTTCAGTAGTGGACAGCCACAGCCTGTGCTCTTTGTCAGTGATCTTTCTGGGGATTGTTTCCCTTCTTTCAGCTCATGATGACCCTGCTAGTTGTCAGTGTGTTCATCATCAGTGTGTTCATCATCAGTGTGTTCATCATCAGTGTGTTCATCATCAGTGTGATGAACCCAGTGCTGAACATCAGTGTGATTACAGAGGCAGACGCCCCCCAGACAGGCAGCAAGGAGACCAAGGGCAAAGGACCGCACTGAGTCCAAGCCCCATGTGGACACTAGGAGGCCCCGCTGCCCACTTTCCACTTCCTCCCACCCAAATCATTCCATCACAACAGCAAGAAGAAGTCCAAACAGATGGCCCGGATGGGGGGCGGTGCGGGGGGACGGGGAGGTTCAGAGAAGATGGGAGGGCTAAGAGAAGGGCCCAGAAGTGACCCAGATGTTTGGGGGGAGGATGGAATTGGTGAGCCCATAGGACATCCGTAGGCAGCAAAACCATAAGCACTGAGAGATGAACCCACAGGCTTCACTCTCTCACCAGTGGTGAACCCTCCTCAGAATGCTGCTCTTATAGGTGGGGAGGGGGGAACTGAGTGGAGTCCAGGACAGGGGCCTCTCTCCGCTACAGCAGATCAGCTGAGCTCCCCGCCCCCCGGAGCCACAAGTGTGAACACTTGCCGAGTGGAGTTTTTTAGGCTTTGCTGCCCGCGGCAGTGTGATGTCCACACAAGACCCTTCCCTCTGGACCCTAGGGTTGGGATCAGCAGTTCTGACCCTGTTCTTTCAGGTCTGAGTCTTTACTGGCACTGGTTCTCTACCGCACAGCCTGCTCTATGAGGGAACAGGGCAAGACTCGCCATGCAGATGTGCAGGCCAGCACCCCAGGCAAGTATGCGTCTCTGTGACGCTGCTGTAGTCTCCACTGCCCTCCACCCAGGCTCTGAGTGCGCCCTGCTGGGGTGAGTGCCTGGTCGGGGCCTCAGGTGTCCTATAGCCCTCAGGGTGTATCAGTGGCACCATCTGCCCAGAGTATCACTCCCTCTGGGACCAACAGATCAATGATGAGCAGACCCCTGCCCTGTGCTAATGGGCTGATGGGAGAGAGCCTCTTGCCTTTGGCCTTCTGGCTCCAGGGTCCCTCATCTGTGAGCCAGCCCATTGTTCATGCTAATGGAGGCCACATCTTGGGTAAGGAAGGGCTATGAAGTACGTGAGGCGCTGGCAGCCTCACACCTGGCCTTATCAAGGGTGACTGAGCGCTGCTGGATGCCGCGTCTGGGGCTTCCCGGGCTGGTACCCTGGCTCCGGCAGGACAGCTGTCCGAGGCTGCTGTCTAAATTACTTACTTACTCATTTGCGGCTGTCCAGAGTCCTTGTTGCCGCACAGGCTTTGCTCCTGCTGCATCACTGGGGCCTGCTCTCTAGGTTGGTGCGCAGGCTTCTCATTGTGGTGCCTTCTCTTTTTGTGCGGCACAGGCTCCAGGAGGGAGGGCTTCAGGAGCTGCGGTTCCCAGGCTTAAGAGCACAGGCTCAGTAGTTGTGGTGCGTGGGCTTAGCTGCTCCGTGGCAGGTGCAATCTTCCCAGATCAAGGATTGAACCTGTCTCCCCTGCATCAGCAGGCGGATTCTTTACCACTGTGCCATGAGGGAAGTCCTGAGGCTGTTTTAAATAAACACAATCGTTCACTTGGTTTTGGTCAAGGTGCTACCAGGACGTGAGTCATTCCAAACTCTGTGACCTTCAGGAGGCAGTGGCTTTGAACTGAGCTGTGTTAACCTGAGTGCGATCGGTGACCCTTTCCCATCAGAGTGGGTCCAGGGCCACCCTGGGAACCTGCATTTCTACTGCAAATTACAACCTCAACATACTGTCACCAACTCTTACTACTTTTTCTTTGAACCTGCTCTAAATTCTGAAGTACTTTGCTCAGATGCTTTGTTTTACCCAGTGGCTGTAACTATAGTTTGTCTGTTTCAGGCAAGTCGTTTAGAAATGGATCGTCACACAACTGCTGCGGTGGTAAGAAATGCACACACTGCAGAGCTTCAATCCCTGGGTTGGGAAGATTCCCTAGAGGAGAGCACAGCAACCCACTCCAGTGTGCTTGCCTGGAGAATCTCGTCGACAGAGGAGCCTGGCAGGTGGGCTATAGTCCATGGGGTCGCAAAGAGTCGGACATGACTGAGCGACTTACATATGAGAGGAACGTGCAAATAGCTTAAAAAACGGGCAAAGCAGGGAGTTCCATTTGTTGAACTGAATATTGTATACTGTCCTGTTTGTATGAGTGTGTTTATTCTGTTCTGGAAATTTCTCATGGCAAGCTATAAATTAGTTCATTCCAACAATATTCTCTAATTTCAATAAAGAATGCCAGCTGTTGAGTCAGCCTGCTTAACTTCAAAGCCTCCTCCCATCACTGAGGATAGATGTGTATTCTTTCTGTACTTTCATTTCCTCTTTAAAAATTGTGTTTTAATTTGTTGTACTTAGACCAGAATAAAACTGAAATTTCAAGTTGATGGGGGAAATGATGCCCAAGAAAAATGGTGCCAGAATAATTGGTTAACAAATAGTTAAAATAAGGTAAAACAGTTTTGAGTGTTAAATATTAACAAAAAGAAAAACAGAAAGAGACAGAGAGAGAGAGGAAAAGAAAGAAAAGGAAGGAAGGGAGGGAAGAAGGAAAGAAAGAAAGAGAAAGAAAGTTCAAAGATTAATTCAAGAAAGTATAGTGGAGCATAACTATAGAGGAAATATTTGATAGATACAATAGTATAAAAACTTACCTTTATCAAAAAACAAAATTGAAAGTCAAACAGCAGGGGAAAAATAACTTTTCAAATATAAATGTATAACAGAGGATTGTTCCCTTTCTAGAAAGAGTTCTTAGAATCAGGAGGAAAGAATGACCATGCTACGAAAAAACGGACAAAAGAAAATAAACAAGAAATTCACAATAGAAGTGGTGCAGATGAAAACTAAACTTGTGATAAACATTCCATGGCAATGGTAATTAGAAAAATGCCAATTAAAAACATGAGCTCTCATTTTGTATCTATTTAGTTTTCCATATGTATAAAGAATAATAATAATAACCTGTGCTGGCAGTACTTTGGGAAAACAGGCCTTCTGATACAGGACTGACAGGAGCACACATTTAGTAAAGATAAACTTCTATTTCTGGACAATTTCAGCAAACGCTTACTGAGCACATATGCTTCTGTACCGAGCACTGAGTCAGACCTGGGGACATAATAGTCAACAAACCGTAAAGCATCCTGCAGTTCTTGGAGCCTGCAATCCAGTTCCAGGAGGTTGGAGGGAGGGAGGAGAGTGATGGAGAGACGTCACTAGAACACACCTAGTGTACACACCCGCGCTAAGGACAGAACAATAGTCACATTCCACAGGCTGGATGGCCCCCGCCTACACAGCGGCAGAATTCCAGGGGGAACATCCATCTGCGCCCACCCACTCACCCTCGTCACACTTCCCCCAGTTTTTAGAGGGAATTTCCAAGAGGTTTCTTATAGATTCATTTAAAAAAAAAAAAACAAAAACAAAAACAAAAAAACAAAAAACAGAACCATTCCTATCTCTTTCTTCTCCTGCTGGTACTTCACCATCACTGGGGCCATGGGGGCTCTGGGGCAGGAATTCTGCCCCGCTCGGGGCAGCCTCTCTGATGTCCTCCCAGCCATAAACAGAGTAGAGGAAGGCTCTGTTCCATTCAGGTCTTATGTATGAGGACTATGTGTCCTCATACAGCTCCTCGAGGAGTTGTACCCTGCTCTATAAAGAAATACGAACTGTCAGATTTCTGTACTCAGAATGCCTCCGAAGCTGGCTTTCTTCCCAGGATCAACCCTAGAGAAATTACAGAAGCTGGAAGCACGTATGGGCTTCTGAAACTTTTAAAAAGTGAGAAAAGCCCTGGGATGATGAAGATTGTTTTGGACTGGTGTATGTGGGGGCAGGTGACTGGAGGCAGCACTGAAACTGGGATGAGGGAAGAGTTGGGGTTCTAGTCTCCATCCTTCCTTGAGATGTCCTGAGCCACCTGCTCCTTCTCCAACAAGTCAACAGCCACTGTGCAGTCCACTGTATCAACAGGACTCCATCAGGGGTGAAGCATTGATGAAAAATGAAAAAAACGGAAAACAAGACAGAACATCCATTACAATCCCACAGCTAGAATTCTTGCCAGGAGAGATGGCTGGAGGAGTGAGAGAGACCAGGAGTACATGAAAACATGCTTCAGTACTTACTAGTGAGCAGGAAACTAAAGATACTATTGAGTCTTTAAAAATCAATAGGGGTAAATAATCATGAACAGTTTTAAGTTAAGGACACACACAGACAAAAATAGAATATTTAGCTTTTAAACCAGCAGAAGAAAACTCTACCTACAGGAAAATAGGAAAAGAGAAAACAGAGATAAAACAGAGAAAATGAAAATGGAGTGCAAGAAAAAGAATGGCAAAAGCAGTTCCTAATAGTATAGTAATCAATAAATATAAATGGGTTAAACCTACATATTCATTAATCTACCAATCAGACATAACCTTATTAAAAGTTCAGCTGCATTTTTTTTTAATTCAGTGAACTTAGTACTAGACTTTATACGAGAATACCAACCCAAGAATAGCCAGCTCAATTCTGAAAATGAAGGGCGGAGAATAAGAACTTGTCTAGCAGATTTCTTAAGACATTAGAAAGCCAGGGTAATAATAACATGAACATGGGGATAAGAATAAAAAGAGAGCTGCTCAGAGGCAGATCCATGCACATAAACAGCGTCACCATAGAGGACAGTGTGGCCTCACAGATCACCCAGGGTAGGGTGAGTTGCTCAATGGATGGCGCCTGAACACTAGCTCACTAAAGAGGGAAATTAACAACAGAGTCCCTCCCTGATACCGCTTACAAAGTCGATCTCAGATGGATTAAAAGCAAAACGTAAAAACTCTGATATAATCAGAAGACCGTTCAATAGACCATTTTGTGACCTAAGGATAGAGAAATTCTTCCGACACTTCAAAGCTTCCATCAAGTTCACCCAGCAGAATCCACTTCCCTGTTTTCCCGCTCTATCCTCCTGCTCTGTCCCTGGGCTGTGACACACTTTTCCACAACTACATCAGCCCCTGAAATTACACTAGGTGTCAGGCACCCAGAGTTTCAATTATTCAGACAGAATCCCAGTTTACAATCAGCTAAAACATCCTGCCATATCACCTACTTCTAAGAAACACAGTAACAGCATTATATGAAAATCATGATGCTGTATTGCAAAACCATCCAAGAGCAAACATCAGAATGCAAACTAGAGAAACAACAAATCTGTATTGGTGGTAAGATTATATGTCTGTGTGTCCTTATATATTTTACAAATTTTCTGCCTGAATCAAATAGCACCTTTGTAATTAGAGGGGGAAAATCTTGCTTCTCCAAATGAGCAGGTACAATGGGAACCTGCCAGTGGGTGTGTGACCACACCGCTCTGGAAAGAAGAAGGGGTAGCAACTGTGCCCACATAAATAGATACCTCGAGTGTAAACTTCTAGTGTATGCGCCACATTCCAGAACATCACGCAGAACCCTCAACTGAACATTGAATTGACTTGTGCTCCTGAAATCACATCTCCTGGGACCACTCAGGAATGAAACTGCCTGAGGGTGTGCACTTCTATTTTTAAAGTCCAGAAAGTACACATGTTCATGTACACACACACACACACACACTGCTCTGGATTCTGTGTATCTGTCCTGGATCCAGTGATTCTGAGTGTTGCAGGGGCTTCTATTTCTATTTTCATTAGCATATCATTCCACCAATTTGCTCCTAACTAGAAGTAAAAGAGGCTTGGTTCATAGAATTGAGAACATTTCTTTACTTAGACAACTTTTACAGGCTCTCCCTCCTCAATAAATACATTCATAAGTTTCTATCGAAAAGATCATCAACCTGTGATTTTCAGCCCTGAAGATCTCATGTTTTAAAACGTCCTCGTTCTCAGATGTGAAATATGATGAGCGTCTTCTAAATCGGTAATGATGCGGTTCACGTTGGTATGAAATGGTGCACTGTTCTTGGCTGAGAGTCATCAGCTCTGGAGGTCTACTGACTTTGTTTTTAGTTTGTTTGGTATCCTCATGAATTGTCACTTTGGAAGTGGAGTCTGGTCAGACACTTTGTATATTCAGAGACATGAAGAGAACTAGAAAGAACAGAATTGGATTTGTAACTTTAGGACACTGTTAGGACTGAGTATTTCTCTGCATGAATCAAGCACGTATTGGCATCTATTTTAAAGCAAGCACGGTTCTCTTCTGGGAGCTTGATCATGGCCTTTCTTTCTGTTTTTTTTTTCCCCTCCCCACCTCATTCCTTACTGCATCTCTCTCTTCTTTATTTCCTACCTTCTGCAATTATTTAACACAGAAATGTCCATGCCCATAGCAGCCTGCTACCTGTTTTGAAATATAAAGCAGGAGCCTTGCCCTCGCTTCCAGGAACGTGGAATCCAGATAAAGTCCTATATGCCCCTGCACACACACAAAAAGTCCAAACCCAAGGTTAAGACTTGATAGCTTTAAATTATAACATAGAAGAGACGTTGACAAGACAGCAGGATAAAGTAAATGGAAAGGAAATAGATCGTCTAGAGAAAAAGGAGATTTTTTTTTTTTTTTGGCTGGGGAAGGTTTTTCGGTCTCTAGCCAGTTAAACAAATGAGCATTACTCAGGAACCTGAAAAAGACGGAGGAGCTGTGTTTACTTGAGATGGATCACACGGAATGCTTATTGAGGTGAGAGCTTAGATGGAGAGAGAAGCAACGTTTCTTGCAAAGCGGAGGTGAACAAGGAAGGCACGGGATGGCGCTGGGGAAGAGAACACGGCCATCTGACTGAGACAGGAGTTCCTGCCGGGCAGTGAGGGAGAGAGGCAGGTTTTTCCATCTGCCTCCTTCTCCCAGTGAAAGCGAGTTCAGACAGCATTTGGACAGGAGCCCAGAGGAGCGAGCTGGAAGAACTCGTTTAAAACATGGCATCAGAGCACATCTGGCAGGCAGTGTTTCCACAGCATTCGTGACCAGCACCTTGCCTGGACCCTATTTCCAGGGCCATCAAATTAAGGGGAAAATAAATCCTAAAGACAGAGGTCTGGAGCTTGATGAATGAGGCCAAGCCTATTTCATTGGGCGTCTATTGGCCTCAAGGTTTAGGTAGATTTAATCCCTGAAAACACCTTTTAATCTAATCACACACTTTGCATCATTTTTCCATCATTGATGGAAATTGAGCACAGTGATTAGCTAACAGGAAATATGAAACAGTATATTCTCCATGGTTATACCTTAAACCTTTCATTCTAGGAAGCCTAAGGATCTTTTCTGGAGATTATTAAGCAATCATAGCTGCTTAAGAAAACAACAATTTTTTTAAATCTCCTGGTGCCCTAGCAGGATAGAGTATCTGACCCACCCTTCTCAATAACAAAATCAGTCTTGCATAGAATGTCTCATTTTAAAAGGAATTTTAAGGGGTCATATGAAAATGATCTGGAGACTTAGAATCTTTTGTGGTCTTTAGGTAAACTGAAAAAAATCAACAAGCGGCAAAGTACTGTTGGAAGTTTTCCAAGTCAGTTACACACAAGCCACTGGATACCAATACGCAGTCTTCAAAGTACATGGGTAAAAAGAAATGGCTGTTTCACAGAAACAGCAGAGCACCATGAACTTGGACTTGAGCAAGAGGGGCCCAAGACCCTGTCCCAACCTGCAGAGATGAAACTCAAGTACAAATTCCTCAGAGTGGAAATGACAGACGCCTCGGCCAAGGAAGATCCTACTGCTAATCAATCATGGGATTCTTTCAGCTGAGTCTGAATGCAACCTCAGAATCCTTCTCAACGAGGTGCCTCAACAGGTAGTGCCCATTTCTAAGAGCTGATAGAGGAGGTGGGATCTATTTGCATTCCAGACATGGATTCCTACTTGCATGATGTGCAGTCAGCACACTGACAGAGTAAAATGTAGAATAAAAGGCTGAACAGACAGCTTGGTGACGGAGGTGTGGTGGGGAGAGTTATTAGGGTGAAGCATGTAAAGCTGCCATATTTGTAGGTCAAGTGTTGGTCAAGAACAATCAGCGATTTCATACAGTTCAACCTGTTATTTAATGAGATGGATGGGGTGGCACTTGAGCTGATTAGTCAACAGTAGGATGATGCAGATATAGAAAGACCTGGAAAGGAGCTCTCTGGACAAAAGATCATGTGTGTGGTGCCAACGGCAAATCGCTGGGCCAAAATGCTGCATCACAGAGAGATGTGGACAGAGGCCGAAACAAGGGGGCTGAGGGCTTAGGAAGGAGAATGGATTTCTTCTATTGCAATGAAGACTTTAGCAAGAGAGTCATATGACCTGATGAAAGCAAATGTTAAGATTGTTCTGGCTGGGACTTCCCTGGTGGTCTAGTGGTTCAGATTTCACCTTCCAATGCAGGGGATGTGGGTTCAACCCCTAGGCAGGGAGCTTAGATCCTATAGGCCTCACAGCCCAAAAGAACAAGCAAAACATAAAATAGAAGGAATATTGTAACAAATTCAATAAAGACTTTTAAAATGGTCCACATCAAAAAATTCTTTAATAAAAAGAGTGCTCTGGCTGGTATATGGGAAATAAAGTGTGGAACAGGAAGACAGTTCAGAAGTTTACTGCAGAGGTCCAAGTGACAGGCAATCCATAGGGCCTTGAATGAGGATTATAGCCAAGAGGCAGGTGAATGTGGCTGAATTCCAGATACATTTTGAAGGCTGAGCTTCCTAGCCTCCTGAGAGTAACAATTATAACAATATAATCATTAATCATAAAAAAGGCTGAGCATTGAAGAATTGATGCTTTTGAACTGTGATTCTGGAAAAGATGCTTGAGAGTTCCTTGGACCAAAAGGAGATCAAATCAGTCAATCCTAAAAGAAATCAGTCCTGAATGTTCATTGGAAGGACTGATGCTGAAGCTGAAACTCCAATACTGTGGCCACCTGATGCAAATACCCGACTGATTGGAAAAGACCCTGAAGCTGGGAAAGATTGAGGGTAGGAGAAGGGGGTGACAGAGGATGAGATGGTTGGATGGCACCATTGACTCAATGCACAGGAGTTTGAGCAAACTCTAGGTGATAGTGAAGGACAGGGAAGCCTGGTGTGCTGTGATCCATGGGGTCACAAACAGTCAGACATGACTGAGTGACTGAACATCAACAATAATTAACCATAAGCAGAAACCACCAACCATTACTGTCTGTCGAATACTTTCTGTGAGCCAGGCCTGTTTGTTGCTAAGCATTTTGCACACATTATCTCAGTTCACACAAAAAGTCGACAAGAGTAGATGCTATTATTATCCACATCCTGCAGATGAGAAAACAGCTCAGAAAAAAAAATTTAAAAGCTGATCCAAGAACATATGGCCACTAAGTGGTAAAACTGGAATTCAAAATAAATGGGTCTGTTTCCCAAGGCAGAGTTCTAGAATACTCTAAGTTCTCGACATCCAACCAGAATCCATAGGGGAGTGTGCATGTGTAATGCACACCTGAGTGGGGAGGTGAGGGGAAAGGGAAATTCCCATGGAAATTTCCAGAAGTGGAAACCACAAGGAGGGAAAGACAGTGGGGGGAGGAAATAAAACCAAAATTGTTCCTTTGACTTTTAGTGGATGAATGCTAACTGAGCACCAAGATGTTTCTCTTCTTAACCAACCCATTCCAAACCTACAAGTGTACACGGATCGAGCCAATACATCCCTCATTCAGATATAGCATCTTACCTTGTCCTCAGCTGGCCTGTTTTTCCTAAGGTTGTATGGCTTAAACACACAAGGAAATCAACCCTGAAAACTCTTTGGAAGGACTGCTGCTGAAGCTGAAGCTCCAATACTTTGGCCACCTGATGCCAAGAGACGACTCGTTGGAAAAGACTCTGTTGCTGGGAAAGATTGATGGCAGAAGGAGAAGGGGGCAATAGAGGATGAGATGGTTGGATGGCATCGCTGACTCAATGGACATTAACTTGGGCAAATTCTAGGAGATGGTGAGGGACACGGAAGCCTGATGTGCTTCTGTTCATGGGGTCATGAAGAGTCAGACAAGACTTGGTGACTGAACAACAACATGACCTACACATGACAGTTTCCTCCTTAGCTTCATCAGACGTTGCAGAAAGCCAAATGGAATTTTACATGAAGATCACAATCACCCATAATGACACCTGAGATGCATCCAGTTGATTTGCCTTAAACACCCTTTATCCCTGCATGGTTCCAGCATTTTAGACTCCAGATCACTCTGGATAAGTCTGTTCTTTCATTCAATGAGTGGAAAACTTTGAGTTTGCATGCAACAAGAGGTATAGACAGTTAAAAAAAAAAAGACCCCTTTGGAATGGGAAGTATACTGACAAAGCCAGTGGAGCCAAGTTGTCAAACTGAAGTTTGTCTTCATCAAAAAAAGTGAGCAAGGCTCTTTTTTATCAGAAGCGTTAAGTTTCCCAAGAGGGACAGAGCTACAGACTGTGAGAGATGCTAAAAACACAGCTGTGGCTGAACACGCAGTGTCTACATCGGAGCACAGCGGGGAAAGGTCTGGAAGAATTCTCTCTCGCTCCCGAGTGTCACCTTTAAATTCAAAGAACACGTTAGAGTCTGTTCTTGATAATCGGTCCTGGGATCCCGTCCCAGGTGAGTCACCCACTGTCACCTGCCCTATGCTATTCAGTAGATGACAGTCGGACCTACCTTGGAGGGAGACTGACAGAGGCGTGTGTTAGTGCCTGAGTGTATCCTCCTGACTGCATCCCACATGCAAAGGAACACAGCAGAATACTTCTCTCCTTCCAGTGATCAGTGTCTTTTCCCTTCCATAAGAATAACATTCAAGAGTTACATTCGGGGCTTCCCTGGCGGCTCAGTGCCAAAGAATCCACCTGCCAAGGCAGGAGAGGCAGGTTTGATCTCTGGTCTGGGAAGGTCCCACATGCTGAGCAGCTGAGCCCATGCACCACAGCTAGTGAGTCTGTGCACCCTGGAGTCCGGGCTCCACGACAAGAGAAACCGCCACAGTGAGCAGCCCTCACATTGCAACAAAGAGTAGCTCCCACCCTCTGCAACTAGAGAAAAGCCTGCATGACAGTGAAGACCCAGCACAGCCAAAAATGAAAGCAAATAAAATTTTTAAAAAATTACATTCGTATATAAATGTAATACTTCTTAGTACTAATTTGCAACCCTCCTGCCTCTCCACTGGAACCTAAGAGAACTGCTTTGTCTACTCAGCTCTCTGTCGGGTTCCGGATAAAGCTCACTTCCTGTGAAGAGTAATGTGATTATCAGACATGATATTCCTGTCAAGATCCAGGCTCCATGTTTTATCTCCTCACATCAGACAGCAAAGCTAATTAACTCACAGCATTCAAAGGTCTGGGAACTTCGTGAGTCAAGGGTCACAGAGAACCCGAGAAAGCGTTGATGATGATGAAGTGTTAACAACTAATTACACATCTGAACAGGGGAGATCAATACGACCCTGCAGAGCCTTCCTCCCTAATTGCCTCGTGGAGCAGCAAAATGCCTTATAAATGAAAAAAGAGGCACACAAAGAGGATAATGGGAACACTGCTTTTGAAAGTAACCAAGAGGCAGAAGACAACAAGGGCTTTTGAGAGATGTCAGGTTTTACTCCATCCTCTGGTATGGGCGAGTCCCTTAACTGCTTGGCATCTATGCTGGTCTATGGACAACAATTTGGGCAGCAAGGAAGTGGTGAGACAACATGTACTCTGGATACGCACATGAAAGTGATGCTGATGAAATGTTATTTGCTCAAGTAGACTCAGAAACTCACATGCCTTGAAGCTCTCGCTGTTCCCTCTGTTCTTCCTACAATCTCTGACTTTGCTAGAGGTGGCTCCAGGGTTTTTGAATATCTAAGCTTCCAGGTATTTAAAGGTGAAAGGGCGTGGGGAGCAGGCTCAGAGTCTCCAGAGAAACTAGAGAGGTGGAAAGCAACAGAGAATTTTTATGAAAAAGTGCTGAAATGAAATATCTTGACACTTCCTCTTTCCCAGCCACATGTAGATGCTATAAAACTTCATAGTGAGATTGTTACAGCCCTTTTCAGCGAGATGGCCGAGCTCCTAACAAGTCCATTTGCTTCCAGCCAAATAAGACCCAGACGATGTAATGAATACTTAATACTGTTGGACATCTACCTTAAATTCCTTGCATCATTGTGACCTGAACTTTAGAAAATTACCATTGAGGGGGGGAAACGTATACTTTTTTTTTAATACATTTAACCACTGAAAAAGATTTCAAATACAGTTTTTAACCGCTATGGCTATTTGCTTAGATGAGTCCTTCATTTTTTAATAAAAACATTGGAACCAAATTCTATTTTGTTCCAAAATAATTATAAAATAAAACATTGATATCCTTGGGGTGTTTTCCCAAATCTACTCTGAAATTGTCCGTATTCAGAACCACTAAGATAATTTCTATCATAAATATTACAATTTCTAACATGCTAGCTTTTTAGGCAAATGCCTTCAATATCAGGGGTGATGACTCCTATTTCCTCATCCTGTTCTAATAACTGATTCATTTGTGGTGATGAAAAACAGCAATTATTTTTGCCTCTATGCCCTTATTTCTATGCAAATTTCCCTCTTATTTATTTTCAGGCAGTGACAATTGCCTGGACAACCCGGATGAGATAATATCATTGCCACTTCCCAGTATTAAGTAATGTTAAAATAATGTCTTATAAAATCAACAGAATAATAAAAATAAAATCCTCACAAACCCTATTTGAGGAATAGCAATTCAACACAAAGGTGCTTTGTAAAAAAGTCTCCCCCAGTGGCTCAGTGGTAAAGAACCACCTGCAGTGCAGGAGATGTGGGTTTGATCCCTGGATTGGGAAGGTCCCCTTGAGATGGAAATGGCAACCCACTCTAGTATTCTTGCCTAGAGAATCCTATGGATAGAGGAACCTAACAGGCTACAGTCAATGGGGTCGCAAAGGTAGAGCTGGACACAACTGAAGTGACTGCATGCGACCCCAGTAGAAGTCAACAGAAACTCAGGAAGCAGAAAACCTCATCTTTATAAGCTCTGAGAATGTTTCCTCCATGGTCTATGGCTGTCACCCAAACAGGCAGAGACTGTGTTATGTATATTCCAAAGATTCAGGAAGAAAGATGGATGGAGGGAGGGAAGGGGAAGGGAGGAAAAAAGGGAGAAAGAGGTCAGACAGGCACGTGTAAGTTTATGTATGTGTATGTGTGAATACATATTTCTAATTTCAGCAAGTTTGAGAAGAGCTACAGGGAGGGGAAAGACAAGTACAGCTGACCCTTAACAACGTGAGGCCGGGGGCACTGACTCTCCCCGCAGTCAGAAATCCTCCAATGACTTAGAGTCCGCCCTTCATATATGTGGTTTGGTTTGGACTTTGATATTTACTACTGAAAAGAGTCCGTGTGTAGGTGGACCCGCATAGGTCAAACCCTTGTTTAATAGTCAACTCAAGATGGTTGACTTGATGAGTCTTTTGTGATTACATTTTAATGTCTGTTTCTTCTAGTGTACGTGTGTGTATGCTCAGTTGCTCAGTCATGTCTGACTCTGCAACCCCATGGACTGTGGCCTGCCAGGCTCCTCTGTCCATGGGATGCTCCAAGAAAGAACACTGGAGTAGGCTACCATTTCCTCCTCCAGGGGATCTTCCTAACCAAGGAATCAAACCCATGTCTCCTGTGGCTTCTGCAGGGGCAGTCAGATTCTTTAACACTGCATCACCTGGGAAGCATTTCTTCTGGTGCTTTCCATTTAATTCAGTCCTTCCCACCCTATTTCAGAAAGCTATCTAATGATAACAATATATAAAACCTCTCTATATTTAACATTAAGACTCTTTACTCTGCTAATTCTGGGGCTTACTGTCTTCACTAAGAAATTGGGACCTGATAATCTCAACAGTTGAGTCTAAGACAGTATTTGGGTTTGAAGCTGCAGATGGAAAGAAGCAAAAACTTAATTCATAACTTCAAAATCCTCTGCTTCCCTTGGTAGGAATTACTTGGCTTCTTGGTGATCTGGTGGGGGAGTTGAAGGGAGATAGAGAGAGAAGATGCCCCTGGCCCTCTCCCATGAGCTTCCAGGCTGGGTTAGGTCAGGGTGCAGAGCAGTCTTGCCCTAGCCTCCTGATATAGAACATTCTGAAATATTTATTGCATTTTTATGGTACTGTGCTAGGTAGTGAGGGAATAACCCAAGGAGTGCATGGTCCAAGGAGAGACACACATAAAATATTTACCTTTAAAAAAACTGTAGCACCTTAACCACAAGGAAAAACAATTTTTAAGAAATTTTTCTCTGATGGGAATTGTGCATTTTTGCTCAGTTGTTCAGTCATATCCAATTCTTTGAGACCCCATGGACTGTAGCCCACCAGGCTCCTCTGTCCATGGAATTCCCCAGGCAAGAATACCAGAGTGGGTTACCATTCTCTTCTCCAGGGGATCTTCCTGACCCACGATCAAACCCACATCTCCTGCTTGGCAGGTGGACTCTCTACCACTAAGCTGCCTGGGAAGAACCCCAGATCCCACATAAGGAATATGAAAACAGAAGGAGAAGCAGGTGTGGCTCCTTTACAAGAGACAACAGGACATTCGCTATCTGGAAGATATATATCAGAACAGGCTCCTGTCTGCCCATCCATCCCCACCCAGCAAGCTCAGAGCGATGGTGAGTTTTCTGCAACACAGGCATTGTTTGTATGGTGGTTTATTCTCTCCACACAGAAGTCACATAGATAAATAAAGAGTTGTTCCATACAATGAAGGTTTGAAATCCCCATACAGATTTGAATGGGACTAGAAGAAGAAGAATATCAAGAGCAAGAAATATCTTTCCCTGAGTTTCTTTTGAAGTCTAGATCTGGAAATATCTAGATAGTGGTTACACTTAATTCCTCAGGGGAAAAAATAATGAATCCTCACAAGTATTCAGGACTAAGAAAGAAAAGAAATAAAAAGCTTAGCTTTGGGTGAACATTAAGACAGAAAGCACTTGACTTCTTTCTGTTCTGAATGAGTGCCCCTCAGGATCAGTGTGATCAGCGTGCCTCACTCTTGGAAGAGAAGGACTACCATCTGGGACTGTCAAGTACAGCAGGCACTTTGGGAACCAAATCCACTCCTCACTGAAGCCAGTCTGGGTCTCGGAAGGCTTGTCTGGTTAGGTGGGTCTCAGTGGGAAAGGACCTTATAACCAGGTTCTTGGCTCCTTAGGGATCCTGGCAGCTCTACGCCAACGCTGGGAAACACAAAAGAGACACCCTGAAGCTGCCCATCCAGGGAGAATTTCCAGGTTCAGACGACCTCGGCCGCCATGTTGATCCCCCTTGGAGGAGGGCTCACTCTAGGAGCACCCATCCGCTCAAAGCTTGCTGACAGAAAACCCCACGTTTCTTTTTGCTCATGATGGTCTCACGCATGTAGACCTTTCACTTAAGAGAATCACTGTCACTCTCTACCCTACCTTATCCACGAGAGCCTCAAAATTTTTATTTTGTATGACTGAAACTTCACAAAGTCCACGTTGCCAAATATATTAACAAGAATTTCATTTCAAATAGGGGATGTTTGCGAGCCCTCAGATTACCCAGTTATACCCGTGTCTGGCCTGGCACCAGGGCAGGATCCACCCCTCTGTGAAAACCCTGAGCCTCCACTGGGAAGCCATCTTTCCCCACGTGAGAACCTAGTCATGCACATCTGACAACCACGCCTTGATGGTCCCTAGAAATTCTGGGTATAAATCCGCTCAGGGGTCCTGCGAAGAAAACTCTTCATCTCTCTTCACCCCAGAAGGCATGCTGCTTGTGCCAGCACCCCAGGAGGACATGACGGCAGCTTATTCGAGAGAAGAAAGTGAAAGAAAACTCTCCGCCTTTGTCAATAAGATCATCTATACCATTTCTTTCCAGATTCCACATATATGCATTAATATACGATATTTGTTCTTCACTTTCTGAACAGACTCAGACCCAGAGAACAAACATGGACATCAAGGGGGGAAGACAGGGTGAGATGAACTGGGAGATTGGGATGGATATATACTCACTACTATGTATACTACAGATCACCGATGAGAACCTACTGGAGAGCACAAGGAACTCTACTCAGTGCTCTGTGGTGACCTGAATGGGAAGGAAATTCCAAAAAGAGGGGATATATGTGTACGGCGGGCTTACCAGGTGGCACTAGTGGCAAAGAATTTGCCTGCCAATGCAGAAGCCGCAGGAGACATGTGTTCGATCCCTGGGTCGGGAAGATCCCGTTGAGGACGGCATGGCAACCCACTCCAGTACTCTTGCCTGGAGAATCCCATGGACAGGGGAGCATGGTGGGCTACAGTCCATGGGGTCGCAAATAGTGGGACACGACTAAGCGACGAAACAGCAAACTATGTATGTGTATGGGTTCACTTTGTTGTACAGCAGAAACTAACACACTATAAAGCAACTATACTCAAATAAAAAACTTAAAAAAAAAAAAAAGACAACTCTGAGCCCTGTTATGGTTTTCAAGGAGTGAGCAGGTTGACCCCGGGAGGCTGAGGGCACCTGGTGTGGGAGCGCTGTACCCTCCTGGCCCCTCCCACTCACCTGCTGGGGGCGGGACCCGAAGCTAGGCTGGATGTTCATCCACGGAGCTCACTCTGCACTGGGCTTTATGATCTGGCCACGCAGAGACCTGGGGCTTCCTGTTTGTGTCTAAAAGCTCCAGTTCCAGCCCTCGAGATGGTTAATTCGACATTTAAAATGCTGCATAGAACATACTATTAAGCCGGCTTCCCTGCAAAGCTCATAAAGATGCACCAAGGCTGGTTCTGGCTCTCTCCGCAGTGCAGCCCTGCAGGGACCATCTTTTACGTTCTGTCTGAACCCCACAGAGCAGGTGGCCCGTCGCTGAACGGGACTCCCATCCTAGTCCATTAGGCTGGATTTTAAAACAATTGGCAAAATTTGTAGGAAAGTAACTTGAGATCTCGTTTTCAATCCCCAAGAATATGTGAGCCCAAGACCTGACCTCCATGGAGCTCTGACTGCAGTGAAGTCAAAATCTGGAGGGTGACTGAGATGCAGGCAGAAAACAGCACTTGCTGGCATGGTAGGTTAGCATCATTACCAGTTCCTACCTCACCAACGCCTGAATCCTCATGACCAAAATCAGACTCCTTTGTCTGATTTCCCCACCCTGGGCTTTATTTTATTTTTTTTACTTTTTAGTTAAATTTTTTTTAATTTATTTATTTTTAATTGAAGGATAATTGCTTTACAATATTGTGTTGGTTTTTAATTTTTTAAAGATTTTTTGATGTGGACCATTTTTAAAGTCTTTGTTGAATTTGTTACTATATTGCTTCTGTTTTCTGGTTTTGGTTTTTTGGCCCCAAAGCATATGGTATGTTAGCTCCCCAACCATGGATCAAACCTATACCCCCTGCATTGGAAGGCGAAGTCTTAACCACTGGACCACCAGGGAAGTCCCTACCCTTGGCTTTAGACAAGCTAATTCTCTCCCCATTGGCTTGTCTGGGGATTTTCTTTTCTGCTCACCTCCTTCAGTGATCATTAATGGCCTTTGGGAACCCTTGAGGCAAAGGAGACCATGTCCTCTGTCCAGCTCCAACTCTGAGCCTCAGATTGCACAGCCTGGTGGTGAGGAATGTGCATTGAACAGAGGTACAGCGGAGCTGACATGGCAAGGATGCTCTAGAAAGAATCCACAGGGCATGCTCATGGCCACTTGATTCTGAGAGTGAAGCTAAGGAAGGGCTTGGGGAGAAGGCAAGAAGGCAAAGGAGAATCAGGGAGGCATACATGCACGAAGTGCCTTTCCTGCGTTTCTTACCCCCAAACTAGATTTAAGAGAGAAAAATGAAAGAAATAATCAGGATCGATTTCCCAACTGTGGCAAACATTTTCCAAGCCCTGTGATGGGCAGGATGTTACAATAGTTTTCAAACTATCCGAAAGCCATGAGGAAGCGATGAGACCAATGAGAGATTTGTAACCCCATGCTGTCTGGGTTTTGGAGACTGGGTTTATCAGAGGTGCCAGAGGGCTGGGAAGTCTGTGCCTGAAAGAACACCCCACATTTGGGGGACATATTTGAAATACCTGGAGCGTAGTATTCAGGGAGGAGGGTAGCAGTAGAAAAGATGCTGCAAAGATAAAGGCTTCTATGTCATGCTGAGGAATTTGAACCTATGGTAGATAAACTAGGTGTAATAACCCAGTGCACAATTTAGAAACATGATTTTTGTTTTTAGATTTAAAAAAATTGAAGTATAGTTGATTTGCAATGGTGTATTAGTTTCAGGAGCACAGCAAAGTGATTCAGTTATACATATATTCTTTTCCAGATTATTTTCCCCAGTGACAACCCACTCTAGTGTTCTTGCCTGGAAAATCCCATGGGCAGAGAAGCCTTGGTAGGCTGCAGTCCTTGAGGTCACAAAGAGTAGGACACGATGGAGCATGGACGCCATGCCATAGGTTATTACAAATACTGAGTATTGCTCCCTCTGCTGTATAGTAGGTCCTTGGATTTTATATACAGTGTGTGTATATTTTAATTCCAATCTCTTAATTTATCTCTCTCCCCCTTTCTCCTTTGGTGACCATAAGTTTGTTTAGAAATGCAATTTTGATAACTGGATAGTGTACACAAGAGTGGAAACACCTCATGGGAAAGAGGCTGATGAGTTGGTCACTGGGAAAGGTCATGGACCAGATGATAAGAGCTGGTCCAGGCAAGGGCAAGATGAGACATGGGCTGCATGAGAGATGGCGAGGATGGGCTGTATCCAAGAGACTCTCGGGAGGAGAGTTAGAGATATAGAGACAGCACGTGTGAGAGGCTAAGAGTGAAGGGGCGTCAAGGATGAGGCAAGGTGTGTACTGTGATCGGCCTGTTGTAGTTTCTTTTCCAAGGACTGAGGGAACCCCTCCTCATCCTCAGATCTTGAAAGGGATTGTTGTGAATCCCCTCCCCTTCCTCACCCTTCCAGAAAGGAAGACACAAAACCTTTCCAGAACTTATAGTCATACTCATTCACTAGTCTACTTCCAAGCCAGAAACCAGCAGAGGCCCGGGGATTAGCTTTGGTTAATACCAGGTGAGAACAGCTCCCTGGTGAGGAGAACATCACTGGCCCAGTCTTCTTCAGCCTTTCATTTCATTTATGAGAGAAGGGAAGAACCAAAATCTTTTTCTGCTTGAAATAGATGCTAACTCATCTCTTGGATACAGCCGATCAATAAACATTTAAAAATCAAGACTTTGTTCCCATCAAAGTTGCACCATCCATAAAGCTGGCATTCTGAAAGGATAGGGCCCTTCCTTCTCTTCCAGGTTGGGGACCTACTGTTCTCCAGTAATGCAGTCTGTGCAGTTGAGTGTGCGTCCCTTTTTGGTTTAATCGTATTTTTTGGCTCAAGAAATCTCACATTGTCTCATAAAGTCCTGGCTTGTCACCAGTGACTAATGGACGTTCTGTGGCTGTGAGCCCAGGGTTGACTGACAGGATTGGTCGAGTTGTTGAAAGTTGACTTGCAAACAGGTAGAGGGGAACAACGCTGGCATTTGATAACAGGCCAAGGCGAATATTCTGAGCTATTTCTGAACAATGAATTGCATGTGAGGCACCTACCTGTTCAGGTGGCTTTGAAAATCTTTATATCATTGGTTTGTAAAAATGCTATTAGTCCCTTGATTCTTCCACTTAGCACAAACTTTCATGTCTAATAAAACCATCTTCTCCATTTGAAATGTATTTGCTCTTCTTTCTAGTTTATTGTGTAACTCTGGGCTAAGAGAAGAAAATCATGTGCCTTCAGCTGCTTTGTTTAGAGTTACTCCACAAATGCAGATTTCAGTAAAAAGAAAAGAACATAGAATCTAGAACAATTCTTCTACCTGATTTTCACTGCACTTGCTCTGGATGCTTTTTTTTTAACTGTGGCATGCATATTTATTTTTATCCATGGCACTGTGATTTTCAATTATCTTTTTTTAAAAGGGTTTATTTTAAAATTCATACAGAAGTCTTGGTCTGCTACCAAGTTTTGTGTCTTAATCAGTAAAGTGTGATTTAAATGAGCATACATGTTTGCAAGAGCATCTTAGATAATAAATCCCTGACTCTGAAAGAGTTCTGACATTTTCGAAACTGAACAAATGGACCATGCTGTTTCACACAGCCTTAGGCTGGTCAGATTTAGCAAATAAAAATACAAGATGTCAGGTTGAATTTCAGAAAAATAATTTGGTTTTCTAGGACAGGTATTTGTATGCACTATTTGGAATACATGTATACTAAAAAAATATTCATTATTTATCTAATATTCACCTGGGGTGTCCTCTGTTTTATCTGGTAAACCAAAACCTTCTATAAACTGAAGGTTAACATACAAACCTAATAAGTCTGGCTTCCTTGACATTCTTTGTTTTTACATAAGACAATTTCAACTATTGGATTATTTTCTTTTGAAAGGTAGCCCCGCTCTGTATGTATGTGAAGAGTGCTTTTTTTTTTTTAAGTGACTTTTGGTTTTATTTTGTTTTTTGCTCTTTTGCAGTATGGCATGGTGGGATCTTAGATCCCCAATGAGGGATTGAACCCAGGCCGCAGTATTGGAAGCACAGAGTCCTAAGCCCTGAGACGCCAGGGAATTCCTTCAAAGAATGTTTTTGGCAGGACAAGGCCATGCTTGATTCTTAGGGATTGAGCCTATGGACCATCCTTCAAACAAACACTAAAGGGACCTGTAAGGACAAATCAAAGATGCTGTTCCACATGAAAAGGTGGCTCGCTCTCCATTTCACTCACAACTTGTGAAACAGAATGGGGATCCAGGATTCTGGGATTAATGCAATTCTCAGGCCATGACGATCTTAGCTGGGTCTTTAACTAAGATGGTAATGTGCTCTAAATTTGGGCTTTCTGTAGCCATTTCACTAAATTGCATTCGACAGAGACAAAGGATTCCACTTACATTCCAATGAAAATTGCTTTACTATTAGACAGACCCTCTTTAAGCCTGTGTCACTTTACAAGGGGAAGCTAAGGAGAACACTTAGCATTCTTTTTATAGGTTTCCACATAGAGAAAAAGCTCCTATTATTTCCCTTCTAAATTCCTTTGAAAAGTGGCTGACCTTTATTTCCCCTTTTCTCCCAGGATGAGACGATTAAGGGAAAAAAAAATCAACCCACATAGGTATGAGGTCATTTAAAGATAGGCCAATTAATAAAGACATTATACAGCATCCATGTTAATCCACTCCTTAATTTGCTCCCACCCTAGGCTGCCTTCTGAGGGCTGGTTGGGATCGTGTGTGGACCTTAGTGATGGAGCACTCTACTAGGAAAGTGCCCTCTACTTTCCTAGCCAAGGACATTGATGCCCCAAAAGGGACTTCCCTGGACCAAAGTCACATATCCAATAGGAGATACTGTTGTGTCTCACATTCAGCTTTCCTGAATCTTTTTTCAACAATGATTTCTGTCTTCCCTAAGTACTCTACAGGTATAAGTGAAAACTCATGATTACTTCAAGTCACCAGTTCACTCATGTTCACAGCAGAATTATCCACAATCATCAAGAGTTGGAAACAACCCAAGTGTCCACAGACAGATGGAAGGATAAACGAAACACGGTCTCTGCAAACACTGGAATACTATCCAGCCTTCGAAAAGAATGAGTGTCTGAGACATACCACAACGTGGATGAACCATGAAGACACATTATGCTCAGTGTAATAAACCAGTCACTAGAGGACACAGTGGAGAAGGGAATGGCAACCCACTCCAGGATTCTTGCCTGGAGAATCCCATGGACAAAGGAGCATGGTAGGCTATAGGCCATGGGGTCAAAAAGAGCTGGACATGACTAAGCAACTAGTACTACTAGTGGAGGACAGAAACTGTATAATTCCACTTCCATGAGGGACCTAGAGTCATCAGATTCATAGAGATGGAAAGTAGAATTGTGGTCGCTAGGGCTGGGGCTGAGGAGGAGGGACTGGGAAGTAATTTAATGAGTACGGTTTCAGTTTTCAGCAAGATGAACTACTGAAGACTGGTTGTCAACAATGCGAATGTACTGATGCTACTGAACTGTACGTTTTTAAATGGTTATAATGGAAAATTTTATGTGATCTGTTTTCTACCACAATGAAAAAAAAAAAGCCTCATCAGAGAAATAAAATCAGATTTTGTGAGAGTCTAAGGCACTCACTTCTAATGCTCTGCCCATAAGAATTGGGTTTAAAACTGAGGACAGACCTGAAGCATTCAATACATAAAGGATGTGTAAGTGGTTAAGAAATCTGTGTCGAGGGTCATGTTGGAGGGAGGAAACGGTGCTTTTCAGGTGACACCCAAGTAGAATCGGACCGAGGGCTTCAGGGAAGGGCTCTGAGAAGGCCGCCCTGCCCCAGGGCACCCCCAGGACTGCCTTATGTTCAAGAGATTCAACTCAGTCAAGTGACTGCCTTTTTTTTTTTTTTTAATTTATTTTTTTTATTTTTTTTATTTTTAAAATTTTAAAATCTTTAATTCTTACATGCATTCCCAAACAAGTGACTGCCTTTTAAAAATGCAATCTCCCTGGAAGAGTTTATCGATACATTCCAAAACCGTGAAAGGAACACACTGGCCTTCTCTTCAGGTTTCCCAACTGCTGTCCACTCTCCAGTTCTGCACCGGACACCCCATGCTTTGAACTCCCATCCCCCCAGCTCTTCTTTCAGAACACTTAAAGGGACGTGATTTACAAACTATAGTGGTAACTGTTTTCATTTATTTACTTCTGGCTGCACTGGGTCTTTGTTGCTGCTCTCAGACTTTCTCTAATTGAGACAAGCAGGGGTTACTCTTGAGTTGCAAAACACTGGCTTCTCACTGTGGTGGCTTCTCTTGTTGGGAGCATGGGCTCTAGGTCATGGGCTCAGCAGTTGCGGTACTTGGGCTTAGTTGCTCTGCTGCCTGTGGGATCTTAATTCCCCAACCAGGGATCACACCCATGTCCGCTGCATTGGCAGGCAGATTTTTACCACTGGACCATCAGCAAAATCCTACCAGCTGCAGTTCTTTGCTTGTATCTGTCCGCCCCTGGCTCCGTGGAGGCAGGCATGGTTCCTCCTCTGATCTTCTTGTGACTCAGCGTCTAGAATAGGCCTACAGGAACCAGTTCTCAAATGTCGGGGTCAGTCAGCAAGCAGTTGAGAAGACCACTGGGTCTGGAAAGCTCAGCGGGGTGGTGGTTAAGCCAAGATGTTGAAGTATCACTAAAGTTCTCCTTTGCATCTTCTCGGTAGCTATAAAAAAAGACTATTCTCCCCGATTCTGATGCCAACATGATGTGAAGGGCTCCTACAGGAAGCACTGAAGCTGTAAAATCAATCTAAGGATTACACTCCCAACTTTTAAGACGAGGTACGTTTTTAAAAGCATACCTTTGAATCTTGCATATTTCAATCCTAACTACTTAATACCTACAAATAAAACACTGTAAACCTTTCCTTTTGGATGCTTAATGAGAATCAGCACTAATGATACAACTAGAAACAACTGTATCTTTCAGTATTTTAGCAGAATGTAGTCAGTGTGTATATGAATATATATTTCCAAAACACTTTTTTGCCAGGAGACTTAATACTGGACAATTAAATATTCTATTTTCTCTCATGCAAGTTAAAGTGACAAATAATAATCCTTTGTGAAATCTCTTTGTGACTGCCCATGTCCTGTAGATTTTCTCTGTAGAAAAGAATTTTTAAAAAATAGATATATGATAACTGAATTGCTTTTCTGTATACCTGAAACACAACATTATAAATCAACTGTACTCTAATATAACACACAAATTAAAAAATACTTTTAAAGAGAGACATTTAATTTTAAAAAGAAAAGAAATTACAAAGATGTTGAATTGAGGATGTTCTGGAGCTGAGATTTCATATTCTGCATCAGTATTGTAAGTTACAATATGACAGATATAGTTAACCTCTTAAGACTGCAACTAGGTCCACAACTGGGACTAAAATGTATTCACTGCCAGCGTCCACCATAGGAAAGCAAGACAAACTAATGATTTATTGTATTACCAGTGATTTTAACAGAAAGATTTTCCTTTTTTTCTCCTACGAAAAATCAATTCTAAACGTCTTTGTCTAAGGTTGAAAGGTTACAAAGCCATCTGAAAAGTCATTACCTTATTTTGGAAGTTGGAAATTGAGATGTTTAAAATAATGTATTCAGTGGAAACTGGGAGACATTGACTTCTCCACTTTCATCTTTTGTACAACATAAAATATCCAAGGATTTAACAAAAATTACATGAACCTAAAATTCTCCTCTAATGAGGAAGAAGCCAACCAATCTCTCTTTATTTCATGTACAGTATAAGAACTTCCCTGATGGCTCAACGGTAAAGAATCTGGCTGCCAGTGTAGGAGACTTGGGTTCAATCCCTGGATCAGGAAGATCCCCTGGAGAAGGAAATGGCAAACCACTCCAGTATTCTTGCCTGGAAAATCCCATGGACAAAGGAGCCTGGTGGATTACAGTCCACGGGGTCACAAAGAGTCAGACACAACTTAATGATGAAACAACATGTCACTTCAACATGGTGACATTTCAGATAAATTTCTGATTGAATGAAATAAAATAGGTGGATTTTTTGCTTATCAATTGGCTTCATCCTTAATAGACATGTCTCCTTTTCCCCCAAAATTCAAAAGTAAGGACTTTCTACTCTTTCCTATTATTGCATGGTTCCATTAAAGTTTGTGTAACTTTGAGACCCCAGGTGGTAAAGCTTCCACTTTGAAAGAAGATCAAGAACAAAGTTGGCAGTGCTCTGCCTGGAATATCATAATTTGATAGCGTAATATAAGACTTTCCAGCCTGGTATTTAAAAAATGAAAGCCAACATCTGCTCTCCTTGGGGTCTAAGCTAATTATTCTTAACTCAGCAAAACTACCTTTTCATTTCTCTTCCTAGATAGCTAGTTTTTGTAACTGACAAGGAACACTCAGAGCAAGATTTGTAAGGCAACGTTTTCTTGATTGACACTAATGATTTCCAGATGTCTAGTATCTCTGCTCTTCTTGATGTAGCATTTTAATATTTGCTTCAGCCTCTTTAGGTTTTTAACACCAAAGTTCTTGTGTCATGAAGCAATCACAAAAATTAATAGCATTGACCTCAAGTACTGGCATCTAAATTGAAAGCAGAATGGTAGGAATGTAGCTCATAGTTAGGTGGAACATGGAATAAAATAACACAAAAATCATCTTTATGAAAAAAGTCCTCCCTTGACCGTATGGTGGTTCCTCAAAAAAAATTTTTTTAATAGAATTCCTATATAATCCAGCCATTCCATTTCTGCATATGCCAGCATCCCTGGGAGATATTGCAGTTTTGTTACACATCTCCACAACAAAGTGAGTGTCATGACAAAGTGAGTCACACAAACTTTTGGTTTTCTGGTTCATATAAAAGTTATGCTTACAGGGCGTCCCTGGTGGTTCAGTGGCAAAGAATCCACCTGCCCATGAAGGAGCCACAGGTTCAGTCCCTGGTCTGGGAAGATCATAGTTTGATAGCATAATGTACTATCAGATATACCAGATCAATCTACTGGTCTGGCCAGTAGAAGCATGGTTGCCAGGGGCTAAGGAGAGAGAAGGGGATGACAGAGGATGAGATGGCTGGATGGCATCACTGACTCGATAGATGTGAATCTGAGTGAACTCCGGGAGTTGGTGATGGACAGGGAGGCGTGGCGTGCTGCGATTCATGGGGTAGCAAAGAGTCGGACACGACTGAGCGACTGAACTGAAGGAGAGAGAAGAGTGGGAAGTTATTGTTTACTGGATATAGGGCGTCCGTTTTGCAAAATGAAGTCTGGAGAAGGACAGTGGTGACAGTTACACAGCAATGTGAATGTACTTAAGACCACTAAGCTGAGCCTTTAAGAATGGCTAAGATGGTATGTCGCCTTGGCGTGATGGATAGAGTTGTACCATTCCAAGGGAGCATCTCCGCAAGGCATACTGGAATGGAAGCAGAAGGCTGGTTGAGGAGGAAGCACGGCTGATTTCACGTGGGTTGGGGGGGTATAATATATCTGTGTTTGTCCCTGGCCAAGGTGGTTGCACGGTGCAAATCACAAAGCTCAAACACAGGTATAGAAAACTTAACTTTGACTCAAGGTGTCAACATACAAGGAGAATAGTAAAAAGAGAATGGGACAGGGTAGCCCAAGTCTTGCTGTGATAGATAGCCCCAAAGTTGGCAAGAGGCAGACAGGGTCTCCAGCTGGTGGTTTGAGCAGGGTAAAACCTTTAGGAAGGAATCAGTAGTTATCAGAGCCCCTCCAGGAGAGCTGGGGTTAATAGAGAGCTTTGTACTCTGATGCTGGGAGGGATTAGGGGCAGAAGAAGGGGATGACAGAGGATGAGATGGCTGGATGGCATCACTGACTCGGTGGACATGAGTTTGAGTGAACTCTGGGAGTTGGTGATGGACAGGGAGGCCTGGTGTGCTGCGATTCATGGGGTTGCAAGGAGTCAGACACGACTGAGCGACTGAACTGAACTGAACTGCACAACAACACAAATTGGCAATTTCACTTTGAGTCCCTTTCCCCCTTAACATTGTATTCCCTCTGGTCCAGAAACAGTTCTTCCAGAAAAGGACCACCTTGAGGCTGACAGTGTCATCAATTTTATTCTATTCACAAATGGTCCAGCTTTAAGCATACATTCATCCAGCTCACTTCAGAGCATGGGTCAGAATCGAATATGCTAGATCTTGCTCCAAAATAATTTCAAACACTCCATCATGTCCCTTTCAATCTAATGAAAAGAGACAATAGTTCTCTGAAACCCAGATTTTTGGCCCATTCTGTGTGATGAGACCTTGTCACTGCCATAGAATTTAAGTTCAAGGGAAGAGTTATGGAAAGGAAATAATGCATGATGAGCGTGAAAAGAACAGTGAAGTGTCCTGGTTTCCTTCATCCCTCTATGGGCTATGGGGATCAAATCCCCAAGAAAGTGTGATCTAGACCCTCTAATACTGTGCTTGGGATTCCATTTAAACATAAAATGAGCTCAACATAGAGTTGTGACCACGCTTAATAGCAGAGACAAATATCTGCTTTAAATATTTGTTGTTTTAGTCACCAAGTCATGTCGAATGCTTTTGTGACCCAATAGACCATAGCCTGCCAGACTCCTCTGTCCAAGGGATTTCCCAGACAAGAATACTGGAGTGGGTAGCCATTTCCTACTGCAGGAGACCCTCCCGACCTAGGGATCAAACCTGCATCTCCTGCACTGCAGGCAGATGAATGATACACAGCAGTTTAAAAAATTATATTGTTCTCCTCCCCTCTGCTTCTGCTGCTAAGTCGCTTCAGTCGTGTCCGACTCTGTGTGACACCAGAGACAGCAGCCCACCAGACTCCCCCTGTCCCTGGGATTCTCCAGGCAAGAACACTGGAGTGGGTTGTCATTTCCTGCTCTAATGCATGAAAGTGAAAAGTGAAAGTGAAGTCGCTCAGTCGTGTCTGACTCCTAGCGACCCCATAGACTGCAGCCCACCAGGCTCCTCTATCCTTGGGAGTTTCCAGGCAAGAGTACTGGAGTGGGGTGCCATTGCCTTTTCCTCTCCTCCCCTCTAGCTCATACATATTGTTTTAAACATTAAAAATGCCTGCATAAGTATCATAATTGCATTGTTTGTGTGACTGATTTCAGAAAAACAAGATATACTGGCGTGGGGTGCCTTTCCTTTTCCTCTCCTCCCCTCTAGCTCATACACACTGTTTTAAAAATTAAAAATACCTGCATAAGTATCATAATTGCATTGTTTGTGTGACTGATTTCAGAAAAACAAGATATACTTTGTCACAGATGTTGTCCACAGATAACTATTAACCATGAAGCAATTGAAATCAGGCTTGTGGGTTGAAAGCTATTAATTAATCTATTAATTAACTCAACTTTAAAAGATTGCAAGGAGATTTTAATAGAAGTTTATATAACATCTCTCAGCACTAGTATTCCATTTCTCCTGATAACAAATTTATCAGACACTCTTAATATTGGAAAATCAAAGACTGTTGGGGAAAATTCTGCAGGCGGAGAAAAACTTATAGGGTAAAATTTTCTGATATTATAAAATATTTAAAAGCTATATCATTTCATACTCATGAAATATCGGAATTATCTATATCCCCAATCATTTCAGTCATCTTAGCCTTAGAATACTTTCTAACTACTCTACACTCAAAACCTAATTCACCCATTTCTCAAGCATAGAATGAATATAAAAGATCTCAATTTTTACGCCACTGGGGAAGAGTGTTTTCAGGCATGAGCATTTGTGTTGATGACTCTGTTCTGGAGCTCTGTAATGAGAGCAATAAGAATTAAATGTTTTGAATGCCAGGGCATCATTATGGTTCCAAGATTACCCTCCTTCTCTGTTTCCTGGTTTGTACTTGACTGTTCAAATGGAATAAGGAACTAAATTTACCAACTCATGGAGCTGGTTCTTAAGTTCAGAAAGCTTCCATGGAGAATGCTATTCTACAAATGTTTACAGTGAGAACAAGATGCTGACTCCAGAGGAAAAGATACCTGGGATCTAGGTCAAGAGTGGATGTTCACCTTCAGTTTTTACAAGGGTCTTTTCTACCTCTCCTGCTTCTGTCTGATGGTGATCCTGCTCTTGAGAAGTCTATTTTAGCACCTCCCATTGTGGCAAGAGCTCTCTCAATAAGCAGAACAGAGGTAGCTATGATGGTAACACGATTTCAACCAGAAACTAGATTTGCCTCCAGGGAGTGAAGGCAGCTCTGTGCATATTAAATTCTGTATGCGGCTGAAATCTGCTTCTCATTTACTGGGTCTGAAAATGAATAAAATGCATGTTTGGATTTTTAGATCCTTTATCTGTCATCAGAGGAATATTTTCCTGTGCCTTATGTAATTCTTTCAAAGATGACACCAAGAATAACCTGCAAAACTTATGCTCTTAAACTTATGAAACTGAAAATTGGTTCAGTTTCAGCCAAATATAGCAGATAGCATTACGGCATCTGTCTTTCATGTCCTGAACTATTCCAAGTTTGACTTCAGTAAAAGAGTAAACATTCTTCCTTCTATCATTTCCTTACTTGTGAGCAACTATTTATTATGGTTCTTATTAGTGACACTTTCCTCTGGGGTGGGGCAGGGGGCTAGAAGATGTTCATAGAATCCTCTTTGGGGCCTTTTAAAAATACAGGTGCCAACCACATATATGTAGTCAACTGATCTTCGATAAAGGAGCAAAGGCAATACAATGCAACAAAGATGGTCTTTCCAACAAATGGCACTAGACACCCATGAGTGTCATGAGTCCAGACACAGACCTCATACCCACCACGAAAATTAACTCAAAATAGATCACAGACCTAAATGTAGAAGACAAAACTATAAACTCCTTTTTGTTGTTTTTGTTCAGTCACTAAATCATGTCCGACTCTGCGACCCCATGGACCGCAGCACACCAGGCTTTCCTGTCTTTCACTGTTGCCCGGAGTTTGCGCAAACTCATGTCCATTGAGTCAGTGACCTAAAAGATAACAAATAAGAAAACCCAAATGACCTTGGGTATGACAATGACTTTTCAGCTACAATACCAAAGGCAAAATTCATCAAAGAAATGATAGATAAGCTGGGACTTCCCTGGTGGTCCAGGGGCTAACCCTCCACCTCCCAATACAGGGGGCCTGGATTCGATCCCTGGGCAGAGACCTAGATCCTACATGCTGCAACTAAGCATTTGCATATTGAAACTAAAGATTCCACGTGCCACAAGAAAGACAGAAGATCCCACGTGCTGCAACTAAGACCCGGCGCAACCAAATAAATAATAGATAAATAGTTTAAAAAGTTTAGAAACTGCTCTGTAAAAGACAATAGCCAAAGAATGAGAAAACAAGCCACAGGCTGGAAGGAAGTATTTGCAAAAGGCACATCTGATAAAGGACTGTTATCCTAATATATGCAGAACGCTTAAAACTCAACAATAAGAAAACAACTCAGTTAAAAAGTGAGCCAAGGGTCTTAACAAACACCTGACCAAAGAACATATATGATGGCAAATGGGCATTAAAAACAAAAAAATGGTTCACATAATATGTTGTCAGGGAAATGCAAATTAAAGCAAGGTACAACGACACACCCACTAGAAGGGCCCAAATCCAGAACTGACAACACCAAATGCTGGCGAGGGTGTGGAACAACAGGAACTCCTGTTCACTGTCAGCAGGAATGCAAAATGGTACAGCCACGCTGGAAGAGAGTTTAGCCATTTCTTACAACTCTAAGCATGCTCTTTTACATACTATTCAGCAATCTCATTCCATGATATTTACCCAAGGAAGCTGAAAACTTATGTCTATATGAAAGCCTACACATGGATGTTTAAAGCAACTTTATTCATAATTGCCAATACTTGGAAGACACCAAGTGAAAGTGAAAGTGTTCATCTCTCAGTCGTGTCTGACTCTTGGTGACCCCATGAACTGTAGCCCATCAGGCTTCTTTGTCTATGGGATTCTCCAGGCAAGAATACTGGAGTGGGTAGCCATTTCTAGCTCCATCTTCCCAACCCAGGGGTTGAATCGAGGTCTCCCACATTGCAGGCAGATTCTTTGCCATCTGAGCCACCAGGGAAACCCACCAAGATGTCTGTTAGTTGGTGAATGAATAAATAAACTGTGGTCCATTCAGACAATGGAATCCCTTATGATTATACAGTGGAAGTGAGAAATAGATTTAAGGGACTAGATCTGATAGATAGAGTGCCTGCTGAATTATGGACGGAGGTTCATGACATTGTACAGGAGACAGGGATCAAGACCATCCCCATGGAAAAGAAACGCAAAAAAGCAAAATGGCTGTCTGCAGAGGCCTTACAAATAGCTGTGAAAAGAAGAGAGGCGAAAAGCAAAGGAGAAAAGGAAAGATATAAGCATCTGAATGCAGAGTTCCAAAGAATCGCAAGGAGAGATAAGAAAGCCTTTCTCAGTGGTCAATGCAAAGAAGTAGAGGAAAACAACAGAATGGGAAAGACTAGAGATCTCTTCAAGAAAATTAGAGATACCAAGGGAACATTTCAGGCAAAGATGGGCTCGATAAAGGACAGAAATGGTATGGACCTAACAGAAGCAGAAGATATTAAGAAGAGGTGGCAAGAATACACGGAAGAACTGTACAAAAAAATCTTCACAACCAAGACAATCACGATGGTGTGATCACTCATCTAGAGCCAGATATCCTGGAATGTGAAGTCAAGTGGGCCTTAGGAAGCATCACTACAAACAAAGCTAGTGGAGGTGATGGAATTCCAGTTGAGCTATTTCAAATCCTGAAAGATGATGCTGTGAAAGTGCTGCACTCAATATGCCAGCCAATTTGGAAAACTCAGCAGTGGCCACAGGACTGGAAAAGGTCAGTTTTCATTCCAATTCCAAAGAAAGGCAATGCAAAACAATGCTCAAACTACCGCACACTTGCACTCATCTCACACGCTAGTAAAGTAATGCTCAAAATTCTCCAAGCCAGGCTTCAGCAATACATGAACCGTGAACTTTCAGATGTTCAAGCTGGTTTTAGAAAAGGCAGAGGAACCAGAGATCAAATTGCCAATATCCGCTGGATCATGGAAAAAGCAAGAGAGTTCCAGAAACTCATCTATTTCTGCTTTATTGACTATGCCAAAGCCTTTGACTGTGTGGATCACAATAAACTGTGGAGAATTCTGAGAGAGATGGGAATACCAGACCACCTGACCTGCCTCTTGAGAAACCTGTATGCAGGTCAGGAAGCAACAGTTAGAACTGGACATGGAACAACAGATTGGTTGCAAGTAGGAAAAGGAGTATGTCAAGGCTGTATATTGTCACCCTCCTTATTTAATTTATATGCAGAGTACATCATGAGAAACGCTGGGCTGGAAGAAGCACAAGCTGGAATCAAGATTGCCGGAAGAAATATCAATTACCTCAGATATGCAGATGACACCACCCTTGTGGCAGAAAGTGAAGAGGAACTAAAGAGCCTCTTGATGAAAGTGAAAGAGGAGAGTGAAAAAGTTGGCTTAAAGCTCAACATTCAGAAAACAAAGATCATGGCAGCATCTGTTCCCATTACTTCATGGGAAATAGATGGGGAAATAGTAGAAACAGTGTCAGACTTTATTTTGGGGGGCTCCAAAATCACTGCCGATGGTGATTGCAGCCATGAAATTAAAAGATGCTTACTCCTTGGAAGGAAAGTTATGACCAACCTAGATAGCATATTCAAAAGCAGAGGTCCAACAAAGGTCTGTCTAGTCAAGGCTATGGTTTTTCTAGTGATCATGTATGGATGTGAGAGTTGGACTGTGAAGAAGGTTGAGCACCAAAGAATTGATGCTTTTGAACTGTGGTGTTGGAGAAGACTCTTGAGAGTCCCTTGGACTGCAAGGAGATCCAACCAGTCCATTCTGAAGGAGGTCAGTTCTGGGGTTTCTTTGGAAGGAATGATGTTAAAGCTGAAGCTCCAGTACTTTGGCCACCTCATGTGAAGAGTTGACTCATTGGAAAAGACTCTGATGCTGGGAGGGATTGGGGGCAGGAGGAGAAGGGGACGACCGAGGATGAGATGGCTGGATGGCATCACCGACTCGATGGACATGAGTTTGAGTAAACTCCGGGGATTGGTGATGGACAGGGAGGCCTGGCGTGCTGCTGTTCATGAGGTCGGAAAGAGTCGGACACGAGTGAGCGACTGAACTGAACTGAACTGATCAAGCCATGAAAAAGCCCGAGGAATCTTAAACGCATATTACAGAGTGAAAGAAGCCAATCTGAAAAGGTTATATACTGAATGAGTTCAGCTATATGATGAAACTACAGAAACAGTCAAAAAAATTTCATGATTGCCTGGTGTGCAAGGGGTGGTAGGGATGAACAAATGATGCACAGAAGAGTTTTAGGACAGTGAAAATACTCTGCATGATATTATAAGGATGGATATATGCCATCATATTAGGTTGGCCAAAAGGTTCATTCAGGCTTTTCCACTACATTTGTTCATACGTTTCCAATACATGCTGCAGTGTTTTTGTACTACATTTGTCTAATTCCATAGGATAGGAGCACTAAGAGTGAAGCTTAATGGCAACTGTGGACCTCAGTTAATAATGACTTGTCGATGTAGGGTTATCAGCCATAGCCAAGGTACCACTGTGGTGGGAATGCTGATAGTGGGGCAGGCTGTGCACGTGAGCGGGCAGGGATACAGGAACCTCTGTGCCTTTCCCCTCCATATTGCTGTGAACTTAAAGTAGTCCAAAAAATAACATTTAATATAAATTTGTAATAAATTTAAAAACCCACCAACAACAGATGTTCAAATTCTCACTTGAGTTTTAATGCACCCACATTTCTGACAGTAGGCGGGGGGTGGGGTGGGGGGGCCACACCTGTGAATTTGAAAAAAGACTCCTCATAATTGTGATGAGCCTCTTAGTTGAAATCATTGGTATTGTAAAGTACTAAGCAGATTGCATTTAATAATGAGACTTTTTAAACCTTTCCGGGCATGCTCAGTCACTTCAGTCATGTCCAACTCTCGGCAACACCATGGACTGTAGCCCACCAGGCTCCTCTGTCCATGGGATTCTCCCAGTAAGAATACTGGGAGTGTGTTGCCATTTCCTCCTCCAGGAAATCTTCCCAATCTTTAGCATGGGTATTAAGTGATGGAAGATGGCAGAGGAAATGATAAGATTATATTTTACTCCTTCTGTATAAATTATGTCTCTTCTGCTGGTAAGTGAAAACAAGCAACAATGTGAGAATTCTATTACCATCACAGACCTGCTACCTTAAATTTTTTGCATGAAGTGTGATACCATTTTTTAAAGCCCAATACAGCTTTTCAGTATATCGACTGAATAAAGTCTTTTCACTTGTCTCCCCAAAGCCTATTTTCCAATTTCTGATTCTGTTTGCAGTTTGGACACACAATATAATCTTAAAATCTCTTTACAAACTGTTTCCAGGTTCTCTGAACAGGACCCTGGAGAAATGGTTCAAAACATGCCTGCACCACAAGTTCTATACAGTAGAGATTTTCTTTTTAATTCTATATAACATCATTGGGTTTTGAAGCAGTTGCTTTAAAAGAAATATGTTTTCCTTCTCCCATCTTAAATGTATAATGTTTAGAAGCTATCTAAGATGCTTACAGATCTGGGGAAATAGGAATCATAGGTGACTTAAGCTTCTCAACGGTGTAGACATTTTTGAAAGCAGAATAGGTAATTTAACTTTCAGAGATGCTGAAGTGTGGCAGACTGCCCCAGTTGCCCCTCCTCCTGAAACCTATACACAAACACAGAAAGTAGAATACTTTAGAGTATCACAGTAAAGATGAAACCTATAAAATGAGCTTCCTGTATGGGCATAATAATAGGAGATCACAAAGTATATATTGTCTACTTGGGTCCTATTAGAGGATTAGTATGCTAAGAAAATATTTGCCAGAACTCTCAATCCTGACAGCATTAAGGTGAATTGAAATGTGCAATCCTCTGCAACGAAAATTCTTTATTATATTTAATGTTTTACAGAGGAGCTAGTGGTAAACAACCCACCTGCCAAGGCAGGAGACAGAAATGGGTTTGATCCCTGGGTCGGGAAGATCTCCTGAAAGAGAGCATGGCAACCCAACTCCGGTACTCTTGCCTGGAGAATCCCACGGACAGAGGAAGAAGATTGTCTCTGAATTTGCTCTATTTGCATGGTCCCTGGGGGAAGTGAAGGCTTACTAAACACCTCATACATACAACCATACACATACACACACCTTGACCTGACTTCCTCCTCCCCCTCCAGCCCGCACCACAAAATCCAGGACATACACATGGAGACACAGGATGAATGAGGATATAAGACCCAAGTGAGGAGCATCTTGATGCTTAAACGGGAAAATTGGATTTTATCCTAGAAGCAAGTTACAGCCACTAAAAGTTTATGAGCAGTGGAATCATATGACCTAAACGATGTTTGAGGAATATTCCTCCTATGGTGGATGATGGGGAAATTCATGAAACTGTAGCTTGTTACTATGATCTTCTAAAAAGTAACAGCAAAATAATCAAGGGAACAATGTGGAATTACCACATTTCAAGTCGCCTCAGGCACCACTATGAGATTTCAGCCTCTGAATGATAATACTGATGTTAGCAATACATAGTTAAAACTTCCTGAGCTCTAAACAAACCCTCACATATACAGTCAAATGATTTTCCACAGTGATGCTAAGACCATTCAGTAGGAAAAAGGACAGTCTTTTCAACAAATGATACTGAGAAAATCGGAAATCCACATGCAGAAGAATGAAGTTAGACCCTTATCTAACACCACATACAAAAACTAACTTAAAATGGATCAAGGACCTAAAGCTAAGGTGCTAAAGCTATAAAACCATTAAATAGGAAATGCGGGGGAAAGTTTTGTTACATTGGATTTAGCAGTGATTTCTTGGATATGATACCAAAAGCACACTTAAATATGACACACAAAATATACTTAAAATGATGTAGATGATACATTTTATGTTATGCATAATTTTATCACCTTTTTAATTTTTAAAGAAAAATCTTAGAAGATTATATCTTTTAGCATCAGCTTTGGCTTGAAAGGGCTTCCCAGGCAGCTCAGTGGTAAAGAGTCTGCCTGCCAACGCAGAAGATGAGGGTTCAATCCCTGAGTCAGGAAGGTCCCCCCTGGAGAAAGAAATGGCAAGCCACTCAAGTATTTTTGCCTGGGAAATCCCATGGACAGAGAAGCTTTCAGTCCACGGAGTCACAGGGAGTTGGACATGACTTAGTGACTAAACAACAACAACAATATATAACATAGATTGACTTGTAAACAAAATCTCTGTATCAGAACACATTCTGTGTTCGACCTGAGAGGAATCCACTGTAAATAACTTAACTACACAGAAATGTCCAGTCACCCACACAGAAGGATCTAGGAAGGGAGGGCTGGGCGCTGCTTGACTTTCTTCCCACGGAACCGAAGAGAAACTCTAAGATTACTTCCTGATGGAAAACCAAAACTTTGCTGTAACTCTTCCATGTGAGAAAGAAAAGAAAAAGAAAGAAAGAAAAGTTTATGTGCATTTCTCCTTTTTTTTTTTTACTTTTCCACATGTAAGAATCAGCAGCAAAGCTCAGATCCAGGGGAAAAACAATACACCAACCTTTCCCTTCGCCATGAAATACCATCATCATTGCATTTTCGTCAGCTGATGGAATGAGAGTTAACTGCAAAGCCAAGAACACAAGCCTATATACCTCAGAAAGAAATCTGGGACCCTTTTCTAGAGCAGCGGTTCTCAAGGACTGCCGAGACCCTGCAACGCTGGTATTGCCTGAGATCTTATCAGTAAGCCCCAGGTACCTATGTTTTAATAAGCCCTGATGAAGTTCAAGAACCTGTCAAGTATGAATGTCATTACCACTCATGCAATAGGAACCCAGGGAAGACAAAAGGGGTGGGGTGGGGGTGGGGCAGGATTTTCAAAGCATGAATGAAAATGAACTGTTGACTTCTGAAAGCATGGAATGGTTGATAGAAACAAAGAAATAGAAAATTAAACCAAGGGAAAATTAATATCCATTTTTCCTCAAAGAGCATCTAATCCAATTAATATTTATAGCTTGTTGTTTTAATTGAAATCAATTTTTATTAAAAGTTCTAAAAGAAATGTAGTGAGCACTCCGTATGTTCAAAGAGCTTTTGGGTACACTTTCCCACTGAGTCCTTACATTATCCCACACGGTGGGCTATTATTAATCCCATTTTACAGATGAGAAAACAGGCTGAAGAGGTTTTTAAAAAAACTTGCCTATAGTCACACAGCTGGAATAAGCAGCAAAGCCTGAATTTTACACTGGGTCTCTCTGACTCAGTCTGGGCTTGCTCAGCATTTATTGTCATCTGTTGGGTGGATCTTCCTGGACATTGAACTTGAAGACAGTCTTAGATGCTCCTGGAATGACATGTGATTCATCTTGCTCCTTTACCCCTTGAACACCATCTGCTTCCACTTTCTTTTTTATTTCTACTGAAAATTCTTCCCTTTCCACCCAGACTTCATTCTGCTGGGCAGTGATTTTCCCTTAGTCATGACTTTCACCCTGTCAGAGACTAGTTCAAAAACTCCTAAATACCAAATCGCTCTTTTCTTTGTGTTCTCCTGTGAATTCTCACCTGCAGAGTGGTTCAGATGCTCTCTCTGGCTACAAGCCTTGGTCTGTTATCCCCTTTGCTCTCAAATGCATTCCCTCCTCCCTTGATTGGTCAGTCTGTTCCCAGTCTCAGGAACATTCGACGGTCACCCAGCTCCATTCTTCAGCTCCCATTGTCTTCTGGACTGGAATACCCTCCCCTCTTTCTTCTGCACATTCAACCCCTCCCCTGCTCACCTCTTGGCTTGAGCCCACCTTGACCTCTTCCTCCCCTGCCCTCCTTCAGCCCTCACTGTCTGCAGGGGTCTCTCAAGTTCACTAAACAAGATCCCCCTCAGTAGACCATTTGTACATGCACATTTATAAACTACATTAATGAACAAACCATGTGGATGCTGTAAATGTGCATTTCAAAGCATTTGAAAATAGAAATTAAAAACTGATACTTCTGATCTTTCTTCCTTCATCTTAAAAGATAATCCCCGGGCTCTGACCACATGTGTGACCCCTTTGATGATTCTGCCAACTTTCCTTGTCCAGTTTTTCATGCGTCCCTATTTTATATTCCTTAAAAATATGTTGTATGTTCTTAAGGGGAATAACTCTCTTTTCAGTGGCAAAAATGGGATATTACATAGGAGGTGCCCAGTTCTTCTTTTTTTTAATTTTTATTTGCGTAGTTGCTTTACAATGCTGTGTTGGTTTCAGGAGCACAACAGAGTGCATCCGCCCATTCTTTGATACAAGTTCACTGATGTCCACTGCACTCAGCTGACATGTTAAGTTTCAAGGCTGCTGCTTATTGTCAGATCATAGCTTCTGGTTGTTGCATAAAATGAGATGGCAGTGGTTTCAGTTTGTCTGACTTCAAAGGGAAGCCAGGCAGTGCCTGAGTCCTGTGTCCCTTGGCCAGTTCCTGCGAAATTGGGCATTTCCAAAAGAACAGTGTGACTCGCAGCCAGAAAGAGAATCACCTATTTCACCAAGTCTTGGCGAATTGAGACGGGGGTGACTTTTTTGTTTCTTTCCCATATCCTTGCTGCTCTCTCTCTCTCTTTTCCCTCACAGCCTTATTAAGATAGAATTGACATATAACAATGACATATAACATTGTGTAAGCTGAAGGTGTAGTAGATGTTGATTTGATACATTTATATATTGTAAAACAATTACCACCTTAGCATTAGCAGGCATTCCCATCCTGTCACATAATTATCGTTTCTTTCTTTGCAGCAGGAACATTTAAGACCTACTTTCTTAGCAATATTCAAGAATATACTTCTATTAGCTATAATCTCTGTGCTGTACAATAGATGCCCAGAACCTATTAACCCTATAACTGAAAGCTTATACACTTTGACCAATATCTACCCCTTTCTTTCATCCCCCAGCCCCTGACTCTATTCTGTTTCTCTGACTTTGGCTTTTTAATATTTCACATATAAGTAAGACCATACAGTATGTCTTTCTCCATCTGACTTTTTTCACCTAACATAATGCCCTCACATTTCATCCAAGTTGTCACAATGGGCAGGATTTCTTTCTTTCTCATGGCTGAATAATATTCCATTGTATAAACCCCACCTCTTCTTTATCCATTCATCCACTGATGGATGCTTGGGTTGTTTCCAAGTCTTGGTTATTGTGAGCAATGTTGCAAAGAACAAGAAGGTGCAGATTTCTCTTCCAGATAGTGATTTCATTTCCTTCGGGTAAATAACCAGAAGTGGAATTGCTGGACCATATGGCGCTTCTATTTTTAATTTTTTGAGGAAACTCCGCACTGTTTTCCACAGAGGCTGCCCCCACGTACTTGCCCACCAACAGTGTGCTAGGGTTCCCTTTTCTCCACACCCTCCCCAACATGTATCTGTTCCCTGTCTCTCTTTGAACCCTGTATGGGTGTCCCCAGATTACCTGAAGGTCAGGTATCATTTCCTGAATCACCTAGCAAGATGAAAGTGTACCCTGACCAACATCTAATCAACAATCTAACATTTTACAATCATGCCTTCTCCCTGATAAAAGTTTCAGTTAATCATTGCTTAGCAAGATAACCTTGGTTGGGAAGAGTCTTATTACTGAGGTGTGCCTTTTTTCTTTATCTTAAAAGTCGTTTCACATCTTTAAATGTAGTTTTATGTTATTAAAAACTCCCTAAACACGTCTCATTTCTTTCTGTTCTCCCCTCCATGTTTTACACCTTTGTTAATTACCTGAGGGATGCAGAAAGTAGCATCTCTACTTTAAAAGTGATGTTTTCCAATGCTGACAAATTAGATAGTTGCCAAGTGTTCAAAGGGAGGGAGGGAAAATGGGTAGGAATTAAAAAGTCACACCATTCTTAATAAATAATGAGAAATGTCTAACCGTTGATATGAGTGACTCATCTGAAGGATTGACACCCTAAGTTAGACACACAGTAATCCTGCCAGGGAAGACAAAACTCCACAGCAAGACCTGGCTTCCATATTCCTTGGGGTAAAATGCCAGGGGGTTGCCTGTTTTATTTTCAGGGGAGGCAATGGATGCTTTTATTGGCATCTTGGTGAAAGAATCTTACCAATCAATACTGTGATTTTGTACACGACTTTGGAAAGCAGAGTCTGGTCAGGAAGGAGTCACTTTCCTGGTCCTTGGTCTCCCTGTTACAAGCATGATTGTAAAATGTAGAACTGTTGATTAGATGTTGGTCAGGGTGCATCTGTTTACCCTCCAGCCCAACATGATGCAGAGAAGCACAAGGCTCAGCCATGCCTGCAGAATTCTGGGGGTGGTCTCAGGTGGTCAAGATCAAGCTGGGGCCCAAGGTGACAGTGAAGCTGCTGGTGTTCCCCTGTGCCTAGACTTCTGGTGATCTGGGGAGCAGAGAGCAGACAACCATCCTTATCATCAATATCCATGTGATATTGCTGGATTTGCTGGCTATCTTCCCTTCTATCACCTACTGAAAACAGTAGTGAAAGTATTAGTTGCTCAGTCATATCTGACTCCTTGCGACTCCATGAACCGTAGCCCGTCAGGCTCCTCTGTCCATAGGATTTTCCAGGCAAGAACACTGGAGTAGATTGCCATTCCCTTCTCCAAGGGATCATTCCAACCCTGGGATCAAACCCAGGGCCTCCTGCATTGCAGACAGGTTCTTGACCATCTGAGCCACCAGGGAAGCCCGCTCTCACTTATTAAGCAACTATTATTTCACCTTTTCAAAAATCACCGGGCAAAGCAGATATCAGGATACCATTCTCCAGGTGAGAAACTGAGTTCAGCAGGATGAAATATTTTTCCAGATTCACACGGTTATGAAGTAGTAAGTAGACTGTCAAACGGCTTCCCCAGTGGCTCAGTGGTAAAGAATCCGCCTCCAATGCAGGAGACACAGGAGACGCTGGTTTGATCCCTGGGTCAGGAGATCCACTGGAGGAGGGCACAGCAACCCACTCCAGTATTCTTGCCTGGAGAATCCCATGCACTCAGGAGCCTGGCGGCTCCAGTCCATAGGGTCACAAACAGCTGGACACTACTGATGCGACCAAGCACACAAGCGCAGACAGTCAGAGGCTGATCTCTAAACCCAGACCTTTCCATCCCACTGGGCTACTTCTCACCTGCATTACTGAGTGGCCACTCACTGGGTATAAACAGATCTGTGCACACATATCCTCACCCCCATTTGGCCTCACATTAGCCTGATCCATCTAATTCCTAAATCCACCACATTTCCTTGGAGTTGCTTGTTGCTGTGATAGCTCAGTCCCTTCTGGTTCCCCATGGCTTCTCCCTGGTCTCCAGCAGCAAGCTGAAGAAGGTGTTTGTTTGTTTTTTCTGAAATGCCATCAGTAGCCCCTCCCCCCATTACCTGCAGAATGAGTGTCCAAGGGAGGAATTGTTGTCCTTATTTTGATGGCATTTCAGACACAGGGCTCAAAATAGCCACCGAGCCCATTAACTGAACTGCAACACAGTGGCAAAAAATAAGAAGTTTTGTTTTCTCTGCATTTTTATCTGCTGTTTCTATACTAGCATTCCTTAACTATTACTGAAGATTCTGGTCTTGAAAGAGGACTAACTCTGTGAGATGTGGGAGGTGGGAAAAAATAGACTTTATCTAACTATGAGAAAAGGATCTTGAGGGTTTTTTTAAAAACCTTCCTTTTCTAAGCACCTTTCCCACCTACATTCTAAGTTAAGAAGAATGTTACCAAATATCTCTTCTTAAAATATGTCCTTTGGAGTCTGTGAAATGGCACTGATATAAAGAGTATAACAAGCTTTTTTAAAAGGAAAGGGGAAAAAGGGAGATTTTTTTCCAGGAGAATGTTTCTCAAAGTATGGTCCTGAAAACCCTGAGTAGTAACTGAGACCCTTCTAGTGGAAACCTTACAGTTAAAATAACTTTCGCAACAAAATTCACACATTATTGCCTTGTTTGCCCTTATTCTTTCATGAGTACAATCAAGTCTCCTGGGGGCTATTTGGCATGTAGTGACTATCATTTGACAGCTTGTATTCTGATGTTTTTTAAAACTCCAATTTGGTACATCCACTATGAAAAACAGTATTCATGATCATCAAAAACTTAAAAATAGAACTACCATACAATCCAGTAATTCCACTTCTGAAAATATATCCAAAGGAAATGAAAACATCAACTAAAGAAATATCTTCACCTTACATTCATTGCCACATTATTTACAACAGCCAAGAAACGGAAACCACCTAAATGTCCATCGAACGGATGAATGGAAAAAGAAGTTGTGATATATATTTCTAATGGAATATTATTCAGCCATTAAAGGTGAGGCAATCCTACCATTTGAGACAGCATGGATGGACCTTGAAGGCATTATGCTAAGTGAAATAAGTCAGACAAGGACAAATACTATATGATCTCATTTATATGTGTAGTATAAAACAAACAAAGAACCCAAGATCATAGACAAAGAGATCAGATTTGTGGTTACCAGAGTCCCACGATAGGAAGGGCAAATTGGAGGAAGGAACCAAAAGGGACAAGCTTCCAGTTATGGGTATCCGGGGTGTAAATTACAACATGATGGCTGTAACTGACACTGCTGTATTATATACAGAAAAGTTGGAAACAGAGTAAATTCTAAGAGTTCTCATTATAAGGAGGACATTGCTTTCCTTTTCCTTTTCTTCCTTGTTTTATTTTTATTGTACCTATATGAAAAGATGGATGTGTTCGCTGAACCTACTGTGGAAATCATTTCACAATTTGTGTAAATCAAAACGTCACGCTATGTACCTTAAACTTATACAGTGATGGATATCAGTTATTTCTCAATAAAATTGGAAATAAAATTTTCACTTTTATTTTCTAACATGATAAACATGATTATAATCCACATAAGCAAAATCTCTTTGGGGTCCCGAATGATTTTTTAATATTTATATTTATTCATTTATCTATGGGCTTCCCCAGTGGCACAGTAGTAAGAATCTGCCTGCCAATGCAGGATCCCTGTGTTGGGAAGCTCCTCTGGAGAAGGAAATGGCAACCCATTCCAATATTCTTGCTTGGAAAATCTCATAGACAGAGGAGCCTGGCAGACTACGGTCCATGGGATTGCAAAGAGACAGACATTGCAAAGAGACTGAGCAACTGAGTACACATTTATTTACTTAGCTGCCCCAGGTCTTAGCTGGGGCAGGTAGGATCTTTGAGTGTGGCACGCCAACTCTCAGTTGCCGCATGTGGGATCTAGTTCCCTGACCAAGGATCAAGCCTGGGCCTCCTCAATTGGGAGTGTGGAGTCTTAACCACTGGACCACCAGGGAACTCCCCCCAGTAGTTCTTTAGGAATGCAAAAAGATTGTAAAGCAAAGTCTGTGAGCCGCTATTCCAAGAAACACATGCTCGTTGGAAATTGGTGTCTCATGAAATATCCTGAAAGAAGGCACCATGTCACCAGGGTGGTGACTCTGGTGAAAGTCACGGGAGGAAAAGTATGAATTCCAGTATTCTCAAGGACGCTCCAGGGACATTGGGCTAGGACACACTTCTGGCAGGCTCTCTGTTCACACAGCAAACTGACGAGATGAAAACAAAAGAGCAATGATGGACCTGTGATCTGAACACTCATTCAGAGCTGGCACTGAGCAAAGGTGAGGGAGCTTCGTGGGGAAGCCAAATGACGAATGCAAATGAAAGTGCATGTCCACACACCCTGGGTTCCTATGGCCACACACAAGTCCCTGAAAGCAAGCCAAGGCACTAGGGTCTATGCTGCAGCCTCTGTCTGAGTCCAGAAAGGGAATCAGAGGCAAATGCTATGCCTGCCTGGCACCGGCTCTTCTTGCCTCCAGATGACAGTTGTGGAGGAAAGCTGCCTTTACAGAGAGTCCACCTGGCCTACCTCATTGAGGATGGTGCTCCTAGAACAAGTGATGGAATTCCATCTCAAGGCTGCCTCATCACCTGTCTGGCAGAAGCAGCCTAGATAGATATTCCTTGTGCCATCAAACAATACCACATTTTGTGGTTTTGTTTGCGCTCAAGGTTGCAATTATCTGATAAGAAGCAGCATTTATGTGCTAATTTCTTTGAAACTTTGGGAAGTTGAGAAGTATAAAGTACCTACTCTTAGAGGAAAGCAAAAGTTGTCTGCTGGTATTGATGGATGTACTTTATAGTGGCAGCTTTCAGGACTTCCCAGATGGTCCAGTGGTTAAGACTCTGAGCTTCCAGTGCAGAGGGCATGGGTTAACTCCTGGTTGGGGAACTAAGACCCCACATGCCACAAGGTGCAGTCACAAAAATAAATTAATTAGATAAAATAGATAACCAATAAGGGTCCACTGTAAAATAAGTATGTGTGTGTACTCAGTCACTCAGTCATGTCCAACTTTTCATGACCCCATGGACTGTAGCCTGCCAGGCTCCTCCATCCATGGGATTTCCCAGGCAAGAATACTGGAGTGGGGTGCCATTTACATTCAGTCAGTTCAGTTCATTTCAGTTGCTCAGTCATGTCTGACTCTTTCCGACCCCATGAATCGCAGCACGCCAGGCCTCCCTTTCCATCACCATCTCCCGGAGTTCACTCAGACTCACGTCCATCGAGTCCGTGATCCCATCCAGTCATCTCATCCTCGGTCGTCCCCTTCTCCTCCTGCCCCCAATCCCTCCCAGCATCAGAGTCTGTTCCAATGAGTCAACTCTTCACATGAGGAGGCCAAAGTACTGGAGTTTCAGCTTTAGCATCATTCCTTCCAAAGAACACCCAGGGCTGATCTCCTTTAGAATAGACTGGTTGGATCTCCTTGCAGTCCAAGGGACTCTCAAGAGTCTTCTCCAACACCACAATTCAAAAGCATCAATTCTTCTGCGCTCAGCTTTCTTCACAGTCCAACTCTCACATCCATACATGACCACAGGAAAAACCATAGCCTTGATTAGACGGACATTTATTGGCAAAGTAATGTCTCTACTTTTCAATATGCTATCTAGGTTGGTCATAACTTTCCTTCCAAGGAGTAAGCGTCTTTTAATTTCATGGCTACAGTCACCATCTGCAGTGATTTTGGAGCCCAAAAATATAAAGTCTGACACTGTTTCCACTGTTTCCCCATCTATTTCCCATGAAGTGATGGGACCAGATGCCATGATCTTCGTTTTCTGAATGTTGAGCTTTAAGCCAATTTTTTCACTCTCCTCTTTCACTTTCATCAAGAGGCTTTTAGTTCCTCTTCACTTTCTGCCATAAGGGTGGTATCATCTGCATATCTGTGGTGATTAATATTTCTTCTGGCAATCTTGATTCCAGCTTGTGCTTCTTCCAGCCCAGCATTTCTCATAATGTACTCTGCATAGAAGTTAAATAAGCAGGGTGACAGTATACAGCCTTGACGTACTCCTTTTCCTGTTTGGAACAAGTCTGTTGTTCCATCTCCAGTTCTTTTTTTTTTTTCCCATGTCTAGTTCTAACTGTTGCTTCCTGACCTGCATATAGGTTTCTCAAGAGGCAGGTCAGGTGGTCTGGTATTCCCATCCCTCTCAGAATTCTCCACAGTTTATTGTGATCCACACAGTCAAAGGCTTTGGCATAGTCAATGAAGCAGAAACAGATGTTTTTCTGGAACTCTCTTGCTTTTTCCATGATCCAGCATATGTTGGCAATTTGATCTCTGGTTCCTCTGCCTTTTCTAAAACCAGCTTGAACATCTGGAAGTTCACAGTTCACCTATCAATATCACAGTAATCCAAGTCTATGCCCCAACCAGTAATGCTGAAGAAGCTGAAGTTGAACGGTTCTGTGAAGACCTACAAGACCTTTTAGAACTAACACCCAAAGAAGATGTCCTTTTCATTATAGGGGACTGGAATGCAAAAGTAGGAAGTCAAGAAACACCTGGAGTAACAGGCAAATTTGGCCTTGGAATACGGAATGAAGCAGGGCAAAGGCTAATAGAGTTTTGCCAAGAGACCGCACTGGTCATAGTAAACACCCTCTTCCAACAACATAAGAGAAGACTCTACACATGGACATCACCAGATGGTCAACACCGAAATCAGAATGACTATATTTTTGCAGCCAAAGATGGAGAAGCTCTATACAGTCAGCAAAAACAAGACCAGAAGCTGACTGTGGCTCACATCATGAGCTCCTTATTGCCAAATTCAGAGTTATATTGAAAATGTAGGGAAAACCACTAGACCATTCAGGTATGACCTAAATGAAATCCCTTATGATTATACAGTGGAAGTGAGAAATAGATTTAAGGGACTAGATCTGATAGAGTGCCTGATGAACTATGGACAGAGGTTCGTGACATTGTACAGGAGACAGGGATCAAGACCATCCCCATGGAAAAGAAATGCAAAAAAGGCAAAATGGCTATCTGCGGAGGCCTTACAAATAGCCATTTACATTAGACCACCTTAAAAAAGGCCGGGGGGTGGGGGGTGGGGGAAGAGAGCTCAAACTGTAGTAAAGGAAAGACAATTTCCAAGGCAGGGCAGATGAAATGTGCCAAACCAAATATGACATGGCCTGAAATCAGCAAACAGAGATCCATACTGGGGTAGTAAAATGGATATACAGCTGTACTTTGAACATGAAGATTATTTTAAATCACCACGTGTATAGGTATTGTAAAACTCATCAAAAGACTTTGGCACCCTGGACTGTCCTTGCCTTACTGGGGAGCCAGCTACACAATCTAGCACTTAGCAGCAGCCATCCTTAGTGTCCAGGTTTGACTGCAATGCTTGCACAGCTGTTTGGGCTGTTTGCACTCATATCTAGATATCGGTTTGCAGAGTCAGTATTCTCACACTTGAGTCCTTGAGAGACAGGACCTAAAATCCAGGGCTACAGTTTTTAAAAATAGGTAAAAGGTGTTCTTATTGAGTGACAAGGTTTTCACAATACTTATTAAGTGAAACTAATCAGGTTATCAAGCAATATATAGAGTAAGATTCTATTTTTCCATAAGAAAAATATATATAGGCATAAACTTGTCAGAAGTTTAAAACAGCAAATTTGTTAGTGGGATGGTCTGGGGATGGGAGGTGGGAAGTGTGGAAAGATATACAGGCTTATTTTAAATCAGAAACAGAACTTACCAAACAGCAAATAAGATGGCCTTACATATAAAATGATTTTACGCATCTAAATTTAGTCAAGGAGAAACCAGCAGGACATTAATTATGTTCCAATCATCTAACCAAAATAGGTATGGGCTTGATTCACTGAATTAAGGTATAATTCTACTTGCAAAAGCCTTTTCAAAATTCAGTAAAACAGACAACTCACTCATGTCTTAAGAGAATTTGGAAATTATTAACATTATCAACCAGAGGATATTTTTCTTCAATATTCAGTGAGAAGTCTTTGTAAACATATGGATGCTTTCTATTAATATTTTAAAAAACTTGTTCCAGGATGTATGGTATGTGAAGCAAAAGTTGCTCAGTTGAGTCCGACTCTTTGTGATCCCATGGACTATAAAGTCCGTGGAATTTTCCAGGCCAGAATACTGGAGTGAGTAGCCTTTCCCTTCTCCAGAGGATCTTCCCAACCTAGAGATGGAAGCCAGGTCTCCCACATTGCAGGCAGATTCTTTACGAGCTGAGCCACAAGGGATATAATGGCATTTTAAAAATACTCAATTATTTTGCCCAATGCTAAGGTAAATAATTATTCATCCAAATCATAATTATCAGTATATGATTAGAAAAATTATTCCAACACAACAGGCTACATTAGCATTAAGGGTCACAGTGGTTTTTCTAAACTTTGTGAACCACAAAATGATAAATATGTTGTCATAAAAAATGGGCATGTTATGTAGAATAGCCATTAAAAATGCCAGGAACATTAAAAAAAAAAAAAAAGGCAGTACAGCTCTAGAGAGGTAATGTTTGAGCAGAAACAAATCTTACTTGTTATAATTCTCTCAATTCATGTAAAGGATTTATTCATTTAAAGAGAAAAAGAAACATCAAAAATATAAGTCCTTAACATTACTTGAGGCAGATTTTTCTGACATCAGCCAAGAAGCCAGCAAGTCTCATTGACTGTTTCTATGGTGACGTTTCTGATAAATACATTGTGATGACAATAAAACCATCTGAACAAAGAACAAAATATCTGTTTTCTTTTTATTAACAGATTCTCCAGACCCTTATTTCATTTTTCCATCACAAGAAAAGCCAAATTTGGCTCCTTGACTCAAACTTTATTACAAAGTTATAATAATCAAAGCAGCATGGTATTGGCACAAAAATAAGCCACATAGACCAATGGAACAGAACTGAGAACCCAGAAATAAACCCATACCTATAGGTCAACTAAAATTTGACAAGGGCTCCAAGAATGCGGCACACACATACAATGGAATATTAGCCACAAAAAATGAAATCCTGTCATTTTCAACACTATGGATGAACCTTGGGGACACCATGCTAAGTGAAATAAATCAGAGAAAGATAAATACTATTTTATCTCACTTATATGTGGAATTCAAAACACTGCACTGATCAAAACAGAAATAGAATGGTGGTTGCCAGCGGCTAAGGGCTGCATAAAATGGGAAGATGCTGGTCAAAGAGTAGAAACTGGCACTTACAAGGTGAACAGGTTTCAAGGAGGGCTTCTCAAGTGGCACTAGTGGTAAAGAACCCGCCTGCCAATGCAGCAGAAGTAAGATACATAGGGTTTGATCCCTGAGTCAGGAAGATCCCCTAGAGAAGGAATCGGCAACCCACTTTAGTATGCTTGCCTGGAGATTTCCATGGACAGAGGAGCCTGGCAGGCTATGGTCCATAGGGTCGAAACGAGTCCGACATGACAGAAGCGACTTAGCACGAGTTCCAGGGACTCTAACGAACAGCATGGTGACTCCAGTCAACAACATTGTGTTGTGTGCGTGAAAGTTGCCATGAGAGCAGAGATTTAATGTTCTGGCTAAAACAACAACAAAATGATAGTTTTGTGAGATGAAGCATGTACTAACTGATCTTATCGTGGCAAACACTTCACAATAAATACGTGTATCAAATTACCACATGACACACCTTAAGTGTACACAGTGGTATAGGTTAACCATCTCTCAAATAAATAAGAGGAAGAAAAAGAGCCACCAAATTTGGGGTTCTATGGGAGCCATTTTAGACAAAGTTTGTAAAGGAAAGTCAAAGAAAGTGTCAAAAAATATCCATGACCACATAGGAATTTATGTATACGGCAGGTCTGGCACTTTTCAGTGTTGTTTGTACTATCTTTTTGGATGATGTGAAAGTCATCTGAATCATGTAAACCAGGAGGATTTTATTTCCTCTAAACTCTGATGGCTTAGTGGGTAAAGAGGCAGGCAGGCAGGCTAAGTTGATTCCGTCACGTCTGACTCTGTGAGACCCTAGGCTCCTTTGTCCATGGGATTCTCCAGGCGAGAATACTGGAGTGGGTTGCCATGCCCGCCTCCAGGGGATCTTCCTCACTGGGTAAAGAATCCACCTGCAGTGCAGGAGATACAGCAGACATGGGTTCAATCGCTGGGTCGGAAAGATCCCTTGGAGGAGGAAATGGCAACCCACTCCAGTATTCTTGCCTGAAAAAATCCCCTGCACAGAGAAGCCTGGTGGCCTACAGTCCATGGGGTTGCAGAGAGTCGGACAATACAGAAGCAACTTAACAACAAGGGCAGAGGCACATCCGTTTGGAGAAAATGCATTTCAATCAGGTCTCCTGGGACACAGAGGTTTTGGCAGGAAGAAGAGATGCAAAAGAGGGAACTGGGCCAGTCCTGAGAAGGAGCTCAGGAAAAGCCTGGAGGTGGGCAAGAACTCACAGCCACCTTGGATGCCAAGTGAAGACAGAGCGCAGTGGGAGGAGGCATGATTCCTGGGAGGGCTGGTAGCCATCCCGGACTGGGTTCCTTTCGACATTTTCAAATTTTATCTGGAGTGAACCAAAGGTCTTTGAAAAGGACTAAGCAAAGGAAGAATCCCTGAGCTAGTATGAGAAAAATGAGCCGGAGGCAAAAAGGGTGGGGGCGGGGTGAGGGGGAAGCACCGCAGTTAGGAGCTTAAGACAGACCAGACAAGGGAAGATCAGTTTGGAAACCACAGCAATAGAAGAGGCGGACACCTTAACGCAGTGATCTGGAGGTGATCTGGCCAAACCTGACAGGTCTCTGGTGACTCAGGGGCCCCCAGGAAAAAGCTGAAACACTGGAGGAGAAATATCCTTTTCTCATAGGTTAAAAAAAAAAAATCTGGATTTTTATTTTTAAAATCAGCATTGTTCTTTTTATGGATCAGCCATATGTGAAAGAAGAGAACGCTAACAAGTTTGCTTAAAATCTGATGATGGAGCAAATTTCTGCAGCAAATCCTACCCTTTCAAGTGTCACTCAGACAGCATCTGCCTGGGAAAGTCTTCATAACCTAGTTGCTTACCGTTCCAAAAAAGACCCTCGCGTTTTAGAGACATCTAACACAGAGCTCTGTCACCTTCCTCTTCTGGCTTCTTGGGTCTGGAAAGTTCTGCACAGGCTCCTCACCAGTGGATGGTCCCACCACCCAAATAACTGACAAAATGAAAACAGCCAGGGTGAAGCCAGAGATAGAGACCAACAAGGTCCAGGAGCCTTACTAAATCTCACTTGGTGAAAAGGAACAACACCAACTAGCCACAGGACATGGCTCTTCTTGGCAAAGAATGTGGCTCTGATTTTAAAAGAGGAAGAGTAGAAACCAAAGTAGTGCTCAGTCCAGTTGTCAGCGCTGGCTTAAGGTGATACAGACATACACAACTACCAATTTTAAATCCATCGTATATCATATTTAGAAAACTTCTTGCTTTGTAAAACGTGGCAAAGAATCACTTTTCAGATGATTAGCTCCAATGTATTGCTAAGTTCGCATGCTTTGCCACAGATCAGAAAATAGCCTAAAGAGTTTCTGCATCTAGAGTGTTCTTTTCACAGGCTGGCATGAATCAAGCCAAGGAGTGGGAAACGGCAAGTCCTAAATCTTTAGAATGAGTTGATGAGTTGCAGTTATGTGGGAGGTTTATTGATCAGCCACTGCTGTTTGATATTTTGCAGCAAAGGGCAGAGCTTCCTATGGAAGTTTATGCTCTCTGCAACTTAGTGAAATTCTTATTATAATGGAGAGGTACTTATTTTATTTTATTAGAGTATAATTGATTTACAAGGTTGTGATAGTTTCAGGTGTACAGCAAAGTGATTCAGCTATATGTATATACATATTCTTTTTGAGACTCATATAGGTTATTACAGAATATTGAGTAGAACTCCCTGTGCTCTATAGAAGGTCCTTGTTGATTATCTATCTTACACCCAGTAGTGTGTGCATGTGAATCCCAAGCTCCTGATTTATGCCCCTCCCCACACATCTCCCTTTGGTAACCATAAGTTTGTTTTAGATATCTGTTTTAATTCTGTTTCTGTTTTGCAAAGAAATTCATTTGTACATTTTTTAAAAAATTGAATTGCAAATATGAGTGATATCATATGATATTTGTCTTTCTCTGTCTGACTTATTTCATGTCGCACGATAATCTCTGGGCCCATCCATGGTTCTGCAAATGGCATTATTTCATTCTTCTTTGTGGCTGAGTAATATTTCATCACATGGGCTTTCCTGGTGGCTCAGATGGTTAAGAATTTGCCCACGATGCAGGAGACTCTGGTTTGGTCCCTAGGTAGGGAATATCCCCTGGAGAAGGGAATGGCTACCCGCACTAGTATTCTTGCCTGGAGAATGCCATGGCCAGAGGAGACTGGTGGGCTATGGTCCATGGGGTCACGGAGTCAGGCACGACTGAGAGCCTAAGCAGGAATGCACACACGCATATTCCCTTGTATATACGCACCAGGTCTTCTTTATCCATTTACTTGTCAGTGGACATTGAGGCTGCCTCCGTGTCATGGATATTATAAAGAGTGCTGCAATGAATATTGGGGTGCATGTACCTTTTGGAACTCTGGTTTTCTCCAGATATAGGCCCAGGAGGGAGATTGCTGGGTCATATGGTAGTTCTTTAGTTTTGACTGTACTGGGTCTTCACTGCTGCTCAGGCCTTTCTCTAGCTGCGGCGAGCGGGGGCTACACTCTAGTTGCAGTACATGGGCTTCTCATTGCCTCGGCTTCTCTTGCCATGGAGCACACAATCCAGGGCACCCTGAGTTCCTTAGTTGTGGCGTGTGGACTCAGTAGCTGCAGCTCGCGGGCTCCAGAGCACAGGCTCAACAGTTGTGGCACACGGGCTTGGTTGCTCCGCAGCAGGTGGCATCATCCTGGACCAGAGATTGAAACCATGTCTCCAGCATTGGCAGCTGGATTCCTTACCACTGAGCCACCAGGGAAGCCCCTGTTGTTAGTTTTCTAAGGAACTTCTATATAGTTCTCCACAGTGATTGTACCAATTTACATTCCCACCACTCTATTTTTACAAAAAAAAAAAGGAAAATCATTCTAAGGCTGATGCATGCCGTGCCAAACCTAAGGAGTTCTGGAGGATCAGTGAAGATTCAGTGGTTTTAAGTATTACAGTAGGATTTCTCTTGGAGGAAAAGCTGGTTAGGAGGATGGGCATGTCTCGTACAGGTGTTCCATCCACAGCATCTTCAAACTTCTGATGTTATTCAGTTTCAGTCCTGGATTGAGAAGGAGGAGGCTGGTGATCGTGATGACAGCACACTGTCATTCTTGGGGCTCTTTCTTGTTTTCAAAGCCCTTTCATCAAATTATTTCATTTAATCCTATCTATTCAATGAGGTCTTCTATGCCATTCCCAATTTATCTAAGGAGATTGAGATTCAGAGAGGTTAACCCTGAGATCACACTGCTGGGAAGGAAACAGCACTGAGGAAGAAGCTGGAAGGCATTCCTGGAAATCACAACTTTATTTGACTTCTTGCTTCACGTTTTGAAGTTTGCAGGGTCAGGACAGCAGCAACAAGAGGAAATGATTTTTGCTGCAAAGGCCAGTCTCCAGTTTATGCATCAGGAGGCCACGGATGCCAGCCTTCAGTTTTGCCAGCCCTTGTGTTCGCAAAGATGGCTCCTTAGAGAAAACACAGGAACGTCTGCCTTTCAAAAGACTGCATAAACCAGCTAGGCCACTTCTGCAGAATCCAACATTCACCTTGAAGGCTTTTGCTAATGAGACAAATTTAAGAGAAATAATGCTCTTTTCAACTATCTCATTCCATTAAGGATGTGCTGAACAACTTGAATAGTTAGAATACCTAAAATTTCTATCAGAGCTGTATCTTTCATTTAATTCACTGTATTCTACCACAATATCTACCTGGATACGTTGGGGGGGGGGGGGATTATAGAAAATAAAAGCCACTTTTTGCAATTCCAAATATAAGTCACTGTATCTTATGTGTAGTCTCCAAGCAGAGTCATTAAATAATATAAATAGCAGGACTTTTGTTGTTTTAGTCACTAAGTTGTGTCTGACTCTCTGCAACCCCACAGACTGCAGTCCACCCGTCTCCTCCATTCATTGGATTCTCCAGGCAAGAATACTGGAGTGGGTTGCTCTTTTCTTCTCCAGAGGATCTTCCTAACCCAGGGATTAAACCCTCCTCTTCTGCATTAGCAGGAAGATTCTTAACCACTATGCCACCAGGGAAGCCAATAGTAGGACTGGCCTCAGTCAAACTTGCTCTCTGAATTGTTCTCAAACACATACTCAGATTCTCCTAAAGTATGCGGAACAAGGTACATTAAAAATGAGATGATTAATCAATGACGAAAATTTGTCCGATGTGCAGGAGTTTTCCATTTCATTTTGTGGAAATGTTTTCTAAGGACATAAAAACTTATAAAGCCCAAGTTTGACCCAGAGTTTTAACAGTATAAGAAAGGAATTCATTTCCCTTGTGAGCTGAGTTGCCACTTTGGAAAAAGACAGTGCTAAATATGAATGCCTTTAATGAGTTCCTTCTGCTCCAAGAGACTCTGTTTCACAAGAGGAAAGTGTCCAAAATCGTTTTAATAGACTCCATGATTTGAAAGAATATGTTTCAAAACTTTTGTTGAACTTTTCATTTTGATGCCTGGTGATATGTAATTTCACCTTTTGGCCAACTAAATGGTCAGATGATGGCTATCAACCTTTTGTTTGCAGATTACCTGCTTTACATCCCTTTCTTCAAGCACATAGTTATTTTAAGTCTTTTACATTCTTGATACCCTTTTACTTTACTCTGCTGTTTTTTTAATAATCTTTTTTTAAAGATTTTTTTTATGTGCACCATTTTAAAAGTCTATTGAGTTTGTTACAATACTGCCTCTATTATTTACTTTCTGGTCTTTTGGCCAAAAGGCATGTGGGATCTTAGCTCCCCGAGTAGAGATCGAACCCACGCCCCCTGCTCTGGAAGGTGAAGTCCCAACCACTGAACCACAAGGGAAGTCCCTACTCTGCTTTAATTATATAGGCCTTTCTATGAAACCTTTCAACCATCTGGCTTCGATCTCTTTAGTCACACTGACAACCACTTAACATGTGAATATATCAACAGTTGTAAATGTGTATATGTGTTCCTGGAATTTCACCCATTCATTTAATAAATATTTATTGAGACTCTAATATATGCCAGGCTCTGATATAGGCACTGAGGATACAGCAATAAACCTAAGAGGCTACAATCTCCTTTTTTGTGGGGTTTACAGTCATGGCAGGGGATAGGTTGACTGTAAGTAATTAATAAAAACCATCTATACTATGTTGGATTGTAATGCAAGCTGTAGAGGACAATCCAGCAGTGAGACAGAGAAGGTGTGTTGGAAGTAGGGGGTGTAATTTCAAATACAGCGCCCACAGGAGCCTTCACTGAGGAAGACCTTTGAGCAAAGGCCTGGTGGTGGTGCAAAGGAGGAGGATGCACATCAGGAGCATCTTGGAAGCCAATGACCTTGAGTGGGGCCCAGGGTGGAGAGCAGTAAGACATGAGGGAGAAGAGGCATTAAGACCAAAGGGGTGGTTCTGTTTGGATTTGGAATTTTTATGCTGACAAAGTAGAGGCCATGGAGTAGGGAGCTGAAATGACACAACGTATTTGAAAAGTATGATGTAGGCTGAGGGGCTAACGATAGTCTTCAGTAGAGCCAGGTCCAACACAGGGGACCGGTGATGAGGCTATTATGATAGTCAACACAAGAGATGATGTTGACCTGAACCGAGACAGTAGTGATGGAGGTGGTGAGAAATTTGGATTCTAGACCATGTTCAAGGTGGAACAAACAGGATCTGTTACAGATCAGGCATGGGGTGTGAGAGAGAGGGTGTTATCAAGCATGACTTTGGGATTTGACCTGTACAACTGGAAGGACAGAGAAGTCATTTTACTGATGGGGTATGGTCAGGAGCTGACAGCAGCTCTGGGGGCCCAGGAGCCTGAGACAGAAGAGGCTGCAGGAGCAGGGGGCAGCAGCTGGGGCAATAGGGAGGGGGTGGCTAATATGGTCAGAAGATGCTTACACAGTGGGACCTCCCTGGTGGTCCAGTGGTTTAGACTACATGCTTCCGCTTCAGGGGGCACGGATTCGATCCCTGGTTGGGGGAACTAAGATTCCACGTGCCGCACCATGCAGCCAAAATTTTAAAAAGATGGTTACACAAGGTGAGTCAGGAAAGTAAGTCAATATTCTGAGGGTAATGAGAGTCAGGTTACTCTGTCAGAGAAAAGATTTATAAATAAAGAGGTAGGGCTAGAATGAACCCTGAATGTTTGAGGCAGAATTGGGAGTATTGGTGTGCTATTTACATCTCTAGATAAATACAGGGATCAATTTACCTCTGTATGTTTTCACAGATATATACATATAAATGGCTTGATAGAAAAACAGATGCATAGATATACACACACGTAGCAATAGACATAAACGTGTGTGTCTGCTTGTGTGTGAACATTTGTCACTTACTTCCTTGCTCGCCCCACTGAGAGAGCCTAGAGGTTAGGACATGCTAGTAGCAGTGAGCACTCGGGTGCCCAGATCTCGTTCCTAAATGCCATCCTCTATGAAAAGAAACCAGGGCTCCTCAAAGAGCTCACTGATTCCAAGACTGGGGCAGGGAAAGTACAAAATGAGCCATCTTGATGTGCCAGAAAGTGAGAACCACGGAGGCATGGTCAGAGGGACTGAAGAGCCAGCTTGAAGAGACACCCTCTGGCCAAATCTGGATGTGTGAGCATCAAAATAAATAACGAAAGTAATAATACGATCTGTGGGCTAGAATAAGAATTCATGAGTCTATACTGCCATAAATAGATAAATGCAGGGAAGGGAACTATTGTTTTCATAGAATGCCAATACACAATTGAAAAAAAGGAATGATGCAAATGGGGGATAGTCATTTGGCAACCATCATAGCAGTGGCTGATTCAGGCCAAAGTTATCAATGCCTCTTAAGACTGGTTGAGTGAAGTTTCAATGAGAAACAGACAATTGATGTAGCTTAGGAGTATGTCCGTATACTTGTCAATTACAGGACAGAATACTGACTTCACACTGGAGGATTCCAGTGTCTGACAACCCAGGAGATTAAGGTTATTATCACAATGATGGGATGCTTCTGAGTGAACTGTCTAGAGCAGAGTAGCATTTCTTTGATGCATCCGACAAAAATGCACGACCTGGGTCAAACACGAAGACACATCAGATGGATCCAGGTTGAGGTCTCTGAAATCTACAGAATAAAAAGCATGTCATTTTCAAAGCCATCAAGGGCATGAAAGATGGAAGAACTGTAGCAGATGAAAGGAAAAGAACCGGATGTGTCACTTTCAGGAAACGTGTGAGCCTAGATTGGATTCAGGACCAAAAATGAAAATGAAACATTTTGTGGCAAATTGGGAAATCTGAAGGGATTCTATGGATTGGCTGTACTGTGCTTATGTGGGAGAGAATTCTAGTTTGGGAGAAACATATCCTGGAGTGTTTAAGGATAATGGGACATCACGTCCACACCTGCTCTTAAATGATTCAGACAAAGAATATTGATCATGAGTATCTACCCATCTAGAGAAAGAGAGGTCAATGTGAAATGGCCACATTTCAGAAAACTAGGACAGAAGGACTTACTGAGTTCTTTGTACTATTTTGCATACTGTTTTAAGTTTGAAATTGTTTCAAATCATTAAAAAGTGACTTCATTGGTCCCTGGGCCTAATCCCACCCTTTTACAAGAAGGAAACACTGAATGACATGCTGTGTCATGCTAAGTCACTTCAGTCATGTCTGGCTCTTTATGACCCCATGGACTGTAGTCCACGAGGCTCCTCTGTCCATGGTGATTCTCTAGGCAAGAATACTGGAGTCGGTTGCCATGCCCTCCTCATCATCCAGATCCAGGGATGGAAACTGTGTGTCTTATGTCTCGTCTCTCACGTTAGCAGGTGAGTTCTTTACTACTAGCACCACCTGGGAAGCCCGAATGACACTAGGAACCCCTAAGTTCTGAATGAGCAGTAACACATGAAAAGGATTTTTCAGGTATCAAGTGCCATTCTCCCATTCAAACCGAATACAAAAGTGCCACCCACGCTAATTGCAGCACCTTGGAAAAGGTATTTTGCTGGTAGATGGGGTGGAGCACTGCTTTCTTTTATAAGGAGGTCAGAGGCAATTTGGAGGGTAAGAAATGGTGAAAGATTGTGAAACCAGGTCACATGAGGAAAAGCTGGAAGCCCAGGGCACTTTCGTTTGGACGAAAGAAGTCACACAGGGGATCTGTTATTTGTCTCAAACAATCTGGAGGGCTCTCTTGTGACACAGGGCTCAGACATTTCTATGACTGCCAAGGGGAGGAACAGAACCAGAACCAATCAGTTAAAAAAAAAAAAAAAGGCGTACTGTTTCACATTTCATCATTTCGTCTTCAAGTAAGAAAGAGGGCATGAACAGGGGCTGGTCAGTGTCTCATCACAGGGAAAACACAAGCAGGGTGAGCAGTTGTCAGAAATACTCTATCAAAAGCAAATATGGAAAGGTCTTAGGTAACCTTTAAGCCCTGTTTAAACTCTGTTTACAGTAATAGCTACTATTCACTGCATGCTTCCATCTTTCCACAAGCAGACATTGGGCCCAGCATTGTAGACTGCGCTGCCTCAGTGAGTCCTTCCTACGGCTCCATCACACAGGACCTCTGATCCCCTTTACACAGATGAACAGAATGAGACTAACAACCTGTCCCACTTGCAAATCAAACACAGCACACGGAAAAATGGAACCTGGAGTCAGCCCTGTGTCTGTCTATTCCATAAGCCACTCTAAGTCCCAAGAACTCTCTCATACCTCCTCCTTCCAAATCTTGAGCCATTGGTATGTTCACTGGACCAAAGAGCATCCATTGATTTCTCACACTATTCACCAGTGCTCCAGTTGTATCTCTCCTTGCTTTCTCCGCCACTTGAGTCTTTAGCTCCTTCCCTACTATTAAGGAAAAGCCATCTTGTCTAGTTGTTTGTGCCTGGCCGGCCTGTCAACACATCAGATGCCTGGGTAGACTAATATTAGACAAGAGGCATGTCCCCCATCCCCACCCCCACCTCCACCTCTAATCAGGTATTCCTTCTGGTACTGAATCCAGTTGCACTCAAGTTTGAGGCAAGCCACACGTTCATTGAACCCTCAGTTTCAGCCAGTTCAGGTCAAAGTGTGATGCATTTAGCAAGCATTTAACCTGGAGCATGAAAAGACCTCCCGAGAATGTTTTGCCTCTGAATTGCGCCACCTTAGTCTCTTTGGGTTTCAAGTTTTAAGAAGATGGATAAGGACAGACTTGCCTCTTCTTGAGAAGTAAATGTTAGCATTTGGCTGCCAGGAGGGGAAAAAAAGTGGCTATCATTTTCCAAAGTGAACCCAAGGTGTGAGGATCTCATGAAACAAAATCTGCCTTAAGATGCAAGGAACTGAGGCTACGAAGCAGCATCCCAAGTCACTTAGCAATAAGTGGATAGCAAGAGTCTCCTTAACTGGTGACAACTGTCCCCTGACTTTCTTTAGTGGAGCCTCTTTCCTCCCCCTCCCCCTATTGAGGAGTCTAGAAAGCACAGCTAGAAAGGACCGCGTGCGTGTGCACACTTGTCACGCTTAAGAGTGGCACAACCGCCCTCACAAAACAGAGATATGTCCCTGATGGACTATAAAATGTGCGATTTGGGAAGTTAATTTTGAAATGTTATTAAACTAACAGGAAGTTGGCACTGTACCTCGCTCCCGTAGATATATCAGGGAGGGAGACGTTTCTGGTTGACTGGATCACTTCCTAGAGTGGGATTTTCATCTTTTTATGTTTTTCTCCTCCGGTAGACTTTACCCAAGGAATAGTCCAGAAAGCGTGACTTCAGGAGGTACTAAAATACAGAGGGAAGGGTGCGCATGAATGCCTGGGCGATGGCCCAGGAAAGTCCTGTCCCAGTTTCTAGGGAGGCAGTGGGAGGGAAAAGAAAGATCAGGTGCCCTCTGTTTACTTTAAAGACCCAGTTGTGCAAAACGCAGGCCTTGTGCATGCACTAAGTGTTCTCCGCCTAGACACCGAGGCGCAGAATCAAGCAAGCACGTGGCTGACGCGCTGGGCCTTCCTTCAGGCCTGGGGGCTCGATGGGTACCAGTAGGGGTGAGTGGCTAGGGGCTCCGCGTCAGTGGTGCAGGTTGGGTGAGAAAAGACCCGGATCCCAGGACTTATCTTCGTATTTTAGCGTTTCGTGTGACCCTGTGAGAAGCTTAAGCGGAAACAAGCCTCCGAACACTTAAGGACTCGCATCCCTGCCGCTTCTGCCGTGACTTGAACTCTTTTCAGAAACTGCACAGATTTAATACCACCAAAAGGAGCCGAGTTACCAGGTCCCCTTCAGGCGCGCGAAGGGCTTGTGTCACATCGTCTCTCTCTTCTCCAATCCCCGGCCGACACAAATTGCTCGTGTGTGTGCCCGATCCTTCCCTCCTTGCCAAAGCCCAAGCAGCTCGCAGCACTTGCTGGGTATAAAGCCCAGGGCTGCTGGGCAGGAACCCAGCACCTCGAACGCAGCTCGGCGAAGGAGCGGGGCGGGGCCGAGCGCGGGGACCGCCCGGGCGCGGGGCGCAGCCAACCAGCGGCCGCGGAGGGCGGGTCGGCGCGGGCAGAGGGGAGCGGGCTGTCACAGGCGCCTGGCGCGCGCTGCAGGTGGCAACTTGGAGGTGCCACCGCCGCCGCCGCGAGAGGGCCCGGGTCTGGCGGCCCCTTCCGGCCTCCGGGAGCCCTTTCCCGCCACCGAGCCGGAGATCGGACGCAGGAGAATCCGCAGGAAAAAGCCGCTGCGCAGGGACCCGTGAGCAGCCCTACCTCCCTTCTGCCCTTCCGCTACTTTTTTTCTTCGAGGAAGGTTGTGCCGGCGAGCGGCGAACAGGCTCCGGGAGAGGCCGGAGAGGAACACTCCCGGTGACCCAGGTGAGCGCCTTTCCTCCCCCTATCCCACCCCTCTTCCCAGCCGGGCGCAGGCCGGGACGCTGGCTCGCCCAGTGCGCAGGGGCCGCGGCGCGGGCGCCTGCCCTTGGCTCGAGGTCGAGGAGGGAGAAGGCGAGGAAGGGGGCGAGGCTGGCCCGGCCGGGGGCTGCTTGTCCGGAACCACCTGGAATGCGCAGATACTCTCGGTTGGGCACTTGCGGCGAGGGATGGACGGAGAGGGTCTCAGCGGTGATGGGAGGGCGGGCACCCTGCTTGCCGCGGGCCAGGATCGCCCCCGTGCGCGCCGTTCGGGAGCCGCAGCGGGAGCCGGGCGCGGCGCCTCTGCGAACCCCGGGAGTGAGCGCGCGGGTCCGGCGAGCGCACGAACCTTCAGTCTCTGCGAGACCCGGGCTCCGGTGGACGTCATCCCTCCCGGCCCCAGAACTCCTCCGCCCGTCTCGCCTCCACCCCTCCGCGCTCTCGGCGCAGCCTATTCGGAGATCCGTGCCTTGGCCGGCGCGTAGATGTTGCCGTCACTCCCCTCCCTGCCCTCGCCCGAGTTGGAGCGCCCCGGGGTCCCGCTCCTCTGCCCCGACCGCCCAGCAGCGCGCTGGAGGCGAGTGGGGCGGACCGGTTCTCCGCGCCGAGGGCGGAGGTGGCGCGGTCTCGCTCTTCAGTGCTCCCTCTGTCCATACCACCCGCCCCGCCTGCAGTTTGAACCGCTGGCCCAGAGAGTGGAAACTCTGTAGCCAGATCCTCGCTCGCTCTGGGAAACTGGGGGGCTTCCGGGGATGTTGGAAACCTCGGAGAAGAGGCGAGAGCATCTGCCTCCATCTGGGCGTTTCAGACCCTGCTGTGAATTGGACAGTGGCTCTGACCTCCGTGTCCGGGATCTGGCTTGGGGGTGCTGGCGGCCGTGAGCGTGTATGTGTGTGCGTGTGTGTGTTTATCCGTGAGGCAGAGGTACCGGGTCCGGCTCCCCCTGCCCGGCGGAGACGCAGGGCCCCGCCACCCGTCTTTGCCAGCCGCGCGCAGCTGCACCCAGCAACTCAGCGCTGCTGACTCTTCTCCGCTCCAGCTGCCCGCCCCCATCCCCACTCCACCTAGACCCGTCCGGGGGTGGCTATCATCTGGCCGGAAGGTGCGGACGGAGATCCAGTCTCTCCCGCGGTGAATGGGGCAGGTTTCCAAAATCCAGAGGAATGCTCCTGGCCCGGCTGTAGGGACCTCGGGAAGAGACCGGCGGAGGCGAGTCCGCGCTTCGCGGAGGGTGTCGTATCGCTCGGGAAGCCCGAAGTTGGGGTCGCTGAGCCGCCGAACTGCCTTTGGCGCGTCCGGGTCGGAGGCGGAGGAACCGGCCGGCGGGGGGCGCGCTGCGCGGGCGGTTGGGGGAGGGTGGGGACCAGCTGTGAAGGGCCCCCGGGGCCGCGCGTACAGGGGGGCTCGGCGCCGGTGTGTTTGTGGGGGGTGGGGGCGCGTCCGGGCTGCGTTGGGCTCCGAGGACGCCCACTAGCGCTGAAGTTGAGGTCGGGGTCGGTGCCGCGTGGGGATCGCCCTCGCGGCCGCTGCGGATCCCAAGCAGTAGCCACGCGGCGCGTTTGGCCCCCAACTCCGCCCGCCGGCCGCGGCTTTCGCTTTTCATTCTGCAGAGGTGAAGCTTCTACGCAGAGAAAGCCGGAGATGGCTGGAGGCGAAATCCTCCGGGGAGCGAGGGCGGCGCCCAAAGACGCGGAATGGGAGAACGCGGGTAGCGCAGTGAAACGCCAAAGATCCCCGAGGCAAGGCAAGGCTGGCCCAGGCCAGAGGTCGGGCTCCCGGCCCTGGCCGCCGCTTTCCTAGGGGACGGAAGGCTCCAGCCTCCCGCGCCCTCAGCCCCGGCTCGTGGTCAACTCCTGTGTAATTCCCTGCGAAGTGCACTGGATTAAGACTGGTCGGGGAAGGGGCTAGAAAGCACAAAATGAATGAAAGTGGAAAGGGCTGTAAATCCCAATTTTAATTCCGGCTTAAATCTAAACTCCATTTGATTAGAAACAGACTCTAATCTGGTCGCGCGGGGTCTGGATTCATTTCTGCTAATGATAGTTACTGGAGGCCCGGGCGAGGTTCGTCCTTCCCAAAATGGAATTGTCCGCAGATGGAGGAGGGAAGCGGTCAGTTCACGTTGGTTTGGAAATGACCTTGCAGGCCTTCTCTTATCTGTCACAGGCATTCCCTCCTGGATCAATTACATACGTTCAGAGACTTCATGACACCAAGGGGTTAAAATCCTTGCCTGTAAAGGTAGTTTCCAAGGAGGGCTTTTTAATGGGCTCCTTAGAACTGCAGTAACCCCAGGGAACATTTTCGGTTCCGAGAAGCACGGGTGTAAAACCAAAATTTTATAACTCAGCTATGATGTCTAAGTCCCCATAAGGGAGGTTTCCTCCTGACTGTGGTATAAGTTATTGAGGGCAGGGCTCTGTCTGATTCTTTATTCTCCAGGGCCAGGGATATAGTAGGTGTTCAACAAACACATATGGACTGGTACTTATAATTTAAAATGTTGGCCTGAAAAAAAAACATTTAATAATTTCTAGGATCAATCATTATTAAAAATCAGAATCTTAAACCAAGTGTTATAGTCATTTTGAGGCCTATTGTGTGTAGTTTAGTTACATTTTTTAAAAACCATTTGTGATTGATGAAATCACTTATGAGAATGAGCTTAGGATGTTGCTGTTCTTTAGTCACTCAGTTGTATCCGACTCTTTTGCAGTCCTATGGACTGTAGCCCGACAGGCTCCTCTGTCCATGGGATTTCCCAGGCAAGAATACTGGAGTGTGTTGCCATTTCCTTCTGCAGGAGAATCTTCCCAAGCCAGGCAGGGACCAAACCTGAGTCTCCTACGTTTCTTGCATTGGCAGATGGATTCTTTACTGCTGAGACACTAGAGAAGCCCACTTAGAATGTTAGGAAATTTAGAAATAACAGAATGACTGTTGCATGTTTAAAGCCTCTCTGTAACAGTCTCAGATTCCTCCAGAAACGGAGACCTCACTACTTTCACAAAGGTTCAATTCACTCTAGATAAACTCATTATTCAAATGTTGGGAGCTCAAGGTTGAATAGGACAGGGCCTCTGTCCTCACATGCTGGTTGGCAAGCCAAAAAGGAAACGTGATTTTGGTCCTGCTGTGTAGACATATGGGAAAGTTAAGAGATCTCAGTGCTTTGAGTGACAGCAGCAAGGGGCACCTGACTGAGGACGGTCCTGTGGTTTGGATTTGGAGGAGGAAGAGGACTATATAAACAGACTAATAAGAACTTTTCAGTACTTCCCTGGCAGTCCAGTGGTTAACACTCTACCTTCCAATAGAGGGTGCCCTGGTTCCATCCCCCATCAAGGAACTAATATCCCACATGTTGTGCAGTGTGGCAAAAAAAGAAAAATTATATATTTAAAAAAGAACTTTTTTGAAGCTTTGCCTGCCTGTCTATTCCTTCCTGAGCCATCTCCTGAGCTGTGACACTCACGCCCTCTCTCTCCTCCATGCCTACCCTTCTTCTCTGTAACAGCAGTCTCTAAGTCTATCTGTTTCTTCTCGAAGCCTAAGATTCTTCATGCTACACCTCACCCCGTGTAACCAGCTCACCTCACAGCACACTGAATATTAACATGCTATCTCTGAAAATTAAAAAATGGGGAAGAGGAGCAAAAACTCAAGCAGGGGATGATTTGTGTAGGACTTGAAGTCAGAGCGGTTGGCGGTGAATAGTTCATTAAAAAGATCCAGGGAGCGGGATGAGTCATGGTCCGTTCTGGGCAGCCACTTCCTGGTCTGGAAGGAGAGTAATCATTTTCACCTGCCATGCGGTGAGAATCCATTTATGGCTCCTGTGTTATCAGAGACGCTGGGAAGGCACCGGTGAGAGCGAGCACATAGAACCTAGAATTTCCCAATCAGAACCGGTTAACCAGAAATAGCAAGACCCACAATTAGTAAGAAAACAGGACTTTCCCTGGAGAGCTGCTGAAGGGGCTGGAGATGTTGAAAGCTATTGAACCAACCATGATCTTCACATTAAAGATGGAGGAAACATCAATGGCTGTTATAAAGTTTCTGATTTATCATTTTGCCAGGGAATCATTGAAACGGTGATGGAGAAATCAAAGCGACCACCAGATTGCTGCGGGGAAGATGATCATTGTTTTAATGCTACCTGAGTGAGGCTGCTTTTTTGGGGCAGCTTTTGGTGTCCTGATGACATGATGTAGAAAGCAGGTCAGATAGATGGACCACCTGTGTTCTGCAGGGCCACTGGTCATCAGAGGGCCCAAAGCTAATACTAGGGCTCCTATCCTGGTGGGATGCTGGACAGAATTCAGGACACCAGAGCTAAAAGTACAGTATCTTGGAATCCTCAGTAGCAGAGAGTGAGCAGCTAACTAGGTTAAGAGCAGTGATGTGATAGGGAATGGCACTGCATATAATCAGGGCCGATTAAGAGGGTTTCAGTCAAGTGGAATGAACCCAGATCAGAACCGGAGGAAAGATATGAATGGGCGCAGGAGCGCCTGTAGTACTTGGTGCCTAGGGACTCGGGAACAGAAGGAGGAGGAGAGCTGTCCCATCTCAGTGGGAAAGCAAGGGCAGGAGGTGGAAATCAGAGCCCTTGCTGCTGCTCCTGTATGTTGTTATGTAAGGTCTCTGAGCCACAGCATCTCCATCAGGAAAATGGGGATAAAGATGCTTCCTGGTGAGGAATCAGTACCATGTAAATGCCTCACATCTGGTCTGGCTTCTAGGTTAGCTGCCCTGGCAATAAGCTTCCGGTTTGCTAGTCTAGGAATGTAGGCTGACTGGATGAATTATCACCAGGTCGTTCTCTTCAGCCTCCATTAGAAGTCCAGTCTCACATTTTCAGCTGCCAAGTATCTTCCCTGATAGCTCAGTTGGTAAAGAATCTGCCTGCAATAGAGGAGACCCCAGTTCAATTCCTGGATCAGGAAGATCCCCTTGAGAAGGGATAGGCTACCCACTCCAGTATTCTTGGGCTTCCCTTGTGGCTCAACTGGTAAAGAATCTGCCCGCAATGTGGGAGACCTGGGTTCGATCCCTGGGTTGGGAAGATCCCTGGAGAAGGGAATGGCTACCCACTCCAGTATTCTGGCCTGGAGAATTCCATGGACTGTATAGCTCATGGGGTTGCAAAGAGTCAGGTATGACTGAGCAACTCACTTCCACCCACATTTTCAGCTGCCAAGTAGATATTTTTACCCTGCTATTCCACAGTTACTTGGACTCAATGGATCTCAGCCTTTCATTCATCTGTTTCATGCTTTTCTCCCTTATACCAGTATGTGCCCTCAGTCTCCAGGCAGGAAGCCTGGTCTTCATTTTCTTTGCCTTCCTCTTCTCACGTAGCTCCACTGTAGATACACAGAAATGCCAGTAGTCATGTTGTAACTCCCATTGTCGCTCCCTTCCCCAGTCTCTTCCTGCCTGGACTGTTGTGTTGTCATCCCAGCCTACTCTCATCCCACCCCCTAACCTGGGCTTCCCACTCGGTCCTTTGATTGGACAATTTTGATGACATTGCTACCTGGCTCCAAACCTCAAGTCTCTCCTATTTTCTGATAGCCCTTTCAATCTGGTTCACAACTCTGTGTCCTACATTCAGTGTGACCTCCCACTGGCCCCCAGCAGGAAACCCATTACACCTGTCCAGTTTTTTTTGTTGTTGTTGTTGTTGCACACCTTGGCATGTGGGACCTTAGTTCTCTGGCCAGGGGTCAAACCCACAGCCCCTGCATTGTAGGCAGAGTCTTAACCACTGGACCACGAGGAAAGTCCCTGTCCCTGTTTTGAATGTACATCTTTAGGTTTTGTGTCCACATCCTTTGCTCATCTATTTCTTTCAACCGAGATCCGCCCCCTCTGTATTTTCATCTTGATATCCCACTGGTTTTTCAAGGTCTAACTCAAATACCACCTCCCTTCTGAAGTTTTCCCTGATCATTCTCAGAAGGTCTCCCTTTCCCTTCAGCAGACCTATGCTTCTTCCTCATGCAAATACCATGTTTTTATTCTGTGATGTGTTCCTGTTGAGAACTTATTCATCTTTGTCTTCATCGTTGAGTGGTACCCTGCAGAGTGGAAGCTCCATCACTTTTCATTGAATGAATGATTGTGTCATGAAGCCTGAGAAAGACAATGAAAGAAGGATGCTCCAAACCCAGGTCAAGACGGTAGGTAGGAGGAAGAAGTAGCCTTGATCAGGTCTTTGCAGACAAAGTGGAAAAGAGGCAATTATCTGGAGGGTTCACAAACCACCCTCTACCTCCTTTTGGTCTAGTAACATGAGTAACTCAAGCTTTGGCAGCCGGAGGAACCTGTAGCATTATTGACATTCTTCATTGTAGAAATCAGCTTCTAGTCATGTGAGCTGGACAGAGCTTTCCAAAGCAGGCTGGAGTGTGGGAAAGCCAAGCTGACAGTGATTGGGCTGAAAGGAAACAGATATCCTGGGCAAGATGCCTGTAAATGCTGGATGCAGCCAGAAAGAGGCAAGATTCTCGGTCTGGGACTCAAGAATGTCTGATCTAGAATTCCTTTTAGGAAGCTTTTCATCTGATTCCTCTCATGGCTCCTTGCTTTACAAGATATACATACTATATTATCAAAATCTATAATCATGCATGTGTTCATTAGCATGGGTAGTTGTTTGAATGTTTCTGATGGAGAAGAATGAAAAGACTAGGTCGATCCTCCTGTGTATACAATATATTCGAGGACAGGTGGAAAAACAAGTTATTATAAAAAGCTTGCCAGTTTGCAAGTTCCAGGAACAGAAATGCTTCCAAACAGTCTTAAATATACAAGCTTTCAAACCTGAGAGGATAAATCCATCCTCATCAAATAGTTATAAACAGCCCATTGCACACGAGGAATGAACAAGTAGGAAAAAAATTGGGCACGATCAGGTGCTGAGGTTTTGAATAGTCAAGAATGAGACACTTTATTAAATGATGTTTGAATTATACTCTCAAACCTCTTCTGAAATCTGAGCAACTGGATGATCAAAGTGATGAAAAGCTGTTGTGTCTCTGCTATATAGACTTTAACACATGGTGTTTATATAGTTTGCATACATACATTACAAAATAGAAAAGATGTTGGTCATCCAGTGTGTGAGAACAGTTAGCCACATGTTTGATTCCTATCTAGGACACTGTCCGAACTGGCTAATAGAAATGATAGTGTTCTTTATCACAGAAACAACAACAAAAATACTGAATGGCATCTCAGAGTCACAGTATTTTAATTACTACTCTGATAGTTAAAAAAAAAAAAAAATCAGCATTTTGCCATACAAATTTCTTCATCTCTGTAACCTCCTCGATATAAAAGTCCATCGTGGAAGATTCACAAGAACTAATTCAAATACAAGCAAATATTTGTTTTTTAGGTTTTATTGAAGTATAATTGATTTATACTGTTGCATTAGTTTCTGCTGTACAGCAAAATGATTCAGTTACATGTATAAATGTGTGTGTTTGTGTATATATCCTTTTTCATATTATTTCCCATTATGGTTTGTCTCAGGATATTGAATATAGTTCACTGTGCTATATACCCTTTGTTTATCCATTCTATAATAATAGTTTGCATCTGCAAATGGAAAAAGAAAATATTTTTTTAAACAAATGTGGTTTCTTTTTGGCACTTTTCACATTAGGAAAAAAAAAAATTTTAACCAAAGTACAATTCAGTTAGGAAGATAAACCTACTGATTCTACTGCAAAATGTTTCTGCATTTTAAGATCAAATAGAAATGATTATTTTGTTGATATAACTCCTCTGCATCATTCATGTTGGAAAAATAATGTCACAGACATTTGTCTCTGCACTAAAATAATCCATGACAAATTCACTTAGACTCTGATCTTGAAGTGATCCACATTGATCATGTAATTACCAAGATAATTAGGTAAAACTGCTGCACCTTCTTTTTTCAACTGGGCAGAGCTGATCTGCTTCTTGAGAAAGCAGTTCAGTTTACAGTGGATGCACGAGTAAGCCATGTTTCGCAGGCCAAAGAGCTTAATAACCGTAATGCAACTCACTCTATGGCCACCTGCAATCGAGTTAGTTCTGAATAGAGTCAGATTTCGCCTACTGACCTTAGGAATCCCTGGGGATCACTCCCCGGCTTGTGAAACCAAATTCTTCTGGGCTGCCTGCACTCCACCATTTTCACTTGCTTTTATTCAGGCCACCATGATGTCAAATGATTACATTTGTCATCAAAGATCCCAGATGCACCCAAGGATGCTGTTAAACCCACCCTGACTTGAACCCAATAGAGAGGCGGCCAGCAGGTCACGTGCTCCCAGCTTTCCCAAAGTCTGGATTGAGTACAGGTTCAGTAGAAAAGTGGAGTGAAAGTGTCAGTCATTCAGTCGTGTCTGACTCTTTATGACCCCACAGACTGTAGCCCTGCCAGGCTCTTCCATCCATGGGATTCTCCACATAAGAATACTGGAATAGGTTGCCATTCCCTTCTCCAGGATCCCAACCCAGGGATCAAACTTGGGTCTCCTGCATTGCAGGCAGATTCTTTACCATCTGAGCCACCAGGAAAGCCCACAGTTTCCATGCTAGTAGTGATTGGATCACTACTCAGCTGGCAGTATTATCCTCATGGCTCCGTGAGGTCCAGCATTCAGCCCTTTGTCTTGGAGACACCACCACACAACAGTGCCTCTTGGCAGATTCTGTGATTGAGGTGAAGTGGCTCTTTCACTCAGGACCCAGTGTGTGAACAAGGATACCAAGCTTGTAAGCTTATGAAATCTGTGTGTCTGTCCACGCAGGCGCTCAGTCGCATCCAACTCTTTTCGATCCGTGGAGTGTAGCCCACCAGGCTCCTCTGTCCATGGGATTCTCCAGGCAAGAATGCTGGAATGGGTTGCCATTTCCTACTCCAGGGAATCTTCTTGACCCAAGAATCAAATCCACATCTTATACATCTCCTGCACTGGCAGACCAATTCTTTATCACTGCACCACCTGAGAAATCTTGGAGTTTATCAGATAGTCAATAGAGACCCATGGAAGGAATTTGTGTAAAAGAGTCATATAGGAAATTAGAAATAGAAGGCTTACTCTGGCTGTGGGCGGAGTAAGCTTGATGGCACAAAAGGGCAGAAAGTTAGGTGGGCAACCAGGAAGCTTTTCCACCTTCCACCACACTCCTTGCTGACCTTGGACTTTGAATCTCTTCCCCTTTGATCTGGGTTCTTTCCTGGGAGGCCCCTAACTTTTTCTCCTATGATTTAGATGCTGGAATCTAATCCAGGGCCCAGGTTCCATTATTATTAGATTCTGTTGAATCTAAAACGTAGAGATCTCATTCTTCAAAGGTTGGGTGGCTTAGATACTTTCCTTCATAAATTTTATGAATCTTGGGGAATATTATCATATTTCAACATCATCTACATTGTATTTATAAAGAATGAGTAACGTGCTATTCTTAGTCATTCGCTTTCTTTGGAAAACATATTAAAGATGAAAATGAATTAGGTAATTCAACAGTGAGTAATGCTGCTGAAGTCTATGTGCAACCCAGATGTCAAATCTTTTCACTCAGTGAAAAGTATCATTATGTTCTGATGTATGTCTTATACCTTCAGTATACAAGTATACACTTATCTTTCAGGTTATTTCACATAGTATTTTGTCTTAAGTGTAGTTTTGTCCACTCCCTAGATACAGTTAGGAGATAACTGTGTTTCATGAAAAATAAACAGTGATGTAATTTTCCAGATTGTGGGTTTATCAGCATTTAATTTCCCTGGATGACTGTTTATTCATCTTTATGATGGAGTTACAGCTGCTCCAGCTTTCAAATCTACAATCTAAAAACATCATCATAGATTTTAAAAACCTTTTGTTTTCTAAACCTGATAGCATCACATAAACTTCATGATCGATTTTACACGTCAGCATTATTGAAACATAATTTTGGCCCAAGGAAATGAAAATATCACTTTGCAAGGGTCTGCTATACAAAAATACTAAATTCACTGTATTGTAGAAATGAACACAACACTGTAAATCAACTACACTTCAGTAAAATAAACTACAAAGGAAGCAAGACCAAATACTAAACAATTCTTTAGTAACAATAATAATATTATTATTAGAAGTAGAGGTAGTATAGTTTTGTTCTCTGGATAATTGATCTCATTAGTCTGATGACGATGTCCTATTTTTTGGAATTGGCTCAACACTTTCTTTAACCACATTACCCAGAATTTCATTTTATTTTCCTCCCCTTTCACCTCTCCTCCTAGATTTGGATGGTCTCAAAGATATTCTAAGTAATCTTTACAAAGCCTGGGAAGATGATTTGCTCTCTCCTAGACTCCATTTGGCCTAAGGAAAGGAGGTGCTGGTTACTTCTGGCCAGCTGTTAGTCTAGTGGGAAGTCAGGGTCCATTGGGCAGGGCTGGAATGTAGCATTTGCGACTCTAGCCGTGAGCTGTTTGAAGTTTCAAAGAGCAGCTGGGCAGAGACTTCCCTGGGGGTCCGGTGACTAAGACTCCTTGCTCTCAATGCAGGGGGCCCAGGTTCCATGCTTGGCCAGGGAACCAGATCCTGCATGCCGCAACTAAAGACCCAGCACAGCCAAATAAATAAAAGAACAGCTGGGCTGAGCCACTGGTGACTTTCTATGGGAGTGCTGTTCACTTATTGCCTGGAAATGAGAAGATTTGGGGAAAGTGACCCATTAAATTATTGCTCTGACCAAAAGTATAATTTTAACAAGATTGAGAAATAGGGTTGAAAAATAGAAAAAACGAAACAAGGAAAATAACCATTTCCTCACATTATACTTCACTGTGTTGGATGAAAGTGAGTGCTGGGTATCATGGGTTGCGTAAAGCAAGTTGCGTTCTGTTCACAAAAAATTAGTCAGAGTCAAAGAAATATGCTCTTCCTCTTTCTCTGCCCACTGCTTCTGAATATTGCCCCAGACCTTGCCTCAAAAATAGCAACAACAGGGACTTCCCTGGTGGTCCAGTGGCTAAGACTCGGTGCTCCCAATGCAGGGAGCCTGGGGTCAATCCCCAGTAAGGTAACTAGATCCCACATGCTACAACTAAGACCCTGCTGCTGCTGCTAAGTCGCTTCAGTCGTGTCTGACACTGTGCGACCCCATAGACGGCAGCCCACCAGGCTCCCCCATCCCTAGTATTCTCCAGGCAAGAACACTGGAGTGGATTGCCACTTCCTTCTCCAATGCAGGAAAGTGAAAAGTGAAAGTGAAGTTGCTCAGTCAAGTCCAACTCTTAGCGACCCCACGGACTGCAGCCCACCAGGCTCCTCCATCCTTGGGATCTTCCAGTCAAGAGTACTGGAGTGGGGTACCATTGCCTTCTCTGAACTAAGACCCGGAACAGTCAAATAAATAAAAATAAATATTAAAACAACAACAAACCCAACCAAAACTCTTTTCTTTTTCTGATAGTTTTATTGAAATATAATTGGTCTACAGGGCTTCCCTGGTGGCTCAGTGGTAGAGCCACTGCAGGGGATACAGGTTTGATCCCTGGGTCAGGAAGATTCCCTTGGAGAAGGAACTGGCAGCCCACTTCAGTGTTCTCGCCTGGAGAACGCTGTGGACAGAGGAGCCTGGCGGGCTACAATTGCATGGGACCACAAAAGTGTCAGAGGTGTCTTAGTGACTAACCAACATCAACAATTAACCTACCACACTGTGTAAATTTAAGGTGGACAGCATAATGATTTGACTTACATACAACATGAAATGATGACCCCAGTAACTAGTGACCATCCATTATCTCATACAGATACAAAATAAAAGAAAAAGAAAAAACTTGTCTTCCTTGTAATGAGCAGTCTTAAGATTTATTCTCAATTTTCATATAAACTATACAGCAACATTCAGGTCTTCATTATATGTATCTTATTGTACATTATATCCTAGTGTTTCCTTATTTCATAACTTTGTACATTTTGACCACTTTCATCCACTTCCTCTTTCTCCCCCCACACCAGCTCAGGAAACCATACATCTGATCTCTTTTTCTGAGAGTGTTTTTGAAGCATAATTGACCTACAACGCTGTGTCTGCTCTTGGTGCACAGCGTTGTGATTTGATATTTGATGGCATCACCGACTTGATGGACATGAGTTTGAGTAGGCTCCGGGAGTTGGTGATGGACAGGGAAGCCTGGCGTGCTGCGATTCATGGGGTCACAAAAAGTCGGGCACAACTGAGCAACTGAACTGAACTAATAATAAGTCTAGTTACCCTTCTACACTGCAGGCAGATTCTTTACTGTCTGAGTCACCAGGGAAGCCCCAACATATTATACAAAGATTAATTACATCGTGATTGGTTATATTTCCCATGGTGTAGATTTTACCCCTGTGACTGGTTCATTTCACAACTGAAAGTTCCTACCTCTTAATCCCCAAATTTTCTGAATAGCCGAGAGCCAGATTTTTGTGAGGCTGTCCTTTTATATAGAGCACATGAGAGTGAAAGTGTTAGTCAGTCAGTCATGTGGACTCTTTGTGACCCCATGAACCATAGCCCTTTAGTCTCCTCTGTCCATGGAATTCTCCAGGCAAGAATACTGAAGTGGGTTCCCATTACCTTCTCTAAGGGATCTTCCCAACCCAGGGACCAAACCTGGGTCTCCCACGTTGCAGAGCACATAGTAGGCATTCAATAAATGCAAACAATCCTAAAAACTTGATTTAGCATCATGAACCAGGATGCAAACTCAGCGTGCCTGCTCATGTGTTTTCAAAAAAATTTTAGTGGCTGAGTTCATCAGAGTGATATTTTAAAGATCCTTGTCTCGCTTGTATCTGCAGTGAGGGGGTTGCATTTTCCTTTACACCCAACAGTCAGAGAGCTGTGAGCACGTGTGTTCCACCCAGGCTAAAAACACTGCGCTCAGTTCCAGGTGCCTTCTTGTCTCAATGATCCGATGGTCCAATGGTTTCCTGATTGTAGCCACAAGAAAATTTGTCCCTGTGAAGTTGCTTGCTTGAAATTGATGGTATGGTTCTCCCCTACTCTGCGTTGACTCTTCTCTGCTCATGGAGAGACACACTGAATTCAGAAATTGGCGTTTTGGGGCATTGACCTACCGAAGGATCAGTTTGTTCCTGATGTGAAAGCCAGCATCAGAGGTGTGAACAGGATGAGGTCAGTGACCTTGAACATCCTGAAGCCTTTTATTTTTCAGCTGTGCTCACACAGGATAGAAGCCTGGCTTCAGAAGTCCTGTGCCCTTTTGAAACAGGTTGAGCAATGTTGCCAACAGAGTCTTCTTCTTTTTTTTTTTTTCTTTTTGAGCCCTTGGTCTTCTTTGAAACATTTATACCTCCACCCCCCCACCCCCACCCAACCCCATAAGGAATTGGACTTCCCTGGTGGCTCAGCAGTAAGGAATCTGCCTGCCAATGCAGGAGACACAGGAGACTCAGGTTTGTTCCCTGGGTGGGGAAGATCCCCTGGAGAAGGGAATGGCTACCCACCCCAGTGTTCTCACCTGGAGAATCCCATGGACAGAGGAGCCTGGTGGGCTACTGTCTGTGGGGTTGAAAAGAGTCAGACACGACTTAGCAACCGAACACAAACTCATGCCACAAGGAATGCATGCATATACTTTGACAAGTTTCAGCACTTCTTTTTCTGAGTTATTTTTCAAAGCAGAAGGCGAGCAATGATCAAAGAGCCCTTTAATGGGTGTAGTGCGTTTTGTTTGTAACAGCACGGAAATGCTTACTTTCTTCAAACTCTGGCCTTTCAGCCCTAGGGGTGAGATGACTAGGCTGATAAAAGGCAGACACCTACTTTCTGAATGCAGTCATTCCCCATTTTACAGAAGAATTGTTTTTCCAAAAGTGCATTTGTTAGTATTTGTTTGAAATTTTGAATTCTTTGCCTGGAGAGAAGATGTTGAAAATTATGGTTAGATTTCTAGGCTAGTTCAGACAACTATACTCAGTCTGTGTCATGAGCATATGTTGGAATTATTAGTACCACTGGTGGGACTCAGACAGGAAGCCAGTGGTGCCTCATCATGGGGACAGCCTAAGGTGAAAATCTTTGAATTCGTATATAGCATCCCTTCCTGATTCCTCATTCATCTTCTCCTGCCCGCTTCTCTGGGCTCTGATGTCCACATACTTTCTTGAGTCTCGCTTCTGTGCTTTCCATTAGGCTTTCTTCCCCCAATACACTCCTTGTTCCAATTGTATTACCTTCTTTATTTCCCAAATAAAGATATCATTTCCTTAGTTCTGCTGATCAATCCTGATACTAGTAGGAAAGCCATCTGATTGAATTAACTGTAATTGTAGGTTTGTATGGGATTGATAACCCCATAGCCCTTTCGTGCTATTGCATTAAAAAGGAAAATGTCTCACAGATGGCCAACAGTCACATGAAAAGATGCTCAACACTGCTAATCAACAGACGAATGCAAACTAAAACTGCAATGAGGTATCATCTCACACTGGTCAGAATGGCCATCATCAAAAAGTCTGCATATAATAAATAGTAGGGGCTTCCCTGGTGGCTCAGAGTGTGGAGAAAAGGGAACCCTCTTACACTGTTGGTGGGAATTAAATTGGTACAGCCACTATGTAGAATAGTATGGAGGTTCCTTAAAAAGCTAAAAGTAGAGTTACCATTTGATTTAGCAATCCCACTCCTGGGCATATGTCTGGAAAAGAAAACTCTAATTCAAAAAGAACCCCAAAGTTTATATCAGAACAGTTTACAATAGCCAAGACATGGAAGTAACCTAAGTGTCCACTGAAAGATGAGTGAATAAAGATGTGGCAATATATATATGATGGAATATTACCAGGCCATAAAAAAGAATGAAACAATGCCATTTGCAGCAATACAGATAGGCCTAGAGACTGTCGTATTGAGTGAATTAAGTCAGAGAAATACAAATATTATATTATATCATTTATATGTGGACTCTAAAAAAATAACACAAATGAACTCATTTACAAAACAGAAACAGACTTACAGACACACAAACAAATATGGTTACCAAAGAGGAAAATGGAGGAGGAGGGATAAACTGAGAGTTTGTGATTAGCAGATATACCCAGCCATATTTAAAATAGATAAACAACAAAGATTTCCTATATTGCACAAAGAAATATATTCAATATCTTGTAATAACTTAATGGAAATATATATATATATATATATATATATATATATAACTGAATCACTTTGCTGTACCCCTGAAACTAACATAACATTGTAAATCAAGTATATTTTGATTAAAAAAAATAGAAGGTCTTGTAACTCAAATCAAATACAAGGTGTTGTATTTACTTCAATTTGATTTTTACTTATTTTTTACAAGCAAGGTACTGATGCAGGCCATGAAAATAAAAGTATAAATTAAAAACGGTGTTTATCATCTTATTGGGAGACAAATATATAAATGCCAATAAACATGATACAAAATGTTATGGATTTCTAAAGAGAATTTTATGGAAATATCAAATCTTATACCTCACTGGAGTGACGCAGATAAACTGGCAACGATAATACTGAAAAACAAGGGACTTCCCTGGTGGTCCAGTGGCTAAGACTCCACATTCATGATGCAGGGAGCCGGGGGTTTGATCCCTGGTCAGGGAACTAGAGGGGCTTCCTTTGTGGCTCAAACAGTAAAGAATCTGCCTGTGGTGCAGGAGACCTGGGTTCGATCCCTGGGTCAGAAAGATCCCCTGGTGAAGGGAATAGCAAACTATCTATCCAGTGTTTTTGCCTGGAGAATTCCATGGACAGAGGAGCCTGGTGGGCTACAGTCCATGGGGTCACAAAGAGTTGGGCACAAGTTAGCAGCTAACACTTTCACTTTCCCTGGTGGCTCAGCAGAAAAGATTCCACCTGCCAATGCAGGAGCCACAGGAGAGGAGGGTTCAATCCCTGGGTCGGGAAGATCCCCTGGAGGAGAGCATGACAGTCTACTCCAGTATTCTTGCCTGGGAAATCCCACGGACGGAGGAGACTAGCAGACTTTGCAATCCATTGGGGTTGCAAAGAGTCGGACATGACTTAGCGACTAAACAACAACAAAACAACATCCTAAGTGCATTCTTATAAGTGATTTCACCAATCCAAATAGTTCAAACGTTAAAATTGAAGAAGTTTCTAGAAGTCGCGTCGATCAAGTTACCACGTGCAAAGCTGTCAGGGGGACTTCCCCGGTGGTCGAGTGGTTAAGATCCTGCACTTCCACAGGAGAGGGCACAGGTTCGACCCTTGGTTGAAGAACTAGGATCCCATTTGCCATGCAGTGAAGCCAATAAATGAATGAATGAATCAGTCAGTGAATAAATAAAGTTGCCAAAAATCAGGTGTCAGGGAGGAGAGTTTCAACTGAATCATCATGAGATAGAGATTTCTATTTTTAATCTATTCACGAAGCACAGGCATCTGTCTTCACCATATACACATTCCTTCAGTTGTCTCTCTGTTACATGTAATGGTTACCTAAGAATTGAGCAGCTCTTGGATGGTGGGTTGTGATATGAAGAAAAAAAAGGGGAGGAAACCAAGAAAGGAACTGCCATTTACTGAGCACCTGCTGTGCTCTAAGTATTCTGACCTAAGTGCTGAAAATGCCCTTATTTCTGACCTTTCTTACAGTTCTACCGTGATGAGCAAAGACAACAAAATCAAGGCTTGCCCAGGGCAAGTGACTGGCCCACCCAAAGTCGATTCAAAAAGACAGACTGTCTCTGTGAAATCATACTGGTTCCCTCCTTGCTTTACACCCCTCAAAAAAAGAGAGAGAGAGAGAGAGAGAGAGAGAGAGAAACAGGGAACTATATTCAATATCCTATGATAAACCATAATGGAAAAAAAATATTTTAAAATGTATACAGGTATATAACTGAGTCACTTTGCTATACAGCAGAGATTGGCACAATGTTGTGAAAAAACTAAATTTCAATTAAAATAAATAAATTTTGAAAGGAAAGTTTTAGTTAGATCCACTCCGAAGTTTAGCTTCCCAAGTGACTCAGTGGTAAAGAACCCACCTGCCAGTGCAGGAGATGCAGAGACCTGGGTTTGATCCCTGAGTTGGGAAGTTGCCCTGAAGAAGGGAATGGCAACCCACTCCAGTATCCTTGCCTGGAGAATTCCATGGACAGAGGAGCCTGGCAGGCTACAGTCCACGGGGTCGCAAAGAGTCAGACACGACTGAGTGGCTGAGCACACACGCACGCACTGAGAAGTTTAATTCCTTGGGTGCTTTGCTCAGATGTCTTTAGCATTTTTTATAGGTCTGCCCTCCTCTCCTGACGTTCTACCATCTCAGTCTTGTTGGAAGGCTGGAGCACCTTATCAGTTTTGTTTTGTTTTTTAAGGTACAGACTGGCCCCTCAGTGATGCTGTTCCAGCAGGCATCCCTGGAGAATGCACTTTGATAAGAATATTTGATGTGACCGGCCTTGTTGCCTGGCTGCATTCCATCATCTCCTTCACACCCATTTCCTTACCTGGATATGCCTTAGATCTGTCTTCTCTCACTGATGTTACTAACATACAATTATTTTCTTGTTATTAAAATCATAATCACGCTTTTGGTTGCTATTTATTTCTGGAAATTGCATATTAAGGTAATTATTTTTATCTTGCCTACATTAACAGCTCATAAATTTTACAGTCGTAAATATTAACCCCTTAGCTGCCTGCCTCTAGCTCCTTGGTGAAGAGATAAGTGAGGTTTTTTTTTTCCCTAAGAATTAGGGGAATGCAGAAGGGACTTGAGGATGGATAAAGCTTGCAGCAGCTTCAGAGGTGACAGGTACCAAAAAGCCAATAGAGCTAGCAGAGGGGGTTCGCCGGCAGCACAGAAGGGCTCACTTCCTCATAGCTCGATTGATAAAGAATCTGCTATGCAATTCAGGAGACCCTAGTTCGAGTCCTGGATCGGGAAGATCCCCTGGAGAAGGGATAGGCTATCCACTCCAGTATTCTTGGGCTTTCCTGATGGCTCAGCTGGTAAAGAATGTGCTTGCAATGCAGGAGATCTAGGTTCTATCCCTGGGTTGGGAAGATTCCCTGGAAAAGGAAGAAGCTACCCACTCAGTATTCTGGCCTGGAGAATTCCATGGACCGTATAGTCCATGGGATCCAAAGAGGCGGACACAACTGAGCAACTTTCACTCACTCAGAAGGCCTCACTGAAGTCAGAAAGGACCACCTATCCTGGAAGCTCTATTTCTTCCCACCCCACGGAGCATCCTCAGAGTAGTGACTCTGATCTTGGCTCCCCTGGAATGCGGGCTCCTCTGTAAACATTTCCCACTTGCCAATTAACCATAAAGTGGGTTTCAAAAAATGAGCACAAGGCAGACATTGCACCAGCCACAGAGGGGAAGTTATTCTTTTTGAAAGCAGCCTTGAGATTCATTGTAGGGTGATGAAGCTTTATGTTGGAACTTTATGAATTCATCTTTCTATGATGAATCATTAGAAGGTAGAAAAGTAAGTTGAGTGGTGAGTAATTCTTAACATCCATCACAGGCAGGGAAAGACACTGTAACTGCAGCCTCCAACACATGTGGACCAGACTGATCTTGCTTTTTGGTTAAGACCAGAATCACACATATGGCCCCCGGGGGCTTCTCCTGCATCCTTCTCAGCCTCATCATTTACCCTTCACTATCCTGATTTCCGTTGCAGACACTGCAGTACCCAAGGACCTCTGTCCTTCAATCATTCTTAAAAATGATTGAAGAACCTTTGTTTATTCGTGCATACTTATTGATATGTACTACGTTCAAAATTACAACTGAGAAGTTTTTCAGATATTTGTTTTTAATTCACTTAAAAATAGTAAATTCCATACCATGTGAGTGTAAACATTTTTTAAATTTATGTTTAACTGGAGGTCAATGAACGTGAATATTTTTACGAAAGTTACCTATATTTCCAAAATAAGAATAATTTAGGGTAAAGAATGATACTGCAATTCTATTTAATGCCCAGCTTAAGAGAGTGAATTCTTATGTAGGTTCCTGCTTCCCACTTAGAAACTGAAGGTGAGACCTCATAGACCATTTAGCTTCCAGAAATGTCCACTGTGTGCAAAAGGCAAATGACTCTTTAGTATGACTAGGGAAAGGGCTTCCATGGTGACTCTGGTAAAAAAAAAAAAAAAAATCCACTTGCCAGGCAGGAGACGGGGATTCGATCCCTGGGTCAGGAAGATCCCCTGGAGAAGGAAATGGCAACCCACTCCAGCATTCTTGCCTGGAAAGTGCTATAAACAGGGGAGCTTGGCGAGTCAGTCCATGGGGGTCACAAAATTGTTGGACATGACTCAGCAACTAACAACAACAACATGACTGGGAAAACTGTTTTGATCTCATGGGCCTCCTGGAAGAGGCATAGGGACCTCCCGGAGTCCTGCACCCCACTTTAGGAATAGACTCAGGGGCCTTCAGGGGGTTGGAAATAAGCCTGTAGGGATGGAGAATGAGAAATACGATTGGAAGTTGAAGTTGAGGCTGCAGCATATCCTATTTCAACATTTCTGATCCAAGGAAGGGACTGAGCATCCTTGCTGAGAAGCGGACAATAAATACTCAAGCACATTCCAAAGCCCACTCTGAATTTTTCCTGCTTATTTCCCAAAGGTCTTTTCCAAACATCATTTCATTTCTTCTGCACCATAACTTGATGAGAAAACCAGGACCTTATTCTGCTTTTCCACTCAAGGAAACAGAGATGTTTAACAACTTGCTCAAGATTACCCCAGTTCCTTTAAAGGACCCCTGGACCCACACGTCAGATTCCCCAAGACCTCCCCTTGCTCTGACCCTCTCCCCTCACTGTGAGGTCAACCCAGGCACTCAGGGGCCAGGTTCACAGGGTGATGGAAACTGTGGGCAGAAGGTGATTGAAACCAGATGTGTAAACTCACTTCTGTGACAGTGACTCATATATGCACCTACGTATTCCTTTTCCTGAGTCTCTAGGAAAGAAAAATAGTCAATATTATTTTTATCCACCGAGAGGATCAGCTGTGTCCTTTGGCTATTACCAAGGAAATCTGTGTGTTCTCTCTGGAAAGAAAACACCATTCACTTTTAGAACTAGAGTAGATGAAACCAAATGCTACCCACAAGTCAAGTTCTTAAACTTTTTAAATATCTGGAGGACGTTAGGAAGACCTTGCAGGGGCACTTTGCAAGGTTCCGCGGACTTGGATGGATCGAGGGGGCTGTGGGCTGAGTGCTGACAGCTGGCTCCTCTCTGGTCTTTGCAGGCATGTCTGTCACACTTCATCCAGTGCCCTTTAAGTAACTGCTCTTGTCCCAGACCTGCTGAGAGGAAGAGCAGGTTTCTTGAGTATGTGCTAAGGCTGCTTTTGTTTCACAAACTGCAATATTTTTTAATGCTTTATGCTGAGCGTGACTTAGACTCTTATGCTTTCTTCTGAAGATTGGGTCTACAAGGGGTGACCAAATAGTTCTAGTAATCATTCTAGCAATAGGTGTTTTGTTCTTAAGTGTGGTAATGTGCGGACTCACTGCAAAAGACCCTGATGCTGGGAAAGGTGGAAGGCAAAAGGAGAAGGGGGCGGCAGAGGATGAGATGGTTAGATAGCATCACGGACTCAATGGACAGGAATTTGAGCAAACTCCGGGAGATAATGAAGGACAGAGGAGCCTGGCATGCTGCAGTTCATGGGTTCGCAAAGAGTCAGACATAGCTTGGTGACTGAACAACGATATGCGCATAACATAAAATTTAGTATCTTAATTATCTTTAAGTTCAAGAGTGATACATCCTTTTGCATTGCTGTGCAGCCAGCCCTGAGGACCCTTTTCATCTTCCCATTGAACTCCAACTCCCTGTTTCTCCCTCCCCGCAATTCCTGCCAACCACCATCCTATCACTTTCCTTCTCTAGGAATCTGACTACTCTAAGGACTTCACAGAAGTGGAATCACACAGTATCCATCCTTTTATGTCTGGCTTGTTTCATTTAGTGTAATGTCCTCAAGGTTCATTCATGTGTCAGAATTTCATTCATTTTTAAAGGTGAATAGTGTTCCCTTCTATGTATGGACCATGTATCTATGCATGCATTGACGGACACTTGGGTTGCTTCCACTTTTTGACTATTGTATACAGGCCTGCTCTGAACCTGGATGTCCAAATACTTCTTCGAGACATTGCTTTCAGTTCTTCTGAGTTGATAATAGCTTTTAAAGTCGTGGGCTTCCCAGGTGGTGAGGTAAAGAATCTGCTTGCTAATTCAGACGCAAGAGAAGCGGGTTCGATCCCTGAGTCCAGAAGATCCCCTGGAACAGGAAATGACAACCTGCTCTAGTATTCTTGCCTGGGAAATCCTACAGTCCACGGGGTCGCAAGGAGTTGAACCTGACTGAGCGGCTAAGCATACTTGGTAGTTACATCTGTAAGGCCGAGGCCCAGGAGGCCCTGGTCAAACCAAGGGTCACAGACTTCCTCCAGCGTGACTTTGGCATGGCCTGGCCTTCCAAGGTGACTTCCCTGTGGCAAGCCTGTAACAGATGCTCTGTTTTAAACTAAGCCTGTTTGGGGAGTTCCATTGGCTGGACGTTATGTTTCATGTGGCTTTACCTTGTGAAATTTCTTCCCTAATGGAGCAACTATTATGGCTGATAGGATTGAAAAACAACATAGCCTAGAAATTTTGTAGCCATAAAATTTTTTTCTGGCCCGTATAAAAAGATAATAATAATAAAACTTATTTCTGTGGTCTTTTCATTGACAAATTCAAATTCTGTTCTATGGCTGTGACCTGTAGCACATTCTAAATGAAAGTGAAATTCCTCAGTCGTGTCCGGCTCTTTGCGATCTCATGGACTATACAGTCCATGGAATTCTTCAGGCCAGAATACTGGAGTGAGTAGTCTTTCCCTTGTCCAGGAGCACATTTTAAAATGGGCTAGAATTTATATTCTTAGAAAAGGGATAATTGGAATTATTAGTCAAATGCTTGTGGGAGTATATAAATAATTTTACTGAGTTTTCTGACTTTGATTTTGAAATAGCCTAAGTCTTTACTTGGCCACAATGTGCCTGCAATGCAGGAGACCTGAGTTCAATCCCTGGGTTGGGAAGATGCCCTAGAGAAGGGCATCGTCAACCCACTCCAATATTCTTGCCTGGAAAATCCCACGGGCACAGGAGCCTGGCAAGCTACAGTCCGTGGGGTCACAGAGAATCAGACACAACTGAGTGACTAACACACTTACTTGACCACAGTCTCAAACTCCTCCCCCATTCTAGGCCACATTGCTTTCATTATTTTCATGTCCCTATGCGTTCATACAACTCTTTCGTAGTCTCTTTCTGGAAACGTCTATTATACAACTGTGGCTTGCATGTGTTTTCTCTTATTCGCAACTTATTTGTGCTCTCTTATCTGTTCGTTGAAAGTGTTAACAAGAGATCTCTTTGTGTCTCTCATGAATTATCTACCTTTTCTTTTTTTAAATTTTGAATGGAGAATAGTTGCCTTCTAATGTTGTATTAATTTCTGCCGTACAACTTGTGAATACATATACCCCCTCTTTTTCGGATTTCCTTCCCATTTGGGTCACCAGAGAACACGGAGTAGAGTTCTCTGTCTATACAGTAGGTTCCCATTAGTCATCCAATTTATACATAGTAGTATATATCTGTCAATCCCAGTCTCCCAGCTCATCCCATCCCCTTCTTTCCCCCTTGCTATCCAAAGTTCTTGACCTTGTTTTCCTATAGCAACTTTCACCTTAACCCACTGTGTCTTGGCAATGGGGCAGTTTCTAGAAAGGAGAGAACTCTTACTATCACGCTCAGAATGGGGATGCATTACCACTGGGTGTTGAATTGCTTCTAATCTATGTTTTCTCCTCCTTTTTGCTCCCTGTCTTGCTGCCCCTCGGAACATGGCATGGGACCTGCCCATCATCTGGAAACGTGTTATCTCTGGGCGTGCGACACGGACGATGTGGGTGAGTCATGAAATTAATGTTTAAGCTGTTGATTTCTCTCTGTGTTTGGAGAAGAAGAAAATCGCCAGATGAAACTGCTTGTTGGGAAAATATCTTCAGCATCCTGGTGCCCACATGCGTGCACCCTTTGCGCCTTCATGCTTTGCTCTTGGTTTTCTTTATTTCTGGAAGGAGGGGGTTTGTACGATTTTGAAGAATAGTTCTTTATAACAAGGTGGTTTGAAAATATCCCAAACAGTTTGAAATGGAATTTTCTAAGGCTCCTATTTGGTTGTTTCTATAAGTTATACACCACGGATATTCACAATTACCGTTTGTGGCAGATATGTGTGTTGGTTTTTGTGATGCTGGCATTGTTTCTAATATAAAGGCATTGGAAATGGTACACTGTGGATGTATTTATATTCAATGAGTCGTGAATTTGACATGAAATCTTCTCACTTTAATTAGTCCCACTTTAATTGGTCCTCAAGGTAGCAAGATTCAAAATATCAAACTTTGTTCTTCCAGAGCTGGGCAGTAAGGATGTACTGGGCACCCAGCTATTCCACCTGTGGGACCAGGGAGGGGAGAAAGGGTTGATGTCTCTTGGCGGATTTCTTGCTGTAGAATGGAGACCAGATGACAAGCAGGTTTTGAATACAAAAAGTAGAGTTTTAGTTACATTTCTTTCTAGTTATCAAGCATGTGGGAAATAAGATTCCTCCCCCCCCCCCCCCCCCAAAAAAAGGAGGCATTGATTAGCATGATACTGTAGGAGTGGCTGGTTCAATAGTGTCTATCCATTTTTAATTTCTTTATTTTTAATTGGAGGATAATTGCATTATAATATTATGTTGGTTTCTGCCATACATTAACACGAATCGGCCATAGATATATATGTCTCCTCCCTCCTGAACCTCCCTGCCACCGCCCACCCCATCCTACCCCGCTAGCTTGTCACAGAGCACTGGATTTGAGCTCCTTATGTCATACAGCTAATTCCCCCTGGCTATCTATTGTACATATTGTTCTGTATACGTTTCAGTGCCACTCTCACTTCATCCCACGCTCTCCTTCCCTCACCGTGTCCACAATCTGTTCTCTATGTCTGTATCTCCATAGCTGCCCTGCAAATAGGTTTATCAGTACCATCTTTGTAGATCCCATATATATGCATAAATATACAATATTTGTCTTTCTCTTTCTGACTTACTTCACTCTATATAATAGGCTCTAGGATCATTCACCTCATTAGAACTTCTATCCTTTTTTAAAAAAAAAATGCCTTAGCATGGCTAGTTCCTGGGAAAAAAAAGAAATCCTTTGGGGTATTCTTCTGTAGGAAAATCATTGTCTTGATTATCCATTCCACTTTCATCCTGGGTCTCCCTCTACATAAATTCCAAATAAATTTCAAATTGTCGTCTTAGCCACTTGAGATGCCAGGATTTCACTTGCTGGGAGCAAATGCATGTTACTGTTACAAATACATAATACCATCTGTTATTTCTGGAATCTCTAAAACTATATTGAATGTTAACATGAAATTTGGCATGGATGTTTGTAAGATTTTCTATTCTGGTGTAAGTAATTTGGGAATTTTAATCTTAGACGATTTGGTTGCCCGTAAATATCCTTAGGACTACGTATCATTTGAGTTTACTCTGTTGAGCTATGAGTTGTTGATTTGATGCAATTACCACCTAATCAGCAGTTTTGCCTTTCGGGTTATGCTATGATTTTTCAGTTCCACATCTCAAGTCCCCTTTTGGGATTCCCACTGTGTGTTTTCTTCTGTGTATGTCTATAGGTCTTTCCATTATCCTTCTCATTAACGAGCAGTCCTCAACCTGGCACGCAGGGATTGGTTTTATGGGGAAGACAATTTTCCCACAGACCAGGAGTGGGGGGTGGTTTTGGGATGATTCAAGTGAATTGCATTTATTGTGTACTTTAGTTGTATTATTATTACATTACCTCCACCTCAGATCATCAGGCATCAGATCCCAAAGGTTGGGGACCCCTGTTGTAAATGATAACCTGCTGGACAACCATCCTTAAAATCTCACTTTCTCATCCAGTAATAATAAGTAACTAGAACCTACTTCTTTTAAGTTAATCATGTGCCAAATACTGTGAATTCTTCTTTCTTCTAGGACTCAGAAAGTTTGGAAGATAGCACTGTTTGTGAGATGTTCAGGGAATCTTCTGAAATCTCTGCTCCTAGAAGCAGCAAAGTACAAGCCAGAGTGTTTGCCTGTTTTTTCACACTCGACTCCATTCCAGAGCATGTGTATCCTATCAGTTTCTCCTTTTCTTTCACTTTCTAAGGTTCCCTTCTACTCTATTTAGGAATCTCTGGATGTGTGTGTCATTTGGGCTTTTTAAATTTGTTTTTATTTCATGTATAGAGAGGGGACAGGCTGGGTCTGCAGCCTAAAGATTTGGTCAATCTGGGATCACTTTCTTAAAAAAAAAAAGCTAATGGGCTTGTCACTCGACATGGTTTCTTTTCTGGGATATGCAGGATCAGATACCATCAGCAGCCTCATTTTTGGCATCACCTTCATCCCTTCCTCTTTCCCAGGTGCTGGGCGATGGACTGCACATGTGTCTCATTTAATCTTCATAGCCACATGATAGGAACTTACCTATCATCTGATTTTATGGATGAGTAAACTGAGGTACAACTTACCTGCTAAAAGCCACCAGGGTCCTAGTCATCAACTGGTTTTGTTTAGACACATTTCCTTTTAACCATTTTAATATACTTTTTGACTCTCCTGTACCTTCAAAAACAGAATTTTGGTGCATCTCAGACAGTGTTTTGTCACATACAACTAAATTTGTCTTTCATTTCACCTGGTAGTTATATAAAGCTCTTTCCTTGTGCAGGGGGAAGGGGGATTAGAAAGGGTTATAGTAAAAAAAAAAAAAAAATGAGTCAATCAGTAGGGTGATTTGCCCTATGAAAGAGATTTCTGTTTCTAGAGAAGTTGCTATCCTCAACAGTATAATATTTTGGTAGAACTGATAGTGGTTTTGCAGGAAAAAAAGTCAAACAGAAACTAAATTTGTTTCCCAATTCATACAAAGCCTTGTACCTACAAATTCCATTTAGATTTTCAACTCTTGCTTTTGAGGGTTATTGAGCTTTTAAATCTAATCATGAATACTTCTCTAATAGCTAATTTTCTGCTTTATTAGTCAGGGTAATAAGGCCCTTCTCAAAATCAGAGAGACATGAAAAACGGAAACTTATCTTGGTTAGCTAGCTCTCCCTGCAGTCAACTCCCAAGGGTCTCCATTGAGAAGAATAGGAGTTGATGAAGCCAAGCCATAGACATCTTGGACCAGAAGACTGGGATTTCCAGTTGCCCGAGGTGTGCAGATTCTCCTCACATCTTACCTGGGTTTTGCAACAGCTTGCCAAATCCTTCTTTTCGTCTTTACGCTATCCTTCATCTGGCTCCAGAGACACATCCAAGCTATAAATCTGCCCATGCTTCCCTCTTGCTTTAAACACTCCAGTGGTTCCATCTTGCTTCTGGTCCTGCTTGTCCACCATAGTTTTGCAACAGCCTGGTGAGCATTATCGTTTGTGTGGGTGTCACAGGTAAGGGGCTGCTAATATAAGTCTAAGAATTAGAGCTTAAGAAGCATTTATTTCTAAAGTAAAATAGGCAGTGTTCAAGTTTATCTCTATGGCATTATTGTCTGTACTCACTTTTATTCTGTACTGTTTCATCTGTGTGTAAAATAAAGATCTGTTAATATCCATCTGTGCTGTGTGCTCAGTCGCTCAGTTGTGTCTGACTCTCTGTGACCCCCAAGGACTGTAGCCCACCAGGCTCCTCTGTTCATGGCATTTCCCAGGCAAGGTGCTAGAGTGGGTGCCCTTTCCTCCTTCAGGAGAACTTCCCAACCCAGGGATCAAACCTGCCTCTCCCACATTGGCAGGCAGATTCTTTATCATGGGCCAGCATGGGCCATCTATCTATCAGATGTCATATCTGGCTATGTACTGGGGATTGTATATAAAATCATCAGCCCTCCTTATTTGTCTCATCACCTAGTGGTTACTGGTGTGTAGCTAATAATTCTGTTTACCAAGAATCTCTGTAGCACTTGTGAGTTGTAACTTTGTAGTTATTGACTGGGTCTATGTAATTTTACTCATGGATAATTTATAGGTAAGAAGGAAGGCAACTATCCCTCGTAGCTCAGATTGTAAAGAATCTGCCTGCAGTGCAGGAGACCCAGGTTCGATCCCCGGGTCGGGAAGATCCCCTAGAGAAGGAAATGGCAACCCATTCCAGTATCCTTGTCTGGAAAATCCCATGGATGGAGGAACCTGGTGGGCTGCAGTCCATGGCGTTGCAAAGAGTCAGGCACAACTGAGCAACTAACCCACACACACACAAGAAGGAAGGCAAGGATAGTTGAGGAGAACTCCAACATTGTATTGTATGTAATGATGTTATAAACATTCTGACCCAAATGACAATAATTTCTGATGACCACATAAACATCAAAGTGATGATAAGAAGTGAAACTTTCAAGAGGACGAGTCATATAAATAAAAAGTTAAGCTCTGTACATTTGTTTCGGTAACAATAAATAATGTAGTTGCTCTTCAAGAGTCCATGTTTATTTACTTTTCTAACATTACCCATGAAATCGAGATTTGAAAAAAAAAGATAAAGTTCTTTTTTCAAAATACAGTGTTTTGAAAAATCTTATGTGCTGATGATTTTTCTTATAAAACATCTAATTCTGTGCATAGTAGATAATGTCAGAAGTCACACGTTTATGTAAAGTGTTGTCCGTACCACCCTCGTACTCCTGAAATGTCTGTGCCGCTTTATATTCCCAAGTAATTTTGGTGGAGGTGAGCAGTTGGGAAAATCTGGAAGTGTAGATTGCATGAAAGTCATCTGTCTATGTCTCCATCTATAAAAAGGTCAAGAACAAAGCTCTTTACCATCACCCGAAAGTTTTCCCTGATCCTGTTACCACCTACCAGATGCATCAGCCAGGTGGCTTTTGGCTCCAGGCTTGTGTCACTTGTTTCTCCTACTGTGCCCCATGTGTGTCCTGCCTTTAGCATCCCAAGGACTTGCTTGTATCCATGATTTTTCTCATTTTCTCTCTCTTGCTTTCAACTCCTTCCCTTGTCCTTATCTAGTAATTCCTGCTTGTCTTTTACACACAGCTCCTAAAAGAATTCTGTCCTAATAAGCATCCTCTTCTCCCATTCTCCTGGGTATGAGAATCCATCAGACTCTTTCAGCACCTGAGTGTGTCTCCTTGTATCTTTGCATGTCATAAGGAGTGATGGATTTACCTATATATGTCCCTGTTGTTTTATAAAACCGATAAAGAACTGAGACTTCCCCTTGAACAATTCCCTATGCCTAACACCTAAAATCTACAAGAATGTCATGGGTTATTTCTTGAGGATAGATTGTGAAATGGACATGGATAACCAAGATGTTTATTAGTAGGATATCCCTGAAACCAACACCAAGGAGGAAGGCAGGACAGAACAGAGGAAGAAGTAGTGATCGCTACAAAGGTCTCGGCTCACCCTATGGGGACCCTTAGAGCTGGGATGACCTCCAGGTTATTTCCAATTAGAGCAAGATGGCCCAAGCATCCTAACCTGCTCCACTGGAAGGATGTATGACACAGGCAAGGCAGCTGTCTTCAGTGGAGGCAACTCCACGAAGGGCTTCCTATTGACAGCACTTCGGAAGCTGGAGGATTAAATCGTTTGTTCCTGGAAGAATGTCATAGTGCCCACACGCATGCAAGCTAGCATCATCACTTCAATCATGTCCAACTCTTTGTGACCTGTAGACTGTAACCCGCCCGGTTCCTCTATCCGGGGCATTCTCCAGGCAAGAATACTGGAGCGGGTTGCCAGGCCCTCCTCCAGGGGATCTTCCCGACCCAGGGATCAAACCTGGGTCTCTTTCATCTCCTTCATTGGCAGGCAGGTTCTTTATTGCCAGCCTCACCTGGGAAACCCCTCATCCTGCCCAGTGTAGGGTTATCATGGTGTCCACTGTATAGCACAGAACTCTTGTGACATTGACTGAAGAAGGGCAAAATGCCTGTGAACTTGGGAAACTGGGGCTGAGAGGAGGAAATGAAACACGTGGGTGATTTCTATCTGCTCTATTAATAGAAATGGTTTTAATAAAAATGGATTTTTCTCTGAATAAGGAGATATGATTTTTTAAAGACCCTTTAAGCTCTAAGCCTTCCAGCCCTGAAAGCAGCAAATGCATTGTTTGTGACTGTTCCAAATATTGAAACTTCTGCTGCTCATTCCACAGACATTTATTGACTCCCTGAAAGATACACAGCACTATAGTAGCTGGTGAGGGACCCAAAAAATTGTTTAAATTAAAAAAAAAACAATCAAATATCCAGGAGATTTCAACCCATTGGTAGATAAGGTCATCTAGACAATGGATCACAAAGCAGAGCAGAATGAAACTCTGGAGCGAGATGTCACATGAGCTGAGCTTTGAACCTCCAGAGCCTTGAGTCTGACTCTTCCAGAAAATGGTAGCTTTTACTTTTCTCCCCGAAAAAATATCTCATTTGACTTTTGTAGCCTCTGCAACCAATGACCTCCATTTGTTGAAAAGAGGGGCACTCTTATCACAACCTACAGCAGCCAATGAAAACCGAATCATAACTCTTTCTTCTCTGTTCCATTCCCAGACTCTAAAAATGAAATGATGCTTGTGCCTTGTAGCTGTGGTTTCTGTTGGGAAAAAAAGTCCCCACATGTGGAGCTATATATCAGTTTCAGGGCTGGGCCTACAGAGGCTTATGGGTCTTGCTTGGTGACATTCGCTTCTAATCACTTCTGAGGTTCGCTGTGGGCTGTTGTCCCAACTGGCAACCCTGAGTCACTTGCAGGATGGAGGTGTGCCTCAGCTCATTTCCACTGTGTTTAAAAGAAAATGTCTTTGGGGACTTTCCTGGTGGACCAGTGGTTAGGACTAGTGCTTGGACTGCAGGGAGCGTGAGTTTGACCCCTGGTTGGGAAACTTAAGATTCCACATGCTGTATGAATCAAAAACGAATAGTGTTAAATATTACCAAAAAATAATAGTAATAAAAAATAAAAGAAAGTGCCTTTTCACCTTGCTTTTATAGAGGACTTCCTTTTAATGACTTCTCTGTATATTATATTTCCTTTCTTTCCCTACCTTATCTTTAATTGCTAAGATGGTGACAGTGCTGATGAAGAAGGCATGATTCTCTCTCAAAGGTTTAGTAAAAAGGAAAAAAAATGAAGCAAACTGAATTACAATGGCAGAGTTCTCAATTACGCTTATGAGGCAGTGTTGCTGATAAGGAAGTAGTTAAACATTACTTTGCTTAGGAATTCTTCACAGGACCAATACCAAGTGTCAGCAAAACAAAAAACAATTGATCTATCAAATTCTTTCCTCCTTGGCATATAGAGAATGAGATTATTAGCTTGGCAAAGTTATTCTACAGTCTATTTTAGTGTGTAGCTTTCTCTGCCCACCATTTTTTTCCCTGATGGTCCTGAAGTCCCATATTTTAAAAATTTTAAAACATCAGTTACCCAGTCTCCTCTGCTGACTCTTCTAAAGATGTTACCCTTGAGATAAAGAGAGGAGAGCTGAAGGGCTGTAAACCTGTCGAGTCTGTATTGATCCTTCCTGTTGAATTTAGCATCACTTTCCTGGTATCCATCATGCAGGAAGTAGATACGAGATGCCCAGGTCACCTATCTTTTAGGGAATAATTTGAATATAAGTTTTACTCCATGAGACTCTATCATCATAGTATCAGTACTGGCTAGAGGGCAGCGAGAGAAACGGGGAAAGCACAGTGTTTGGGGGAAGTGTGTGAGTGTATATTTTCTGTGCTACGGGGTGGATTTCACCCCACTGCCATCTGAAAAGCTAACTGGAAAACTCCAGTACATTGTAGCAGAAGGAATAACAGCATCAACGTGGAAACTTGGTATGAAAATAAAAGCTTAATGAGCAATCTTATATGAAAGTTGTCACTTTTAAAGGTATCGAAAAAGGCTCTTATAGTCTGTCCAGTTCATCTAGTCTTTGTTTTAGCCAACAAACAGCTTGAGAACCCAAAGCTCACATCATTTCTCTTCTTTAAAAAAAAAAAAAAAATCACCTGGGCTTCCCAGGTGGCCCAGTGGTAAAGAATCCGCCGCCAATGCAGGAGGTGCGTAAAATGCCGGTTTGGTCCCTGTGCCAGGAAGATCCCCTGAAGTAGGAAATGGCAACTCAGTCCAGTATTCCTGCCTGGAAAATTCCATGGACAGAGCTACAGTTCATGGGGTCGCAAGAGTCGGACGTGACTAGAGACTGAGGGCACGTACTGTCATCAGAGAAGATTACCCACTCCTCAGTGCTGTTCTTCTTTATCCTATTGATTTGGCTTCTGTAAACCATTTATGGTAGCAGAACAATTTGAATTTAGTAAATAATTTGAAAAGGAAAGGAGCGGCTTGCTTATGGACAATATGAAGCAAACGTCAAAAAACATGATATTTGATATCTGTTTTTTATAACTGTTCTCTTTAACGGGTATAAATTCCCAGTTCTGTTGATGCTGGATTCTTCGGGTAGTGCTAACTGCCTCCATGCCTACCTGACCTAGCCTGAACCTAACTCTTGGATTTTCTGGGGAAGAATTTATGTGAGGTCAATGATTTGTACTTGTTCAAAGATTACCGTACTACATAATTCAGCTGTCAGCAGAGCAGGTCTGTCCTGGCCCAGGACTGTGTATAGATCTGGAAAAAAAATAAAATAAAAACAGACTACACAACATTTTACTGCCCAGTAAACTGACAGAATCACATAGGCTATGTCAGCACAGGCTCTGGGCGGTTGGGCAAGGGTTCCTGCTGCTTGTCTGAACTTTGCAGTTCAAGCACGTGGCGTTGGAAAGACAGCCCTGAGATAGCGCAGGGGGAGCTGAACCAGCAATGATGCCCAGGAGATATTTGTGGGGCTATCATGGTGTTTTCATCCAGCAGCTGTGAGTGATGACTAAGTTTGGCCGGTTATCTCTGAAGTCTTATCTCCTCCAGCTTGAGTCCACTGATAGGCTCAAGACTAGACAGAGCCTATTTTTAACAGCAAGTCCTACAGACCCATAATTGAACAAGTGTGTGTGTGTGTGTGTGTGTGTGTGTGTGTTTCGGTTCAGAAGTCACTCCTAAACCGAAGTTCAGATATTCCTAAATGTCTGATTAGGGCTTCCTATATTTCTTAACCATGGACAACATAGAGATTTGAATGTATTTGGCTTTGGTTTTGTTTTACTGCAGTCTAGTTGATTTACGAGGCTGTGTTCATTTCTGCTGCACAGAATACTGATTTAGTTATACAAACATTCTTTTCCATGATAATTTATCCCGGGATACTGAATGTAGTTCACTGTACTATTAATTTGGATATTTTGTCTTTTACTCATGATGATGTTTTCCATCCTCCTCCTTGTTAGTCACTCAGTCGTGTCTGCGACCCCATGGACTGTAGCCCACCAGGCCCCTCTGTCCATGGAATTCTCCAGGCAAGAATGCTGGAGTGGGTTGCCATTCTCTTCTTCAGGGGATCTTCCCAACCCAGGGATCAAACCTAGGTCTCCTGCAGTGCAGGCAGATTCTTCACTGTCTGAGCCACCAGGGAAGCCTGATGATGTTTTGAGGTTTGTCTTTTACTTTGATCTTTTTGAGTCTTGTTTTTCACAACAGTGTGTCTCTAATTGGAATGTCATGGTGTATCTGAGGACTGTGCCCACTTTAGACACAGGAGAACATTAACATTGTCAAAATATTTTTACAAGTGTCCAGAAAGGATTTATTCCCCAATCCCCATTTGCCTCCTCCTCAAAGGGCTGCTGCCTATGGGGTCGCACAGAGTCAGACACGACTGAAGTGACTTAGCAGCAGCAGCAAAGGAAATATAATATTTGCATTGAATTCACATCCTTACAGCTCTTGACTCTGTAGCTTTGTACGTGGTGCTTCTCCATAATAAACACTAATGATCGTATTCATAGTCACGGTTTTTATTGTTAGAAAGAAAAACTCTCTTCTGATGATACTATAGATTTTAAGGATACGTTCTTTAAAAGTGAGAAAGTAAAAGTGCCTTTTGGGTTTTGCTTTCAATTGTTTTTTTCTTTCCCTTTTTAAAATCATTCCAAATCTTGAACGTGGGGCTCCACCTAGTGTAAGTTTTAGGTTAAAAAAAAATAGTATGAATATAAGGAAAGGGCAAAAATAACCAGAATGGACTTTTTTATGATAAAAATGCAAAACAAAAGACAGTGATATTTCATAAAACGCTTTTGTGGTTCCAGATGCTTCACGGAATTTAGGAATGCAGAAGCATTCTTTTTTGTTCCATAGTTTTCCACAAATTCTTACTTTTATACCTTTTTTTAAAAGCAAAAATACATTATAGATGCGTATAAATACAGTTTTAGGTTGTAAACGTTTTTTTTTGCCTATGGTAAATGGATTTAGATTCAATTTTCCAGTGGTGTAACAAGACAAGAATCTTAAATAAAACAGTTCGGGATGTCTTCACAGTTAGTAAAGTTAGAGTTGCTACCTGAAATTGCTTTTTTTTTTTTCTTTTAATAAACAAGGACTTAAATTTTAGGCTAACATTTTAATTTAATACTTTCCATAATATGATCTGATTATATTTTGAAAATATTTATATTGCATCCAGCTTAAAGATTGAGTTTGGTTTTTTAACTTAGTAGCCACTAAGTGGAGTTGTACTACTGTCACTAACATAATTTTTTTTACAACTTTGAAATGATCACTATAGTATAGTGTTCAGTATCTTTATACTTTGTTCTCATAGAGGGGAGTTTGCAGTGCTTATGTCTATTGTCCATGAGTTCCAACAGCAGACTGTATATACGTCTCGAAAGCACCCAGTACCAGACTGAAGTGACGCATACAGGAAACTGACCTAGCTTCACTATATCAACAGCCAAGAGATGCAGAGAGTGGAGAAATGCACTTGAGAAATATGTCCCCTCGAGTGTTTGGATTTTCAGATAGGCAGCATTTTCCCTAGAACTGACCCATGGTGGTTTCCAGGGGAATATTTCCCATGTGCCCCCTGCATGACAGGTGTTGTATATATAAGATGTATCTACTTTTCGTAGCACCCTGTGAATTAGGAACACAGAGCTATTTTACAGAGAAGGAAACAAGCTTAGAGCAGTCAAATAACGTATTCTGGGTTTGAACTCAAGTCTGTGTCTCTACATACTGTTTTTTCCTCTGCATCGTATTACTAAACTACGTAAAATTTCTGAAATCTTTCATGACAACAACTCTTTTTTAAGATTCCAATTAATCGCTATTTTTATTCAAGACTGAATATGTGCGAGGGGGTTCCAAGGGAGTCGATACGATTGTGTCCTTGAGAAACTTTCATTCTAGCTGAAGAGGCTGAGCACAAGTTGTTACTGTCGCTATTTAGTCTCTAAGTCACGTCTGACTCTTCTGTGACCCCATGGACTGTATGTAGCCTACCAGGCTCCTCTGTCCGTGAGGACTCTCCAGGCAAGAACACTGGAGTTGCCATTTCCTTCTCCAGGGGATCTTTCTGACTCAGGGATTGAACCCGACTCTCCTGCATTACAGCTGGATTCTTTACCACTGAGCCCCCAGGGAAATTCTAGATTTCAGGGAGATGAATTCACAGGTCCCAAGTCAGAAAAGAGGTTATATGACAGATCTAGAATGTGGATCAGAGATCCTAGAAAGATGAAAACCAAAACTGGCTTGAGGAGAGGCTGATGGCACTGGGGGCAGGGAGAGGGGAGTTAACAGTAGACTGAAGCTAGACCCCTGGCAGTCTACCGTGGGAGAAGACAGGTGAAACGCTGGTCAAAGCCAAGTCTTGTAGATCTTGCTATTATCTCTGGTCTTATTTAGTTATAGGGAGGGTGGCTGGGAAAAGATATTTCCAAATGCTGGAAAATATATTCCTTAAAAAAAATTGAAAAAAGAAAAAGCTTAGCTAAAGATTTATAGAAAAACATTGTCATTATTAGAACCCTATGAAAGTGACCCTATGAAAAGAATCTTCTCATTGCATTTTCAGAAGCATGACATAATGTTTTTGTTTCAAAAGAACATTTTAGCCACAACAATAAAACTGCCGCAGAAATTTGTCATTGAGAGGAAGGGAAAAAAATCAACAAAACTTTTCATCCTCTGCTTGGAATGAGCAGAATAAGAAATTCTTTTCTCTTCATATCCTCTATGATTTCATGTGAAACTAGCATTGCCAACTAGTCAGACACATTTTTTTTTGTGCCTGTGCTGGTCATCTACCAGTTTTGGAGACCCAGATATCACCACATCTGTGACCCAGATGTGGTCTGCTAATCAGAGGACCCCAGCATCAGAGTATGGTTAGAACCTGGGTCTCCAGCTTGGCAGTGCCACTTTGGGTAGGTCACACCCAGCTTCTGAAGATCTCCATCATGTATACAGCAGGAAATAAAAACTAGATCATTGGTTCTCAAAGTGTGGTCTATGGACCGACAGCATCAACATTGCTTGGAACTGGTTAGAAATAGGTTGCTGTATTTCTAACCAGTTAGAGAGGCCCCTCCCAGACTTTCTGAAGCAAAACCATAGGAGCAGGACCCAGAAATCAGTTCTGACATGTTCTGCAAATGATTTTGTGCATTCTACAGTTTTGAGCCATTAGCTTAGCTGATCTCTTAAATTCCTTCTAGTTTCAATGCTAGAAGATTCTAAGAGTCATGTGGCTCATTCTGGCCCTCAGGGAAATAGTTGTCTGGAGCCATCAGAACAGAGAATCATTTTTCTTTAATAAATATCCAGAAGACAGAGACTGCCACGAGTGGCTCACTGTGTTATTTAACCATTTCAAGCTGTTGTACCTTATTGTTTATTCAAAATATATGTAGGATAGTGATTTTTTTAAATGGATTTTTGGATTATGTTTACCTTAAAGACAAAAAGAGCTGTGAGGATTCTCCAGTGGGGAAGGTGATTGGGAGGGAAGGAGAGCCACATACTATAAGAAGCATGTAATTGATACACAATTTTAAGTGATTCACAGATGTCCTAACATTCATCCCTGGTACTAATTTAGACTGGGTTAAAAACTGACTTGGAAATTTTTCAGTAATTGTTAAGGAAAGTAAGGACATTTCTAGGGGTTCTAAAAGAGACTCATTCAATACATTTTCTCCAGTTTCCATCTGTTTGTCAAATCCATTTTTAATACTTACTGATGGGGAAAGTGCAATTCTGAGTCCTGGGGTGGGATATATCCTATTCTTTGTGGGCTTTCACACTTAGCTGCAAAAGTAGTCAGAACAAGTGCCAAATGGGCCACAGATTTCCTTCTGCCAGAAGCTATTTCAGTGTATGTGTTTGGGGGGGCACGGTTTTCAAAAGAGGCGGCACATGAATTGGCCTTGGAGATGAGCTAGATGGCATTTCCAAGCTGAGATGATGGCAGGAAGGAAAGCTGGAGATCCAAGGTCGTTCAGGAGGCCCAATTGATGGAGAAGCTTTAAACAAAGAGCCCCTGGCTCCTGAGTTTTCTTCAAGGGCTACATGGAAATTTCTAGAAGGAGATGAAGTAGAATCCTTTCCTTCCCTCATTGATGTTAACATGCACAGCTATCAATTCTCTGTTTTAGAGAACTTCTTCCAAGTGATATTGGATCTTAAACAATTGGGCTATACTCCTAAAAGAGCAAGTTATAACCACAAGACTTTTGCCCATAAGACTTTTCTGGTAATTTTAAGCTGTGTTTTTACTTCAGTTTTCAAGAAGCTAATGGAGGTGTGCATGCTCAGTCATGTCCAACGCTTTGCAACCCCATGGACTATAGCCCACAAGGTTCCTCTATCCGTTGGATTCCCCAAGCAAGAATACTAGAGTGGGTTGCCATTTCCTCCTCCAGGGCATCTTTCTGACCCAAGGATCAAACCCGCATCTCCTGCATTAGCAGGTGGGTTCTTTACCACTGAGTCAAGGAAGCCCTCAAGAAGCTAAAAGTTGGGCCATTTTAGAGAGCTAGTCACTAATCATTTGCTTATTCTCAAAGTGCCTTGTGTGAATTGATTAATTCTATGTACTTAACAGGTGCTCATAAGGCATAGCCTTTTAGTCCTTTAACAAGATTTTAATTAATTCTTGCAAGAGCGATAATTTTCTACTCATTTCTTAGACCTTTCCAATTATAATGACAATAGTTGTGTCTTGATGACCTCATGTGGTGCTTCATTTCTTGGTTGTTTAATTTCAGAAGGAGTAGGGCAGTATGAAAGTATCTTCTGAGTTGATTGAATTTTCATCCTTGGTATTCACTGCTAGACTATATTAGGACTTCATTACTGACAGAGACTGCTTACATTCCCTGCAAGGGGAACAAACAGTCTAATCTCCTGGAGTTTGCTCAGATTCATATCCATTGAGTTTGTGATGCTATCTAACTATTTCATCCTCTGCCATCCTCTTCTCCTTTTGCCTTCAATCTTTCCCAGCATCAAATTCTTTTCCAGTGTGTCAGCTCACTGAGCCACCTGAGTTTGGCCACATCAGGTGGCCAAAGTGTTGGAGCCTCAGCGTCAGCATCAGTCCTTCCAATGAATATTCAGGGTTGATTTCTTTTAGGATTGAGTGGTTTGATCTCCTTGCTGTCCAAGGGACTCTCAAGAGTCTTCTCCAGCACCACAATCCAAAAGCATCAATTCTTTGGCACTCAGCCTTCTTTATGGCCCAACTGCCACACCAGTACATGACTACTGGAACCATGTCTGGTGGTTTAGTTGCTAAATTGTGTCCGACTCTTGCGACCTCAGAGACTGGGAACCTACCAGGCTCCTCTGTCCGTGGGATTCTCCAGGCAAAAATACTGGAGTGAGTTGCCATTTCCTTCTCCAGGGGATCTTCCCAACCCAGGAATAGAACCCGGGTCTCCTGCATTGCAGGCAGATTCTTTACTGACTGAGCTACAAGGGAAGCCCAGAACCATGTCTACAGGATGCTAAAAAATCAAACAATACAATGTCTATACCGTTGTCATAGCCATCATTACAATCAACCAGGGAGTTAGAATTACTGCTGTGTGAGCCTCATCACTTAAGTTCGTGTCTCTGAAGCTGGGGCCCTGGTGTTGGTTTTTAACGGCTCCCAGGTGGTTCTCAAGTGCAATTAGAGCTGAGATCTCCTGGTCTTCATGAGACCTGCGTGGCTGTCACATTTGGGCAGTGATGTGATTGATGAAAAGATGTCAACAGTTACAGCCAGAAGGTATGTTTTTGTTTTTTTTTTTCTTTAATGGCAATTGACTTGAAAACATCCAGAGACTCTTACATTAAAGCAGGAAATAACATAGCGTGTCACCAGAGATATGACTCTCCAGGCCCCTGAAGTTCCCCGTGGTGATGGACAGCTGGGAGGGATGAAGCCCATGTGGAGTGAGGGTCTCCAGGGGTGAGGGAGAGCATCACTTGGGCCCTGAGTTCTGTGTTTCTGCTTCCCCATCCATATGCCCCCCGCCACCTCTGTTCTGGGTGAACTGGCTACCTGTTTGCTGCCAGTGCAACCTCCCTCCTCCAACACATTCCTAGGCTTGTGCTGAAAAATTAGATAGATCCAGAACCCCTGAGGGGCTCCCTGGCCAGCCCCCTCAGGATCTCCAGATAGCTGAGGGCCATTCTTGCAATGGCTAGTTTGCAGTCTATCTTGCTTCTCTCTTAAAAAAATATATAAAAATATAAAATTTTTAAAATTTATTTTATCTTTGGCTGTGCTGGGTCTTGTAATTGCACAGGCTTTTCTCTGGTTGTAGCCAGCGAGGGCTACTCTCTACTTGTGGTGCATGGGCTTCTCACTGTGGTGGCTTCTCACTGTTGTGGAGCGTGGGCTCTAGGGTGCTCGGGCTTCAGTAGTTGCAGCACATGGGCTGAGAAATTGTGGTTCCCCAGCTCTAGAGCACAGGCTTAATAGTCGTGGTTCACAGGCTTAGCTGCTCCAAGGCATGTGTGATCTTCCCGGACCAGGGATGGAACCTTTGTCTTCTGTATTGACAGGTGGATTCTTTACCACTGAACCACCTGGCGGCTCAGCTGGTAAAGAATCTGCCAGCAATGCAAGAGACCCTGTTCAATTCCTGGGTCGGGAAGATCTGCTGGAGAAGGGACAGGCTACCCACTCCAGTATTCTTGGGCTTCCCTGGTGGCTCAGCTGGTAAAGAATCCGCCTGCAGTTCTGGAGATCTGGGTTCGATCCCTGGGTTGGGAAGATCCCCTGGAGAAGGGAAAGGCTATTCTCTCCAATATTTTGGCCTGGAGAATTCCATGGACTGTATAGTCCATGGGGTCACAAAGAGTCAGACACGACTGAGTGATTTTCACTTTCACCAGGGAACCCCTTTTAGCTTCTCTTTTAAAGATTGGGATAATTTTCCTAGAGTTTTTTGGGTGGCAAAACGTTTTAGGTAAATTATTGATCATAATAATTAAATAGCTCATTTCTCTTTGTTTTTAAAAAATGAGAGACAATGAGGAAGTTCATTATAGCTTGAAGCATTTTTAAGTCTAGACCATGCCTAGCTTAGTATTCTTTCGTAGGCAATTATTTCATTTTTCTGGCAATTATTTCATTTTTCTGGGAAGGGGAGAGGCTGTAAAAGATGACATCATGCATCTATTTCTTGGTGTTCTCCCTTTCCAGAAAATTGCATATTGAAATCTTTTTAATGTTTTTATTTGATTTCTCTTTTCTTTCACTTCTGACATTTCTTTTTCCCCTATACTTAGAGATCAAAATAAAGGTGAGATTTTCACATAAGTTTTACCAAACACAAAAGACAAATTCAAACTTTTAGCAATCATTGCAAATCCCAATTGAAATTTTGCTTTCCTAATATTTCTTCCACTGTTTTTTCTCTCAAGCAAATGATTCTCATGCTTGCTCACCACAAAAGCTTTGTGGCCTTGGTCGATGTACTTAAGAAGAAGATATCCATGACTGATGAGCATTAGATGTATCCTCAAGTCCAGGGCTGTGAGAAGATAGTAAGCATTATAATAAATTTTTTGTTGAATAAATGATTGGATCTACCATTAAAATTTTTCTTTTTTGCTCAAGATGACTACACAGAAATGTTTCTGGGATGTACATATCCATATATTTCAAACTTAAAATTATTTTATTTCATCATAATAACATAATATTCTTAGCTCACTTGCTTATAGTTGGAAAAAGGCCATTTCCACATTATGGACGGTATATTGAAAACATCGTTATGCACACAACTCTTTTCGCTTTCCATTGCATCTTGAAGGTACCGATTCTAAAGTTGGAATTACTGGGTCCTGGACTGTGGACTTCCCTGGTGGCTCAGCTGGCAAAGAATCTGCCTGCCATGAGGGAGACCTGGGTTTGATGCCTGGGTTGGAAAGATACTCCTGAGAAGGGAACAGCTACCCACTCCAGTATTCTGGCCTGGAGAATTCCATGGACTGTATAGTCTGTGGGGTCGCAGAGTTGGACAGGCTTGAGCGACTTTCACTTTCACTCTTCAGGCTGTGCTCAACATCCTGACTCTTTTTGAAGACTGCATGGTTGCTTCCCAAGTTATTGCACTCCTTTACAGGAATTCATAGGGCTCCTAGCAACTCCTGCCAACATTAGATTTATTATTTTAATTCATGTTTCTCAGCTCGGTAAGTGTGAGATGGTACTTTATTTAAATGAGTGCTGTCTTCGTTGTCTATGAGGCTGAATATCATTTCAAAGTGTCTTAATTTTAGTGCCTCTGTGTGTGAGCCGCATTTCACTCTTGTCAAATTGAGGTTAGGTATTATCTTAAGGGATTTAAGGAGGTATTTCTAAGAGGCTTACATTCATAATATAGAGAAATTTATTGTGATCATTGCAGCTGTCTTGATTTTCATCTTAGTTCTCATTTTTGTGTCCTACAGAATTATTTTATTTCATTATGTTAAAGCCACTAATAGATTATAAGAGTCAAGCAAACTCTAGCTGCTCTCCAGAATTAAACTTCTCCATCTCCCTCTCTCCCTATTTCCGGTCTCTCTCTCCACCTTTTAAGCTTTCATTGGTTAAGCTTTTACATCTTAAGGACATTTCATGGATGTCATGTGGGGGGACAGAATCAGGAAGGGAAGAAGGCTGTGTGTGGTCTGCCTTGCCTGGGCATTCAACCCTGGATGGTCTTTTTCTAATTATAAGGCCCATTGCTGTTTGATTAATTTCTAACTTCTCTGCTTCTTCCTGATAATCCCTGTTTCTCAAAGTTGCATCAAAGTATTCTTCTTACTAATTGATTTCTACACATAGTGACAGATGTGAGTTACAATTCATTTCCAAGATGTATGTCAAAGTCTCTTCACTGAATTTTTTAAATGTTATAAACCCAAATCTGTAATTTATTCACATTTGCTCAGGACACTTGAACAAGTTGAGTTCTTGCCATTGTTTTCTGTGGATGTAAAAGGCTAAAGAATTGTGAAGGTTCTGAAGATGTTAAAAAATGACTGTAATTACCTAGGACACCAAGGGTTTGAATACCAACTGTTTTTCCAGCATCTGCCTATAAATATATCATGTTGTCAGGCTTCATGGAGCTCACTGAATAACCAAGCTGCCAAATAATTATCTTTGGAAATCATTTAAATGACCACACAGGAAATCCTATTTATCTTAAACAGTACCACACACAGAAAAACACAATGCAATATAATTGTTGACATTTAAGAATATTTAGACCACTGATTCATAATGCACGATCCTTGAATCTTTCAACTTCTCTGCCTAACATGGCTTGGTCAAATAAATGACTTAAAAATACATGACATATGACAAAATGCAGAATTTTGCTCTGGATGAATTATTGAAGTACAGAACAAACACAGTTTAGCTATCTATTAGCTTCATCTGTGGATGTAGCCATCAGGACTGCTCCAGGAAGCAGGAATGAATTTCTCCACGCAGCTATGAATTTCAGCAGGGAATTTTATAGACGCCAACAAGAGATGTTGAGGCACCAAGACCAGAAGAGGAGGGAGCCGTAACCACCCCAGGCTGACATGGTGAGGGGAGGAAGCTTTTGACAGCATTCACTGTGAGCGGAAGATTAGGAGAGAATGCATCCAACAAGAAAGGTGCCAACAATATTTCCTTCCAGTTTAGGTCCCCACACAGCACTAAGTAGAGTTCCCTGCGCTGTACAGTAGGTTTTCATGCAGTTCAGTTCAGTCGCTCAGTCATGTCTTACTCTGCGTCCCCATGAATCGCAGCACGCCAGGCCTCCCTGTCCATCACCAACTCCCGGAGTTCACTCAGACTCACGTCCATCAAGTCGGTGATGCCATCCAGCCATCTCATCCTCTGTCGTCCCCTTCTCCTCCGGCCCCCAATCCCTCCCAGCATCAGAGTCTTTTCCAATGAGTCAACTCTTCACATGAGGTGGCCAAAGTACTGGAGTTTCAGCTTTAGCATCATTCCTTCCAAAGAAATCCCAGAACTGACCTCCTTCAGAATGGACTGGTTGGATCTCCTTGCAGTCCAAGGGACTCTCAAGAGCCTTCTCCAACACCACAGTTCAAAAGCATCAATTCTTCAGCATTCAGCTTTCTTCACAGTCCAACTCTCACATCCATACATGACCACAGGAAAAACCATAGCCTTGACTAGATGGCCCTTGTAAATAATGTCTCTGCTTTTGAATATGCAATCTAGGTTGGTCATAACTTTCCTTCCAAGGAGTAAGCGTCTTTTAATTTCATGGCTGCAGTCACCATTTGCAGTGATTTTGGAGCCCCCCAAAATAAAGTCTGACACTGTTTCCACTGTTTCCTCATCTATTTCCCATGAAGTGATGGGACCAGATGCCATGATTTTCGTTTTCTGAATGTTGAGCTTTAAGCCAACTTTTTCACTCTCCTCTTTCACTTTCATCAAGAGGCTTTTTAGTTCCTCTTCACTTTCTGCCATAAGGGTGGTGTCATCTGCATATCTGAGGTTATTGATATTTCTCCCAGCAATCTTAATTCTAGCTTGTGCTTCTTCCAGCCCAGCGTTTCTCATGATGTTTCTCTGCATAGAAGTTAAATAAGCAGGGTGACAATATACAGCCTTGACATACTCCTTTTCCTATTTGGAACCAGTCTGTTGTTCCATGTCCACTTCTAACTGTTGCTTCCTGACCTGCATATAGGTTTCTCAAGAGGCAGGTCAGGTGGTCTGGTATTCCCATCTCTTTCAGAATTTTCCACAGTTGATTGTGATCCACACAGTCAAAGGCTTTGGCATAGTCAATAAAGCAGAAATAGATGTTTTTCTGGAACTCTCTTGCCTTTTCCATGATCCAGCGGATGTTGGCAATTTGATCTCTGGTTCCTCTACCTTTTCTAAAACCAGCTTGAACATCTGGAAGTTCACGGTTCACCTATTGCTGAAGCCTGGCTTGGAGAATTTTGAGCATTACTTTACTAGCGTGTGAGATGAGTGCAATTGTGTGGTAGTTTGAGCATTCTTTGGCATTGCCTTTCTTTGGGATTGGAATAAAACTGACCTTTTCCAGTCCTGTGGCCACTGCTGAGTTTTCCAAATTTGCTGGCATATTGAGTGCAGCACTTTCACAGCATCATCTTCCAGGATTTGAAATAGCTCAACTGGAATTCCATCACCTCCACTAGCTTTGTTTGTAGTGATGCTTTCTAAGGCCCACTTGACTTCACATTCCAGGATGTCTGGCTCTAGGTGAGTGATCACACCATCGTGATTATCTTGGTCATGAAGATTTTTTTGTACAGTTCTTCTGTGTATTCTTGCCACCTCTTCTTAATATCTTCTGCTTCTGTTAGGTCCAGACCATTTCTGTCCTTTATCGAGCCCATCTTTGCATGAAATGTTCCCTTGGTATCTCTCATTTTCTTGAAGAGATCTCTAGTCTTTCCCATTCTGTTGTTTTCCTCCATTTCTTTGCATTGGTTGCTGAGGAAGGCTTTCTTATCTCTTCTTGCTATTCTTTGGAACTCTGCATTCAGATGCTTATATCTTTCCTTTTCTCCTTTGCTTTTCACCTCTCTTCTTTTCACAGCTATTTGTAAGGCCTCCCTAGACAGCCATTTTGCTTTTTTGCATTTCTTTTCCATGGGGATGGTCTTGATCCCTGTCTCCTGTACAATGTCACGAACCTCTGTCCATAGTTCATCAGGCACTCTATCTATCAGATCTAGTCCCTTAAATCTATTTCTTACTTCTACTGTATAATCATAAGGGATTTGATTTAGGTCATACCTGAAAGGTCTAGTGGTTTTCCCTACTTTATTCAATTTAAGTCTTAATTTGGCAATAAGGAGTTCATGATCTGAGCCACAGTCAGCTTCCGGTCTTGTTTTTGCTAACTGAATAGAGCTTCTCCATCTCTGGCTGCAAATAATATAATCAATCTGATTTCAGTGTTGGCCATCTGGTGATGTCCATGGGTAGAGTCTTCTCTTATGTTGTTGGAAGAGGGTGTTTGCTATGACCAGTGCGTTCTCTTGGCAAAACTCTATTAGCATTTGCCCTGCTTCATTCCATATTCCAAGGCCAAATTTGCCTGTTACTCCAGGTGTTTCTTGACTTCCTACTTTTGCATTCCAGTCCCCTATAATGAAAAGGACATCTTTTTGGGGTGTGAGTTCTAAAAGGTCTTGTAGGTCTTCATAGAACCGTTCAACTTCAGCTTCTTCAGCATTACTGGTTAGGGCATAGACTTAGATTACTGTGATATTGAATGGTTTGCCTTGGAGACGAACAGAGATCATTCTGTCGTTTTTGAGACCGCATCCAAGTATTGCATCTTGGACTCTTTTGTTGACCATGATGGCTACTCCATTTCTTTTGAGGGATTCCTGCCCACAGTAGCAGATATAATGGTCATCTGAGTTAAATTTTAGTCCATTTTAGTTTGCTGATTCCTAGAATGTCAACGTTCACTCTTGCCATCTCCTGTTTGACCACTTCCAATTTACCTTGATTCATGGACCTAACATTCCAGGTTCCTATGCAATATTGCTCTTTACAGCATCAGACCTTGCTTCTATCACCAGTCACATCCACAACTGGGTATTGTTTTTGCTTTGGTTCCATCCCTTCATTCTTTCTGAAGTTATTTCTCCACTGATCTCCAGTAGCATATTGGGCACCTACCAACCTGGGGAGTTCCTCTTTTGGTATCCTGTCATTTTTCCTTTTCATACTGTTCATGGGGTTCTCAAGGTAAGAATACTGAAGTGGTTTGCCATTCCCTTCTCCTGTGGACCACATTCTGTCAGACCTCTCCACCATGACCCGCCCATCTTGGGTGGCCCCACAGGGCATGGCTTAGTTTCATTGAGTTAGACAAGGCTGTGGTCCATGTGATTAGATTGACTAGTTTTCTGTGATTATGGTTTCAGTGTGTCTGCCCTCTGATGCCCTCTCACAACACCTACCATCTTACTTGGATTTCTCTTTCCTTGGACGTGGGGTATCTCTTCATGGCCGCTCCAGCAAAGTGCAGCCGCTGCTCCTCACCTTGGATGAGGGGTATCTCCTCACCACCGCCCCTTCTGACCTTGAACGTGGAGTGGCTCCTGTCGGCCTTCCTGTGCCCACGCAGGTTTTCATTAGTTACCTGTTTTATACATAGTAGTGTGTACATGTCAATCCCAATCTGCCAATTCATTCCACCCCCCACTTCTCGCCTTGGTATCTACATAGTTGCTCTCTACGTCTGTGTCTTTCTGCTTTGCAAATTAGTTCATCTGCATATGTCTTCCCTGGTGGCTTCGTTGGTAAAGAGTCTGCCTGAAATGTGGGAGACCTGGGTTCAATCCCTGGGTCAGGAAAATCCCCTGGAGAAGGAAATGGCAACCCACTCCAGTATGCTTGACTGGAGAACTCCATGGACAGAGGAGCCTGGTGGGCTACAGTCCATGGGGTCACAAAGAGTCAGATGCTTCATCTGCACCATTTTTCTAGATTCCACATATAAGCGATATTATAGGATATGTTTTCTCTTTCTGACTTACTTCACTCTGTGTAACAGTCTCTAGGTCCATCCACATTTCTGCAAATGGCACGGTTTTGTCCCTTTTTAGTGCTAATATCCCACTGTATACATGTACCACATCTTCTTTACCCACTCCTCTGTTGATGGGCATCTCAGTTGTTTCCATGCCTTGCCTATTGTAAATATAGCTGCAATGGACATTAGGGTGCATGTGTGTTTTTGAATGATGGTTTTCTGGTTATGGGTTTATGACCAGGAATGGGATTGCTGGGTCATATGTAGTTCTGTTTTTAGTTTTTTAAAGAACCTGCAAACTGAATGGTCCTTGGAGACATATGCAGCCCCTAGGAAGCACATGGCATCATAGCCAGGAGGAAACCCAGGGAAAGTACCCCAGCCTATGTCTCCTCTACTTCAGTCCTGATGCTGTCTCTTAAAGTCAAAGTCAACCCGAGCAGAAGGTCAGGCAGCCTGAGTGATGGCGCTAGGTCCTAGGAGTAGACCCTCACCCCATCCCCAACTCCCTGGTATGGAGGCATGTGGAAAATGGATCTGGGTTCCTATGGGGAAATAATTAGCATGAAAGAATTTTGAGTTCCCTTTGAGGATAAACACATTCAGAAGAGCAGTATACAAGAGAATCATCTATCTTTTAAATAGATCTCTACATGCATTCAGAGAAGGCAATGGCACCACACTCCAGTACTCTTGCCTGGAAAATCCCATGGACGGAGTAGCCTGGTAGGCTGCAGTCCATGGGGTCACGAAGAGTCAGACATGACTGAGCGACTTCACTTTCACTTTTCACTTTCATGCATTGGAGAAGGAAATGGCAACACACTCCAGTGTTCTTGCCTGGAGAACCCTGTGGACAGAGGAGCCTGGTTGGCTGCTGTCCATAGGGTCGCATAGAGTTGGACACGACTGAAGCGACTTAGCATGCATGCATGCATTGGAGAAGGAAATGGCAGCCCACTCCAGTGTTCTTGCCTGGAGAATCCCGGGGATGGGGGAGCCTGGTGGGCTGCCGTCTATGGGGTCGCACAGAGTCAGACACGACTGAAGCAACTTAGCAGCAGCAGCAGCAGCAGCAGCAGCAGCTACATGCACTGGGGCTTCCCTGATGGCTCAGTGGCAAAGAATCTCCCTGAAAATGCAGAAGACGTGGGTTCAGTCCCTGGGTCAGGAAGACCCCCTGGAGAAGGAAATGGCAGCCCACTCCAGTATTCTTGCCTGGAGAATTCCATGGACAGAGGAGCCTGGTGGGCTACAGTCCATGGGATCACAACAGCAACAACGACTCTAATGCATAATGTGATAATAATACAAAATAGTATTAGAATATAGCTTCTTTAGAACCGTTAATATAGAAAGAAATTCTTGTTAAATCTAGTGTTAATGACCCAAGAGGAGACTTAGTGACCGACTAGCACCAATAGTATTTGCATTACTTGTTTCAAAGATAAATATTTAAGCTCTTTGAAAATTATTTGAGTAGCAGGAATAAGTAGAGAGATGATCATGTATTGTCAACAGCATCCACTCCTTGTAAATTACAATTGTAGACACCGATTGGGCGAATTTATAAGTCAAAAAACAGCAAAAACTGAAATTAAGCTACCCCTAGCATACTTATTTATTTTTCTCTTTCTTTTGAATTTGGGTTTGCATGTGTTTCTTCAAAAGTTCCACATAGTTCTCCAGAGCGTGAAAGGGTCATTCTATTAATCGGGGGAAATTGCACCTTCCTCTACACAAGGCAGCCATTGATTGTACAGTAAGAGTCACAGAGGCCTGCAGTCCAGTATTCTGAGTCATCGTTTCATGCCGGACTTAGCATTATATTCATCTTTTTTCATTCAAGTCAGCCTTCTCTTTGAAGCTGTGTGCCTTCGATTTTAATTTGCTACAGATTTTCACTTTGAAGCAGATGAAATACTTCGATTCTTTGGAATGTCTCACACTTGGTGGTTAGGAGTTATTTTCATATATTTATTGATTACAGTAACTGAAATTCTCCCTTTTAGGATGGGAAAAATATAAACTATGACTCAGGGAAGGTAATGAACAGTTACTGAGCACCTGTCACATGCCCGTCTTTTCATCTTTCTCTTTGTTCTGTATCCTTCATTTTATTTCACAAAGAAGTTTGGAATAATTTTTGTTAAAAGGTCACAATCTTTACCATAGCTCTATGCAGCAGGTACCATTCATTTTACTTTTTTAAATGAGAAGAAACATCCAGAGAGTTTAAGTAACTTTGTAAAGCTATAAAATGAAGCTGTGTATGTGTGTGTGTGTGTGTGTGTGTGTGTGTGTGTTAGTCGCTCAGTCATGTCTGACTCTATGAAACCCCAAGTTAAACCTTGCTATCTCCCTAATAAAAATGAGATGATCTGCTAATATTAAACTCAGTACCAGAACAGCATCAAAATATACCTGATACCCCCTATCAAAAGCTTTCAGTCACACCTATTTCAATGGGATGGATTTTACCACAGCAGATTCATTCAGGGAATTTTGGATCTGCCATGGAGAGCCCCTCGCTAAGCCTTAGTGATTGAATCTAGGAATTTAAGGCCTCAACTTTTTGCCAGTTTATGCCATACCCTCATTTCTAGTGATTGATAGGTAGAGAACTTATAGACATGTTCCAGGGCAGAAACATGCCAGATAAGCATGCGAGAAAGGTTAATCTGAGTTTCCAAAGGTGTTTGTCCTCTAAAAAAATACAAGTGAACTGATTTACAAAGCAGAAGCAGACTCACAGACTTAGAGAACCAACATATGGTTGCCAGGTGGAAGACTGGGGAAAGGGATAATTAGGGACTTTAAGATAGATAACCAACAAGGAGCTACTGTATAGCACATGGAACTCTGTTCAAGATTATGTGGCAGCCTGGATGGGAGAGGAGTTTGGGGGAGAATAGATACATGTATTTGTATGACTGAGTCCCGTCCTTCTTCCCCTGAAACTATCACAACATTGTTAATTGGCTATTAGAAAAATGTAAATGTTAGTCACTCAGTCCTGTCCGACTCTTTGCAAACCCATGGACTGTAGGCCCACCAGACTCCTCTGTCCATGGAATTTTCCAGGCAAGAATACTGAGTGGGTAGCCATTCCCTTCTCCAGGGGATATTCCCAATGCAGGTAATCAATCAGCTATACTCCAAATAAAAAATATACTCCAAAAAAAAATAAAATAAAAAGTTTAAAAAATATATAATGACTCTTCAACTTTCAGCTGCTATATGATCAGCCTATCAATTTAATAACAGCTTTGGGGGTAGAAAACACTGTCACATTGAATATACAAATCAGATTCACATCCTGATTTCAAAGATGTTGAAACAGTCAGAGAAAAAGCACATGTTAGAAATGAGGAAACAAAGACTTCCTGGTGACGTCATTTTCGGAAGTAAACTTGTTCCTTGTAGTCAGTAAACTTGTTCCTGGATCCAGATGATACTCTGGGGGAAAAAAGCAAAGAGGAAGAAGAAGAGCCGTTGATTTTGAATTGTGCTGCCATGGATAACCTACTAAGATGGTGATTCTAATGAGTAAATGGGTCACGCCTGGGGCACTGTGTCTCCTGGGCTGGTTCCCGAGTCAGTAGACTTGGATTAAAATCAAGACTCAACCACAGTGTCTCTGAGATTCCCTGGGCTTTGTATGTACAGTGGGCAGGCAAATGGCTTTCTTGTGAGACTGGTGGATATTTGAAAGAGCTCACCTCGGTGGGTTACCTTGTCAGGTGGTCAGGACTGTTGTACACTTTTTACGATGGTTTTATGACCTATTGGTCTCAGCCACACAGCCTAGGAGCCAAACAGTAACTAAAAGAGTCAGAAAAGATTATTTCCCTGATTCATCCCTTTGCCTGAATCTCAGGAATTCCAGAGTCCTGCCCAGATTCTCCTTTTCTATTCCCCTCCTTTTTTTCTGGAGTATTTAAGGTGCACTTCTTGGGCTCAGGGTCCTTAGTTACCCTGTGGCATCCACCACCTTCCCCTCTGCTGCTCTGGGTCCCTGCCATGACATCAGCAGCGGCTCCCAATTCCTGGGAGAGGCCAGCCACTTCTCCAGGGACCCTTTGCCGGGTCTGCTGAAACTGCAGCATCAGTACTGCCAAATTTCACATCTGAGAGATAGTGAAGGACAGGGAAGCTGGCGTGCTGCAGTTCTTGGAGTTGCAAAGAGTTAGAAACCACTTAGTGACTGAACAACAACAGGGGTCCCCAGGGGCTGCTTTGAGTTGGCACTTACACTTTCATGACAGTTCCTGTAATTCCAGGGAACATTTACGTTTTAATGAAAGGTTAAAATAAGTGAAAATCACCACTCAGGTCTGACTTCCTGCTCAGTCACAAACTACATAGAATCAATAAGTCATGTAACTATCGGGGTCTCAGTTCTTCCTTCCTAAAATGAGGGCTGGAAGAGCTTATTTCCTCGGTCCTTCCCAGCACTGATATTCTCCGCATGAAAACCATTTTGGCTGTTGTAAGAAAATACGAAGCCACATTTGTCGTATTTAGAAAACATTAGTCTTAGAGCCTCCTTAAACATATACTGTTTAGCATTTTAAAAGTAAGCATCTGTTTGATGTTGGGAGAAATTAACTTGTAGGCTCCAGATGTGATCCTGTTCTCCGTGGAAACATCTATTTAAAGCCCACGTCTCTAACCAGCCTGGAGGCAGCTGCCAAGATCTCTTATGTTCCTTTACCTGTTTTCTAGTCTTTGCGGGATGAAGATTTTGTGATGCATTTCCTGCTCTGTTGGCTTATTTTTTTCTGTGTTGAGAACTTTTTCTAGCCTGGGATCATTCTCAATCTCCCACTGCACTTCTTCTGTGATGTAAAAACAAAATGTAGTCACTGCGGACCCCCATGGCCTCAGGATTCAGTGTGAGACCCCAGTGATCTTTGGATCTGAAATCACACTGGAGGGCTTTCTACTGAGACACCATGGAGCAAAATTTTCTAGTTTGATGTGAAAACTCAACATTCCAAATCTTTAGTCTCTTTTGCTTTTCTGTTTCTGCCTTCTCCATGAAAGGTACAGGTTGTTTAAAAAAAATTCAGTGGAGTCCATTTGAAGATCTAATTGGTTTTATTCAATGATTCATGAATCGAGAGGCATCCCATCTGACATAGTTAAAAAAGCTCCAAGGAGCTGAACCAAATGGGAGGGTTTTATAAGCACATGGGGTGGGGAGAAAGAAAGAGCAGACTCCCTTACTTCCTTTGGGGGTGGAAAATGGGCTGGTTATCAGTGAATTACCTATTTCTGCTGTCCAGGCAAGTCTAGATGGACTGGTATAAGATTACAGACCTGGGAGAAGCAGAAATTGCAAGAAGGTTGGGATTTGAGTCTTGATTTGCTGACATGAGGCTTAGCACAGGTGACTCCATTTGGAGTCTGTCTTCTCTATTTTTTAACAAGGTGAAACTACAACATCCTACGTTTTTGGAAACGTTAAGTTTTTGTGTTTTGAAGGTCTAAGTGACATTTGGTAGAATGTGTGTGTGTGTGTGTGTGTGTGTGTGTGTGTGTGTGTGCTCAGTTGTGTCCAACTGTTTACAATCCTGCAGGCTATACCCCACCAGGCTCCTCCATCCATGGGATTCTCCAGGCAAGAATACTGGAGTGGGGTGCCATTTCCTCCTCCAGGGGATCTTCCTGACCCAGGGATTGAACTTGCATCTCTTGCATTGGCAGGCAGATTCTTTACCACTAGTGGCGCCTGTGTGGTTGATGGACTGTCCCAGAACTAAATAATGAAGTGTGTATGTGTGTTTGGGGGATGGGGGGAAGCGGTGATTGGGGGAAAGGGAGTTCCATGCGCCTTTTCCCTGGCTTTCACGTATCTTAGAGATTCAGAGTTTGTACAGGCTTCTGTTGTTTTTGTTTTTTGAGCTTTTTTTTCTTTTTTGCATTTTTGTATCCCACTCCCAACTCACATACCCATCTCACTTACTTACATCAACAGCAAGTACTGGAAATTGTAGCCTATTTACTCTTTCATTATTCTCTGGAGCCTCTAGCTTTTAAAATCCAATTTGAGAGAACGTTCTTATAACTGAGCCTAAACTCATAGGAGAACTTCACATTGAGACACTGTAAGAGTGTGTGTGTGTGTGTGTGTGTGTGTGTGTGTGTGTTGGGTGCTCAGTCGTGCCCAACTCTTTGTGACCCCATGGACTGTATCCACCAGGCTTCTCTGTCCATGGAATTCTCCAGACAAGAATACTGGAGAATTGCCATTTTCTTCTCCAGGGGATCTTTCTGACCCAGGGGTCAAACCAACTCTCCCACACTGCGGCAGATTCTTTACAATCTGAGCCACCAGGTAAATGCCCCAAACTAAAACCTCCAAAAATGAGATCTCAGAAGCCAAATTTAGGAAGTCTAGACTCTCTGTGAGTGATGATAATGGTGAGTCTTATTTTTTATAATATTAATGGCTGCCATTCATTACGCGCTGGTTACATTCCAGATTCCATCTAGTATATATATCACCAACAATTAAGCAAAATTTTTCTTCGCTTTTGTCGCAACAGAAAGACTTAATAGATTTTCCCTAATTTAAAGAGATATGGTTACAAATATTGATGGCTTCACTTCCACTAAGTTGCTCTGTGAGGCAGGTGTGGGCCCGGCCCTGAGGAGGAGCAGAAAGTGAGATGCAATGGGAGGCTCTGGTGCCCAGGGGTGTGAAGGACAGGCCACGGCGGGAAGCACGTGTGAAATCACCAGCAAGGATTGTAACCGGGAGCCCCAGGATGGGCGTCATGGACCAGCTGCTCCAAGGGAATCACGTCTATTTTAAGCCAAGTTGCTTCTCATATGGATGATTCAGTGACATATGCTGGAGAAGGGAAGGGACACAAGGGTTTTTGAAAATAGTTAATGAGTCTCGAGTAGTGCCAGAAAAACTAGGCAACATTTTGTGTGTTTATGTCTGTATATATGATTGCATGTGTGTGTGTGTTCACCTATGTGTCTATACATGTGTGCTTGTGAGTATGTATCTTTTGTTATGAGTATATATACATATGTGTTAATATGTGTGTGTGAATATGTATGTCTAAATACAGGTTGTGCTTGGGTGTGTGTTCATGCATATGTGTGTATGATGTGTGTCTATATGTATATGTATGAGTGTGTATTTATATATGTAGTGTCCATGCACATGTGTGTATCTATACACATGAGAGTACATATGGATATTTGTGCTGGTACTATGTGTGTTTCTGTACATATGTGTGTGTATTAGTATCGCCACCATTAAGAGCTTGGACAATGGAACGAGAGGCAACTGGATTCAAGACTTCCATCATAATTGTATGTCCTCTGGGAAATTTCTTGACCTCTTTTTCTTACAGTCAGTTTGTCTTTAAATTGGAAACAATAATAATTCATGCCTTATAGATTGTAGTGAGGGACATGTCAAAAAGCATTGGTAGTGCTCTGGGTGATAAGCAGATAACAGCATTAAGTCATCAGGATCACCACCTTTATCATCATCTCAAGTCCTTGCGTCCTAAGGACACTGAGTCTGTGAGAGTGAGACAGCCCCCTCCAGTTCAGGATGCTAGGTCTGGTTGGTCTGTGTACTGTTCAAAAGTGTCTGTTAGACTGGTGATATCTTTCTTCTCTTTCAACACAACCTGGCAAAACTAAGTTGATTGGTTCTGGTTATGACCTGCAGACAAGGTTGCTCCATCCTCATAGATGAATGGGAGTCAGCTGCACTGTTTGTACGTCTCTAGCTGAAAGCAGGGTAGTGGTCTCTGTTCTGGTGGCAGTGGGGCTTCAGAGTGTGCTGAACCTGAATTTGAGTCCTTAATGCAGCACTGTATGACTTGGACCCAATTTTTCTTTATTTGTTGGGGTTTTTTCTTGTTTCTTTGGGTGTTTTTAGGACCTCAGACATACAAACTGGGCTTCCCAAGTGGCGCAAGAGGTAAAGAACTCATCTGCCAATGCAGTAGGCATAGAGACGCAGGTTCAGTCTCTGGGTCCAAAAGATCCCCTGGAGGAGGGTATGGCAACCCACTCTGATGTTCTTGCCTGAAGAATCTCTTGGACAGAGGAGACTGGCAGGCTACAGTCCATGGGGTAGACACGAGTCAGACACGACTCAGTGACTTAGTATGCACACTCTTGTGTGAATTAGACTACTAGTAATCCTCAGTCACTGATACACTCCAGTTGGTGTTTTCTCTTTATTTCGTTGTTTTCTAAATGCAGTAAGACCTGTGAGGGGGTTTCCTAGGTGGCTCAGCAGGTAAAGAATTCATCTGCAATGTAGGAGAGACCCGAGTTCGATCCCTGAGTCGGGACGATCCCCTGGAGGAGGAAATGGCAACCCACTCCAGTATTCCTGCCTGGAGAATCCCACAGACAGAGGAGTCTGGCAAGCTACAGTCCGTCGAGTCACAGAGTTGGACACGACTGAGCGACTAAGTATGCAGGCATACAAGACCAATGAGACCACCTCCCCAAACAAAAGCCAGGATTTGACAGTGACCTTCACGTAACCATTAGGTCATTCCCTTAATTCATTCCAGCTCCACCTGCCCTGACTTCATCCTGAGTCTCATGTTTGTTGCTCCTTTTCTTTCCTTTCCGTGCGCTCTCACTGCATTCATAAGTAAGCCAGAAGGGAACCTTTTCATTATAATCCTCTTTTACTTTCTGTAAAGGGTATAATGTTGCATGTGATCCTGTGAAACTAATTTTTTATTTCAGAGATTCATCTACATGATGATACACTGTACTACCTTTGTTTTGCGCTATTGTTTAATATTCTAATGTGTGAAGCATTTCATAGTGTATTTATATGGTCATTTGTTGACGGGGCATTTGTGTGTCTTCATAACGTTATTGTTTTAGAGAGGGCTGTTTTGACATTGAACATAAGTCTCTGTGCACATGTGTAAGTTTCTTGGAGAACAGTACAAAGGTTTCTTGAAAAACTTAAAAATAGAGATACCATATGATCCTGCAATCCCACTCTTGGGCATATATCCAGAGAAAACCATAATTTGAAAAGATACACACACAAAAAAGGAAAAGATACATGCACCCCAGTGGTCATGCCATTACTATGTACAATAGCCAAGACATGACAACAACCTAAATGCCTGCCAACAGGTGAATGAATAAAGAGGATATGATACACACATGCAATGGACTGCTACTCGGCCATAAAGAAGAATGAAATAATGACATTGGCAGCAACTTGGATGGACCTAGATCTTATCATACGAAGTGAAATAAACCAGAGAAATACAAATATCATAGGAAATCACTTATATGTGGAATCTAACCAAAAAAAGATACAAATGAACCTATATGCGAAACAGAAATAGGCCTATACAAATAGAAAACAAACTTAGAGTTGTGAAAAGAGAGTGGGGGAAGGGGTAAATTAGAAGTTTGGGTTAACATGTCCACAATGCTGTACATAAAATAGATAAGCAACAAGGACCTACTGTTTAGCACAGGGAACTATACTCCGTACTTTGCAACAATCTATAAAGGAAAGCCTGGTAGGCTACAGTCCATGGGGTCGCAAAGAGTTGGACATGACTGAGCGACTTCACTTTCACTTTCATAAAGGAAAAGAATCTGGAAAAGACTTGTTGTAAATATACATATAACTGAATCACTGTTCATCTGAAACTAACACAACATTGTGAATCAACTGTACTTCAATTAAAAATAATAATTGGAATTGAAAAAGAATTTCTCTTGGGCAGATGTGGAATTGCTGCATCCTAGGGTGTATGAATGTTTAACTTCAGGACCTAGAACCAAACGGTTTTCCAAAGTCAGTTGACCTAATTTTCACTCTCATTGGAATGTAGGTCCATAGTCCTTTAACACTTGTGGGACTTTTTCATTTTTGCTGATTGGTTATCTCCCTGGAGTTCTATGTTTCTCTGACAATTAACAATGATGAATACTTCTTACGCTTACTGGCAGCTGTGAAATGTCTCTTCCTATATTTTGATCACTTTTCTCTTGGGTGGTGATTTTCTTACTTGTGTGTAGGAGATGTTGAGCAAGTTACTTGACCATTTGGAGATTATTTTTGCATCTAAAGATGGGGTTGATAGCTCAGTGTTCAGGGGTGGATTTTGGATTCATGTTTATATAACGTACCATAAGTACTAGCCTAGAGCACAACAGATGATCAGAAAGAAAACTTCTTGCTTGTTTCTTGCTCTCTCCCCACCGCCAGCGCCTCCATTTCATAGACTAGATTTGTTGGAATTTGCCCCATTTACTTAGTTGGAGAATCTCTGCTTATGGGCCTGGCCAGTGTAGCCCTACTAATATTGTTATACTTTAGAGATTGAACTCAGATTCTCTTGGAAGAAATATGGGGAAAGAAGGTTAGAAGAGAAAAGCTTCAGTACAGTCTTTGGTAAAATAAAGGAGAAAAAAAAATCAGCATCATTATTCCATTTTGCTTTCAATAGCTCTGTTGGTATGTTTAAACTGTGTGTATTAATAAGCATGGGCCTCCCAGGTGACTCAAATGGTAAAGAACCTGCCTGCCAGTGCAGGAGATGTGGGTTCAATCCCTGGGTCAGGAAGATCCCCCGGAGGAGGAAATGGCAACCCACTCCAGTATTCTTGCCTGGAGAATCCCATGGCCAGAGAACCCTGGTGGGCTACAGTCTGTGGAGTTGCAAAGAGTCAGACATGACTGAGCATGCAAACGCATTAATAGGGCATTGAAGAGACTTCCTTGGCAGTCCAGTGGTTAAGACTTTGCCTTCCAATGCAGGGAATGCAGGTTCGATCCCTGGTCGGGGAGCTAATATCCTACAAGCCTCGTAGCCAAAAAAACAAAACATAAGACAGAAGCAATATTGTAACAAATTCAATAAGACTTTTTAAATGGTCTACATAAAAAATCTAATTAAAAATATGGCAACTGTGGGAAACTAAGGATTTATAAAATGCTCATTTACATATTTACGCTGAAAATTTGATACAAAGAAGAAGACTCTATGATGCCCGGGAGCCGGCGGTCCTAGGATGCCCTCTGTGACTTGTGGTGTTCTCTTTGCTGCTGCCACTGAAGCTGCTTCACAGCACTTTTCAGCGCGCTGCACAGTCATGCAGAGAAGCTGCAGAGGGGCCGGGAAAACGACTCGGAGATGGGTCTGAAGGACACTGTGGGATGCTGTGCAGTGATTGCTTCCTGCCCCTGGCTTGTTGTTTCGAGCTTTGAATTCAAGGAGAGTAGCTGGATGTGATCGGATAACAATTGCCTTTACTTCCCTGGATCTGTTTGTGTTTCGTTGAGTCTATTCCTGGAGGAATAGAAGCCAGGATGCCTGCACTCCGGTCACTTTGAAACTGCTGCACTGCAGCATGCCATCCTTCATCTGCCTCTATCTGTGCTCAAAGTCCCTCTTAGGATTTGGAGGTAACGTTTTTGTCTTCCTAACATGAATGTGTGCTTATGAGAAATGACCATTTATTAAACTCAGAACAGGATAAATGTTGAAGCAAGTCCACTTATAAATTCAACCAGGGAAATGTGGAAATTCTTCTTTAGTGCCTGAAGCCTCTGAAAACACTGGTTCATTTGTGACTTTGTTAAGTTGATTGTTCTCTAGTTTTTCTTTGGTTGGAAGGCTTTGCTTTTCAGTTTTTAGCAGGAAAACCTGGACGTGAGAACCGATGGGGTTTAGCTACAACGTCATCTCACCTTCCTCTTTATCCTTCTTAGTCTTTGCCAATCTGATTCATCAAAAAGTCTTTGCTCAAGGACACACACTTAGAGTTAGGAAACAGCTTTCGGTCATTATGGCAACTTCCATGGAAGAAGTGGTTAAAAGCTTGAATGTGCTCCAAAGAGAAGAACGCCACAGGCTTACACTCAGGCTTTGCAATTCACAAGTTGTAATTCGTTTTTCTTTGTGCCAAGAATTACACAGACTAGAATAGTCAAACGTAACTTAAATTTATTCTGGAAGTAATAGTAAAACAACTTCATTAAACCATGGATGACACCTACACCTCAAAGGGAGGGAGCTGCCTGTCAGTCAAGCCAGGGATCTATTTCAGGCCAGAGAGTCTCACATCTGACATTCTCAGGGGTTTCTGTGGGTCTTTTGTGGATCACTGGGAAAATGAATTTTAGCAATAATTAGTTTCAGAAGTAACTAATTAGCAAGGTATGTATACAGAAGCAGCAGGAAACTCAGAAAGGTTTCTCTGCGGGCTCTTCTCTTGTTGAAATCTTTTGATCTTGACATGTATTTTATCAAGTGAGTTCATAATATTTCCAAAGGGGGCTGTTTCCTGTGTCACCCACCTCATCCTGAGAGACAAGGGGCTTTGACTGAACAAGAACCCAACCCCTTTCCTGCCAACTACTGAGTTGCTAATCTCTCTTAATTCTTTCCTTTTCTCAGAATAACTTTCAAGAACAATATTATTATCTGGGAGATTTTGGTGTGATATTTTGAATATTATCTATATTTTGCACCACACTTTATTTTTCTTTGAGTGTCTGTTTCTGAACTATTTCTCACGTTTGTTTTCAACGAATCCAGAAAGTTTTGCAGGACTATACAAAAATTAACCTTCTAGCATGGAAGTTACTGAGAAAATAGGCCTCCCTTAATAGAGCCATTTTGCTTCAAATGAACCTTTTGGTTGGAAATTGGTAATTTTTTGCAACTTGCTATTCAGTTGCTCCATCATGTCCCATTCTTTGCCACCCCATGGACTGCAGCACTCCAGGCTTCCCTGTCCTTTACTATCTCCCAGAGTTTGCTCAAACTCACATTCATTGAATTGGTGATATCATCCAACTATCTTATCCTCTGTTGTCCCTTTCTCCCCTCTGCCCTCAATTTTCCCCAGCACCAAGGTCTTTTCCAGCGAGTTGCCCCCTTTGCATCAGGTGGCCAAATTATTGGAGCTTCAGCTTCAGCATCAATCTTTCCAATGAATATTCAAGGTTGATTTCCTTTAGGATTGACTGGTTTGATCTCCTTGCAGTCCAAGGGACTCTCAAGAGTCTTCTCCAGCACCACAGTTCAAAAGCATCAATTCTTTGGCTCTCAGCCTTCTTTACAGTCCAGCTCTCACATCTGTACATGACTACTAGAAAAATCATAGCTTTGACTATACTGATCTTTGTTGGCAAAGTGATGTCTCTGCTTTTTAGTACACATAGTGTGTGCCTGATTCCTCCAGAATAAACTGACAGCACTTGAGAAATGTTGTCTGCCTGTGGGCTTACTAGAGACTCCTTGCCCAGGAGTTTTATTGGTGGCTGGTCCCATGGACATCCTCTACCACATTCCCATCAAAATTCCAGGCTCCTGGAGGAAAGTGGGTATTCGGCATAAGCCATGTGGTTTGTACCAACAGTTTGGGCCAGGAGAGTCACCTGATCAGTTGGAAGCAGAGGGAACTCTCCCCCTAATCCAAGTTCCCAGGTAGCAGCCAAGGGGCAGTCCTACAAAGAGGCCTTTCTAAGGAGAGCATATCAACCTTGCCATGCTCACACTTCTCTACACGGGATCTATTGAAGGTTATTGAACAGCTACAGTGACCTTGAAAACTGTGGTTCGAAAGATTTCATTGGAGCGGAGTGGAGAACAGAGTGGAGTAGTTGGTCAGACACTGGAGCCAGGAGACTGGAAATAATCTAGCCCAAATCTCAGATGTCAGTGTGAGAATAAAAAGAGGAGGGATGGTTGGTAGGAAGAATAAACAGGTTGAAGATAAGCAATGAAGGGATAGGAAGTGGTATCTAGGTCTGGGAGATGAAATACCCAGAAGGCTTTTTTTCTGGTAGAGGAAGATTACTTAGGTAGAGCCCCTGGATGGGAAGGGAGACATTCTGAATTCTGGATATATTGATATATATTATCTATATTATATTACAATTTATTATATATCATATTTCCTACCTACTGGATGAGAAGGGAGACATTCTAAATTCTGAATATATTGATATTTATTTATATTATTGCATACCATATTTATAATATATTAAGGGCTTCTCAGGTGGCACTAGTGGTAAAGAATCCTCTTGCCAACGCAGGAGATGCAAGAGACTCAAGTTTGATCCTGGTTTGGGAAGATCCCCTGGAGGAGGGCATGGCAACCCACATATTATTTATATTAATATATATTATTCATATTATTTATATCATATATATTATTCATATTGTATACAACACATTGGAGAAGGAAATGGTAACCCACTCCAGTGTTCTTGCCTGGAGAATCCCAGGGACGGGGGAGCCTGGTGGGCTGCCGTCTATGAGGTCGCACAGAGTTGGACACGACTGAAGCGACTTAGCAGCAGCATACAACATATTGTGAAAGTGAAATCGCTCAGTCGTGTCCGACTCTTTGCGACCCCATGGTCTCTAGCCTACCAGGCTCCTCCGTCCATGGGATTTTCCAGGCAAGAATACTGGAGTGGGGTGCCATTTCCTTCTCCAGGAGATCTTCCCAACCCAGGGATCAAACTCAGGTCTCCCACACTGCAGGCAGACACTTTAACTACCACCTGAGCCATCAGGAAAGCATGTATTATTACACATAATCAAATTATATGTATATCATATATTATAAAATATGAATATTTTACCACCAATGAAATACATTCAAGATATTGGTAAATTACATTAGAAAAACTGATTCTAACTTGAAATTCATGTCCAAGGTATGTTTTTATGTCATGAGTAGACAATGAGAGTAAATCACATAATAAAATAATTAGTGTTGAGAGGAAAATTTAAATTGTATTAGCTGTAAAGGACACACTGTTAACAGACATAATTTTAACCTAGAAATATTATTAATGTCATTTTAAAGTATTCTATTTTAGGCAACTTATTTTAGCATTTTATTCTACTTACCAGTCATTAACAATCGGAATCCTGTACCCGAGCTGTCTAACCTGGTCGTGATTTTTTTAAATATAAATAGCTCTTGTTTTTTTTTGTTGTTGTTGTTTCATTTGTAAGAAAGAAGTATTGTGTGAACAGTTCCTTAGAGGTTTGTTTGCTACAAGGTATAGATTTCTGGTTGGAGTTGATTTAGAAAAGAAACATAGGAAATGGAGTCTATTAGGGGAATGGGAAGTGATGAGGTCTCTCTGGTCATTGAACCAAATTGGTGAAACAATGTATGTGTACACAGCTTCTAAGAAAAACTCTCTTCTGACTGATTATCTGTACAACATGGGCAGATGCCAGCTGCCTGGGAGAGTATCTGTGCTGTGTCTCCAGTCACAGTGGCTTCTGAGAATCCAGTTATATTTCCTCCCCATAGTTACTACCGTAAATATCCTAATCCTATTTATTGATTAGCATATAACTGCTTTTGATCAGACTAATAACCACTTTACTTAACCGGAGCAACGTTCTACCTTCCCTATTTTTTTTTTTTTTAATGAAGGTTCTCTCTCACTTGCAAGGGCAGAAAATATAGTAACAGGTTTGGGATCATTTTTAGACCTGCCCGTGTTGGGGAACACGTGTGATGTAGGAGCAAAGCTGCTTCATAAACACGTCCTGTGGAGATGACATTCTCGTGTTATACAAATTGGATGTGTCAGGATTTTAAATGTCACTCTGGGATTTAATGTGAGAAATTCCTGACTGGCATTTTCTTGACTTTCCTTAGAAGTGACCCCGTAGTCACAGAAACTTAGTTTCAATTCCTTGCTGCTCAGATGTGAGATTTTTCTCTTTCCTTCTTGCAAGTCCAGCCCCCACCTACTCCTGTTCCTCAGAACTCTTGCCATCTTTGAATGTCAGGACCCTCATGAGTCGGGGGCGGTGGATAGATGGGGCATACTGAATCCTGTTTGCCTTCACAAAGTAGAGGCCTAAAAGCAGAAAAAAGACTATCTTTCTCTTCCATGCAACTATTTTGTTTGTTGCTAATTCTTAAAACTCATATCCCGTATTGCTCTAAAGCACTTTAGTTAGGCTTCCCAATTGTTCACACAGAATAAATGGTGGAGGAAGTCAGGGTTAAAAGACGATACAGGAAGGAAAAAGCAGAGCGAGGACCAGGTGAGTCTGAGAGGTATGTACCTTCATGCCTTTTGGACAAGGTAGGTTGCAGGTTTAACTCCTTCAGGGGACGTGAAGAGGAAGACATGATGTGTGACAGATCTGAAATATCGTAAGATAAAAACCCCAGTTGTCCTGCTCCTGAAACCTGAGAGGGTCTTCCAGCTGCTCTTTAAGGGTAATGTAAAGGACAATGATTCACCAGCACCCTGTAATGGACAGCGAGACTCATACGGCTGTTGGTTAGGACTTCGTCAGTAGATGCCGCACAAACATACATGAGAAGGAGTTCTAAACAGACCCCCAATTCCCAGGACATTTGTTGTTGTTCTGTTGCTCAGTCATATCTGACTCTTTGTGACCCTGTGGACTGCAGCACACCAGGCTTCCCTGTCCTTCACTATCTCCTAGAGTTTGCTTAGACTCATTCCATTGGGACAGTGATGCTATCCAACCATCTCATCCTCTGCCATTTCCTTTTCCTTTTGCCCTCACTCTTCCCAGCATCAGGGTCTTTTTCAGAGAGTCACACCTTCGCATCAGGTGCTCAAAGTATTGGAGATTCAGCTTCAGTATCAGTCCTTCCAATGAATAATCAGGGTTGATTTCCTTTAGGATTGACTGGTTTGATCTCCTTGCAGTCCAAGGGACTCTCAAGAGTCCTCTTCAGCACCACAATTCAAAGGCATCAATTCTTTGGCACATAGCCTTCTTTATGGTCCAGCTGTCACATCCGTACATAATTACTGGAAAAACTGTAACTTTGACTATACTGACCTTTGTTGGCAAAGTGATATCTCTACTTTTTAAATATGCTGTCTAGATTTGTCAGAGCTTTTCTGCCAAGGAGCAAGCATCTTTTAATTTCGTGACTACAGTCACCATCTGCAGTGATTTTGTAGCCCAAGAAAATAAAATCTGTCACTGTTTCTACTTTTTCCCCATCTATTTGCCATGAAGTTATGGGACCGGATGCCATGATCTTCATTTTTTGAATGCTGAGTTTCAGGTCAGCTTTTTCACTGTCATCTTTCACTTTCATCGAGAGGCTCTTTAGTTCCTCTTTGCTTTCTGCCATTAGAGTGGTATCATCTGCATATCTGAGGTTATTGATATTTCTCCTGGCAGTCTTGATTCCAGCTTGTGATTCATCCAGCCCAGCGTTTCTCATGATGTACTCTGCATAGAAGTTAAATAAGCATGGTGACAATATACAGCCTGGACGTACTCCTTTCCCAATTTTGAACCAGTCTGTTATTCCACCTCCAGTTCTAACTGTTGCTTCTTGACCTGTGTACAGATTCCTCAGGAGGCAGGTAAGGTGGTCTGGTATTCAGCCTAAGAGGTTAAGATTTTTCTATAGACAAGAGGAAGGTGGAAGACATGGGGGGAGGGGGAGGTCCCTTCCAGGAAGGCCCCATAGGGTCCTGCTCAGCTATGGAAGGACTGAGTTAATTTTTTCTACTCAGATTTAAGGACACATCCCTAAATGGGTGGTCACTGTGGCTTCACTTAGGTATGATATAAGGGAGGATCCACAGCAGGGAGAAAAATCCACTTCAGACCAACATGGAACCTGATTCTAACTCAAGTTTCTTACCTTTATAGCAGTTATCTGGAAAAGTTAAAATTTTGGGGTAAGAGTCATTGAACATCACATTGCCCAGAAATGAAATGTCATTAAAATCACATTATGTTTTGCCCACTGGAAAAGAAGTCCTAAAATGCATCATGCTGAAATGCAATTAATTACCCAAGAGCTATGGATCCTCAGGGGCCTAGCATTTGGTACAGAACAGGCTGAAAAAAATAAACTCCAAGAAATGATGCTTAAATTTTGATCACATAGCAATGTGATCATTGCTCATGTCAAAATAGAGTCTAGCCAACCTAGAGAATGTTTGCATTCCTTTCTCTAAAAGAAGAATTTTTTAATAAGCAGGTCAATGTATTTGAAAATGGAATTTTATTTGACGTGAACTAATGGCTCAATGGTGAGGAAATTTAGAGCCAATGTGTATTTCTGATGCCTCTTGGAATGTTTTCAAATGTGTTCACAACCACTTTTCTCAGAGTACAGGACTTCAGAATGCTGAAAGTTTTCCACTTTACCCTGCAAAATGTGCTAATATAAGAGAGAAGTCCATTTCAAAGCAATGCACATAATTTAAATTCTCCATGTGTACTGGACTTATATTCAGAAAGAAAGAAAGTCTCTATAAACTTGGCATTTGATAAGAAAAAACATACAGACTGTTCAACACAATGAAACCTATTTTATTTCAAGGATTACGAAGCTCGATGGAAAATGCTGATAAGCTTGCTTTTCCATAATGACTGCAGCCTGCTCCCTCACCTCTGACATCTCTTGCCACATCTCTGTTGCCAGGCAACAGCAGAGAAATAAAACCTGTGTGAGTAAGGAAACTTCCCTGCATAAGGGACTACATAAGAATGACCTGTATTCTTGAAGCTGGTGAACCACTTATTTAGAATTTTAAATGCATTTTTTATGTTAAAAATATTATCAATAGCAATTCAGTACCCCAGACAGCTGCTATAAGTCTGTTTAATTCTTGATGCCCTTCCAGGATTAAAAAGTAGCACCTTTTCTATCCAGAGTGAACATGACAGGTAGTAAATCCCTCTACCTCCAGACAGCCTCCTTATAAGAATTATAACAACTGTCCCATAACCAACAAATAATACTCTTTTTAAAGACTCATTAGTAACTCAAAGACAAATATCATATAACATCACATATGATGATATGTAGAATCTAAAAAAAAAAATGACACAAATGAACTTATTTACAAAACAGAAATAGACCCACAGCCATGGAAAACAAACTTATGGTTCAGTTCAGTTCAGTTGCTCAGTCGTGTCCGACTCTTTGTGACCCCATGAACTGCAGCACGCCAGGCTTCCCTGTCCATCACCAACTCCCGGAGTTCACCCAAACTCATGTCCGTCGAGTCGGTGATGCCATCCAGCCATCTCATCCTCGGTCGTCCCCTTCTCCTCCTGCCCCCAATCCCTCCCAGCATCAGAGTCTTTTCCAATGAGTCAACTCTTCGCATGAGGTGGCCAAAGTATTGGTTTTCAGCTTTAGCTTCATTCCTTCCAATGAACACCCAGGACTGACGTCCTTTAGAATGGACTGGTTGGATCTCCTTGCAGTCCAAGGGGCTCTCAAGAGTCTTCTCCAACACCACAGTATACTTAGGTAAAATTTTGAACCAATTCTAACATTGACTACAATTTTTGTTTTCTTTTATTAGTTACTGAGTGTGATATCAATCGTGATTTAGATGTTTGCATTTCTTTTTAATTCTATCAGTTTCTACCATGTATATTTTTAGCCATATTGGTTATATACAAATTAAAAAATTTTAGATATACACTTGGATTTAATATTTTCATTAATAAATATCCCTTTAAAAGCAAAAAAGTACCACAATTTAATTATGCCTAAGATTTGGTACGAATTCATGCATTGGAGAAGGAAATGGCAACCCACTCCAGTGTTCTTGCCTGGAGAATCCCAGGGACAGGGGAGCCTGGTGGGCTGCCATCTATGGGGTCACACAGAGTCGGACACGACTGAAGCGACTTAGCAGCAGCAGCAGCAGCATACCAATATATTGCCATAGGGAAATATTTTAAGAATTCCAACTGGGGACACACGATAAACATCTTCCACTTAGAGGCAGTGAAAGTAGGCTATTGAAAGCTGTGTGTGCCTGGGAAATAGAGGAAAAGAAGCAAGGTTTTCACCTCTGGGTGAAAGAAATACACATCTCTGAGTTAGTCACCTAACCTAGTGTTAAGAACTGTGTAGTAAAACACAATTGCCCCTTAAGAGGCCAAGAACATGCTCACCTCTCACCTGTCCCTCTCATCCCTCAGGTGGGCTACTCATTCACAATGGGGGCATCACTAATCTGAGAACTGTGTTGTATGATACATTACACTTCAGCAACATTTTAATCGAATTGTTCACAAGCCCTGCTGACTCTTAATTGCTGTTTTGGCCATGCCCCCAACAGTGACAGTGATTCCAAATTAGAAAGTGAGTGATTGGTAGTAAACATTTGATTAACTTCATACAATAAGTACCAATACTTGCTAGAAATATTGGGAGGTAGCTGACCACCCTCCTTAAAATGACACCATCAAATTAAAAATGATCTGCTCACCAAAACAAATTCTGCTGTTATTATTTTGTTTCATTTTTTTCCCCTTTAGATTGCTTCTAGATCTGAAGGGCTAATTTTGAGAATTCCTCTTCCAGATTACTGAAAATTGTGCTAAAAAGCTACACAGTCCCATTGAAAGAAAACATTACCCAATCAAATCTACCGATTGTAATCAAGATACATTTTATAAAATTGTATTTGTGGAAAAGTTCCATTGTTTGTTGTTGTTGTTGTTGTTTAGTTGCTATGTCACGTCCGACTCTTTGTACCCCGTGGTCTGCAGCACATCAGGCTCCCCTGTCCTTCACTATCTCCCAAAGTCTTCTCAAATTCATGTCGATTTAGCTGGTGATGCTATCTAACCATCTCATCCTCTTCTGTCCCCTTCTTTTGCTGTTAATCTTTCCCAGCATCAGGGTCTTTACCAATGGGTTGGCTCTTTGCATCCGGTGGTCAAAGTATTTGGAGCTTCAGCTTCAGCATCAGTCCATCCATTGAATATTCAGGGGTGATTTCCTTTAGGATTGACTGGCTTGATCTCCTTGTAGGAGCTTGCATAATCGGCACTAAACTCATTTTTTTCAATAATTCAAGTTTTTATAACTGAACGTCTTAGTTTTCTTTTTCTCATTGTTTAGCTTGAGTTTCTTATAGAATTTCTGAAGTTCAAAGCATGCTGTGGCTATGTCAAGGCTCTTTGAAGAAGTGGGTAACACACAACAACATATTCAATAACAACTTCTTAATTTGGAAATCCGGGGATCTGAAAGTATGGACTTGAAGAACAAAAAACTTTACGTGCTTCCTCCAAGAGAGATCCTGGGAATGGTCTATATATATATATACTGCTAGGAACCTTACTGTAACTTTGTTAGTCTCTCCTCTTGTTGACAAATAATCAGTATCACCCAGAGGTGTTTTGCATTTAATCAGGGCTGGAGTATACCCCAGGGAGCACCCTAGCAAATGTGGAGAGACCTCTGGGAAATCTAGATCCATATTTTCACATCTAGTGTTTCGAAAACATTCTTTGATATTCAACAAAGCCTTTCCTTTCTCTCATATTTGACTGTTTTTCTTTGTAACCATCCAGAAGAACTGGTATAAACCACAGTGGAAGGAGAAGGGCAGCTTTCGAGCATGGATGGGACAGTACTTCATTGAGGACCAGTGATCTTCATACTTTTTGCTTCTATGCCACCTAGACAAAGTTTGAGAAACTAGGTACCCCTTGTCTATTTTTAGGCTCATATCTAAATGATTTTACACGAAATGTTTTCATGTCAAATTTAAGTGGTTATACCGCACATGGTTTTATCTATCCTGCATATATGATACTTTTCATAATCAAACAAGTACATCACTCTTCTATACGTGTCTTTTAAATTCTGTAGCAATCTCCCTGACCCAGGGATCGAACCCAGGTTTCCTGTGTAACAGACAGAATTTTTTTACCATCTGAACCACCAGGGAAGCCCCAAGAATACTGGAGTGGGTAGCCATTCTCTTCTCCAGGGGATTTTCCTGACCCAGGGATTGAACCTGGGTCTCCTGCATTGCAGGCAGATTCTTTACCGTCTGAGCCACCGGGAAAGCCCTAGCAATTTCCTGCTGGTCAGCTATTTCACAAGGACAGGAACAAGCTTTTCTTTTGCAGATATTTTGCATCATTTCTTTTTCTCCTTAAACTTTAATTTTTTTTTCCTACTTGCTCCATAGAATATAACCCTCATATGGTATTTTTATGCTTGAAAGTATTTTATCGATTGCCTATTATAATTCTCTGCAAAAAAAAAGGGTATGTAAATTGAAATTTGAACTTCATTTTTCACTTTATGTGATATAATATTCTGTGTTTGACCTACTGTGCAGCACAGGGAACTATACTCAATATTTTATAATAACCTATAGGAGTGAAGAGTCTGTAAAAGAATATATATATTCACTTTGCTGTACACCTGAAACTAACATATTATAAATCAATTATACTTCCAGAAAGAGAAAAAAAAACTGTTGTATAATATCACTTCTATGTGGAATCTAGAAAAATGATACAGATGAACTTATTTGCAATGCAGAAATAGAGACACAGACACAGGGAACAAACATGTGTATACCAAGGAAGGAAGGCAGGCGTGGGATGAACTGGGGGATTGGGATTGATATATACAAGTGAGTGCGTGCTAAGTCCCTCAGTTGTGTCTGACTCTGTGTGACCCTATGCACTGTACCCCGCCAGGCTCCTCTGTCCATGGGTTTCTCCAGGCAAGAATCCTGGAGTGGGTTGCCAGGCCCTCCTCCAGGGGTTCTTCCCTGCTCAGGGGTTAAACCTGGGTCTCCCACATTGCAGGCAGATTCTTTACTATCTGAGCCACCAGAACATATACACACTGCTATGTATAAAACAGCTAACTAATGAGAACTTACTATATAGCACAATGAACTCTGTTCAGTGCCGTCTGGTGAACGAAATGGGAAGGAAATATTACTGGCACCACTCTTGTGGGATGGATTCTTCCCTATCTTTCAGCTCACAGCGAGTGCTGTTAACAGCTTCCTCCCCACACCATGTCAGCCTGGGGGTGACAGAGTATCCCTCCTCTTCCCGTCCTGGTGCCTCAACACCCCTTGTTGGCTTCTCTAAAATTCCCTGCGTTATTTCTCTGAAATTCACAGCTGCGTACGCCTCTTGCTTCCTGGGGCAATCCTGATGGATACATCCACAAATCAACCTAATAGATAACTAAAATGTGTTCCCTACTTCAACAATTGAGCTAGAGCAAAATTCTGCATTTTGGCATATGTCGTGTTTTTCTTAGAAGTCATTTATTTGACCAAGCCCATTAGACAGAGAAGCTGAAAGATGCAAGTATTATATGTTATGAATCAGTAGTCTAGTCTTAAAATATCAACGAATTGAACTGCATTATGTTTTTCTGTGTGTGGTACTGTTTAAGACAAATAGGATTTCCTCTATGGTCATTTAAATCATTTCCAAAGATAATTGGTGGCTTGGTTATTAAGTGAGCGCCATGAAGCCTGACAACATGACACACTCGCAGGCAGATGCTGGAGAAACTGCGTATTCAAGCCCTTGGTGTCCCAGATATTTTGTAGAATGTCCCTCCATTTGGCTTTGTCTCATGCATGTGCTCAGTCATGTCCAGTTTTTTACAACCCTATGGGCTACAACCCGCCAGGCTCCTCTGTCCCTGGAATTCTCCGGGGAAGAATATTGGAGTGGGTAGCCATTCTCTTCTCCAGGGGATCTTCGAAACCCAGGAATCGAACCTGGGTCTCCTGCATTGCAGGCAGATACTTTACTGACTGAGCCACCGGGGAAGTCCCATGTTTCCCGTGAATAGACTGAGGTCGTGCATTTGGAGAAGAACCTACGCAAGTGACGTGACCTCTCAGTGCATCATGTCAGGGAGCCTGTGACCTCTGTGTTAACATTATTGACAATGTCAACTTTCATCACCTGAGTTAAGGTGGTTCCGACTGTAAGGAGGGTAACACGCATCCATCTGTAGTTAACAAATATTTGTGGGGAGATATTCTGAAACTTAAACTTTCACCCCCTAATTTTGGCATTCATCCATGGATCTGGTGATTTTTCTATTTCCCTCATTCATCCTACAATTATTAGTTAGAATTCTTCTGTAAGAGTTGTGCCCTCTCCTATTTCCACCTATTTAGTCAGTCATTTATTTATAACGGTATGGAGACATGGATATTTACTTGATTCTTTGGGTTATACTCCAGTATCATCCTTATTTCCTTTTTGTTCAATTGTTCCAGTCTTGGCTCTTAGGAGCTCCCATGTCCCTTCCATTATGCCCCCAACTTATTTTTAGGCACTTTCTTTATGGCTCAAAAGATGCTGCAGCCTCAGCACATGAAGCACATTTATATGGTTTTTAATTATGTATCCTACTTGAAAATTAAAATTTCTCCTTGGACATCTCATTCAGTCTATCACTAGCCTTTTAGAAGGGTCTTGTGAAGGATTTGCCATGTGTGGCCATAAGAAAACCGCAGAAGATAATACATTCTTTGTTCTTTCCCCCCAATATAATGTCTTGGAAATTACCATGTTAAGTATGGAACATAACATTTGAGTCACATAACAAGGCCTGCCATTCAATTTCCTTTCAATAAACATACAGATGTTCCCTTCCTGATCAATGTACCCAAACAAATGTAGGGTTTTTTTTCGGAATGGTGCAGTGGGGTTTCCTGCAGTGTTCTCCAGAACTAGGATCTGCAGGCTTCATTCCCCTACTCAGACAGACTTTGTACTTCACCTGAGGCTTTGACTTCGTTCAGTAACAGGTTGTCTCTTCCTACAGAGTGAATTAAATTTGAAAAAGTTAAAATTAAAAAGTAACTTTTATCAGGCAGTTTGTGTTGCCAAAGTTGTTTAGTTTTTCTAAATGCTTCCCTGGGGGAACTGTTTCTAAACAACCAATTTTAAGTTAGGAATAAGAGTTCTGCATTCTTTTTTTTTTTTTCTCCTATATTTATTTATTTATTTGGCTGCATTTACGTCTTAGTTGTGGCACTTGGGGTCTTCATGGCATCATGTGGGATTTCTATTTCGACACCCAAACTCTCTAATTCTGGCACACAGGCTCAGTAGCTGTGACACGCATGTGGGCTTAGCTGCTGCTCGGTGTATAGGATCTTAGTTCCCGGGCCACAGATCAAACCCACATTCCCTGTATTGCAAGGTGGATCCTTCAACACTGGACAGCTAGGGAAGTGCCTGTTCTTCATTCTTAAAGTCACTGCATCTAGACTAGTATAGACTTTGGATGTCCTCTTCACTCCTTCACTCGTCAGGCAGTTGCTATGCAATTAATCAGGGGAACCCATCTAATTTTAGGTTGAACTTTAATTAGCTCTTGTGCTATCACTATTTTTATTTCACCCTTTTATACAAACACTTTAGATTACTTTCAGCATTTCTGAAACTCAAAGTTGGGGAAAAACCTGATCCAACACACAGACGCCAAGAGGATTTGCAGGGAGCATCTTGGCGGGGTCACTGGAGGTGCATATATTTTCGTGTCTGGATGGGTATAGTAGAGTTTGAGCCAAAGATCAAACTAAGATGGCAAATAAAAACTAGCCTACCTATAGAGGTAGGTGAAATAGCATGTCCGTGCTTTAGCATGCATAAAGGCAAATTTTAAACTATAATATCTAACGTTGTGATATAGGTGCAACATCATGAAATTTTCTCTCATCTTTTTGAAAACTGCTAATTATGTGGTAGGTGAAAAATATTTTATTTAGATCACATACCAAGAATCTGAGGTAGTTATTAAGCCATCAGTAATATTGTTTAGTATTCATTAGTTTTTCTAGAGAAGCAACCAAGTAAATACTGCCTGATTGATATGAACTGCAAAAAGATTTCAAATTAATCCGAATAACCATGAATTTATAAACACTGACATCCATAGGTTCATTTGTAGACTGATTGTTTGGAGCTCAGAAGACAGACTGTTTCAGTGGTTGGCTTCCCAGGTAATTGGATGGAGGTCTGTTTCATCCCTTTGAAGAACGGATTGTTGTTGTTGTTCAGTCGCTAAGTTGTATCCGACTCTGCGACGCCATGGACTGAAGCATGCCAGACTTGCCTGTCCTTCACTATATCCTGGAGTTTGCTCAAACTCATGTCCATTGAGTCGATGATGCCCTCCAACCATCTCATCCTCTGTCATCCCCTTCTCCTCCTGCCCTCAATCTTTCCCAGCATCAGAGTCTTTTCCAATGAGTTGGCCCTTTGCATCAGGTGGACAAAGTATTAGAGCTAAACTCTAGTATTTCAGTTCTACTGAATTGATGTTTTTTGCATGGCAGCTATGAAACTTTGCTTTGGGGATCCTATCTCTGGTGAGAATTCAGTTAGCTAGGATTTCACAGATGGCTCCTATATAAGATTCTCCTGGTGTCCTAAGATGGGGGAGAAGCAGAGCTCTCTTGGCAACAGGGACTTCCTGTAACTGAGGTAGGTCCTCCAGGTACCCATAACTTTCTCTCTCTTTCCGTAAAATTGATGTTCTAAATTAGGAACCTAGGGAAATTTTTCTTCTCCATTAATTTGAAAATAGGGCTGTTAAAAGTCCAGACTTAATGATATGAGAACATTTCATGATAGGAAAACATCATCATCTATTCTCCTGATCAACTTGGGAGTAACTGTGGCTGCCTTGACTTCATAAAGATGAAACTGCTGCCAAATATTTTGAAGATCACAAAGTTCTCCACAGGAAAAAAGAAATGTATATTCATCTTCATAAGGAATGCATGCCAAATTTTTCTTTTCCGAGGTACTCTACAGAAATGGGTCCTGGAAACTTTTTACTTTAGAAACTATCATTTAATTAATTTCAGACACTGTGTAATGTTGGCAAGGAAAATTCTTATAAAGTGCAAAAAACTCCTCAGACTTGATGTAGTCTAATTGAATTAAAGCACCACTGCCCAAGACTAAGTACCTTTGTAGAATATGAATGTCTGTCCTGTGGTGCCCTCTCCCAGATAATGACCCTTCGGGAAATGAATGTATTTCTACATCAATATGAATAATCACAGCTAACATTTATAGTGGGTTTCCTTTGCCTTAAACACACTAGGAAGAGCTTAACATATTTGATTCTCAAGCAACCCTAGGAGGAGGGTGATTCCCACTTTGCATTCAGATCACTGAGGCCTTAGGGGATAATTTACTGGGCTTCCTCAGTGGCTCAATGGTAAAAATCCTCCTGCAAAGCAGGAGACACAGGAGACATGGATTTGATCGCTTGGTTGGGAAGATCCCCTGGAGTAAGGCATAGTAACCCACTCCAGTATTCTTGCTGGGAAATTCCCATGGATAGAAGAGCCTGGCAGGCTATGGTCCTTAGGGTCACAAAGAATTGAACACAACCGAAGCAACTGAGCACTAGAGATTCCAGAGTCAGGTTTAAATGCAACTCTTAACACCTAGTCTGTGCAGCTTCTACATAATTAAATTTAATCTGTAATTATTCTTCATACTAGAAGCTCAAACCCTTCCTGTAAAAATAACAGTAGCTGGATACACATCCCATTCTCTGTTACTCATTTCTGAGATTTTTGTAGGCTCATTTCTGCTTCCCATTTGAAAGGGTCTCAGACCCTCTGACACTGGAAATTTCTGTCCACTAGCAAAGCCCTGTTTCAAGGCCCCAGGTTCTAGTAATCCTGCATGGTTATTGTAGGGTTCTATGTTTGCATGGATTACAGAAAGCTTGGCCATTATATGAAAAAAAAATTTTTTTAGCAAATGTATCGGAGAGCATTCATTCAAAGGAATGCTGTCTTCTTGTAGAAGGAGAGGAAAGAGCTGTCAAATAAACACTTCTATGCAGACAAGTGCAGTTCTATCTGTAAGATCTTGGTTGTGACCTTGGGTACAGACTGAATTTCTCAGGTGTGAGATGGTACAATATAGATTTAGGAGTTTTCTGAATCTCAAGTGATAGAGTGTATGTAACATACTTACCGAGTGCCTGGCAGATAATAGGCTGTCGATAAATGAGAGCTATGTTTGTGAGTGGAGATGGTTCTGTGGCTCAGAGTATTTTTGGAACTGCTTTTTTAACTTCCTTCCAAACTAGTCCATTAAACTCTTCTAAGAACTCAGTTGAATGTGTTTATAGTTAGAACTCCAGGTTTGTGTCTTTCTTTCTTTTTTTTGATGGCCAATGGCCCTGACCCCAGTTGATCTCTTTATTCATTAGTCTGGTGCTAAATCATTTTGTCTCCTTCAAAAAAATATATCTATCTTCAGCAACATGAGTATTTGTAGTTTTTGATGGGATTTCCAGATACTGACACATGCTCTTGAGAACATCTCAGATAAGTGCTTTAAAAATGCTTCCAGCAATGGCGGCAAGACTGGGGGAATAAATGTGTTAGGAGCAGCACAGTGTTAATATATAAGCTCTTGGCTCCGAGTAGCTATGACTTCCTGCATTTACCCCTTTCCATCGGTCAACAGAACTGAGTCAGATTAGCTATTTAAGGGCTCCTTGCTGCTTCTTCCTAGCTCCTCATGAACTGGATATATTAGTTCAACACACCTCCCAAAGGTTGAGGGTTTCACTGGTGGCTCAGACAATAAAGAATCCACCTGCAATGCAGGAGACCTGGATTTGATCCCTGGGTTGGGAAGATCCCCTGGAGAAGGGAATGGCAACCCACTCCAGTATTCTTGTCTGGAGAATTCCACGGACAGAGGAGCCATCCTTCTTTACCTTATCAAGTGGGCTGGTTCTCCAGGGGCAGTTAGCTCTGCCTCTCTATCTTGGAGCCCACAGAGGTGAGATGGAGGGAGGGAGCTGTCAGGAACCTGTAGGCTGCATTGGCCAAGGAAGCGTGGCCAAAAGGTATGAGTGTGAGCTGCCCTCGTAACCTCATTTAACGCCATCACCGTTCTATGAACCTAAGAGCTCACTAAGTGCTTTCTACATTATTTCATCCAGCCCTTTCAATGGCCCTTGAAGCAGGTTAGTCACTCAGTTTAGAAATGAGAAAGCAGATACAAAGAGATGAAGCACCATGGCCCAAGCCAAGTCAGGCAGGGCTCTGGTGCATGGAGGAGTCAGGGGCTGACTCCAGGCCCGATGTTCTGTCCAGCATGAGGAGCCAGGGCCAGACAGAGAGACTCAGCATCGGCCAGGCTTCCCCGCAGTCCATCCCTGATGGCTGTACCGACAGACAGCTCCTCCTCGCCTGGTCTTTAATTCCTCTCCCAGGATTGATCACTGACACGGAGAGAGTGAATGTGAACCAGTGGCGAAGCTCAGAGGCTGATGTGCTGGGCCAAGGAAGAATTGCATCACTCTCCCCAGTCTATGGGCAGCATTTCGGGTGGAAGTGTTCCTGCTCCTGCCACACCACTGGGAGAAATAGCAAGGTTTTGGTACCTGCTCAGTCCCTATGCACAAATGATGTGGATGAATATTTAAGTGCCCATTGTGAGCCTTACTTGTGTGTCCAAGATCCTAAAAGCCTCGTGGAGTCCAGGTTTATGCATTTGCTTTTTCTTTGTATCAGAAGTAGTGAGCCCCTCGCCACCACCTGTGCAGACGCCTAATCATCATGGACCATACCATCTCCAATGACGAGAGCCTGGTGACGTTCATTTATCATAAATGTTCATGAGCATCTCCCACGTGCCAGGCAGTGTGCATGGTGGGGACACAGCAGTTGAGGAGAAGCAGGCTGGGATTTCATTCTAGCAAAAAGAGAGAGCGTTTCTTCAGTCATACCCTCCCTGCAGAGCTGCAGTGGTGGCACTTTTGGAGGATCTATGACCCAGTTATGGAAGCCGGAAAAGAGGAATGGAAAGCAGCTGGTCTGCACAGAGCAGAGGAAGGGCACATGGGTGAGGAGCTCGATGAGAACTCAGAGCACTGAGGCTGCAATAGAGGGAGTTGTCCTTGCCCTGAGAACAGTGGGCTGTTCATGTTCTAAGCAACCCACTTATGTCTCTGAGTGCTCGCTCTTATCAGGGAAACTGGAGACTGGAGAACAGACTGTTCCAGTATGGAGAGTGGAGAGGGGAGATGTGCACAGATCTGGGAGATTCAGGTAGAATGCAAAGGACATAGTAATAGAGTGGGTAGAGGAGCTGATGGGGGGTGAGGTGCCAGGAAGACCCAGGGTTTCTAAGAAGCATGGCTGGGGATGGTGGCATCATTCACTAAGCCCTCTAGTGCCTGGTGCTAGGAGTTATTTCAGAGTTTCTTAGGGTTAATGTACCATGCTACTCATATTGGAAAGTACAACTATGAGAAAAATATACCCAGTTTGCTCACAGGGCTTGCAATCTAATGATGTGGGGCACAGGGAGTAATGAAGATACTCTGTCTCCTAAGGTTTGTTTAAAGTATGGCTGTGGCATAAACTTGGCAATGTAATACACAAGGACACTTCTTTCAGAGTGGGTGGGAGGCCACAGACCTTTGTTGCCCTGGTGATGGAAGAGGCTGGGGATTAGAAGACATTCTTGGCAGGTGAAGCATTGATCTGGTGACCTTTGAACAGGCACCATGAATCACTGAATAAAACCAAAATGCAGACCACATGGAAAAACACAGTACAGGCTTCAAGCTTGGAATTACAGAATGTGAGACTCATCTTTCATGGGTATGCCAAGTGCAATCAAAAGAAGTGAGCCATTTATCGGGAGCAAGTGGGATGAGAGTGATTTGTGAAGATGGAGGGGGGTTTGTAACTTCTTATCCTCCAGAAGCCTCTTAAAAGTATTCACTGACTGATCATGGTGACATCTTTATAAATATCACCATGGCAACCATGGATGTGAGAAGCAGTTCTAGCCTGGACACTTCTGCTCCAGCTGATGCGACAACACCCACTGCGGTGGTCATCCCCATTGTTTGTGCAGATGAGCAAGGAGGGTCCCACCTGGATCCTGTGACATTTTCTTTTGTCCTGAGAAGACAAAGTGCTCATTAAATCCTCCCTGATGTTAAGTGGCATTTGGGGTGGTGGCTACACCATTCTTGACTTTCATCACTGAGGATGTGGTAAGAGGTGCACCCTGCTGATGTCATCCGTGTTGGTTCAGGGTGAGGATGGGGAGCCTTTCAGGGTGGTTAGGAGACTCTGCCCAGATCAGTTCCACCACTGGATCTGGAGGAAGTATGTTGCTTGTAACTCTGCGCACGTTTCCACCATACGTCCGTTCCTTCTCATATTTGGTTTCATCCTTCTGAATCTTTCTGGTGTTCAACCCCAATCCCAGGCAACCTAACTCTGCCGTTCTGTACTTCCTGCCCTTCTGATCACTCTTCTCCTCAGAGTCCCTTCTTTTATAATCCCTGCTCCTTTCTTCATTCTTTCGTTCAACAAATACAAATTGAGAGCCTTCCCTCTGCCAGGCACTGTTCTCTGTGACCGGGACACCCAGGGAATAAGATCCCAGAACGCTTGCCTTTGTGGGACTCACATTGAGAACGTAATCAGTAAGGAAATATTGGGTGTGACAGATGCAGGATGCAGGGTGGGAGTGTTGGGTCAGTTTATAATCAAGTCTGCCGTTTACAATCAGGCTCTTTGAGGACACGGCATGTGATCAGATTTGAAGAAGATGGGGTGTCAGCATATCAGAGAGAGGAACTGAGCGTGGGCTGTGCCTGGCTTGTTTGAGGATCTGCAAGGAGCCAAAGTGAGAGAGACAGGATATGTGGTTGGCAGAAGAGGCCAGAACAGTGAGGGCAGAGGATACAGGTCTAGAGGTCTTTGGGGGCTTTGAACACGAGTGACATGATCTGGCTTGTTTCACCAGGATCACAGTGTCTTCCATTTGGACAATGACAACAGAAATCTCAGAAAGCCAGAAGAGAGAAATATGATGACACTGTTACAGGAACCCAGAGAGGGATGGTGATGGTTTGCCCCAGAGTGCTAGCAGTAGGTGTGATGAGAAGAAAGAAAGAATGTGAAGTCACTCAGTCATGTCCGACTATTTGCAACCCCATGGACTGTACCCTGCCAGGCTTCTCTGTTCATGGGATTTCCCAGGCAAGAATACTTGAGTGGGGTTGCCATTTCCTTCTCCAGGGGATCTTCCCAACCCAGGGATCAAACCCTGGTCTCTCGCACTGCAGCAGACTCTGTACTGTTTGAGCCACCAGGGAAGCTGGTGTGATGGAGAGTGGTGGTGTTCTGGTTATATTGAAGGTAGCACCACTAGAATTCACTCACGGAGCAGAACTTTCCCCTTTGGCCTTTTTCCCAAGGTTGATATAGAATACTCTTCTTAAAATAAAAAAAAAAAGAATACTTTTCTTAGTAAAATAGATCCATCTCGAAAGAAGAAAGTGAAGTCGCTTGGTTGTGTCCAACTCTTTGCAACCCCATGGACTGTAGCCTGCCAAACACCTCTGTTCATGAGATTTTCCAGGCAAAAATACTGGAGTGGGTTGCCATTTTCTTCTCCAGGGGATCTTCCCGACCCAGGGATCAAACCCGGGTCTCCCACACTGCAGGCTGACTCTTAACCATCTGAGTGACCAGGGAAGCTGGAATACATGGATCCCACGTGGGGAACAACTTTTTAAATTTGTTAATGAAATTGCACTGAACTGATGGAATTCTTTAGGAACAACTGGGCACTGTGGTTAAGAGCACAGGCTCCAAAATAAAATTACCAGGTAGCGGAAATGGCCTTCATAGCTAATTCAGTGTCTTCTCATTATAGTACATATTGTAGTTACTGTTTTTGAAAGTCAAAAAACACAGAGAATGCCAGTTTCATGAGATTTAACTAAATATGTGTGTGCGTGTATGTATATGTGACTGTAGAGTTGGAAGCCTTTGGGGTCTAGCTTGGGAGTCAGACCATCCAAGTTTATATTCTGGTTCTACTGGTCTGGTTATGTGACCTTGGACACATTGTTGAACTAGTTTCTGCCTCATTTCCCCCTTCTGTCAAATAGGGACAATCATAGGATCTATCTCATGATGGCGAAACAAGGTAGTCTCATAGACTAGCTCGTAAAACAGTTGCTTGTACAAGGCAAAGGCTCCATAAATTTTGGCTCTTAGTAAAAAATCATGATCACTGAGCTGGGCACATGTTGTAGAATCCCAATGTGTGAACACCCCTGGGGGAAATCACTAGCTTCAAATCATAAAACATTGATTATATTTATTTAGACACAACTCCCTACTAGACACCTCTGATCACATACTGGAATCTTCTATCATCCACCATCCAAGATACTCATGAGTGTACAAGTATATTTTCTCTACTTTATGCAGGAACTTGGAATAAAACCATGAATGATATTTTTTCCTTTGGGGTGTTTGAAGAGTTGTTGAAATTCTAGTCATGATATTTAGTGTTATGAGCTCTTTATGCCTGTTGTTAAATATGCCAGCATTTTATTGACACATTACTGTGAAATGGGCAGCCAGCTACAGTAATAAGTTTCCCCTAAAGAGTGCGAGTATCAACAAATCTAATGGCAGGCACTACCAAGGAAACTGAACATGTGTTCAAAAAACAACTAGCTTCACAGAGGATAATAGGTACATGCATGTTTGATCCAGTGACTTCTGAAGGTATAAATAGGTGGCTACTATTAATTTTGATTTTCATGGTATCCTTCTTTTGAGAAATTCCTTATATTGTTTAATTTTGTGCTTTGGTCTTCTCTTACTCTTTTTTCTCAACTCTGCCTATCCTTAAAAACCACTTAAGAAATGTTTAAAAATATTGATACCTGCTCGTCATTCCCCAGAGGTTCTTATCTCATTGGTTCGGGGGTGGATCTCAAGCATCAGTTATTTTTTAAGTATTTTTAAACTTTCATCATGAAATATTTCAAATGTACATAGTGTACAAATAATTATAATAAGGCCACATGTATCTCTCATGCCTCCATCATAATGAACTTCAGTTGCTATTTTTTAAAATCTCCCCTACCTGATTCTTCCAATGCACCACCATGGTTGAGAAACATTCTCTCTTCTAAAAAGACAGAAAATGGGAGAAATATTTCAATGGATATTGATATAAAGAGAAGCTGAAATTTGTTCAAGGTCACACAACAATTTTAAAACATCATTCCATACTCTGTTCATCAAGCCATAGTGGCACTCATGAACATGTATGTTGTATGGCAAGTGTGTGCCTGCTTGATTTTGTTAAAGAGTGGAATAGTTGGGAAACTTTCAGAAAAGAGCTTAGAAATATAATGGTTTCCCATTTATAATCCTTGTACCTTGACTCAGACCACATTGTGGCCATCCACTTAATGCAACTCAATTAAACATAACTCAGAGATAAAGGTCTGATGAGCAAGGGTGGGACAAGTGGATTAGAGCTGATGGATCAGAGAGGTCAGGTAGGAAGGGAAACAGTGGTGGAAATTGTCTTCAGATTCACACAGAAAAAGCAATGAACCAATCACAGATTAATCTCAACCTATAAAAGAGTTTTGTAGGCTATTCCATAGCATATACGTATATGTATAGTGGTGGTGCTTTAGTTACTAAATCGTGTCCAACTCTTGTGACCCCCATGGACTGTAGTCCGCCAGGTTCCTTTCCAGGCAAGAATACTAGAGTGGGTTGCCATTTCCTTCTCCAGGGGATCTTCCCAACCCAGGAATTAAACCCACAGTCTCTTACATCTCCTGGATTGTGGGCAGATTCTTTCCTGCTGAGTCAGCAGGAAAGCCTCGTGTGTGTGTGTGTGTGTGTGTGTGTGTGTGTGTGTGTGTGTGTCTGTGTCTGTGTCTGTGTCTGTGTGTCTGTGTGTCTGTGTCTGTGTCTGTGTATAAAACATGTATATGTAATATGTATACTGGATAGTTCAGTCAGTACATCTTAATGAAGTTAAGATTTGTATTGCTACCTCAACAGTGAAGAATTGTGGGCAAGCTCTAGTTCCTGCATGGCAAACACTTGGAAAACAGTTTGATCTCAGGGGTAAACAGGACTTTACATATGATCTCGCCAAACTGCCCATCTGTAAGAGGAATCTCTTCTGGGACATTACTGACAGATGTCATCTGGTATCCAGATGGAGACCTTTGACCCTGCCAGCTGGAGAGTCCACTGCTCATAAGCCAGCAGGTTCATATTAGGATTTATTATCTTTCATTGAGCTGAAATCTCACTTTTTAATATACCTTTAAAGAAAGAAAATACTTCTGATGTCCCTCATGTTGTCATATTTTTGTTACTTAAATATATATATATATGTAAAACTAGATTTAAATTTCTCATTCTGTAGGTCTCATGAACTATAAAACCAAAGTAACCTTACAACTTGATATGAAAAATATAAGACCCATAAATTAACAACATATTAATGGCTACCCACCCAGTATTCTTAGGGCTTCCCTAGTGGCTCAGATGATAAAGAATCTTCCCGCAATGCGGGTGACCTAGGGTCAATCCCTGGGTCTGGAGGATCCCCTGGACAAGGGAATGGCTACCCACTCCAGTATTCTTCCCTGGAGAATTCCATGGACTGGGAAGTCTGGTGGGCTACAGCCCGTGGGGTTGCAAAGTCAGGCACAACTGATTGACTAACACTAATGGGAATAATGATCTTGTTTTTCAGAAACAAAACCCCTCACTTTGTGCTAAAGGATAAAAAGATGTATGTCTAGTCAATTTGTTTGCTTCGCTAGCTTTCACTGATCAGCACAAGGGATACCTGTCTGCATATGTATGTTCTAGCAAAAGGTATGAATACTTTAAAGTTTCTATTTGCTGGATTTGGGAGTCAAATCTCAAACTTAACCCAAACTGCCAGCAATTAGTTCTCCATTTCCTGTTTTTAGGAGACATCCCTTGGCAACTTTGTCAGGATGTTTTGCCCACTTGGAAATTAAGGTCAGAGTTGTAGTGTTATTGCAGTCTTCAATAAATGGGCATCTAATCTAATTATTGCTGGAACTGGGTACAGAACAATCTTTCACTGTTATTTATTACTGTACTTACTGCGAATGAACTGCGGTTGCAAATTGACGCATACGACAGGATCCAAGCAATAACTCTTACGGCAAAATGTATGCTGACTATGATGGCAGAGCCTCCTTATAGTTCTGCTTATCTGTGTGGCTGAAGGAGGCTGTCTCTCGCTTATCTCTGTCCCACCTTCTATAAAACAGCTATGCAAATAATACATCAACCTTGTCTCCTGTGTCATTATTTCTGTACCCTGGTGTCCTGGACCAGTGGTCCTCAAAACCAAGTGTGACTTTGTGTCAGCTGGGGAGCTTGTTAAAAGTGCCTGCTCTCTGGTCCCCACCCCAGGGGTTCTGGTTTGCTTATCCTGGGGCTGGACCCAAGAGTCTTCCTTATTAACAAGCACTCCGAGGGATTCTGATATAAGTGGTGTGAGTGCTTATAAGCTTTCCAAGATTATGGTTGACACGGAAATAAGAAACTTAAACTCTGCATAAACCACCTGAATCTAGAAAGTCTGGTGTCCTCCTCAGATTTGCATCATCTGCAAACATGCCCTTCTTGGATGTTCTGACAAGTGCCTGATAAACATCTTGAACAGGAGAGAGTCAACAGCGGAGTCTTTAAAGATGGCTTTGACCTATTAAGCACCAGATTTATTTCAAGGGACACAGATATTCTAATGATGTTTTCACTGATGCCCAGAACATTCTGGAAGCTGTGGACTATTTTCAGGTTGTTAAATATGCATGGACAAGGAGGCAATTGAAAATGGCAAATACAAGTCCTGGAAAACAGGAGTCAAATCAAGCAGCAAAGCTGACATTTTTCTTGGGAGTAGTTATAGGTGCATACTCCTTAACGTACAGAGTTAACTATGGCCTGTTTGCCTAAAGTGGGGAACATAAACCTGCAGAGTCAACAAGCTAATAAACCAGACATCCGAATGTGTCATATTACCACTTTTTTTTCTTCCTCAGTTCATTCTTGTTAATTCTGGTTAGGATGAAATAGACTAGCTGGCTAGGATTACTTACAACTTTACAGGAGACTAAGGGGTTTGCTGGCATTTATTTCATGTCTTTTGGGGTGAAGTGGTTAAAATGTTATGTGTCTTGGCATAACCCAACAGTGATCATCTATTGGGGTATCAATATGGTCTCAGTGAATTACAGATCGCCAACTTCCATTATTTATATTTTGCCATTATAAACAAAATGCCCAAAGATAAGATATTCTTAATGGATTTTTATTTTTACTTAAAGGAAAGAGAATAGTTATTGAGCATTTAAACTTTATAAAGGGAAGGGGGGTTCAGGATGGGGAACACGTGTATACCTGTGGCAGACTCATGTTGATGTATGCAAAACCAATACAATATTGTAAAGTCATTAACCTCCAATTAAAATAAATAAATTTATATTAAAAAAATAAACTTTATAAAGAACTGAGGATTAGACTAACCCTTAAAATTTTATCATTAGAAATTATGCTGTTTATTTACAAGTGCTGAGATTACTTTCTAAAGTTTACTACAAATGGAAAGTAAAAAATTATTTAATAAGGGTATATTTTAATACAATGAAACTTACATGATATGTATTAGCCATGTCTTTTTGACTAATATTTTTCCAAGAGTACAAAGATAGAAAGGAGGAAAATATGGAATTTTGATGAATAGGAATGATTTTTAAGAATGATGTGCTAGCAGCCTATTATACAGAGTGAAATAAGTTTGAAAGAGAAGAACAAATATCATATACTAACGCATATATATGGAATCTAGAAAGATGGTACTGATGAACCTATTGGCAGGGGAGCAATGGAGACAAAGATATAGAAAACAGATTTGTGGACACAGGGTGGGAAGTAGATGGTGGGACAAATGGAGAGAGGAGCATGGAAACATAAATACTACTGTATGTAAAACAGATAGGGGGAATTTGCTGTATGATGCAGGGAGCTCAAACTGGTGCTCTGTGACAGCCTAGAGGGATAGGATGGGATGGGAGGTGGGAGGGAGGTTCAAATGGGAGGGGACATATGTATATCTATGGCTGATTCATGTTGATGTATGTCAGAAACCAACACAATATTGTAAAATAATTATCCTCCCATTAGAAATAAATAAAAATGTTTTTAAAAATAGCTGAATAAAGGAGAGGAAAGAGAATAAGTCTTCAACATTAAAAAAAAAAAATGATGTGCTAGCAGGTCTAAACTTGCTCCCTCTCATATGTACATATCTTTACATAGTTTGCGCTGCATTTGTACTTGCGTTTTAAAATTTCGTTCTGCATCTGTGCTCTGCATGTACACAGACCCCTGAAATGATGTATACAAACTCAGAATGAAGCATCTGGAAGCCTTGATAAGCTGTTAACTTGACACTATTCTTAGAACCCAGAAACTCTCAAATGAATTTTCATTTCAGAAGAAGAAGCTTGTTGCTTCTGAATTATGCATTCATCCCTGGATTTCCCTTATTTATGGTCCCTGGTAATGCCATGGCTGAAGACTTTGTGTCCTCTTTTCAAGGACTTGATATGCAATTCAGGTGCCTGAGATTATCATGAGCATAAAATAAGCCTCAGCTAGTTACTGCGAGGGTTGTTAGCATTTTACTAGGACAACTGATGATGAGGAACAGTCAGCCTAAAGGACTGAAGGGCATGGAGTTATTTTTAAATACCACATGCTTTCATGAAAGGTGGTCAGAGATCATGGACAGGGGTGCACGCCTGTTACAGCGGCCGCATCTGCCAGGTTTGGTGAAGCTTCAGTCAGTGTTCTCCCAGTCCTCCTGCTGGAGGGCAACGTCCTGGTGGGTTCACTAGACAGACTCTCCATCATCTCTTCCTGGAGCCTTGTTGATGAGGCTGTCATACAGCTGGTAAATGCTGCCTTTGCCTTGGCCATCAGGCTGGAGTTATCATCGCTCATCAGGTAGCATGGTACCCGTGCGTACCACGGAGTCAGCATGCTGTTGATGCTCGTGGATGGATGGGGGCTCGTGGGGAATCCTGTCTCTACAGTTTGGGATGAAGTCACACACATACTTTGCCTAAAGTGAGCTGTGTCCCTTTCCTCTGGACCGTGGCTAGAATTCTGGATAGCTTGCTGGCCTTTAGTGATGTATCTTCCCTGCGTGCATGCATGCTCAGTCACTCCGTTCTGTCCAATTCTTTGTGACCTATGACTGTAGCCTTCCAGGTTCCTCTGTCTATGGGATTCCCCAGGCAAGAATACTGCAGTGAGTTGTCATTTCCTTCTCCAGGAGATCTTCCTGACCCAGGGATCAAATCATGTCTCCTGCATTGCAGGTGGATTCTTTACCCACTGAGCCACCTGGAAAGCCTGTATCTTCCCTACAAGAGAGCAATCTCAGGAAGCCCATTGTAGGGTAAGCCTCTCTCTTAGTGGGAGAGACCAGAAGGAACTAAGACCTGGGCTGGAGTCATGGCATGGGGTCATTCTTGCCCCACGTTTCATGGATTATTTCAGCATTTCCTGAATGAACACAGAAAATCTGGAATCTGAATTCTCATGCCAAATCTGCATTCACTCTGGGACTGTATGAAAGGCATTTCTTTGACCCAAGAACTACTTTTCTGTAACCCATTGAAGCAGCACCATGAGGGGTCTTACACAGACAAGAATATCAAATTCTCTGGGGTAGAGTGGCTTTATTTTTGATAGCTGGAGGGATGTAGAGTGTTCATTAGTGTTTTATGAATAGCATCACCTTACCTTCTTTTTGCTTTCCCCTTCTCTTTTCCAGGTGGAAGAGCTCCTTATTTTATTTCCGAAAGAGAGTTATAATTCCTAAGTGTAATCTTTACATTATTGTTTTTACTCAGCAGGTGTTAATATCTGATGGCTCAGTGGTAAAGACCATGCAGGAGACATGGGTTTGATCTCTGGGTTGGGAAATGGCAACCCACTCTAGTATTCTTGCCTGGACAGAGGAGCCTGGTGGGCTATAGTCCATGGGGTCACAAAAGAGTCAGATACTAAACAACATTAATATGTGATAGCGTCTTTTTATTTTGTGGAACCCTATTGGCCACCTCATGCGAAGAGTTGACTCATTGGAAAAGACTCTGATGCTGGGAGGGATTGGGAGCAGGAGGAGAAGGGGACAACAGAGGATGAGATGGCTGGATGGCATCACTGACTCGATGGACGTGAATCTGAGTGAACTCCGGGAGTTGGTGATGGACAGGGAGGCCTGGCGTGCTGCGATTCATGGGGTCGCAAAGAGTCGAACACGACTAAGCGACTGAACTGAAGTGCTTTTGAAACATAAGCATTTTGGAAATAGTCCTTTATTTGTGAGGAAAAAGAACCGTCCAAGTGACAACTTAGTTCTTTATTCCATGTCCATTTATTCATTTAGCAAAAGTGTTCACTGCTTGCTTGCAATGTACCCAGTGAGGCACTGTGGGGAGACAGATGACTAGCAGCGGCTTTGGCATGATATTCACAAGGTAGAAAGAAGAGTGTTTATTACAGAGATACAAGCAAGTACTGATGAGCTAGCTCTGTGATGCTCCTGAATTTTTGTTTGGCCTTTCTTTTTCTCCACATGTGTCCTAGGAAAAACAAAGAAGAATACCATAGAGCCTTGGTCAAGCCCAAACAGTTTCATAATAATCGCTTCCCAGGTTAACTATTAAACTAGGAAGCAGTATGGTTTTTACTCCAAATTTTGAATTCATGCAGTATTAGGAAGAATAGTTAGGTACTTCTAACTTTTAAAACTAATGTTTAGTATTTGAACATTTTCTCCCAAGAAAATAGACCTTCATACACTATTGCTGATTTTTTCCATCACTAGAAAGACCCAAGATTCATCAGTCAGGGAGAAAGCGGTTCACTTTCAATTAAAAAAAAAAAAGCAAAAATACTGCAATAAAATGAATGAAAATATGAAACCATCTGTATCTCCAGTGATAATGCCAATGCAGTGTATACTGTAAACAATACAATTTGTTCAAGTCCACTTTAAAGGAAAGTGGTTTAGTGTGCATATATAAAATAGGAAAAGAAATCCTTTCTTTATTCACAGATCTCATATGCAACACACACCGCTATATATGCACAGATGTTACATATATGTGTATATATATCTCTGAACACTCTTGTGGCCCCCATAGGAAATGAACACAGGTCATCACCAAACACAACCAGTGTTTGAACAGTTACCTTTGTCTGTCACTTAAAAGACAGTTCAGGTCTTTATCTCTGGTCCTTGGAACAATGCCATACTCACCTCCTGTCTGCCCATCCTTTCTAGTATTTGCAGTGTTATCAGAATATTTTTCCTGTGACATGACTCAAGTCACATTTTCTTCCTCAAAATTTCTCATAGCTGCAAACCTATAGAATGCAGGCCCATAAACACCACAGAAACACAGGAACCACAGTTTTCCAACTCTTGTCTCTAATACAGTCTGAAAAATGCCCCTCCCTTTTATTCTTTTCCATCAGGTTTATTACAGGACATTGAATATGGTTCCCTGCACTGTAGAGCCCTCTCCCCTTTCTATTGCCATCTTCCCTGTCCTGGAAACACCGGGTCACGGACAGACCCGGTTTCGAAGCTCTGCCGCAGCCATTTAACTGTGCACCACGTATCTGGCACTCGATAGTAAACGCAGTACTTGTGTTAATCCATTTTTTCCCTCCCTGAATGAGTCGGTGAGCTCCCAGAAAGGTGACTAGAAGTATTTGGAGAAGCCCTTTAACATTTTAATAAATGTGCCTTGGTTACTTGGCTAGGGCTGTGATATTGCGAGACAAATACAATAATTTCTTTTGCCTGCAAACCACTACCCTCCCCCCGCCCCAACCCCGCGCCATTTCAGTGGGAAGCGTTATCAATTATGACTTCCCATTAGGCCGGGAAGACCACCTGTAACTGCAGCTTTAGGTTGGGGATGGGGAGACGGTGGGGAGCAAGAGGCTGCCTGAAAAACAGGAAACCTCCCTCAACCTCTAATTCAGATCTTCTCCATTAACTTAGTCTTTCTGGGACACCTACCCGATGCAAAACGCCGCCAATTTGATTTTTTTTTTTTTTCCTTTCAAAAAGGGGGGGGGGGGGGGGGAACCTGCAGTCCCCAAGCCAGTAAATAACTCACCTGAAGGTCAGGTACGCCCTCCCCCCACTCTCCCGGGGGTGTCTGGGAGGGGTGGGGGTGGGGGGGCGGATAGAGAGCCCGGCAGTGATCGCAGTAGAAACGCGGAGGCTCAGGCGATTGGCAGCGGTCTGGGAGGCGTCCTCCCCAGCCCGACCCTGCGCCGGGATGGAGAAGGCGGAGGCGGCGGCACTACGGCCCTGAAGTCCCCAGCGCCCCCTCCCCCGCGGCCGAGCCGGGCCGGGCGCGTCCCTGGGCGTGTGCCCCGCCGCAGCCCGCGGAGCCTCCCGAGTCCCCTGCCAGGGGGGTGGGGAGCGCGGCGAGCGCCCGAGTCTGCGGCTGCCTCCCCACGCCCGAGCCTCCGCGCCGCGCCGCGCCGAGGACGCGCGCCCCAGCCGGTCCCCCCGCCGCCGCCGCCGCGCGCCCGGGCCCCCCGGCCCAGCCCAGGTAACTTTTCTGCCTGCGGGGCTGCGGGGTCCAAGGGAGGTGCAGGGTCGCCGGGGGCGCAGGGCTGGCCGGAGGCCGGGGGCAGGCGCGTGGCTGCAGCGCCGCTCAGCCGCGCGAATCGCGGGAGCCGGGCACCCTCCCCGCCCGGCCCGCCGGGACCCCCGCGGGGACCCCCTCCCAATAGCCTGGCCGAGCCGGGGCGCCGCGCCGGGGGACGTGCCCACTTCGCCCGCCCTGCGCTGCAGCATCGCGGGGCGGGCGCGCGGCCCGAGCCCTGGCCTCCGGCCCGGGGGGCCTCCCCCGGAGCCCCGGCCGAGAGGGGCGGCTGGCCCCTGCTCCGTCAGTTTCCGAGCCCTCCCCCCGTCCCGGGCGCCATGTTTTGAGTTACCCCTCGGGGTGGGGTGGGGGCGGGGGCGACACTGCGGCGCCGCCCGGGGCGCGGGGAACGCTGCGCGCGGCGGCGGAGGGTCTGCGCGGGGCTCGGCAGGCGCGGGGCCGGTAAGGTGCGCTCGCACAAAAGCATCTGCGCTCCAAGCGGCCGCCGCTTTTATGTAACTTGTCCGCTTCGCCGAAGTGGGGCGGGCGGCGGCCCCCGGACGGCGGCGGAGGCTGCAGCGGGGTGGCCGGGGAGGGGGAGGAGGCAGCGTCCTCCTAACGGGGTGCGCAGTTGGGGTAGGGGGTGCTCGGGCACCTGCGGGGCCGGGGACCCGGGGGCGGCGCAGCTCACCTGGCGTCCGTGAGGCTGCGCTGCCCCGGGAGGCGTGTGCGCGGGCGGCGCTGCGGCGGCTGGGGGCGGGGAGGCCGGGGCGCGGGGCTCGGGACCCCGGCAGTCGGGGTCTCCGCCAGTTCCAGGCGAGTGTTTCCCGGCTCCTGCCGCGGGGCCCCCCGCCGTCTGGGGTCTCCCCTCTTCTCTCGCCCTCCTTCCCCTCCTCCCCCCCCCCCCAAGTTCACGGCTTCTGCAATGCGGTGGGTGTGGTTACCTATTCTATTGCCCCTGTGGTCCTTCGCCGCGGGAGCCGTCTCTCCTCGGTTTCCAGATTGCCGGATCCCAAGTTGTCTAGGGTTTTTTTCTCCTTCAGTCCCAGCCCAGGGTTAAAGTTGAGATGGTTGCAGAACACATAGAAAGATAAAGAGAACATGTGTTGTTAATTACGCCTGGAGGCCGGCCTGAGAAATCCTGAGAGGGCCAGGCAGCCCTGTCACGCGTCGCTTGCATTTCGGGTTTAACTTGGTGTTTCAGCTTTTTTTTTTTTTTTTTAACCTCAGTTTGGCGGAATTGTTTTTGCAGATATCCCGCTCGTCCTTTTTTTTGGGGGGGGGGGTCCTTTTTAGGGTCTCTGGGGCGGCCAGGTGTGCGTTGGAGTTTATCCTGGTAGCAATAACTTTCCTAGTAGAAGAGCCATCAGATCAGACCAAGCACTAAAAACAATCTTTTTGAATTTTACACTGATTTTTAATGTCTCAAACAAAAATGGTAAACCTCCATTTATCATCTGGGAACCCTAGACGCAGTAATTATACAGCAAATTGAGCAGAAAAGCCCTATTAAGGAAAAAGCGCATCGAGTTTGAGTAAACTCTGGGGAATGGGAGGTGATTCGTATCTTGGATCAAACAGCTTTTTTTTTTTAATGCACGTTAATTTTGGTATCAGACTTTGAAAACTTTAGTTGGAGTAACAAAGTCATTTCGAGAGGAAATAAATTCCATATTGAGAAGCCTGACTTTAATTTGTTAATTTCAGAAGGCATTGATGAAAATAAAATAGCTGAATACTAAATAGTCTCATTTGCATTATGATTTTCTAGTGGTTTAGAAAAGCAACATACCAGATGCACCAGTTACTGCAGTTTATCGAGCTAATACACTTTAGGCAAATAATTTTGGCAGCGCAGAATGTGTTTTCTGAATGATTTCTCAGTAGGAAAGAGTGGCCGCTTTATTTAATGTGTAAACCCCTTGGAGCTGAAGGATTGAGAAGATGGAGGTCAAAGGTCAGTATCTCAGTGAGCTGTTTACATTTCATTTTTAAGTCATTTCTTCTGTACCAGTGCTATTTAGGTTAAAAGCAGGTTTTGTCAATTCTTGTACAGTGCTTGGACTTGGGCCAACTTTGAATTGTGTTGAAATAGGAGACCTGGGATTTTTTTTTTTTTTTAACTTGATCAGAAGCTCTCTTGTCCATACATTGGTCTTGAAACATTGGTCAAATGCATTAATGGGCTGCCGAAGGAGAAGGGAGGCAACTGTTCATGGACCAAGAGATGTTATGATGTCAGTATTTTGTGAATCCTTCCTTGATTTACAGTTTGTTGGATTATTATGGCAGGAACATACTTTCCAGGGTATTTAAGTTAGTGATTTTTTGGAAAAAAAAAAAAAAGTCTTAAAATTCACAAAATAGAATTCATGTCCTTTCCAGTAAAATAGAACTCCAAGAGTGAGCTGAAAAATAAAGACATGTTTCTTTTCCTTGAGAATTTGACTCTCATGGAGAGAGATTACTTAAGTCCTGGAGTTCCTTGGTCATCTTTCCTCCCCAGCCTCTTCTAAGGATCCAGCCATTGTTTTCCTGTGAATGTCAGCTTTATTGTGAAATAGAGACTTACTATGGAAAACCATGACTCAGGTTTATCTCTGGCACCGCTTCCTTTAGAGAGATCTCTGATGGTATCACTGCAGCATCTTTCTTTCGAAAGGCTACACAGCTGCTAGCTTGTTGAGAATTCAGCAGGCACTCCTGGAGAGCTCTGCTCTCATTTGATTCCTCTTGGCTGCAGAGAATTGTGTGCTCAGAAGCAGGGACTGGAGCCGTGAAGTCACTGCCCTGCCCTGTCTGGTGTTGTGACATCACTATGGCTCAAAGGAAACAAGGGTGGGGCAGGCAACACCAGACGGTCTGAAGCATCTGCCGGCGTTAACTTTGCCTGATCCATGAATGAGGCTCTCCTTTCTCAACTTGAACTGCACCATAAGGTATCGTTTGAAGCATGAGATATGGATGCCAGCCTGCATGGGAAAGTGTGTTTCAGAGATTAAGAAAGCAGAGCGTTTGTGTGTGTATGTGTGTGTGTGTGCAGTAGTAGAAATGATTGACTCTTCCTCCTATTAAGGAAAATATTGTTAGTTTTTTAGGAGGGCCATTGAAAAATCATACTTAATTATCGGGTATCTATCAATGCAGAGAATAGAGCCAGTATATTTCTTACTCTTTTTGTACCTAAGTAGCATTCTTGCTAAATTCTTTGTGTAGGTGGTTAGTCTTGTCTTTCAAAAGTGTGTGGTGTGGTGTCTGTCGAGATACAATCTCTTTCTGGGTAGACAGTGTTCTATCTGATGTATTTTCCAGTGATGTGTTTGCAATTGGAAATTAGAAAAAAAAATGGGGAAAAGAAAGCAAGAGGTTTCACAAGTGTAGAAGATAACCTGCAGTGATTTGGGGTCATTGATTTCTGTGTAAGTTTTTGGTCTATGTGTAGACAATTTTATAATTTATCACTTTTGAATTCTCTGAACTGAGCATTCTAGTGCAGAGATGATCCCAGACAGGCCGCACCCGAATTTGTAATAAATCAGTTTCCTGTGGTGATTCCTGACTTGAATGTGATGTGAGCATAAAGGAGACCCACAGAACAGCTGCAGCCTGGGGTCTTGCCACCTCTTCAGTAAGATGACTGACCTTTTCTCATGTGAGAATATTATGTACGTGGGACCTGTGAGCAGTTCTTATTTAACCGTGTCACTGTCCAGAACACATTGCCAATGCAAAAGGGAAGGAAACCCCCCCCCCCCAAAAAAGGAAGGATAGCCCAAATAGAGAAGTTGAAATTAAGTACCAGAACTGCAGCTCAGTTCGTTGAAATGTCTTTGGTGTTGCATTTTTAGACTTAACCATGATTGGCTAAATTGCACACTTCACAGTTGTAAGCTTCTATTAGCGCCAAACCCCTAATTCTTTGGTAATTTGCAGTACAGAGGAAAAAGCTGACAACTTAATTTTTAGATGGCTGACATTTTGATGCACTGTTCTTATAACCCTTCCTTACAGACTTGAAAAAAGAAAAGAAAAAGCAGAAAGGTTTGTATTTAATCTAGAGAACAGTTGGGATACTTCCTCTGCCTCATGCACTGTTTTTTTCTCTCCACTTAAACTGAATGAATGCCTGTTCTTTGAAGGGACTAATTTTCCTTTTGCTTGGAGTTTCATTCCCAGACCAGCACAGGTCTAAACTCGTAGGGTATTGAGTAAATATTTATGGAATTGGATTAAGAAGTGAGGCCACATGTGACTTATGCTTCACTATTAAAAAATAGTCGACAAGGCTTAAAAAGCATGGCCACTTCCTTAAAAATGAGAATGTTCAGACTCTTGTATGCAATTGTTTCTAACCACACAGTCCTCTTCCTAACGAGTTTGCTGCTCTGGCCACAGCTCAGATTAGGTAGGTTCTAGAGGTTTTGTCTGATCCAAGAAGAGAATACTGCAGGTACCGTGAGAAAAAAGGACGGCTTCTTTGAGAGAAGATGGGCAGGCAGCCTGCCTCCCTTTCTGCCATCTCTAATTGGTGTCATGGGGACATCAGTAGAGCAGATGTACTCAGAAGAAGGGGAGAAGGATCAGATGGAGGGAGACAAAAGCTGAATGAGGGCTGGGCCATGATATTGATCTTGATGTTGAACTAAGAAGAGAGAAACTATTTTCTCCTTAAAAATTTTTTATTTTAATGTTTTTATTGGAATATAATTGCCCTAAGATGTTGTGTTAGTTTCTGCTGTACAGTGAAAAGAATCAGCCATATGCATACACATCTCCTCCCTTTTGAGGGGATATATACATACATATATCCCCTCCCTTTTGAGTCTGCCTCCCACCCCACTCCCCCATCGCCACCCTTCTAGGTCATCACAGAGCCCTGAGCTGAGCTTCCTGAGCTTTATAACAGCTTTCCATTAGCCATCTATGTAGATCTCTCTTCTTTGGTCATTTTTTTATAAATGTTGTATTTACATTCTCCAGTAGTGACTTTCTCTGTGTTTTAGTCAAGCCCCACATTTCATCCTTTCTCTAAAACAAACCTTTTTTTTTTTTTTCCACATTTGCACATCTCTGAAATTGGGATATGTCTTACAGTTGCTCTCAGCCATATGGCAGAAAGAAAACTGGCAACTGAATTCATTGATAAAGACGAAGACATCAAAAATTGGAGATTGGGTGTCAGTTGATTGGAAGGAAATCTTGGAGACATAATGGAGCATGCATAAGAAATAGCGCATCACCCATGAAGAAACATAGGTGGTATTTACTGTGTAAAGGCATAGACCATGGTAACTGAATCAGCATGCAATTTGAGAAAGTTGGATTTTGACCTATAATAGAATTTTTTGAATACCTTGGCTAGTTTATTTTGTTTCTCTTTGTGCATGCAGAGAATATGTAATTAAGTGTAAAAGAGTTATCTAAATAACTAGAAAATTAAAATTCCAACATATGAGTCACCACTTAATTGGCAGAGTGCTACGTATTGTGTTATTTCTTAGAATTAACAGCGTCGTGAATTTTATCAAGTAGGGTTTGTCACTTGGCTACGCTAATTTAAAAAATACTCTATGATATTCAGTGCTTATTCACATGCCCCCTTCTATGTATTTGGTAACTGAGGTGCATCCCTTTGTAGGAAAAATCTATTGACCGGTCTTCATTTTCAAGTTTGGCTTTTCCATTTGGGTCCTTGGAAGATAGTTGGACTTTGACTAGTCATTGAGAAGGCATTCCAGATAGAACACTCTGAAAGTTAGGAGGCCTCAAGGTAACTGGAATGTAGTCTTTACCCTGCGGAGTAATAGGAGATGAGTCTCAGGAGAGTGTGTGGCCGTACGGCGAATATGAGACTAGACAACATTTTGCGCTTTGCTAGGTACTAGGGAGCCATTGAGAGTAGTGGAGTAGGAAAGACAGTGTTCATCTGGTGATCAGTGTAGGGTGTATTGGAAGAACATCACCTTTTGTTAAAAGAGTAATCCAAAAAATTTCAGAAATTGTATGTAATGCTGGTTCCTCTCAGCGATTGGTATTTTGGCAACTCACGACATATTTTTTGTGATCATATTTAGTCAAAGCTTAATTATTACTTTTGGACTGATTAGGGTGGAAAATGAAATGTTCAGAAGATGGAATGATTTTCATTCCTGTTTATCCTTCCAGTTAAAACCTTTCTGTTATTTCAGGTATTAAGAACAATGCATACTCCTGGTAAAATATTTTCTAATAATATTGAAAGACAAGCAGAAGAAACTGCACTGTCTAGAGGCTACTGTTAATAGTTGTGCTCAGTTGCTCAGTCGTGTGCTCCTCTTTGTGGCCTCATGAACTGTAGCCCGCCTGGCTCCTCTGTGCGTGAAGTTTTTCTGGCAAGAATACTGGAGTGGGTTGACATTTCCTTCTCCAGGAGATCTTCCTGACCCAGGGACTGAACCCTCTTCTCCTGTGTCTTCTGCACTGGCAGGCGGATTCTTTACCGCTGGCTCCACCTGGGAAGTGGCTAAAACAACAGCAATAACAGCATGTGTCTTGGAATCTGACAGCCCTGGGATGGGCTCCTCGGCTTGCTGGGTGGTCACTGTGTGACGCGGGTCAAGTCTCTTCACTTCTTGACTCTATTTGATCACTTACAAAATGGCCGTAATGTTTAGATCCCGAGGTTGCTGCTGCTGCTGCTAAGTCACTTCAGTCGTGTCTGACTCTGTGCGACCCCATAGACGGCGCGACCCCATAGACGGCAGCCCACCAGGCCCCCCCGTCTATGTAATTTTCATTTCAGTTCAGTTCAGTCACTCAGTCATGTCCGACCCTCAGCGACCCCATGGACTGCAGCCTTCCAGGCTCCTCCGTCCATGGGATTTGCCAGGCAAGAGTACTGGAGTGGGGTGCCATTGCCTTCTCCCGAGATCCCATGGTTATGAGGGTTAAACGATGCAGTACGTGCAAAGCACTGCACATAGTACCTGGTACATCACAAGTGTCTAGTTAACAGACAGAGACTCCTGTCGTTGTTTAGCTGATGAGTCATGTCCGACGCTTTGCAACCCAATGGACTGTAGCCCGCCAGGCTCCTCTGTCCACGGGATTTCCCAGGCAAGAATACTGAAGTGGGTTGCCATTTTCTTCTCCAGGGGATCTGCCCAACCCAGGGCTCAAACCTGAGTCTCCTGCACTGCAGGCGAATTCTTCACCACTGAGCCACCAGGGAAACCCTACTGGCTAGTGTCTTAATAAAGATAATACACTGGAAATAAATAGTCCTAATGATTGTGAGAATGCTTAGCGTGGAGGAAAGACCCTTGTCTGGGTTTCTCTATGGCTGATCCATCACTTACCACTTTTGTAGCCCTAGGAAATTAATATAAAATGTAAAAGGTTAAGGAAGTAGGATTAAGGGTTAGTTTTCTTATCTGTTAAGTAGGGATGATAATCATGTAGTGTAGTGGTCTGGAGTATGAAATGAATGTCTAATTGAAAATATGTGGCTCTTTAATACATCTTCAGTTGAGGTTAGTTTTCTCTCCTTATGATGAAGAATAGAAAAATGGAGTGAAGTCAGTGAAGCAGAGATGCTTCTATGAGAAAATGTGATCTGCTAATCAAAATCAGGCTGAGTACTTTGGGTCTTAGAGATATTTTCAAGATATTATGAGTTTCTTAACTTTCATATGGGGGCAACAAAAGAAGGCATCAATTTAATAGGATCTGAAAATGAATTCATTGACTCAGCAGACATGAATTTGAGCAAATTCGGGGAGATAGTGAAGGACAGAGGAGCCTGGTGGGCTACAGTCCATGGGGTTGCAAAGAGCTGGATACAACTGAGTGACTCAACAACAAAAGCAACAGCAAAGAAAAATGAACTCAAGAGGGAGCTTCCAGGGGGCTTCCCTGGTGACCCAGTGGCTAAGATTCGGCGTTCCCAGTGTAGGGGCTCGGGTTTGATCCCTACTCAGGGAACTAGATGCCACATGCCGCAACTGAGAGTTTGCATGCTGCAGCTAAAGCTCCTGTATGCTGCAGTTAAGACCTGGCACAGCCAAATTTAAAAAAAAAAAAAAAAAGAGGGAGCTTCCAGTCCTTGGACCTACAGTTGTGATGCAGCCTAAGGGTCTTCAGAAACTTGTCTGACCCTATGGCCCAGTCTCAGTAGAGACCCAGCAGGTCGCCACCCCCATCAGAGAGCCTTTCAGTTCTCACTGTGCCTTCTGCACATGCCTTCAGACAGCCTCTTGGAGTCACCTCTGCTCTCCTGGAGGCTGTATTTCAAGCTGGGGGACCAGCAATACACAAAGAGGATTTCAGATTGGGATGAAAGTTCTGAAGTAGAACCAGGTCACAGTGTTGATGGGTGTAGAGACCTGCTTCAGATACTGTCACTTGGAGATGGTTAACATTTAGTTAAGTCCTTCCTTCTTGTTTGCACCCTTCCTCTGCAAGTGAGACATCAACCCTTAGGTAGTGATCGGTGCCAGGCAAGAATCACATCTTCCATCAGCTGCGTGTCTTTGGGCCTCGTATAGCACCTGGCTGTGGTCCCATGCAGGCTCCTCTGTCCATGATTTTCTCCAGGCAAGAACAGTGGAGTGGGTTGCCATTCCCTTCTCCAGAGGATCTTCCCAACCCAGGTATTGAGCTCAGGTCTCCTACATTGCAGGCAGACTGTTAACCATCTGAGCCACCAGGAAAGACTAGCTACTGAACACATAGATTTTATACTCACCAAGCCCTCTTTCTTGTACCGTACCTTTCTTGTGATATGATTTTTACCGAGATCATGTATTCTTTTCTTTCTCTTAAGTTTGATTTCTTGAACCTTCCCACTCAGTGTGGGCTTAACCATGCATGAAACTAATGGAGCCTATACTTAAGTTTAAATTCAAACTGTATCATCTTATTCTTAGAGAAGGTTTCCCAAATTTGTGTAAGTGTCAGCGTTTATGAAACCTACACCTGCCTCTGATCTCAATCTGTATTAAATCCCCCCTTTTCTGAATTCTTATTGCAACTGTGGTTCACCCGAACCCAGAACTTTACTGTGTCCCAGTTCATCAGTTCATCTTCTCGTGCGTGCACACGAAAGGTGTCCAAAGACTTGGATTTGTGATTTGACTAAAAAGCTTCTGGACCTCTCAGAGATGTAAATTCTCATGTAGGAGAGTAGAACAACCCTTCCTTGCTGTGGAATCACCCTCATGTTGTTCAGTCGCTCAGTTGTGTTTGATTCCTTGCAACCCCATGGACTGCAGCATGCCAGGCTTCCCTGCCTGTCCTTCACTGTCTCCCGGAGTTTGCTTAAACTCATGTCCACTGAGTCAGTGATGCCATCCAACCATCTCATCCTCTGTTGCCTCCTTCTGCCTTCTATCTTACCCAGCATCAGGGTCTTTTCCAATGAGTCGGCTCTTTGCATCAGGTGGCCAAAGTGTTGGAGCTTCAGCTTCAGCATCAGTCCTTCCAATGAATATTCAGGGTTGATGTCCTTTGGGATTGACTTGATTGATCTCCTTGCAGTCCAAGGGACTCTCAAGAGTCTTCTCTAGCACCACGATTCGAAAGCATCAGTTCTTCAGTGCTCAGCCTTCTTTATGGTCCAGCTCTCACATGTGTACATGACTACTGGGAAAAGCATAGCTTAGACCAGGTGGATCTTTGTCAGCAAAGTAACGTCTCTGCTTTTGTCACCGTCATGAGCCAGTGGGGATTTTCCATTGATCCAGTCCAATTTTCAAGCTGTAAGATATAGAATATGATGATAATCAGTGGTGTTTTTTTTAGTGAGTTAGGGTAGCAGACTTTAGTTGAAGGAACATCTTGGATTTCTTCCGTGCTTTGCTCCCACCGTCCTGTGCCTTCATTCCTTCTCCTGATGATGAAATACATCCTGAGGACTTTGCATTAGCACTGTGCCAGTGTCAGCGACAGAGCAAAAAGGAAAATAAGCAACAGCCACTCGCTGGGCTCCCCCAGGGCACAGGGCTGTCACTGCCTGTGAAAGGGGCATCGGGCTCCAAGTTCTGCCCAAGAAGCTCACCACCCAGACTTGGGATGTGGTCCTGGCAGAAGGGAGTGAGGTCTAACCTGGACCTGGACAGTGGCCAAGAGTCAGCATGTGGCAGAGAAGAAGGGGAGGGTCTGGTAGGATCCAGAGTGGACTAGAGAGAGGCTGTTTGTGGGGTGACTGACCAGCAGGTACAGAGGCCAAGGGGGAAAGGATGCTTAGTCAGACATGGTACAGGACTAAGGGATGAGACTGGATCCAGGAAGAACACTGGGGAGGTGACGGTGTTGCAGAGGTCCATGGGGTCCTCAGGACATGCAGGGAGAGATGTCCGGTAGCCTTCACGCCAGAGCGGTCCAGCTTCTGGATCAAGATGGGGACTCATTAAAAAAGGATGCTATTAATGCCTTGGAAGCTGAGGCCCAGGAGAGGGTGAGTGAATAGGGTGGGCGGAGGAGGAGGGAGATAGGGGACAGACACACCTGGAAGCGTGTTTAGAAGGAGCAGTGCTCAGGGCTCCTGGGCACCCAGGAGCACCAAGGCAGTCTTGTGCCTGCGACAGCTTTGGTTCAGCTGCTGTGACATTGGTGCCTCCTCACGGGGACTCAGAGAGCAGGACTCATCTCCTCTGGGAGCACCTGGTGTTTCTACTTCCTGCTTTCCTCGGTTTGGAGGATGGAGCGAACTGCTGGAGGTAGAGGTCGGGGTGGGGGCAGCAGGAATTGGGGGAGCCCATGCCCCCAGGAATCTTTGCCACACACACGCCTGTATATGTGAGGTCCTGTTATCCACGGTGTTTTATTTATTTTTTTAAAGAAGTATATTGAGAAGCAAAGGTGACATTGCTAAAAATGCCCATCTCCTACGTGGATGAGGGGCTGTGTCTAAGGTGATACTGGTGACGGTTTAAAGCATTGAACATAGATTTGCCCTCTTCTATGCAGCCCTTGTCTGTGGACCCTAAAAGGCTCTAATGTGTCGTTTGAGAGCTAGGAAAGTGATGGCAGCTTTTCCAGTCCCTTAATTTGTTTCCTGGCTCCTCGTACCAGAAGCGTTTCCACCAGTGGTAAAATATTCTTGATCACAGCAAATTAGAAATACTGGACAGCCTTGTCCATTATGTAGAGATGCATGTCAGGATGACCCATGGATGGGTCTTAACTCAGATCTCAGAGAACGTCGAGATGGGGGTGACGATCTCTCTTAGAAATAGTGTGTGATATTTCTGATACCTGAAAAAGTTGAATAGTAGATATAGTGACCACCTCTATATCCCACATCCAGTTTTAAGAGAGAAAGCATTCTCCCAGATTGCTTACTTTCCCTGTGTTCTCCTCTGCAGTTGTACCTGCCTCCCTCCTAGGAGCAGCCGTTCTCTGTGGCATCACTAAATTATTTGTGGTGGTGTTCACATTTAACCAACTTTATTTTTTTTTTTAATCTTTAATTCTTACATGCATTCTGGCGATTCAATTCTTACATGATAGTATACATGTTAGAATGTCATTCTCCCAAATCATCCCACCCTCTCCCTCTCCCTCTGAGTCCAAAAGTCTGTTATACACATCTGTGTCTCTTTCCCTGTCTTGCATACAGGGTCATCATTGCCATCTTCCTAAATTCCATATATATGTGTTAGTATACTGTATTGGTGTTTTTCTTTCTGGCTTACTTCACTCTGTATAATCGGCTCCAGTTTCATCCATCTCATCAGAACTGATTCAAATGAATTCTTTTTTATGGCTGAGTAATACTCCATTGTGTATATGTACCACAGCTTTCTTATCCATTCATCTGCTGATGGACATCTAGGTGGTTTCCATGTCCTGGCTATTATAAACAGTGCTGCGATGAACATTGGGGTACATGTGTCTCTTTCAATTCTGGTTTCCTCGGTGTGTATGCCCAGAAGTGGGATTGCTGGGTCATAAGGTAGTTCTATTTGCAATTTTTTAAGGAATCTCCACACTGTTCTCCATAGTGGCTGTACTAGTTTGCATTCCCACCAACAGTGTAGGAGGGTTCCCTTTTCTCCACACCCTCTCCAGCATTTATTACTTGCAGATTTTTGGATCGCAGCCATTCTGACTGGTGTGAAGTGGTACCTCATTGTGGTTTTGATTTGCATTTCTCTAATAATGAGTGATGTTGAGCATCTTTTCATGTGTTTGTTAGCCATCTGTATGTCTTCTTTGGAGAAATGTCTATTTAGTTCCTTGGCCCATTTTTGGATTGGGTCGTTTATTTTTCTGGAATTGAGCTGCATAAGTTGCTTGTATATTTTTGAGATTAGTTGTTTGTCAGTTGCTTCATTTGCTATTATTTTCTCCCATTCCGAAGGCTGTCTTTTCACCTTGCTTATATTTTCCTTTGTTGTGCAGAAGCTTTTAATTTTAATTAGATCCCATTTGTTTATTTTTGCTTTTATTTCCAGAATTCTGGGAGGTGGATCATAGAGGATCCTGCTGTGATTTATGTCTGAGAGTGTTTTGCCTATGTTCTCCTCTAGGAGTTTTATAGTTTCTGATCTTAAACATTTAGATCTTTAATCCATTTTGAGTTTATTTTTGTGTGCTTAACCAACTTTAAACAGTGTCTTGTACCTGTCCCTCTGCAGTTTTGTCCATCCTGTCGGCTCCATGACTTCCAGGAGCCCATGGTGTAGTTCTTGAGGGTGAAAACTGATGCTTTAACCAGTGTTCATGGCTTCCTCACCAGGCCTTGAACAGGATTGTGCTTCCCACCTCAGAACATGGTACAACCCTGTATCTTCATGCTCTGTATCCCCGGATTCAGCCAACCATAGAATGAAAAATACTTTTTCAGAATGCTCTAGAAAGTTCAAAAAAAGCAAAATGTAAATTTGTCCCCAGTAGCTATTTACATAGTACTTGCATTGTATTTACAACTATTTACATAGTATTTCCACTGTGTTAGGTGTTACTGAAAAATATTTTTTAAGAATGTTCCAGAAAATTCCAAAAATCAAAACTTGAATTTGCCCCCAACAACTATTTACATAGCATTTGCACTGTATTTACAACTATTTACCGAGTATTTCCATTGTGTTAGGCATTGTAAGTAATCTGCATGCTCAGTCGCTTCAATAGTGTCTGACTCTTTGCAACCCTGTGGATTGTAGGATCTGCTAGGCTCCTCTGTCCATGGGATTTCCCAGGCAATACTGGAGTGGGTGGCCATTTTCCTCCTCCAGGGATCTTCCTGAACCAGGGAATGAACCTGTGTCTCCTACATTGCAGGCAGATTCTTTACCTGCAGAGCCATCAAGGAATCCCATAAGTAATCTAGAGATGATTTAAAGTCTGTGGGAAGATGTGCAGGGGTTAAGCAAATACTGTGTCATTTTACAGGCTTCCCAGGTAACTCGGTGGTGAAGACCCACCTGCCAATGCAGGAGATGAGAGTTTGATCCTTGGGTCAGGAAGATCCCCTGGAGGAGGGCATGGCAACCCACCCCAGTATTCTTGCCTGGAGAATCCCATGGACAGAGGAGCCTGGCAGTCTACAGTCCATGAGGTAGCAAGAGTCAGGCGTGACTGAGTGACCGAGCGTATGCCATTTTACGTAAGAGACTTGAGCTTCTGTGGAATTTGGTATCCGAGTGTGTCCTGGAATCAATCACCCCTCCCCAAAACAGACACCAAGGGATGAGTGTCCTTGCTGCCCATCAGCCTGGGACATCCTGCCCCAGCAGGTCTACACAGCTGCCTCTGCACCTGTGCCCCATCACCTGTCACCCCACCCAGCACTGACTCCCTGCTCTGCTTCCGTTTTCTTCATATGAGTACATGTTTTACTTGTTTGTGTCTGCCGTGTGCCTCCCCCAACCAGAGCATCTGCTTCATCTGTTCTAGGACTTAACATCTCTTCTGTTCACCATGGACCCCAGCTTTGAGAACAGTGCTGCTCAGTACCCAGCTAACTGAAGGAGTGTTTCAAGATACGATGTATTAGGAATTTGCCACGTTTTTATTGTGGACTTTTTAGTTGTGGTGGTTTGTCTATTATGAATAAACCTACATTGTACATACGTGCAGAATTCTTTTCTTTTTTTTTAGAAAACAAACACATTTCATTATCAATCCAAAAATAAAAGAAGATGTGAGCTTATGAAGGAAAATTTTTTATTGATCCATCTTTTGCCTTTGATCTAGTGGATGCGGTTGTGTTCAGAGTGATTTAATGCTGAATTGTAAATATAGCTTCAGTAAGTGAGGCCCCCTGATGGGAAAAGCTGGCCTGGGTGGCCCAAGGGATCTTGCCAAGAGGTGAAGGAGCCAGTGTGTGTGTACCAGGTCGAGACCATCCTGCTCTGAGCTGTGAGTTCAGCCATGCTTCCCAGGGCGACAGTTGGGTTCCAGTCATTTTCAATTAATTTGGACTTGCAGTTCTTTATGCTCATTAGAGTATCGTAATTTTCCCCCTCCTCAAGAATTAGCACTTCCACAATCATCTGTACCATCTCAGACATGCCATCTGGCCTGCCCCCTTCTTTCCCTTCCATTATTAGTACAGTCGAAGGTAAACACGTTTTTTTTTCCCTTCTTCCTTACCGATGAATATTCCATTTTCTTGTAATTTGGAAGATAATTCGTACACCACTCATTTTCACTCTTTGTATTCAGTGCTGGAAAACCAAAGCATGCTTGGTTTCCTGGGCTCTTTAATGAAGCATCAAGTCGATAGTGAGGTTTTATTTATTTATTTTATTTTACTTAACAATACTGTATTGGTTTTGCCATACATTGACATAAATCCGCCACGGGTGTACATGAGTTCCCAATCCTGAACCCCCCTCCCGCCTCCCTCCCCATATAATCTCTCTGGGTCACCCCAGTGCACCAGCCCCAAGCATCCTGTATCCTGTATCGAACCTAGACTGGCGATTCATTTCTTACATGATAGTATACATGTCTCAATGCCATTCTCCCAAATCATCCCACCCTCTCCCTCTGATAGTGAGGTTTTGATTAGACGTGCATTCTAATTAAAAACAAATGATAAATTTCCACTTGGACTGCCATAGAAAATGATTCCAACATATAAGGATAGTCATGGTATCCTATCAGCAAAATCATTTATAACTTGGTTTTGAAGAATTTCTTATCCAAAAGAAAGCTTTCATGACTGCCCTTTTCTCTGCTTCTTTTATTGACAGTATTTTTCTCTGAATCTGTGTATCATGTCTAGTCTTGCAGAGGGTGGAAACCTGGAATTTCTCTATCCAGGTATTCCAGAAGTGTTGGTGAAATGGAATGGTCTCCCTCCATTGGGAAATTGGTTTTCCGTTATGTTCCTTTCTTCTTGATGCCAGCAATGACATGTTCTTGGATGAGCCTTTGAGTTCAGGATGGTGAGTTGAGTGTGCCTGGTTGATAAAGGGGAGCTGACTGAGTGGTAAAGCAGATCAGTTCAGTTCAGTCGCTCAGTTGTGTCCAACTCTTTGTGACCCCATGAACCACAGCACACCAGGGCTCCCTGTCCGTCACCAACTCCCAGAGTCCACCCAAACCCAAGTCCATTGAGTTGGTGATGCCATCCAGCCATCTCATCCTCTGTCGTCCCCTTCTCCTCCTGCCCTCAATCTTTCCCAGCATCAGGGTCTTTTCAGATGAGTCAGCTCTTCACATCAGGTGGCCAAAGTATTGGAGTTTCAGCTTCAGCATCAGTCCTACCAGTGAACACCCAGGACTGATCTCCTTTAGGACGGACTGGTTGGATCTCCTTGTAGTCCAAGGGACTCTTAAGAGTCTTCTCCAGCACCACAGTTCAAAAGCATCAATTCTTCAGTGCTAAGCTTTCTTTATAGTACAATTCTCACACCCATACACGACCACTGGAAAAACCATAGCCTTGGCTAGACGGACCTTTGTTGGCAAAGTAATGTCTCTGCTTTTGAATATGCTGTCTAGTTGGTCATAACTTTCCTTCCAAGGAGTAAGCATCTTTTAATTTCATGGCTGCAATCACCATCTGCAGTGATTTTGGAGCCCAGAAAGATAAAGTCAGCCACTGTTTCCACTGTTTCCCCATCTATTTCCCATGAAGTGATGGGACCAGATGCCATGATCTTCGTTTTCTGAATGTTGAGCTTTAAGCCAACTTTTTCACTCTCCTCTTTCACTTTCATCAAGAGGCTTTTTAGTTCCTCTTCACTTTCTGCCATAAGGGTGGTGTCATCTGCATAACAGGTTACTGGTATTTCTCCCAGCAATCTTGATTCCAGCTTGTGCTTCTTCCAGCCCAGTGTTTCTCATGATGTACTCTGCATAGAAGTTAAATAAGCAGGGTGACAATATACAGCCTTGACGTACTCCTTTTCCTATTTGGAACCAGTCTGTTGTTCCATGTCTAGTTCTAACTGTTGCTTCCTGACCTGCATACAGGTTTCTCAAGAGGCAGGTCAGGTGGTCTGGTATTCCCATCTCTTTCAGAATTTTCCACAGTTTATTGTGATCCACACAGACAAAGGCTTTGGATAGTCAGTAAAGCAGAAATAGATGTTTTTCTGGATAGCAGCTTAGGTATTCTCTGATGACTGCGGGCGTGGCTAGCTTGCATCCCCCACCCCCATCAGCCCCCAGCGTCATTCCTCCTGACGTGCATCCATGCATGACCACACGATAGTTCTCAGCAGGACGCACAGGTGCCCTGCCTCTGGCTTCTCTGGTTTTAGGCGGTCTGATAATAGCCATTACTCAATTTGAAGCCATCATTTCTCAGCATAGGCAGTCTGGATTCTGTCTCAGACCCAGATTAGCAAGTTGGATGCTCTGAAACTGCTTTAAAGAGTTTGTTAATCATTGTTATGGCTTTATAAAAAGTGAAATGGAATTACCTGATAGACCAGTCTTGTTTCTTGGCATTCTTTTATCTGATACTGGAAAGAGGATGATGTTGAAATCCCGTTCAGTAGAAACAGCATCACCACAGTCCTCAGAAGTGTTAAATGTGCATTGACTGTTTCTCCTATGGAAGGAATCTTCTTGGGAGATGTGCTGAGGACAGTGTGGTTATTTAAATGCATTTGTTTCATTTAGGGTCGGTGATCCTGTGGCACTTGCTGCTGTGGTTGTTCAGTCGCTCAGTCGTGTCTGACTCTTTGCAACCCCATGGACCACAGCACACTAGGCTTCCCTGACCTTCACTGTCCCCAGAATTTGCTCAAACTCATGTCTGTTGAGTTGGTGATGCCATCCATCCATCTCGACTTCTGTCGTCCCCTTCTCCTCTTGCCCTGTATCTTTCCCAGCATCAGAGTCTTTTCCAGTGAGTCGGCTCTTTGCATCAGGTCACCGAAGTATTAGAGTTTCAGCTTTAGCATCAGTCCTTCCAGTGACTATTCAGGGTTGCTTTCCTTTAGGATTCACTGGTTTGATCTTGCTGTTTTAACCTATTTATCATTAATTGGATTTCACATGACCAATTTTTAGATATTTCCTTTTTAAAGAGCACTTTGATTGTGGAAACATTGGGTTTGAATTCCTGGAAGATACTGTACGTGGAAGAACAATTTTATTATTTGTCTTATTTGATGGGCAGTGACCTTGATAACAAATAATACTCTGATGGAAAATGAATTCTTATACTTGGGCCTTTTCTAACCACAACAGTTTAACTCCTGGGAGGTGCTTAACCACTCTGACCTGGCTCCATCCTTGCCCTTGTGAGGCAAGCAATTTAGCTTGATTGTCTTCCGTGATTAATGCTCTGTGACTCAGAAACATATCCAACTTTTTCAGCTCAGAAATAAATCTGCTGACCTAGTTTATTAGGCCTCGATTGCTCACTCCTTGATTTGAAGCATCCATCTTTGGGGGGCATCTCTGGTTTGACACATTTGAAACGTCATTGGTTACTACCTGTTGTTAGTGTGTCGGGACACCCAGCAGGAAGTAGGAAGTGCAGCTGAAGAGCCGGGACAGGAAGGACCTTGACTTACCGCAAAAGATGAAGCAATCTCATTCCTGAGCTGTGCTTGAGGCTTTCATCCCTGAGGACATTGTAGGTTGGGCTATGCTCATTTATGACACTTGGGGAGCACAGTGAAAGGGGTGAAACACTCCCTCCCGGTGTTTCCCTGAAGCCCAAAGAGCAAAGCTGGGGGATAGCTAGCCACGGGAGGAAGGGACCAGGTATGCTCAGCTGAATCCCCCTCAATGCAGAGGAAGGAGGGTGAGTCCTTTCTAAGGAAAAACAAAAACCATCCTGTGTGTTGGATGGACCTCATGGTTGAAGCTAGGACGATCCCACGGTCAAGTGCAGCAGTGGTCCTGCAGGAACTCATCGAGGAGGCACCTGCGGAGGCTTCCTCCGACGTGGGATGTCCCCAGTGCTCTGCAGAGCCTCCTTAGGGACCTTGAGCAGGGGAGACACAGCTGGTGGCTTCAGTGCCTTCTCTTGACAAAGCCAGGCAGAGGCCCCACCCTCTGCTCTTAAACATACGGGGCATTGGATTTGTTGTCTCACAGTTCTTGGTTGTAAATGCTAAGTGACTCTTTTGCCTGAGAATTTTTGAAAAGGAAAAACGTGGGAAACAGCCTGACGTATCAGGAGTCCCTGAGATGTAGGGTGGATAGGAGAACAGGGCTAAAGAGGAAACGGTTTCTTCCTCAGCAGTCTCCCCGTCTTTACTGGGAGTTCCGGGCTGTGTCACCATCTTCCCAAGGGCTTCCCGCAGTCATCTACCTCTGCAGATGGGTCACGCTGCCACATGGATGGGCTTTCCTAGCAATGAGCTGTGTGCTTTCACCAAAAAACAAAAACAACTGTTGAGGGTTTGTTGTTGTTTCTGCCCTGTTTTCCTCTCTCAAAGCCTAGCGTGAGTTGTTCTCCCTGCAATTTTTCTGTCTGATCAACCCTATAATTTTATTGTAATAATTCTCCTCGGGCTGTCACTCGACACACATCCAAGCAAACACGTTGCCTGCTCGATTGCCCAACAAATGGGTTCAGACACTTGAGCCTCCTCTTACTCGTGTCAGCTTTTCAGATATTTGTACCAAAAGGAAAAGCTCAACTCTTTTCGTTTTAATCCTCATTTTTTATTTGCAAATGCGTGTCCATGTAGAAGGGTGTGTGTTTGTATTCTTTCTAAGTAGCAAAAGAATGTTGTTGTTCAGTCTCTCTTCTCAGCCCCGTGGACTGCAGCACGCCAGGCTTCCAAGCCCCTCACCATCTCTCAGAATTTGTCCCGGTTCGTGTCCAGTGAATCGATGATGCCATCCAATGATCTCAGCTTCCTTCGCCCTCTTCTCTTGCCCTCAATCTTTTCCAGCATCATCAGGGTCTTTTCCAATGAGTCAACTTTTCAAGTCAAGTGACCAAAGTTCAGCTTCAGCATCCGTCCTGCCAATGAATATTCAGGGTTGATTGCCTTAAGGATTCACTGGTTTGATTTCCTTGTTGTTTTAACCTGTTTTATCATTAATTGGATTTCACATGACCAGTTTTTAAATATTTCCTTCTTAAAGAACATTTTAATCATGGAAACATTGAATTTGAATTCCTGGAAGATATTGTAAGTAGAAGTATTGAAGCTTCAGCATCAGTCCTTCCAATGAATATTCAGGATTGATTTCCTTTAGTGAAACAATGGAGAGACCCTCAAAGGTCCTTTCAGAGGGGACTAATTGCATGAATGCTCACTCTCCTAGGCTAGGGTAACAGGCAGTATCAAATACAAGGAGATCGTTTTCTCCACCTAATAAGGAAGCTGTTAAGCGATAGTATTCAAAACATGTTGCTTATTCGTTATTTCATTCAACAAAGATTTACCAAGTGCCTATCATTGAGTGCCAGGCATTTTTCTGGGAACCAAAGATAGAAATAGAAACAAGCCAAGAAAAAAAAATCCTTGGTGTCCTGCAAGTTATACTCTAGAGGTGAGAAGTAGAAAATAAACCATAAATTTGTTGGTGCTCAGTCTTGTCCAGCTCTTTGTGACCCCATAGACTGCCGCCTGCCAGTCTTCCCTGTCCTTCACTGTCTCCTGGAGTTTGCTCAAACTCACGGTGATTGAGTCAGTGATGCTACTTATCCATCTCATCCTCTGCCACCCCCTTCTTCTTTTGCCTTCAGTCTTTCCCGGCATTAGGGTCTTTTCCGCTAAGTCAGCTCTTCTCATCAGGTTGCCAAACTATTGGAGCTTCAGCATCAGTCCTTCCAATGAATATTCATGGTTGATTTCCTTTAGGATTGACTCGCTTGGTCTCCTTGCTGCCCAAGGGACTCTCAAGAGTCTTCTCCAGCACCACAATTTGAAAGCATCAGTTCTTCAGTGCTCAGCCTTCTTTCTGATCCAACTCTCACATCTGTATATTACTGCTGGAAAAACCATAGCTTTGACTATATGGACCTTTGTTGGCAAAGTGATGTCTCTCCTTTTTAATATGCTTTCTAGCTTTGTCATAGCTTTTCCCCCAAGGAGCAAGTGTCTTTTAATTTCATGGCTTCAGTCACTGACCGCAATGATTTGGGAGCCCAAGAAAATAAAATCTGTCACCGTTACCATTTTTTCCTCTTCTGTTTGCCATGGATGCCGTAAATTACAATAATGTAGGATATTCAAGGTCTGATGAGTGTTTTGGACATAACAGGGGAGAGAAGGCGGGGGGTGGGAGGTGGACTGGCAGTTTTGAGAGCATGTAGCACTCTGGGAAGCCTTCAGGGAAAGATGCAGTTGAGCAAAGCCTGAAAGGGGAGTGGGGCATGGAAGCCGATGGTGTGGAGGAAAGAACATCCCAGGATGTGTGCGCTCTTCATAGACTGACTGTTGCTGGAGAAGAGCAGAGCTTGTCCAAGCATGAGCCCTACGGCTCCCCAGGGTCTGCAGACCACTGAGCAGTCAGAGGGGAAGGAGAGACCGGGAGCCTGGGGCCAGGAATCCTAGAGGAGCCACTGTTTGGGGGGGTGGCAAGACGGGGAAAGGGGGAGTGACGGCTGTTCTCTGCATGGGCAATGGAGACAGTGCAGTGCAGAGTTGTGTGTCCAAGGTGCTTCCATTTTGTTTAAAGGCAGGAGTTGGAATCCATGTCGGTGTTTGATTCTGCCGGGGGCACTTCTGGGGAAATACCCAAAATACTTGATATGCGTCTTCCAGGGAGGCCAACCCCCTGGGGCTCCAGTCAGGGGAAAAGGAGACTTTTTCAGTTTAAAAAGAATCAGTTTTTAAGCTGTTTCCATTATGAGAATATTTGAATGGACAGCAAGCCTTGCCTTTCCCTCCTTGGCTCTGCTTTGAGGGGTTCTTCTTGTTGGATCGTGCCAGACCCTCACGTGTCACACTCTGGGGTGTAGCGGGTGCCTCCTCTCATTCATTCATTGCCTCATTCATTCATTTACTCACTCACATGTGCCAAGGACTGCTTCACATGTGTGGTGGTGGTGTTTAGTCACTCAGTTGTTTCGGACTCTTTGTGACCACATGGACTGAAGCCCACTAGGCTCCACTGTCCATGGAATTTCCCAGGGAAGAATCCTAGCATGAGCTGCCATTTCATTCTCCAGACATGTTTGGCGATGGAGCCATAAACCAGAGACAAAGCCACAGTGTTTGTCTTGAGAGCAGTACCCAGACCTCCTCCCTACGCTCATTCCCACTGAGTTTAAGGAGTCCGAGGGCCCTTTGGGATTCCACTAAAATGTTCTCATGCTTATTCTGCTGTCAAACTTCTATAGGCAGTCCTTAAAGCCTGATTATAATTTAGGGCACTAGTATCTGTGTGGAAAAGGTTCCCGGGTGGCGCTAGTAGTAAAGAGCCTGCCTGCCAATGCCGGTGACTTGAGAGGCAGCTTCAGTCCCTGGGTCACGGAAGATCCCCTGGAGGAGGGCACAGCAACTCACTCCAGTATTCTTGCTAAGAGAATCCCATAGACAGAGGAGCCTGGTGGGCTACGGTCCATAGGGTCAAAAAGAGTTAAACACAACTGAAGTGGCAGCACACACGCATGCATCTGTGTGGAAAACGGGATTGGGGCTTTCAACAACCAGTTTACAGGTTACATTTTGGAATGTGACAAATTGGCTTTGGGCAACTGCCCATACACTGGTTTTAACTATTCCAATCAGCAGATTTTGTTAAACAGTCTACTCTTGGTTATCTCTGCCTATGGACATTTGTAGTAGTGTGAATATATGAATTTTGATGGCTGAATTTAAAAAAATAAAATCTATCATTAATTTTTTTGCTTAGGCAAATCTTTCATTGTTATTAGAGTACAGTTGCTTTCTAATGTTGAGTTCAGTTCAGTTCAGTCACTCAGTCGTGTCCGACTCTTTGCCACCCTATGAATTGCAGCACACCAGGCCTCCCTGTCCATCACCAACTCCCAGAGTTCACCCAAACTCATGTCCATCGAGTCCGTGATGCCATCCAGCCATCTCATCCTCTGTCATCCCCTTCTCCTCCTGCCCCCAATCCCTCACAGCATCAGGGTCTTTTCCAGTGAGTCAACTCTTCACATCAGGTGGCCAAAGTATTGGAGTTTCAGCTTCAGCATCAGTCCTTCCAATGAACACCCAGGACTGATCTCCCTTAGAATGGACTGGTTGGATCTCCTTGCAGTCCAAGGGACTCTCAAGAGTCTTCTCCAACACCACAGTTCAAAAGCATCAATTCCTCGGCACTCAGCCTTCTTCACAGTCCAACTCTCACATCCATACATGACCACTGGAAAAACTATAGCCTTGGCTAGACAGACCTTTGTTGGCAAAGTAATGTCTCTGCTTTTGAATATGCTATCTAGGTTGCTCATAACTTTCCTTCCAAGGAGTAAGCGTCTTTTAATTTCATGACTGCAGTCACCATCTGCAGTGATTTTGGAGCCCCCCAAAATAAAGTCTGCCACTGTTTCCACTGTTTCCCCATCTATTTGCCATGAAGTGATGGGACTGGATGCCATGATCTTAGTTTTCTGAATGTTGAGCTTTAAGCCAACTTTTTCACTCTCCTCTTTCACTTTCATCAAGAGGCTTTTAGTTCCTCTTCACTTTCTGCCACAAGGGTGGTGTCATCTGCATATCTGAGGTTATTGATATTTCTCCCAGCAATCTTGATTCCAGCTTGTGCTTCTTCCAGCCCATTGTTTCTCATGATGTACTCTACATGTAAGTTAAATAAGCAGGGTGACAATATACAGCCTTGACATACTCTTTTTCCTATTTGGAACCAGTCTATTTCTACTATACAGCAAAATGAATCAGTTATACATATACATTTGTTGTTATTCAGTCGCCAAGTAGTGTCCAACTCTTTGCGACCCCATAGGCTGCAGAACACCAGGCCTCCCTGTCCCTCACCATCTCTTGGAGTTTGCCTAAGTTTATGTCCATTGAATTGGTGATGCCATCCAAGTGTACATATATCCCTTTCTTTAGATTTCCTTCCCATTTGGGTCCCCACAGAGCATTGAGTAGCGTTCCTTGTGCCCTACAGAAGGTTCTGATTAGTTAGGCAAATCTTGAAATGAATTTACATTCCCCAGCTTCACAGGGCTTCCCAGGTGGCGGTAGTGGTAAAGAATCTGCTGGCAATGCAGGAGACGCAAGAGACGCGGGTTCCATCCCTGGATTGGGAAGATCTGCTGGAGAAGGAAACAGCAATCCACTCCAGTATTCTTGCCTGGGAAATCCCATGGACAGAGGAGCCTGGTGGGCTACAGTCATTGAAGTTGCAGAGTGTTGGAGATGACTGAGAACACACACACAAATTCACAGGCTCTGATACCCAGGACGATAGTCTAGTCACATGCTGTGGAGAGCGGTTCCTGGCTGTGCTGCTGCTGCTAAGTCACTTCAGTTGTGTCTGACTCTGTGCGACCCCATAGACGGCAGCCCATCAGGCTTCCCGTCCCTGGGATTCTCCAGGCAAGAACACTGGAGTTGGTTGCCATTTCCTTCTCCGGTGCATGAAAGTGAAACGTGAAAGTGAAGTTGCTTAGTCATGCCCGACTCTTAGTGACCCCATGGACTGCAGCCCACCAGGCTCCTCCGTCCATGGGGTTTTCCAGGCAAGAGTACTAGAGTGGAGTGCCATTGCCTTCTCCGTCCTGGCTGTGCAGTGATGAGCATTTCTGGTTTAGGGAGCCATGGAGTGTGAGGAACACTAACAGTTATTTCCATCAAGGATGGTTTTAGACCTCTTTGGGGAGACTGGAAAGAAAGAGCCTCAGTTTATAGAAACATTCATGTGGGAAGCAGCTGATAGTGTCAGGAACCAGCACAGACTTCCTAGTGCCTCCTTGACTGCGTGACTTCCAGTCAATAAAGTGAGAACAGGAGTCCCCAGGAGCCCCTACCCTTCCTAGAACACGGGTGGTCAGCAGGGTCCTTGATTGCATGGGAGGGCTGGTCCTCAGCCCATTCTTTCAGTATCTCCTTAAAGTATCCTCTTAATTTTGTCTGGCATTTCAGAAGCCCACAGTGTGGCTGAACCTTTGGTCTTAGCTGTGGTCTTGAGCTTTCAATTTGAAGAAGCTGGTGGCAAGTCCAGTTCTCAGCTGTGTCTGGGTATCAGTCGCCCAGGAGGAGAGCATCCATAGACTGTGTAAATATCCACCCCATAAGTGGGGCTCCGGTGTGGTCCACAGACCAGAGGCACCTGCAGCATCCAAGATGTTTGTTAGTCGGGAGCATCTCGTTGCCCTGAGGACCCTGCCTGTACCAGCTATCAGCTTTGGGGGCATCTCACTTTTTATGGGCACTTGAGTTTCGGTCCATTATAACAGTACTTTCTCTAGGCAAGGAAATAATGGTTTTCAGGAGTCTGAGGATGACCCTGGACACAGGCTTCCCCCTGCCAGGACAGCAGGTTCTTCTCCTTTGGGAAAATCTGCTTCTGTGCCTTTGTTTCCTATGAATATTGGACCAGATCAGAGGGTTGGTAGATGGTCCTCTGTGTTTGGAAAAAGTTACTTATTTTCTTAAGAATTAGGCTGCTTTTTGTTTCAAAGACTTACTCCAGTGTAAAGCTTGCTCCCTCTTTTGACTTTTTGACTTAATATTCTCGTTTCTGAGACAGTGAACCCGGATGCTTTTGAAATAGGGTGGGATTTTCATCTCCCTTCTCTTAGTTCCTCCTTGCTGTGCTGTGTTGGTTCATCTTGACGATGATTCCTGGAAAGGAAAATTATATAAAAGGCCATGGGAGCTGTGGTATCGGCTCCAGTGCTGATGCTCTCTGCAGCTTTGAATCGGAAGATCTCTCCTATGGTTTTGCACTTCCTCATTTTTCATGCTGAGTCTCAAGTCCCCAGCCACGTGACTGGCTCAGTACATTTGAAAGCAGACACTGCTCTTAGAACAGATCTGTTCATAGCTAGTGGTGGAAGAATTCCTGTTTGCTGCCCAGTCCAAATTCCAATCCGTGTTCTTCCAGCAGCTCCGTCTTGAAGAGGACATTTTAGGGGCTGGTATAAAGCACAGCCCTCTCAGCTCCCCTAGCAGCCTCCACTGAGGCAGCTGGGGAGTCTAATTATAGGCTGGGAAGCCCCTGAGGAATTACAGAGTGTTAGCAGAAGGCTGGCGTGTAGATGACAGCTGTTTGCCTGGGGCACCAGGGAACCACAGTGTAGAGAGAAGAAAAACGCAGTGTCCTGTCCAGCAGATGTTGGCCTTGGACACTTGTAATAATTACCCTCCTTGGTGTTAGCAAAAGTGCATCCGTGGTCCGTCACTGTAGTGGTTCTGGCTCAAACCTTGTGGGCAAGAGAACACGTCCCTTCCCTTGATTGTTCCAAACTGTGTGTGTGAGACATTTGACTCTTCCGTGTCTTGTTGATTAAAACATAGTGTAGGAAATCAACGTTCTAGACCTATAATTTGGAATGTCAGGATATTCTGGGTGCAGCTGTGCCCTGCCTACACTGATAGATTCTCGGACCTAGGAAATCCCACCTTCTTGTTGGAAGCATATGGTGTGAGAAATATTCCCCTCTATTAAAAAAAAGAAAAAGAAAACCACCAGGCCCAAAGTCATGCCAAGAAAGTGCTAATGAGTCGTCGGAAGGAATGCATTTCTCAGGCTTAGTGTTTTTCCTAAGAGGGTCATATGAGAATATATTGTTTCTCTGTAACTTTCTTTAGTATTTTGACATTTCTTGATAAAGATAAAAGGGATACATACATTAATAACATGCGGTGCAAATAAGGCAAGGTTTGGCTTTTAAAGAGGAGAAAACTACTTTGGAAATGAAAGGAATGATTATTTGCAAGTAGACTATAATGCTTATGCATGGGCTTCCCTGTTGGCTCAGCAGCAAAAGTGCAAGAGGTGCAAGAGATGTGGGTTTGATCCCTGCACTGGGAAGATCCCCTGGAGGAGGAAATGGCAACCCACTCCAGTATTCTTGCCTGGAGAATCCCATGGACAAAGGAGCCTGGCGTGCAACAGTCCATAGGGTCACATAGAATTGAATGTGACTGGGCAACTGAGCACACGTGTGCCCATAAAGGGAGGAGGAAAATGTTTTTCAAGCGTGATCTTTTCGTATAACGTATATTTTTTACTATTTATGTAAAGACATACATAATGTCTTATGTCTTATACATAATGTCTTATGCATGTCTTATTTTGGTTATGTTGTTGAATTACTCTTACAAAAAGTGCAAGAACACTTCTGCCATTTTTGGTTGGCCTCAGATATAAAGATATGTATTAACTTTTCCTGTTGTCTTCTCCCGTAAAGGGAAGGCGAACCCCACACGTACTCAGCGGCGAGGACTGTCTCAGCAGCTGCTCTGGTGTTCTGCTTCAGTTAGGCTGAGGCAAGAAGGAAGAAGTGCCTCATACTGAAATAATCATCGCATAAGGGTTTATGTCAGCAATGTCACTAAGAGTTGTAATTTAATACCCAAGACACATGGAGGGAAATGCTCATTTTCTTCCTCTTTTGTAACCTTGTAATTATGCTTTTGCCTCTGTATTAACCAAACCAGAGTCAATAATGACTCTTTTATTGAAGTGAAACTCAAGTTTTAAAATGCAACTTTAACTTTGCTGTGTCTTTTTTTTTTTTTTTAATCATCAGATTTGTTGTGCATGAAAATTATCTTGATTTTCTACTTGGCATAAACCATTAAAACTATAGATGCTACATTCTGGACATACTGGGCCTAGGAATCTGAACTGTGAGTGATAAATAACAGCTAGTGTTTGAGTACCTAATGTGGACTTGTATGTGCCAGAATGTATAAATCCTATGAATTATCACATTGAATTCTCATAAGCTGGCGAGATAGGCAGACAAGATTAATATCCCTGTTTAGTAAACTAAAACTCAGAGAGGTTAAGTAACTTTCCCAAAATTACACGGCTGATTAATCATGGAGCCAGCTGAATCCATGGTGGAGTTTGTCCCCTCTCTGTTGCATTGGGTCTTTATTACAGATAGAGACCCATGAATGGCGTGAACAGTTGGAAAAAGTCTGACAATTTTCTAGGCTGCCACCTTCAGTTTTATCTGGTCATCCCATCCTTTCTGTTTTCCTAGGTCCTTGCAACCCAGCACAGACATCCCTGGCCTTCTCTTCCCTCATTGCACCAGATGTGCAGCCTTTATGCTCTGGGTTAGGAGAGGTGAGGCGATGCTGCTTTAACAACCCCAGATCTGCACCTTAAAGATTCACTTTTGCTTGAGCTCCATGTGCGTCGTGGTTTGGCAGGAGGTCGTTACCCAGGGTAGTAACTGAGGGACCCAGGTTCACAAGGACATCCTACAATGTGCCTAGAAAGAGGTGGACAAGCGTGACTTGGGGGAGAGTTCTGCCAACTGCACAACCCAGTGCCCAAACAGGAGCCCCACACAGGCCGCCCACTGATGCCCGGGTGCCTTTCCTGATGTGATATCCCTTGTCCTGCCACGGTCTGTGGATCCTTTTTCTGAAGGATACGCTCCTATCCCCTTACCAGAAGCTCCAGCGTTTTTATATAGGTGTGGCATAAACGGGCATGCTGTTTGGAACTTGGGGGCTAGAGGTATGTCTTGAACCTGCATTCGCATAGCCAGCCCTTTCTCATTCAGGTTATTGGTGGGAGAGTGTGATGACTCTGATTCAGCTTCTGGTGGGAGTTGTAAATGATGGAGGTGAGGAGGAGAGCTGATGCTTCCCATCCCGACTCATCTCCATGATGCTGTGATTATTTGGGCCCTCATAATTTGCTTGGATTGCCGTAAGATGGTCTTCACTGGGTCTTGGTCTACTCCCTAACCCATTCTGCACCTTCTAGCCTCTATGATGCGTCTAATGCACCAATCTGGGCTGTTTACTGCAAGGCTTAACACCTCAAAGTATTTTGTGGCAGCCTGGATGGGAGGCAAGCTGGGGAAAGAATGGATACATGTATTTTTATGGCCAGGTCCCATCACTGTTCAGCTGAAACTGTCATAACATTGTTAATCCATTATATGTGTGCTCAGTTGTGTCCTACTCTTTGTGACGCCATGCTCCTCTGTCCATGGGATTTCTCAGGCAAGAATACTGGAGTGGGTTGCTACTTCCTTCTTCAGGGGATCTTCCCGACCCAGGGATTAAACCCATGTCTTCTGCATTGGCAGACAGGTTCTTTTCCATTGAGCCACCTGGGAAGCCTAATTGGCTATACCGTAGTACCCCCATAAAAGATGGAAAAAACTGATACTACAATCCAGCTTCCCCTGATCTGTATTATGGGTTAAGTGTTTGTGTTCTAGGAGTGCGGGTACCTCCTGACCCCAGTCTGGGTTGATGATGGTGAGCTGTAAGTAACTTGTTTGATGTACTTAGCTTTTTTTAAAATGATTATCGTGTAGGTACAACATGTTGTTTAATGGTAAAAATCAAAAGTAGGCCAAATTAACATGAAAAGGTGCTCAACATCACTGATTATTAGAGAAATGCAAGTCAAAACTACAGTGAGGTACCACCTTACACTGATCAGATTAGCTGTCATTAAAATGTCTACCAGTAACAAATGCTGGAGAGGGTACGGGCGGAAAGGGAACCCTCCTACGCTGTTGGTGGGAATGTGAATTGCTGCAGCCACTGAAAAACCTTTTTGCCTTTGAATAGTCTTAGCGCTTTCATTCGGAGAAGGCAATGGCAACCCACTCAAGTACTCTTACCTGGAAAATCCCATGGGTGGAGGAGCCTGGTAGGCTGCAGTCCATGGGGTCGCTAAGAGTCAGACACGACTGAGCAACTTCACTTTCACTTTTCACTTTCCTGCATTGGAGAAGGAAATGGCAACCCACTCCAGTATTCTTGCCTGGAGAATCCCAGGGACGGGGGAGCCTGGTGGGCTGCCGTCTATGGGGTCGCACAGAGTCGAACACGACTGAAGTGACTTAGCAGCAGCAGCCACTATGGAGAAAAATATGAAGGTTCCTCAGAAAACTAAAACTAGAATTACCATACCATCCAGAAGTCCCACTCCTGGGCATATATCCAGAGAAAGTGAAAGTCACTCAGTCATGTCTGACTCTTTGCAACCCCATGAACTGTCGTCTGCCAGGCTCCTCTGTCCATGGAATTCTCCAGGCAAGAAAACTGGAGTGAGTTGCCAGTTCCTTCTCCAGTAATCCAAAGAAAACTATAAAAAGATACATGCACTCCTATGTTCATAGCAGCACTATTCACAGTAACCAAGACACAGAGACAACCTAAATGTCCATGGACAGATGAATGGATCAGAAGATGTGGTATACCATTATACACGTGATAGATGCACTTAGAATGAAATATTGCCCAGCCATTAAAAAGAATGAAATAATGCCATTTGCAGCAACATGGATGGACCTAGAGATGATCATACCAAGTGAAGTGAGTCAGAAAGAGAAAGATAAATACTATGTGATGTGGAATCTAAAATATGAAACAGATAAACTTCTATATGAAACAGAAACAGACTCAGAGAGAAAAGACTTGTGGTTGCCAAGGGGGTTTGGGGTTGGTGAGGGAAGGGTTGGGAGTTTGGGATTAACAGATACAGACTGTTGGGTTGATCCCAAAATTTGTTTGGGTTTTTCCATAAGATGGTGCAGAAAAACCCAGATGGCCAGCAGAAAAGAAAAGAAAAGAAAAACCCAGATGAACATTTTGGCCATCCCAATATTATATATAGGATGGATAAACAAAAAGGTCCTACTGTATAGCACAGGGAACTATATTCAGCATCCTGTATATTCATCATCCTGCAATAAACCATAGTGGAAAAGAAAAAGTAGGCCAGGTCAAAAATAAGGTATCAGAGCCTTATGTTTTCAGGACTGAGCATATATTAAGAAATGTTACTGAATGGGTGGATAGTTCGGAATGAAGGGCGATTATAGAAAATGATTTGAATAATTATCTTACAAATGGAAACAAAGCAGACTAATGGCAGAACAACAGAAATCCTATTAGTAAAAATTTGCCCAAAGTGCTTTGGAATGGAAGGTGAGCAGCTTGGTGCTAGTGCCCCCAGTTAAGCATATTCAGTTAGGAGCCTGCGACTTGACTTTTTGATCTCCTTCAGCTCCTTTCAGGTGAGCATGATTCCCCAGTAGCAAACTGTGAAGTAGGAAGATTAATGCCTCCAGTCCTATTTACATTTCCAACTGTTCTTTCCTCTTGGTACATTGAACTCTGTTCCCTGCCAGTTCTCTATGTCTGAGTCTGTTTCTCGTAATGGGGTATGAGGAAATCCATGGAGAAAATAGAAAGATGAAAACACAAATACTCTGCAAAAGGTTTAGCGCAAATGGAAGAGATTTTAGTGGGAGGTGTGTCTTCTGCGATGGTCAGTGTTAATAAAATATTAGACTTAGTGAATTGGTCTTGTTTTCCCCATGACCAGGAGGAGAGCATAGCTTGCAAAGTGGTATATTTTTCTTTTTTCTTTTTTTGCTTGTTTTTTTTTCATGACTTTTGGAAGCTGAATGAAGAAGACAAAATATTTTTAGGACCTGATAAGGATTGTGTGTGTGTGTGTGTGTGTGTGTGTGTGTGTGTTAGTTGCTCAGTTGTGTCTGACTCTTTGTGACCCCCATGGACTGTACCCCACCAGATTCCTCTGTTCGTGGGATTCTCCAGGCAAGAATACTGGAGTGGGTTGCCATTCCCTTCTCCAGACCTGATAAGGATTAGACTCTAGTAATTATGATTTAATAGTTGTGGTTCCTAGATTACCCAGGACGCTTATTTTCACCATCTCCCTGGCTGATGGAGGGCCTCATTGTCCCGAGTAACCTTTGTCTGAATTCCTTTTCCTTATCTCCCTCCTGAGAGAGTCCTGAGAAGATAATTATCTCCCAGGCCCAGGTTTTCAGCGGAGTTCATGTAAGCAGGTTACTGGAAATGACAAGTGCACAGAAATGATATATGCGGCTGTGATTTTTTTGACAGACTAGCCAGGAGAGCGTTGAGCCTCTTCCTTAATTTGGTTTATTAATTATGAATAGATTAGCACTAGCGATCCTATAAAACTCTAAAGGAAAAGATAATATTTCTATAAATTTCAAAGAACTTTGCCCAAGTCCTCTTTGGATTTTAACAAAATTCATTTTTTTTTTAACTCCCTAATATTGGAGTACACTCTAACCAGGAAATAGTAACAACAGGAATTGATCCACTGGTTTAAAAAAGATGGTCCATTTATTGAATGCTTCCTATGTGTGTTGAGCTGTGTTAAATGCTACTCTATATACTTTATTTTATATAATTCCGGCAATCATAAGATGTATTTTATCTACATTTTATAACTGACTAAAACTGGATTCCTAGAGTTTGAGTAACTTACTGAAATTCACAGAGCTGCAGTAAGTGACAAAGCTCAAATTTTACATTATCCATTAGGTTTGAACACCTTAGCTAGAGATCAGTAACTGTTCCCAATTGGCAAAAGTGATTAACTTGAGCTTATTAATGTCTCCAAAGTATCTTAAATGTTAAGGTTGTTTTGCCTTTTTTTGGTTAACCCCCTTGAAAGAGAGGAGACTCCTTTCGGATCGTCAGTGCTGAATTTGAGGTGGCTGATGTTCAGTCAGTCACTCGGGTGGGTTATATTCTGCCTTTTGGACCTCATGCTGATGTTCTGGGTGAGCTTTGGTTGCTCCATGGTTCTTTACAAGTTTTGCCCTGGATGGATCTCCCTTCAGCAGAGCCTCATAAGGGAGACAGGTCTGGATGTGGGAGGGGTGGCTCATTCTTCACAGCACTTTTTTGGATATCGTGGACATTTTTGACATCTGGATCTTACACAGAAAGGAGTGCTCCTTTTTAGATAGACATGGAGCAGGTGTCTTCTGCATGAAACAGGGGTCCTGGTTAGTGTACAAGACACTCTGCCCTTGAATAGCATGGGTTGGAAGTACTCAGGTCCACTTACAGGCAGATTTTTTTTTTTTTTACTTTATTTTACTTTACAATACTGTATTTGTTTTGCCATACATTGACATGAATCCACCACGGGTGTACATGAGTTCCCAAACTACAGGCAGATTTTTTTCAGTGGTACATACTACTATTTTGGGGTTCCTGGTGGCTCAGCTGGTAAAGAATCCACCTGCAATGTAGGAGACCTAGATTCGATCCCTGGGCTGGGAGGATCCTCTGAAGAAGGGAATGGCAACACACTTCAGTATTTTTGCCTGGGAAATCCCACGGACAGAGGAGCCTGACGGGCTACAGTCCATGGGGTTGCAAAGAGTTGGACCTGACTGAGTGACTAACACAGCAACTTACTGCTGTTTCAGCTGAGGTTGGTTGAATCCAGGAATGCAGGACCCTGGATGCTCAGGAGGAACCCAGTGTACGGAGGGCTGACTATGGTTATGTGTGATGGGGCAGGGCCCCTGTCCCCTGCATTGTTCAAGGGTCGGCTGTGCTTTTAACTCTAGCCACACTCCTGGGTTGTGCGGTGGCCTGGTCTCCTTCAGCTCCAGCGTCCAGACTACCCTGCAGACTCCAGGCATTTGGGGACCATCTTCAGAGGTGGACTTGAGGAGGGGGAGTGTCTAAGAACATTCTGAGAAATTAATAAGAAAAACAACAATCACGATTGCTATAGTATATTGAGGACCTACTACATGCCAGGTGTTGTATATACATTTTTAGTCCTTATGGTGACCTCGTAAAATAGATGTTCACTCATTTAAAGATGAAGAACCTGAAATGCGAGAGGTGACGCTACCCAAGCACTCAAAATTAAAAGGAGACTGAACTAAATCTTAGCCCAGGTCTGGTTTTCTTGACATTCAGGATTGGGTAGATACGAGGGTTTTAGTCATGAGGGCTCTTCTTAAGTAAAACGTTGATAATCTGTGACCTCTTCTGTTAGGCAACCAAGACCCTGACTTAGGGTGAGAACTCAGCAATTTTTGTGGAATTGAATTGAAAGCACAGGCTCAGGGCTAGTAAGTGGTAAGATTTCATGAAGGCAAAATCTGAATGAGGTCTCTGAATTGTAATTAGCAGGGTTTTTCTTCCTCCCTTTTCTGTCCACCCCTCTCGTGTCTGTCAACTGTCCTCTCTTCATGGGGACCCCATTTCAATTTAAGGGAGGTGCTTTTTTGGAAAGAAGAGGAAGTAGGATTTCCTCAAAATTTAAGAAGTCAGTTGTTCTCAACCTTACTTCAGTCATCATCATCACTAATACACACAGATAATATTATTTCCATCAGTTGTTACTTAATAGTCTGTTGGAAAGAAGATTGAGCATGACTGAGGCAGAAGAATGTTAACTGTTGTGGGACAGACCTTGGAATGAATCTTGCTCTATTACTGAAGTGAAGGTCTTAACGTTTGAAAGCATACAGTCTGCACGTGCACTCTGTGTAAACCAGCGAAAGCAAAACAACGTGTACATACGGGAGATGTGAAACACAGGAAGGGTGCTTCGGCTTACACGGGCCAGAGTAAGCCGAAATTGAGGGCCTTGACGAAGGCCGATGACCTGTTGTGATCTGTTGTCATTTCTGCCTCCAGATAGAGTTGCTTAATAACTTGAGGGGCTTCCCTGATAGCTCAGTTGGTAAAGAATCCACCTGCAATGCAGGAGACCCCCGTTCGATTCCTGGGTCGGGAAGATCCGCTGGAGAAGGGATAGGCTACCCATTCCAGTATTCTTGTGGCTCAGCTGGTAAAGAATCTGCCTGCAGTGTGGGAGACCTGGGTTCGATCCCTGGGTTGGGAAGATCCCCTAGAGAAGGGAAAAGGTACCCACTCCAGTATTCTAGCCTGGAGGATTTCATGGACTGTATTGTCCATGGGGTCGCAAAGAGTCGGACACGCCTGAGCAACTTTCATTTTCACTTTTCGCTCTATAACTTTAGTGCTGTGAATTTTCTGATTGGGCCACTGATTAACAAACTTCAGTGTGGCGATTACCTGGGTGCTTATTAAAACTGCAGAAATGCTAGCTCACTATTCTCATTCCGGTCTGCATTTTAGAATCCCAGAGTGGCGTTTAAAAATTAGGTAGGCTTAAGACTGGCCACCAGGGATTCTGGTTGAATTGGTGGGCATTGAACCCAAGCATCTTGTGAGGAAGATTCTCTGCACCGGTGGTTAATTCTGAGGACTATGGAAATTTACCAGAGCCCCAGATGATTCTGATACATGTGCACATGGTCTGAGTATCGTCCTGTGCTTTAAGCCTTCACTGGTTTGCTTTATCTACTGAATGGTGGCACTGGGTTATATTAGTGGCGGGTAAATAGGCATATTTCTGAAGTGTTCAATTATTTTAGGACAAGTCCTTTAAAAAAAAAAAAGCCAATTTAAGATACTAGGATAGTCACCTAGCAGACAGATTATTTTAAAGATGCAATAAACATATTTTTAAGGGACTTTCCTGTGGTCCAGTGGTTATGAATCCCTTTTGCAATGCAGGTGACGCAGCTCCCATCCCTGGTCGGGGAACTAAAAGCCCACATGTCACAGAGCAACTGAACCTATGCACCCCAACTAGAGAGTCTGTGCGCCACAGCAAAGACCTGATGCAGCCAAAAAACCCCACATACCTTTAAGAAACAATGCTTTGGGAATCCCCTGGCAGTCCAGCGGTTAAGACTTCACCTTCCAATGGAGAGGGGTTGTGGGTTTGATCCCAGGTAGGGGAGCTAAGACCTCACACGCCTCAGGGCCAGAAAACCAAAGCATAAAACAGAAGCAATATTGTAACACATTCAATAAAAGCTTTAAAAATGGTCCATATCAAAAAAATCTTTTTGGAAGAGAAGCAGCAATATTTTGTTGATTTGTTTTCTTCTGGTTATATAAATCATACTTTTGTACAAACTCTGAGAAAGACAGAGTTGGCCATCTAGAAATGATCTCTCAGCATTGTGGTTTCTCTCTTACACACGTCTTCGCTTGGTGAGCCTAAATGTTGGAAGCCGCAGGCTTCGTCCACAGCCTCTCCAGGGTTAGTCATTAGCGCTACCCTCTCCAGCTGTCTGGCTTCTGTCGCTCGCCCATTGCTTCCAGCAGAAAGCATTGCTTCCCTGCTGTCAGAGAACAGTTTAATCTATCTTCCTCTGTCCTTTCATTTTTCCTACCCTACTTCAGAAGCATCAGTGGCTCAGCTGGTGAAGGATCATGCTGTAATGTGGGAGACCTGCGTTCGATCCCTGGGTTGGGAATATCCCCTGGAGAAGGGAAAGGCTACCCACTCCAGTATTCTGGCCTGGGAAATCCCTTGGACGGAGGAGCCTGGCGGGCTACAGTCCAAGGGGTCACAAAGAGTTAAACATGACTTAGGGACTAACCACCAACAAGAGTAATTTTCACAACCTGACCCTGGCAGAGTCTGCTTTGAGAAAACCCTTTTTTATTGTAGCTTCTTTATGTATAAAGCTGCCAGTTAGATTTAGTTTGCTTTCACTTTCAACAGACAAGTGAAAGGATTTAAAACTAATTTCATTGTGAAAAGTGCAGTAATTAAAATTATCAACATTTGAAGTGAAGCAGGTTTGCCTGTGATTAAACCTTTTCTGGAGACCTAGACTGTAAAGAATGTAGGTAAATTTTTAAAGATGAACTTCGATTCAACCTTTCTGTTTTTCTTCAAATTTATTTTTGTCTGTAGGGTTTTAAGTTAATCCCCATTGAACTGGAAATGTGTGGATTTAACAATTGAAAGAGCTGTTTATTGGCTTAGTTCCCCCTTAGAGAAAAAGCATATAAATGAAACAGCACACCTGTAGCCATTCAGTCTTGTTTTAGTACATTGGGTGGGAAATTCAATCCCCCTAATTGGAATCTGGAATGCTGGAGAAGACTGTTAATGAGAGTCCCTTGGTCTGCAAGCAGATCAAACCAGTCAGTCCTAAAGGAAATCAACCCTGAATATTCATTGGAAGGACTGATGCTAAAGCTGAAGCTCCAATACTGAAGCCACCTGATGCGAAGAGCTGACTCACTGGAAAAGACCCTGATGCTGAGAAAGATTGAGGGCAAGAGAAGAAGGGAGTGACAAAGGATGAGGTGGTTGGATGGCATCCCCGACTCAGTGGACGTGAGTTGGAGCAAACTCAGGAGATGGTGAAGGGCTAGGAAGGCTGGCATATTGCAGTCCATGGGGTCGCAAATAGTTGGACACGACTAAGCGATTGAACAACAGCAGATCAGAATCTGCCATTAGAAGGCAGCTCCACTGGGCTGTGTTTTTATCTGCTGAGTCACCTGAGGGGGGGGGGGGCAGGAGGGATGGTGGCTGAGCCAGTCTCTGAAAGCTTTAATTACAAAGGATTCGAGGTGCAAATGGAGAACCTCTTCAGTGCTACAGGCACCAAGGGAACAGCCCTGGAGTAAAGAATCCTCTTATCGCTCCTTCAGAAAACTGGACCAGACACTGTCTCTAAGCAGCTCATCTGTGTGCCAGGGAGGTCTTTTAAGAACATTCTTTGTAGTCTCCTTCCATTGCTAGCATAGAGATAAAAGCTAATGCATTATGGTAAGAAACAGAATAATTCAGTACTTGGCCTCACATTTGAATTGAAGTTTGCAAAGACTCAACAACCTGTCAAAACTCCCAAATGTAGAAGGATCCAGAATGCCAGAGAAGCTCCCATTTCCTCTCTTACAAGAGTTCTGAACACTTAATTAATGGGGTGGGGGTAGGGGGTGGGGCAGAGACTCTATGATATGGAACTGTGGTGAAAACCAAATTCTATTAATTTGGCTTTGGAATACCTAAGTGTCAAGACAATGTCAGGATTAAAAAGGGAAGCTGGTCGAATTTAGCATATTCTACTCGGGGAAGAGCTGAGAGCCTTCAACTTGTATTTGTTTCTGTTCTTGGCAATAAACCACAAAAACAGCCCCGGGTTTTAGGAGTCAGACTCGATTGGATCTGAGTTCCCAAGACATTGTTTGTAGACGCGGGACTTAGAGGTTCAGTCATTGTTCACACGTAGGCATTGTTGCAGGGTGGGTTCCAGACACACAATAAAGCATGTCACACAAGTTTTTTGGTTTCCCAGTGCCCTTAAAAGTTACGCTTATACTACACTGTAGCCTGTTAAGTGTGCAATGGCATTATGTCTTAAAAATACTATACAAAACTTAACTAAAGACACTTTATTATTAAAAAGTGCTAACCACTATCTGAGCCTTCAGTGAGTCATAATAGTAATATTAAAGATCACTTATTACATTGTTGTTAACCTCAGGTTCAACTGCTCACCATTCAAAACCAATCATTTGAGAAGCGTCAGTAGAAAGGAAAAGCGCTTTAAGCAGACAAGTCAGCAATCTGGGGAGAAGGTGGTCTCTTGTCCACAGACCAACTACGGAGATTCTGCTTAGCCATGATAGTGGTAGTTTGAATCACTTGTTGTTCAGTTGCTAACTTATGTTCGACTCTTGGATCCCATGGACTGCAGCATGTCAGGCTCCCCTGTCCTTCACTATCTTCCAGAGTTTGCTCAAATTCAGGTCCATTGAGTCAGTGATGCTATACCTAACCATCTCATCTTCTGTCGCCCCCTTTTCCTCACTTATATGGGAGGATAAGTGAATCACTTAGATGGGGCATTTCTTTTGGGTTTCCTTCGGCCAGTCATCTTTCTTTGCCCAGTTCTGAGTCTGTGTTTGGTTCATCTCCAGGTCCTTCCACGTGTACATGCACCTCTTTAGTCAAGATGGATTCCAGCGAAGAGGGCTTTGGGTAGGTTGGCATCACTCCTTTCTGACCTCCACAGCGCCTTTCTGTTCGTGTGTAGTCAGGAAGGCCTCCCTGACCTTGACTTTCTTGAGAGTGAGGAATGTGTGATCTTGTTATCTGGCCAGGGTTCAGCTGCTTCTCCTCTTCAGCTTAGAGTATCTGTGCACAGAGGACAGATTCTAGCTTTTCAGCTTGGGCCTGTCTATCTCCTGCCTCAATCCCTAAAGTGCTGACAACTCTAAAGAAAAGCCTGAACCCTGGCTTCTCGGCCAGGTACCCCCAGATACCAGAGGGGATGTTGTCCCTCACTGAGTGCAGAGGTTGGGAGTTTTAGCCATGACCTTTTCCCTGTTTTGAAAACGCATGGTTCTAAGGGAGAGAGACCCATTTCAGAAAGAGCTGGGGAGCTCTCCTGGGTGGTGGTTTAACGGCGCAGAGTCTGACTCTGTTTTAATTTATTCACTCTCTCTGGTTCACACCTCATTTCTCACAGATGCAGAATCAGATGCTGGGTGGTAGAGAAATATGCTCCCTATTTAAGGTGCCAAAGATATCTTTTTGCTAATAAGTTCCTCGTCGAGGCAGAATTGGCCAGAAGAAACACGCCATCTCCTTTTCTTTCCTGTTTAGATTGTAGCCGTGGAATTCTGAAAAGTTTCAAACAGTGGAGTCGGACAGTATGTTGTTGGTGTCTTGTCCATTTGAGGCCCTCCACGAACAACACTTTCAAAGTTGGAGCTGATTACAGTCTAGGCTCAAATGGATATTTGAGGTTAAAGCCACTATCAGTGGAAAGTCGCAAATTGTTGAGAATCTAGAAGCAGGGTCAGTACCATTCATATTTTCTCTAAAAGCAACAATGATCTTTTTTTTGTTTTCCAGAAATAATTTGGTAACCTGGTATAGAATTCTAAGAGCTTGCAGTCGATTAGAAACTAAAATTGTGATGTTATATATATATATATATATACACACACACACATACACATATATAGAGATAAATTAAGTAGTAAAGATAAGTGCATAAAGACAAGTAAGTAGTAGGGAAAATAGTCTATAAACCAAAATGTAATGTTACAGAAGTTTAAATTTATTAATGTTTGATTTGCAATGAGTGAAGGAATAAAGGAGCATTGTGGAATTGTAGATGATCACATAAAAGAATGGCTTTGAAAAGCTCTCCAGTTCTGAAATAGGGACAGAAGGCTAAGGGTAGGTTTAATTGCTATCACTGAAATGCAGAACTTGTGTAGAATAAAGAGGTCTTATCCGAAGCAGAAACTCAGACTAAAACGCAAAAAACTCATTTCTCCGTTTGGGTGCATCAGGTCTTAGTTGCTGCACGAGGGATCTTTGTTGTGTGGGCTCAGTTGCTGCACAGCATGTGGGATCTTAGTTCAGCAACCACCGATCAAACCCGCATGCCCTGCATTGCAGGGTGAGTTCTCAACCTCTGAACTTCCAAGGAAGTCCTCCAGAACTCAGATTTAATTGTTGGCCAGTGGTGGTTATTATATGACCTTGGGCAAGTATGACTTCCCCGCCTCCATCTGTCCTGGGAGGCACCATCCACTGCATACCTTGGGTTCCCTGTGAACAAGTTCCTTTACTTTCTCAAGCACCACACCCTGTTAATTACAAAATATTAGGGAAAGCACAGAAAGGCGATGAGAAATTACTCCAAACTCAGGAACCTGCTATGCATTTTGCAAATTGAATCTTCCTTTGAGGAAGCCACAAGGCAGTATTTTCTAATATTGGCATAGAGGTGAGAGTTAAGAAGCAAATAATGCTGTTTGAATGGCGATCCACACACACAGGATATAATGCCAATTTCTTCCTTAGAAAGAATGATTTATGCTTAGCAGTAAATGAAGAGAATGTTGCTAAATTTAGCTTGCTCTCTTAGACTTCCCAGGATTCATATTGACATAAGGGCTGTCTTTTTGCCCTTTCTGATGTATTTCATTGGTGGCTGAAATTTCCATTTTGATTTAATTTTTTCCCTATCACCCCAAGGGTTCTGTGGGAGCATCTCTGGCTGAGGGAAATGAAGCCGTGGTCAGTCCTGAACTCTGTTTCAGTGATAGGGAACACAAATGCATGGCTGTAAACAGAGTTCGTAGGAAACAGAATTCAAATATTCTAACTCCTAAAAATAAATAGATGTGCTTGGCACTTTCTTATCACAGGAAAGCTCCTTAAAATATATCTGCTGTGCATTGACTAATACATTCAAATGCTTGTCCAAGTGAAAAAAATGTAAATATGTTGTGAAAAGCGCTGCTCTGTGTTTGGTAAGGTGGTTCTAGATCCAACCTGGGCAAGAGAAGGTTCATAGGTCAACAACTTAGTCATTTAAGTTAAACCCTTTGATAGGAGCAGAAGTGTTCTACAAACTTACTAGCACCTCTTTGCTGACAATGACAGCGTCTTGGTGATAATCACATTAAAATCTCATGGAGACTGAAATTCTTAGCCAGGTTATGTGTGAAATGAGCGTATAGGTCCAGATGCCCTTTAGCTATGAGCTCGGTACCCAAATGAAGTCTAGAAAGCCATGCTCTACGCCCAGGGCCAAACCTTTTCTGTGTTAATCTGCTTTGCTAGGAAGACTGGAGCTGTCACTTAGACCAGAAGAAGACATTCATTACACATGCAGCCAGCCGTTGCGTCTCACCTGAATGTGCTTAGAAACGATGGATAATGCTGTTGGGTTCCCTGAAGATCTGCATTAGAGATGCGGCAGCGCCCAGAAGAAGGACTGAAGCCTCATCTTTGCGTGTGGCTGGGCTCCCTGCCTAATGAGCGCATAGTGTGTGGGCTTCTCACTCCCAGGGGTCCCCGTGCTTATAAGAGACCTAACAATGCTAAGCGGTTGTGTCTCCCAGCTAGCCCATCTCCCCTGCCTGCACGAGGCTCAGATCATAGCTTCCAATACCCTAGAAGGCACCCCTGCCCTTCCTTCATCTCCTCCCAGCATCTTCTCTCACCTGGACGACTGTAACCTGCTCACTGCTCCCCCTGCTCCCATCCTGGCTCCCTCACTCCAAACCCAGCATGGTCTTTCTCTCTCTAAAAAAAAAAAAAAAAAAAGCCCACTTCTTTCTTTCTTTCTTGTTGGCTGCACTGGATCTTCATTGCAGTGCACGGGCTTTCTCTAGGTGCAGCAAACGCAGGCTACACTGTAGTGGCGGTGCACGGGCTTCCCTTGTGGAGCACACGCTCTAGAGTGTTTCGGCTGTTTTAGTTGTGGCTCAGGGGCTTAGTTGATCCCCAGCAGGTGGAATCCTCCCAGATCAGGGATCGAACCCTGTCCCCTGCATTGTCAGGCAGATTCTTAACCACTGGACCATCAGGGAAGGCCCTGAGTCGTCTCTTAAAAAGCATCAATAAGACCCTCTGACTGCTCTCCTTAAAATTCTCCACTGCCTTTAAAATAAAACCCAGCTTCATATGCTGGCTTAGCAAGGCCCCAAACCCCACTTACATCACCTACTTCATGGTGGCCCTCTCCCTGCACCTTCTGAGTCCCAGCTCCCGACACCAGCTTTTTGTTCCTCAGCCATGGGCTTCTCATTGCAGTGGCTTCTCTGTTGTGGAGCACAGGCTCATTTCATCCTTAGAGCCTGGGCACTAGGCTTCTGGAAGGCATGGTCCCAGCCCCCGTGCCTGATATTGGAATGTCCCCTCCCTGGAGAAGCCCTGCGGGACCACCCAGCGTCAGCAGCCACCCACCCACTTGGTGTGTGCTCTGACTCTCTGTGGCCCCATGGACTGTAGCCCACGAGGCTCCTCTGTTCATGGGACTCTCCAGGCAAGAATACTGGAGTGGGTTGCCATTTCATCCTCCAGGGGATCTTCCCAACCCAGGGACTGAACCCAAGTCTCTTGTGTCTCTTGCATTGCAGGCAGGTTCTCCACCACGTGCCATCTGGGAAGCCCCACCCAACTTCAGATTCACTCATCTAATACCGCCTCCCTGGGGCTGACATCTTTCATTTCTCTGTCTCTTCCAATTAGAAGGCAGGCTCCCCTAGAGCAGAGACTTGTTTGTCTTCATCTCATGTGTCCCCAGGCCTCACATTCAGCACATGTTTGTGGAAGGGATGGATTCATGAACAAAACAATGACATAGCCAGTATTTCTAACCTTAGCTGATAAATGCCCAAGCAGAAACAGAGAGACTTGGCCACTATGTGCAGCTGCGTCATTTCTGAATGTACAATATCCTTGGAAGTATCCAAGCAATCTCTCGGACCCTTTGGGCCCCTTTCCCCACTGTCTGGAGTTCAGGAATCCAAGTTTGGAGCCGTCCTTGCTTTTAACACAAGGGTCGTAGTGCAGGGGTACTCGAGCAGAACTGAGATTGCTTGTTCTGCCACTTGCTTTATAGACAGACCTCACTTGCCAGCAGCTTCATTGTCTCGGGAACTCGGCCTCTCCTCCCATCAGTGGTGTCACTGAATTCTGTTAAACTCCTTTACCAGCACAAGTCCCCTTTCCTCTAGAGGGGGAGCCAGCTGTTCCCTTGGTTTTATAGAAATGTATTCAGAGGACTGTGGAAGCTACACAGTATCCTGGTATTTCAAAGATATATTGGAATTTTATACCCCGGCATTTCCCATCAGTTGGATTTCAAAATGTGGACACATGTTGATAAAATGGACACTTCCATAATCACCATATCTATTTTCTTTTTTAAAACTTTTTATTTTGTGTTGGGGTATAACCGATTAACAATGCTGTGATAGTTTCAGGTGAACAGCATAGAGACTCCGCCATCCCCGCCGTCCATAGACATGTTTCCATTTTCCCCCAAACTCCCCTCCCGTCCAGGCTACCACATAACATTGAGCAGAGTTCCCTGTGCTATATACAGTATATCCTTGTTGGCCATACATTTTAAATTCTGTTTTCTAAACTGTATTTGTTTTTCTGCTCACACATAGAGGTAAGCATCTTTGAACTTGAAAAGCTAAAAAGTTGCTGAAAAAATTATTTAGGGTTTTCAAGTATATTCAGTAAACTAAGAGATTATTTCAGTTTTTTAGGATTATCTGGTTAATGTCTTGCTTTGGTGAATTAAATCAAACTTGAAGAGAGTCAGATAGCTGATGAAGCCTTGCACTTGTACAGTGGCCAGGAGGCTGGTTTTCCCACCAGAGTGTGAGCAGTTGCTGCCCTAGGAGCTTCCTGTTCTTGGAGATCAGTTAGTCTCCGTCCTCACTTAAAGGACAAAATTTCCTTAGACCTCATTGTTAATGGGCTTCCCTGGTGGCTCAGCAGTAAAGAATCCTCCTGCCAATGCAGGAGACTGGGGTTCGATCCCTGAGTTGGGAAGTTCCCCTGGAGAAGGAAATGGCAACCCAATCCGGTATTCTTGCCTGGGAAATCCCATGGACAGAGGAGCCTGGCAGGCTACAATCCATGGGGTCACAGAGAGTCAGACACAACTGAGTGACTACAGCCACCGCCACCATCATGCTGTTCATACAACAGGATCTCAGGTTTCAGGAATCCTAGAATTTCAGCCTCTTAGAACAGAAGGAGAAGCCAGGTTCTTTGAGGTCACAGAACCTGTGGGAGGGTTGAGGGTGGTTGCTGCATGGCTGCCTGCCCCTCAGCGTCCTGCCTCATCCTTGCTCTTATTTGTCCCGATTCCCCTTGTGTCTTCTTGAAGTAGCCTGTGATCTTTGATTGCTTCTAAAGCTAGTCCTTTAACTTGAGGTTGAAGGTTAGCGATTATCTTTTTTACCCAAGGTGACTTCCCATGAGCCTGCCCCGCGGGCTGGTGGACAACTCTTGGCTTGAAGCAGATTTCCCGCAGATAAGAAAATTCAGTGACATTTTATTAAAAGATACAAACCTAGGATTTTTCCTGTAGGAGAACGTTAATTACTGCTTGAGCCTTTTTTTTTTTTTTTAAATAATTCTTTCCAGAACATGACTGTAAAGAAGAGTAGAGAGGTAGCCATCCTGGAGGAGCGAAGATGGGGTTGCAGAGGGTAGAATGCAAGGTCAGGAGCAGTTGTTAGGTGTGTGTGGCTGTGTTTAGTGGATACTGGGGCTTTTTTTTTTTTTTTAATGCAAATAGACTCCACTATAATTACCATTTCTTTTGGGAGTCATGGAATAAATACAGCCTTGAAAAGAGGCATCATGGAATACAGTTTGTTTCTTGAAAAGATAAAGAAGGCTTCTCTCACCATCATCCCAGTGCATGTAGTGAAAGTCCTTATACCAGTTTTGAAGATTTAGAGTTTCTAGGATTCCAAACTTTTTTAAGCTGAAGCAGAACACAGTTAACAAGGTAAATTTAATATAGAGAAAAGGCACAGTTTAGCCAAAGCTGAGCATAAGCGTTTTGTGCCACTTTCTGTTTGTGATCACAGGTGATGCTGTTCCTTCCAGTCACCGAATGGTTGCTAATTATAGGTCATACAAAATTAATCTATCAGAAGAGAAGGGAGCAATAGTCATCTTTAGTGAGTTGGCAAGGATAATGTGCAATTTTAAATGGCAGGGGTCATCTAGGAAAGCAAAGAATCGAGTATAAGAAAAAGAAAAACAAAAGCACTGTAAAAATCATGGAAATCTAATACTAAAGAATGTTTTGGCACTTGGGTTTGATGGAGATGTACATTATAGAATTATTAAACTAATGACCTAAAGTAAGAAGGACCATATTAAGAAGCTTTGATTTTAGTTGTTTGCCATTGAAAAATCAGTTTATTGCTCACTTATATTGGCATGTGAATAGGGAAGGAAGACTATTTTCAAAGTTCTGAAATTGAATTTACAGGTTGAGGCCATTGATACAGTTTGCTCATAGGTGCAATTTGACCTTATGCCCTCTCAGATATTGGAATTAAATAGTGATTCTAGTGAGATTCCAGAATTTTAAAACCGTACATTTTTAAAGTTTCTTACTTTCTGTCTCTCAATAGCAAGGAAATTTTATTTTATTAATATTAATCAAAAAATAGCAATGATTTGTATTTCTTTTATTATATATTTAGTGTTAGGGGAAATGATATGACGAGGAAATATTTGACAAGGGCGTAGGATTTTATTTGAAGAGCAGTTCTATGATAAATGTGATATATGCCAGGTCAGGTATTAGTTATTCCTAGGCAGAAAATAATGGTAGGTTATTTCACTATTTAAATAGCAGATAGGTGATTCCTGGGCTCTGTCCATTTTGCATTTTTATTCAGCCTTTGTGGAGCTGGCTCTTTGCCTTAGGGACAAGACATGGAATTAAAGACAAAAACCAGGTGCTGAGTGATTTCATGGCTAGAATAGTAGCAGTCAAAATTGGGATATTTCATTATGAGTTTTACTTTTCTATTTCATGTAGAGTGAATCCCAGGCTAATTTTATGTTTAGAGAGATTTTTATCTTAACACATATTTGAGAAGATTTGCAGCTTAGAGAGTGAAGAACCTGCCTGCAATGCAGGAGATCCCAGGTTCGATTCCTGGATTAGGAAGATCGCCTGCAGAAGGGACTGGCAGTTCACTCCAGTATTTTTACCTGGACTATCCCATGGACACAGGAGCCTGACAGACTATAGTTCATGGGGTTGCAAAGAATCAGACTCAACTAAGCAACTAACATACTTTCAAGTCTAGAGTACATTCATATGAGCTGTATATACCACAGTTACATGTGTGGGAAAAAACGCTTACATTTAAAAAATAGTAAGGAAATCCGGAGAAGATAGTCAGAGAGGTGGCAGGGGGTTACAACATGTTTATCTCTGCTTCTAAACCAAGAGCAGGGCTTGACTCATATCTGGTACTCCCTGAAGGTTGGGCAAGTTGAACTGATTATTAGAATGACTCCTCCCCTTTTAAAAGAAAGAATTCTGCTATAGTCTCTGAATTACACAATCACCACCTCTCCCTCCCCCTCCACTGTTTTTTCTGTAGACTTGACACTTTGTATTATAAGCTTAAAAATGAGAATATCATATTTACCTTCAAGATTTGCTTGAAAATATAAAATGTAAGAAGGAAAAAAAATGTATTAGTTTTATGTAGATCCCTGGGTGGCCCTGCACTTGGACTTGGTATTTACGTTTACATGGTAACTAAGCAAATGCCAGGTTGACAGGTCTTTTATTCAACAGGCAGAATAGCTGGTGATGGTTAAAAGTAACCTAAAATAGAAAGCACCACATTTAGTTTATAAAGATAGATTAGTATTTATAATGTCTCCCTCTTCAAAGTGTTAACCATCTTCCCATGTGTATTGTAAGAATAGGAATTAAATGATGGTTTTACTATGGTGTTTTATTAGGCATACAAATTCTACACCATATGAGCAGGTGTACTATTTGCTTAAAGTGTGACACTAATTCTTTGCTTGAGATATTTTTACCATAAAATTGGGATTAGGAAGGGAAATTATATGATGACCTGCAGTATTCATTTTTGAAATATTTACCATACACCTGAGATGAGAAATTGCTTAAAATTACATGGTGACCAGTGGTATAGCAGCTCTCTTGCTTAGAGCAAAAAAACGGCTTTAACTAGAGCAGCATGTCTATTAGTAGTAGGGAAAAGGTAACAGCAGGGAATAGCTTATTTAGATGTGATCATGCTCAGTTCTCCCACTTGGCAGATGTGGAAACTGAGGCACAAAATACTAGTGTCTTGAAAAGTAAGTTATAAGAACATGGCGGTTTTATTTTAGAGCGTCTTTTTTAGGATGTAAGAGCAGATTATTCTGTATCAAGATCTGTTGTTTGAGTTTCTGATGGAATATGAGATAGACTTCTCCTTCAGCACTCAAGGGAAATGAGGGGGAGCTGAGAAGAAACCTTTGAGAGTGAACTTGTGATGAGCAGGAGAGGGGATGCTTTCTGGCTTCTCTCCAGCCATGGCCAGGGCTGGTGTGGTCCAGTGTGAGACAGGACCGGCAATACTTAAGAAGCTGCTGTTGTACTGTGGTCGCTCTTTCAGAAGGGCATAACAGTTATGGGACATTACAGAGGAAAGACATTTGTTCCAGGAAGAATGGATGGATTCAGGGCTGTGGAGGGGCAGAGCGGGGTCCCTGGGGATGAGGAGAGAGTGAGAAATTATTCCATTATTAGATAGATATTAGATTAGATATTAGATAGATAGATATCCTTCCCAGAGACTAAAATGTGTCTTCAGCTGATACTGCAAATTCATGTTTCTGAAATTAAACATCTAAGTTAGGTAATTATTAGGATGGTAGTGTCATTTCCCTGTCATCTGTGGTGAAAATCTAATAGGGAAACCCGTGATGGCCCCAAATCAACTTGACTACTAGTTAAATGTGCATTTTGCGCCGTCGACGGGCACCCTTGCCAGTGGTGAACTTGACAAGGCTGCTGGGTCTGTGTTGGGTTCTTGGCCTGTCTCCCTCTTCTGGGTGCTGGTTCCCCGAGTGATAGGACCGTCCCTCTCTCTGCCTGCAGAACAATCGACCATGACCACCGAATCGGGATCAGACTCGGAATCCAAGCCGGAGCAGGAGGCCGAACCCCAGGAGGCGGCGGGGGGCCAGGGGGCGCAGCTGGGGGCGCAGCCGGGCCCCGAGCCGGCCGCCGAGGAGCAGCCCCAGGCGCCGGAGCAGTTCGAGGAGGCCGCAGCGCACAGCACGCCTGTGAGGAAGGAGGTGAGCCCACATCGCCCCGTACCTCTGCCATTCCAACCCAAAGCATGAATGAATGAATGCTGAGCTTTTCCAGGCTTTGCTCTGACCTGGATCTCTTAGCACTAGCAGGAACGTGGAGGGTGCAGGGGAGGGGAGGGAATCATCTGCTTGTCCTCTTCTGTTCCCCGGGCAGATGGACACTTAAGCTGTTTTAAGACTTTCAGTGAATGACATTCCACAGCCTTGCTTGGTAACGCCTTTCTTTGATGAAAGCAATTCAGCTCACACTGAAATCTGGACTGCGGGTCCACTGTTTTATCTGAGTTTACAGGGAGGCTAGACCCTGAACTGGCAGCTGTACTTATGCTCCCAGTTGTTTATTTAAGCCTCTGGTGGCTCAGACAGTAAAGAATGCGCCTGCAATGCAGGAGACCTGGATTTGGTCCCTGGGTCCAGAGATCCTCTGGAGAAGGGCATGGCAACCCACTCTAGTATTCTTGCCTAGAGAATGAATCCCCATAGACAGAGGAGCCTGTTGAGCTGTAGTCCGTGGGGTCACAAAGAGTCGGACATGACTCAGCGGCTAAGCATGTACACACTAATTCAGAATTATTCTAATGTTTCCCTGGGGGCTACTCTGACCTTAAGGTTACCAGCTGTCCCTAGTAGGTGTTCAAGCTGCTCTCTTTCTCTCTGCCATGGACATATTCAACTTTGTTACCTAAATGTGTTTAAGTTGTCATAGATAATGTGATTATTCCTTTTAAAAGTTTTCCTACAAAATATAAAGCATGATTTATATCTGGGCCTTGAATGAATCCATATTTAAATTTTTTTGTCTTCAGACTTCAAACCTGGAATCCATATGTTTTAGGATGCTGACTCATGGGTTAAGGGAATCTGGGAATCTCTATATATGGTTGACCTTTTACAGGTTGAAAGTGTCTATGTCAAGCCAGAAATTCTAGAGGATGTCAAAAGGAGACATGGAGTCCCCATGCCTTTTTTTAAAAACACAACACATAATTCTAACATAAAATTATGTGTTGACAAGCCTGATTATTTTCTTTCTTTTCTCATGGTACTTAAGTTCTGCTTTTAAACTCTATAAAGAGTCATGTTGGAACTTCCCTTGTGGTCCAGTGGCTGACTCTGCGCTTTGAAATGCAGGGGGCTTGGGTTCGATTCTTGCTCAGGGAACTAAGATCTTGCATGTGGTGCGGTAGGGGGTCAAAAGGAAAAGAGAAACATGTATTTTCATGCTCTGTCTGATCTCTCGTTTTGTGAAGGGAGCTGTGGGTTACCCTTTACCTTTTGTCAGGTAGACTCTAAGGAGCAGGTGTTGTCATCCCTTACCTTTTCTTTTTGTGTAGACATGATGGTGGTAAGGTTTTGTTTGTTTGCAGATCTTAAGCAATTTTAAATTATTAGGCTGGATTTTTCTATCCTCTTCACTCTGAAATGAAATAAACATGAAAGTGGGAGAAGAGTTTCTATACCCAAATACAATTAGACATACATAGTTAATAAATGGATTGACTTTCTATACTCAGACATTGGAAACTAAAGAGAAATGTGACTCTAAACCACTTATCTTCTATGGTTATCTCAGTGTTTCCAGAACTCTTTTCAAGTCCTCTGGACGTCAGCTTGCTCATTTACAAAATGGAGAGGTCAGAAAAGAGAATTTTCTAAGAACGTATCTTTCTTTGGACTTTTGAGAGTGTATTTACAGACCAGTAGAAGCAGTGGTTGGGCCCATGGGTTGAATACGCATTGGTGGTAATCTAATAGATAGAAGAGGGGTTGAAAAAGTCACTGGAGAGCAGGGCATGGGGAGATTCCAAGGGGATTGACTCAAGGGAGAATGTTACTGTTCTGTAGGATCGCTCCCTCTTAAAGTTCTGAGTCTAGCTTGGACTGGACTGTTAGGCTTTGAAAGAAGATTAAAGCCTTTGAGCAGATTTGATATTTTCTTATACTGGCTCTTCACAATGAAGAGGCAGGGGGGAGCAGACTTAAAGGATTATTTTTAATTAATTTCAGTACTGCTAGCTTCATTGAATTGCTGCTGCTGCTGCTAAGTCGTTTCAGTCATGTCCGACTGTGCAACCCCATAGACAGCAGCCCACCAGGCTCTGCTGTCCCTGGGATTCTCCAGGTAAGAACACTGGAGTGGGTTGCCATTTCCTTCCCCAATGCATGAAAGTGAAAAGTGAAAGTGAAGTCGCTCAGTCGTGCCCGGCTCTTAGCGACCCCATGGACTGCAGCCTACCAAGCTCCTTTGTCCAAGGGATTTTCCAGGCAAGAGTACTGGAGTGGGTTGCCATTGCCTTCTCCGTCATTGAATTGAGTTAGAGCTAAATCAAGTATTTTAACAGTTGTAAAATTACTGAGAAGATTAATACTTGAAACTCTGTAGGCTTTACAGTTTATAAGATACCTGGTATGTTTATGGAGCAGTGTGGGTCATGGAGTAAAGGACCTGCCAAACAGCTCGACCCAGTGAATGAAAGAAGCAGAATACATTAGATTCAATCTTAGATGATTTAATTACTTTTAAGGCTTATACTAGCCAACGCTTTTGTTTTTTTCTAATTGAAGTATAGTTGGTTTACAATGTCTTATTAGTTTCAGGTGTACAGCAGTGTGATACAGTTATACACACATTTTTTTTTTTTCAGATTCTTTTCCATTATAGGTTATTACAGGGTAGTGAAGATAGGTTCCTATGTTGTATGGACTTGTTGCTTATCTAGTTTAATATATATATAGTAGTGTATGTTAAGTTGCTTCAGTTGTGTCTGACTCTTTATGACCCTATGGGCTGTAGGCTTCCAGGCTTCTCTGTCCATGGGGATTCTCCAGGCAAGAGTACTGGAGTGGGTTGCCATGCCCTGCCTCCAGGAAATCTTCCTGACCCAGGGATCGAACCCGCGTCTCTTATGTCTCCTGCATTGGCAGGCAGGTTCTTTACCACTAGTGCCACCTGGGAAGCGTGTATCTGTTAATTCCAAATTCCTAATCTGTCCCCTCACCCTTTCCCTTCTGATAACTATACATCTGCTCACTATGTCTGTAAGAGCCAGTGCCTTTATAAAAAGTCAGGAGCCCGAACTTCCCTGGCAGTCCAGTGGTTAAGACTTCACCTTCCAATGAAGAGGGTGCAGGTTTGACCCCTGGTTAGGGTGCTAAGATCCCACATGCCTCAGAGCCAAAGAACCAAAACATAAAATAGAAGCAGTACTGTAGCAAATTCAATAAAGACTTTAAAGATGGTCCATATCAAAAAAAAAAAAAATCCTTAAAAGTCATTTGTACCCTTCTTTGCTTGGGCGAAACTTCATGGCATTCACTAAGAACTCAGCACTTCTCGTATGAATACTTAATTCAAACTGAAAGAAGTCCCTATGGGTACATTCAGGTGGCAGAAATTATTTAGGTGTACCTGTTAGTATTATTTTTGTATATGTGTATCCATTCCTTATGTCCTAATTCAGACATCTCTCATCCTGTAGGAAATAGAAAATCCTGTTTCTACAGTGTCCTTTGATTGCCTGAGCAATGCAATATTTATTTCCTATCTTGCAATGAAAACTGTCCATTGTTTGCTCTCCACAGGTCACTGACAAGGACCAGGAGTTTGCTACCGGACCTGCCAAGCAGCTCGAATATCAGCAATTTGAAGACGATAAACTTTCTCAGAAATCATCTAGCAGCAAACTATCTCGATCTCCATTGAAGATTGTCAAAAAGCCTAAAAGCATGCAGTGCAAAGTGATACTTCTGGATGGATCAGAATATACCTGTGATGTAGAGGTAAGTGTATATTTAAAATATTATTTTTGTCCCGGATATTGAGAGCTGGGACATATTGGTCTAAAGCATGCAGGATGCCTCTTTGTTTTTCCAGATCTCTGGAAAATTACTCAGACCCAGTTTCTAAATACAAAATTATTTCCAGTCTCTCTCACAGGGGATCAAATTACTGAAAATACTTGTCCCCAAAATGTTACAATCTAGAGAAAAATGTGATTTTATTTAAAAAAAAAAAAGACAAAATATCTAATACTTTCCACGGTAGGAAAAACATTTTGGAGGCCTCTAAAAGATCAGGTTTTCTTTAATATCCTGACTGTGAGCTGTCATTGAAATGAATTTTACTTTTTCTATTTGCATTACTTATGGCGGGGTTGTTAATTGGAGGAAACTTATAGATTTCTGTACACAGGAGTGGTAGGGTAATTTGAATGGTGAATGTCCTTTTCCTGCTTGGACAATGAATAGGAACTGCAGCTCAAGTGTAAAAGGGTTTTAAAATTCACATCTGCAGCTCAAGTGTAAAAGCATATGCTCCTCTGTGCTCTTTCTGTAAAGAAAAAAAAAAAAAAATTCCTTCGAGAGAAAGGGCGGGTGAATGACTTTTATCAGAGATGTGTGGCCAGACCACGGTAACAGCTGAGAGCAACGTGGGCTGTTGAGAGCGGTAGAGACACGGATGGTTGCTGAGTATCGCGAGAACACAGGCTGGGTGAGAACTCGGGCGGGAGCTACAAGTCCGCCAGGTCCACCACCCACCATGCGCTGCATCTTCTCCCCGCGCTGAGCTGGGGGAGATCCCCATTTTAGATTTAATATTTTCGTTTAAAGAGCTGTTCCTCTGCCTCCAGCTGCCTGCCCTTGGTCCTTCGCACATCCCTCTGCTTAAACCCCGCCCACCACATGACCCCACTGGCCCCCCCTTCTGCCAGGGGTGCTGAGAATCTGTACCTGTGTGTGTGGTTGTTCATTTCAGACACAGCCAGCACCAAGCCCACCTGACGCCCCATATTCTCTGCCTGTAACCCCTGCCTCGTTCCTTACAGTCTGCGTAATGCGCTCACGCACCAGTGCTTTTCTTGGAACAGAAGGTTCAAATCCATTTCACATTGATAACATCATGTAGGGTGGGGATGGGGTTGCATTACCAAATCTCTACAGATTACTGGGACATAGAAAAAATTTTTTAATAAACTCTTAGATCAAAAGTGATTTCATTTATCATGTTAGAGATTTTTTGTCATCCTGTAACCTGACAATTGTTAGTGGGTTGCTTAGTGAAATGGGCTTGTCACCGACCGGTTGAATAGGAAAAATGGTTGGGGAGTGAAACATGTGTTCTGAGGTTTGCCACACACAGATTCGTTTGCTGCAAGTTTGCCTGCTGCTTCTGATGTTACCTAATTTCTTAGCCCAAAGTGTTCAATTATTGATTCAGATGTTTATTCTGGAAATGAGAAGATCCAGTAATATACTCTTGCCTGGGCTTTACTATGAAGCTTAAAGCGCATTTGTAACCTTTAGCAACGTTGCATTTTTCCAATGTGGATCCACCTTCTGGAAAAATTTAAGTCAAGAGAAGCTTTCTTCCTTAACTTGAGGGTGAGTCTTTCTACTGAATTATATTTATATAATGGAGGAAATAGGGTTCCCCGGCAATCCTCTAGTCAAGACTACCAGAGTTTTCTAAAGAACAGTCTGGAAGAAAGTGGATAGTGTTTCACACAGGGAGAATTCCAGCAGAAAGCACAGGTGCATCTGTGGAAACTAGTAGCTCTGATGCTTCCAGTGCCTTTTCCTGTTCTAAGACTCATGGAGAGACGAAGCACAGAACTCTGGAGAAGCAGGATTACCACCCCCAACCCCTGTCCCCAACTCAAGCAAGTGAATTAAGAATAGAATGCAGGAGACAGTAAGAGGAATACCCCCCCTTTTTTTTTGCGTTGAATAAGACCTCAAACAAGGCATTTTATTTTAATGAAATCTCTGTGCTGTTTTTCCTCCCTGGCTTATTTAATGCCTTTAATGTTTCACCGTCAAAATCAACAAGGCTCAGTTCGCCACGACTGTGTCATGAGAATTTATAGTTGCCAGCAAAGGATCCCCTGCCAACACACACACACACTTTACCTGTACCTGATTCTCTCTTCTTTTGATGGTAGAAGGTAGCTTTTTCCCTTGCCCAGCAGTGCTGCAGCAGAGGGAACCCAGTGACCCTGAAAATCAAGATACAAGAAGCCTTTGCTCTCTGAAAACAGTGACTTCATGAAGTGTACAGATCCCACCTCCACTGTTTTGATGGGAAGCCCTTTCCAATTGTGCTGGATTTTTCAAATTTCCCTCCAACAGCAGCCATAGATCATTGTAACATTGGGTGTTTTTCCATTTGAGAGATGTATTTCCTCAGTCATTTTTTTCAAACTCTTCATCATGACTATCTAAAATATAAAAAGAACTAATTACACATAAAATATAAGAACAAAAATCTGATGATCAGCAATTTGATATGCATGTTTGGGCAATGTTTGCAGGCCAGAGGATTGTCACATTTGCCAACAAAATCACCAATGGTGCCATTCTTTTCCTGTCATTTTTATTGGACCTTTAGAGAATGCAAGCTACTTCCTATGGCCAGTATGTCACCGTCATCATTGCTATTTAGTTCTTGAACATGAATTTTAAAAGAGAAAATAAACAGAAGTACCAGTCACAACAATAGAGGAAGTGGTGCTTATCATGTTTATTTTATTTTAATTTCACTCTCATTGTTTCCGTCTGATTAGCATACAGTGTATTTTCTGATGACTATCCAGTTAGAAATGTTTCCTCTTATTGGACACCATTTTCATCTAGTCTGATTTGGTTTTAGGAAAATAAAATAGACATGGTTTGAACTTTGAATCCATATTTCATCCATCTTTTAAGTCATTTTCAGGTGTAGTTTGGTTTGTTCTCCATAAGAAACCCAACAGGTGGCAGAGTCCCAAGCTTTACCTCAAAAGTGGCAGAAGGTAGACCTTGAAGGCAGACTTTGTTTTTCACAAGGTCCCACTGTGTTGCTGGTTTAGTCGTGAGCAAGACCAAGTGCTTTTGAGCCCCAGGTAATCCCATGTGGGGTTGGAATCCAGGGGATGATGCCCGTAGGTGAAATAACTCTAGCCTCTCTGGAGAGATCTTTCCATCAGATTTGGGCAAATACAGAAGGGACTTAAGTATAGCAGTAAAACCTTAAAAGCCTGCAGCTCAGACATCCCCCCAAGTTTGGCCATGCCCAGAGGCCTGCAGGTTGATGGACTCCATGACTAAGTACTACTCAGATCCCTCCAAAATCCAGAGTGTTTTCTCCAAGATGCACTTCTTGCTACTATTCAGAGATGCTTCCAACGGACCAGAGAGGATAAAGGAATATTTTGCCCTCTAAATATGCTTTCATCACCTTCTAACTGTTAGGAAGGGGCTGTTTAAAAAATGTCCAAATACCCTCTCTTGCTTGGGATCCAATTAACTTTCCATATCATGCTTCTGTTTCATGTATTCTACTCACAGGGGTTTAGTTGGAAAAACAAAATCACTGTCTGAATTTTCCATCTTCTCTAGGTCACATGATTAAAATGCCTTATGGCCCCTTTAGAAGTTCTTGGAAAAGTGTGTGTTAGTTGCTCAGTAGTGTCTGACTCTTTTGCAACCCCAGGGACTGTAGCTCCTCCACCAGCCCCCTCTGTCTGTGGTATTCTCCAGGCAAGGATACTGAAGTGGGTCGCTATTCCCTTCTCCCAAGCATCTTCACAACCCAGGAATTGAACCCATGTCTCCTACATTGCAGGTAGATTCTTTACCATCTGAGCCACTAGGGAAGCTCTTAGAAGTTCTTGATTGGACAACAAATAGAATTGCGATTATGCAGAAGGTTGAATAGAACACCTGTTGCCTTTCATGGAAGTTGTAGTTGTAAAAAATAAAAGATAAGAATTTTTTCAAACTAGTACGAGTATCATTCACTCAACTACTACGTAATTCAGAGGTTTTGATTTTGTATAATTGTGTAAATTTGGATTTAACCTCTCAGTGGGTTTCTGTTCAACTATATGTTTTACTACATCAAAACATGTTACATGCTGTGACCAAGTGGCCCAATCTTGCAGCTGAACCTTCCAGCCTGAAGACCAGTGGGCTCCTGACCACAGAAGGGCTTTAATAAACTCAGCTTCCCTGTGCAGTGACTCTTTGAGCAACCGCAGGAACAGTGGCACACGAGGACTAACTAGTTAGTTAGTTAGGACTAACTAACACGAGGTTAACAGGCACCTTCTTATTTACCTGACATAGTCAGCATGCAGTCTTCCCCAAGTGTTCAGATTTGACTTCTTGAAGGTTTAAGAGAAACAAACTCTTTTACTAAAAGTGTTAAAAACTTTTCTCCTAGTTTTCATTTCAAAAAGTAACAGGGAGGGGCCACAGCCTCCCAGTCACACAGCTCCAGGCTGATTCAGGATCCCAGGACAGGAGTCTACGCCACTAGTTGAGCTTCTTTAGCCTCCTTCCTAGAGAAGGCCCTTGATTACAGCTTCCAAACATCTCTTGAGGAGTTGTTTCCACCAGGCATCTCATTCACATCTCTGTATTTTGTAGAAAACATTGATTGATTTGTATATGGAAGGTACTGAAACAGTTTTTAACAAGGGGATGCATCATTTGAGTCTTAATTATGATTTGTCGTAATGAGCCTTCTTTTTTCTTGTTTGCAACCATTCCAGTCCCTAGAACTGACATCACACAGTGTGCAAAAGATGACAAGGAAGACATTGATATAAAGCATTTCTTGAGGGTCTGCAATGTTCCAGGTGCTGAAAACCAAATGAGACAAAGACTTCAGGCTTAGACAGGGTGTTCTCTTCCTCAGGACTCACACGGTTTTAGATCTGGAAGGATCATTGGAGATAACTTTGTCTCCTGTCCCATTTCACCGAAGAGGAAGTAGGCCCAGAGTAGTTAATGTTATGCCTGAGGATACACAGCCTGGAAAGGACCACGAAGGGCTAGAGCCCAGATCTCCTGCCCTCTGCTCCAGAACTCTTTTTGTTGTTGTTCAGGTGCTCAGTTGTGTCCGTGAACCCATGGACTACAGCATGCCAGGCTTCCCTGTCCTTCACCGTCTCCCAGAGTTTGCTCAAACTCATGTCCATTGAGTCAGTGATGCCATCCAACCATCTCATCCTCATCTAAGAGACAGGTTGAGTTGATGGAAAGGATGTCATCTTCTCAAGAGTTCTTAAACCTAATTTCTCAGAAGGACCACCAAGGCCTTGCTTCTGGCTATACTATCATGAAATAAGATGCCCTGAAAGATACCTGCACCCCTATGTTCATAGCAGCACTATTCATAGTAGCCAAGACATGGAAACAATCTAAATGGCTATTGACAAAGGAATGGATAAAGAAGTTGTGGTATATATATACAATGAAATATTACTCAGCCATAAAAAAGAATGATATAATGCCATTTGCAGCAACATGGATGGACATGGAGATTATCATACTAAGTGAAGTAAGTCAGACAGAGAAATACAAACATGATATCACTTACATGAGGAATCTTTAAAAAGATAGAAATGAACTTATTTACAAAGTAGAAAGAAAATCACAGACATAGAAAACTTATGGTCACTAAAGGGAAAAAGAGGGGGGATGAATTAGGAGTTTGGGATTAAAGTATACCCATTACTATATATGGGTTTCCCATGTGGCATGATGGTAAAGAATCCACCTGGCAGTACAGGAGATGCAAGAGAGGTAGATTTGATCCCTGGGCTTGGAAGATCCCATGGAGAAGGAAATGGCAACCCATTCCAGTATTCTTGCCTGGAGAATCCCATGGATAGAGGAACCTGGTGGGCTACAGTCCATGGAGTTGCAGAGTTGGACACAACTTAGCAACTAAAACAAAAACAGCAACTATTACTCAGTTCAGTTCAGTTTAGTTCAGTCGCTCAGTCGTGTCCGACTCTTTGTGACCCCATGAATCACAGCACGCCAGGCCTCCCTGTTCATCACCATCTCCCGGAGTTCACTCAGACTCACGTCCATTGAGTCCATGATGCCATCCAGCCATCTCATCCTCGGTCGTCCCCTTCTCCTCCTTCCCCCAATCCCTCCCAGCATCAGAGTCTTTTCCAATGAGTCAACTCTTCTCATGAGGTGGCCAAAGTACTGGAGTTTCAGCTTAGCATCATTCCTTCCAAAGAAATCCCAGGGTTGATCTCCTTCAGAGTGGACTGGTTGGATCTCCTTGCAGTCCAAGGGACTCTCAAGAGTCTTCTCCAACACCGCAGTTCAAACACATCCATTCTTCGGTGCTCAGCTTTCTTCACAGTCCAACTCTCACATCCATACATGACCACAGGAAAAACCATAGCCTTGACTAGCCAGACCTTAGTCGGCAAAGTAATGTCTCTGCTTTTCAATATGCTATCTAGGTTGGTCATAACTTTTCTTCCAAGGAGTAAGCGTCTTTTAATTTCATGGCTGCAGTCACCATCTGCAGTGATTTTGGAGCCCAAAAAAATAAAGTCTGCCACTGTTTCCACTGTTTCCCTATCTATTTCCCATGAAGTGATGGGACCGGATGCCATGATGTTCGTTTTCTGAATGTTGAGCTTTAAGCCAACTTTTTCTCTCTCCTCTTTCACTTTCATCAAGAGGCTTTTTAGTTCCTCTTCCCTTTCTGCCATAAGGGTGGTGTCATCTGCATATCTGAGGTTATTGATATTTCTCCCGGCAGTCTTGATTCCAGCTTGTGCTTCTTCCAGTCCAGCGTTTCTCATGATGTACTCTGCATATAAGTTAAATAAGCAGGGTAATATACAGCCTTGACGTACTCGTTTTCCTATTTGGAACCAGTCTGTTGTTCCATGTCCAGTTCTAACTGTTGCTTCCTGACCTGCATATAGATTTCTCAAGAGGCAGGTCAGGTGGTCTGTATTCCCATCTCTTTCAGAATTTTCCACAGTTTATTGTGACCCACACAGTCAAAGGCTTTGGCATAGTCAATAAAGCAGAAATAGATGTTTTTCTGGAACTCTCTTGCTTTTTCCATGACCCAGCGGATGTTGGCAATTTGATCTCTGGTTCCTCTGCCTTTTCTAAAACCAGCTTAAACATCCGGAAGTTCACTGTTCACGTATTGCTGAAGCCTGGCTTGGAGAATTTTGAGCATTACTTTACATTTCATCTCACGTACTAGTAAAGTAATACTCAACTACTACTACTGCATATAAAGTAGGTAAACAAGAGCACCTACTGTATAGCACAGGGAACTCTATTCAATATCCTGTAATAACCTATAATGGAAGATAATCTGAAAAAAATATTTTTTTTCAGTTTGCATTACATGAGAAGCTAACACAGCTTTGTAAATCAATTCTACTTCAATTGGAAAAGAAAGATATTCTGTGAAGAGTAGAACTTGAAAGCAGTACTTTTTAATTTTGGGTAAGAAGGGGAAAACAGCTGGGGAAGTGTCTTACAGAAGCTCTTCAAAGTGGGGAAGGGACCAGAGCTCCAGCTGATCTCCACTCCTTGCCAGAACGAAATGACTGGGAGCCAGTTGTATAGTTGTTGCGTGTCCTACTCAGAGTGGAAAGGCAAGTCTGATCTGGGACCCTCACCATCCTTTCTGGAGAGAAACACTTTCCACAATACAGTGATCTCTTCCCCCAATCTTCCTGATCAATTGCCAGTTCATTTCATAATTACAGCATTTCCCCCATGAAAGACAGGTTATAATTTTCAAGATTATAGCTCGTCTCCTTTTCGTTAGCATTTAAATTGATGCCTTTCTTTTTCCGGCCATAGTCTGGGCTCTGTGGGAAGTTTAGGGAGATCGCTACTGGCATCAACCACAAAATGAGAAAAATCTTTTCAAAGTTAGTTCATAACCTGGGAAAGTGTCTACATGGTGGATCATCTCTTGAATGTGATACCACTTTTTTGTTGTTGTTACCTTCAATGTCAGAGGCAGGTGTCTTTGACCTTGTCCCTTCTTGGACAGCAGAGCTCAAGTCTTGTAGAACAGCAGGTTCTTAGGGTCGAAGGACGGTATAAACTCTAGTTCAGTCCTGCACTCACATTCTAACAAAATGCAGAGGTAGGTTCTGGAAGCCTGGAGGACAGTGATATTAAAGTCCTTGTCTTAGGGACACAGTAAAATAGTCACAGAAAACCAGCTTGCACACAATTTTGTGGTGTCTGTCCACATACCAGCTGATCTGGTCTTAGAGGGAAGTGCACACAGTCAGGCAGCAGTTAGCGTCAGGATTTGACTGCCATGTACACCTTATAGTCCAGCGTCCAGTTGGCACAGGAAGAGAGCTGAATATGAGGATCATAGTTTGAAAACCCAGAGAAGGCAATGGCACCCCACTGCAGTACTCTTGTCTGGAAAATCCCATGGACGGAGGAACTGGTAGGCTCCAGTCCATGGGATCACTAAGAGTCGGACACGACCGAGTGACTTCACTTTCACTTTTCGCTTTCATGCATTGGAGAAGGAAACAGCAACCCACTCCAGTGTTCTTGCCTGGAGAATCCCATGGACAGAGGAACCTGGCAGACTTCAGTCCATGGGGTCACAGAGTCGCACACAACTGAGCACGCACGCACAGCACAGCTTATCACCTAATAATAGAGTAAACGCTGGAAAGTATTTCTTAAATCTGAGAAAGTGAATTTCATTTTGACTCTCCCTTTCTAGGCTTTTTTTCCCCCAACCTGGAAAGAAGATTATCCAGTGTTTCCATATGAGCTAATCATTTATCTGGCAGTTGGGGAGATGCTGAATGATTTTATTAAATATGAACAGGAAGTAACTGCACTCAGCACCCACTTGTGAGGACTGAGACACTGACCTCAAACAGGAAATTTGCTTTTCTCAGGCTGCCCGGCTTGAACCTGCTGAGATCAGACAGAAGATGTGGCTAAGGGTCTGTTGCTGTTATGCCAGAAATCAGTAGGTGTTTAACAACCCTGAATAGGTGCTGAAGATGATTAAACATACTCCATATCGGGCTTTCAGCACTAGCCTCCCCTAATGAGCCAATTCCCACTTTATGGTGAGTGAGGAGGCAGTGGTCCTTGGCGTTGATGATGAACTCCTCAAAGTGGGTAGGAAAATCTATTAGCGAAGGTGTCCGACTAAGTCACCCACTTTTCTTTCACACTTGATCCCTTCAGAAGTCCCTTGTTCCACTTAGCCTTAATTCAATACAGTTTCCAGTTTCTTCCTTGGTAACTCTGAGTAGTGTTATTTGAAGAGGTTTCTTTACTGTTTCTTTTTAAAAAATCAGAGTTTAGTTGCTTTACGATGTTGTGTTACTTTCTGCTGTACAGCAGAATGAATCAGCTGTACATACATGGTGTGTGTGTTTGTGTGTGTGTTAGTCGCTCAGTTGTGTCCAACTCTTTGTGACCTTATGGACTGTAGCCTGCCAGGCTCCTCTGTCCATGGGATTCTCCAGGCAAAACTACTGGAGTGGGTTACCATTCCCTTCTCCAGGGGATCTTCCCAACCTGGGGGTCAAACTGGAGTCTTCTGCACTGCAGGCAGATTCTATGCCATCTGAGCCACCAGGGAAACCCCATACATATACATAATATGCCCTCTGTTTTGGATTTCCGTCCCATTCAGCTCTTTACCGCAGAGCATTGAGACCACACAGTTTTGAATGTCTTAAAAATGCAGGTTTCCCAGGTGGCTCAGATGATTAAAGAATCTGCCCGCATTGCAGGAGTCCAGGTTCGGTCACTGGATTGGGAAGATCTGGAGAAGGAAATGGCAACTCACTCCAGTATTCTTGCCTAGGAAATCCCATGGACGCAGGAGCCTGGTGGGCTACAATCCATTGGGTCGAAAAGAGTCAGACATGACTTAGCAACTAAACAAGAACAACAGCAACGAAATGCAGGTCATCTGTATTTGTCCTTCTGTAGCAAGTAGAGAATAGGAGAGTCTTTGTGAGCCTGTTATCCTTGAGGAGTTTTGTGATGTACTGGGTTTTAAGGCAAATAACCAGGGACAATAGGAGCAACTCAGAAAAAGGGAAGAAGTGGAAATCTAGTCAGCTCACTTCCATGTCATGCTGAGACAGATTCTCTGCTTTTGTAGGGAACTTTCTCTCTTGCCTGAAGAAATTGGGAGTGGCTGTTTAAGGCACGTTTCTTAGATTCTTCTTTCTTTTTTAGGATCTAGGTTTTGAAATAGGGCTGCTGTATAAAAAGCATGACTCCAAATCTTTAGCTGACTGTAAATACCTCCCCACAAACAAAGATTCCTCCGCAGTGGTTCATGCTGTTAAAAATGGTATGCACATGTCCAATCATATTTTTGGCAGATATTTATTATTAGAATGTGTTGGCTGACTTTCCCTGCAGTGATACTTAAGTCTAGTAGCATTCACTTATTTTATTTACTTATTTTTACGTTTCCAGAATAATTCTTATTGTACTCAGGATATTTACACAGTTCTCTTTAGAATTTTGGCAGATGAGGAGATGAAAAAAAGCACACAGAGAGAATGTGAAACATCAGGAGCAGCTGAGAGTGGAAAGGGAAGGCCAAGGGCCTGCCAGGAAGGATGGGCTTGACCCACTAACAAGGTTGGGTACTTGCACATACTGGTTTTCTGTTCGTGTGGATGCCCAGTCTTGTCTGACTCTTTGCAACCCTGTGGACTGTAGCCTACCAGGCTCCTCTGTCCATGGGATTCTCCAAGCAAGAATACTGGAGTGGGTTGCCATTTCCTCCTCCAAGGGACCTTCCTGACCCAGGGATTGAACCTGCTTCCCCTGTGTCTCCTGTACTGCAGGCGATTCTTTACTGCTGAGCCATCCAGGAAATTGGTTTTCTAGCTGTACAACACGTTACCATAAACTTGGAGATGTAACACATCTCATCTCACATTTTTTGGCTGGATTGTTCAGCATCTTATAGAGGAGAAGTCATGTACTTCACCGATTGCATCTTCATCTAGAGGCGGGTCTAGGGGAAGATGCATCTATGTGCTTTCTGGTGCTGTTGGTGGAATGCATTTCCTTCTGGTTGTAGGACCGAGGACCCCTCTTGCTGCCTGTCAGCCAGGGACGACTCAGGGCTGCTGAGTTTGCTGTCAGTCCATGAGGCTTCGTCTGTCCCAGCAACAGAGAACCTCTCCCACCCACCTTAGAGTCCTCTACATTCAAGTCTCCCTATTCCCCACCTTCTGCTGCCAACTGGAGAAAACTCTCTGCTTTTAAGGGCTCAGCTGATTAGGACAGTGTTCCTATCGAAAGGTCACTGGTGCCAGTTAGTGTAACCTAACTGTTAGATCTACTCTGTCTGAAACCCCAGGGATCAGGCGGGGTGTATACACCAGGGAGATGAGAAATCACAGTAGGTGATGGGCGCTTCTAAGGGGTTTTGCTTTGCGGACTGGTTGACCATTTGTGTTTTTAAAAGGTACTTCTACTAAATAATGATTGAAACAGGGATGCTAGTTGGCAAGAGTTGCTGAGGACCAGAACCAAGATGGTGACTAGTGGGACAGAGGGGAGAGGATGGATTTTGAAGAACTACCCTGAACATGAGCAGACATGATTAACTGCACGTGTGGGCAGGGATATAGGGAGGGGAAGAGAGGGTAATAGCATCCTGATAATGGCATCCACATTTGTAGACTACAGTATAAGAAGAAAAGTGCGTCGGGGGAGACTAATGTAAACCTGTTGAATTTGAGATGCCTGGAATATGAAAGTGGCAATCTACTATTGCAGTTGAATACGTTGTTTGACCTTTGGAAGAGCTGGTAGGCACTGTGCGAGCCAGTACCATTTACAGTGAGTCACACAGGGGAGTGAATGAAATGGTGCAGATGGCCAGTGAATGAGTGGGAAGACCATTGACAGTGGAGCTCTGGGCAACGCTGATGCTTGAGTTGGGGTGGGAGTGCCTTGTCCAGCTTCCCCCACCCCACCCCCAGACACTCCTCTACACGCAGCCCCAGCCTCTTCGGGCTGAACCCCTGGCTTAGGAACTGGATGTGCTCAACCCCGTGGGGACATTACAGTAGTGATTGTGATTGAGCGTTACGGCTGTTCAGTCGCTAAGTCGTGTCCGACTGTTTGCCACCCCACAGACTGCAGCACGCTAGGCTTCCCTATCCTTCACTGTTTCCCGGAGTTTGCTCAAACTGACGTCCATTGAGTCAGTAATGCTGTCTAGCCATCTAACCTTCTGTCACCCCCTTTTCCTTCTGTCTTCAATCTTTTCCAGCATCAGGGTCTTTTCTAGTGAGTCAGCGCTTCTCATCAGGTGGCAAAAGCATTGGAGCTTTAGCTTCAGAATCGGCCCTTCCAGTGAATATTCAAGGTCGATTTCCTTTAGGATTGACTGGTTTGATCTCCTTGCAGTCCAAGGGACTCTCAAGAGTCTTCTCCAGATCTATCATTCGAAAGCATCAATTCTTCAGTGCTCAGCCTTCTTTATGGTCCAGTTCTGACATCTATATGTGACTACTGGAAAACCCATAACTTTGACTAGATGGACCTTTGTCGGCAAAGAGATGTCTCTGCTTTTTAACACATTGATTAGGTTTGTCTTAGCTTTCCTTCCAAGGAGCAAGCATCTTTGAATTGTGGTTGAGTAATGGGTCTCCTTCAAAAAGGTTCAGGAGAGACTCTCCACAGAGAAACATTCCCAGTCTCACTTTCTAACTGCCGTCAAGGCATGGCGCTACTGAAAGCAGAAAAGAGGAGGCCATGGAATGCCGCAGGGACCGTCCGTGGAGAAATAGTGTCATTCACTGTAATTGATTCTTCTTCTCCCTCCTGTCCGATCCAGTTCTCCCTATATTTCTTTAATTTGGCTTTTTGCTGTCCTTTGTACATTAGAATTTCAGTTACACAAAGTGATAAGGACAATAACGTTACATTTCCTCTAAGGAATGCCTGATCCCTGTTTCTTGGAACACTTGAACAAGACAGGGGACTTCCCTGCTGGTCCAGTACTTTTGACTACATCTTGCAATGAAAGGGGTGCAGATTTCGAGCCTGGCTGGGGAGCTGAGATCTCAGAATCCTCAGGGCCAAAAAAACCAAAACATAAAACAGAAGCAATATATATATAACAGATTCTTTCAATAAAGACTTTTAAAATGATCCACATCAAACTTAAAAAATTTAAACAAGACTGTTAGGACTGGGCTTCCCAGGTGGTGCTAACGGTAAAGAACCCACCTGCCAATGCAGGAGACATAAGAGACACGGGGTTCGATCCCTGGGTTGAGAAGATCCACTGGAGGAGGAAATGGCAACCAGTATTCTCCAGTATTCTTGCCTGGAGAATCCCATGGACAGAGGAGCCTGGCAGGCTACAGTCCATGGAGTTGCAAAGAGTCAGATATGACTGAAGCAACTTACCACACTGCACTCAGGACTAATGTTACTTCAGCATACTGTGTCATCCTGTGATCATTCAGTAACTGTGAAGGGGTGGTGTTATTCAGGAAGCTCTTTTAACTCTTTAAATCTCAAATTAGGAAACAGTACCCTCTCCCCACCCCCACCCACCCAGTGCATAGTCTGCAGTTTTCCAGTTCAGGGTTGTGGTCATGGCCTGCTGTCCATTCAGGAAATACCACCTCCTCCCACGTCTTCCCCCTCCTCTTGGTCTAGGGCAGATGGGCATCTAAGCTGAGCCCAGCTTCCTTCTCTCAAGAGCTGTAAAACCACGGATTCTTTTCCTCTTCAGTTCTGTGGTGTGTAATGACCAGCCAGTTCACTTTCAGGTTTTTATTTGACTCTTCTAGACTAGATCACAGATTTTAAATTGCGGGATTCTCGTTGGAATGCATCACAGTTCTATCAAGAACGTTAGCTTCTCATAACCTGGTATGCTATCCCTTGTTGGATTTCTATTGTGGATGTTTTATCTCTAGATAAATGGAATTTGGGTCTTCCTTTTGCTTGTCCTGCCAAGACTCATCTATTTTGTTAGTGTTGTCTAGTGACTGTTTCCTGTGGTTTGGTTCCAAGATTAGATACGAATGGCCAGATTAGATACTAATTCATGCAAGGTTTTGATCAGTGGGGGGTTTCTTCTCCACAACAAACAAGGCATCTTTGCTGTATCAGAATGTATGTGTCTTATCTGACAGACAGCTGTGTGTAACTGGTATGCACATTTGGGGTCACTTTCCAATAAGGCGGAAAGAAATGCCAATCTCGAAGTCCTGTTTGCACTTAGGAATGCACTTTATTCATCCCACTGCTGCTTGTAGGCATGAGTGATGGTATGCGGACGGACAGTGAACACAAGGAATTGGTTCTTAGGATGGTGTTTGGAAGGAATAAAGAGACTTGTTATTTCTTATGGAATGCCATGGTGACAGCAAATAAAGTCCCTAAAGAGCCGCCACGTTCTTTGGGGAAGTGCCCCTAGGCTGAACTTGTCAAACACATGGGATGCTTTTCAAGGATTACCCGAAGCAAAATACTTCAGTTCAGGTCTCCAGTTATTCCTTAAAAAAAAAAGCACTGTCCAAAATATCTTGTTTTGACAAGCTTCCTTAATAATACGAGGTCAAGAATTCATCATCATAGAGGGAAAAAAAAAACCCACTCAAATTCTAAAGGTACTTTGTTTCAAAAATACATTTTATTTTAACTTGGGGTTTCTATGATGTATACTCAGCCATGTTCTTAAGGTATTTTACAGACATACATGTAGGCTTCCCATGTGGCTCAGTGGTAAAGAATCTGCCTGCCAATGCAGGAGACACAGGAGACTCGGATTCAATTCCTGGGTTGGGAAGAGCCCCTGGAGAAAGAAATGGCAGCACACTCCAGTATTCTTGCCTGGAGAGTCCCCAGGAAAGAGGAGCCTGGCGGGCTACAGTCTGCAGGGTCACAGGGAGTTGGACACAACGGAGCACACACGCATTCAGAGACATACATGGAATATAATGAGAAGAAAATAAATAAGCAGAAAGTGGCACCAAGAGAAAATGAGAGGAAGAAGGTGGGAAGAGATGAATCCATAAAACCCATGTTTTGAACGCTCGCCTCACAGTGTCCCTATGATAAAAACACCCCAGTTGTTCACTGGAAGCCCACTTCTTCCACTAACATTACTCAAATCGGCAAACCAGCAGGAATATGCCACCCTGACAAGTGCGATGCAGGAGCTGTAAAAAACGTTCTCTGGGACTTGGTCCTGGAGGAAGGGATGCTTGAGAAGCTGTCTGAAGGATGAGGGATGGTGTGATGCGGGGAACCAGAGTGTGAAGCTGGCTTGTGCGGACTTGTTTGCAGAAGGAATCCAGGGGGAGTGGGGAGGAACTGGAGGAAGGTTGTGTGACGGAGCAGGGGGTCAGGGGCTCCTCCCCGCCATCACGGGCTCTGACTTCATCCTCACGCTGGCTGGCTGTGCTGCTGGAACTGAATCCGATAGCCAGCTTCTGCTCTTCCCATGTGGGTTTACTCTCACAAAGATTTTTGGGGTATATACAAGCAGAAGTGAAAATACGCTTGATAACATCTTGGGGTGACCTCCTTGGAATTTCACTTCCCGTCCCCTCCAAACCCCTCGGACCCCAGGCATCCTGCTGCCCCACAGTCCTTATTAAGCCAGGAGGGAGCCAGCAGGACTGGCTCTGAGGATCAGCCTTCAAAGAAGGGGGAGCAGGGTTACCCGAGTCCTGAAGAACTTCCGAAAGTCCCTCAGCCTCGAACCTCCCAGTTCAACCCCAAATGCTAGTAAGGTCCAGGAAAGATGGCTGCTTTCAGGCGAGCATAGGAAAATAAGCAGAATCATCTGAACAAAACTGTAATATTTGACTTTTTGCTTAAATAGGACAGTTTTAATTTTCCTGTCAGTGAAAGAATGTTACAGCTCTTTGTTGGGGTAAAAGCCTGTACCTACTTTAAAAGCCATTCGTCTTCTGGATTCAGTTCGCCTTGTCATTTCAGTTTTTCTATGATTGTTATTCTGTTACCATTTGCTAATGCAATTCATGCTTTAAAAATAAATATAACCACAGAATGCAAAGAAATCACCATCTGAGGTTCAGGTGTCAGCAGAGTGACATTCTCCGAGGTTCAGTGAGCTCTTAGGATGGCTGTAGGGTGAGGGGGGGACCTCGTGTATCCCAAGGGGGCAGGGCGGGTCTGGTTCTAGAACGGTCCTGGCCTCTCTTCTGTGCGGAGCTGAGCAGGCTCCACCCGCCCCTGCCCCCAGGAGCAGGAGCTGACAGGCCAAGGGATTAACGCTGGCTTTTCACGATTGCTAGCTCAGGAGCATTAAGCCAGGATATCCCTGATCCAGAGCGGATGGTCCAAACCATCTGACCTTGGGCGTGTAGACCTGGCAGTACCCAGGGAGTCTACACAGACTACTGCTTGTGTCCAACAGAGCTGTAGAACATATGTTTGTAGGGTCAACAAGTTTGATGATTGCAAAGACTTTTCCCCTGCATCTACTGCATTTAAATGCTAATCTGAAAGATGATATGCTTTCAGTGAAGGCCAGACTGATCCTAAGGATAGTTGAAAGTATGATCACCTATCCTGTTTTTTTGCCAGACATTTCTATTTCCATTATAGCTTTTTCATAGGTTACACAATTATTTTAATTTAAACCCACAATTTTACTGGTGAAAGGATATAATTACATTTTTGAATTATGAGAGTGTGTGCATGCATGCTAAGTCACTTCAGTCATGTCTGGCTCTTTGCGACCCCCTGGACTATAGCCTACTAGGCTCCTCTGTCTATGGAATTGTCCAAACAAGAATACTGGAATAGGCTGCCATGCCCTCCGCCAGGGAATCTTCCCAACCCAGGGATCAAACTCTCATCTCTTACATCTCCTGCATTGACAGGTGGTCCTTTACTGCTAGCGCCATCTGGGAAGCCCCAAATTATGAGAGTAGTTTCTGTAAGAACCCTGAAATCTTCCTCTGTGTGCTTGCTCACAGCCTTGTCCTATTAATTGGAGGAGACAGTTGGTGAAAAGGACACTGGTTCACTTAAGACCTATTTATTTAAAGCACTGACTGTTATTATTCAAGTTTATTCATCGCTGCCTTAGCAGTGATTCCCAGCCATTTTGGCTCCAGGGACCGGTTTCCTGGAAGATAATGATTCCACCGACTGGAGGGGTGGAGATGGTTTCAGCACATTCAAGCACATTGCATTTATTGGGCACTTTATTTCTATTGTTACGTCAGCTGCACCTCAGATCATCAGACATTAGATCCTGGAAGGTGGGAACCCCTGCTGTATAGATTTGAAAAGTGACCGTTGTACAAATTTATACTTGTTAAATGTATAGTATGAAAAGTTACATTTTCACTGTCAGCATCTGCGTTGCCTCCAGGTTTTTACTTGAACAAATGAGTTATAAATCACAATTGGGGATTTTGTTTGAGTTTTCTTATTTTCGGAGAATTGTCTTGGAAAGTAGTCATATATAGATGTGAGTTGGACCATAAAGAAGGCTGAACACTGAAGAACTGATGCTTTTGCATTGTGGTGTCGGAGAAGACTCAGGAGAGTCCCTTGGACAGCAAGGAGATCAAAGCTGTGAGTCCTAAAGGAAATCAACCCTGAATATTCATTGGAAGGACTGATGCTAAAACAGAAGCCTCAATACTCTGGCCACCTGATGCAGAGAGCCAACTCCATTGCAAAAGATGCTGATGCTTGGAAAGACTGAGGGCAGGAGGAGATGGGGTGACAGAGGATGAGATGGTTGGATGGTATCACTGACTCAATGGACATGAATTTGAGCAAACTCAGGGAGATGGTGAAAGGAAGTCTGGAGATGGTGACCAGGAAGTCTGGCATGCTGCAGTCCATGGGGTCTCAGAGTCAGACATGACTTAGTGACTGAACAACAATGATGGTTCCCAGGAAGTATTTCTCAAAGTCCCCTGTCGTTCTGAATTAGGGCCTGTGGTTCTTTTTTGTGATTCCGGTTTAAAAGTTTGTGTCTCTCCGTCATCCCTCTTCCCCAGGCTTCCTTCTCTGCATTCACTTGGCACTCATTGGCTTAGTGACTTGAATCCCTAGCAGATTAACAGCAGGAAATGTTGTCTGACAGTTCACTGCCAACATCTCATACGTGTGATGTGAAACTCTTTGTACAAAAGCGAGCCCAGTGTTTTTGCTGGCCAAGAAAAAGCGTGCTTCACCGGAAAGCTATTATCGGCCACGGTACTCGGCTCTGAGCACAGAAGTCTGATTTCAAACAGAATGAAATGGCTACAACAAATGAAGGCAAAAACAGATTGTGGCTGAAAGAAAAAGACATCTTTCTAAAAGCAGTGCAGGAGCTTCATATGCACGAAGGGCTTCTTGTATATGTGCTGAACGTGTTTTTGCAGAGAATTTCAGTCAAACCTAGGTGGGCTCTCCGCATGTGAACTCTCCCTTCTTGCTCTGGCTGTGCTGCAAGCTGTATCTATGATAATTCGTAACTCTCATGTTTGGCCTAGGATGTACCTATGTGTGCCAGTATACCCAGTGTATGTTAAAAACAGCTTTGTGTTTGGGTTTGCACAGGGTAATGGAATGTTCCCTTAGTTTACTGATAATGATACTGCTTTCAGCCATTTCCCCCTTTGACCTGTAGAGTGAGATTTGTTTTTCATGAGAGATAGGGGGTGATTTCACTGCAGATGAAAAGGCTTCAGTCTCTCTTCCAAATTTCAACATTAGAAACCCTGAATTTGCCAAAAAAAAAAAAAAAAAACCACCAAGGAAAACAAAAAAAGGAAAAACAACAGAAAAGAACCCTGAATAAATTGGATTCCCTGTGATAAGGGCCAACTGATAATCACCAGCATTGATTGGTAATGGCTTCTCCTGGGCTAAGCAATCTGTATGCTTTCCTGTGTTTCTTATTTTTTTAATAAATTGATGGAAGGTCTGCATTCAGTGCTGCTGTGAAGGTTCCTTGGTCATCAGGTCGTTTTATGTTTGGGGTTTTTTGCAGGGGCAAGGGGCTCGAGGAACATAGGATCTTAGTTCCCCCACCCAGGGATGGAACCCACACGTCCTGCAGTGGACGTGCAGAGTCTTAACCACCGCCAGGCCTCCAGAGAAGTCCTTTCCTGTGTATTAATTAATGCGACAGTCTTATGAGTAAGGACCAATATTATTACCATTTTTAAGGAAGGCAGTGAAGTTCAGAAAGCTTCAGTGACTGTCTCACCTCACAGCCAGCTAGTTGTAGAGCCGGGGTCCAGTGCTGGGGCTGTCTGATGAGCCTCATTTAGAATGGAATGATAGGGAAACAAACTTGAATTGGATAGGAGTAATATCTTTAAAACTGCGTCCTAAAGATATTTACATAATGCTCGATGAATTCCAGTCTCTAGACAGTTGAGACATTAGACAACTGTCTAATGTCTAGACAATTGGAAACAAATTACTGTTTTGTTTAGAAACTAAGCAACACCAGGATGTGGTTCCGAGTTCCTGTTTGCCACAGGCCTTTCCAGATCATCACTGCTAACTGAGCCGAGTTTAAGAAAATGACGTAAATAGAATAACTATTGATGGACTTATTAATGTTTAAAAGAACTGTCATGGTTTTCTGAAAAGCTGATTGCCTGTGAATTTAAAGCACACTCTAGTGAGACACATAACGTCTAGGCAGAAAAAAATTCGTCTCTGCCTCTCACATCAGCCCTCCTTGCATTTGCTGTCTGGATCACACTTGGGATTTGGGCTTCCCTGGTGGCTCAGCTGCTGAAGAATCCACCTGCAATATGGGAGACCTGGGTTCTATCCCTGGGTTGGGACGATCCCTTAGAGAAGGGAACGGCTACCCACTCCAGTATTCTGGCCTGGAGAATCCTGTGGACTGTATAGTCCATGGGGTCGCAAAGAGTTGGACACAACTGACCGCCTTTCACTTCACTTCACACAGGCTGGAAGTTTCCATTAAGTCCTGCCCCTCGGGGCATGGATTCTGGCAGTAGTGATGGGGATAATGGACTTCCTGCTGTGCTTATTAAACTTGGCATTGAAAGCACATTTGAGAAGGAAAGCCCCAAATGGAAGTAGATGCACACAGGGCAGCTGGGGCCACGTAGCTCTTCTCAGACCTTCCCGGCCTCAGAGCTCTCCCAGGGACTTAAGACTATTGTCACAGGCCAGACACCGTCATCATCTTTTATTCATGAGTTGACCATGGACTCTTGCTATTTTCTAAATGTAGATTTTTTTAAAAAACCAACAACACTTAAATTTCAGGGCAGACAGTATTAGAACATTTTTCAAACAGAAAAGGGAAAGCTGAGGAAGAAATGACTTACACGGAGTCTAGGTGTCCGATTCAGGCTCAAGCTCCAGCCAGGTCAGTTTGTGGAGCTCTTTCAGATGCTCCTAAATACCAGGCAAGTGGTGATGCCGTCATTTAGAAATTAAGAGAATTCCATTTGACCTTTAGAAGTGAGGAGAATGGAGAGGCATTCAGTGAGGAAATATGCAATTACAGAAGGAAGCATGAAAAAAGAGATGGCATTTTGCAACAAGACTAATCCAAGGTAATGTGAGGAGAAATTCCTCCTTCAGATTCATGCCAGGAGCACTTATTAGGAACATATGTTGAATGCTTTTGGTGTTTAGGGCATTCTGTTGGGGACATTAAAAAGGGTGTCCAGTTTCCTGTCCTTGGGGGGCAAAAATGCAAGTTCACAAAGTGCATTAGTCCATGGGAAGGTATAATTTGCAGGAGAAAATCAGCAGTCTGTTTGAGGAAGATACATGGTGGAGAGATGGAAGTGCTTATAGGGCTGGTGCACCCTCAAATTTCAAACCAGCTGAAACAAAGGTACGGAAGTGTCAATTTCCCTGTAAGTTCTCAATATCGTATATATTTCCTTGTATTAACACACGTGGTTTAGCCTAAGCTATGACAGACCTAGAGAGCATATTAAAAAGCAGAGACATCACTTTGCTGAAAAGGTCCATCTAGTCAAAGCTATAATTTTTCCTAGTCATGTACAGATGCAAGATCTAGACCATAGAGAAGCCTAAGCGCCAAAGAATTGACTCTTTCAAACTGTGGTGCTGGAGAGGACTCTTGAGAGTCCCTCGGACAGCAAGGAGATCAAACCAGTCAATCCTAAAGGAAATCAACCCTGAATATTCATTGGAAGAACTGATGCTGAAGCTGAAACTCCGATACTTGGGCCACCTGATGCTAAGGGCTGATTCATTGGAAAAGACCCCGATGCTGGGAAAGATTGAGGGTAAGAGGAGAAGGCGGGCAGCAGAGGATGAGATAGTTGGATGGTGTCACCAACTCAATGGACATGAATTTCAGCAATAGTGAAATAGGGAAATAGTGAAGGAGAGGGGAGCCTAGTGTGCTGCAGTGGACACAACCGAACAGTGAAATGTAACAAGACTTTTTTTTAAGTGACAGTTTATAGAAATGGACACACAGATCCTGAGGAGCCTCAGGGATGTACCCGCAACCTTGGTGCTGCTGGGTTTGTTTCCCCCGCCTCACCCCGTGTCCCCCTTCTAAGAAGTAGGGACCACTGATTAGCTACACTTCTCAGGCAGGACGACAGTCTCTGCCTCATTTTCTCCGTGATCATGCAGCTTCAGAAAATAAGAACTGCAGCCCATCTTCTCAGGTGAGGACATTATACTTGACTTTACAAATTTCTCTAATTTCTGCGTTTAGCCTTTCTTACCGGCTGACTCATAGCTTTGTGAGACTGAAAGAAAAGACAAATTCTATTGAAGTTTTGTACTGAGATTTAGTACAATTGGGGCTCATGTTTGGGAACACAGACCAAGCCACAGTTTCCAGGGACTTTTAGGAGGACGTGTGTACAGGCAATGGCACCCCACTCCAGTATTCTTGCCTGGAAAATCCCATGGACGGAGGAGCCTAGTAGGCTGCAGTCCATGGGGTTGCACAGAGTCGGACACGACTGAAGCGACTTAGCAGCAGCAGTGCACACGTGTGGGCTTCCCAGGTGGCGCTAGTGGTAAAGAATCCACCTGCCAATGCAGGAGACATAGGTTCAATCTCCAGGTGGAGGAGGGCATCACGGCCCACTCCAGGGGTCGTATTCTTGCCTGGAGATTCCTGTGGACAGAGGAGCCTGGCAGGCTACAGTCCATAGCGTCACACAGAGGCGGAGGCTACTGAAGCGACACAGCACTCACACACGTGCACCGAGAGCAGCTCCTCCCTCCATCCTATCCCAGGCTCAGAACCCTGCATGTGCTTGCTCCTTCTGGTCTCCTCCCTAACGTGCTGGGCAAGATGTGAATGCCTCTGCTCAATCACAAAAGAGGAAATCAAGATATTTCTTAACCCACCTGGGTCATTTTTTAGTATGGTATCAGGTTCTTCAGTTAAAGTCTATATGTTTTGGCTCTCCCAAGGGAAAATGCCACCACTTAAAAAAAAAAAAAAAGTCAAACATTTTTAATTTTGTGTACCTTCTTCATAGTTTTCAACGCAAGTTCACTGTTTGGTTTGTTTACTGGTTGGTTTTATAGTTTGGTGATTTAACATTGCTCATTTGTATCATTTTATTTCAGCATTTGACTGGTTTTTCATTTCTCGAGAACTTAACGATTTTAAGAAAATTTATTGGAAAGGATATCTTAAGATTTTAACACTGTCTGTATGTAAATAAAGTTTATTATCATGTAGCTATCAGTGTTGGTCTAAGAGGCCTGAAAAAACTGTTAGGAAAAAGTTACACATTTCATCAAAAAAAGAAGCATTGCTTTGGAGTCATCTTATTTAAGAGTTTTTAAATTGTAAACTTAATATAAGTGTACCTTTCAACCATACCTGCAAACCTTGAAAACCTACAAAGACCATGCTCCCACCTTCAGAAATTCTGATTTCTTTGTCCTGACATGGGTTCCTGGATATTGGTATATTTTTTTACTGTTCCCAGGATCCAAGGTTGAAAACACTAGGTTAAATTATTGCTTCTGCAACATTGGTTATGATATGCTGGCAAGAAAAATTTTACGTAAATTTTCATCACATTACCTTTTTAATCTCTTGATGATATTTGACCAAAATGAGGTTCCATAAAAAGTATAGGAGGGACTCTCCTGGAAGTCCCGTGGTTAAGACTCCATGCTTCCAATGCAGGGGCATGGGTGTAATCCTTGGTAGGAGAACTGAGATCCCACTTGCCATACATCATGGCAAAAAAAAAAAAAGTATAACTGGCTTGATAGCATGAAGAATGTCTTTATAGTTGGTTGGGGTAAAAGGTGATGCACAGACAGATGGCTGCAATGTAAGGTGGAATGTGGAAAGTGCCCTTTTGGTACTAGACGTGCTCAAATGTCCAGAGACGAGAGACATCACATTTGGCTGGGAGGACAGGAAGTGCTGTAAAGAAGTGGCACTAAAGAAGTGTTGTGAAGGATGAGAGTTGACAGCAAAAGGCCAGGCAGAGCATTTAGGGACATTTAGAGCTTCACTAAGGGCAACACCCGTAATGGACTGAAACACATCAAGCCTGATTTACCCCCGTGAGTTCATAGTGATAACATAAGACAAAAATTCTGACTGGTGACTTTTAGATGATGCTAGGGAGCCAGCTTGTCTTGAAATTGAACAGAGGAGAAGGTGCGAGTGTTGATCCTGGCTTCATCAAACTGTCACTGGATATATAATTTTGACAAAGAGACTCTCTTTGTAGACATGCTCCAGCTGATCATTGGGGGAGCAATGATGAGGACTAGAATATTCCCATCTTGCCATCTCAAATCGATGGGTCTAGGGCAACATTCATTAGTGACTGTGCTTCCGAGATGGCTTAGTGGTAAAGAATCCACCTGCCAATCCAGGAAACATGGATTCAATCCCTGGATCAGGAAGATCCTCTGGAGAAGGAAATGGCAACCCATTCCAGTATTCTTGCCTGGGAAATCCCATGGACGGAGGAGCCTGGCGGGCTATAGTCCTTGGGGTCGCAAAGGAGTTGGACATGACTTAGCAACTAAACAACAACAAAATATTACAAAAAACGCAGGAGTCACTGTATGCCTCCTGATGAAATTTCACAGCATCTTTTATAGAAAACAGTCAAATAAGAATTCTTGTCAAGCTTCTAGATTTTACTGTCAGTTTACAGGAGATACAAAAGACAGAGGAATATGTTAAATTACACCATGAAGATGCAAGCAGCAAGTCTAGACTGATGGACCTCTGCAGGCAAATGACCTGATTTCCAAAACAAGTTAATTTCAACAGGAAAACCAGGATAAATGGAAAGCTTGCAGATTCAGAGAGACTACGGAGATATGACAGCCTATTGCAGTGTATGGGCTTATCAAAGAAAATGAAAATCTTTGAAACAATTGGAGAAATTAAAGTCCTGACTACATATTTGGTGATAGTATGGACTGATTGCTAATTTTGTTTAGATGTGATGAAGGCATTGCAATTATATTTTTTGAAAGAGCAGAGTTACATGCTAAGATAAATAGAGACAAAATTATTTGCTTAGATGCTTACAAATAACTGGGGGGTAGGATGAGGGGAGCAAAACTCAGATGAACCAAGGTTGCAATCTTCAAAAGGCATTTGTTAAAACTGGGCGATAAGTACACAGGGTTTCATGATACTGTTGTCTCTACTTTTGGAACTGTTTGAAATTCCCCAGTCCTGAAACATTTTGAAGTTAATTTTTAAAACTTGTTCCTCTAAGCAGACAAGTGAAAGTGAAAATAAACATTTTAATATAAACTCCCCAGGTGATGCTGATTGATAAGCTATGCCTTGAGAACCAGTGTTTTACAGACATAAAAATCTTGGAGTAACTTTGACTTCAAGAAGTTTCATTAATGTTGCAGAAAGACTTGTTTCATCTGCTGTGTTTGAGTGGCGGTGATGGCTGTATCCTCATCTTCTCTATTAGAAATCCAATTTTAAGAGGAAAAAAGGGTCAAGAGAGGGCCCTTTTTGGTTTGTTGTTGTTTAATCACTAAGTCGTGTTCAGCTCTTTTGCAACCCCATGGAATGTAGCCCACCAGGCTCCTCTGTCTATGGGCTTTCTCAAGCAAGAATGCTGGAGTGAGTTGCCATTTCCTTCTCCAGGGGATCTTCCCAACCCAGGGACTGAACCTGTGTCTCCTGCATTGGCAGGGAGATTCTTTACCCACTGGGCCGTCTGGGAAGCCCATTGGTTTGTAACTGCAAAGCAAGCTCAGCATTTTGTGATGTTCATGTGTTAATAGTGAAGGGTTACATGAACTGTGAATGCATTTGTGTCAGAGACATGACTTATCAACTCCCAGGAAACAGCAAATGAGATTTAAAAGTGTTGTGTCTCCAGTTAAGTAAATTATCCATTGATTTTAGAATAACTCTGTCCAAAAAAACTTTTTTTAATCTACTGAATTCTTGACTCATTATGGCAATATATAAACACACCCCATGAAAATTAGGTGCCTAGATTTGATCACTTCATGAACATCCTTTCTCTGGGAACCAAATATTTAACATAAATTCTCTAAAAGTTCCGGGTGACTATTGAGCTTTAGTCATATTTTAGATATTGTTACCAAAGATGCACATGATGTCAAACATGGAGAAATAATTGACTTGAAAAACTTGAATAATATGCTAGAAAAAAATCATCTGCGTAAAAAGAATCAGTTTAGGGGAGGTGAGAGTGATTACAGAGGGGATCCTGTGTGGGGCTGGAAAATAACCCTGTTTTGTGTCCTGTCTCGACTCCAGCCGTTGCCAGGGTCTTTCCCTTTACGTGTGCAGAAGCCATGTCTGGGCTCTGGGGCAGCAAGCTGTGATCATAGTGATGTTGGCCATGAGCACAGGGGCCCCACAGCCTCGAGTCTGTGATCACCTGGCTCCTTATGGAGTCTTTCATTCTCAATCAAGGATGAGCAGGAGAAGGCCCACATAACATGAGAGGCCTTTCTGGTGTCATCCAACTGGCTGGCGGCTATGGTGAGATTTAGTAGATAGGAATTTCATTGTTTACATATAACCATCTGTAATGAAAGTGAACGTCACTCAGTTGTGTCCAACTCTTTGCAACTCCAAGGGCTATATGCAGTCCATGGAATTATCCAGGCCAGAATACTGGAGTGGATAGCCTTTCCCTTCTCCAGGGGATCTTTCCAACCCAGGGATCAAACCCGGGTGTTCCGCATTGCAGGCGGATTCTTTACCAGCTAAGCCACAAGGGCAGCCCAACCATCTATAGTAAGAGAGATCAAACCAGTCAACCCCAAAAGAAATCAACCCTGAATATTCACGAAAGGAACTGATGCTGAAGCTCCAATGCTTTGGCCACCTGATGTGAAGAGTCGATTCATTGGGAAAGACCCTGATGCTGGGAAAGATTGAAAGCAGGAGAAGAAATTGACAGAAGACAAGATGGATGGATGGCATCACCAACTCAATGCACATGAGTTTGTGCAAACTCTGGGAGATGGTACAGGACAGGGAAGCCCGGCATGCTGCAGTCCATGGGGTTGCAAAGAGTCAGACTTGACTTAGCAACTGAACAACAACGACATTATAGTAGATTCTAAACAAACCATCTTGGTTCTTAGAGCCAAAACAGAGAGAAACAAATTCCCCCAAACCCCTTAGGGTTAAGAATGGACCACTATGTTATTGTCTTAAAAACTGTTTATTAGTGAAAGCAAAAGAAAGTTATTTTGCCCTGAAGCTGGTTATTTCTATGTGGAAAAAAAAAGAAAGGACAAACTAATATGAATATAGAAATTTGTGGAAAAGGAAGCCTGAAAAGAATTTTGTGTGTGATTAAATTTAATTGTGCACGGGGATGATCCAGAGAGATGATATGGGGTGGGAGGTGGGATGGGGGTTCAGGATTGGGAACTCATGTACACCCGTGGCGGATTCATGGCAATGTATGGCAAAACCAATACAGTATTGTAAAGTAAAATAAAGTAAAAATTAAAATAAAAATAATAATAATAAAACAAATTTAATTGAATGAATTTTAATACTGTATTAAAGGTGTAAAATAGTGGAAAACTAAAAAGTATATGTATGTTTGTGTGTGTATAGAAATAAATAGTGTTCAAATATGTTTAAGAAAAATAGTCTATTCAAGAGAAAGCTGTGAGTCACTGTTGTTCAGTTGCTAAGTCATGTGACCCCATTTTTTCACCCCATGAATTACAGCACACCAGTCTTCCTTGTCCTTCACTATCTCCTAGAGTTTGGTCAAATTCATGTCCATTGAGTCAGTGATGCCATTGAGCTATCTCATCCGCTATCACCCCCCTTCCCCTTTTGCCCTCAATCGTTCCCAGCATCAGGGTTGTTTCCAATGAATGAGCTGTTTGCATTAGGTGGCCAAAGTATTGGAGCTTCAGCTTCAGTCCTTCCAGTGAATATTTAGGGTTGATTTCCTTGCTATCCAAGGGATTCTCAAGAGTCTTTTCCAGTAGCACAGTTTGAAAGCATCAATTCTTCGGTGCTCAGCCTTCTTTTTGGTCCAACTCTTACATGGGTCATTAATAGAAATCAAATGGTGAGGAGCCAGAAAAGTAAGAACCAGCTAGCACAGTGGTCTCTGCCTGAGCTGGCCTTTCCACCTGTTAAACAAAAGGAAGAAGACAGATCATTAAAATGATGTCCAAGGCTGCCTGCAGCGTGATGAGAATAATTCTTCCACTGAGGGCCTGGCTGAGGTCCGCTGGGTCAAAGAAAGTAGAAGTTTCTGTAGAGGAAGGTTTATTTATTTAATTGCGTTTGTTTTTGCTCATTGAGAAAGTACGTGGCCAGACACTGGTGTTTATTTGTGTGTGTGTGTGTGTGTGTGTTGTATATATTGTGTATTGCTTAAAGCAATAAAAAAGAGCAGGGTATTTTTTTAATTGTTTATTTATTTTGGCTACACTAGATCTTAGTTTTAACATATGGGATCTAGTTCCCTGACCAGGGATTGAACCCAGGTCCTCTACAGTTGGGAGTGGGGGTTCTTGACCACTGGACCATCAGGAAAGTCCCAGAGCAGGATATTTTTAATGTTGTGTGTGTGGTGAGTTGCTTCTATCCTGTCTAACTCTTTGCAACCCTGTGGACTGTAGCCCGCCAGGCTCCTCTGTCCATGGGTTCTCCTAGCAAGAATACTGGAGTGGGTTGCCATGCCCTCTCCAGGGGAATCTTCCTGACCCAGGGATCAAACCTGCATCTCTTATGTCTCCTGCACTGGCAGGCTGGTTCTTTACCACTAGCACCGTTTTAGTACTAAGGATGTTTATCAGCCCCACAAGGAGCCGTGTTTGTTCTCCTACAACAAAGAGGCAAACTGAGTCCTATATTACATATTCTGCCACTTGTCAGTCACTGAGGCTGATAACAGCTGATGTTTGTGGGATGCTCGATGTGTGTAATCATTGGACCAAGTTTGAATGCTTTTGTTCTGGGAGATAGTGAAGAACAAGGGAGCCTGGCATGCTGCAGTCCATGGGGTTGCAAAGAGTCAGACATGACCGAGTGAATGAACAACGCTGCAAAGAAGCAGATGGCATCAAACCCATTTTACAGACGGAGAGAGGTCTGCACAGATGGAGGGGACATAAGGAAGATTCAGAATTAGGTTTATCTGTTAAAGCCACTGACATAGGCAGCAGCGAGACTGCCTCTCTCATCTAAGTCTTCTGAGCCTCTCTGTTCTTATCTCTTAAACTGGAGATCTTACCAATGGAAGCATCAGAAGAACCAGTTTGTGTTTTTGTGTGTGTGAAAACTTTATAATTTACTAAGAATTTTTCAGAAGTAACATGCCATTATTTACAAATATAAAATTTAAACTAGCAGGCGGCATTTTGTTGTCATACCATTTACTCATATCCGTTGAGTGTTAAGCAGTTTTGCTAACATGTAATTTATTTTCATACATTATTAAACTTTATTCAAATACAACATTGATTATTTAGCTAGCTATAAACCAGGCTTCACTTTTCTATCCTAAATTTATCTTTTCTCCTAAATAGTCATGCTTGAGGGGGCTGAGTAATTTCCAATATATTTGCGGTTGCACAGTAATACATACCACTTACAGATCTTCTGAATACTTTCTCTTTTGGCATGCGCATTGTTTATCAATTTTCTTATTTTTCTCTTACTGCATTAAATCTTAAAGACAAATATGCTTAATGTACAAGATGTGAAATGTTGCTGCTATACAAACAAAAAGTAGTTTAGCTTAATTGCTGATGGTTAATCCATCTCAGATTCCAAGGCCAAGTTGAAAGAGCTTTGAAGTCTTACATGAAAACATAATAGATACTGTGTATCACCATAAATTAAGCTGATGGATTTTTTTCCCCAGATGATTGCCTTTTTACCAGGCAAGAAAACTGGAGTGGGTTGCCATTTTACTACTCCAGGTGATCTTCCCAACCCAGGAATCGAAGCCACATCTCTTGCATCTCCTGCAGTGGCACCCCACTGAACTGATCACACCCACTCATCATTTACTGAACAGTTACAACAAGCAACATTTTAAAGTGTACCCGTTTTAATGGTAGCAATTGAAGAACTTTTTTGGTAACTTGTTTTTCTGTTTTGTTCTTCATAGAAACGCTCCAGAGGCCAAGTGCTGTTTGATAAAGTCTGTGAACATCTGAATTTGCTAGAAAAAGACTATTTTGGGCTTACATATCGAGATGCTGAAAACCAGAAGGTGAGTGGTTCAAAGCAATAGAGAATCTTCTGGCTTCAGCTGCCCTTCACTGCAAGAAAGGGAACTGAAACTGAATCGGTAGATCATCTTCTCCACCCGCCCCTCACACCCCTACACCTCACATTTACTGTCTGAGGCCCTAAATGCTGTTTATCACCTTATTTCTTCATGAAGGAAATTATCGACAACTTCCTTCCATCTTGAGTCTTTTGGAAACAGGAAGTCAGTGTTTCTGCTCTTCATGCTTGAGTTCTTTATGCTTCCAGAAGAGCATTTTATATAGTGCTTTGGGGAGGGTATGATAATATTTCAGTGGATTTGAGCCGCTGAGAATCAAATACATTGATACACAGAAAGCATGTTCACTGGATGCTATCTTATTGTTAATTCATCTTATTATGCTTTCATATTCTGGCTACATCACAATATGAGGTGGGTCTTGTCTTAGGTATCCAGTCTGCCTCTGTAGACTCTCACAGCTGGTGCAGCCTCTTTAGGCCTTTTCCTCATTTAGCCTCTCAACCACCTGAAAAATGAGGAAGAAGAAATTGTCTCCTTAATGCTGGAAACCGAGCCACCACGATTGTGTTCATAAATGTTACTTGTTTGGTTGTCATTCTGTGAATCATACTTAATCTTGACTGGATTCACTGGATGATGTCTTAACTTCATCATTAAATGCCTATGTGTTCTGATGAAGAAAATCATAAAGTCTCAAACAAGTGTTTGTTAGGAATGCATTTAAGAAGGTGCTTTAAAATCTATAATCACAGAAGTCACTACATGGGAAGCTGACCAGCTCGGACATCAGTGGGGTCACGTTACACGTAGCCAACTCTATGTGTTCTCAGGTTCTATATCTGCAGATTCAACCAACAGAAGATCAAAAATATTTTTTTAGAAAATTCCAGAATGTTCCAAAAACAGAATTTTAATTTGCTGGTGTACCAGCAGCTCTTTCTATTGCATTTCCATTGTATTAGGTGTTAGAAATAATCTAGAGATGACTTCAAGTATGTGAGGGGATTGCATAGGTCGTATACAGATACTGTGCTGTTTCATATCAGGGACTTGAGCATCCCCAGATTTCAGTGTCATCTGGGGTCCTGGGACCAATCCTCTGCAGTGACTGGGGGATGGCTGTATCTTCAGTTTTTTCTCCTCATTTGTTTGAACATAGAATCCACCATCTTTTCTACTCTGTTTCTATGCTAGCTTGAATCCCTGAAGGCACTTGTAAAAGAATTTTGTCCAGCCTAAATCCTGCACATACACGCATCTTCTCAAGAGACAAGAGCCTGGGCCCTCTCGGGACGAGTGAAGGCAGCTGGACATATTAGGGGCAGGACCCAGCTGGGGCCCCTTCCAACAGCCATTCGCTGCTCCCTCCCAAATGCACTTAGCACATGTCTCTACCCACTCAACACGAAATCATTTCTGTTCTTCTCTGATTCATATTCAGACTCTCGCTTCTTTTTCAGAACTGGTTGGATCCTGCTAAGGAAATTAAAAAACAGATTCGAAGTAAGTTCTTTTGGATTATTTTGTGTAGAAATGGGAGGGAGATTTTCAAACCGTGGGCTGATCTGAATTAGTACCTCATACCCACGTGGCTGGTGTGGGTACAGTATTTTGAAAGACAGATTGAGATCTCAAGTTTTATTTTTGGCAGGTTTGTCTGGCTCAGATACCCATCATCACCCTTTATGAATTATTACAACCTGGGAATAAAATGACATGACTTTTGACCTAGTCCCTTGCCTGTACACAGATGTGAGATATGATTTAATCAAGTGGTGCCCCCATTGACAATCATTTTAAAGTTCCAAACTTAATTATTAATGTTATATTATGCCTAACCAAAGTATGAAAGGCAAGCAGTCAAGCTAGAAGTAACAGTCATTTAATAACAAGTCAGATTGAATTTTACTATCTGATGATAGCTTCTTTCCTTAGCCCCTAAAGGCAAATTAAGAAATGCACATTTCACATTTCCTAATGGACAAAACAACTACAGGAGCAACACAGAAAGTTTAAAACAGGTAACTAATAAGTATTAGACAGGGTGCTAAATCTTAGTAGTAATTAAATGCTAATTAAAATGAGACCTTTTTTCACCTATTCAGTGAAAATGGCACTGTAGCGTAGGGAGTTGAGAATGAGGAATTTTTTTTTTTAACCCTTTTCTATAGCTGTTGCTTTTTGCTATGGATAAACGGTAAAAGATAGATATTCTTTATACTTTCAAATAACTAGTTAATTTTTTCAAGCAGTTCATTTTTTATCAATAAAACCTAGTTTAATTTTCCAGAGCGAAGATTTTAAAATTTTAATAATTCCCTGCACTGGCAATTTTGTACTTAATTGGGAGAAATATAACCCTTTAAGAAGACACTTTTTGTCAATATTTATTAGAGTTTAAAAGGTACTTATTCTTTGACCCCTAATTTTACTTGTAGAAGTGTTATCAGTGTATGCGTTAGACAGGAGTATGTGCATATGTACATGTAGGAAAGTTCATTGTAATACCACTGGCATAGCAGAGAACTGTTTCAACTTAAATATCCATGTATAAGGAAATGATTAAATCGATAATGAAACAGCCATACCTTGAAATACTAGGTAGCTATTAAATAGAATGAGATAGAATATAGTTTTAGCTCTCATTAGTGAGACCTTAAAGAAATAAATCATATTTGTTTAAACAGAATTATGCATAGGGACTTCCCTGGCAGTCCAGTAGCTAAGACGCCACGCTTCTGCTGCAGGGGGTGAGGAGGGTTCAGGGAACTAAGACTCCAACGTGCGGTGCAGTACTTTGCAGCAAGACAGAGTTACGCATGTATATAGGTATGTGGATATTTGGGAAGAGCATGAATGTTATTAATAGTAAATACCCCCCAGAGAAATGTCCCTGCAGGGTAAGGGGTTGAGAACAACTAATTTTTTCTTTAACCCTTTTCTGTAGCTGTTGCTTTTTACTATGGATAAATGGTAAAAGGTAGATATACTTTATAATTTCAAATAACTAGTTAATTTTTTCAAGCAGTTCATTTTTTTTTTGTCCATAGAATCTAGTTTAATTTTCCAGAGCAACTGATTCTATTTGGAGACAAAATTTAAGACCAGTTTATTAATAAAAACATCATTCCCATCGAAGTTGTCAACAGTTTACTATTAAAAGAGAAACAAATCTTTCTAGTGCCTTTGAATGTGTTGAGACCTCCAAATACCCGACATGCAAAGAAAAAGTAATTAGTAGTAAGCAGTTTGAAATGGTTTAATGCTAGGTAATATCTCAAAATAGTGAATTTTTCCTTAGATAGTAGAGAGCCTGGAATTATTTGTACAATGAAAACATCTTTACCACATTTTTTAGAAGAATTTGGTTTGGTGTCATCGCTAACAAGAAACTTTGATAATGAAGTAGTTCAATAAATTGGGATTGAAACCAGGGAAAGCTACAGGTGTGATAAGTAGGTAAAAACACACCTTTATCCAGAGAGGTCCAGTAAAAACTTTAAGATGATGAATATGTTCTGAGAACCTTTTTATGGAGTTATTAAAAGCAGATGTGCTGAAATATATTTTAGCATTTTGTGTGCTTTATTTAAGTTCTTTATAGTCACCTAATTAATAAATTACTATTTCATACTTGGGTGATTTATAGTCACAAAGCACTTTGAAAATATATTAAATGTTCAAGGATAAATCACAGTACTGTTGTAGGAAAGGCTGTATATATCAACAGGTAGTTTTTTGCTGTTAATGGAATTCTTTTTTTTTTTTTTCCTCTCTTTATTTCCCATTTATCCCTTCTCCTACCTTTCTTTCTAAGAGACAATCTAAAGGGACAATCAGACATGAGATTTAAAGGAAATTTTCCTCATGTAGATTAGACAGTGTTTGTGACAGCAACATAAAACCAAGAGATAATCGTGCAGACAGAGGAGGCACAGAAAATTGGGATTTTGGGGAAATGGAATTTGGTGTTTTTATCTATATTTCTCATTGTTTCCTGTGTACTAAATACCTTCTTTCCAGCAAAGTTACATTCTGTTAGTATCAAGGCAGGAAAGTATTATCAGACCTCATGTAATTATTATACAATCACCTTCTCTTCTAAACACACATAATAAAAGGATATTTCCATTATTTTTATGTTGTTAGGCCCACAGTAGTTCTCTAGCATGAGATTTTTAAGATAATGACAATCTAGCTGATAGAGATTTTAAATCACAAATTTATGAGAAATAAAATGTTCTGAGCCTGTAGAGTTTGTGCTTATAAAAAATTCTTATTCCAGTCATCTTTTACGCCTAACAGATCTAAAATTTCTGAATCTACTATCTTAGGATATAGTGTGTTTACAATATAGTGATTTCATGATATAGAATGTATGATAGTCATTTATGCTATAAACGTAGTATATTTAGACATTTTAAGATTTGGCAGGCATGGAAGACTAAAGTTAGAATTTTTGCATAATAATGAATTCTCTTTAGTTTCAGTTTTCTAATTATCATAAATTTGTAATTTAAAAGCCTATAACAGTGTTATAGAATGTCATTTTTATGCATTGAGACTCCTCCAATTCCGAAGTTTCTAACCAGAGTCATCATCTGAGCAGATTCAGGCTCACAGGCCTATTTATGGCATAACCATAGCTTCTCAGTGATTTGTTCTTACCAAACTCTCTGTGGGGATATGTATTTCAGTTTAAATCTGCCTTGCATATTAATTTCAAATTTTATGCCTCATTTCACTGGATTTTTTCCCCTTGATTATGGTATAGGTTATATTTTCTTTAAGCTTTCCCACTTTTCAAAATAATGTCCTATGAGACCTCATTGTCATTTGAGTTATAGTCTTCAGTTCAGTTCAGTTGCTCAGTCATGTCCAACTCTTTGAGAACCTACGGACTGCAGCATGCCAGGCTTCCCTGTCCATCACCAACTCCCAGAGCTTGTTCAAACTCATGTCCATCGAGTCAGGGATGCCGTCCAACCATCTCATCCTCTGTTGCCCCCTTCTCCTCCTGCCTTCAATCTTTCCCAGCATCAGGGTCTTTTCCAATGAGTCAGTTCTTCACATCAGGTGGCCAAATACTGGAGCTTCAGCTTCAGCATCAGTCCTTCCAATGAATTCCTTAGGATTAGTGATTTTCAAAGTGTGGTCCCCAAGACCAACTGTATGAGAACCATAAGGGCGTTTATTGAAACCAAAAGTTCCTTGGCTGTGTTGCAGATCTCCAGAATAAAAACCTCTGAGTGTGGAACTTGTTGTTCTTCAGTCACTAAGTTGCGTCTGACTCTTTGTGACCCCATGGACTGCAGCATGCCAGGCTCCTCTGTCCTTTACCATCTCCCAAAGTTTGCCCAAATTCATGTCTGTTGAGTCAGTGATGCTATCTAACCATCTCTTCCTCTGCCGCCCCCTTCTCCTGCTGCCCTCAATCTTTCCCAGCGTCTGCGTCTTTTCCAGTGAGTCAGCTCTTTGCATAAGGTGGCCAGAGTATTGGAACTTCAATTTCAGCATCAGTCCTTCTAGTGAATATTCAGGGTTGATTTCCTTTAGGATGGACTGGTTTGATCTCCTTGTGGAGATCAGAGCTATGGAGTGGAGTAGAGTGGAGCCTAGGGACCGGCATTTTTACCAAGCCCCTCAGATGCTTCTCAGGCCCACAGTCCTTTGAAACTCACTTTCCTGTAATGAGGATTTTTGCATTGAAATATCTTGCTTCTATTTTTATTACCTCTTAGTTTCCAACTTACAGTGTTTACCCTGAATTTATTATGAGTTTGTTTAATTACATTGCTAAACGATTCATTGGATTCACTTTGAAGTGGATGAAAATTATAAAAGAGCAATAAATCCATTTCCCATAACTAATCCATTAGCTTTCATTCCAGTTGCTTGGGGGTGAGCCAGCTCCCATTGTAAACTTCACTGTTGGCAAGTGTTCTGTTTTAGCAGGAGGTGAACAGGGATCAATAGGAGAGTAAAATCAAACCAGATTATTTTTAGAATAACAGGAGGACTTTTTCGAGAACAGGGGGGGAAATAATCACTAAGAATATATTTGATTGACAGATATGTTATGACTTGTAACTCTTAGAGCCAGTGTTTTGGGAATATTTTCTGGGTGGTTTAGAAATGACATGAAACACCCAGTAATACCTGGTCCCATACTAAGTCCTTTGTAAGTCAGCTTAAGAGGGATCCTTGCCAGGTGGAAGTCTAAATGTAATACGAGTGATAACGTCGAGAACAAACCAGAATTAATAAATGGACCATGCTGTCAGTGACAGAAACGCAGGTAACCTGTGCAGCCTGATCATGAGCTACTCAAGCAAGAGAACAGTGCAAAAGCTAGAGCTGGTGTGCACTTTTCATGCTGGCACTTTTCTTGTGAATATTTGGGAAGAACTCTGGGAGAGAACGGAGAAGGCACTGGCACCCCACTCCAGTACTCTTGCCTGGAAAATCCCATGGACGGAGGAGCCTGGTAGGCTGCAGTCCATGAGGTCGCGAAGAGTCGGACATGACTGAGCGACTTCACTTTCACTTTTCACTTTCACGCCCTGGAGAAGGAAATGGCAACCCACTCCAGTGTTCTTGCCTGGAGAATCCCAGGGACGGGGGAGCCTGGTGGGCTGCCGTCTATGAGATCGCGCAGAGTCCGACACGACTGAAGCGACTTAGCAGCAGCAGCTGGGAGAGAATGGAACTTCCAGGAGTCATGGAATGAGGCGGCAAGGTGGGGTGTATTAGAAGTCTAGGAAAGAGCTTCCCTGGTGGCTCAGTGGTAAAGAATCTGCCTGCCAATGCAGGGGTCATGGCTTCAATCCCTGGCCCGGGAAGATCCCACATGCTGAGGAACAACTAAGCCCCTGCGCCACCCCTGCTGAGCCTGTGCACCCCAGCTGGAGAGTAGCTCCAGCTCAGCACAACTGGAGAAGGCCCATGTGTAGCAGCAAAGACCCAGAGCAGTCACAAGAAAGAAAGTCTAGGAAAGTGTTTGAAGCATAAGGGTGGGACTGCAAGTGCACAAATCACAGAGCAAAAGGAAGAGCGAGGCTCAGAGGAAACGCCTCCAGCACCAAAGCTGGGAGACCCAGAGGCTCTTCTCTGCAGCCATTAAGAACCAGCAGGCCCTTACAGTGTGCTTACTGGGTGGAGAGAACAAATGAAAACAGTTCCCAGCCAGGAGCACCCAGGCCTCGGTAATGTGCCACGTTAAAAGGTCAAATGGAAAGAGCAAGATGAAAATATGTGACAGGGTGACCACCAAGAGAGTAAATGTAGAAAAGAAGAAAAAAAATGTGATTTTTTTCCCCACATTTAAGGTAATAAACCCAGTTAGGTGTATATAAGTAGTGAAAGTGTTAAGTCGCTCAGTTGTGTCTGACTCCCTAAGACCCCATGGACTATGAACCGCCAGGCTCCTCTGTCCGTGGAATTCTCCAGGCAAGAATCCTGGAGTTGGTAGCCATGCCTTTCTCCAGGGGATTTTCCTGACCCAGGGATCGAACCAGGGTCTCCGCATCACAGGTGGATTCTTTACTTTCTGAGCCAGAGCTCAGGGAGGCTTGCGATGTCTCACATAAGTGTGTAGACCGGCCCGAGAGCAGGTGCCAGTGAGCTGATGTCTGGTTGACCTGCTTTCCCCCTGGAGAGGCCAGAGGAGATCCTAGAGGAAGAGGAATGGCAGCATGCAGTGAGGACCCATCCTGATCAGGGGATGATGAGGAGGGGTGGGTTTGGGAATGCACAGAAAATACCCTCAGTGTCACTTCAATCAGAAATTTCCCCGAGGAAGAAGAGAGCTTTCCAAATGACCCATAGGGCAAATCATCCCTTAATATGGGGACAGCAGACCTTCCCTGTAAAATAAAAATGTTTTGAATAGTCCCTTGACACGTATTATTGAGGATCTGACCTGTAGAAACAAAGCAGGCAAGACAAGGGAAACGGGGTTATCTCTGCAGTGTTGGTATGTGAGCTCCCCAGAACTTCAGAGGGTAGATCCAGTCAGCTCCAGACTTGTCCAATTGAGGCCTTTCTGTACCGGTTACTATTTTTCCCTCTTCCCAAAGCTTACCTTCGTCCATGAGAAAGGGAGCAAGTTTAGTCAATTTCCATGCTGGTCGGAAGCTCCAGTAAAGGATTTACTGGGGGAGAAGGCTAGAGACTGAATGAAGTTGCCGTGTTACCTACGGATTTCACTGAACAGAAAAGTCACCATTTTCCATGGATGATTCAGAGTTGCCAGTGAGTGAGTGCTTAGAGTTAGGACAGCTCTAGCTATCAGTTAGTATAAGTACAAAGGGATTATCTGCAATTTTGTTATAAATTTTTTCTCCTCTCCATAGGTGGTGCTTGGCACTTTTCGTTTAATGTGAAATTTTACCCACCAGACCCTGCCCAGCTCTCTGAGGATATCACCAGGTATTTGAAAGTTGGTTGTGAAAAAGACAGTCATGTTGGGGGCTGTGCTTCTCTTAAATTCCGTGGAAGGGAGCAGGCTTACACCTGGTGAGCCTCTTAGTCGTCCACGCCCAAAGGGCAAACAGAAGACAGCTGAATGGGAGCAAACATCTGATAAGAAGATTTGCCGAATGGTATCTGTTCACAGTTGAGTCTTTGGTGTTAAGCTGATACTTCTTCTGCCTGACCCTGGTGGGAAAACACACGGAATTGAGATGCTGTCATCCTCCCACTACAGTCAAATTGGATGGGATTCAGCCTGAAATAATATGGCAACTCCTGGTGCTCCTGCTTTAAAACTGGGAAATGTGTCTTCAGATGCGTATGCCTTTGTATATAACCGTCTGATACGTTGGTGGGTGTTTCGTGTATTTGTGTATGTGTACACACAGGCATGCACACACACACAAATACACATAAACACATGCACATTTAAGAGTTTACCTTCCGTGCCTTCTGTATACGAGGAAATGATTCATTTGTTTTGGGGAAAGAACGTTAAGAAAGGAATATCGGTCTGGCCCGGTGGCTGAGCTTTGAGTGTAAGGAAGAATCTCTTTATGAAGTGATCCTGGGTTTGCTGCGTGTCTTTTTAGGCCTCTTCGAGTGCTTTCTGCTTTGAAGTCCCAGGTCTGCTCACTGTGTTTTATAGTAAGTTTATAAGCAGTCAGAGTGATACTGCACAGTGTGGCTATACATCCTTCTTGGCAAGCTTTTCAGGAAAGAGAAATTACTCAAAAAGTTTCAGTCACTTGCTATGATGAAAAATAATTCCAGTAGACATGTCGGAGAAGAGGAGAAACTAGTTCCAGAAGATTTCTTTTATATTTACATTAAATCAAAGAACAATTTATAATTTCTTATTTATATATACTTTCTAGTAATGCTGAGGGACCATTTAATTGTGGCTAGTTTGTGGTTGGACAGCCTGTATATACTTGGATATGGAATCTAGTACAGGATTCCTTTCTACTTACATCATGTTTGTGGTTGTTCAGTTGCTAAGTCCTGTTCAACTCTTTGTGACCCCACGGACGGCAGCACGCCAGGCTCCTCTGTCCTCTACTCTCTCCTGGAGTTTGCTTAAATTCATGTCCATTGAGTCGGTGATGCTGTCTAACTGACTAGAACCTCTGAAATTTGTAGAAATTTTTGTATCTAGATTACACAGCATTTATATCATCAGCTTTTAAAGCCATATTGAGAGAGGACCTTAAGACTTAATCATAGCCCTCAGCTTTAGCAATTTGTTTCTAATGTGAAAAGTGCAAGGTATATTTTTTATCATTTATACTCATATGCTGGGCCGTGAAGAGTATCATTAAAATTCATCAATGTTCCCATTTACCATGGAGTCTTCTGCAATTAGTGTTATATCTGTAACTCTTAGAAGCAAAATAACAGAAGATAAAAATCAACTATTAATGGAGATATTTAATATTGGCAAAATTATACAGAAGGTGTTCGGGTTTCCCCCAATTTAAAATTGTTTACTTTTAGTGATGAGATTTTAAGTATGAATTCTTCAAAGTTAGTCTTCCTAACAGTTGAATAAGTTATCTACATTTTTAAAAATGAGACTTTAACACAGGAGAAGGCATCCACTCTAAAGAGACCCTCATTTCAGGACGCAGGAGGTGGCAAGCCATGTTTGTGATGGCACAGCCATCCTATGCCTTGGTCCTATGGCAGGACCTTTCATCTAAATAGCAAAATGAGTCTTCCTTTAGGCTTTGGGGTCTCATCATTATATTTAAGAGCACTGTTTTAATATTAGAATTGCCTTCCCCCTACCCAGAGAGTTTGACCTTCAACATTACCCTAATGTTAGAGGAACAGTCTGTAGGTTTCCGTTACCCTGTGCATCATGAATGCATCTGTGTTTGATGACAAACGTGGAGTTGCCACTAGATGCCCTTAAATGTTACATTTTGTGGCCAAGTATATCTTCCCTTGGTATGGAGAGCCAAATAGAGATGCTGGACAGTGTGTCCCAGCAGATTGTTCCATGGGGAGAAGTTGCTTGCTGCCCGCTTGGGACTGTGCGGGCTCCTCTCCAGTCTCCTGACTCTGACTTTCTGCCTCCCCGCTCTGGCCCCCGGAAGGTACTACCTCTGCTTGCAGCTACGTGACGACATCGTGTCCGGCAGGCTGCCCTGCTCCTTTGTCACGCTGGCCCTGCTGGGCTCCTACACCGTCCAGTCGGAACTGGGCGACTACGACCCGGACGAGTGTGGCAGCGACTACATCAGCGAGTTCCGCTTCGCCCCAAACCACACGAAAGAACTGGAAGACAAGGTCATCGAGCTGCACAAGAGCCACAGGTGAGCGGCAGGGGCCCCGAGAGCATCCTGTCTGAGCTGTGCTCGGTGGGTGGGCGTCCCCTGCACCGCCTGCTTCTCCTGGGACCTCCAGGTTAATGCCTCAAGGATGGGACACAGTGGAGTGAGGTTCTGGGCCTGATACATTTTGGGTGGTTGGTGGTTCCACTCCCACTTGGGATGTCCTTGTGCTGTTTCAGCTAAAAATCATTTTTCTGATACTCTCCCCCACACCCTACCTCCCTTAGAGCACAAATCAGTGTCTCTGTGGGAACTTGCATGTGAGCTAAGCGGGAAATATTACAGCCCCACCAGGTTCAAAGGCTTCCCTGGTGGCTCAGACAGTAAAGAATCTGTCTGCAATGAGGGAGACCCAGGTTCGATCCCTGGGTCAGGAAGATCCCCTGGAGAAGGAAATGACAACCCACTCTGGTATTCTTGCCTAGAGAATTCCATGAACAGAGGAGCCTGATGGGCTGCAGTCCATGGGATCACAAAGAGTTGGACACGACTGAGCAACTAACACTATCTTTCACCAGGTTTATTTAAAAAAAAAACAGTGTTGTAATTAATACTTTTCATTTCTTATCAGAGGAATGACGCCAGCAGAAGCAGAGATGCATTTTTTGGAAAACGCCAAAAAACTCTCCATGTATGGGGTCGATTTACACCATGCCAAGGTATACAGTTTAACACTCCAGACTTGCTGATTTCATGGAAGTGTGTACAAGGCCCAGTTGTCACAAATGTTGTGTGCTAAGTTGCTATGTATACCCTTGTTCTGGACGTCCACCAGGCAGTCAGTAAATTCTTGTTAAATTTTTAAAACTCTCTATAAAGTTTGGGCTTCCCTGGTGGCTCAAATGGTAAAGAATCTTCCTGCAATGTGGGTGACCTGGGTTCGATCCCTGGGTTGGGAAGATCCCCTGGAGAAGGGGATGGCAACCCACTCCAGTATTCTTGCCTGGAGAATTCCATGGACAGAGGCTACAGTCTGTGGAATCACAGAGTCGGACACGACTGAGCTACTAACACTTTTACCTTCATAAGGCTTAGATGCCGTGACAAAGAATCAGCACTTTGAAATAAGAGGATTATTTTGGAGTTCAAGTAAAGTTAGCCAGCAGGCTAAGTCGCTGGGTGAGTTGTTGAGGCTGTATCTTGGTTCCAGGGTCTCGGGAAGAGAGAAGTTGGGGTTGGAAGGTAGGCAGGTTAAGGTTGGGGAGAAAGTACTAGCTGCTTTTACTCCCTGTCACACTTTTTCTGGAATCTTTGTGTTGTTCAACAGTGAGAGAGTGAGCATTGGAATGTTAGTCTGTTATCTAACAGCTATGAATAGAAGTGCTGTGGAAGCAGAGGCTTTCCTGAAATCTTGTATCTTCAAAGCACAGAAGATGTGTTAGGCTCTTAGAGATGGATTCTGGTCCTTTAGTAGTGTTGCGGAGATCCATGCTTGAAATCGGGGGACAGCTGCTTCTGACTTGAACTGATGCAATGACATCCTCCTGGGTGGGGGACATGCCTTGACTTCCGGTGCACAGAGTGGTATGGTCTCACGGTCCAGACATCACAAGAACGTGCATGTAACAGGCTGCCAGGCAAGCAAGCGTCGTATACAGTCAAGCTTGGGGCCAGTAAATGAAGAGGGTTTTGGCAGGCTCTGTTCAGGCAAACATCTCAACAACGCTGGGGACCCCTGGGAGGGAAATACATGATCTGTACTTTCTGTTGACGCTGCATTTGGAAAGCTGGTAGGTTTAGAATGAGTCTGGACAAGATAATAGTGAGGAGCAAATGAGCGCCGTTCTGATTGGGTTTGTCTGTGGATCATTTGTACATCACTCAGGATGAGCAACTTCTGAGGCCCAAAATCCCCAGCACGAGCAGGATCTCTGAGACTTGGCTGGAGCTACACCAGGGGATACTGGTACAGCACAGCCAAGAGCACTGACATTTGTGCGTAATCACAGCAGCAGGTGTAGCTCTGTTTACTTGCCAGTTAATTATTACAGGTTTTCACTTACTTGACACTCAGACCACATAGCGTTTTGTAGTTTTATGTCAGCTATAAGGTAGGATGAGGAGTTTAAAAAGAAAATAAGGACACGCACTAAGATTGTTTTTCTCAGAGTTTTTCCCTGCATGGCCAAAAGATAAAGAAACGAGACAAAAATGAAGGTAGCTTGGCAATTGGAGTGAATCAAAAGCTATTTTTGATACATACGATGACTCACTCACTACCCAGGGAGAATAAATAAATGAAAGATGAGGGCCTCTGTTTAGAAGGGCAGCTCAGGATGTGTCACTGTTCCTATCGGGAAAAAATGAAGCCACTTAGCATGGCTGTAACGACTAAATTAAAATAGATAGCTGGTTTTTCATTCGATAATGTGATTTGAAATTAGGCCAATTAAAAAAGAAAGAATTAAGGAAGTGCCAGTGCCGCCTGTGATAGGATTTCATCTGAATACTAAGTATAACAAACGATATGGTTATGGACTTCATTTTCTGCTGCAACTGCCCTCCATCATTTCAAGGAGGAAATTTACCGAATTACATTAAAGCTAATTTCCGGTTACAAGTGAGATGCTTCTCTTCTGGGGATGGTATCAAAAGGCCCTGAGTTTTAACACCTAGTTAGAAATTCTGAACTGTGATCTTGGACTCAACAGCTCTCAATGAAGAATAAATAACCTACATTAGGTGAAGGTCCCTTGTTTTGGAAAAACCTATTCTTAATGCTTTTTTTTCCTTAAGAAGACTGTCTCTGCTTGTTGGTCATTTAACATCACTCTGAATAGACTCTGTCAGAGGTGTTTACTTCATACAAGATTTGGAAATGTAGATATAAATCCATATTGGATATCCTGTGGACCAGGAGATAATAAAGGACGGGGAAGTTGGAACAGTGCTTTTAGATTGAGGGATAGTAGATTTGTTTATTTTAATTGGGACAGGCTGAGACTGTCCAGGTCTTCCGTCAGTGCTCCCTGCTAAACACACGTCCCCAAACACATGATTATAGCTTTCAATACAGTTTGCAAGTTACTGCCTAAATGCTATGGGCTGCAGCAGAAACCTAGATATCAAAGTGAAAGTGAAAGTCGCTCAGTCATGTCTGACTCTTTGCAACCTCATGGACTATACAGTCCATGGAATTCTCCAGGGGATCTTCCCAACCCAGGGATCGAACCCAGGTCTCCCACATTGCAGGCAGATTCTAAACCAGCTGAGCCACAAGGGAAGCCCCTAGATAGATATCAGAAGTATCCTTTTTTTAACCAACAAGAACCTGTTATATAGCACTGAACTCTGTTCAGTGTTATGTGGAAGCCTGGATAGGGGTGGGGTTTAGGGGAGAATAGATACATGTATATGTATGGCTGAGTCTCTTCCCTCTTCACCTGAAACTATCACAGCATTATTAATTGGCTTTACCCCAAAACAAAAAGTTCAAAAGAAAAAATAATAATCCATTTTTTGGTTGTCGTGTCTTTAATGAAATGGACACATTCATCCAGTTTTAAGCCCTGCTTATTCCTGACATTTTCTTTCTTCATTTGCTTTTTCTTCCAACCCATCCATAGTAGTTTAACGTGTGCTAGGCAGGTGCCGTGCTGAGCATATAGGTCACTGAGATAAACAGAGCAGGTTCTCCACCGGCCTGGGTCAGGGGGAGGAGGAGGAGGAAGGGGAGTTTGGGGCAGCACATTTGCCTGGGGTGTGCTGGCCGCAGTAATGATATGGGGCCACAGGAGAAGTGAGTGTGTGTTTAAGGCCCCACAAATAGTTTCCCACCTTCTCATGGTTCAAAGACACTCATGAGTGATGTAAAACATAATAATGGAAGAGGTTGTAAATGTCCAAAGGCGTGTTTCCTAGTTCTTCATCACAAAGACCGTGACTCAGGAGACCTTATTCCAGCAGCCCTGCTCAAGTCCGCACGCACGTCTGCTTGAGGCCTGAGGGGTCACCTGGGTGGTCCCGAGAGCAGATCGTCTGGATCTAAGCATCCACCGAGCCTGCTACGTCCAGTGTCAGGTTGCAGCTCTGTAAATTGCCCTTACAGTTACAGCCCTTGATAAATGGTGGGTGGTCTCTGGTCTCTGAATTCCCCTGAAATCTGATTACGTTGTCACATCCTGCCCTCAGTTCCTTCCGCCTCTGTAGAGTGAGGTCGTGTCTAATGGAGCGATACGTTTCCAAGGAGAAATGTTTCATTTTAAGTCAATTAGATTGTATGTGTAACCTCACCATGCCCAGAGAGGGACCAGAATACTTATTTTTGACTCTGGAAATGTTCCTCCTGTGCTTTGTACTGGCGAGACTTAGGACGTCGGTCCACCCACCCCCATAGGGATGAGTCAGAAGCCCCTGTTTGGATACTTTTGCGTCTCTCTCCCCGCTTTGCTGGGGCTGCAGTGCCTCAAAGTGAGACCGCCCTGACGATGACATGTCCCCAGACCTCAGCTTTGCCTCTGCATGACCCTGTTTTCCAACAACCAGTGAAACGGGTGGGGGGCTCCGCCTCACACACAGCCCCGCCTTCTGAACTTTGTCCTTAGCCCACGTAGGACACCACGGATACTCACTTATCCCTGATCTCACCTGAACACAATATTGAGGGTACACAAACGGGTCATGAGCTTCACATAACATCTCTGATGACCCCCGGGACCCCTCATCACACCTCCCTAGGAGATGACCTAAAGATGTAGGATACAGGTAGCTAAAGCAAGTTGCAAATACAGCACGATCCCCCTTTTGTTTTAAAAGAAAAAAGGCCTAGGACTTCCCTGATGGTCCAGTGGTTAAGACTTCACCTTCCAATGCCGAGGATGTAGGTTCAATTCCTGCTTGGGGAGCTAAGATCCCCACATGCCTCACAAAGAAAAGCAATAATGTAACAAATTCAATAAAAGACTTTAAAAACGATCTGCATCAAAAAAATCTGTTAAGAACAAACCAATACATATATATTAAGTGCATCTATATTTTTTGTATGTGAACCACGTGATTAAGAGAGCACGACTGGGCAGTGAGTGTATGTTGAGGGCCTGTTGGGGAGGAGGTGCACAGTTTAAAAAAACTATTTTATACTCAAATTTTATAATGGTATATTAAAAAATCAAGGCTCTTTTTAAAGCAACAAACCCCAAAACACTCCTAGGAAAGGATGGGGCCTGTCTGCTAGTGTCCATATTAGTCAAGTACTGGCCCTGGAAACAGGCTGCCCATGTTCAGCTGGGATGGACGGCTAACCTGTCTGTGCCTTGGTCTTCTTGTCTGGAAAGTAGGAGTAATAAGAGCAACTAGCTCAGAACAATGCTAGTGAAGATTAGTAATGTATGTAAAGCGGTCCAGCCAGGCCTGGCACCCAGTGATGAGAACCCAGGCTCTGAACACCACTGCGATTAACACACCTTCACCTGGGTGACCTCCTCTATGTGCAGTGTGGACGTCGTAAGTCCAGGATACCTGGGTGAATAGAGTTTCCACTAACAGATCTCCACAGCAATGAGTATCTTCATCACAAAGCTATTATTTAGTGGTAATGTGTTTTAAATGGCTGCAGTATTTTTCATACTTAAATCAGAGCTACAGGCAAGCCTTTTTATAGGTTCTAACCTGGAGGCTTAAATAGTGTACCCAGCCATAAATGGAAATAGATGAGTTGCTCATCCTTCATTTTTTTTTTTTAAATCTTTTCTTTTGTACTGGAGTACAGCCGATTAACAATGTTGATAGTTTCAGCTGAACAGCCAAATTTAAAGCAAAAGTTCCTCAGTTGTGTCCGACTCTTTGTGACCCCATGAACTATGCAGTCTGTGGAATTCTCCAGGCCAGAATACTGGAGTGAGTAGCCTTACCATTTTCCAGGGGATCTTCCCAACCCAGGGATCGAACCCAGGTCTCCTACATTGCAGGTGGATTCTTTACCAGCTGAGCCGCCAGGGAAACCCAAACAGCCAAGGGATTCAGCAATACATAGACACATATTACATTTTAACTGTTTTTCTAGATGACCATTTTTGTAGATGCATTATTATTTTTCTCTATGGCTTTGATATTCTAACTTTGCGTTCTAAAAGGTAGCATGTTTTTAAATCCGATTTAGGCCTCTGTTATCATTCATTGATCTCTATTCTTGTGCCATGTATCACATGATGCAATTGCATTTAATTTAAAATATACTTTGATACCTGATAAGCCTAGGACTCCTTCATTACCATTCCTTGTTTCTCGCTGCTATTTTTCAGGATTCTGAAGGAGTCGACATCATGTTAGGAGTGTGTGCAAGTGGTTTGTTGATATATCGTGACCGACTTCGCATCAACAGATTTGCCTGGCCAAAGGTTCTAAAAATTTCATACAAACGGAACAACTTTTACATTAAGATCCGGCCAGGAGAGGTAAGTAGA